>NC_060140.1:188657870-190082870 GCF_021461385.2 Schistocerca piceifrons
CTTCGCAACTGCTGGTATGCGCAACTTGCTGCAATCTGGCCTGCACCTGGCTGTAACTCGTGCTCCGAAAATGGCACAAAATTAACTTTCCCTAGCCTAAACGGTGGTGCTGCTACAGAAAGTTGGCACAACGTTACGACAAATGTCTAAATCGGAGTGGCTACTATGTAGTGAAGCAAATAAAACGGTTTTGATCCTCACTGCGGGTTCCATTTTGCGACCGATCGGACCTTAATAAACGCACAGTCGTCGTACAATCACTTGCTGGTTGTTGCCAGGTTGGTAGTAGCGTCGTGATAGGCCCTTCTATTCTCACAGCGAGTCTTTTGAGATTTGGGGCGTAGCTCGGGTGCGGCATCATAAGAAAACACACAGACAGTTACATGTGCATGGAATGAGTCGAAGTAAAGACGGCGTCCTCTGGTGGCGTCCATAGCGCCACAGGTCGGAACAAAGCGAGCTCTCATTGACGCTCTGGCGGCCTGTTCAAAATGCTTGTCTTCCATAGAGGTACAGGCTGTCAAGTATAGAACTATGTGAGAAAAGTAAGTTATATGAAGATAGTAATTGTTCTCGAAAGAACAGCTACCATTGATGACCGTGCAACTCCTCTAGAATAAATGATAATTAATTCAAACCCTCAGCTGCCGACAGGTGTTGTTGATTACCTCAATGGGGACAGCTGAAAATGTGTGTAGGCAGCTGAGGGTTTCAATAAATTATTATTTATTCTAGAGAAGCTGCACAGTCATCAATGGTATCTGTTCTTTCGGGAACAGTTACTATCTTCATGTGTAGTTAAAGGCTACCCGGCCATTGACCTTCATCTGTGCAAATGTGCACAGGTTGCCCAAACTCTTATGGGAATCGTCACCTTAGTGGGTGCGAGTAATGAGTGGATGGGAAAATATCTATTAGGAACATTACGCATGTAGAGTGTGGGCACTTGGGAATGTGGGTCTCACGGGAAGCGTGCAAGGGATAAGTTACTGCAGTCGCGCTATTCGTCTGCGTACTCGGTGGCTCAGATGGACAGAGCGTCTGCCATGTAAGCAGGAGATCCCGGGTTCGAGTCCTGGTCGGGGCACACATTTTCAGCTGTCCCCATCGAGATATATCAACAGCACCTGTCAGCAGCTGAGGGTTTGAATTAATTATCATTTAAAAGTAAGTTAGTTACGAACTATGGCGTGCACACACCTTATAAAACATGAAAACGTCACTACAGATATTCGGATTTAGGTTATGACATGTCTGATATGCGTGCCATCCTTGGCGATGATGTGGCACAGATGAATAGCTGTCGATGACCTCCTGCGTGGTTGTTTTCAGCTCAGCAGTGGCTTTGGGGTTATTGTCTTTAATATAGCCCCTCAAAAAGGAGAAGCATGTGTTCAGATCCGGAGCATATGGTGGCCAAACGAGGCCCATCCAGTGGCCTCTGGGTAACCCAGAGCCAGAATGCAGTCCCCAAAGCGCTCCTCCAGGACAACATTCTCCTGCTTCGACGTGGTCCAGCTCCGTCTTGCATGAACCACGTCTCGTCGGAATCAGGGTCACTATGGATAACAGGGATGAAATCATCTTCCAAGACCATCACGTACCATTCGGTAGTCACCGTGCCATCAAGGAATATCGCACCTACTATTCCGTGACTGGACATTGCACACAGCACAGTCACCCGTTGAGGGTAAAGCACTTCTCGATCACGAAACGCGGATTCGCAGTTCCCCAAAAGCGCCAATTTTGATTGCTGACGAACCCATCCAAATGAAAGCGGATCTGTCGCTAAACCATGCATATTAATTCTCATCATATCGTAACTCAAATCGTTCAGAAATTGTGACGATTTTATTTCGTATAGTTCAATAATTGTCACCCTGTATGTGTGCATTAGTAGACCAGAAACGGGAGGTCAGACTCGTCTGTTGAGTCAGTTGGCGAGCATCGTGTAGGCCGTTGTTCAGGGTGTCGTGTCCTGACATAGGTCGGAGAGGGAGAAAAACGGTTACTGGTCAGTCTACGCTCCCGAGCGGTACAGAGCAGCAGGCAGAAGGACAATTCACAGTGAAGGCGTTTTCTTCTATCTGGGCGAACACTGGTACAGGCATTTACTAGAAATGCAGGTGGTAGGACTTGGTAAGGAACTCGGAGACTCTTGGACAAATAGGGTTTTGAAATAGTTGTTTATTCCAGACGGGACTAACTAATACACTGGAGGCTAGTTCTAGGGTTAGAAAAAGCATGAATAACGCTGTTACAACAGAAGCCAGTACAGATGTCCCAGGAGTGGATGCTAACCACAGTAGCAAACACTAGTAATGATACTGTTCACTGAGGCACTGCTAGTGAAAGAGCAGACTTACGCGGAGCTGAACCGAGGCTGGAGTCGACGGACGCGGATTCGGCGTCCAGATCGTCTGACTGAGAACTCCACCAAAATGAATCTAGGGGTTTTAAAGAGTCGCGGGGGGCACTGTTTTTCCCACTTAAAACCACCCAGCCAATCCCACAGGTCTCTTGCAGCCGCCTGCCAATCACGGTTTAGTTAGGTCCATTCTACTGCCCCTAAGGCGGGGATGTTAATGCAGTTGCACTAAGTCCGTATTTGGTATCAATATTGTTCAGCTGAAAGCTAAACGTAACTGCTCTGCCAAATTAGGCTTGCAACATTATTCTTATACGTCATTTAGCCCCGTCCCTAGACCTCCCCGGAGTGGGGACTGCCAGGTCAACAGTTTTTTGGCGTTGTCGCTCTATTTCTAACCCTTGTGAGTCTACTGACGTTGCTGTTCTCAGGGCTGGTATCAAGCTGGCTTTATACACTAGTACGTGCCTATTGGTTACAAAGTTCTTCGGTGGCAACATACCACAGCGTCTAGACGACATATGAAGTTACATGTTAATTCCTTGAAGAGTAACTAGCGCCCTGGGACCGCGACTGGGGGCGTCTGCATTTTCGCATGCCTCTCAACTTACGGTTTACTTCATCTAACAATCTCTCTCCTAGTTTCGTCTGCTCTCAGCATCGTCTCTGCTTCCGCGCCTTGGAGCGCCTGTCCTCCTTTCTCACAGTTTCAAGGTAACAACACTACAGTAGCAAGGAATAATCAATATATTACAAGGGATCTCCAAATTCTAACTCTTCCATTCCTATACACACAGGGTGTTTGTTTTAACTTGACACAACTAAATACCTCCAAAACGACGCATGGTACGAAAAAAATTTCCCAGGTGGAAAGTTAATATTAGTAGACGACATCTGTCTGGGCCACAACTAGCCACCTCTTTGTATTTTCAAATGGGAACAGTCCATTTTTATTACATGTTCGGATTCTACGCCAAACAGTACGTACGGGTTACTCAAACTATTTTTTCCTCATTCTGGTAAGTAGCGCTGTAATCGACGAATACCAATTGTGCCTGTTTTCGCAATTAATAATCGACAGATTTAATATTACATTTCATTTACCACGTAAATGTAAACCTTTGTGTTCTAACGGTTGATGTTGATGTTCAAACGTTACGTGAGTGCTGCACATAACAAATAATATACCTAGACATTGAGATTTCTACCACAAGGCAGCGTGCTTGCGCCGCTATTATACAATGTCTATACCAACGATCAACCTATCCTTGAAGGAACTCGAAGCTTTATTTATGCTGATGACTGCACTATCACTACTCAGGCTGATTCTTTTGAGACTGATATATACGATATCAAAATCTTTGGAAGAATTCACTGTTTACTATCATGGGAATTACTTGAAACCTAATCCTGCTAATACACAGACCTGCGTTTTCCACCTGAGGAGTAAACAGGCAAATAGATCCTTAAATATATCCTGTGGAGGCATCGTACTCGAACCTAATCCTACGCCCAAATATCTTGGAGTAACTCTGGATCGCGCGCTAACATATAAAAAGCATTGCCTAAACACGAAACAGAAAGTGGCAGCCACAAATAACATAGTGCGAAAATTGAAAAGTACATCATGGGGTGCTAATCTATGCACTGTGCTCTCAAGCGCGCTTGCTCTGTGTTATTCCAATGCTGAATATGCATGTTCGGTATGGTACAAGTCCAGTCATTCCAGGAACGTAGATGTGGTTCTACATGAGTCTTGCCGGATTATCACGGTTAGCTTAAGACCTACTCCTTTGACAAACTCCATTGCATCGCTGGCATAGCTCCTCCTGAAATCAGACCTGAGGTAGCTGCGAGATATGAGAAAAGTAAGGCCACAACGAAGGAAGTCCATCAACTATATGGCCGTCAGCCCGCACATCCTAGGCTGAAATCAAGAAAGAGCTTCTTGACAACTACTGAGGCTCTCATCGAGAATCCAAATATGGCAAGGATCTCGCGATGGCGGGAGAAATGTCAGTATATGGGAGAATGGATGGCTCCGAAGGAAGAACTTGCCCCCTAGACATTCGGAGAACTAGTCAATATGGAGGTCTCTCAATAGATTACGATCAAACACAACGAGATGCAAGACCAATCTGAGGACTTGGGGTTTCTCTGTGGACTCAGTTCTTTGCCAGTGTGGAGTTGAGCAGACTAACAGCCATTTCCTTCAGTGCTCCTCATCACCAACCACCTGCGCCATGCAAGACCTTATGAAAGCTACACCGAATGCACTTGAAGTGTCCAATTTTTGGTCTTGTTTTGTGTAAAATTGTGACAACACTAATTTTTATGTGTGATAATTCTATACTTTTGACAAGATAAATAAAATTGAGAGTGCTGGGAAATAAGCTACTTGTATGGTATCGTAGTCTTATGTTCCCTGCTGGGTTGATTGTGGTGAGTCTCCACACCATCGGAATGCTTGATTTTCGGTGGCCGCCACCGAATCCCGCGATCGGGGTGACTGACTTCGGTGTGTGTTTCCATCCAACCACCGTAACTGTCGCTCTGGCCATTACGCGGTTACTGTTGGAACGCAAACCACAACTACTGTGATAAGGTAAAACATCCATGCAGTGATAGGCGCACCTGCAACGGAAACTCACCGAAGTCAAGCACCACAACGGTGAGAGACAGAAGGACCTCCGGATATCAAGCTTCCCAATGGGAACAGAAAACTATTACATCGACGACGTTGTCCAATGATAACGCTAAACATAGAGTCTAACCAGACATTGAAACGGCTAACCATATTGTACTGTATAATCAAATTTGCAACGCTGAAATAAATATCAACCGCTGGAGCAGAAAGATTTACACTTTCATCGCAATTAAAATGTATCAAATGCGTCCGTTCTTAATTACAAAAACAGACATACTTGATATTTGTCGATTACAGTGCGTCAGACAGGAATGGAAAACAATGGTTCTAGTAAACCGTACGTACTTTTTGGTGTAGAATTCCAATATGCAATAAAAACAGGGAGGGGGCTGTTTCTATTTGAAAATAAGAAGTTGACCCCGTCCACGCTGAAGGGTTGGTTAGGAGTTCACCGACTGTAGCACAGAAAGATGTCCCATTCACTAACGTGACGCGTCTTCGAGGTATTTATTTGTCTCAAGTTAAAAAAAACACCCACTACATTCTGTCAAGATATTTGCTGCTGACAATATTGACTTTTTCTGAAGAAACTGTAACATTAATTCGGAGAAAACAAGCCAGAAAAACGACTCTCTCTTAGAAAACACTTCCTTAAGCACTATGTAGAAAGGTGTGCACTGTTTATTAGGTTTCATTTTCAATAAGCTCTCAGCAGAACTAAAAAAAAATGAGTGATAAATCCCAAATATTCGAATACAAATTGAAAAGTTTTCTTGTGACACATGCATTCTATTTTGTGTGCAGATTTTCTCGCAGTAGCTGAATACTTCTGTCAGAAATATCTTATTTATTCGTGTACTCTTTCTCTCACGTTTTCGAATCAGAATTCTGTAAACTATGCACTGCCTCGTCCGATAACCAAGTAGCTTTGACTCGCATTGTCCCACGGAACTTGATATGTGAATAAACGCTAACTTGACTAGTTATTTGTTTCCCACTTCTGCCAATGACTTTGAAAGACTTGAAGAAACGTGTTATGTCCCTTCTATCTTGTTTGGCAGCATGACTTCCAAAGCTCTGTTACAGTCTCACTCCAATAGAGGACCCCTATGCATTCCAAGCAGTCACACTCTTGTTCTATCACGACGGAAAACAGTTATTCTCACTCGTAGAGCGCCCCAGTGCGTTTTTTTCCCTTATCCGCTCACTCCTCTGCGTTTGACAGTGGAATTCTATGCCGGTTGTTGATGTCTTTGACTGTTCCATGTGTTAAATCTGTCCTTCCAACGATCATTTCCTTTCTGATATTTTTCTAAAGCAACTTTGCCTTAGCTTCCCTGCAGTTCAGCCTGAGTGAATTATACTGCTGCATGCACCTTTTCCCATTGACATTTTGATACTTTCTCAATTCGTCAGTGAAATGAAGCATTTGTTATCAAAGCTTTCTTCCTTGTACCGACGTTTCCCTGTCCAATCTATGTGACTACCCTTTCTAGGAATGTCCATTCCTTTTGAACTGAACCGCCTCCTGTGGCATTCAGAGTACCTGCAGCTTAAGATTAATACAAACAAACATCATCATTCCTCAATATTTCAGAATCCTACTTCCATACTCATTATTTCTTCATGACGGTTCTCTTAGACTTCAACATATTGTTCTTCATTACTATAAACTTGACCGTCTGGGAACACCGGGTGGCGTTGGATCAACCAGGCCGTGGTGCTATACTGCATTGTTATCATTACTAAACTGTGATGTGAGGTCTATATTGCTTCTGGATGCGCCTTACCATCCATTATCTTATTTCACAATGTCCATCTCACTATGATATAACATTGTTACATCCTTCCGACTTGTTGTTCCTGGATAGCGTATTTGTTATTATCAGCTCAGATTTAGTTCAGAACTCAAGAAGTCTTTCTCCTCTCTCACTACGGCTACAGAGCCCGTATTTTCCCATAGCTCTTGTCTTCTATTCCCTCCCCTACTATAATGCCTCGATCCCTCATCGTTATTAGAATTTCAACTCTATACGAGGTATTCAAAAATACGTACGTTAACTTTGGAAACAGAGTTATTATGATAGCTTACAATACAGGTGATTGGAGTTCATCAACATATCATCTCATATCAAATGCTCGAAATGTCATCCTCTTGCTTCTAAGCAAGCATGCACTCCTCGAATCGTGGACTGTCGCACCGTTTAAAATACTTCCTGACGGTTTCGAATGGTTTCGCAGGCTTCCTACACGTCGATGAGGAGTTTCTGCACGGGTTGTTTGCTGCATAGACCAGTTGTTCAAGGTGCTCCCAGAGAAAGTATCCTCCATGCTGAACTTGGCGACATGTCTTGTGCTGATACCTGGCTCTTCTCCTTAAAACGTGCTCTTGCTGGTGAGGGATACGAGCAACACGTGGTCTTTCCTCGATCAATAGCCTGTGGTGCTACGGATCCTGTCTCGGCTACGCGACGATCATCGCACCAAAGACTGAATGACTCGCCTCTTTTCGATCTTGACTCCGTCTGATACAGTCTTGCAACCTCGTATCCATTGCGTCTATGTGGCCGTACATTAAAATCATGTCTGCCTGTTCACGAAATGAATATCCTGCCATGTTTGAACGGAACGTTATGAACACATTGAAGACAGATGAATCGCAAATGAAACCAAGTCTCCCTGGCAGCATAACGCCATCTGGGATACTATGAGACAGACTGGTACATAGTTAAATGAACTTGTTGGGTTGTACCTGGAGAGCCGCTGAACGTCAACTTGCATCACTAACTCTAAACGAAGGATTTTATGACATGTGTTTATATGAACCTTTTTCCTTGTTTTTGCATAAGGCAGCATAACGCCATCTGGGATACTATGAGACAGACGGGTACATAGATAAATGAACTTGTTGGGTTGTACCTGGAGAGCCGCTGAACTAACTCTAAACGAAGGATTTTCTGACATGTGTTTATATGAACCTTTTTCCTTGTTTTTGCATAAGGAATCTCCCCCCAAAGTTTGTAGAAGTATTTTCGAATACCCTGTATATTGAGTTACCCGTTCAAAGGCCTCATACAGTCTCTCTCTCTCTCTCTTCAGCTTCTGCTTGTGACATCAGCAGGAATAACTGAATTATTAATTTTTGTACCGATTTATGGTCTATTGTGATGGCAATGATCTTAATACTGAACTACTCGCGGTAACTTAACCTTTGCCTAAACGTCTTATGCGTAAAAAAATCAGACTCCCATTATATAATTTTTTGCTGATGTTGACATTACTTTCTATTTGTCTTCACACTATAGTGGCTACTCTAACTGATACTGTATTGTATGATATCGGCCAGACAATGTTGAGACAATAGCACGCCTGCCTCCCAGACAAATATGATGGCGCATTCTCATTCAGACTTTTTTTTTATCAAGATGTAAGTGGCTGCACTGCCTAACCGTTATGTCATATGATGAGTTGTTGCCGTACACTTCCATCAAGTCAACATACATTTTTCTCAACATATATTAATAGTACAGAGATCAGTGAGGTATCGTTAGAAAAGCCTTTTAACCTTCTTGCTACATTGCATTCCGATTTTGCTCTAAAAATTGTTATTTGTGGAAAATTTTAACATAAGAGAATTTTAACTATTATACGCAGATGGGCATCATGGACGCCCAAAACACCTATGTTTTACGAAGGCAACTTATTAAACAGGAATAAGAGAGTCCTTTTTCATATTACCATATTATAAATAACATTTCATTTGTTTGAAAGTACTTATGAACTGGATAATTTGCTTAGAGCATTGTCATAGGTAAAAAGGTGGCTACTTTGGTTATCCGTTGTCACTGCCCATCGTACAAGCTGACTTTTCTAAATGAATATACACTCCTGGAAATTGAAATAAGAACACCGTGAATTCATTGTCCCAGGAAGGGGAAACTTTATTGACACATTCCTGGGGTCAGATACATCACATGATCACACTGACAGAACCACAGGCACATAGACACAGGCAACAGAGCATGCACAATGTCGGCACTAGTACAGTGTATATCCACCTTTCGCAGCAATGCAGGCTGCTATTCTCCCATGGAGACGATCGTAGAGATGCTGGATGTAGTCCTGTGGAACGGCTTGCCATGCCATTTCCACCTGGCGCCTCAGTTGGACCAGCGTTCGTGCTGGACGTGGAGACCGCGTGAGACGACGCTTCATCCAGTCCCAAACATGCTCAATGGGGGACAGATCCGGAGATCTTGCTGGCCAGGGTAGTTGACTTACACCTTCTAGAGCACGTTGGGTGGCACGGGATACATGCGGACGTGCATTGTCCTGTTGGAACAGCAAGTTCCCTTGCCGGTCTAGGAATGGTAGAACGATGGGTTCGATGACGGTTTGGATGTACCGTGCACTATTCAGTGTCCCCTCGACGATCACCAGTGGTGTACGGCCAGTGTAGGAGATCGCTCCCCACACCATGATGCCGGGTGTTGGCCCTGTGTGCCTCGGTCGTATGCAGTCCTGATTGTGGCGCTCACCTGCACGGCGCCAAACACGCATACGACCATCATTGGCACCAAGGCAGAAGCGACTCTCATCGCTGAAGACGACACGTCTCCATTCGTCCCTCCATTCACGCCTGTCGCGACACCACTGGAGGCGGGCTGCACGATGTTGGGGCGTGAGCGAAAGACGGCCTAACGGTGTGCGGGACCGTAGCCCAGCTTCATGGAGACGGTTGCGAATGGTCCTCGCCGATACCCCAGGAGCAACAGTGTCCCTAATTTGCTGGGAAGTGGCGGTGCGGTCCCCTACGGCACTGCGTAGGATCCTACGGTCTTGGCGTGCATCCGTGCGTCGCTGCGGTCCGGTCCCAGGTCTACGGGCACGTGCACCTTCCGCCGACCACTGGCGACAACATCGATGTACTGTGGAGACCTCACGCCCCACGTGTTGAGCAATTCGGCGGTACGTCCACCCGGCCTCCCGCATGCCCACTATACACCCTCGCTCAAAGTCCGTCAACTGCACATACGGTTCACGTCCACGCTGTCGCGGCATGCTACCAGTGTTAAAGACTGCGATGGAGCTCCGTATGCCACGGCAAACTGGCTGACACTGACGGCGGCGGTGCACAAATGCTGCGCAGCTAGCACCATTCGACGGCCAACACCGCGGTTCCTGGTGTGTCCGCTGTGCCGTGCGTGTGATCATTGCTTGTACAGCCCTCTCGCAGTGTCCGGAGCAAGTATGGTGGGTCTGACACACCGGTGTCAATGTGTTCTTTTTTCCATTTCCAGGAGTGTATTTTGCGGAACGACAACCATATTGTGTCAGTGTGGGTAAAGCAGTGCAAAGGGGTCGAAGATACCGTGGAGCAGCGGGGGTTCGTTGTGGAATGTCACGTGACAAAAATATCGTAGAAAAGACATGGTTAGTTTTGTGGACGGGCAAGACAGCCAATCCACTAGGACGGGAGGCCGAAGGGCACGCGCTTAAGCTCACGCAGGATGGCGTGAGGTCTGGAACAGGACAAGGTCTTTATAGTAGCAAAAATAGTACGTAGCTTCTGGAATACTTATCTTTAATCCACAATTGGTGAACATCGCTCTTGACGGTACATGTTTTACAGCATCAATAGTGACTGGTAATGGCGCCTTGCTAGGTTGTAGAAAATGTCGTAGCTGAAGGCTATGCTAACTATCGTCTCGGCAAATGAGAGCGTAATTTGTCAGTAAACCATCGCTAGCAAAGTCGGCTGTACAACTGGGGCGAGTGCTAGGAAGTCTCTCTAGACCTGCCGTGTGGCGGCGCTCGGTCTACAATCACTGATAGTGGCGACACGCGGGTCCGACGTATACTAACGGACCGCGGCCGATTTAAAGGCTACCACCTAGCAAGTGTTGTGTCTGGCGGTGACACCACAGTTAGTTGTTTGCTGAGAAGTTTAATGGTGTCAAAAAGCCAGCAGAGAGTGCCATGCAACTCTTAGTACGGAAATGGCGTCAGACAGGCTCTGTTTTGAAGAAGTTAAGTCGTGGACGGCTCGCGTTCATCCCATTTATTGTTTGTCATCTTCTATTACGTTTTCTTATTCCATTTACTGGCGTCACTAACTTCCTGCCTTACTTGCCCGTGAGCAGCAGCAGCTCGTATCGATAAGTGCACTGTCGTACCATCTCTGGAGCGACCGATAGGATTTCCGAGTCGTCGTGCGTCTGGCAGTCAGTTGGAGACGGAGCAGCAGTGCAGTCGGGAAGAGGCAGCAATTTAGTCGTGACGGAGCGCCGGTGAGGCGCGGACAGCCAGTGCTCGCTGACCGCTGGCGACACACATGCACTGTCCGACACAGGAAGATTGGAGCGGGGCGACCGTTGGTTGATAGTTAGGTTGGTCGTCTCATCGGTCGACGTCAATTTGGTCCTTCACCCTTTCCAGGCCTGGGCAGTTGGTCGGTTGGCGTGGAGCAGCGAGGAAATCTCCGTGGAGCGTAGTTTGGCAGAGGCCGCTGGCAGCGTCCACGCGCGGTCGGAGTGTGTGGTGCTGTTCCCATTGCTACGAGGTCCGTGGGTCACCGATCCTGCACACGAAAGTTGCGTTTTGACTTAATCTACCAGCAAGTCACGACTGTTCACATTGTGTCGTTTGGATTTCGTTGTCGGCTGTTCGGACATTCCCGCGAGCAACAACGTGTGTTTTCAAGTTGAAAAATTTTAACCACCCTCCGTTGGAGTTTAACTATACTTGGTTATTTTGAATTGAAGTGCACCAGCGGAATCTTCTGCCTTGCGGCCGTTAACGTTCCGGTTACCTGCCCTGGCCGTTGATGTAAATTCAGGCAGTGTATTTTCCTCATCGCGTTGTCGCTGTCCAGCACGGTTTGTAGTTTGACAGCTCAATGTATAATTGGTTGTTGGCGCCAATACTTTCTACGTTGTTCCATTGAATTCCCTGTTGTGTGCTGGTTGGGTGGGGCGGAAGTTATATCGTCGGTGTGTCCGTTGGCTGTCTGTCGATTGGGTTGTCGTCGGATCGAGAATAGTTGGGCCGACTGCCTGTCTCACCTAAGCGAGCGTTAGTGTTTGAATTCCATGCCGACCCTCGAAAACTTCTGCGGCCACTGAGTGTACTGCCTTTTCTTATTTGTTCTCATTGCTTGTGTGGGTGGGGCTTCTAGCCGATTTTTAAATTAAGGTTGTTTTGCTCTTAAGGTGTCGCATTGTTTGGGCTTTCAGCCTAATTAAAGAACTGTTTTAAGACAAGGCCTTTTGGCTTTTAAAAATTTAATTTTGGTTTTAGTCTTACGAGATGGGTGTTCAGTCGATTTTTTAAAAAATTAAAGTTGTTTTGCTCTTAAGGTGTAAGATCGTTTGGGCCTTCAGCCTAATTGAAAGAACTGATTTAAGATCAGGCCTTCTGCCTTTTAAATTTCTGATTTTGGTTTGAGTTTTAAGTTACTGGCTTTCAGCCGATTTTAAATTAAAGAGGTCTTGCCCTTAAGGCATGAAATTGTATGGCGTATTCAGCCAGTCATTAAGTTCCCAAAATTAATGCTATGTTTTTCCTTTTAAAATTTTCTTGGCTGTTGTAGCGTTTGGTCAAATAAGTAAAGTTGTATGTTCGAGTGTAACTGACAGTCGCTTATTTTGACCCCTTTCCACAATTTAAACTACCTGTCCTGTCCTGCGGGTTTACCAGGACGTATCACAAGTCAAAAAAACATTCCGAAACATGCCTGACATCAGAAAATGTGGCTGCAGTTCACCAGAAAATGCTTCACAGTCCTACCAAATCAATCCGACGCCCGTCGCAAGAGTCCGGCATACCACGTCGACCATGCTGGCGAATACTCCACTTGGACATGCACATGCATACCTACCGAGTGTCTATTCTTCATGCATTAAAACCAGCAGATGCTCCTCAGCGCCTCCAGTTTTGTGAATGGCTTATCACTGAGATAACAATGAATGGCTTGGACGCGGATCTGTTTATGTCTGATGAAGCCTGGTTGCACCTGAGTGGTTATGTCAACTCACAGAATCACAGGTTTTGGGTACCGGAAAATCCGCATAACTTCCACGAAATGCCACTGCATGATCGGAAGGTTAGGGTTTGGTGCGCAGTGTGTGCACGCCGCATTATTGGCCCCATCATCTTTCAACAGTGGCTGACTTCGGCGCGTTACATCGCCAACATTTTGAAGCCATTTGTGGACGGAGTTGTTAGCAGAGATCAGTCTGGTCGCGGCCCTAGCTCGTCGTCCAAGTCACCTGATATGTCAGTGTGCGATTACTTTGTATGGGGAAGCCTAGCGTCTGAGGTGTACCGCAACGACCCTCATAGTCCTGAAGAACTGCAGCAGAAGATACCGGATGAGACTGCAGCAATTCCAGCAGTCCAGCTTCGATCCGCCTTTCTCGGTTTGCTGACCAGCGCCCAAAAGTGGACTTTCAGCATGTGCTATAGTCAGGTTAGTCCTGTGTTTCCTTTCCTCTGCCGTGCTCTGGAACTCTGTTTTCCGGGACACTTTTATTTGCACCACCTTGTACCAGGTAAGAAGTGAACACTAGGTTCTAACCTTCAAATTTTGAATTTACTTCTTTGTATTTTATATTTGTATTTCTCATTAAACTTCCCTTCATCAATAGGTGAATGTAAATATTACAGTCGAAAATTAGAAATTATAGGCAGCAGATGAGTCAGAGAGAATGTCGGCATTTCCACAACTACCCTTATCCCACTGATTACACTTATTCCAAATACTGTCATTATTTAAAACTGAAAAAGTGCGGAAGTATCGCAAAGGTCCCGTTATGATATACTATTGCTGTTTGTTTCCCCTTTAAATGCTGGAGATGAATTAGAGCGCGGTACTCCACCTTATCAAAGGGATGCGTCTTTTTATTTTGGCTCCTGTTGCGGTGTGCTACGGTAATCTCGCATGGAGCATCAGTGTACACTAGGACTGCAGACATCTTCCTGTGAAGAAGAAAAAAAGAAATTAATTACGTAACTTTTTCAAGGTGATAATTAAAGCATTATCATTATCCCCCGTAAAGTCGCGAAAAACTTCTCGTTTGCTTTTGTTTTTAATAAGGCTTTGAAGAGATAATCTTTCTTAATGAGCGCAGCGGCAATATAAAAAATGCCACTCTTTCCCATCAGGTTTGCTCAGAAGAATATCTACATTCAGGAACAGCCATGCCTTCCTCGCCTACGCAATGGCAATGTCGATAAATGCTGTTAGCACGGAACTTTTAGGCAACGCCACATGTATATGACAGCTAAAATTTGACATTTGAATGTCTCGTTATGTTAATAGTGAGTGACAAATGGCTCAAATGGCTCTGAGCACTATGGGACTTAACTTCTCAGGTCATCAGTCCCCTAGAACTTAGAACTACTTAAACCTAAATAACCTAAGGACATCTCACACATCCATGCCCGAGGCAGGATACGAACCTGCGACCGTTAGCAGCCGCGCGGTTCCAGACTGAAGCGCCTAGAACGGCTCGGCCACACCGGCCGGCAAATCTGTTCAAGAAACTGGTTATTCTAATGATTGCTTCTGAGTATAATTATTTCTCGATAAAATTTGTTGCAAATAATATGCCTCTGCTTCTAGCCAATAGCTCAATACATATTAACACTAAGAATAAGAACAATCTACGTAAAGTCTAAAGTAAGTTACCTTGGTCCAAAAAGGGGTCCAATATTCAAAAACATACATTGTCAATAAACGGCCAGCAACTAGACTTTGGTAAGCAATTCCTTTTACTCTATAAAAATGGTTCAAATGACTCTGAGCACTATGGGACTTAACATCTGTGGTCATGAGTCCCCTAGAACTTAGAACTACTTAAACCTAACTAACCTAAGGACATCACACAACACCCAGTCATCACGAGGCAGAGAAAATCCCTGACCCCGCCGGGAATCGAACCCGGGAACCCGGGCGCGGGAAGCGAGAACGCTACCGCACGACCACGAGCTGCAGACTTTACTGTATAGACGAGTATCTTAACAGGTACTATTAGACCAGCTTGAGAAATATGTCTGTTGGATTTCAAATTTGATAGCATGTGGTCACAAAAGTCAAGATTAGGTATTTTTTTTAATGATACATTTATTAAAATTGCACAACTATGTTTCATTCTGACAATTGTAAGTAGGCTGTTTATGTTTTCTTATTGGCAACGTTACGTAGCGCTCAATATGAAAATCACTGGCTGTGCTGTGTGCAGTCTGTGGCTAGTTTGCATTGTTGTCTGCCATTGTAGTGTTGGGCAGCGGCAGCTGGCTGTGAACAGCGCGTAGCGTTGCGCAGTTGGAGGTGAGCCGCCAGCAGTGGTGGATGTGGGGAGAGAGATGGCGGAGGTTTGCAATTTGTCATGAACTGATATATATATTATGACTTGTGATGATATTAAGGTAAATACATTGTTTGTTCTCTATTAATATCTTTCATTTGCTAACTATCCCTATCAGTAGTTAGTGCCTTTAGTAGTTTGAATCTTCTATTTAGCTGGCAGTAGTGGCGCTCGCTGTACTGCAGTAGCTTGAGCAGCGAAGATTTTTGTGAGGTAAGTGATTTGTGAAAGGTATAGTTTAATGTTTGTCAGGGCCATTCTTTAGTAGGGAATTTTGAAAGTCAGATTGCGTTGCGCTAACAAAATATTGTGTGTCAGTTTAAGCACAGTCGTGTATAAATTGTTCAAAGGGGACGTTTCATATGTCGACCCTTAGCCTAGGATACCTCACTGGAATCTTCTGATTTTTTCTTGTAGTTTGTGTAATTAGTGTAGATTTTGTTTATTGCTAGCGCGTAATTGTAGACAAAATCTCCTTTGTAGTTGCAGTCTTTCATTGTTGTACAGTAAAACAGTTGTGGCATGCATGTAGATTTGCACCAAGTATTTCGCAGCTGCAATTAACTAGATATTATTTTCAGTGCTATGTTAATGTGTTCTCTTATTTTTGCTCTTCAAATTGTGTTTTTCTGTGTTGTCGTGTGAAATACTGTGACAATAATGGCGTGTGAAAAACGTAATACTAGGCTCCAAAGTAAAATGAGAAATGACAGTGAAAATGAAAGCAGTGTGTTAGCGCCGCAGAGTAATGAATTAACAGACATTCAAAGTAGTAATTTGGTAACTGTTCATAGGGAAATGGAGCAGGCGGCAAACAATGGTGTAGACAGTGAAACAATTAGAGAACAGGGAAGTATTATCGATCGATCGGTCGGCAACAGCTCGCCTCAGGAATCCGAAATGACAGGAAACAATCTCGCAAATACTGTAGATTCAGGTTTTGGTTCCTCACCGTTTTCTCAAATAAGTCATGACACATTTTCTGCTTGTCAAAATGTGAATGTTGCCGGTGCAAATTCACTGCCGAAAAGCACTGAGGAACATGTTCCAGACACCAGTGCATTGTTATTACAATTAATACAGCAAATGGGACAAACACAGCAAAAGCTTCAAAAGTTAGACACAATGGAACAAAATCTTCGAAAGTTAGACACAGTGGAACAAAATCTTAAAAAGTTAGACACAGTGGAACAAAATCTTAAAAAGTTAGACACAGTGGAACAAAATCTTAAAAAGTTAGACACAATGGAACAACATCAGAGACAAACACAGCAACAGTTAGACACAATGGAACAAAATCTTCAAAAGTTAGACACCACACTTGAACAAACACGTGAAGATTTAACTACTGAGTTACATAACATTGAATCTAAATGTCAAAAAGTCTGTAATGACGTAAAAACACAAATTTGTGAGCATTTTCAACCTATTTTTTCGCGGCATGAAAATGCATTACAGAATCACGAAGCAGCCATAAAAGAACTGCAAATTATTGTTCATGAAAATCATGAGACCTTGCAAGCTAAATTTGACTCAGTTGCATCTACCGATTCGGTTACGCAACTTGCAAAAACTCAGGAAAACTTAAAGATCACAGTAGACACGATTGCAACACAAATGGACACTCTGAAACTTGGTTCAGAAAAACATACAGAGGAAATGATTTCACTATCGGATAAAGTAGCCGAACTTTCAGATCAGTTCACTAACTTATCTACAAAGGTAGATGATGATCTGAATGACACAAGACCTGTAGCCTTCACTGACACAGAAGAGTATGAACAAATTAGAAAATTCAAACAGAATCAAAATCAAATCAATACACAGTACAAAAGAGAAATCCGGGAAGTACAAGATCAGCTGACACAGGTAATTCAAGAATTACGTATTTCAGAGGATACTCGCACCCCAATACGGGAAGAGGAACACAGAAATACGGAACAGACACAAAATAACAACACAGGGCACTTCGGAAATTGTGAAAGAAGTTGGCAAGGTACGCCGAATTTTGAGATGGAACCGCCGAAACGACGTAACTATGACCGAGATGCTACTCGCCGACACGATGATTTTGACTATAAGCTGTTCATTACTACACGTAAATTCAAAACGTTTAAGAATTCTGCCAACGACATTCATCCACAAGCATGGCTCCATCAATTCTCTCATTTTTTTCCTCCCAACTGGTCGTTAGAACACAGATTAGAATTTATGTGTGGCTACTTGGAGAATGAACCAGCTGTAAGAATGCGATCGGTAATTCACGATTGCCACAGTGAAGGAGAGTTTTACCATGCCTTCCTCTCAGCATATTGGTCTCAAGCCACACAAGACCGTGTAAAACATGGCATCATAATGATGAAACATTTCGAACAATCTGAATTTTCCAGTCTTGTCAAATATTTTGAAGACATGTTGCATAAGAATCAGTATCTTTCAAACCCATACAGCCCCTCAGAACTCATCCGCATTTGCTTAATCAAACTGCCTGAACATTTACGACATATTATTTTGGCAGGACGTTGCAAAGACGACATTGAAGCTTTTCAGGGACTGTTACAAGAACTGGAAAGTAACACTGACAATCGCAGAACGCAGGAACACAACAATTACAGATCACATCAGTCGCAATTCCGCGATGAAAGAAATAATAACTGGACGCGACAAGGCTATTCTTACAACGCAAATCGTGACCAAAATAGACACCACCCGTACGACAACCGTTGGCAGAGTAATAATAGTTACAGAGAAAGATCGCATTTCCGTAGTAATGACTATCACAGAGACAATCAGAGAAACAGACAATATGGGAACCAAAACAATTATTATCAAGGGAGGCAGAATAACTTCAGACGCAACAGTTCAGCGCGCAGTTACGATTCAGGGAGAAATTCTCCACCACTTAACCGACAAGAAAGACTCTACAGAAACTACCGACAAAACGACAGACCTGAATTCCATCAGAACTGGCGGGATTTAAACAGGGCAGGGCCCTCTCGGCAAGGCGAATTTGTAGAAGTTAGGTCTCCTAATCCCAATAACGACGCGCGCCAACAAAGAAACAGACAATGACTCACACCGCAGGCAGCCGCGTGCGCCGGCTGGCTCAGAGAAAAATAACATTGACGCTAACCTTGAGCAAGATTCCAGTATTCTTTACGGACGAATACCGCATGATAATTGCATTCAAGTTGAAATTCTGCGTACTAGGAAGAGTAAAGGTTTACACCATATTTCACATGTAAAACCGTTTATTGAAAGATAATCTGCTTTTTAACTTTGTCTTTGCCATAAAACGTTTCACTTCACGTTACTAGTATGCTTTAGAAACTGTTACCATGCAACAATGTTTGAAGTTCAATATCCAGCCAAGAACCAAGAGAAATTATTTAAACAGAAATTACGAATGCATTGTTATTGCGAACAGACGACACAGTGTAATTGTGTGTGTACATTCTTGCTTGTTAGTTGTACGATTAGAACATTTACCAGTACTGCTAATGAGATTTTAATGCAACATTTTGGTTTACTTGAAAATACATTCCGGATTTAAAGTACTTTCTGAGAGATACCAGATGACACAGAGGTTAGTTTATGTGACAGCTACACGATTTTTATCACGACGCTACTAATGAGTGACAATTTACAATGTTGCTTTTGCAGTGTATCTGTTTTATATCTGCACAGTTTTCTGAATTCTTCTAGGAAGAAAAACATGTTTTAGTAGTAACTTTTGTGGTATAGCAACAATGAGACAGCCTTTTTCGTGGCATAACAATACGTTACTGTACAGTACTTTCCTCATCACGGCAATAAGCGTAATAACTAAGATATCTATACGTAAAGCATTTCACTTTTGTGTATCATGAGGTAAGTACATTGACTTTAGCAGAACTTTGCTTACAGAGGACGATAACTACGACAGTTCCACAGAATTATCTTACAGCAAGACGCGCATTTAGCGCTACAGGACACGCATTTGAGTGATTAATCTTATACTTAAAACACTTATTTTCAAAGATTTTTTTAATTACAAAGAAAGTTTTCCGTGATACATTTCATTCCATTGCTGTAATTTGTAACACCTGAGGGTATAATTACATTTATCCTCAGGGGGGTACACGCTTACTTTGTGTACCATGTGTGTGGCAACCACAAGGAACCCTAGCTAATATGGTATTTGCTTATACAACTTTACACATCGGTACCATATTTCTCTAACACAGAATTACACAGCTATCTGATTATTTGACAGAGAAACAAACATTCTTTTTACTACGTCAGTGACAGATGTTTACGCAATTACAGTTGGATAACTTCACACTTATGAAACTGTATTTTGTCTGTACTTTGTGAAATGTTCATATTTTTTCAGATTCATTGTGATACTATGAGAGCTTTGAGATATTTGGTATGGGATCATGATTTTAAAGTACGTTTGAGGTAGATGACACTATTGAAATGAGCAGAGAATTTTTTTTACGTTTTGAAATTATTGGAGGAAGTTACGACGATTTTAAGATTTGACTGAAGTGTTATGATGTTATTATTACGACGACGATGTGTACTATGGTGTTGAGGTATGTTTATGATAAATAAGCTGATGCTATATGAGGAATCTGATTATGCTATGTAGCTATTATGATGAAATATTGAAGACGTGTTGATGAATATGAATATGTATATGTGTAATAAGGTAAGGAATAAGGAGTAGGGGTTAGGGACTCTGATTTATGAAAAGGTTGTTGGAAACCAAGAATCGTACTTTAAGAGTTATGAAATGTGTGTGTATATGCATGAATGTATCACAATGCCACTGAAAATTTTTTTGGCACTGTTATATTTATAGGGTTTTGTTTCTACAGATTTGCAACGCTAATTCTTGACCTGTGAAATATTTTTATATGAGACTACCACGGTAGCAGAATCTCCTGTCGTAAATATTTCCGTACGAAAGTTAAGTGACCACCTGCACGTAATGCGTCGCGGGCACCCAGCTGTGTCAGACGCCTGGAGAAAAAGCCATTATTGCGAGCCCTTTTCAGCGGCACAGGTAGCACAAAAAAAAAAAGGGGAGGCCATTATCCTTGGAAATATTCTTACATCTGCAAACCTGATAATGACAAGTGTCTTTCTACGAGAATTGAGAGCTACTGACTTACGAAATGCCACATAGCTATTGAATGATGTTTTTATGCTTTGGTTTGCGTAATTGCTTATTTCATTTGATATCTGGTTTCCAGCTGTGTTGCAGCATTGCTTTTATAAAATGAAATGCATTTGCTAATGTGAACACTTTCTGTCAACAGATCTATTAAATAATTATTTTATGATCCACATTCTTTAAAAAAGGAGCACTTGGACAGGAAAGAACAATAAGAAGGAACTAGTAACTGCATTCATAATTTTCTTTTCAAGTAATTGGTAACTTTTTGGTAGAATAACTTCTTGTGGTGCACCACTTTAATTACATAGACATTAAGATGTGAATATACATTTCCCTTATCTGCATTGTTGTTTAGTGTAATATTTTTTCTGCTTGCGCTATGTCATGTTTAGGTATAAGTTGCTGCTGTTTGCCAGGCATAGTGTTATTGAATTTGACTGTTGCTCATTTATGCTGCTAGCTTTGCCAATTTGCATTTTTTTGCATTGCTGTTTGTGTTGATTTGTTATGTGATGCTGCATTGCCTCGTCCCTTAGTTTAGCATCTGAGCTCAGTAGATTTAAGTTAGCTTAAGAGGGGGTAGACTATATAAGAGAATGAGTTGCGATGAATTGGAAGAAATGCATTGAGAATTAATACGAAAAAAGTACATAAAACAGGTTTAGGTAGGATTTTCTTGGAAATAAATGTTGAGGTAAGAAATGTGTGAACATATAAATACAGAAAGCATGCTTAGATAGAATTTTTTTGGTGGAAACAGAGGATGAAATAAGAGGAAAGATATATGAAGTTTTGGGTTGGACTGCAGTACCAAATGTTACACTGAAAACGAACCCTGTCCTTTCCTATTGGTGTTATCCCACTATGTGTTTGTGTACCCTTGAGTATTTGTTTTCTTCCTGTCTCTGTGTACTGTTTCATAGAATTTTTTTTCTCTTCTAATACTAAGCTATATTCACTATGAGGAGGAATACTGTTATCCTCAAATATAAGTTGCATTAATAATATGTTATTTTCTTTGTAAAGTTGTTTACAATTCTGTTCTGTTTCAATGTTCATGTGTGAAATTAATGTTTCGAAAACTATTCTCATTATTTTATGTATGTACTTATGTCACTATTTTTGTAACACTGATGTATATGTTTATTTCTATTCTTTTGTAAAGCCTGTACTACAAATGTTATCTGTATTGTTATGTTCTTTAATGATGTATTTTGTACCTTTGTTATTGTATTTTTATGTTATCAAATTATAATTGTTACCAGTTCTTCCAATTAAGTTACATTTCACTGCACACGTTTCTGTTGGTCATAGTATATGGACAATATGTGAGAAGTAGGGACTGTTAGTGTTTGCACGTGTGTTAATAATTCTGCAAGGGACTGGATAACAGCATTGCTGGTTCTAAGGACAATTTCAAAAACTTTGTGAGTGCACAAGTGGTGGTTTATGGACTTGCTATATTATCCGCAAGACTCTTCAATGGTGATTGTGCACCTGCACAGTCACAACAGATGGCTGCTGGCCATCTATTCAAGGACTACAGTGGGTCTACATCTTTGATGATCCATCAATACCATTATTTCTACCAGGACTGCAGTGGGTCTGCACCTCTGGTGGCCCACCAATACCATACTCTCTACCAGGACTACAGTGGGTCCGCTCTGTGATGACTTACCTACCAATACTCTTCAAAACTTCGAATGACTCTGCTGTGGGTTTGCTCCATTGTGGCCCATTACCTGTCAGCATGTCAAGAGCCAGCATTGTCTTTCCGTTGGAAGGACAACACTACTTCTTCAAGACTGCATGGAAATCCACTACTTCTGTGTGCATTTTCTTTTACTGCTCAGACTTTGAGAAAAACACTGCTATTCTCCTGTTATGTACGATTAGGACTGTCTTTATGGACTGTGAGAAAATTTTAGCTTTTGACCAACATTGTATCAATAAGTGTGTGCATTTGACATGTTTGTTATTGTAATTATGAAAAATTTTATCAAATCATTATTGGCCACTGCCCATAAAATATTTTGTAAAATTTTTTGTGGGGAGCATGGGGGCTATGTAAGTAGGCTGTTTATGTTTTCTTATTGGCAACGTTACGTAGCGCTCAATATGAAAATCACTGGCTGTGCTGTGTGCAGTCTGTGGCTAGTTTGCATTGTTGTCTGCCATTGTAGTGTTGGGCAGCGGCAGCTGGCTGTGAACAGCGCGTAGCGTTGCGCAGTTGGAGGTGAGCCGCCAGCAGTGGTGGATGTGGGGAGAGAGATGGCGGAGGTTTGCAATTTGTCATGAACTGATATATATATTATGACTTGTGATGATATTAAGGTAAATACATTGTTTGTTCTCTATTAATATCTTTCATTTGCTAACTATCCCTATCAGTAGTTAGTGCCTTTAGTAGTTTGAATCTTCTATTTAGCTGGCAGTAGTGGCGCTCGCTGTACTGCAGTAGCTTGAGCAGCGAAGATTTTTGTGAGGTAAGTGATTTGTGAAAGGTATAGTTTAATGTTTGTCAGGGCCATTCTTTAGTAGGGAATTTTGAAAGTCAGATTGCGTTGCGCTAACAAAATATTGTGTGTCAGTTTAAGCACAGTCGTGTATAAATTGTTCAAAGGGGACGTTTCACAATGTATTAATTTGGCGAATATTGGCAGTTTCAATTTACTGTAATGTACTCACACATTTTGACAATGATCAGGAAAGTGGGTATTATATTCAAAGGTTCTATTTTTTTATTGTTTTATACTTTCTGAAATGTTCCACACCCACGATAATCATGTATTTTTTGGGTCTGTGGAACGAAAACTGAACCTAATCTTCTGCAACGTAGTTGAATCAGTTGAATCAACCTTGACAACAGATGGGCAACAGAATGATGCCGTCCATCAGGACTTCTTGTTTGCACCTGAACAATGGATTGACTTCACGCAAATTCTAATACAAAAAATGAAACCTCTAGTGGTGTAGTCGCCATGCTACTACAAACAACAGCGCAACTGTTTCAAATCTTTGAACCTTACTCTATCCAGTGTCAGGCTCAATATCTTTCTATCTTTTATAGTTCGTAATAAATATTTAAAATCTGCTCTTTTTTAATCATATTGTATTTTATCAGTTACGGCGATTGATTTTGAAATAATAAACAATTTACTTACTTGTAGATAGCGGGTGACGCCCCCAGCGACCGAATGCTGACGCAACGCTGCAGCTGTTGGCTGCGTCAAGTACTTCCCGACCACTTACCGTTCGAGAGTGGAACGGTGGAGAGAGAGCTTGATGCTGGTTCATTGAGCCCTCTGCCAGGCACTTAATTGTGAACAGCAGAGTAATCGCGTGTCAGTTGTCGTGCTTCAAGGCCAACAGCTGGTGTGGCTGCCTGTGGCCCATGGCTGCTTGCAAAAACGTGTCAGCGACTCTAGTTGAAATTAGGACCCTCAGGACCCTTGAAGACCGTCTGGTGTGTCAGGCGATGCAGGCCACTGAGCGGATGCGGCTATAAACCCGTAACCATCAAGACTGGATGACAGCTCCTTGATAAGTGGCTTCACCTATGTGGTGATGCTATTGGATGAAGCTGGAGTACATTAGCTATACATTTGGCCGACGACTGCCGCGGAAACTTCGCCAACTTAATGCCGATGCTGAAACAATGATGCTACCAGCTGAGCTGGGAACATTTATAATCCACTTTCCTAGGTGTTTTATGACAGGAGGTAGGTTCCCGTCGCATACGCTAATGGGGCGTCATGTTGTGCTACACTTTGTAGCAACCCAGTCAACCACTGGCAGCAGAAATCGACATTGTTACTCTGCAATTCACACTTAAGTGCCTGGCAGAGGGTTCATCGAACCATTTTCATACTACTTCTCTGCCATCCCACTCTCGAATGGCGCGTGGGGAAAAGGAACACCTGAATCTTTCCGTTCGAGCTTTGATTTCTCTTATTATGATGATCATTTCTCACTACGTAGGTAGGAGTTAACAAGATATTTTCGCATTCGGAAGAGAAAGTTGTTGTCTGAAATTTCGTAAATAGCTCTCGCCGCAAAGAAAACCGCCTTTGTTTGAGTGACTGCCACCCCAACTCGTATGTCATATCAGTGACACTCTCACCCCTATTGCGCGATAACACGAAACGAGCTGCCCTTCTTTGCACTTTTTCGATGTCCTCCGTCCGTCCTACTTCGTAGTATTATGTATGTGGTCTTTCCAATTTAAGTTGCTCGTAATGTAATTCCCAGGTACTTAGTCGAATTGACAGCCAATAGATTTGTGCGATTTATCGTATACCCAAAATTTATCCGATTTCTTTTAGTACCCATGTGGATAACCTCGCACTTTTCTTTGTTTAGTGCCAATTACCACTTTTCGCACCATACAGAAATTCCCTCTAGATCAGTTTGTAATAGGAATTTATCGTCTGATGATTTTACTAGACGGTAAATTACAGCGCCATCTGCAAACAATCTAAGGCGGCTGCTCAAATTACCACCTAGATCGTTTTTTTGTAAATCAGGAAGAGCAGAGGGCCTAAGACACTACCTTGCGGAACGTCAGATATCACTTCTGTTCTACTCGATGGTTTACTATTAACTGTGACCCATCTGAGAGGAAATCACGAATCCAGTCACACAACTGAGACGATACTTCATATGCACGCAATTTGATTAATACTCGCTTGTGAGGAACGGTATCAAAAGCCTTCTGGAAATCTAGGAATACGGAATCGATCTGAGATCCCTTGTCGACAGCACTCATTACTTCATAGGAATAAGGAGCTAGCTGTGTTGCACAAGAACGATATTTTCTAAATCTGTGTTCGTTATGTACCAATAAGTCATTTTTCTTCAAGATGATTCATGGTATTAGAGTACAGTATATGCTCCAGAATCATAGTGCAAACTGAGGTCAGTGATATGGGTCTGTAATTCAATGGGTTACTCCTATTTCCTTTCTTGAATATTGGTGTCCGCGTCGGAGGATGTCGTGTCAGCAATATCGTTACGTCGATGGCTGGCCCGTATATTACTTGGCTATTTGCGAAGGCCTTCCTGAGGCTCAGGTCGCAAAACCTCGTATAAGACCTCCCAACATGAACACAATAATCTAATGAGGCCAGCGGGGCGGAGAAAGCCAGCACTTGGTTCATACACGACGATGAAGGTAATTTGCCCTTATAGTGTCTCCACAGCGACACCTGTTACTTTGAGCTGCTCTAGTGAAGGGAGAGGTGCCTCAGCGGGGTGTAGACTGTTGCAGACGCCTGTGCCACCTCCAACAGTAACCCAGTCAGTGTGATAACAGTTCTGGGTGTTTGTCTCTGGCTGGATTTCTCATAGCAGTACGACGGACTTTATGAGCTTGCAATGCACTGATGTGACAAGTCATAGGATACCTCCTAAAAGACGGCCTCAGTGGCCGAGCGGTTCTAGACGCTTCAGTCTGGAACCGTACGACCGCTACGGTCGCAGGTTCGAATCCTGCCTCGGGCATGGATGTGTGTGATGATGCCCTTAGGTTAGTTAGGTTTAAGTAGTTCTAAGTTTTAAGGGACTGATGACCTCAGTGGTTAAGTCCCAGAGTGCTCAGAACCATTTGAACCATACCTCCTAATATCGCGTCGAGCCTCCTTTTGCTCGGAGTAGTGTAGCAGCTCAACTTGGCAGGGACTCAAATTGTTGGAAGTCCCTTACAAAAATATACAGCCATTCCGTCTCTACAGCCGTCTCTAAGAAAGGTTGCCGGTGGAGGATTTCGTGCACGAACTCACCTTTCCTCTATGTCCCATAAACGTTCGATGGTAGGCAGATCAGTAGCTCGAACTGTCTAGAATGTTCTTTAAAACAGTCGCGAGAAATTGAGATCCAGTGACTTGGCACACTGCCATCCACAAAAATTCCATTCACGTCTGGGAACATGAAGTCCACGAATGGCTGCAAATGGTCTCCAAGTAGACGAACATAACCACTTCCAGTCAATGATCGGTTCAGTTGTCCAGAGGACTCAGTGCATTCCATGTAAACACAGCCCACACCATTATGGAGCCACCACCATCTTGCACAGCGCCTTGTTGAGAAGCAGGGTCCATGGATGCACCGTTCCAACGCTCACCATGGCCGTATTTCTCTTGCTTATGAGCATATTATAGCTATAAGCTAGCAAGACTCATTTCATTAAGTACATCCCCCATTTCCCATTTACTTTCGGTGACTTCTGCTGTGTCACCAGTAAATCATATCGTGCTGATTCTGTCCCTGACAAACAACTCACAAACTAAGATAGTCTTTTACATCCTTCATTACTTCTTCAACATACATGTTCAATATCAGTCGTGCACGAATCCTACACCTCTCAAACCGTAAATTGGGGATGTCTATTTCAAAGCTCCTATGAACTATACAGATTGCCATCAATAGCGTCGCATGCCCCCTCTCCAAGGGACATTGGGCAAACTTTTAGAATTTAAATCACTTCTCTCATGGCGTACCAATTTTGGCGAAGAAAATGCTTACACCCGCAGGAGTCCAATCGACAGACTCCGAGCCGAAGGCCACCACAAAACCATGCCTTACTGACGTTAGTTGTGGATAAAAATCAGTCATGCCATCCATAGTGGTTTGATATTTTTTTTTGTTGGGCTTTTGAGGATCGATAATCAGGAATGGAAAAAGAATACGTTCATTAGAGTAAAATTCTAGGAATAGAACTTCGCCACCCTTTCCTCGTACTCCAAATTGAAGAAGCTTACGGTCAGCCGTGAGTTGCGAAAGAACAATGGTGGAGAATGACTAGGTTTTGCATAGAGTTGTTGTTTGGTGCACAGTTCTTTCTACATCCAAATATATAGCACAACCTCCACTCCGTTGAACAGGTACAAAGTATCTGTGGTTGACTTGTTTTATTCTCGGCCGGCCGTTGTGGCCGAGTGGTTCTAGGCCCTACAGTCCGGAACCGCGCTGCTGCTACGGTCACAGGTTCGAATCCTACCTCGGGCATGGATCTGTGTAATGTCCTTAAGTTAGTTAGGTTTAGGTAGTTCTAAGTCTAGGGGACTGATGACCTCAGATGTTAAGTCCCATAGTGCTCACAGCCATTTGAACCATTTTTATTCTTGTGTGTTGTACGACTCATCCATCACATGTGCGATACATTATTCTGATCATTTTACTTATGATAATCTTATAAATTCCCACACAGAGAGATGACATTTGATGAAGTAACAACTTTTCAGTCAGTGTGTGTTTTATGTATCATCGATAAGCTTGAGAAATGAATGTTATTCATTTGCCACTGTGGCGGGAAGTTAACTGGAAAGAATATGATCATCACATTTGTGCAACGCAACATCATGGTGTTTTATTTACTTCTGTTGTTTTAGTTTAGCTTTAGTTTAGACAAGTGTTAAGATAACCAAGAATAAACTTAAAGGATATTAAATGGCAAATCTAGTAAGATTAAATCGACAGTGAGAATACATGCCAAAGAAGAAAATATCTACCTTATTTGAAATTCAGGGAGCCGTGACCTACCTCTGATTGACACACAATACAGGGCCTCAGCCAACTAACGGGATCTTTTACCTGCTGGCGGAGTTTGGGGAAATTTACGACCCTGACCAATGTTTGATCGTTATCTGCCGTAAGGGTACGTCACTCTCCATCACACTTATGCCCTGCAGATATGCTACCTAAAACTAAATAAGTTACAAATGCAATCCTACAGTCGAAATTATAAACTTGGCATGTCTGCAAATTAAACATAATTAAAAATGATTAATAAAAATAATTCTCACTAATCTTTCAGAATCAACAATGGGTGGTAACAGTGATGACTTAAGTTTTGATGGAGGGATTATTTATTCACCAATGAAAAACATAATAAATGGAATGATGGCCTTGCAGAAAGTATGTGGTTAATGTCAAATAAACTGAAGGTAATTGTATACATGCAGTAAAGCTCACATACATGCGATTCAGGTGTAGGTACATAACCTAAATGAACTATTCAATGCAGATGTACGTAATATACCATCTCATAGCATCTGTACTGTTCGCAAACAAATTACCTAACCACACACTTAGATGCGTAAAACTATGCTAAGTGTCGTTGCTAAAATCCTGAAAAATGGGCTGAGTGCTGCGTTCGTTTCTAGTACTACATATAAGCCCCAAAAGATAGCATGGGCGATATGAGCCAGGCCACTGGTCGGACTGAAGAGGGCTAAGTGCCACAAAGCTTTGTAATTGTTTATAGTTGTTGTGTACATAGTTCTGTGTAGTCAGCGCGTACAAAACTCTCCAATAGAGCGCGCCCCGCTAAGCACAGCAGAGCAGTCGCAGCGCTCGTCCATCTCCGCACTACGAGATGGCGCTGTCTTAGAGACGGACCAAATTCTGCTTCCGCCGATCCACGTATTAATATGTAACGCAGCCAATGAGGTTGCTGCTAACGTAGAACCTTTTCTCCTTGCGGATCACACTCACGCAGTGATACCTGAACGCTCAAGGTATTATAACGAGTGTACAGACCTCCGATTAGTCAGTCTGCATTAGTCTGCCTTTGTCTCCATTAGTCTGCGTTAGTCTGTACCAGTCTATAGTCAAGTTTCAGTCTGCGCCTAATAAGAGTATCATATTCCTGTACATAGCCATGAAGAGAAATGTATAGACACTTTGTCAAGTATCAGAGATACGTGAGAATACGATTAATGTACCAAGACCAAAGGAACTTCAGATTGTCAATTGTAAACAGCATCCAGAATCGAGTTAACTAATTTCTATGCTTTTTATTATTTGAATAAATGTGTGTGAAAATTAATCAAGTTCTGTTTTAAGTCGGTCACCGTCAATCTGCTACTCTAAGCGTGCAAGTGGCATTTCTATCGTCTGACCTAATGGCAGAAGATAAACATGCCATGATAAGACCACGAGACATATTGCTGACACTCATCTACTTCGTTAGAGCGACAAATCAAAGAATCTGATGGTGTGTGTACTGAAGGTCTTACAGTAAGCACACCACAATAGTATGTGACAGAAATTTTGCCCAGATTGAAAAATGTAAGAGGTTGGAAGAATGTCAAGCACCTAAGGACCTCTTAAAACTTATGAGAATCCGATACTTAACAATCCATTTGTGGTTATTATACTTGAGCATGAGGATTATTTTGTTTTAAAAAAGCAGCCGATACACATATTAACACCACCGAAATAAATATTTCCAAATGTAGTTGAATTCAAGTAAAAATAATTGCACTTGGTGTCGTCAAGACGAAAATAATGTTTAACGACCTTGAATACTGAAGTACCTACAAAATTTTCAAGAAAGGGGTTGCCACTGACATAATAACGAACTTTGTCTTACCGTCACAACAACGTAAAAACCACTTGTCAGTTGAAAAGAAGAACTATCTGCAGTAGTTGCTGCCATACTTGAAAGTAGCTAATAGAAGATTTCTCTAACAGTTAATCAATTAAAATTGCTTTGTGCTCTATAAAATCAAAAGAAAGATTAAAAATAACTTAATCACAGGGTAGTGTATCTGTAAAATATATCTGTAAAATGTTTATTATTAACAAACTGCTAAATGATTGAGATTTTTCTCATTGGCACCAACTTCGTTTCTGCCGATACCTGTAAGGCATTTAGCAAGTCCTGCGTTTTTTAGAATAAAATATTTTTTTCTTTGCTAAAGAAAAAAGGATACTTTAAAAAGTTTTGCAATAGTTGTATGACTCTTACTAGAGACAAAAAAATAAAAAAGTAAATTGTAGAGACTTTTTCATTAAATATTTTTGTCAAAAAAATCTGAATTACTCGGAATCAGTCTTTTGGCCCCTAGCCTGTTACTGGTTTCTATTTTAAGAATGAAACATTTTTGAAGCACTAATAAAGTTTCTCACGATAACAGGGAACAATTACAAAAAGCAGAGAAAATAATTCTAAGTCCCGTGCTGCTCGCATTCTGACACCCAAATAAGTTACGTAGAATTCCAACTGCCTGCCAGATGTCAAGTTTAAATCCTTAGAAACTGTACTACCCACAAAAGTGGACAATTTGCTGTCCGGTTTCTGTCACCTTACTGTTGCAAATCAGGCTGAACAGAAATACACGCATTTGCTACGGTATCGCTGTCTCTGAACAGTGTGTCGTTAGCACGCAATGTCCTTTTGAAAACGTCAAACTGCAGCTGATCCGCCAAATTTTACAAAATGGTCCATCATTCAAACTAGATGCAACTTATATGTAACAAATACTGCACAGGTTGAGAGGTGGGTCTGTCTTCGTATACTCTCTTACGGAATAACTTATGCCTCTTGGTTCATTTGTAAGCAACGTAATTATACATCAGGTGCACACAATCTGAACGTTCCTTACACAGAAAACATTGGCTACACGAATGCGAAATAACTTTGCCTTCTCTTACGGAGCGTGTATTCGTGCTGTTTGCAGTGGTGGCTAAAAAAAAAAAAAAAAAAAAAAAAAAAAAAGAATTGCATTGTTAATAATGGTCAGATGAATATTTAATTAATGAAATCATAATCCAGACTAAGTAGTATACGTATGACGTATTGGATAATAGAACATGTTTGTGGGTACTACAGCTGTATTTGAGTTCGTGTAACTGTACCGACGTAACATCTGTAATTTCTGTAGTACAATTATCATTCAAGCAGCAATGTAAATGACCCACTGTTGTGATCGCCCTGGATCATTTCAATTACTGGTAGGAGACTCCAGGAATTTATAATTTCATTGGGCCGCAGTTAATTATCCTACAAGTTGCAAAGTCCGCCATCTTTTCCGCGTTCATATCTGGCGATACTCGAGCTGCCTTTTCGCCTTATCCAGCGCTCTGCAAAAAGTGAGCCAATGGTCGAAGCAGAACTGCATGAACCCTCTGACAGGTCCTTTCTGATTTTTATCAAACGCGCCCTCTGACAGCTCTGCAAAAAGAGTCGATTTATGGAGTCGGAGGCCACACAAATCAAACACCCGTCCGGGGTTCCGGCACGGTAATCCAAACTCAACTGCCCATTATGCTGTGTGAAAGCTACTGCAATTACCCACGAACGAAATTCAACTTCGTCACAAAGTCAAAGTAACTGGCCACTCCAAACGAGCCGATTTGAAAATATTTTATAACGCTATTGCTTGAGAGCAACGTGCTATTTTCCAAAGTGAGCCAATATTTCTTGTCAGTATATGTGTAAGCTGGTACAATGGCGGTGTTTGAGATTTGGAGGTATCAAATGACATTTCAGAATTTATATAAAGTCCATACAAGCTGCGAATGAGGTATGGTTGTTGTTAAGTGAATAGCATACGCCCCTTCTTTGCATGAGAGACTAGGACACAAATTACAACATTTGATACGTGTAGCAGGTGTTTGTTTTCACAAACTAACAGTTTTCCGATAAGTCGATGAAGACTAAGGGCAGACTGTTTGCCACCTACCCTCCTCTGTAGCCGAGATCGCAAACAGACGCCGAGCCAGCTACTGCAGTGGTTAACACACAGCACTCGCATGTGAAAGGATGGCTGTTCAAATCCGCGTCGGGCCATTCTGATTTAGGTTTCCCGTGATTTCCGTAAGTCGCTAAATGCAAATGTCGAGATGGTTGCTTTGAAAAGGAACGACCGATTCCCTTCCCAATCCTTCCTTAACCCGAGCTTGTTCATCGTCTGGAATGTCTACGTTGTCGACGGGAAGTTACACTACTCTTTCTTCCTTCCTTTTTGCTAACACGGCGGTGCGGCCGATCTTTACTCGGCTAGAATCTTGGTGGCGGAAGAAATTTTCAACACCTGTGTTTGGCCGTCAAGTGGAAAAGAGCTGTTGGGTTTTGTATTCTTGTCCTGTATTAAATTCCGAAGCTGTACACTGTCTCTCATAGGGTATGAGGGTGTTACACAGTTTATGGTGGTCTGTCCCCCAGATGAGCCCATTAAGCTCTGTGGTCCTTTTTATGGTGTTTTGCAGGACTGGATTTCAGTCTCTTACCATAAAAAGCAACCGTGCACTGTGTACGTGCTCCCATAACCTACCTCAAGAGATAGGACACAGCTTTCTAAGCCACGTGGGAAGGGGCCAATGTGCGCAGAGTAGCCTCTCCGTTTTGAGCAGTTGAACAATCCGTGAAGAAATTCCAACCAACGCGGTCATACAGTTCAGTCTTTTCCACCCGGATGCACCCCACTCTGTTTCGGTGCTGAAGACCAAAATACGATTAACGAACAACCTCCCAAACTGCACGGCGGCAAAAAAATAAGCACACGCTTTTCGAGGTTTCCAGTTGCCTCAAGATTTATTGCTGCAACAAAGCATATCGAGTGTATGAAATGATTACATTTACAGATAAAATAACACAATCTGTTGTAAGGTATCAGTCATCGACCCATGATTCAACACCCATATTAGTACGTGGTGTAGCCTCCATAGTTGGAAATGCAGGCGATTTTTCTGGCATCCAGTCGATCAAACAGGTGTCTAATACTGTCCTGGGATACCTTGTGCCACATCTGACGACCCCTTCACGTAGTACTGTAAGAGTTAGTTGACGAAGCAGATGAGTCACTTCTCGTCCCATCACATCCCACACGTGCTCGATTGGAGACAAGTCCGGAGATTGTGCTGGTCAGCAAGAGCAGTGTGTGGGCGAGCATTGTCCTGTTGGAGCAATACATCGCCTTCCTGTTGGAAGTATGGTAGAAGAACGGGTCTAACAACATTCCGTCCCACCCAAGCTGTGCTTGGCGTCCCCTTCAGAAACACCGGAAGTGAACGAGAGTTGTAGCTTTTGCATCCCAGACCATAATGTCTGGGGTGGGGCTAGATTTTTTGAACGAATGCACTCTACGAGGTCTTTTTCGTACATGCAAACGACCCTCACTTGCATGCAGGCAGAATTGCTTTCATCCCTGAAGACCTAATGGTATTTTGTGGAATCATATATATTTTGCTTAAGATTCCGTGTGCGAACTGATCTATGTAAATGTATTTACTTTTGTTCGCATCCTTTTTCCGTACTTTCTCACGTTTAATGGAGAACTCCATATTAGCGACTTTTGACAGAATTGCTTGAAAGGTTAACCATGTGGGGACTATATAAATGGTTGAGAATGTAGGCAGAAGTTTTAGAGTTCTAACCACATTTATTTTTTTAAAAAAAAGGAAGAAACAGACATAAATTATGCTAAACAAGTTATTGATTGGATACCGTAAACAATAACAATGGATTTAAGAGAACAATGGACAGGGATCCTGGGTGGCAGAAGTGAGTCAAGTACTCTGGAGCTGAAAATGTGGATAACGCAATCTGATTTGGTCTGACTCTGAGCAGACTTTGATTGATCAAATCTACTAACGTTTTTCTATATAGGTGCAGCTGAGAGCAAGTGGCAATTGAGATCTGTATGCCCTGTCAATGCCGGAGCAGCAATATGTTACCCTGTTTGCTTCGTGTGGCAATGTAACTTGCAGCTGGCGAGATATGTGCGGCGCAGGAGATTGACATGGCACCTGTGAATCGATCGCGGCCACGAAGGAAATGCAAAAATCTCACGGTCTAGCGATCAGGCAGATGGATCGCAATTTAGTCTCTACCAGAGCCGTGAAATCATGGTAGATTTCAGTGTGTGGTACATTCGCTGGTCGTGCCAAGGACCAATTTCGGTCACTCATATGACAGAGCACACAAGGATACCAAATATCAAGACTGGTAAACCAAAAACGAATAAGTGTGCCCTCAGCAAACGAGTAGTCCAACACGTTTGAAGTCACCTTGGCTGTACAGTAAGGACTTCACCACAGACTCCCCCAGTCTAACTACTCACAAGTGAAGTCACTCTTAGGACAGGTCCCAAGTGCCAACCCCTCATGCCACAGCTTCGACCAGAAGTGCTTTTCCAGACCAAAGTTCTGCACCCAAGTGCTTCGCACCTCTCCAGAAAAAAAATTCCATTTTCCAACAAAGTGCACGAATGAATTCATCGCACTAGAAAGTGGATACCAGCCAACAAAAGTCCGCAGCTCACGCCTTCTTGAGCCAATCACAGGTCTCTAGAGGCGCTAAATCTCCCCTCCCACACGACAGCACGAACTCATGTCGAACCAGGGCAAGAGTTAAGAAACCTGTGTCTCTGGGAAAAAAAGAAACGGCCAATTACTGGCCTTTTTTTGTGGAGGGGAAGATGATTTTCTCCGAAGTGGTGTCACTTCCCATGCCAACAAGCGAACAGATACAATCTTAAAGATCTTTATCTAAATCGCTTGTGCCTTCGAGCTTATTAGTCCTGGCTATGAGGTGTAATAAAGATTCTATCTCCAAACGTTTCCCAGATGCTAGAGTTTCTTATACAACTGAGGTGGTCGATGAAGTGGTTCACAGGCCTATTTGCAGTATCGGTGAACACGAAAACTTGTGAATTTTTATTACGTGTGACTCTGCACACAATGCCCGGTTTACGACTCCACTGTGTACATGCGTTCCTTCAGTCCATCGCCCCCAGCCCAGTCTTCAGCTGGCGCCAATGGAAGTATCGTGGCATTGTTCTGCTGGAGACCTGTCTGAGTGAGGGGCTGCTCTGTCTGCCCTGTACAGCTGTGGGCCTGTCTGGCAAAATTTACTGAGGGATGGACTCGCCCCCAATTGCTTCAAAGTCCCGTCATGCCGTTTCTATGAGCTAAGAACCATAAAAATACATCCTTCTAGCGCCCTACCAGGCCCCATCAATGTCTGCTCAGGCCGTTAACTTCCTAGAGTCTCGGTCACGGTTCATCAGGTTGTAAAAAAATCTTTAATAATTTTCCATATATGAAAAACAGGTGAGAGAGTAACTTGTCCTTTCTTATGGTATTCACCTTTATTACATCTTGTCAGAGAACCAGTGTGTAATTCTGCTTTGAATGGTGTTGGTTTTGAGTATACTTTCAGTGGCTAGAGCATTCTTCCTTACATATGCTGAAAACACAAGAGTAGTGGCGCAAATGTGTTCCCCCATTATTAACATCTAGTATAGACATATTAGCAGAAATCAGTGTACTAGATTCATACTCCCTCTCCAGTGAAAATTTCGGACGTTTCCATAAAAAGCAAGAAAGTACAAGAAATGGCTGTGAACAAAAATAAAGTAGATATGAGTAACATATTTGCAGTGGATTTCAGTCTAGCAGTCCACACATGGATTTGTAAGCAGGAAGTAATATGAGTTCACAGAAAACAATTCAATGATATCATATTCTTTATATGAAACGAAAACAATTCAGAATGATTTACTTCACCCACTAATATAGCTGTGAGCAAAATCAAGCAGAATACTAGCAACACGCTTACATAGAAAGGCAAACAGCACAGTACACGCAAGAAGTCGTAATCAGGAATACAATGCAACGAATGTAGCTTTTATGTCATGTCATGTCAGATGATCTTTAGGTTTTGACATGTACTAAAGGGAAGTTCTTTCCGTTTGATAATAGCCGCGTGGTAGAAATTGCAGTATTGGGTTTTACAATCGAAGTTACAAAACTTTACATGACTATGAAACCCATCTATGACAAGTTAATCTTGGTTTTTGATTGAGATTTCTCGAATATATTAGTTTGCAAGGTAACAAACGTTTCCGGGCATTCACTTTACCACTAGATTACGAGACTCATCAATGGATAATGAATGAAAAAGATCACCTAATACCCATATTATGCAAAACAAGAATACAGGTTTGCGCATCATGGTTTCCCGTATCCCAAGTTTACTGTCATACCACTGTGGCCTTCTATTTCCGCATTGTAACATGGGTAGTGCTCTTCTTGCGTTGTTTGTGGTATGTGGTCACGATTACCCTGAATAGCATGTTCATACACGTATCAAACAGGAGGTTAGGTAGCGACCTCCGGCTCTGAAACGGCAGTAGTGACGAAAAAAGGGCAGTTCACCGCAAGAAGAGATCCAATTTCTAAGTAATCGTACAGAAAACAAATCAGTGAATGCAATATACATGTTTTGTTTTCTGTCTCTCAAAGTGCTCCAAAGCATATAAGGCCGTAATTGTACTACTGTATTAAATTTTTTGTTTTGGAATGTCAGCCGATGAGGATTACACTTCGATTAATGTTGCACAGCAAAATTTAAGCAAGATGACAACAGATTGTGACTATTGGTGACTTACAATCAACGTATTCGTCTGTATAAATAGTCGGCTCAAAAATGACTATAAGGGTGCAAACGAATTATTTTAAGACAAGGAATAAAAGTCGGAAACACGTTTTATATGTAGATAAATAAACTGCATCTGAAACCAATAACTTTCAGTTGAAACCAGCTGTTCATCGTAACGATCGTCAGCGTATATATATATATATATATATATATATATATATGTATAGAGCCTGTGTTGTGTGACGTCATGGTTGCGCCACGTGTTTTGAAAGTGTAGTGTCCTCGTACCATAGGAATCAATGGAGAGGATGTTGTTTGTTGGCGAACAATTCCCCAATGTCCTTGGTGGAGCAATTGAAATAAATCCTTTGGGAATAAGCATAAGCGTCTGTCCGCTGTCATTGTGAACTATAGAATCACACCCTGTTGAAATGAAAGGTTATGCCGACGTGCAAAATATCTGCGCACAACTGAGTATTGGATACTGTTCGATGAGCCAGGCCAAGACGTGTGAATGTAATGCAAAAAAAACCTTGAGATCTGCGTGTGCTCCCGTGGCCGTCGCAATGTTTCTGTAGTGCAAGGCAAAATATTTCAGAAATACAGTTCTGCTCATCGATTTAGCAACAAGACGCAGTAGATGCATCAAAAGCGGAGTCTGGGCGAATCGAAAGGCGAAATAGTGTGTTTGCGTTGCCGTGCTTCGCATCCCATGCTCGTCGCCACTGTAGTGTCCTCGTAATGTAGGAATCAAGGGAGAGGATGTTGTTTGGCAGCTGGCATTCTCTTTCTACAACACAACTGCACACATATATTAACAGGGTTCTTTATTTAATTAAACAGAGGGCTACTACTTTAATTGTGCCCATGTGGTGTGGTACAAGCTCTTCCATATTAGTTCACATTAGCCTCACTGATGGTGAAGTAAAAGTCCCGCTATAAACGCTACTCAGCCCGCAATGTACTGACAGACGCCAACTTTGAGTGCGAGTTAGTGCGCCAGTGACTGAGTGGCAGAGCTAGGGACTGAGCTAGTAACTGGGAGACTGAGCTAATGACTGAGACTGCGCTGGTGACTGAGACAGCGCTAGCAACTGAGAGAGACTGAGACATTCGGTCAGCGGTGGCGATCTAAATACACTCCTGGAAATGGAAAAAAGAACACATTGACACCGGTGTGTCAGACCCACCATACTTGCTCCGGACACTGCGAGAGGGCTGTACAAGCAATGATCACACGCACGGCACAGCGGACACACCAGGAACCGCGGTGTTGGCCGTCGAATGGCGCTAGCTGCGCAGCATTTGTGCACCGCCGCCGTCAGTGTCAGCCAGTTTGCCGTGGCATACGGAGCTCCATCGCAGTCTTTAACACTGGTAGCATGCCGCGACAGCGTGGACGTGAACCGTATGTGCAGTAGACGGACTTTGAGCGAGGGCGTATAGTGGGCATGCGGGAGGCCGGGTGGACGTACCGCCGAATTGCTCAACACATGGGGCGTGAGGTCTCCACAGTACATCGATGTTGTCGCCAGTGGTCGGCGGAAGGTGCACGTGCCCGTCGACCTGGGACCGGACCGCAGCGACGCGCGGATGCACGCCAAGACCGTAGGATCCTACGCAGTGCCGTAGGGGACCGCACCGCCACTTCCCAGCAAATTAGGGACACTGTTGCTCCTGGGGTATCGGCGAGGACCATTCGCAACCGTCTCCATGAAGCTGGGCTACGGTCCCGCACACCGTTAGGCCGTCTTCCGCTCACGCCCCAACATCGTGCAGCCCGCCTCCAGTGGTGTCGCGACAGGCGTGAATGGAGGGACGAATGGAGACGTGTCGTCTTCAGCGATGAGAGTCGCTTCTGCCTTGGTGCCAATGATGGTCGTATGCGTGTTTGGCGCCGTGCAGGTGAGCGCCACAATCAGGACTGCATACGACCGAGGCACACAAGGCCAACACCCGGCATCATGGTGTGGGGAGCGATCTCCTACACTGGCCGTACACCACTGGTGATCGTCGAGGGGACACTGAATAGTGCACGGTACATCCATACCGTCATCGAACCCATCGTTCTACCATTCCTAGATCGGCAAGGGAACTTGCTGTTCCAACAGGACAATGCACGTCCGCATGTATCCCGTGCCACCCAACGTGCTCTAGAAGGTGTAAGTCAACTACCCTGGCCAGCAAGATCTCCGGATCTGTCCCCCATTGAGCATGTTTGGGACTGGATGAAGCGTCGTCTCACGCGGTCTGCACGTCCAGGACGAACGCTGGTCCAACTGAGGCGCCAGGTGGAAATGGCATGGCAAGCCGTTCCACAGGACTACATCCAGCATCTCTATGATCGTCTCCGTGGGAGAATAGCAGCCTGCATTGCTGCGAAAGGTGGATATACACTGTACTAGTGCCGACATTGTGCATGCTCTGTTGCCTGTGTCTATGTGCGTGTGGTTCTGTCAGTGTGATCATGTGATGTATCTGACCCAAGGAATGTGTCAATAAAGTTTCCCCTTCCTGGGACAACGAATTCACGGTGTTCTTATTTCAATTTCCAGGAGTGTACTATCGGTCGAGAGGGCATTGGCGGCAGGTTGCTTGCAAGTCTGTCTTTGGTCTCTCTCCTGATAGGTGTGCTTGATCCACTGGCTGTTATCGATCAGCTTGCTACATCTTTGCGGACTGGTGTTCTGGCGACAGCTTATCCCATCCCAAAATGAAATGTGTTAGAAGTGTGAATTTGGTAGTATGTGGTGACACTCTCTAATGTTGGATGTTTGTTTCGAAGATGGCTTTGCGTTATTGGACTGGTACAGTGTTGTTTGTCAGGCGTTATGTATTACTTGGTTGCATGATACTGGAATTGTGTGTTGGGAGCTTTGTTAGTGAATTATTGTAGTGCCCGATATATTTTTGCCTTTGGACTTGTTAGTTTTTTTAGTGCTAATGGCTTGGGATTTGCTTTGCATTTGTTACTAGTCATGGATATGACGAGAAACTTGACTAGTAGGTCGTTGCATGCTGTAGTGGGTGACGATAATACACCAACGAAAAAGTTCTTCCAGTTGTATGATTTACTGGCCGAGTATGTCAACTGCTATTTTGCGAGAATTTAGTATTGCTGTGTTTCGCATCGGAGGCGAATGTATATGGTGTGGTCACCGTGACAGTTTTTGGCTATCTATTCTGTTTGTAGTAAGATATATAATACATTTTTGGATTGTATTATCCGTCGTATTCAATAATGCTTAGTTAATGTTGGTGGCTGTCGTGCAGTTTCTTCTAGCTACTTCAGTCAAGATGGGTTTTCGATAGTAGTTAAATTGGTGAGCTTTTTGCTGTTGTGGACCTTGTCGATGATAGTTAATGTAGTGAGTTTTGGTTTCTTGGCGTTCTGGAGTTTGTTCTTGTTGCACAGACGAAGTTTACAAATCTAGTTTTTGGAGCGAGCTGAGGGTTTGTGGACTTCGTGTGGGCTATATAGATCGAGTGAAGTTTAAATACCAGTTTCTTGCTATTTGTTTTGGTATCGTACAGTTTAGTTTATCTAATTGGGTTAACTGAAGTTGGCGACAACACTTTCGGGGATTTTTTATTTTTTTTTATTTTGCATAGTGTTAGCGTACTGGATTTTTGCGTAAGTTTTCTTTGGGAATGTGTTTTATATTATCTATGTTTATTTTGTTTGTCGCTGATAAAGATCCCTAATTTCCGCGATTCATGTTTTTTTTAGATTTATTTTGGCTTTGTTTTGCTTAGTGGGATTGATTTCTGTTCGATCGCATCTTGAATGGGTGATGTCATGATAGCCATATTGCATATGACCGAAACTGCGGTGTCCGCCATCTTGATGATGTCACAAATCAAAGCTGACGGCTGATATCTGAGAGCTCGGTAATTCCGTTGAACCAATTATACCGAGATTCACTGGCAGCATGTATTTATAAAACATTTTAATTATCTGTCATCAATAATTTTGGGCCTACAATGATTTTTTGAATCGGCATTAAGCTACTAATATGCATCAAGAGCAACAAAACTGAGTGCTTGAAACCTGGTTGGTAGGTAGACAGAGAGTGCACAGGATAACGTTAAGTTTGTAGATAGGGCCACAAACAGTTACTGTGAGTTTCACAATGAAACACACAACTTTATTTTTCTAAGAACCTCTTATTTACACATTGGCTTAAAGGATCACAGTTAAACAATACGCCTGATGGCCTAGTTAAAGAAAACTTGCAATGCTTTCTGAGCTGAAAACCCAAAACCACACAGTAAACACAAGAATGGCTGAAGGCGTGGCTTAGAAAACAAAAGCAATTAAAAATAGAAGGTAAAGAGATATTAGAAGAAAACATGAAATGAAAACAATTAACGGCTGAAGGCCTACACTACACGCCTGAAGAATAACTATAATTAAGGCACATTAATAAACTATTTCTTTAAGCATGAAAATTTCTTTTTAAACTACAACAGAATGGCCAAAATCTGAATTACTTATTGCACGGCTGAAGGCCACAAATAAATTTGAAACAACGGCTGAAGGCCTGAACATCAAGTCAGATAAATAATTTAGAATAAACCCCTTGCTTCTTATTTTAAAAAATTTCCTTTAGAGAATACACATGGCTGAAGGCCTTATTAAGGGGTTCACATAAATCTTGGGCTGAAGGCCACACATAAAACACGGAACAACTAACGGCTTAGGTCCTGGATTACAAACAATTTCAGATAGAACAATTTCTAAGAATTTAATTTTTTTTCAAAGCAATCAATGCTTTAAATTTTAATTTAACGTAGGTGAGGGCTTTTATGTTAAATTTAAAAAAAATGAATTAATACACAGCCGAAGGCCTTGCACAATACTTCAATTAAAATGAAAATCACAATCTAAAACAAAGAGAACAAGTGGTGCTCACAAGTGTTCCAAGGGTTGGCCTGGGAAGGTAGCTCAAACGCAAGGTGAGGTGAGACAGGCAGCCAAGAGTTGAAGTTACGTAATTGGATGGCAACCCAAACTAGGGACGGCCCAAGGACCGACCAACAATTTAACTAATTCCCTTCCATCCGACCAACGGCACGATGATTGAGAATATCGACCAAGGACGAGAATACAAACAGCACTACGCCTCCAGAAATTGGCGTCTAAAAAGAGCCAGGGGAACAATAAACACTCTAAGCAAATATGAACCAAACAACTTAAGGGGCTGTCGAACTACACGCCATGCTGGACAGCAGCAACACGACGAGGAAAAGGCACACTGCCAACAATCTACGCTAACGATCAGGGCAGGTAACTGGAGCGTTAACGGCTACAGGGCAGAAAATACCGCTGGTGCACTTCACTTATAAGTAGCAGTCAAATTAATTATTAATCACAACATACGAAGACAGCTGCAAGGTTTCGCCGACTCCGACCCATCATACGGTGCTGCTAGCCCAAACGGCCAAAGGGCAACATCCCGCAAATGAACGAAGAGATGTCACAATAGTTGAGGTTTCATAACAGACTAACTGACCACTCAACTTCAGCGTCCAGGTTAGGTGGGTAACGAACTTGCCGCTCTCGTAGCTAGCGCCTCACAATCCGACAGCGCGTTCACACTGCCAGCGGCCACAGCCTGGCTTTGGGCCACGGAGATTTGCTTGCTGCATCGTCCCAACCGACTCACTAGAACACACTCCACCACCCGGAAAAATTAGCGGTCACACCAAAGGCAGTACGACAGCACTAGTATCGATAAGCACTGCTGCTGCCACTCACCGAGGCAGCCGGCAACTTGGTTACACCAGTAGGTAAGGAGGAAACAAGATGCCACTCGACGTAAAAATGCAAAAGAACCAACGGCATCAACGCAAGCCGTACATGGCTCAATGCTACTCATACTTATGTTCTCTGCAAGTCTCCTTACGGTGCAGTTACGTAACATCTCCATTCTTCGCGTTCCCCTCTCTGATGTTCTCATAACGATCATTTCTTTCGATTTATGTGGGAGGAAATATGTTGCCTGGCTGTTTTCCGAAAGTAAAGGTCGGAATATAGCCGTGATACACAAGCCTTTAGTGTAGGAGCGGCCGCCACTGGAGTTTGTAACACTGCCACTCATAAACGGCGTTTTCCTAGGAGTAGGCATTAAGCGCCATGCTAACAGGACACGGCGCTTTGCGTCAACAGGGACGCAAAACTTAAATACGTTGCACAGTTGTGTTTTTCCAGAGAATGAAACCGAGAGCGCATTGACTATTCAGTCCACACGTTCAGTCTGGGAAGAGTGTTGAAATAAAGTGTTGTAACTTTAACAAAAGTGGTGATATAGTGTACAGTATTGATAGATGGCGCGTGAGAGAAGAAAAAGAAATTCGAGGATTTGCTAATAGCTAAACATACAATGAATGGTCGAGAAGAGGATTATTTGCTCCAGATTTATGCTAAACGCAAAGTAAGTCAGCAATACGGTTTTGATACTGCGTCACTTAACAGTTTATCTTCCCCTGCACTAAAATGCACTTGTAGCTTTTTCGCACGCTTTATATTTTGTACACGATCTACACTTTACTTGCGGCAATTTTTCGAAACAAATGGTTCAAATGACTCTGAACACTATGGGACTTAACATCTATGGTCATCAGTCCCATAGAACTTGTTGTTGTTGTTGTTGTTGTTGTTGTCTTCAGTCCTGAGACTGGTTTGATGCAGCTCTCCATGCTACTCCATCCTGTGCAAGCTTCTTCAACTCTCAGTACTTACTGCAACCTACATCCTTCTGAATCTGCTTAATGTATTCATCTCTTGGTCTCCCTCTACGATGTTTACCCTCCACGATGCCCTCCAATGCTAAATTTGTGATCCCTTGATGCCTCAGAACATGTTCTACCAACCGGTCCCTTCTTCTTGTCAAGTTGTGTCACAAACTCCTCTTCTCCCCAATTCTATTCAATACCTCCTCATTAGTTATGTGATCTACCCATCTAATCTTCAGCATTCTTCTGTAGCACCACATTTCGAAAGCTTCTATTCTCTTCTTGTCTAAACTATTTATCGTCCATGTTTCACTTCCATACTTGGCTTCACTGCATACAAATACTTTCAGGAACGATTTCCTGACACTTAAATCTATACTCCATGTTAACAAATTTCTCTTCTTCAGAAACTCTTTCCTTGCCATTGCCAGTCTACATTTTATATCCTCTCTACTTCGCCCATCATCAGTTATTTTGCTCCCCAAATAGCAAAACTCCTTTACTACTTTAAGTGTCTCATTTCCTAATCTAATTCCATCATCACCCGATTTAATTCGACTACATTCCATTATCCTCGTTTTGCTTTTGTTGATGTTCATCTTATATCCTCCTTTAAAGACACTGTCCATTCCGTTGAACTGCTCTTCCAAGTCCTTTGCTGTCTCTGACAGAATTACAATGTCATCGGCGAACCTCAACGTTTTTATTTCTTCTCCATGGACTTTAATACCTACTCCGAATTTTTCTTTTGTTTCCTTTACTGCTCGCTCAATATACAGATTGAATAACATCGGGGAGAGGCTACAACCCTGTCTCACTCCCTTCCCAACCGCTGCTTCCCTTTCATGCCCCTCGACTCTTAGAACTGCCATCTGGCTTCTGTACAAATTAGAACTTAGAACTACTTAAACCTAACTAAGCTAAGGACATCACGCACATCCATGCCCGAGGCAGGATTCGAACCTACGACCGTAGCAGTCGCGCGGCTGCGGACTGAGTGCCTAGAACCGCTCGTCCACCGCGGCCGGCGCAATTTTTCCACTAATACGAAGCGTGCAATGATTTAGACTCGACCAAAACTAGCCGGGCTTAACTTGTGACGTAGAGAGATGGTGCAATACGCACTGCGTCTCTCGGAAATACCTTCAGTCTTCACTATTTCGTCACTGTCGAGGGGACGACGCACTACACCTAAGAAGTTGAGTGTTAAGTGACGCAAGATTCATGCTCCTGGGAAAATCGGGCTTTACTAAATATTTCTGTGACGAAACGCGCAGCTATTCTTTGAATCTTCTCCCCTATTTCTATCAGTTAAGGGTCTGATCAGCACTAGAGAATCATTCGAAAGACAGTCTGCCTGTGCAAGCTGTTCAGTTTGTCTGATCTCATCTGACTCATGAAAGTCTTTGCGAAGCTGAAAGAATGTGCTGGGAGTACACTTTCGAAGTGATGATATGCCCGACGAAGTAACGGAAGTGACCTTCTTGCAACTGTTCAATAAATCTGCGTATTTACTTGCGTCAAATTCAAATGTATACGTCTTACGAATAATGTAATGCAAATAAGATCGCCGTTTCTTCAAATAATCTGCTACACACACACACACACACACACACACACACACACACACACAAGCCGTAAGCCGCTGTACAGATGGAAATGGATACTGCCTACCAATATTAGAAAGTCCTCGTCTTAATTCATTTGTATATTGAGCGAGTGAAAAATAACTACCTCTAAGCAACTGTATCCATTCTAATATCTCCTACCTTATTCCCGTGGCACCTACATAAAATACACGATAGTAATAGCAGAACTTGTCAGCACGGTCTCGCGAGAGCCAAGTAGATTTCCTCCCGAGGCTTCGCACTTAAATTCCCCGACAATTTCTGTTAGACTTTGATGCCGTCCTCATACAATCGCAGCAACGCGTGCCGAATCCGCTCGATGATTATTGTCGTGCCTAGTTGATGACGGCTCCTAGCGCTGTAACAAAACTCTAGAATTAGTAGCAATACCGTCGTGTATACGCTTTCATTTAGAAATGTCCTGAACTCTCACAGAATCCATTCAAGAAATCTCGATATCCCCCTCACCTTCCCTAGAACTAATATTACGAATTTCATTTCATTACCGGGTTTAAAGAGAGCTGAGGTAATTTATACCAAGTGTAAATATAAACAAAGTCTTTTTACAGTCCTTTAGGACTGCCCAACGAGTTTACTCTTCCGTAGGCAGCAGCATCTTCAGCAATAATGTTATACTGATGCTGGTCCTATAGGATAAATCGTCTACGTATGTTAAGAACGTTAGACATCATATTGTGCTTTCCTCGAGGCACATACAACGTTAATTTCATTTCTGTAGAACAGTCGCTGACCAGTAAAACGTACTGGATTCTTTCATCCTGGGGTGTCGGGTGTTCTGCCGGATATCAGTGTCGTCCATGCACAATAATTCGACAATGTGAATCGTTTTCATCAGGTACTACCTGAGACTGCTCGTGGAGAGGAACAGGTTCAATATTTATACCTACTACCTTCCTCCTCCATGGTCGATTCTAGGCTCTCCGTCTGCGGTCCATTCCCACTAGAAACTTCCTGAAACGTTAAGTCTTCGGTCCGGCGAGCCTAGCCGTGAGCTGGCGTTCCGTTTTGGTCCGATGCGCCTGACAGCGATCTGGCGTTCTGTCCCGTGTACGGTGCTCTTGATTCCCTGTCTATGGTTCGTTCTCTTTGTCCACCGTCTCAGCTCTTCTTTCTGTCGAGTAATGCTATTGGAACCATTGCGGTTTTAGTAACTGCAGTTCCGGATGCCAGACTTTGCTGGGTTGGTACCCACGGTCACGATTCATGAGGCTTTTGTCAACTTTATCTCTACTGACACTTTTATAAGACTGTCCCAGTATCTGGGGATCTGCGTCAGAACTGTCGTTTCTTCACAGATGATGGTATAATTAAGTTCCAGGCAGTGCTCGGCAATAGCTGATTTAGTTGTATCTCTCAGCCGAGTGTACCTCTGATTTTCTTGGTGTCTCATGTCCACTTTCCTAGTTGTTTGCCCAGTGTACGACATGCCACACTGACACGGTATATTGTAAAACCCATGTTTTCGTAAACCAAGATCATCTTTCACGGCCGGCCGTGGTTCTGGCGCTGCAGTCCGGAACCGCGCTACTGCTACGGTCGCAGGTTCGAATCCTGCCTCGGGCATGGGTGTGTGTGATGTCCTTAGGTTAGTTAGGTTTAAGTAGTTCTAAGTTCTAGGGGACTTATGACCTAAGATGTTGAGTCCCATAGTGCTCAGAGCCATTTGAACCATCTTTCTCGTTGACCAGTAGTCCTCTTAGTATGGTAAGTGGACAGAACACTAGTTTGATGGTATGCTTCTTGAGAGTCCTGCTGACCCTGGCTGAAACTGATCCCGCACAGAACAGGCAAGCCACAGACTTCACTTCATATAGCCCTAATTCTTTATTGTGTGGCAGAGTAGCTGGTTGAAAGGCCTTCTGAACATGTTTGATCGTGTATCCACTTTTGCAGATGACTGACCGTCGATGCTCTATTTCTGATGTCAAACTGTCTTATTCTGAGAAGCACCAATGTCCTTAGAACTCTATTCTTCTGCGCTGGGTGATGACAGGTGCTACATAGCAGAAATAAGTCAGTGTGTGTGGGTTTCCGACACACACTATAGCCAAACGGCCCATCAGCTTTCCTTTTGGCCACTACATCCAGCAACGGCAGGTAACCATCCTTCTGCGCTTCCATTGTGAACTTTATATACGAGTAGAGTAGAGTGAGCCAAGATCTAAAAAGGTATCGTCCACATAGCTGTTGTATCTAGGCGTCACTAATGCTCCTTCCTCAAATTTCTCCATGAACAGGTTGGCGACTACTGGAGACAGTGGGCTCCCATGGTCACTCCTGTCTGCTCGTAATATTGGCAACCATGCAGAAAATATTGTGCATGTACAACATTGATATCCATCAGAACACTCACTACCTCAGATGTCAACAAATCGTCGGGAAAGCCTGAGGTGTTATATTGGGCTATGCTAGAGAAATATTCATCTAGCCAGTTACATATATACGAAGACACTCTGTGTAGTCTTACCTTTGTTACTGGTCGACCAGTAGACCCCTACCCAGCAATTATTTAAAGACTCGGGCTCTCATATACGAGGGTCGCCCACAAAGTAAGCTCCGTTTCTATCCGCGGCAGCGCTAAGAGCGCAGTTCCGAGCATGCGCAGCAGTTACTCTGACTCAAGGAGAAGACATGTACGCCATTTTCAGATCGCTGCTGCCGACGTGTGCTTTGTAATGCTACTTTGTCAGCCGTAATTGAAAATGCCGCCACGTGTGAAATCAGGTGATTCGTTTTCTAAATGCAATGAAAGTTAAACCAAAGGAAATAAATCGGCAAATCTGCGAGGTTTACGGACAAAATGCTATGAGTGATCCAATGGTTAGAAGATGGGTCAGACTGTTCAATGAAGGACGTGATTAAGTGCACGATGAAGAACGAAGTGGACGCCCGTCTGTGGTTACTGATGAACTGGTTCACACAATTGAAGAGAAGATTAAGCACAACCATAAGTTTACACTTAGTGCCCTTGCTATGGAAGTTTCGCAAATCTGATGATCACTAATTCATGAAATTGTTACTGAAAAACTTTGCTCTTGTTGTGTACACAAAATTCTTACTGAACAACACAAAAAACAACGGATGAGCTGTGCAGTTTTTGACGCTACAATGAAGAAGGTGATGTTTTTCCTTCCCTGATAGTCACGGGGGATGAAACTTGGGTATCGGACGACACCCCTGAAACAAAACGGCAATCACTGGAATGGAGGCACACTTCATCCCCATCGAAGGTTAAGCCTAAGCGAACACCTAGAAAAGTCATGTGTTCCGTTTTTTGGGACAGAAAAGCCATTTCACTGATTGATTTCTTACCATGAGGTCAAACAATCAATGCACTTGGTTACTGCGAGACCATTAAGAAATTGCGCCGCGCAGTATAAAAGAAGCGTCGAGGATTACTGTCCACGATAATGCCAGACCTCACACGGCGAATGTCACCAAACAACTCTTACGGCAGTTTCACTGGGACGCGTTTGATAATCCTCCACACAGCCTCCTAGCGACTTTAATCTCTTCTTACACCTAAAATATGTCTTTGGTGGTCAACACTTCAACAGTGATGACGAGCTGAAAGGACATGTTACCACATGGTTGAGTAAACAGGCGGAAACCTTCTATGAAGAAGGCATACAAAAAATTGTGCCACGCTATGACAAGTGCCTACAAAATTTCGGAAGCTTTGTGGAAAAGTAGTTAAACAGTTATAGATTTTTGTACAATAAATATTTTTTCTGTATCTCTACATGTTTGGTTTATATAATCAAACGGAACTTACTTTGTGGACATACCTCGTATAAAACAGTTTCATGCGTCTGTTTCTTTTCAAACGACTTTACATGATAGAAATTTGACGTTCAGCGTTTAAGCGAGAAGTAGTTTGGAAACGGCTTGACATTATGTGTCAAATTTGTTCGAGGACGCTGAGTTCTCTCATTCTTAAAAACTGGGTGAATATATTCTGCATAATCTGCGGTTCGTTTTAAGCAAAAACAAGTTTTTCGCGTACCTCAATGTTTGACTCCGTATCTTTCGAACTAAGTGTCGTACTGTGATACAATATTTAGCGCACATTCAGTGCTATATGTGGATACAGCACATATTGCGAATAGAACGCAAATAGAATTACTAATAAAGAAGTTATATATTAAAACGTCACGCTTGACAAAGTTTTACTGCAGAACAGCGAAAATATATTAAGCGATAAACATTTTTTCTTCCCACAGTCTTTTTTGCTTTTGTTTGTTTGTGTGTGTGTGTGGGGGGGGGGGGGGGTTCAGCGAGAAAAAGTTTGGAAAAGATTTAAAATTATGTGTTTAGTTTGTTGCAAGCCGCTCAGTGCTTCTATTCTCAAAAACACTGGGTGAATATAGTGTGAGTAATTTGCACATCATGAGTTATGCTTCCTCAAAACATATATACACTCTTACTGTGTTAATCCTGTAACATATGACTATACCTCTTAATGAGTTGATCATGACAGAATTTTAAATTTTTAAATTCAGTTGACAATTATATCAAATCAAATTTTTGTTGCCCATGGATGCTGTCAGATAGGCAAATCGTAACTGGGACTGTGCACCGTGCACTGGATTAGCCGTTTAGTAATATACACGGTGACTCAGCTGCCCATACCGATGTCGTTTTATGCAAACCGCAACTTTATATCTGGTCTTCAGATACAACCCGCGAGATTTTCATATTCTATCGCTCGCTACACGCAATCTGTTAGTCCTACAGAAAAAATGAACAGGACTCTCTTGTAGGAAGTTTAATGTACTTAAATTTTGTAACGGGATTCGTTTTTGCTGGAGGCCGTAGTTTTCGAGACATTTAAGAAAAAAGTATAAAACTGACCTCAAAACGCACCCCCAGCCTCCACCGGTCAGTATTTCTGGTGTGTTGTTCTTTGAACTCCGTCCTACCACTGTACAAAAATTTGCGACTTCTCGAATTATTTAGCACATTCGGCCTTGTCTGGTCTTCACTGAAAGGCTTTGTAACGCCACCACCGAGTTGAACATTTACAGATTGTGAAATTGATTTTTGTGTTATTTTTGCCAAACAGTTTTGTGAATCTGAGCAGCGTAAAATAAACAATTACATCGTTGTATTCGTAAGGCCTTCTCACTAGGAAACTACTGTGCTCCTAAGGGTCAAGATTGGATCGAATTGTCAATGTCATTAGTGTTAGCATAATGTTTATAAAACTCATTTTAGTTTCATTGCCTTCACGGGCACATTTACATTAATAACGTTAACGAAGAAGCAGACTATGCTGGTGGCGTAGTAGCGCAATCAATAGAGACCAGAAGAGGTCGAGTATTGGGAATGGATGGCGCAGTCGGACATTTTTGTGCAATGGTAGGAGGCAGTGTCACGAACAATATACTAGAAATTGTGAATTATGAGGGATGAGTGTGGAGATGGTGATGCGTATGAAGGTTACTTTTGTACATTATTCTTGAATAACTCGAAAATGTGGCCTCCAGCGAAAACGTATCCCAGTGTGAAATTTAAGTACATTAAATTTCCTACAAAAAGGTCCTGTTCATTTGTTCTGTAGGATAAACAGTTTGCGCGTAGAGAGAGAGAGAGAGAGAGAGAGAGAGAAGATGCAAATTTCGCGCGTAGTTTTTGAAGGCCAGATACAGAATTGCGGGTTGCATAAAACGACATGGATAGCGACAGCTGAATCAACATGTAGGTGAAGTGCTACATTGTCGAACGCCTTTCGGAAATATAGGAAGACGGAACTTACCTGCTCACCTGTAACAATTATTTGCAAGATGTTTATAAAATAAATATCCTGTGTCACACGCAGCTGTATAGCATTCTTGCTTGCTCGTATCTCGATATTGGAGTAAATTACTTACATGTTCCAGGGATCATTTTGCACGATAGATCGTAATGATGTTGAACGAGTCATTTTACATTCACATTGCAAATTAATTTGTACATACGGTTACAGTCGTAACACTTCTAAGTTTTTTTCTATAAAATGGAAAAAGATATACAGATCTGAGTCGGTAATTCCTACCAACCACTTTTTACATATTATAGTAAAGGAACTTCTACAGAATAGAGGGAGATGTCAAGAAGAAACTTTCTCAGTTTGTAACCAGATTTTACTTTATCTGTCAGATATTTTGTATCACTGGGTAAGTGATCAAAATTTTTTGTTGCAACATTGTGCACTCCTTTTTGCGCTAAAGACAACATTAACGTGGAGTAATTAATGTCAGTTTTCCTTCTGGTATTGTAATTATGTACCTCATTGTTCGTTTTGAACTTTAATAGATTTATTTCATGAGGGAACCCAGAATATTACCCCATAAGACATTACTGACTGAAAATATGCGGAATACATCAACTTACTGATTTGTCTCTCTCCAAAATTTGCAGCGATTCTAAGTGCAAATATGGCTGAACTAAGTTATTTTGAGAGTTCCAAAATGTGTTTCCCCAATTTAAATTCTCATCAATATGGGCCCTTCACCATGTGTCATACTTGCTATTGATGTAGTAGCTCTAGATGTGCAGAACAGAATACGTCTTGTCTTTTTAAAATTGAGGGGGAGACCATTTACAGAAAACCAGTCAGTGATACTTTTAGAAACTTACCGTTTCTGTACATATGCTTGGTCTGATTACAGTACTAGTATCATTTGCAAAATGAACTAATTGTGCTTGTTGTATTCAAGACAGATTTCGTTTACATGTATGAGGAACAGTAGTGGACCTAATATTGAACCTTGAGGATGCCCATATGTGATTTCTCCGAATTCAGGATCATATAAGTGGACTATATTGCTTGAATTACAAAATACAAATTTCTGCATTCTTTTGGTGTGATATCATATTACCCGTTTGTTAGCTATACCATCAATCCTATAAAGCATCGGTTTATCTAGGAGAAAACTGTAATTCACACTGGTGAAATACCATCCGGCGCTATTGTGTTATTTGAAGCTTGTAAAATCTGCTGAGTGAACGTCAAAATGGCATTGTCAGTAGAACAACCCTTCCGAAACCGAAGCTGTGCTTTGCTAAGGATACTATCGTTGCTGAGATGAGATACAGTTCTGGAATACGTCATCTACTGAAAAATTTTGTGAAAATGTCAGCATTGAAATATGTCGTTAGTTATTGACAGCTCTCTTATCACTTTGCCTAACAAAATATAGGTCATTTATCAGGCGATACTCCTATGGTCTTTACAGACAGATAGCCGGAATCTTTTACACGTCAAATAAAACTTGAGATGAAAAAGTCATAGGCACCTCTAACCCTTTCTTCGCCCTCTACCTGCTACCTTCCCATTAATACTTACGATAATCCAGTGCCTGTGTTATTGTGATAGCGATGCAAAGTTCGTTTGGACATGCAAGCGAGCGGTCGCCTTACCATTTGACTATCCGTACAAAACTCGGCGCCAGACCCAAACTTCCATATGTCATCAGACATGCGTCTACATGCATGCATGTCCAAAGGAGCTTTGCACTGTAATTAGAATAACACAGGCACTGCAATATCTTATTCTCTGCCTGTACTGGGCAAGCGACTTTCAAGTATATCTGACCTGTACAGGAATATACAAAATGGATATACGAGTCCAGGTCGTAGACGGATGGTTGACGACATATGGAAGTTTGGGTCTGGGCGTGCCTCGTGCACGGATAGTAAAATGGTTAGGCGACCTCCCTCGATAAGCGAGAAATCCGGGTTCGAGTCCCGGCCCGGTACAAATTTTCATTGTCGTCATTCCATTCTACAGCTGATGGTTGTCTTTATTCGCAATTGTGAATACATTAAATCTAATACTCACTTAGTACCGACGCTTTGAAACAATTGCATCCGCTTAGCCGTCTTACTGCACATTTTCTATGTTTTCCCATGAATAAAAATGCAATTTTTGTGCCCCACTTCTTGATTTTCAGTCAAATTGAGAGGTCATCGGAAACATCGCCTGAGAGGCCAGGGGCAACGAATTGTGAAGAAATACTGGACAATGTGGGTGGGGCGTTACCGCAGCGTATCCGCGGCTTATGTAAGAGTCGCAGTTGGAGCCTCCGCGGTGAATTACATCACGTATGCGATCAATACAGGCATAGCAATTTTCCTGCCTGTTAAACTGCAGTCCTGCTCCAACAAAGACTGTATTTTTCTTAACGATGTCTTCAGTGCGGAATGTCCGGCTGCGTCCCTTAACGGCTACGTTCGATTATTTTCTTCCACTTGCCCCAGAATTTTTAAGCAAATTTCGTGTTCGCTAAGAATTATAACTTGCGTGACTGATTAAATTACTACATCTGTAACTTCTTTTTGTTAATTTTTAGCATTCCTTGTTTTTTCTAATTACAGTAGAGATTTTTGCTGATTTCTAAACTTTTAATATGTCGTTGCTGGTATGTAGTGCGTTAGTGCATACCTTAAATGTTATGAAACTGCTTTTCCAATGTGGTTATCTACATTGGAAAATCGTTCTTTTGTGCCGAAACGCTTTGAATAGATATACAGAGTCACTTATGAGTGGTAGGGAGAAATTTCAAAATAATGTATGTACAGAGCGAACATAAACCGAAAAACTACAAAGACAGATTCCTGAGTGTATATGGAGGAAAGAAGGTCCCATGAATGTGTGTCCGGAAACGCATCGTTGAGCCGCGTGGAATTAGCCGTGCGGTCTAAGGCGCTGCAGTCATGGACTGTGCGGCTGGTCCCGGCGGAGGTTCGAGTCCTCCCTTGGGCATGGGTGTGTGTGTTTGTCCTTAGGATAATTTAGGTTAAATAGTGTGTACGCTTAGGGACTAATGACCTTAGCTGTTAAGTCTCATAAAATTTCACACACATTTATTTATGCATTGTTGTCACGGTAGATGGCGCTGACGAATGAAAATTCTTCTGACCACGTACAGTGTGTTCCTTGTCTGTCGCTGCCTGTGTGATTGAAGCAACGTACAAAGTACTATACTCACCAGAATAGTCAGGTATTCGTGTAGGGAACAAGCCAAGATGGTGTTTGTGTACGGCCAAGAAGACTAAAACGGTCAAGATGCAGAACCCGGTCCTCCAGATTTAGCGTACGCGTAATGCGTCCCGCCATCATGCACATTCGTCTGTCTGGAAGGACCCTTGATTAAACAACCGGCCAAAAAGTGCTTGAAATGTTTTGTGACGTGGTTGGTCTGTGAGGGTACTTGTTTTGGTATAGCCGTGCTGCTTGTCGACCGTTTCCTTCCACTTGGCCGTGCACAAACACCATCTCGACCTGTTCGCGACATGAATACCGGACCTTTAACCGAGCCAGGTGGCGCAGTGGTTAGACACTGGACTCGCATTCGGAAGGACGACGGTTCAACCCCGCGTCCGGCCATCCTGATTTAGGTTTTCCGTGATTTCCCTAAATCGCTCCAGGCAAATGCCGGGATGGTTCCTTTCAAAGGGCACGGCCGACTTCCTTCCCCATCCTTCCCTAATCCGATGAGACCGATGACCTCGCTGTCTGGTCTCCTTCCCCAAAACAACCCCCCCCAACCCCTGGACCATTCTGCTGCTTACAGTACTCTGCGTGTCACACATTCTGACACACAATGAACACACGGCATGTGGTCAGAAGAACTTTCATTCGTCAGCACCATCTAAATCCATCCCTGCAGATGTCGATTTTATTACGTTGTTAAAACCAACGTGTCAGCAGATAGTGCGAAATTTTATCGACAGACTGCGCAAGCTGTGTATCAAGCAAAAAACCGCATGAAGAAAAAACCTGATGCACTCAGAAGACATGTTCAGATGTTAGTGGAACTTCGTGTGCGTACACATCATCGCTGCATGCGTAAATCAAGAGTTGCTATTCTCTGTGACATGTACGATGGTCGCCCGGATGGTAATGCACCACATTTTTTTTCTTCATCAATTCTTTGTTGAATATAATGAGAATTAAGCACACGAAAGAATAGTGTTTTATCTATACAACCTATTATTCCACGTAATCTCCGTCCAGTTCTATGAGCTTCCTACAGCGCGAAACAAGGGCGTACGTGCCCTGTCAATGCTAATCCTTGCCAGCGCTTCACTGTGCTTTACTGTGTGAATCACCTCCTCGTCGTCTTCAAAAAGTCTTCCACGAATGGCATCCTTTAATGGCCCCAACAAGTGTAGGTCCGAGGGGGCTAGGTCAGGGCTGTAGGTTGAATGGGGTAACACTGTCAAACCCTGCTTCGCGAAGTTTTCAGCAGTCCTTAGATTTGTGTGGGGCCGAGCGTTATCGTGCATCAACAAAAAATCTCCTAGGTTGCTGTGGCGCCGAGGTCGCCGGAAGCATGTCTTGAGTTTTGTTAATGTGTTGACACATGCTTCTGAATTAATGATACCACCTCTTGGCATCACATCAATGAGAACCACACCTTCGGAGTCCCAGAGCACGGTGATCATGACCTTACCGGTGGAAGCAGTTGCTTTGAATTTTTTCTTCTGTGCGGAGTAGGAATGGCTCCATTCCATCGAATGTCGTTTTGTTTCGGGCTCAAAATGGTGAATCCAGGTGTTATCACCTGTCACAATGCAGGACAAGAAGGCCTCCCCCGTGCTTCAAAACGTTGCAACAAACCAAGACCAATGTTTCTTCTGTGTGATTTGGGATCTACCGTTAGACACTGCGGGATCCATCTTGCACACTTTTGAATATCCAAGAGTGCGGGTATCTACGTGCCGAGTCGTGATGCGCCTGTCCTCACGAACGACAACTTCAGTTCGCTACAATATGTCAGGTGTGACAGCTGTGGATGGTCTCTCCGACCGCTGCAAATCGTGGAGCTCCGCTGAACCACCTGATGACCTCACACTCCGTGTCCAGTCCGTCAGTTCACCTGATGATGGCGACATGTATGATCGCCGAAATATTGTGCCCGTTGGACACTATAGACCGGCAGCATACCCGTGGATATTTTGATCATCAAATACGCCGGGAGAAACTCAAGAATCACAACTGTACTTCTGTCGACAGTAGATGCTCCATAGACTTCGCACAAGCGTTTGCGAATATTGTCCGTAGTTTGTTTCTCTACAGCGAGGAGTTCAATGATGGCATGCTGATTGTAACGTACATCACCTACAGACGCCATTTTAAAACTGTCCTGCAACTATGCTATCTGTCGCAAGTGACAGAAACTTGGCGCCCTCGCTCAGGAGTCTTCAAATAATACATACATAACGTTTCACATTCGTGGCATTGTTTTCGGATGGTAGGGTATACAAGGGGCGTGAACATCAGTAGCACTATGAAGGACACAGGTATGCCGTGTAATCGTGTGAAGCAGTGTTGTCAGCATCTCAAAGAGTTTGCTGCGGACGCTTAGTAGACGTTTAAGAAGACCAAACAGTGGAGGTCATCAGTCTCCTATTGATTCACAGAACGGAAGCAGTGCACCCAATCTGCCTGCATAGAGGGTAAATACTATGTGCGAGTGCGAGAAAGTGTCCTACATGTTTGAGTAGCGAGTATCTGCGGCGGAACATGGGAACCACCCTGTGGTCATATAGTGGGATATTTGAAACCACCTATAAACCTCATCCAGGCTGGCTGGGACACCGACCTGTCGTCGTTAATCTGGTGGGCGAGTTCGATCTGGGACTGGCATACCTCCTCGCCCCGGAAATGGTCGCATTAACATGCACTGCTAACTGGGCGGGTACTGAGTTGGTAAGCCGGCCGCTGTGGCCGAGCGGTTCTAGACGCTTCAGTCCGGAACTGTGATGCTGCTACGGTCGCAGGTTCGAATCCTGCTTCGGGCATGGATGTGTGTGATGTCCTTAGGTTAGTTAGGTTTAACTAGTTCTAGGTCTAGGGGACTGATGACCTCAGATGTTAAGTCCCGTAATGCTTAGAGCCATTTGAAGTGAGTTGGTAAGGGGGCCTATTGTGGGTCTCCGTTTGGCCGATTGGTTGAATCATGTAATATCCTAATTTGTTGGGCATTCAGATTTGACACTGGCTCGTTGGTGGACCGTTTGGGAATGTGAGGACAAGCAGATTTGTCGTCAACGTTCTGGTCGACCATGTCTCACCATCACGAGGGATACTGTAAGCCTTCAGTACACACACCATCAGATTATTTGACTTGTCGCTCTAACGAAGTAGGCAAGTCTCAGCAATACGTCTCGTGGTCTTATCGTGGCGTGTTTATCTTCTGCCGTTAGGTCAGACGATAGAAATGCCACTTGCACGCATAGAGTAGCAGATTGACGGTGACCAACTTTAAACAGAACTTGATTAATTTTCACACACATTTATTAGAATAATAAAAAGCATAGACATTATGTGACTTGATTCTGGATGCTGTTTACAATTGACAATCTGAAGTTCCTTTGGTCTTGGTATGTTAATCTTATTATCACATATCTCTGATACTTGACGAAGTGTCTATTCATTTATCTTCATGGCTACGTACAGGAATATGGTAATCTTATTAGGCGCAGACTGAAACTTGACTATAGACCGGTACAAACAAATGCAGACTGACTAATCGGAGGTCTGTACACTCGTTCAATACCTCGCGCATTCAGGTATCACTGAGCGAATGTGATCCATGAGGAGAAAAGGTTATACATTAGCAGCAATCTCATTGGCTGCGTTACATATTAAAACGCGGATCGGTGGAAGCAGAATTTGGTCCGTCTCCAAGGCAGCGCCATCTTGTAGTGTGGAGACAGATGAGCGCTGCGCCTGCACTGTTGTGCTTAGCGGGGCGCGCTCTAGTGAGAAAGTTGCGTACGTGCTGACTACACGGAACTATGTACACAACACACACATAAGTTGCCAGTGACACCATGACTCAAACGGCTGGATTTGGAATGGTGCCGTGTCTGGGAAGCATGGACTGCTGACGAATGCCATTGCACAGAGTTCAGTGATGAAGTGCATTTCTGCACTGCCCTAGATGATCATGGTCGGCGAGTATGGCGGTGGCCTTATAAAAGGTGCCATTCTTCCATTGTGTTTTAGAGGCACTGCGATTTTATTTCTCATGTCATGGTATGTGCAGGGCCTCTGAGTATGACTTTAGGTCTCATCTGGTAGTAACTGAGGGAATTATAACAGCACAACTGTACACCATGGACATCCTGTTGTAACCGCGACCGGAACGGTCGCGGGGTTACCGCTAACGAAAACGCGGCGGGACCGAACGGGAGCGGCCCGCGGATGAACATGCCGGACGAACGGGAATGGAAGGACAAGCACGACGATGGACAACCGAGTAAGACACCAAGATCAACAACGAAGTATTAAGCAACAAAGTCACAAGAGATAAGTCACGAAATAACCGCATCTCATGGTCGTGCGGTAGCGTTCTCGCTTCCCACGCCCGGGTTCCCCGGTTCGATTCCCGGCGGGGCCAGGGATTTTCTCTGCTTCGTGATGGCTGGGTGTTGTGTGCTGTCCTTAGCTTAGTTAGGTTTAAGTAGTTCTAAGTTCTAGGGGACTGATGACCATAGACGTTAAGTCCCATAGTGCTCAGAGCCATTTGAGCCACGAAATAAAAACAACGTCCACTCGTAAACAGGAGGTAAGCACACACAATGTAAGTACGATGTCTGTAAGCGAGATATCAACTGACTCAACGCGAATACCAGACTGCCTCACTGACTCTCTCTCCTTTATTGAATTTGAATAAAGCTGGCAGCAGCTTAGTACGCTGCTCTGCAGCCTAAAGACTTTTTAGAAACGGAAGAAGAAAAGAAACAATAAAAACAGGCGATAAAACGGTGACTTAAAGTGTAAAATGGCGGAAAATCGTGGGAAGTTAAAACAGAAAGCAAAGGGGTTGGCAATGTTAATAAAATACACAGGAATCAGACAAGTAACATAGTAGACACACAATTAAAAAAAACATGGCGACAGTCTGGTTTCTGTTCGCAAGAGATAAAAAATCACACCCAGCAACAGTATGACGGCCGTTCGCAACACTTCCCAAGAAACACACAACACGGAACACTCACTGTAAAACACTGCGTGAAAATGTCGGCACAAAGATGACACTCCCTAGCCAAGGGCAGATGAGTGGAGGGGGGGGGACCTGGAGGAGGGGGAAAACAAGGAGGGAGGAGAGGAAAAAAAACGAAGAAGTTGGGGGGAACCAAAGGAGGGAGGGGACGCGTAGGGGGGGGAGAGGGGCAGGGCAGACGCGAGAGGGAATGGGAAAAGGCAGAGGAGGGAAATGCAAAAGGACTCAGGGGAGAGAAGGGGGCAGAGAGAGGGGAGGTGGGGAAAAAAGAGGATGGAAGGGAGAAGAGGGAGCCCAGGAAAAGGACAGAGGAAAGGAGGGGGAGTGAGGATCAGAGTTGATAGGAGGGATAAATGGAGGGAGAGAGGGCATCATCCGGGAGGGGGAGTTGATGGAAGCCACCTTGGAAAAGGAGATGAAGGGTGTAGAGATGGAGGGTAGGGGGAATGCATCAGTGAAGACATGGCAGGGGGCGGGGATGGGAAAGGATAGGAGCAACCAGGGGGTGAGGGGGATCAAGGCGGCGGGAGGTGTAGAGTATGCGGATATGTTCGAGGAATAGGAGCGGATGGGGGAAAGGAATGAGGTCATAGAGGATCAGCATGGGGGACTGGAGGCGTATACGGAAGGCGAGGCGGAGTGCATGACGCTCAAGGATCTGGAGGGACTTACAGAACCTCGCTGACTGAGAGGCAACCGCCTAAATACACTACAGGGTATGTCACTATTGGCCGCTGGGTCCACGTGCACCACATTGGCGCGCTCACGTGGGGCCAGGAGCAAGCGCAGCCACGGCGTATGGCGCGACTGCTGCAGAGACCTCTAGTGGTCATCAAGTTTCATGCCGTCTGGCACGGATTCGAAACCCATGAAACCTACGACCCTCGGTACCAGACATCCTGCATCCTCTTGTAGTACCCCTCATGGGACTGTATTGTGGTGCTATTTTTTAATAGGGAAATGCTCATTTCATACGTGGCAATTGTCTCTATGCACTGTCTGCGTGATGCTGAGGTACTCTCGTGGCCAGAATAATCCTCAGATGTGTCCCCAATAGAACACACACACCAGCTTGGAGGTCAACTCCATTCCAGTGCCAGTATCGCTAATACCACGGACCAGTTCAAACTGATGTGGGCCATCTTGCCTGTGGAGAGGATACAACTTTTTATGACACACCTTCCAACCAAAAAAAAAAAAAAAAAATGGATGCCAGAGGGGATGCAACGTCACTCTGTACTGCCGATTTCTCTCTAAATTTGTAATCACTGAAATAACATCACATATCCTCTGTCCGTGAAGTTTCATTTTGTTTCCACCTCCCTTTCTAGGTATTTCACATTTTTGTCAGGCAGTGTATTTTGGTAAATACACTCCTGGAAATGGAAAAAAGAACACATTGACACCGGTGTGTCAGACCCACCATACTTGCTCCGGACACTGCGAGAGGGCTGTACAAGCAATGATCACACGCACGGCACAGCGGACACACCAGGAACCGCGGTGTTGGCCGTCGAATGGCGCTAGCTGCGCAGCATTTGTGCACCGCCGCCGTCAGTGTCAGCCAGTTTGCCGTGGCATACGGAGCTCCATCGCAGTCTTTAACACTGGTAGCATGCCGCGACAGCGTGGACGTGAACCGTATGTGCAGTTGACGGACTTCGAGCGAGGACGTATAGTGGGCATGCGGGAGGCCGGGTGGACGTACCGCCGAATTGCTCAACACGTGGGGCGTGAGGTCTCCACAGTACATCGATGTTGTCGCCAGTGGTCGGCGGAAGGTGCACGTGCCCGTCGACCTGGGACCGGACCGCAGCGACGCACGGATGCACGCCAAGACCGTAGGATCCTACGCAGTGCCGTAAGGGGCCGCACCGCCACTTCCCAGCAAATTAGGGACACTGTTGCTCCTGGGGTATCGGCGAGGACCATTCGCAACCGTCTCCATGAATCTGGGCTACGGTCCCGCACACCGTTAGGCCGTCTTCCGCTCACGCCCCAACATCGTGCAGCCCGCCTCCAGTGGTGTCGCGACAGGCGTGAATGGAGGGACGAATGGAGACGTGTCGTCTTCAGCGATGAGAGTCGCTTCTGCCTTGGTGCCAATGATGGTCGTATGCGTGTTTGGCGCCGTGCAGGTGAGCGCCACAATCAGGACTGCATACGACCGAGGCACACAGGGCCAACACCCGGCATCATGGTGTGGGGAGCGATCTCCTACACTGGCCGTACACCACTGGTGATCGTCGAGGGGACCCTGAATAGTGCACGGTACATCCAAACCGTCATCGAACCCATCGTTCTACTATTCCTAGACCGGCAAGGGAACTTGCTGTTCCAACAGGACAATGCACGTCCGCATGTATCCCGTTCCACCCAATGTGCTCTAGAAGGTGTAAGTCAACTACCCTGGCCAGCAAGATCTCCCGATCTGTCCCCCATTGAGCATGTTTGGGACTGGATGAAGCGTCGTCTCACGCGGTCTGCACGTCCAGCACGAACGCTGGTCCAACTGAGGCGCCAGGTGGAAATGGCATGGCAAGCCGTTCCACAGGACTACATCCAGCATCTCTACGATCGTCTCCATGGGAGAATAGCAGCCTGCATTGCTGCGAAAGGTGGATATACACTGTACTAGTGCCGACATTGTGCATGCTCTGTTGTCTGTGTCTATGTGCCTGTGGTTCTGTCAGTGTGATCATGTGATGTATCTGACCCCAGGAATGTGTCAACAAAGTTTCCCCTTCCTGGGACAATGAATTCACGGTGTTCTTATTTCAATTTCCAGGAGTGTACTTAATCTATAATAAGATCATCTAGGCTTAACTTCACAGCGATAACTCCTGACCATTGAGGTTGAAATACAGTAATATAGCGTGAGCAAAGCTGTATTTGATGGAATAACCCTATCAATACCAACGTATTTTCGATAAAGCCTACTACCAACGGGGTAAATGTACTTTACGCCCATAAAAAATTAAAAATAAAAACAAATTTTCGTTAATTATAGCTAACTTTAAATAACAACCCTTTTTTCAATTAGGCACTGATGTATAAAAAGGATCCAGAACCTGAAAATAGCTTAGCTCAATCTTAGAAATACCCCCACATTTCCCATAATGTGTACACAAACAGCAGGAGTACTTTATAATCAACACAAAAATTTAAAAAATACAGATTTCTTTAATTAGCTTTAAGTTTATACACGACATCCTTTATAAAACCATATAAATGTGTGAGAAGGGTCCTGAACGCAAAAAAAATGAATATGAAATTTGTTGCAAAAAGTCACATTTACTGTTAAGACTTAAATTTTAGGGTTAAATTTAACTGAAAAACTGAAAACAATTATGGTATGTGGTATAAAATATTTTTAAAAACACACACCTTTTTTCTCAATTTTGAAATATCAAGCACATGACTAGATTACAATATTTTTCAAAAGGTGGGCACAAAGTACCCTCCTCCCTCCCACCCCTTCAGTTAGTGTATCATTTCTTCTAAACGTCATTGCCGTTATTAAAGCTTTTTTATATTCCAAAATATCATTGTTGTTAACAATAGAACCCCAGACATGTCTAATATACAAGATAACAACCCACCTATGAAATCATACGCAAAATAGAAGCCGATCTGTGGGCCTGAGATGGCTGTTTGGGACGAACCACATAATGTTTAGAGCTGGCAATTCACGCATTGCCAACAAGCGTTTTGGGCCACCTTTGAATTAATATCAATCAGTGACTTAAAGCAAGTGCAATTACACTCCTGGAAATTGAAATAAGAACACCGTGAATTCATTGTCCCAGGAAGGGGAAACTTTATTGACACATTCCTGGGGTCAGATACATCACATGATCACACTGACAGAACCACAGGCACATAGACACAGGCAACAGAGCATGCACAATGTCGGCACTAGTACAGTGTATATCCACCTTTCGCAGCAATGCAGGCTGCTATTCTCCCATGGAGACGATCGTAGAGATGCTGGATGTAGTCCTGTGGAACGGCTTGCCATGCCATTTCCACCTGGCGCCTCAGTTGGACCAGCGTTCGTGCTGGACGTGCAGACCGCGTGAGACGACGCTTCATCCAGTCCCAAACATGCTCAATGGGGGACAGATCGGGAGATCTTGCTGGCCAGGGTAGTTGACTTACACCTTCTAGAGCACGATGGGTGGCACGGGATACATGCGGACGTGCATTGTCCTGTTGGAACAGCAAGTTCCCTTGCCGGTCTAGGAATGGTAGAACGATGGGTTCGATGACGGTTTGGATGTACCGTGCACTATTCAGTGTCCCCTCGACGATCACCAGTGGTGTACGGCCAGTGTAGGAGATCGCTCCCCACACCATGATGCCGGGTGTTGGCCCTGTGTGCCTCGGTCGTATGCAGTCCTGATTGTGGCGCTCACCTGCACGGCGCCAAACACGCATACGACCATCATTGGCACCAAGGCAGAAGCGACTCTCATCGCTGAAGACGACACGTCTCCATTCGTCCCTCCATTCACGCCTGTCGCGACACCACTGGAGGCGGGCTGCACGATGTTGGGGGGTGAGCGGAAGACGGCCTAACGGTGTGCGGGACCGTAGCCCAGCTTCATGGAGACGGTTGCGAATGGTCCTCGCCGATACCCCAGGAGCAACAGTGTCCCTAATTTGCTGGGAAGTGGCGGTGCGGTCCCCTACGGCACTGCGTACGATCCTACGGTCTTGGCGTGCATCCGTGCGTCGCTGCGGTCCGGTCCCAGGTCGACGAGCACGTGCACCTTCCGCCGACCACTGGCGACAACATCGATGTACTGTGGAGACCTCACGCCCCACGTGTTGAGCAATTCGGCGGTACGTCCACCCGGCCTCCCGCATGCCCACTATACGCCTTCGCTCAAAGTCCGTCAACTGCACATACGGTTCACGTCCACGCTGTCGCGGCATGCTACCAGTGTTAAAGACTGCGATGGAGCTCCGTATGCCACGGCAAACTGGCTGACACTGACGGCGGCGGTGCACAAATGCTGCGCAGCTAGCGCCATTCGACGGCCAACACCGCGGTTCCTGGTGTGTCCGCTGTGCCGTGCGTGTGATCATTGCTTGTACAGCCCTCTCGCAGTGTCCGGAGCAAGTATGGTGGGTCTGACACACCGGTGTCAATGTGTTCTTTTTTCCATTTCCAGGAGTGTAGTTATTCTTCAGGCTTTCACAAGAGCATAACTTTTCGCTACGACGCAATGCTTGCTTCATCGACGTCATTGTAGAAACCAATTAAATTTTTATTACTGGATGAAGACACATAGTTTAGTCAGAATGCTTCCTTCAAAAACTAACATACATTTTCGCTCCAGTTGAAACATTCATGTTGACAAATGTATGTGTACTAAAACCTCTCGCTAGCAATGTGAAAGCACGTACTTTTAAATTCCGATTACAATTCCTGGTCCAGAATTGCCTTTGCTACCTTACTTTTGAACACGAATTTATCTGTGAAAATTACATTTTAGGTGTACGCTTTTTCATTAATCTGAAACGCAACTTACTATCTATAAATGCAATTGAAAATAAAGAATGGTTATCAGTAATTCTCAGAATGGCTTTGTCAATCAATTGTACACAATGGCTAACTGTCACATGACGAACTTGTGGCCTATAATACAAATGCATCTACTGAACGTATATTAAAAGTTGAGTTAAAACCGATCTTAATTCTCTCTCAATGTTCATGTAGGTCGTACAATAGATTGTTACCAGGTGACGGAAAACTCGTCTCTGCTCATTCTGCACTGCAAAATTGATGAGTTAAAAGTTATCACCGCATGGGAATTTGAACAAAATGACGTTTCTTATTATATATACATCTTTCATAACCATTTCTGCTAATAAACATACCTTTCACGGTCCCAGAATTCGACATTCACACACTTTAACACTATACACACCTGTCACATTGTTAAGAGTTCCGTGTATTAATTAGAATGGCGATGTAAAATTGTTGTGGGAGTGGATGTCGGGGTGAGTGATCTTCTTCGTGTTTTCTACCTCTTGCATTATTTGTTACGATTGTTTGTGTAAATTCCTATTGTGTCCTGTGTCAACAGTCAGACGGAATGTCAATTTTTAAGTCAGTGTAACCACTTCATTTTTCCATTCGCTTTAATATGAGCCAAAGACAGAGATAGTAACAGTATTTGCGGATAATTTTGATTATAAACTTGTTTTTTAGAGCTGACTTATACATTTTAAGCCGGGTTATTTCATACGAAGCTGTTCTAAAAACCAGAGTTGCTTAGTGGAGTAAGACATTATTTAAGAAAAACTTCTTGTCTAACAGAGCAAAGATACTTCAGAATAACTCTCTCTAATGTTTCGGTGACAAAGACAAAATACATCCCTCCGTTCGTTTGTTACCAACTGGTCAAAACTTTATTGTTAGGTGCGAAATTTTGCTGATACATTTTTTTTCACTGGTTACATCAAATTTTCGTCTTCTGAAAGTAATTTTGCCGGTGGTTGGAGTGAAAGTGAACTATTGCATCGTTCTCACGCTGTGAAGACGACCAGTGACGACCAAACCTTGGAATTTCTTATTGAACTCTAGCTGGAAAATAAACTATTTTCAAAATAATCATTTTAAAAATCACCGACGCCTCCGGTGTGATTGTTATAGCATTGTTTCTAAATTTTCATCCCTTTATTCTCACCACCCTGTGAAACACGAAACTGTAAAGGTTTTGTTGTATCACTGACCATTATTGTCCGTGTACAACCGATCTACTTCGCTGTTTAGTATATCGTCAGCATTCAAAAAGCCTTGCAAACACTGAAGAGTACGTGGAAGTTTGTGATATGCAGGGGGCAGTATACATTTTTTATACGTATCCAAACAAAGCTTTTAACAGGAGAAGAACGGTGTAAGAGTCTTGTCAACTGCTAAGCGAATGTAGTGACCGGAATCTACAAAATTGGAAATATATACGCTTCCACAGTCTTGTTCTCATTGCAAAATATATTTTATATCATATCGGGGAAACAAGCGCTTTCTACGCAGACAATGTAAGCAGATGGAAAATGAAGAAGGAATAGAAAACGGAGACGAGGCTACACTTTCTAGCGCGTTGTGGAAAACTCAATGAAAGTAAGTCCCTCGCTGCATCACGAGTGTCAGAAAGCCTGAAACTCTGCTGAATAACAAGCCGAGATCATCTCAATTTAAAAAATAAATGCAGAGGTACCACCCGTTCTAAAGAAAAACATGGCAGTATGTGACAGCTACTCGGCCACGGGAGTATTGGACGTACTAACGTCCGTGTGGGAGCAAACAAAGAAAATAATTGCACATTGTATAAAGTGTTTACTTAATCACTTGCGGTAAGTGTTTATTAAATCAGAAACTATGTCTCACAGAACACTGTAATCCCGTCTCTTACAAATGAATGTACCTTATAACGCTCATCTGAATGAGACCATTAATTGTTGTCCCAGCTTGGCTCATTCCTTATTGCATTTTTTTTATTTTCATGTCACAGAGCACATATTTTACGAATCGATGACGGTGTCGATTCATTTGAAGTTGACGGTCTGTTTAACGGTTTTTCGTTGCTCTGCAGACGAAATACATGTCTCCTTTCCGTTAAATGAATATGTACCGACGATTGTAATTTTGTGACGGGATTTCCTATTTTTCACGAACATTCGGCTTAACAATTAAGCTATAGTAGCACGTCAACAGACCTGACTGATATTTCCTCCTGTGATCATCATGTCTTAACTGTTCGCACTGCCATCATTTCATATTGCATCGTCATTGATTTCGTTTCCATCGATTCATGCATCACATTTCAGTACGTTTAATTCATATACAGGGTGAACGGCATTTCGCGCATTCGGATGCTACAGCACGATTCCTGGCATACCGACGGTACAAAAACGTCAGCAATAGTTCTTCGATCAGTGCATATTTTCGACAGAAATGGACGCCAAAGAAAGGAATTTTACCAACAATGTCATAACATTTCCAGTAAGTATTTCAGTCTATATTGTGTAGCTGTTCAGCCCAGTTGTCACAGTGAACTTTGCATTAGAGTTCACGATTCCGGATCAAGGTGTACCTTCATTTTTCTCTAATTTTGATCTGTCCATTAATGCTGTACTATAAACTGTTCCTTAACCCATGCATACCCTACAACAATTTTTTATCTTTGAAAATAGTAATTATTGGTGAGACATGTCAGGAATATTCAGAAAGAGTAATATTCAATTAAAAATAAATTACCTGGCGTATGATGGAGATAACTACTAGGCTGATTCATAAACTCGTAGCGTTTTTCCATGAGTTTAATAAACACAAAAGATAAGATGACAGAGCCTTCAGTCATCAATACTATAGTCTCATTCACTATTTATATAAGCTGCCAACGCTGGGGTAACTTTTCGATTCCGCGATTTAGAAATCACATGGTTTTGAGCGAAGAACTCGTCCAGCCATCTTCGGAAGTTCCTCGTAGCTCGTTCGACAGAGAGCAGAAAAAGTGAAAATTTGAGGGCTCAAGATCAGCTGAATCAGGTCGGTGCGGAATGAATCCCAACCCAACTCCTGTGTAACGTTTTTTGTCAGTCTGACAGAATGTGGGCGGGCATTATCGTGTAGTAACTTCACTTCAAGCAGTCTTCCTGGTCACTGTGCTTGGTCTGAGTTTATTTATTTACACGTGGGAACAAATTAAGGAGAAAATTTCCAAGGTCATGTAACGTGTCAGTACATGAAATTACAACATAAAGGTAATAACAGATAAAAATAAATGTTTATGGACCCGAAGAAAGTCAGTCCATAAGTTTAAGTAAACGCAATAAACAATGCAATAAGAATCAGCTTAATTTTTTAAGGAACTCCTCGACAAAATAGGAGTGACCCATGAGGAAACTCTTCAGTTTTGATTTGAAAGAGCATGGATTACTGCTAAGATTTTTTAATTCATGTGGTAGCTTATTGAATGTGGATGCATCAGTACACTGCACACCTTTCTGCACAAGAGTTAAGGAAGTCCGATCCAAATGCAGGTTTGATTTCTGCCGAGTATTAACTGAGTGAAAGTTGCTTGTTCTTGGGAATAAGCTGATATTGTTAACAAGAAATGACAGTAAGGAATATATATATATATATATATATATATATATATATATATATATATATATATATACGTTGAGAGGCCACTGTAAAAATACCCAACCTCGTGAACAGTGGTCGACAAGAGGTTCGTGAACTTACACCACTTATTGCCCGAACCGCCCGTTTCTGAGCCAAAAATATCCATTTAGAATGCGAAGAGTTACCCAAAAACAATACCATACGACATAAACGAACTAAAATAAGCAAAGTAGACTAATTTTCGTGTCGTACGACCACTCGCTTCTGACCGTTCGAATAGTAAACATGGCAGTATTAAGTCTTTGAACAAGATCCTGAACGTGGGCTTTCCTCGGCAGTTTACTATCTATCTGAACACCTAGAAATTTGAGCTGTTCAGTTTCACTAATCATATGCCCGTTCTGTGAAATTAAAACTTCAGGTTTAGTTGTATTGTGTGTTAGAAACTGTAAAAACTGAGTCGTACTGTGGTTAAGCGTTAGTTTATTTTCTACAAGCCATGCACTTGGTCATGCACTGCACTATTTGAAACTGAGCCAATGTTGCACACAACATCCTTTACTACCAAGCTAGTGTCATCAGCAAACAGAAATATTTTAGAGTTACCCGTTATATTAGAGGGCATATTATTTATATAAATAAGGAGCAGGAATGGCTCCAACACTGACCCCTGCCCCCCCCCCCCCCCCCACTTGACAGTACCCCGCACAGACCCCACATCACGGCCGTCATCAACATTCCGAATTAAGACCTTTTAATGCCTGTTGCTAAAGTAAGAGGTGAACCAATTGCAAGACTTCTCAATTGCCGACGACAAATGTTAACAGTGATGGTTACACCTCGTGGAAGCAATTCATAGTACGCCACAGCGTCGCTGTTCCACCAGATGCATAACATTATCTTTTGTAGATGCGCGCAGATCTTTGTACAAGTAGTTGTTGCTTTGTTTGGGCTCAACCATTCCTTCCTTTTCCTTGTGTTAGCATAAAGACATCATTTCTCGTCACCAGTAGCGATACAGTATAGAAATGGTTGGAGTTGTTCACGAGTCACTTAATGACGAGCAAGCAGAGATGCACATACGCACATGCAGCTACCTGCTGATATTTGTGATGATAAAATGACAAATGTCAAATGACAAAACGACAACATGTAAATTCAAATAGGAACAGTGAAATAAAAAAAGAGATGCTATAAATAATTCCATAGTCGCTGGAATACCAACATGCAAAGCAGAAACGCTGCACATTTATGCACCAACCTAACAAGAATCTTATCAGTATGGAGGTGTTAAACATATACACTACATTGAATATGAGCGACCAGTTGTAATATTTTAAATACATTATCAGTGACAATGTGTGCATGGAGATCTTAAATAATTGCACATTGTAAGTATAAGAAAACCTGTAATAGTTGTAGAATGAATAAAAAGCCAAATACTATACCATGCGCATAAAAATACAAATTTAAAAAAGATTACGATTAGACATAGAATCAAACTGTAGAACTGGAGTATTCTAACTCAAAGCTTCAGCCGCTGCACTGACTGGGCAGTAATTCTACGCCCTGTTGAATAAAATGTAGTGGCTACTTCTGCCACCAAATGTATCAGGATGACCAAATGTAGCGGGAAGAGGTAGAAGGCACCGTATTAAGACCTGTTTGAGCTTTCCAAGTGATTTAGAGTTTCCAACCATAGTCTGTGTTCCCCTCGGTCTGTGTTACCGGGTCCCGCAATGCTGAGGACACCACTTTGCTGTCTGCGAAACGGCTTGGCGCAGAATGGCTGCCTCAGTGACCCATGGATGCACTGTGTGTTGGCCTTGTACACCAGTGGAGATGCGTCGTCGTCTGGATGCCGGCAGTTGACTCAGCGGTCTGCATCCCTGCTGACTCAGCGCCATTTGGTGTGAGCCACAGGCGGCCAGCTGTGTGTTTCTCGCCAGCACGGCTGAGATCGACAACAAGAGCCCGCAATCCGGCGTCTGAATCTGCGGCCCTCCCTCGGGATGCCTCCAGTATGTGCTGGAAGCCAGAACAACTGCTCGCACTAGTGATCAATGGAGTGGCCTGCCGCTGGCTGGCTATGGACACCACATTGGTCACAGAGGGTCGAATCAGCAACCCACTATGGACTGGAATGCTCGAGCACCATCTGCTGGTGCATGTAGCTGGTGGTGTGACTCACTCTGCCATCCAGGAGAGCTGCCACACTAGAATGAATCTAATTAGAAACCGGCACCTATTTATATGTGGCTGTGCACCTCTGTTTCGCCATATGCGCCGCTTCGCATCACCTACTCATAGCACGCTAGGTTGGCCAGTGGGCCTCTTCTGCCTGTGATTTGCGACATGCAAAACCGCTATGTGTACCATTTCAGCAATTTGATGGCCCTGTGGCCTCTATTCTACTTCGCAACTGTTGGTATGCATGTCTCACTGCAATCCGGCCAGCACTCGGCAGTAACTTGTGCTCAGAATATTGCACAAAACTAACTTTCCCTATCCTAAACGGTGGTGTTGCTACAAAAGATTCTTGCAGCACATGTGGTTTCAGTGTTGTCAAATTGCCTTCCTTTTACATTCATTTCCTATCGAAAATATCCACAGTATGAAATTCGATAACAGATGTTTTCGTGCTGCTAGTATTCAAGGAATCGCATTGTGTTGTCGGATTGTTCGAATGTTGGGTCACTCACTATACTCTTTGTGGAAGCATGGGGCTGTTGTTCTCCACGGGCTCCCTTCCGCCACTGGTGCGGTTCCCTCAAACTGCGTGGGAGTATCTCTGGAAATATTACAATATTATTTGGAAACCATGGGCGAGAATATCAGTGACAATGAAAGTTTGAATCATGTTTGGAGGCGTGGTCAAATAGCTTAAAGATTAAGGCGACTGCTTTCCATAAGCAGGAAATTAGGTCACCGGACCCGCACAATTAACAGTTTTAGCTATATAGCCATTACAAAGGAAAATAATCAGAAAAACTTAAAAAAAGACACGCAGGCTCTCCGGCCAATAATTTGATACATTAGCCTTTCAGTTGACACAAATAGCACTGTACTGCCATGCAACGAAGCGACACACTGATTAGAATATTACTCATATTATGAAGGAATGGCTCCAGTTCTCCAACTGCCCATCTTTACATAAATTTATCTACATCATTTCGGCGAATGAGTTCATTGAGAAAAGCAATTGCTGAATTACTGCCCCATCCCCCACCCTCTCTATAGATCCGGTTGAAGGTGTATTCACATGGACAGTACAAACTGCAAGTTGCTGAAAGTGACCCGACTACTATCATCAGCGAACATTTCAGCCAACATTAATTCAGACAAAACGACGAACAAAACTTCGCGATAATGCGCGTAAACAAGCAGCACATTTCAGAGCCAGAAGTACAGGGTAACTATGAAGTTCATCAAATATTTTTAAAAAATCAGTATACGCAAATTGCTGAAGATAACGTAACAAGTGATGCGGTACCGATTTTTTATTTAAAGAATTTTTTTTACATGGTTTCAGCAAGTCAGTTTGGAAAACAGTGTGAAGGGGTGCACCGAAAAATAGAAGCGAACCAAGCAGAGAATGCATTTTGTGTGCTAGAGTGTGCTCGCTGGCAGCCAGCAACGAGTGTGCAAAGAATTTTCCGTGTCGTAACGGACAGGGGACCGCGTGAGGAACGTGAAATTGCCAAGCCCTTCAAATTCCACCTGTCAGGCTAGAACAGAAATGAACACTTCACAGTGTACGAGATTACCCGAGAGAGACGTTGCCACCAGAGGTCAGAACTGAGCTCCGTATACTCGCTTTAATCTCGCGAACGTGTCCTGTGACGTCATGTCCGAAATAGCCGTCTCCCTCTGCGCAGACTCGACTTCGCCGCTGCTCACACACCGCCTGAGCCAAGTGGACTCGACTCGCTCGAAAAGGAGAACGACTATACGAGTTCTCAAGTGTAACTGCGGACTTGCGACACTCCCGCTACATACGCAGCCATTTTGAAAGCAATGTTCGCCATTAAACTGTAAAGTGCTATTCACTTACTCACGATCTCAGCTTTATAGCCCTTCTCATGTGCAAATTGAAATGTCACAAAATGTCCGACCTTGTAGTATATCGACTGATCGGGTGGCAGTGAATACTGTTCTGTTTATATATAGGGTGAGTCACCTAACGTTACCGCTGCATACAGGGTGTCCCAGCTATCTTGTCCGCCCAAAATATCTCTGGAACAATAACAGCTATTGGAAGACGACTTTCACCGGTATCAATGTAGGGTTGGGGCCCATGAATGTACATATTTGGAAACATTCTAAAACGAAAGCATATGTGTTTTTTAACAAAAACTTGTTTTTTTTTAATGGACCTCCTATATTTTTTCTTCAGCAATCCATAGCATGACAAAGCACATACACAATGGCGTTGATTGCATCGCAATATTCCCATTACATCCCGAGATATTAAGACGCTTGAAACACCCGTCCTGAGGCTCAGGCGTGAACCCCATGCTGCCCGTAATCGCGATGTGATTGACATGCGTAATCACATTTCCATACTTATAAGAGGTCCGAAACGAATAATACGGTCTGCTACCATCCTGCAGCATGGGGTTCACGCCTGAGCCTCAGGACGTGCGCCAGCAGCGCATGTCGGGTGTTTCAAGCGTCAACTTCGCGTCTCAATATCTCGGGATGTAATGGGAATATTGCGATGCAGTCAACGCCATTGTGTATGTGCTTCGTCATGCTACGGATTGCTGAAGAATAAATATAGGAGGTCCATTTAAAAAAACATAAGTTTGTGTTAAACACATATGCTTTCGTTTTAGAATGTTTCCCCAGCCCTACATTGATACCGGTGAAAGTCGTTTTCCAATAGCTGTTATTGTTCCAGAGATATTTTGGGTGGACAAGATAGCTGGGACACCCTGTGTATTTCGTAAACCACATCAAATACTGACGAATCGATTCCACAGACCGAACGTGAGGAGAGGGGCTAGTGTAATTGGTTAATACAAACCATAAAAAAATGCACGGAAGTATGTTTTTTAACACAAACCTACGTTTTTTAAATGGAACCCCGTTAGTTTTGTTAGTACATCTGAACATATAAACAAATACGTAATCAGTGCCGTTTGTTGCATTGTAAAATGTTAATTACATCCGGAGATATTGTAACCTAAAGTTGACGCTTGAGTACCACTCCTCCGCTGTTCAATCGTGTGTATCGGAGAGCACCGAATTACGTAGGGATCCAAAGGGAACGGTGATGGACCTTAGGTACAGAAGAGACTGGAACAGCACATTACGTCCACAAGCTAACACCTTTTTATTGGTCTTTTTCACTGACGCACATGTACATTACGTGCAGACCGCGTGAGACGACGCTTCATCCAGTCCCAAACATGCTCAATGGGGGACAGATCCGGAGATCTTGCTGGCCAGGGCAATTGACTTACACCTTCTAGAGCACGTTGGGTGGCACGGGATACATGCGGACGTGCATTGTCCTGTTGTAACAGCAAGTTCCCTTGCCGGTCTAGGAATGGCAGAAAGATGGGTTCGATGACGGTTTGGATGTACCGTGCACTATTCAGGGTCCCCTCGACGATCACCAGTGGTGTACGGCCAGTGTAGGAGATCGCTCCCCACACCATGATGCCGGGTGTTGGCCCTGTGTGCCTCGGTCGTATGCAGTCCTGATTGTGGCGCTCACCTGCACGGCGCCAAACACGCATACGACCATCATTGGCACCAAGGCAGAAGCGACTCTCATCGCTGAAGACGACACGTCTCTATCCGTCCCTCCATTCACGCCTGTCGCGACACCACTGGAGGCGGGCTGCACGATGTTGGGGCGTGAGCGGAAGACGGCCTAACGGTGTGCGGGACCGTAGCCCAGCTTCATGGAGACGGTTGCGAATGGTCCTCGCCGATACCCCAGGAGCAACAGTGTCCCTAATTTGCTGGGAAGTGGCGGTGCGGTCCCCTACGGCACTGTGTAGGATCCTACGGTCTTGGCGTGCATCCGTGCGTCGCTGCGGTCCAGTCCCAGGTCGACGGGCACGTGCACCTTCCGCCGACCACTGGCGACAACATCGATGTACTGTGGAGACCTCACGCCCCACGTGTTGAGCAATTCGGCGGTACGTCCACCCGGTATGCCCACTATACGCCCTCGCTCAAAGTCCGTCAACTGCACATACGGTTCACGTCCACGCTGTCGCGGCATGCTACCAGTGTTAAAGACTGCGATGGAGCTCCGCATGCCACGGCAAACTGGCTGACACTGACGGCGGCGGTGCACAAATGCTGCGCAGCTAGCGCCATTCGACGGCCAACACCGCGGTTCCTGGTGTGTCCGCTGTGCCGTGCGTGTGATCATTGCTTGTACAGCCCTCTCGCAGTGTCCGGAGCAAGTATGGTGGGTCTGACACACCGGTGTCAATGTGTTCTTTTTTCCATTTCCAGGAGTGTATATCCAGCGGTAATGTTAGGTGACTCACCCTGTATATATATATATATATATATATATATATATATATATATATATATATATAAAACGTTTTCATTTTAATAATTAATATCTTTTCAGTGGACGTCTAAATTTTAATAGCTACTCTACACAACTCGCTCTTAATCCATAAACGCAATGTGCCATGACCAAATGAATATGGAAATAGCGCTTTTTTTTGTCGCAGGAATATAGCAGGGACGTTGCCTTGTTCCCAGTTTTCGTTTGAGGCAGCACATACGTTTTTTCATGGTAGAGGTGGAATAAACAGCAATCCAACCATTTTGTCTGCACTGGATGAAACTTGTATGTTTTTCGTCTAGAGCGTGGACTAAGCATGAAATGCATTCCAGGTATCACTACTTCTATGATGGGACACATTTGCAGGTCTACTTTGTATCAGTTAATTTTTGTCTTACACCATCCGCAGTCTCACAAAACATTGCTTCATTGAAGACCATAAAGACCTGTCGACTGCTGTGGCCGAGCGGTTTCAGGCGCTTTAGTCCGGAACCGCGCTGCTGCTACGGTCCCAGGTTCGAATCCTACCTCGGGCATGGATGTGTGCGATGTCCTCAGGTTAGTTAGGTTTAAGTAGTTCTAAAGTCTAGGGGACTGATGACGGCAGATGTTAAGTCCGATAGTGCTTAGAACCATTTGAATCATCAAGACCATCTGATCCCGACAATCGGTCGTTTCGCCTTGTTAGTGCTACTTTTCCGGGCTAACCATTAGCCACGACTACCCTTACACTCCTGGATGCTTCAGTAAGAGAGAACGAGTCGACGAGTACTAAGCGATCGCAGTGCGACAGTTCTCAGACTCAACATACTCCCGGAACGGTATAACGATAACGAAGCAGGCTCGTTAGAATTGACGTAAACAGCGGCCCCTGGATTTGTGAACCATGCAACATGCAACATCAGTTGTACTCGCTCCGTTTCTGATGTGTAGTTGCGACTTGACGGGATGGGTCATGTCGAGGCCACTGAAATGGCGGTACCCGAGTGGTCGCCAGCCTTGACACCTTGTAATTTTTTCTTGTGAAGTTACATCAAGGACAGGGTACATGTTCCACCTCTACCGGATAACCTCGAACACTTTCGACACTGTATTGTGACAACTGTTTTTACAATCATCCCTGATATGGTGCGCCCTCTATGGGCAGAACTGGACTACCAATTAGATGTGTGCTATGCTACAACTGCAAAAAAAATCCTTTATGTCTTCAACATACTGTATCATATGTTACGTTGTTCTTGGTAATTTATCTGTGCTGATTTTTTGAAATTTTTATCTTCTCTCAAAATCAAAATACACGTCAGCACGTCAGGTACTAGATAGCGGGATCCACAAAAAAAGACAACAACAAAAAAAACACCGAATATGTGGATGCATAATTTTTTAAATAAGCGGTTTGCTTTCAAACATGACTTTTATGACTGATGCTGGAAATCTTAATGTTCCAGAATTTCATCAAAAGTAATTGTTGATTTCGAAACTGCCCCAAGACAGTGCAAGAACGACATCAATATCGGAGACTTTGTGCCAACTACAATCAGTTACCCACAGTATTCTGGCTACAGGCGATTCTGTTACTTCTTGCGAACATGCTTCTTGGCATATCAACTAGTAGCAATAACTACGAGGTACGTTTTTGTTTTTAAGCCTTCGATAGCGGAGGATAAGATCCAGACAAGATAAAGGTGGGTGGGGGCGCAGTAGGTGACAGCTCATCTGCCGCACCACAGGCTCTGTCACTATCGAATTCAAGACGTCAGCCTGTGGTGAGCTGCAGTCAAATAAACATGACCGCCTCAACTGACTCTCCCACGAACTGCGAACCCCTGTTCGTTTTCTGTAGCCAGAAAAGAGTACTGCAGAAAAATGAAACTTTACAACGTTTGCGAAGAGCCGTCCAGAACTAAAGAAGAGGTTTGTTGACTTTCAGCATTGTTCTGATAAATGAGAATGCCCGTCATCATGAGATGCTGCAACCCCAATGGAAATGGAAATGAGCGTTTGGCGTCATTGGCCGGGAGGCCCCATGCTGGGCAGGTCCGGCCGCCGTGGTGCAGGTCTTATTACATTCGACGCCACATTGGGCGACCTGCACGCCGGATAGGAACGAAATGATGGTGAAGACAACACAACACCCAGTCCTTGAGCGGAGAAAATCTCCGACCCAGCCGGGAATCGACCCTGGGCCCGTAGGCTGGCAATCCGTCACGCTCACCACTTTTTTTTTTTTCGTCATCTGATTTATGTTGTAGCTGGCTCAGTGCTACTTTTATAACTATTTTTCTGCAGATATTCTCATATTTTGTACAAATAGTAAAGAGAGAGGCAATTCTGACGTTACGGCTAATAATGGAAGCAAGGCTAAAGAAAAATCAAGACACTTTCATAGGATTTGTCGACCTGGAAAAAGCGTTCGACAATATAAAATGGTGCAAGCTGTTCGAGATTCTGAAAAAGGTAGGGGTAAGCTATAGGGAGAGACGGGTCATATACAATATGTAGAACAAACAAGAGGGAATAATAAGAGTGGACGATGAAGAACGAAGTGCTCGTATTAAGAAGGGTGTAAGACAAGGCTGTAGCCTTTCGCCCCTACTCTTCAATCTGTACATCGAGGAAGCAATGATGGAAATAAAAGAAAGGTTCAGGAGTGGAATTAAAATACAAGGTGAAAGGATATCAATGATACGATTCGCTGATGACATTGCTATCCTGAGTGAAAGTGAAGAAGAATTAAATGATCTGCTGAACGGAATGAACAGTCCAATGAGTACACTGTATGGTTTGAGTGTAAATCGGAGAAAGACGAAGGTAATGAGAAGTAGTAGAAATGAGAACAGCGAGAAACTTAACATCAGGATTGATGGTCACGAAGTCAATGAAATTAAGGAATTCTGCTACCTAGGCAGTAAAATAACCAATGACGGATGGAGCAAGGAGGACATCAAAAGCAGACTCGCTATGGCAAAAAAGGCATTTCTGGCTAAGAGAAGTCTACTAATATCAAATATCGGCCTTAATTTGAGGAAGAAATTTCTGAGGATGTACGTCTGGAGTACAGCATTGCATGTTAGTGAAACATGGACTGTGGGAAAACCGGAACAGAAGAGAATCGAAGCATTTGAGATGTGGTGCTATAGACGAATGTTGAAAATTAGGTGGACTGACAAGGCAAGGAATGAGGAGGTTCTACGCTGAATCGGAGAGGAAAGGAATATGTGGAAAACACTGATAAGGAGAAGGGACAGGATGATAGGACATCTGCTAAGACATGAGGGAATGACTTACATGGTACCAGAGGGAGCTGTAGAGGGCAAAAACTGTAGAGGAAGACAGAGATTGGAATACGTCAAGCAAATAATTGAGGACGTAGGTTGCAAGTGCTACTCTGAGATGAAGAGGTTAGCGCAGGAAAGGAATTCGTGGCGGGCCGCATCAAACCAGTCAGTAGACTGATGACAAAAAAAAAGTAAAGATAATAAATTACAAACAATTGGTGATGTCAACCAGTTGCAGTATCCTTGCAAGTAAACAAGAGTCAAATTTCAGGAAAACAATGTACTACTTCAATCATTGGCAACTGACTCTGGTCTTCCAGTCCATATAAGATATGCCTTGTTATTATGATACCTGTTTGAAGTATTGCAGATGGTACACGTCCATAGCGCACACGGCGATGGTCTATTTTTGATACGGACTTTAGCAGTCACGCCTGGGATGAGCTGTATCGAACATCCCTTGCAAATGCTGCATTTCAAGCTGATATCCATACGAAGAACTGATTTCTTTGATATGCTCCTCATAATTGCTCCATGATGGGTAGCTATGTAAAATGGTTTGGATGCTTTAACAGAAGAGAAGCTGCTGCCTGATATAAAAAATTCATCCTCTGAAATGCTACTTCTTCCTGGAATTTCTTCATAGATTTTTTGTTTGTTGCAAATACCTTGCCACTAGACGAAAAGCACATTGTACTGTCCTTATTCTGGGGTAATTTCAGCTTATCTGCTTCCATGCCTAATTACGGATCTCCAATACAGCTTCGCTTATTGCCTCACGTAGTTCGCGAATTCCCTTTCCGTCAAAGAAGACGTTCCTGAGATGCTGATGCTCCCGCGAACAAAACTCAAACCTACCGTGACGCTCACACTACCGCCTGCCAAAGTGACTGCCACTCGGCTATCGGGGCGGCCGCTGCAATCCAACATGTCACAGTAGTGAAGCGGCTCCCGACGCAAGCTAAAAGAGTGCATGTTCATCAAGCATACATCCGACCACCACGCCACAACGCCTTCCATCATGCTCTCTGCCGGAACGTCACCGGCCACGGTGGCCGAGCGGTTAGGCACTTCAGTCTGGAACCGCGCGACTGCTACGGTCGCAGGTTCGAATCCTACCTCGGGCATGGATGTGTGTGATGTCCTTATGTTAGCTAGGTTTAAGTAGTTCGACATCTAGGGGACTGATGACCTCAGATGTTAATCCTATAGTGCTCAGAGCCATTTGAACCATTTTTGCCGGAACATCCTCGGCTACGAAATCCTTTCCGATATGTATTATTAGCAACTACTGCCAAAAGCTTTTATTTAGAAAACAAAAACACCATTATAACTTCAGATTGTTCATCTAAGTACATTGATATACATACTGTTTACCGGCCCTCAGCAGTGCATTCAGTAGACACAAAAAATTTATGCATTATTTCATATCTCCGCCTCTTTGGCTAAATAAATGGACTCATTCTTGTATCCAATGGGTTTTCTCATAGATATTCTACGTCATAACGTAACACACTTGCGGAAGTATTTATCACTATAACATATTTATTTTTGCCTTTGGGCAACAAAGACCTTACAGCCAACAGTAGTTACAAAAAGTGATGTATTTATGGCCGCAATTTCCACAGGAGAAAAATAAAAAGTGTTCGAAGTACAAACATACGTTTTTAATGTAAAATAAAAACACTAAAAGACGAACACCATACAGCAAGCAATAGTTACAACAGTCCCAAGCTAACATCAGTGCAGTTTTCAGGGGCCGGCCGCGGTGGTCGAGCGGTTCTAGGCGCTTCAGTCCGGAACCGCGCGACTGCTACGGTCGCACGTTCGAATCCTGCCTCGGGCATGGGTGTATGTGATGGCCTTAGGTTAGTTAGGTTTAAGTAGTTCTACGTTCTATGGGACTGATGGCCTCAGATGTTAAGTCCCATAGTGCTCAGAGGCATTTGAACGATTTTGTTTTGCCGTTATCACCACAGAACAATGATGAGAGGGTGAAATACAAAGACAAATTCTTAATAAAAATTAAAAGCAAAAAATTACGATCCAGGTTTCGAATTGGGCCGTTTCCATGCGAAAAGGATATCCACAGGAACAACTTATTGAAAGCTGGGCAACAGTTTCGTTTACAAGGATGGGTTCTAAAGTGGGGTTATCTGTCTAGAAGTTTCAAAAAATCGTTTTTTTTTCATATTTCGATACCTTGCATTTTGGAGAACATGCCGACCAACCTGTTTAGCCCGTGAACTATTTCATTTAATCGAAATACACGATCATTGGACCGGCAGTCAGACTTGTACACGAAGACCTATCGATTGAAAATGTACTGGAAAGATGTGTCGGTGCGAACGCTCAGAACTCCAGAGAATAGATAAGTTCGTTGATCTGAACGTTTTCCCCATAACACGTATGTTCCGGTAAAGAAGTAGTCGAAACTGCAAACAGTATCGCTACAGTTATCTTCAACGACGGCTTCTTGGGACTCGCACAGACCATGAATGTCATGGGCATTCAGCCTGGCAACGCGGCGTTCGAATTTTGCAAGAGGCGCAATTCGGACCACCTTCTACGCTCAGAGTATCACAGCGTCTACGGCCGGTGAAGAAGCCAGATCTGGGGACCGGGAGAAATCGGTGCACGCGAACGAGGTTTACGAGATCGAAGAAGGCGTACTGTATGCTCCAGGCATCCCAGACTGATGGTAAATCCCAAAAAAACTGACGAAAACTCTTTAAACGCAGTTTCCTAAAATTCATATTTTTTTGTTAGGTGTTTGGATTGCCGAAAAATACTCGACCTGTTTTTTATGCCACTTAGCTATTTTGGTAGAGAACTGAACTGGCTATGGTCGGAACTTCTAAAAATTAAACAATTTTCAAAATATCTATTTCTTATGTACCTATGAATGCCTTAAAAAGTCGGTTTTTTAATACTTTTCCTCACATAGCTGCAATTTTGTGAAAAACCATTTTTTCACTTTTCAGGGGGTCTGACCACAATCATATTTTAATAATTTTTTGGTCTGGGCGGTTTCAGACCATCCAGTTGCCTGAACCAGGTCTACCTGCCTACTGGTGCACGGCATGCATTACTATCTTTGGCGTCATTTTCCTTAATAACTTCTGAATATTTTAAGCCAAAAAAATTTAATGCCACGAAATACAGATGAATAAAAAGATATAAATATTGTTTGACTTTCTTTTTGATTTCACTTCAAAAAAATGTTAAAAATGATGTAAAAATCGGACCTATGGACCAGAAAACACCCTTAATACAAGACAAAAACAAACGTATGTTCCAGTTTTCGAAGTAGCCTTGTTCCATAGTAGGACAATATATACACAGATTTTAGATGAAAGATGGATAATGGCGTTTTTTGAAGAAAGTAACATTTACATATGCCGAACCGATGAAGTAAAGCAGTTAAACTTGTAGGGAGGGGGTAACCCCTTGTAACCAACTTCTTGTACAAGACAGCTTGTGCGACCGAAAGTACACGCCAGTATGGCGTGGCTTAGATCCGCCACCGCCTTTGTGTACTGATCAGTTTTCAGAAGCGATGATTTTCAACCGGAGTAGGTGGGCGGCTTCAGAAATGGCTCCAAGCACTATGGGACTTAACATCTGAGGTCATCAGTCTCCTAGACTTAGAGCTACTTAAACCTAATTAACCTAAGGACATCACACACATCCATGCCCGAGGCAGGATTCGAACCTGCGACCGTAACAGCAGCGCAGTGCCGGACTGAAGCGCCTAGAATCGCTCGGCCACAGCGGCCGGCAGTTGGGCGGGGTAACCGTAGTGTTCCAGCCTGATGCGGATGAGAGGGGTCACATGACGTCCACCAAACTTCACCGAGGTAAATCATGACCGAGAAGAGACGCTCGGTTATATGCCCGCCAGGTGGACACCCTTATACTGTTGGGATACGTGCTGTCCACAACGAGAAGTATTTATGCGCCTATATTCTAGCAGGTCCGAGACAGAAAATCTAAGCTGCATCCGATGATGTGATCATGGAAAATGGTGATAACACAGGTGTTTCCCAGCTACGCTAGCCCGGGACCTTGCCCGATACGCATCTCCAGCAAGAAACTCTGTAACGGTGGGAATGTTTCCTCTCTGTTTTTCGCACCTTGTGCAAGCTTTTGTGCATTAGCTGAACTCATTTATAGGCAAATAAATTAACAAAAGAATACTACAACAGCACTCTACATTTTCATAAATTTATTTTGTAATCGAATTGTTACTCAAAGTGTTACATTGAAATGGAGGTGGAACATGGACTCCAACCCAGTGGCACACTACACTCGAGATCTTCATTTATTGTCTTGAGTTATGAGACAAAAACAAGTTAACATGACTCCTTTAAAAAGAATTATCCCAAAATTGAAATAGACGTCAGGCACCAATCAGCGACATCAATAATCAAACAGCAATGTGTATTACTGAAGAAGACAGTATGCACCACATGTCACTCAGTTAAAAATGAAGCATGTGCAGATGAAGTTCAAGAAAAACTGTTCTACATGTATTACATGGAACTACGTTGCCCCTGTTTTCTGAATAGCTCTTCTACTTTGTATCTTTTTCCCTATTCTCTACAGATCGCTAACTGTGTCGACTATACACAGGTCGGACAGACGCCCAGCTTACAAACTTCGGGACCATTTGAGTTAACTTTGGTGGTGTCGAAAGGAGGCAAACAGCTTCGTGTCGCCTGTTCAGTGAAACGTTGCACTTCTCTCTACTAGCAGCTTACTTCGTAGTACGACGTCTCTCTCGAGTTTATTAACTGTCTTTGTTTGCTGTTCACTTACTTACTGAAGCGTCTCTGTTTGTCAGGTGAAAACTGTTGCGCCTGCTGCAAGTGAATATCGTCGAGAAATGAGAGAGTGAGAGAAAATGGAAAACACACCGGGTGGAATTGTTAAACTAACTGCTGAAAAGAGGTAATTAAGAGAAAGTTCCAGCGTATTTCTATGTTCAGTATTTTCACTACTTTAAGGTGTTCACAGATGCAAGAACGTTTCCCAGAATATCTTTATGTGAATAGATGCTGTTAAAAAGTTCCATCTCGCTTATTGAAAATACCTTAAGTAATTATAAGGCCAAAGAATTTAATGACCACGTCGCTTATTTGCCCGACTCCGCAGCCTTTTACAGACAGGACGTCATGTAGTTCTGGCAGCAGCTGCTGTCATCATTGGCTTTTGTTTTCTTTTTTTCTCTCTGTATCCCTTCCTTTTGTGCTATTGGTATTGATTTTGGAAAATTCTGTTCAAATACTTCTGTTGTTCTTTTCCTAATCAATTCTTGTGGTATCAAACAGGATGGAGAAAAATTGTGTTACGAAATTTTAACCTTGGATAGCTGATGCCAGTAAGAACCAAAATTACTAATATTGTGTAGGTCGACAAAGCATCTTTTTTAAACTACGGAAACTTGGCACCACGCGCTCCGGTTGACCGTGGGATTGCCCTGTTACCGTTCGTCGGTTGACGGGCAGCGCTATTGTTGTCGGTTCACACATACAAACGTCCCTCATCCCGTCACTGCCCCAACGTGATACGCGCACGTGTCGAGTAGGTCTTGCTGTTTGTCTCCACCTCAAATCAGATGCATTCACACGTAGGCTTCGCTTCGGAGCACACACACGTCCCCTGCGATTTAGTCATACAGTAAGCATGGAGGCACAGTATTGGAAGAACGACGAAATATGGTTCTTGTTTATGGACTAGCAGACGGTAAAGCGCATGAAGCTCGACGGTTGTATGAGGAACGGTACCCAGCAAGACGCCACCCACACCTGCAAACGTTTACAGCAATTCACCGGCGACTTGGCAAAACAGGCTCGTTAGCGGGATATTATAGTGATGTTGGAAGATCTAGAACTCGACGGGATGCTGTGAAGATGAGCCTCGCTCAGGGAGACCTTCAGTCTAAAAAACCGACGAAGCACCGAATGTGTGCTTTCCGGACAGCCTCTCAACCAAGTGTTTTGCAAAGATGCCCTTGAAAGGTCCAGGAAAAGCGTGAACCAAACATCGTAGACAAGTGGATGCTGCATCATAACACTCCCCCACATCACACGACCACTTCCATCACAGAATTATTGACCTCGAAATACATTCCTGTTACTCCAAAGCCTGCTCCCCTCCTTCCTTCCCCCCGCCCACCAACCTGATCTGAATCCTTGTGATTTTTTTTTCTTTTCCAGAAATTGAAGAATGTCTTCAAAGGACGTCGTTTTGGGACTATGGAGAACATTTGCAAGAATGTGATTGACTTGTTAAAGGCCCTACCAATCCAAGCCTTTCAGCGCTGCTACCAGGTCTGGGAAGAAGGACTCGGTCTATTTACAGTTGCCGAAGGGAATTACTTTGAGGAGAAGAAGATTGTTAATAAAAAAATCTTTGGTCGATAAAAAATCTGTCTCATTAATTTTCTCACAAACGTCGTACGCTGCAGCTACGCCCTCAGATGGAAACTATCTTATCGCCCTTTATAATAAATACAACAGAGTGTTGACTAATACTAAAAACAGTTGATCAGTCCATCCCTGTCATGGAAACGCGGAAAGTTATTGGAAGCTTATCAGTGAGGAAATACGTAAAGGGCAGGCCGCCTTCGGTGGTTTGCGTATGTAGTTAGGTCTGCGTATCAGTTTAGCTTCGAGCAACGAAGACGAGACAAGGTAGACAGATACGGGATACTTACGTATTGCAGACATACGTTCAGTAGCAACACTGGATCATAGCAAGGGACGAATGTTGATCCATAAAGCATGCTGTACGCGCGATTCCTCTCTACGAATACACCAGTATCTCACCTGAGTTTTCATTTTCTGGAACGAAGTCAACAATGTATGGAGAATGGCAAGAGACTGTTCTCGAACGCAATTCGAGTCAGCACGTACAAGTACTCGAGTGGGTGGGCACGACAAGGGGGTCAATCATCGGTTAGTTTGGGAAGTTTTGAGGGATGATGGCCAGCATCCATTTATTTTCCACCAAGACCTAAATCCTGTGGCGGCCAATGAACGCAGACTAGGGGTTTGCCGGCCGTTTCTGCGACGTATTGCACGAGATCCCGACTTCCCTGCCATTGTGTTGTTTACCGGCGAGTGCACCTTCCATCAAAAATCAAATGGCTCTGAGAGCTATGGGACTTAACTTCTGAGGTCATCAGTCCCCTAGAATTTAGAGCTACTTAAACCTAACTAACCTAAGGACGTCACACACACCCATGCCCGAGGCAGGATTCGAACCTGCGACCGTAGCGGTCGCGTGGTTCCAGACTGTAGCGCCTAGAACAGCTTGGCCACCCCGGCCGGCCACCCACCATCGGGATGGCCTTTACAACACTCGAATCGTTCATTACTAGGCAAGGGGAAATCGTCACGTCACATACGTCCAAGGACACCAGGAACGATTTTCACTCAGTATTTGGGTAGGCATTGTGGGTGACCATCTGATTGGTCCGGTGCACCTACCTCTTCGACTTACCGGGGCCAATTACCTTCACTTTTTGCGAGGAACTCTACCCGGCCTGCTGGAAGGTGTTCCCCTGGACATACGGCTACGCATGTGGTTGCAGCATGATGGAGCACTCGCACATAACAATCGTGTTGTACGCGGATATGTAAAGGAATTCTTCGACGGCCCGGTAATTGGCAAGGATGCTAATAGGACATGGCCCCCGCGATCAAATGGCTCTGAGCACTATGGTACTTAACTTCTATGGTCATCAGTCCCCTAGAACTTAGAACTACTTAAGCCTAACTAACCTAAGGACATCACACAACACCCAGTCATCACGAAGCAGAGAAAATCCCTGACCCCGCCGGGAATCGAACCCGGGAACCCGGGCGCGGGAAGCGAGAACGCTACCGCACGACCAAGAGCTGCGGACGCCCTCGCGATCACTAGACCTCAACCCTACTGTGGGAATTCTTCAAGGTCCTAGTTCACCCACCCGGACGTGAACCACCAAGAAACGATGAGGAATTAATGGATCGCGTACAACATGCCACCAATTACATGTGAGCAATGCCAGGAATCTTTGAAAGAGTTCGGCAAAACACCGTTCGACGTTACCTTCCGTGTGTCGCGTCAGAGGGTCTCCAAATCGATAACCTGCTTAAGTAAACAATTTCCTAGCTATGAAAAAGACCCTTTTCAGGGCCGACACAATTTGTAAAAGATTTTCTGTACGCGAACTAACAGTTGTTGATGGTTTTTTTCCCGGTACGTCTTATCATGAAACTACAATGGATTTGTCGGGGACCCTGGTGGATTCGCCCGCAGGCCCCAATAGTGGATGGCTGGCGCGCTACCACAGAGAGTGCGGGCAACCGTGGATACAGCGCGATCTCCGGCACGCAATGCAGCCGTGGCCATGCGTTGTCCAGAGCGTCCGGCAACAGGGAAATCCCACGACAATCGTGGCGCCAAGTTTCCGTAGTTTAAAAATTGTACGTTGTCGACCAACGCAACATTAGTAATTTTGGCTCATACTGGCATCAGCTATCCAGGGTTAAAATGTCGTGACACAATTTTTCACCCCCCATGAACCATGGACCTTGCCGTTGGTGGGGAGGCTTGCGTGCCTCAGCGATACAGATAGCCGTACCGCACGTGCAACCACAACGGAGGGGTATCTGTTGAGAGGCCAGACAAACGTGTGGTTCCTGAAGAGGGGCAGCAGCCTTTTCAGTAGTTGCAGGGGAAACAGTCTGGATGATTGACTGGTCTGACCTTGTAACACTAACCAAAACGGCCTTACTGTGCTGGTACTGCGAACGGCTGAAAGCAAGGGGAAACTACGGCCGTAATTTTTCCCGAGGGCATGCAGCTTTACTGTATGGTTAAATGATGAAGGCGTCCTCTTGGGTAAAACATTCCGGAGGTAAAATAGTCCCACATTCGGATCTCCAGGCGGGGACTACTCGAGAGGAGGAAATGAGACACTTAAATTAGTAAAGGAGTTTTGCTATTTGGGGAGCTAAATAACTGATGATGGTCGAAGTAGAGAGGATATAAAATGTAGACTGGCAATGGAAAGGAAAGCATTTCTGAAGAAGAGAAATTTGTTAACATCGAGTATAGGTTTAAGTGTCAGGAAGTCGTTTCTGAAAGTATTTGTATGGAGTGTAGCGATGTATGGAAGTGAAACATGGACGATAAATAGTTTGGACAAGAAGAGAATAGAAGCTTTCGAAATGTGGTGCTACAGAAGAATGCTGAAGATACGATAGGTAGATCACATAACTAATGAGGAGGTATTGAATAGGATTGGCGAGAAGAGAAGTTTGTGGCACAACTTGACTAGATGAAGGGATCGGTTGGTAGGACATGTTCTAAGGCTTCAAGGGATCACCAATTTAGTATTGGAGGTCATCGTGGAGGGTAGAAATCGTAGAGGGAGTCCAAGAGATGAATACACTAAGCAGATTCAGAAGGATGTAGGTTGCAGTAGGTGCTGGGAGATGAAGAAGCTTGCACAGGATAGACTGGCATGGAGAGCTGCATCAAACCAGTCTCAGGACTGAAGACCACACCAACAACAATACATCGACACCACCTCATGGGCGTCAAAGTTGGCAATAGAATTGCATGCTTCAATCAGATGCCAACAGCGGCGGTGCGGGCTCTGGCGGACCCAATGGAGCAAGCCCGCTGAGCCACGCCTCCAGTGGCTCCGTACTGTGAGCGCCCTATGCCGCCGCGATATAGGACGGCCGGCGGCAGCCGCAAGGGCTTCTCGCACTTGGAGCCTTTTCGCTACGTGACGTTACTCAGACGCTGCCTAGTCATGCCTCTGACACCACCGTTGGTGCTTAGGAGACGAGGTACTGGCGGAATTAAAGTTGTGAGGACGGAGCGTGAGTCGTGCTTGGGCAGCTCAGCCGGTAGAGCACTTGCCCGCGAAAGGCAAAGGTCCCGAGTTCGAGTCTCGGTCCGGCACACAGTTTTAATCTGCCAGGAAGTTTCATATCAGCGCACACTCCGCTGTAGAGTGAAAATTTCATTCTAGAACCATCCCCCAGGCTGTGGCTAAGCCATGTCTCCGCAATATCCTTTATTTCAGGAGTGCTAGTCTGCAAGGTTCGCAGGAGAGCTTCTGTGAAGTTTGGAAGGTAGGAGACGAGGTACTGGTGGAATTAAAGCTATGAGGACGGGGCACGATTCGTGCTTGGGTAGCTCAGTTGGTAGAGCATGTAATGGTACTTGAATTACGTAACCATTACGGTACCTCACCTGAACCTCTCGATACCAGTAATATTCTACTGTATTTCTGTTAACTACTTAACATATTTGTGAGACAACATTCAGATTTGATTTCACTTTTGATACGTCGATATGTTTATATTGCAATGATATTATTCTTATGTGTATTCTTTCTTTTGTCACTATGATCTTTGACGTACTTGTAACTCCATTTTTAGGTGCGTAAGCGACTGTTAGTTAGTTGTTAAGTTGTTAGAGAGTCGGACGTTGAGAAAGTCAAGTCGTGGACGTCATGTTGGAAAGACGAATATTGTCGTCAAATTATAAAATGTGAACTTTAACAGTGACTGTGAGGAAGATGTTTTCAAGTATGTTTTGTATTTTGAAGAGATGTTTAGTGTGTCATGTGATATTGCAATAAAAGCAATTAAAAGGAAGTGTAACTTAATTTCAGAGTGATGATTTTTTTTTTTTTTTACTTTACCATTGTCCAGCAAAAGTGTAATCTTCAAGGATGGTTTGTGAAGCGCATCTACAAAACTTTTGAATATAGCAGAATAAAACCTAGGCCTCTTTGCATCCGAGATTGGAATCATATCCACCTAGATTTTCGACGATTGATCCATGATTTTACGACGAAATCAGCGTGGGAAACACAAAAAGATGAGTGCCTAGTTTTTTCATTATTACATGAAATGACTATTAACTGTGCTCTTATGACACCTGCCACATAATATGACTGTTCTTGCCCGAAAATGCAGTATTTAGCAGCGTGAGCAACACCACAATCGTTATTAAAGTTTGACCTTTGTTGTGATAGGGTAGTTAGAAGCACTTGCCCGCGAAAGGCAAAGGTCCCGAGTTCGAGTCTCGGTCCGGCACACAGTTTTAATCTGCCAGGATGTTTCATATCAGCGCACACTCCGCTGTAGAGTGAAAATTTCATTCTAGAAATTGCCAATATTTACTCACTCCAATATCGTCGCTTTCATGAAGGATGATAAAATGATGAGGACAACACAAACACCAACACCCTGGATGGAGAAAATCCCCAACCCGGCCAGGAATCGAACCTGGGACCCTGGGACCCAGAGGCAGCAACACATAGGTACTAGTCCACGAGCTGCGGACGGATATACATTCCGTCTCTATTACTGCTTACAGAAAAAGCAGGCTAAGTATCGTCTTCAATACTGGTGCTCTTGAAGACTGCCGCCGACCAGCGATGGGAGGATGGTTAAGGGGACACAGTCGCGAACAGGCTCAAAAAAATTGTATTTTTTTTAGTCTCAATCTATGCTCCAATTATTTGGCTACAAAATGCCGTTTGTTTCATACAAATCTGATTATTAGATTCGGAGTTATTAATTTGTTCGTGAAGCATGGTAACTAGCGCCACGTCCATTTTTGCTGTGTCTTGCGCAGTAGTCAGCATTGACTATAGTACAACAACCGTTTATGTTCCACGGATATAAATACTCTTTATTTGGGTTGCAAGAGAGAATTGTTATTCTGATGTTTTCCAGCCTGTCTGCATTGTCGACTATCGTTTGTCAGTTTCGTCATCCTAGTTGTTTACGTTTTGGTGATACAAATGTAATGATTTTGTGAAACGTTATAACACAATGGGTAGAATAAGGAAGTTTGGATATAAGCCTGAGTTTCGTGGAAATAAATATGTAAAAATAAACCGCGAAACTGCTAGTTTTGAACAGAGGGCAGGAAACAATATTGAAAGTGAAGTCAGTGCGAGTGTCAGTGCTTCAAGCAAGAAGCTTCTAGGTGCTTCCGGTTTTCCAAATGCCTCTCAAAAGCGTGACAATGCAATATGTGGTGCGAACAGTGTTTCTGTTGTTACTGATACAAACATTGTGATCTCCATGAGGCTATTACGTGAACTTATCGAAAAACACACAAATTGTAAAAACTGTGGTGGAAACGTTACTTTGCACGAAGATGTGGTGAAAACCAAGGGAATTGTTTGTAATTTAGTTTTTACATGTTTGGAATGTAGTTGTACTGCCAATTCAATGTCATCCCACGTAACAAGAAGCGGATTGTATGAAAACAATATAAGATTAGTGTATGCACTTAGAACAGCACCTGCACTTCGCCCTTTTCCAATAGATCTTTGTGCAGTGATGAACATTCCTCCATCTCCAAAAAAGTTTGATGTTTACAACAAGACTATTGGTGCAGTTGTAGCTGAGGTAAGTGAATCTACAACGTTGAAAGCAGCCAAAGAAGCAGTTCAGTTGAATGATACGAAATCTGACCCAAGGCAAATTTCTGCAGGTTTTGATGGCAGTTGGCAGAAACGTGGGCATACATCCCTAAATGGCATTGTGTCAGCAACTTCTGTTGATACTGGGAAGGTTCTGGATATTGAAATTATTACTAAGTTCTGTGACATCAGTAGCAAAAATCCCACTATACAACATGTGTGCAAAAAGACTATGATGGTTCTAGTGGGGGCATGGAAGTGGCTGGTGTTGCTAACATTTTCAAAAGGTCTGTGCAGTCAAGAGGTATCCTCTATACAATCTTGGGGACGGTGACAGTAACGCTAATCAGAAAGTGGTAGAAGATAAACCTTATGGGCCTAGAGTCAAAATTAATAAACTGGAATGTATAGGACATGCACAGAAAAGAATGGGATCACAACTTCTAAAGATATGTAAGGAAAAAAAGTTAGGTAGTAAAGGGGACCTGACAAAGGCTGAAATAGATATGATCCACGCTTATTATGGTATGGCCATTAGAAATAACTCCAACAATGTAGAAGCAATGAGGAGAGCCATCTGGGCTATATTCTTTCATAAAATTTCAACAGATGAGGAACCACAACATAACCTTTGTCCACAGGGACCTGACAGCTGGTGCAAATTCAACAACCCAGCTATATCTTCCAGCTGTAAGCACAAACATTCAATTCCAGAAAAAAATCCTGCTAGCTGTGAAACCCATTTTCGGAGATCTTAGCCAAAAAGAGCTCTTGAAAAAGTGTCTCCATGGAAAAACTGAAAACCCAAATGAAAGTTCGAATTCTGTCATTTGGACAAGGCTACCAAAAACTGTTTTCGTTAGAAAAGAAACACTAAAATTTGGTTTTCATGATGCAGTGATTTGCTTCAATGTTGGTGTGTCAAAGAAGACTGATGTATTAAGACTCTTGGGAACAAAGGATGGTATCAACACTGAAGGGGGACTGAAAACGATTGACATGGACCGTATCTGTTATGCTGATATTTCTGCAGGAAATGCTATCAAGGAGGCCAGGATAGCCAGAAGATAAAAGAAAAGAAGATAAAGATCAAGAAGCTGAGCCACAGAATAGCCCTGGAATGTTTTAAAAGTGTGTCTGTATGACATTGCATATTACCTTCTTGCATGTAAAACTTTAATACCATTTTTCTCAGAACTACATTTTTTGACCTTCTGGTACACTTTTCTCAAAAACTATGACTGCTACAGACATCAGACTTACAGTATCTCTTGCTAATACAATGATGATTAATTAGATAAAAAATAGACCAGTAGTGATAAAAAGAGCAGATTTACAAGCTCCAAGGTGTTTAGAAAAGTTTTAATTTTTTGTCTTATAGAACAAAAAAATGATTACTCATGAAATATATAAAATACATTAACCATTTTTTATGTGATTTTGAGAATGATGTTTCAGCTGTACACTGCAAAAGTTTCAGGTATTTATCTCCATTAGTTACTTCAGAAAGTGTACCTGGCGTTTGCTCGTTTTAGCGTTGATTCGTTATGGGAGTTCCCTCGCGACTGTGTCCCTTTAAGTCAGCGTTGACAGAGGGCGCTGATCATGGAGTTGTGGGGCTGCCCGCTCTTTCCACTGGCGCGCGGGTAAGCGCCTTCTTGATTCCGTTTCGCGGCACTATGCTGGTCGGTGTGCAATCGATGCTTTACAACTGCACATTTGAAAAGTATGGAACACGAAATTACAGAAGTGATACTAATCATTTGGAACGCTACAGATTACAATTAAATCTATGAAATAGCGAACTATATTAATTTGTTACGGGCCTTGGTCAAAAACTTGACTCCATCTTACGACGGATGGATGTGACATTGCGTTTGGTACACATACCGCCATAATTTCACCATAGATCTGTGCGCAGTTTATACATTTTACTGTTTCGCGTTCTTCAACTTCGGAGAACGTTTCCAGTTGTAAAGCCATTTAAGGTATTCGTACCGCAGCAGAACTCTGTTTCCAGGAAACCTGTAACATGTATTCTCTTCTGACAATGCGACACTCCTGATACACTATGGTCTTCGCGTGGGAGGCATCTGATGAAAACATGCAATTCTGTTGCCAACTTTGACGCCCATGAGGTGGTGTCGATGTATAGGGTGGTGAAAAATTGTGTCACGACATTTTAACCCTGGCTATCTGATGCCAGTATGAACCAAAATTACTAATGTTGCGTTGGTCGACAACGTACAATTTTGCGTTGCACCTACATACTTTCTTATATCCTTAGGCAAGTTCTCGGAGTGTGTAGCGTATTCGGAAACCTCCCGTATGTGAACACAATAGTTGATTTCACAGTATGTTGAACTTTAACTTACAATTAGTATTCACATTCGCTGGTGGTAAAAGTTTGTGGTACGTGCATAGAGAAGCGTTCAGAAATTCAATTACACGAGGTGGCACAGAGTCGGGTTTTCTATCGGAACTATGGCTTTCCGGTAATTGCTCTGTAGCCGCTAGTCGAACGAGTTTTCGATAGCTTTAATTTCGCAAATGTGAAGCGAGCAACCAGGCCGGGCAATTGAGAGGAAAATCGTTTCCGGTGTTGTAAAGTGTGGGGCCTAACTCCAGGCGATCAGCAGAAACGCCCAACCACACTATGTGGGCGAAGAGTAAAGCGTTCTCTAACAAATTTCTGAAAATATCAGAAACCAGGTTTCTTGCTGACACTCATCTGCGTGGTGCCATGCGACTGGCTTCAAAGTACTTTCCTACTAGCCGCTTGCTTCAAGGTGTATGATATTCGTTTTATAAATTCAACTGCATTTTTCTTGCTTCCACACACGTTTCAGCTTTTAAATTAAGACATGTTTATTGTATTTAACCTGGTGTAATACGGTTTTGTTTTCATGTACAATACTTACAGATTAGAAACCAACTCACGTCATAATTGTTACACAAATAAATTACAGTTTTTCGTTTTCCGGCCGAAAGCTGCATTTGCTCTCATCTGTCACTTCAAACAAAAAGTATCGACACATTTTCACGTCACGAACTTCTTGGTGCTTTTCATATTACGTAAGTTAATTCCAATCCCAAAGAAAGCAGGTGTTGACAGATGTGAAAATTACCGAACTATCAGTTTAATAAGCCACAGCTGCAAAATACTAAGGCGAATTCTTTACAGACGAATAGAAAAACTAGTAGAAGACGACCTTGGGGAAGATCAGTTTGGATTCCGTAGAAATGTTGGAACACGTGAGGCAATACTGACCTTACGACTTATCTTAGAAGAAAGATTAAGGAAAGGCAAACCTACATTTCTAGCATTTGTAGACATAGAGAAAGCTTTTGACAATGTTGACTGGAATACTCTCTTTCAAATTCTAAAGGTGGCATGGGTAAAATACAGGGAGCGAAATGCTATTTACAATTTGTACAGAAACCAGATGGCAGTTGTAAGAGTCGAGGGACATGAGAGGGAAGCAGCGGTTGGGAAGGGAGTGAGACAGAGTTGTAGCCTCTACCCAATGTTATTCAATCTGTATATTCAGCAAGCAGTAAAGGAAACAAAAGAAAAATTCGGAGTAGGTATTAAAATCCATGGAGAAGAAATAAAAACTTTGAGGTTCGCCGATGACACTGTAATTCTGTCAGAGACAGCAAAGGACTTGGAAGAGCAGTTGAGCGGAATGGACAGTGTCTTGAAAGGAGAATATAAGATGAACATCAACAAAAGCAAAACGAGGATAATGGAATGTAGTTGAATTAAGTCGGGTGATGCTGAGGGAATTAGATTAGGAAATGAGACACTTAAAGAAGTAAAGGAGTTTTGCTATTTGGGGAGCAAAATAACTGATGATGGTCGAAGGAGAGAGGATATAAAATGTAGACTGGCAATGGGAAGGAAAGTGTTTCTGAAGAAGAGAAATTTGTTAACATCGAGTATAGATTTAAGTGTCAGGAAGACTTTTCTGAAAGTATTTGTATGGAGTGTAGCCATTTATGGAAGTGAAACATGGACGATAAATAGCTTGGATACGAAGAGAATAGAAGCTTTCGAAATGTGGTGCTACAGAAGAATGCTGAAGATTAGATGGGTAGATCACATAACTAACGAGGAGGTATTGAATAGAATTGGGGAGAAGAGGAGTTTGTGGCACAACTTGACAAGAAGAAAGGACCGATTGGTAGGACATGTTCTGAGGCATCAAGGGATCACAAATTTAGCGTTGGAGGGCAGCGTGGAGGGTAAAAATCGTAGAGGGAGTCCAAGAGATGAATACACTAAGCAGATTCAGAAGGATGTAGGTTGCAGTAAATACTGGGAGATGAAGAAGCTTGCACAGGATAGAGTAGCATGGAGAGCTGCATCAAATCAGTCTCTGGACTGAAGACCACAACAACAACAACAAGTTAATTGCTGCGGAACACCACAGTGGTCGTAACTAAATGCAAGTTTTCCTTACGAGACATCAGAGTGATTTTTGTCGTATCCGTAATTCTCTTTCCGTATTTGTTTATGTAAGTATTAGCAGTCTAATAAAGTATATTATGTAAATATGACCATCCAGATTTAGGTCCTCTGTAATTCCCCTAAATCGCTCGAGGCAAATGCCGGGCTGGCTTTTGTCAAAGGAACGGACGATTTACTTCCCCATCCTTCAAAACCAGTGCGATGTCGACTGATGTTAGACACCTTTCTCCCCCACCTCCCCCCACCCCCTCTGTCTCTTGCTCTCCCTCTGCCATTACGACAACGATACCACTGATTTTCTCGTCCCCTGACACGCTTTATACAGGGTGTTACAAAAAGGTACGGCAAAACTTTCAGGAAACATTCCTCACACACAAAGAAAAAACATATGTTATGTGGACATTTGTCCGGAAACGCTCACTTTCCATGTTAGAGCTTATTTTATTACTTCTCTTCAAATCACATGAATCATGGAATGGAAACACACAGCAACAGAACGTACCAGCGTGACTTCAAACACTTTGTTACAGGAAATGTTCAAAATGTCCTCCGTTAGCCAGGATACATGCATCCACCCTCCGTCGCATGGAATCCCTGATGCGCTGATGCAGCCCTGGAGAATGGCGTATTGTATCAGAGCCGTCCACAATACGAGCACGAACAGTCTCTACATTTGGTACCGGGGTTGCGTCGACAAGAGCTTTCAAATGCCCTCATAAATGAGAGTCAAGAGGGTTGAGGTCAGGAGAGCGTGGAGGCCATGGAATTGGTCCGCCTCTACCAATCCATCGGTCACCGAATCTGTTGTTGAGAAGCGTACGAACACTTCGACTGAAATGCGCAGGAGCTCCATCGTGCATGAAGCACATGTTGTGTCGTACTTGTAAAGGCACATGTTCTAACAGCACAGGTAGAGTATCCCATATGAAATCATGATAACGTGCTCCATTGAGCGTAGGTGGAAGAACACGGGGCCCAATCAAGACATCACCAACAATGCCTGGCCAAACGTTTGGCCGTACCTTTTTGTAACACCCGTATACCTTTCACTGTTAGTGCAGCCATACGCCGTCTGTGAGTGGCTGTTGCTGTGGTCGCATTACATTGTTCTTAGACCGTGTAGTTTCCATAGTCCATTATTATTTATAGTATTGTTGTTGTGGTCTTCAGTCCAAAGACTGGTTTGATGCAACTCTCCACGCCACTCTATCCTGTGCCAACCTCTTCAGCTCTTAGAACTACTGTAACCTACACCCTCCCGAATCTCTGCTGTATTCATTTCTTGGTACCTATCTACTATTTTTACCCCGCCCCCTCCCTCCCCCCCCCCCCCCGCGCTTCTTTCCAGTACTAAATCGGTGATCCCCTTATGGCTCTCAGAATGTGTCCTACCAACCGATGCCATCTTGTAGTCAGGTTGTGCCACAATTTTTTTTTCTATATTTACTACCTCCTTGTTAGTTACGCAATCTACCCATTTAAACTTCAGAATTTTTCTGTAGCACAACATTATATTATTAATATAATATATTACCTAGCGTTGTGGATCGATGTCGAAACAATTGTTCCAGTTTTACCCAAAGAAGAAAGTTTGATTTGCAGGGTAAAGTGCTTATCAGCTATATTAATAGTGCGTCTACAATGCGCATATAACTGAGGCCCGAATTTTGTAGTTTCTGCAATAAGAGTGGCAAACGTATACAGCTTCTTTTTTTGTAATTCCAGTACATTAATACTCAGAACTAAAAATGTTTACGCTAGACTGTGAACTTCTAATGTCGCAACACAGAACTGTAGAACGCTAGACGGAGCCTTCGTCTCCAAATACGTGATGGCTTTTTTGTATTTTATTTTTCTGTAATGATACAAACTAAATTTTGCCTGTAAGCAACAGACAAAAATTTCATTTGACGGGACACCCATTTTTGTCGTAGTCCAATCAAATCACTATCCTAGTCGATAGAGAGGACATGAAGCTTAGCGTGCACTACGAACTTCGTTCGTACCAAATGTTCTTTGCATGGCATTCTCAGACGTAAAGAACATCTTTTGAGGTTTGTTAAAAAAACTTCGATCAGGTGAGTCGAACACAAACCTACAACATACTAGACCAGAAGCAAACCACCAGATCACCGAGCTAAATGAAATGATGATAAACCTGAACCATGATGACCAGATGGTGATGTTAATCACTACATTCCGGAACAAAAAGTCGGGTGTACGAGTGGTGTATGCGCTAATTCAAGCCAACAGTATTCCATGTGTTACCATATATGCTTTTTTGCTTGAAGTTCATAAGCTACCTATCGAATGACGAGGTAGTTCGTCTGTATGTTAATTTAATAAAAACAAATAGAAAATCCGTCTGACCCTTGTCAAACTGTTTAAGAAAACGTGAAAGAATTTGTTGTTGATGATTAATTTCTCTCTTATTTTTGTGTTCAGTTAATTAACAAGAACGTCTACAAATACTTATTTTACATACACAAATGACTTACAGTTTATCTTGATAAGACTGGGACAAAAATTTATTAGCAAAACAAAAACACCCATAACACGAACGTACTCAAATCACTGCGAATTAGAAGGTATTACACAGTTATTCCCCAAAATTGTCTATGTTCTCTGTCACATTAAAGTAAAATTACAGGACTTCCTTGGAAGTATGGAAATTTGACAATGGGTGTAGACGCATAACGAAACACAGTTACTAAATTATTGTTCCACAATTCCACCAATAAATTGAGTGTTCCCAAAGAATAAAAATTGTCTTAGCAGAATCAGAAAAATGCTGGCCTTAACCAATGCGTTATACTGCAGTAGCGTAACTGTTTTACCCTCAGATCTATAGGGTACTGAATAAAAACAGAGAGAAGGCTATGTTTCTTAAGATTTTCTTGCTGGTTTTCTATCTGGCTGCTTCTAGCACTGTTACAGAAGAGATAAAAATCTTGTCTCCAATAAGACTGGAACCGACAGCTAATGTAGAATGTTTGTGCTTGAAAGCTGAGGCTGCTTTTTTTTTCTACCTGTTTCTTCGTCGTATTTCTTTCCGGGGAGATCGGTTCTGTGCAAAAGGCGCACGATGAAAACTTATTTTTTAAATTTTTTTATTACAGACGTTAGCCAGCTGCCTGAGTGGACGCACTGAGCTACTCCTTATACTATTTTATCATCGAGTTTTAGGTTTTATACTTCCAGAGATATTCATCTTTCCCTGTCTCCATTGTGACCGACAACGTCCTTCCGCCGTTACATTTCTGCGGGCCATATTCTTTGCCATTATCTTTGCCTTTACTCCTCAGTTTGAACTTCCACGCAATACCCGTAGATACAGTTAGCCTCATTACAACTAATTTTATTGGTTATTCATTCACGTTTGTAATTATCTTTTGCAGATATAAAGTAATTATGTCCAACTTACATTTATGTAACCTTTTATATAGTATTTTATTTGTATCTTGATTAGTATTTTAAGTTTTCACATACGTCATCATCGTATTTTCTCTTATATTAAGATTGTATATCCATATTTTATTGTGTAGATAAACTGCATGATATTGGTACCTGTTACCCTCTAAATAGAGCTGTTTTTTGCATTCCAGAGACATGATTTGCTGATCGAGATATGATCGAAACCGGTTACCATTGACAAGTGACTAATTTTTTTAAATTTTCGATCAAGGCAGATTATTATTTCGTATTATCTAATCAGATCGCCGTTTTATCCAACTATGTTTTCACGAATTGGAAATGAGATACCTGAGACGCTTAGGAGGCTGCGTTAGGCTGGGTGGATCTACGAATGACGATATGTGGTGAGAACATAGAAGACAGAAGAAGAAAATATAAGGCACAGTCAATGAAAATAAATAAAGTCGGGTCTCTCACCCGCACACATTGCAAGAAGAAAGAATATCACGGACAGTATTATCACGGAAGCCGAATGGGAAAAGAGACATTGGAAGACCAAGGACGCTCCTCTGCGACAGGAAAAGGCCTACTCCTTAAAAGAGGAAGAAAGAGGAGAAGAAGAAGGAAGAGGAGGAGGAGGAGGAGGAGAAAGTGGAGGAGAAAAGTGATCATTTGTGGGCGGCCTATCATATTTCAAAGTTCGTAAGTTATGTCCTGAAAACCACGAAAAGATCATGCAATAGACCACTCAAATTTTTCTTTCGTGGTATTATCGCAGTATGGTATCTACTGCAGTTCGTGGAGAAGCGAAGTGGTGATTTTTACTACGTGCTTGATTTTCAGACTGATTTTTCCAAACGAATTCTAAGATTAAAGTGCCTTATTGTTATGTTAACTATTTGTATCTCTGTTAAACCTATACTGACCCTACGCTAGCCAGTGAAAACGAACGCTAGAGTTGAGGTGCCAGCGAAACTGCGGTCTGCAATCGTAACTTCCTGAGCCGACGAATGGCACAAGGGGCCGTCGGGTCCTCCATTTACATACCTAACTGCATTTCCGTCCAGGTTATTAGCTGCTGCAAATTGTGCGCCCCCGTAATCGCATTACGTGAGCTGCTACTGCTTGTTTCCAGTTAGCAGCCTTATCATAGTCGGTCGTTCACAGCTCATGTGTATTTTAGGATAGTCCGTATTGAGGCTTTAAATAGCACTTCCCTGTCGATACAATTCGTCAAAAAGCCTTTGGTGCCACCAGATAATGCTGGAAATCTGCTAGTTTACCACTGTGCTGTTCGAAGCCGTGGGTTGAAATTGTCCTGAAATTTCTTCGTTAAAACCCGACGTTGGACGTCACTGAAGTGCTTCTCCTATAAATTGATCAATACCGCGTAGTTATACTTTGAAGCATTTGCCAGTTGTGTGTTTATTACGTGCTAGCCACCAAATGCCTTTGTAAATTCGGACGTGTCTGGTGTCACCTTAAATCTGTACTAAAACATATCTTATTAATTTTTAATACGTAAATCAATACTTCAGTATGTACCTGGCTTCTGTGCCATTCTCATATAACTCTTCGGTTACAAAAGTACTGTTAAAATGGAAGGAAAAATATTGTGCTCGTGAGAGTATAACTTGGGAGACACACGTTTTTTCACTGTGAACAGTTGCGTAGTGTTCACGTGTTCACAGCGTGACATGCAGGTGAATACGCAGTGCTAAGGAAAGCCAGCGTGGATTCCGAGAGTGGCGAAGTCACAGAGAAACGGAAGTGGGGGACACACACTGAGAGACAGCTGTGAATGACTTGCCGTCGTGGTCAGGAGTCTGAGTGCAGGAACTGACAAAAACTGTACAAATATTGCAGACGGTGCAAGAAAGACGCAAGTGGCACGAGCACAGAGTACTGTGTCCATTTCACTGTTCATCGACAAATATTGTACAACTGGCAGTACCTCTGAATATTACCAGTTGGCACTGAGAATCCGAATCATTTATTTTCTTTGTCCCACTTCAGCGCGGGATCTTCCTTGTTACTATGGATTTAGCGATGTTAGTGGTGGGGGATGGCCGGATGTCCTTCCGGTCGCCACCCTGTACCCCCTGTGATGGAATTAAAATAGTGTATCCCAGCTGTCTGCATCTAGTGTAAGCCATGAAATAGTGCGAACGTTTTCAAATGTCTGCGAGTCGTGTAAATGAGGACGGACATGGGGACCAGCCCGGTATTCACCTAGTGCAATGTGGAAAACCGCCTAAAAACCATATCGAGGCTGGCTGGCACACCAGCCCTCGTCGTTAATCTGCTGTGTGGATTCGATCCGGTGCCAGAGCACCCACTCGGGTCCTGGAAGCAGCGCGTTAGCGCCCTCGGCTAACCTGGCGGGTTTACGCTGAGAACCCGAGTGATCAATAATAATTGGTAACTCAAAAATACAGTTGGGGGCCTCTAATTTAACGTAATAATCGTCCCACGAAAGTCAAGTCAGAAATTTATAGTGACATTTCCATGGTGGAAGCTATACACAGAACCAGTGATCGCCCTCAGGATAAAGGCAAGACTGAGCACATTATTGCCAGTTTCCGAAAACCATTCCTTCTGGTGTAGGGAACAACGGAATTCCATATTCAAAAATAGATTTTGCATTTCACAGATTCTTTCACCAATGTTAAATGTCAGTTACATGGCGATAAACAATAAAAGACCCACATTTTACTACAGTATTAATTAAATAAAGAAACACTGTTTCTTGTCTTGTTTCACAAATTTGTGAAGCAAGGGAAAAACAGTGTTTGTTTAGTTAATTTACAATATTTCACCAACAACCTACAGTTGATATAATTTTAATATTCAATTTATGCTTGGCTTTTGGCACCAGTCTGACAAAAATTTTAATGGAGCTATATTACACATGACCTTACGTGGCAACTGCATATTTAGTAACTGCAGTCATCCTGTATTTTTACTAAAAAGGGCATACGTCGATCCGAAAAACAAGAAAAAGATGGTAGTGGCGGTGGCGTAAGTGGTGGTGACGTGTGTATAGTGAAGGGAAAGAAAGAATGATGGACTGGATTCCTGGTTTTCTATGAGTATAACTGAAGAACCATTTATTCTGAAGAACTTTATGTACACAGAACACACATACTCTGACATGAATTACAGGTGCAATTGCTCATTAAATTACATAACTGAATTACTGAATAGCTGAATGCATGACAGGACTTTTACATAGAGGTTGCTTTACGGATAATGCAGCTGAGGCACAAATTACAAGGATCAGGGAAAAGAATTAACTGATTCGATATCGCCATGCCTGTTTTGCGCATCCTTAGAGTTCGCTGACATGTTTTCTTTCCATCTCATATGAACACTATACTGTAGTTGCGCACTGCACACTGCTCACTGCTCGCAGTACACGAGTTCACAGGTCCCACGATAACACTGTCAGCCTCTCAATTGTACATCCCGGAACAGAATCCCACAATCTTCCCTCAGCAGAGAACAAGTTTTTCCTCTTCCTCCTTTCCGGACACTTGGCTTCCTAAAAATGCAACCTTGTTGGATTTCCTTTTCCAATTGGCAAAGACGGCGTTTCATGTCGACATGATGTAACTCGGCACACTATATGACCAAAAGTGTCCGGACGCCCCTGTATAATGCGGAATCGACCAGTAGACGTCACAAGAGGCGGACGCGCTAGTATTAAGGGCCACGGGGATTATTATGTTGTCAGTACAGAATCGGTAACAGCGGAATGGTCTGGGGAGGACAGCACGGAGACTTCGAACGTGAATTAGTCACTGGAGCGTACCCGAATAACAAATCCTTCTGCGACATTTCAACCCTTCTCGAGCTGCCCAAGTACACTTTTGGCAATTGATTGTGAAGTGCATATGCGAAGGAACAATCTCAGCTAAACCAAGTCTAAGCAGATATCATGTACACACATACGGGGAGTATTGAGCAATGCGGGTGGCTGCGGGGGCGGGGGTTGTAGAAAATGACGTAAAACGGTGGAAGGAATCACTCGTGAGTTCCGAAGTGCTAGCCAGCAGTTCAGCTAGCACAATGAGTGTGCGTTTTGAGTTAAAAGGGATGCAGTACAATGGTCGAATAGCTCCTCATAAGCCGCAAAATTCCATAGTCCATGCTAAGCTACACTTGAGGTGGTGTAAAAGCGATGCCCCTGGGCAGTAGATGCCCGAAAATGAGTGATTTGGAATGATGACTCACGCTGTACCTTAAAACATCAGATATGTGTTCGCCAGATTCCTGGAGAACGTTACCTGCCGTCCTAAGTTGTGCCTACAGCGAAATATGGAGGAAATGGAGTTACATTTGCTGAGTGGTTTTCGTGGTTAGGGTGTGGCCCCCTTATTGCTATTAAGGTTCAAAAATGGTTCAAATGGCTCTGAGCACTATGGGACTCAACTGCTGAGGTCATTAGTCCCCTAGAACTTAGAACTAGTTAAACCTAACTAACCTAAGGACATCACAAACATCCATGCCCGAGGCAGGATTCGAACCTGCGACCGTAGCGGTCTTGCGGTTCCAGACTGCAGCGCCTTTAACCGCACGGCCACTTCGGCCGGCTGCTATTAAGGAAACACTAAGTGTGGAGCTACACTACTGCCCATTAAAATTGCTACACCACGAAGATGACGTGCTAAAGACGCGAAATTTAACGGACAGGAAGAAGATGCCCTGATATGCAAAAGATTAGCTTGTCAGAGCATTCACACGAGGTTGGCGCCGGTGGCGACACCAACAACGTGCTGACACGAGGAAAGTTTCCAACAGATTTCTCATACAGAAACAGCAGTGGATCGGCGCTGCCTGGTGAAACGTTGTTGTGATGCCTCGTGTAAAGAGGAGAAATGCGTACCATCACGTTTACGACTTTGATAAAGGTAGGATTGTAGCCTATCGCGATTGCGGTTTATCGTATCGCGACATTGCTGCTCGCGTTGGTCGAGATCCAATGACTGTTAGCAGAATATGGAATCGGTGGGTTCAAGGGGGTAATACGGAACGCCGTGCTGGATCCCAACGGCCTCGTATCACTAGCAGTCGAGATGACAGGCATCTTATTCGCATGGCTGTAACGGATCGTGCAGCCGCGTCTCGATCCCTGAGTCAACAGATGGGGACGTTTGCAAGACAACAATCATCTGCACGAACAGTTCGACAACGTTTGCAGCAGCATGGACTATCAGCTCGGAGACCATGCCTGCGGTTACCCTTGACGCAGCATCACAGACATGAACGCCTGCGATGGTGTACTCAACGACGAACCTTGGTGCACGTATGACAAAACGTCATTTTTTCGGATGAATCCAGGTTTTGTTTACAGCATCATGATGGTCACATCCGTGTTTGGCGACATCGCGGTGAACGTACATTGGAAGCGTGTATTCATCATCGCCATACTGGCGTATCACCCGGCGTGATTGTATGGGGTGCCATTGGTTACACGTCTTGGTCACCTCTTGTTCGCATTGACGGCACTTTGAACAGTGGACGTTACATTTCAGATGTGTTACGACCCGTGGCTCTACCCTTCATTCTATCCCTGCGAAACCCTACATTTCAGCAGGATAATGCACGACCGCATATTGCAGGTCCTGTGCGGGCCTTTCTGGATACAGAAAATGTTCGACTGCTGCCCTGGCCAGCACGTTCTCCAGATCTCTCACCAATTGAAAACGTCTGGTCATTGGCGGCCGAGCAACTGGCTCATCACAATACGCCAGTCAGTACTCTTGATGAACTGTGGTATCGTGTTGAAGCTGCATGGGCAGCTGTACCTGTACACGCCATCCAAGCTCTTTTTGACTCAATGCCCAAGCGTATCCAGGCCGTTATTACGGCCAGATTTGGTTATTCTGGATACTGATTTCTCAGGTCTCTATGCACCCAAATTGCGTGAAAATGTAATCACATAGCAGTTCTAGTATAATATATTTGTCCAATGAATACCCGTTTAGCATCAGCATTTCTTCTTGGTGTAGCATGTTAATGGCCAGTAGTGTATATGAACACACTTTGCAGCACACTTCAAGCCATCATAGAAGCGGAAGATGGACAAACTGCTTCTTAAGGTCATCTAATAGGCCTCCGACACTTTTGTTCAAATATTGTATTGGTGATACTTTCGAACATTGTCAGCGGTTGATTATGGCTTCATTCCTCTGATCCTTCTGGAATTCGGAGATGGTTCCCATCATTTTCCTGCCGTGTCCAGTCCGCTTACAGAAATACCACATACCATGTAGAAGCAATGAGTGAACCTATAAACAGACTGGAAATGTACTGAAGATCGTAATAGTGAGTGTGACACGATGATGGTGGAGAAAGAATTACTCACTTTCTTTGCAGATCCTTACGTTATTGGTGATCCATTACAGATGAAGAAAGAGAGACTTTCATGTAAATGTTAGACCACTTCTAATCTCATAATACAGGAGAGACCTAAATAAAAGTAAGCGCTGAAGTACCGAAGTATGTTTGCACATGAAAAAGAATAAATAACTGCATAATATTTCTTATAAGCTATCATACTCGCCATTAACTGTAGAAGTTCTTTAGTTCATAATTGAAATTTCGACCTTTGAGCCATTTTCGAGTGGTACTGCAAAAGCACAGAGTATATATACAGAGCGACGCAAGCACGACATGTAGAGATGGAGTAAGTTACAAAATGGTGAAAACAATACTTCGCTTAAATTTTGCTTCAGCATACGTCAGACTTTAAAATCCTCCAACATGTGTACATGTCATCTTTTTTTCCATTATTGCTATTTCATTCCCCCTCATTCTTCGGCCATTGCATGTGCCAAACACAGAACAAAGAGACAAATTTACCATGAACTTAAAATTATTTTAGGAGGTGATTGTAATCGGAGAATGTAAGGAATTATGTTGTCTTCACGAATAGGTTAGAAACAGTGATAAAATGTGAACAGACAGCAGACTTAACACCACTCGAAAAAACTGTTGAACACTAAACACAGGGACACTGATAATTAATAATGGAGCACTGTACACTTTCACTAAAAAGGAGAAGGACTGCCCTGGAATGGCAGACTGTTAACGAAGAGAAAGTTGGGTATGAAAGGAGATAGGAGAATGGTGATGATGAGCCTGAGGAGCGGTAAGAGGGGATGACAAGACGGTTGTGGCTATGGAGGACAAGAAGAGATTGTTAGCAGTATTGGTATCTATAAATTTGAAAGGAAAATGTGGTGGGGGCGACAGGGAAGGCGAGAAGGAGGTGGTGTGGCATGGAGAGAGGACGAGGAGGAAGCCATTGGGGAGGGGAATAGGGAGGGTGGATCCAGAGTACATATGATGGGTATATGTTGGGACAGATTTCATGGTCTGGGAGAGGGACACAGGTGGAATTTCTTTGCAAGAGCATATGGAGGTTGTTCTAGTGGATTGCTGGGATGTGTAGGGAGAGGTGTACCAGTACACAAGGATTGAAGAGAAGAGGAGACATAATAAGTTTTTTGGACTCGAGTTTGCAGATGATGCAGATTATTCAGAGGTGTTCAATTTGAGTGACGGGACGTGGGAATTTGATGAACTTGGAAAGGATCCTTGCAGGGGAAGGTAAGCAGGTGCAGAAAGCAATGCAGAAAATATGGTGTTTGGGGATCTGGAGGAACTTGTAGAACTTGGGCGGGGCAGAGATCCACGCAACATTCGCATAGCAATGGATGGGTCAGATCAAGATTTTGTATGTGGGGAGGACAATGCAGTAATGTAATCTCCAAGATCAGCCAGTTAGTAGTTATAGTAGTTTTAGTCATTTCAGTCTATTTTTAGCTTTCTGTGGGATGGTTAGTAGGTGAGGTTTCCAAGTTAGTTTCCAGGTGGAAATCAGTCCAAAGTATTTTAGTGTGTGTTAGCTAGATCAGACAGTCATAAATGGTGAGGTAGAAGTTGTGTAGATGGAAGATAGTAGTGCATCCTATAATTATTTCCTGGATTTTGGAGGGATTAATCTTAAGAAGTCATTGGTTACATCAAGAGAAAAACTGAGTTTGGAAGGATCGTTGGGATTTTTGGAACGTTGGATAAAGGCAGAGGAAAGCAGCTTACCGAAGGAGGTGGATGGGAGGATGTGGTTTGGGCATATCGGCAGAGTACAAGTGGTAAAGGAGAAGGGAGAGAATGGTACCTTGGGACACTCCTGCAGTGGAGTGGAAGGTATGGGAATTTGTGTTATTAACAGTGACATAATATGGGCGATTGGAGGGGAAGAATGCAATAAGGTCGGCCTTGTTGATTGGAAGTGCACAATTCTGACGTCTGAAAAGGAAACCGGAATGCCACACACAGTCATATGCTATCTCAAGGTCAAGGGGACAAAGATGACAGATTTATGGTTGTGGAGTTGTTGGGGTAGGAAACGGGTGACGTTCAGGAGCTGATCTTTAGCAGAGAAGTTGGCATGGAAGCCATAAGCCATACTCGATAATAGGAAGCAGATGATGTTTGTGCCGATGGTGATGGATGCATCGGGAGAGGATGGATTCAATAGACCTTGGTAAATATAGAGGTGTGGCTGATGGTGGTGTTAGTGGGGAATTTGTTCGGTTTGAGGAAAAATAGAGGAAAAATGGGATTCTGCAAGTTTTCCACAAGTCTCGATAGTAGCCTGTTGGAAGGGCGATGAGAGAGGAGCCAGGGCATTCATTGATTGAGGTTGTGGTGAGTAATAAGTCGCGAGCAGGTGATGTGCTGTGCTTTTTGTGAGGTACTAGTTTTACGTCCTTTGCTGTGATTGGGGTGTTGAATTCCGTTTCTAGTACGTTGTTCAAGTACAAGAAGCTAGGGGTGGAACTGTGGTATCTGTGCATTTGTGGACAGTAGGAAATTGGGAGCAGTTAAAGTGAGGATTGTTAGGGATAGGAGGGAGAGGTAAGGTGCAAAGTGATTGGCATTGCTCAGGTCGTCTGGCAGGGGATGGTTGGTGTGAAGGATCAGCTAGTGTGAGATGGAATGGGTGCCAGAATGTCGGTGAAATGATTTCCAGTACTTGGAAGAGTTAACTAGAACTGTAGAATTGAGTCTGGTGCATGTCTGGCGCCAGTCCTGGCGTTTTTTGGCATTGAGTAAATTTCCAATGTGTCGCTGTGTTTGGGATATGAGTGTATCCTGATCAGGAGGCGGTACAATGGAACAATATAAACGACAGGATTCATGTAGAAAGGGTACTGTTTGTTGTGTGGAGTGGGGTGAAGCAGTACTCCTTCTACGTGAACATGAGTTTTGTGGGGATATGGACGAAGATAACATCTGACAAGATCTGTTGCAGGAAGGCTGCGGCGGGGAATATCATCAGGTTGTTGGAAGGCTAGGGTATGGCTTCCTATATGGGTATCTATGGATTCCCAGTAGGAACTCAGATTGGCACAGTAGTAGTCATAGACAACTTTTCGATGGAGATTGGGTTTGGGGTGCATACAGATGGGGTAGTGAGTAGGATATGGTGAGGAGGACAGGTAGGTGGTCACTTCCAACTTAATCGAGTTCTGCAGTTAGGTGGCCAAGGAGGTTGGGAGATGCTAGGACGACATGTCGGGTGGTTCTGCTTTCTGTATAGGTGTGCTTTGGGGTGGGGACAATGTCACGTTGGAGGAAGTCTGTAAACTGATGCCTTTACGGAAGTTCTGCAGGGGATCTACTATGGATGAAGATATAAGCAGAAATAACCCGTGTTCACTCAGGTACGAGCAGCCCTTAGCGGCTTGCCATCTTATCTTATTTACAACTTTTCATGACGTCGCCTTTCCGGCTTAGTTTTTTTTAGAATGTGACTTGTAAGTACTGCATCTCTTTCCAGTCAGTACACACTTTAGTTTATTAATGTCTTATATTATCTATTATGTTTTAGTACAGTTAGTTTAATTCTGAAGTAGCGTCGAAACCTGGTCAATTTTGACTTAATATTTGTGACCGAGGGCTTATTTGTTCTAGTATAGATGGATAATGTATGGTCGATGAGGGTGAGGAAATCGTAGGCGGCGGGATTATTACTTAGGATGTAGGCTGTAACATAGGTAACAGTTAGTGTTTTGAAGAAGAGACTAAGGATAAGGCGTTCAGTGGGATTATTGAGTAAGGGTTGTGGCCAAATCGGGATGTTCCTATGATGGCCAAGTGTGATGGAGGATATAGGGCGAGGCATGGATGGTGTGGTGTGGTTGGAGGAATGTTTCATTGAGCATGAAAGTACTGATGTTGTATTGGGACAGGGTATGCATAAAAAGCGGATTGTTGGTGGGTAAGGAGCTGATGTTGCTGTGTAGGATGCTGTAGTGCTGTCGCACCCTGATGAGACGTCAGGAAGCACGATGCAGGCATTGGAATGGGAGAGGATTATACGAGGGTGTCGAAGCAGATGAAGTCGAAGTGGACCTGGTTTCGAGAATATGTGGTTTGGGTGTTGAGGTGGAATACAGAATGGGTAGCATGGGAGATTTACTGAAGGGTGTGTGATCACTGTAATGTGTGGATATTTTTGAGGACGACAGTAAGGAAACGAAAAATCTCCTCAGTTGTTGGGGGATGGCGGGACAGAGTTATTGAATGGACGAGATGGTCAATAGGATGGACAGGCACATTTAATTCAGATTTGCATGTCATCGTTTTTTTTCCTTTATTGTAATGTTTATACCTATACATATACATAGGTAGGCTGGCAAGCAGCATCGTACGCTGCTCTTCAGCCTTCGAGTTGACATGAAGAAGACAGAATGAGATTTTCACTCTGCAGCGGAGTGTGCGCTGATATGAAACTTCCTGGCAGATTAAAACTGTGTGCCCGACCGAGACTCGAACTCGGGACCTTCGCCTTTCACGGGCAAGTGCTCTACCATCTGAGCTACCGAAGCACGACTCACGCCCGGTACTCACAGCTTTACTTCTACCAGTACCTCGTCTCCTACCTTCCAAGCTTTACAGAAGCTCTCCTGCGAACCTTGCAGAACTAGCACTCCTGAAAGAAAGGATATTGCGGAGACATGGCTTAGCCACAGCCTGGGGGATGTTTCCAGAATGAGATTTTCACTCTGCAGCGGAGTGTGCGCTGATATGAAACTTCCTGGCAGATTAAAACTGTGTGCCCGACCGAGACTCGAACTCGGGACCTTTGCCTTTCGCGGGCAAGTGCTCTACCATCTGAACTACCGAAGCACGACTCACGCCCGGTACTCACAGCTTTACTTCTACCAGTACCTCGTCTCCTACCTTCCAAACTTTACAGAAGCTCTCCTGCGAACCTTGCAGAACTAGCACTCCTGAAAGAAAGGATATTGCGGAGACATGGCTTAGCCACAGCGTGGGGGATGTTTCCAGAATGAGATTTTCACTCTGCAGCGGAGTGTGCGCTGATATGAAACTTCCTGGCAGATTAAAACTGTGTGCCCGTCCGAGACTCGAACTCGGGACCTTTGCCTTTCGCGGGCAAGTGCTCTATCATCTGAGCTACCGAAGCACGACTCACGCCTGGTACTCACAGCTTTACTTCTACCAGTACCTCGTCTCCTACCTTCCAAACTTTACAGAAGCTCTCCTGCGAACCTTGCAGAACTAGCACTCCTGAAAGAAAGGATATTGCGGAGACATGGCTTAGCCACAGCCTGGGGGATGTTTCCAGAATGGGATTTTCACTCTGCAGCGGAGTGTGCGCTGATATGAAACTTCCTGGCAGATTAAAACTGTGTGCCCGAACGAGACTCGAACTCGGGACCTTTGCCTTTCGCGGGCAAGTGCTCTACCATCTGAGCTACCGAAGCACGACTCACGCCCGGTACTCACAGCTTTACTTCTACCAGTACCTCGTCTCCTACCTTCCAAACTTTACAGAAGCTCTCCTGCGAACCTTGCAGAACTAGCACTCCTGAAAGAAAGGATATTGCGGAGACATGGCTTAGCCACAGCCTGGGGGATGTTTCCAGAATGGGATTTTCACTCTGCAGCGGAGTGTGTGCTGATATGAAACTTCCTGGCAGATTAAAACTGTGTGCCCGACCGAGACTCGAACTCGGGACCTTTGCCTTTCGCGGGCAAGTGCTCTACCATCTGAGCTACCGAAGCACGACTCACGCCCGGTACTCACAGCTTTACTTCTACCAGTACCTCGTCTCCTACCTTCCAAACTTTACAGAAGCTCTCCTGCGAACCTTGCAGAACTAGCACTCCTGAAAGAAAGGATATTGCGGAGACATGGCTTAGCCACAGCCTGGGGGATGTTTCCAGAATGAGATTTTCACTCTGCAGCAGATGGTAGAGCACTTGCCCGCGAAAGGCAAAGGTCCCGAGTTCGAGTCTCGGTGGGGCACACAGTTTTAATCTGCCAGGAAGTTTCATATCAGCGCACACTCCGCTGCAGAGTGAAATCCCATTCTGGAAACATCCCCCAGGCTGTGGCTAAGCCATGTCTCCGCAATATCCTTTCTTTCAGGAGTGCTAGTTCTGCAAGGTTCGCAGGAGAGCTTCTGTAAAGTTTGGAAGGTAGGAGATGAGGTACTGGTAGAAGTAAAGCTGTGAGTACCGGGCGTGAGTCATGCTTCGGTAGCTCAGATGGTAGAGCACTTGCCCGCGAAAGGCAAAGATCCCGAGTTCGAGTCTCGGTCGGGCACACAGTTTTAATCTGCCAGGAAGTTTCATGATGAAGACACATAATAGATTGATTGACGGGCAAAAAACAGTAGGCACAGAAATACAAAACATGGAACCGTTCACACTCGACGAAAATTACACTGAAACACGTTGGCACGGCACACAAACACGGATGATTCGACGGCACAGGTGAACGTTGGAGTGTGATGGTTAACACTAACACAAACACTCCGGGGACCTGCCAAGAGGGGAAGAAGGGGGAGGGGGAGCGAGAGGGGTGAGCGAAGATGCCAATGGCAGAGGAGACGGGAGTAGGAGTGGAGGAATGGGGGTAGGGGAAGCCTGGGGGAGGAGTGGGGAGTGGTGAGAGAGGGAGGAGGGAGAGAAGGGAGAGAGGGCGCCCATAGGAACAAAATACAGGAGAAGGGAGGGAGGATCAAAGTTGGTAGGAGGGGTAGATGGAGGGGAGGAGGGCATCATCAGGGTGTGGGAGCTGGCGGAAGCCACCTTGGGTGTGGAGGGTGGAGAGATGGAGTTCAAGTGGGACATGGAAGTACAGGCGCGGCAGCGGACGGGGGCGGGAGAGGATGGGAGAGACCAGCGGGTGAGGAGGATCGAGTTTACGGGAGGTGTAGAGGATCATGTCATCGTTAAAAATAAGCCTTTTCACTGTATCAATACATTAACATAAAACGAGTGCGAAGCTCTGTACCTCGTGAAATGATGCAAATTACGTGAACTATTACCAGTGTCATCATGCTTCACACAAATCGCTACAAATAAACGTTCTAGTGTGTTATTTACGCGTGAACTAAGACTGTTGACGCGAAATACATTCATAACTCAGAATGTCTGAGCACTTGCCAGAGTTAGTCCATTCCAGTGATAATAACATCTTTCTACAGTCGTAAGATGCAGGGTGTTGGGATAGGAAAATTTGGTAACAGAAGAATCATATGCGCTATCACCCTGTATTTTTTACATTATTTTATTTATTTTTCGAATCTCTTATTTTTTTGTGACGTATTTTATGTGTAAACAATGTGCCAGAACATTTATTTGTAGTGATTTTTGTGAAGGATGTTGAAACTGTTGAGATTTCACGTAAGTCACATCATTTCACGATGTACAGGTCTTCGCACTCGTTTGAAGTTACTGTATTTCTACAGTAAAAAGGCGTATTTTTGACGATGGCGTATCTACATGTCGGAGAATTTTGAAGTCTGACATGCGCTGAAGCAAACTGTGATACATTATTTTCACCGGTTTTGTAATGTACTACTGTCTGCATGACATGCTTTTGCAATTCTGTATACAGGGTGTTACAAAAAGGTACGGCCAAACTTTCAGGTAACATTCCTCACACACAAAGAAAGAAAGTATGTTATGTGGACATGTGTCCGGAAACGCTTACTTTCCATGTTAGAGCTCATTTTATTACTTCTCTTCAAATCACATTAATCATGGAATGGAAACACACAGCAACAGAACGTACCAGCGTGACTTCAAACACTTTGTTACAGGAAATGTTCAAAATGTCCTCCGTTAGCGAGGATACATGCATCCACCCTCCGTCGCATGGAATCCCTGATGCAGCCCTGGAAAATGGGGTATTGTATCACAGCTGTTCACAATACGAGCACGAAGAGTCTCTACATTTGTTACCAGGGTTGCGTAGACAAGAGCTTTCAAATGCCCCCATAAATGAAAGTCAAGAGGGTTGAGGTCAGGAGAGCGTGGAGGCCATGGAATTGGTCCGCCTCTACCAATCCATCGGTCACCGAATCTGTCGTTGAGAAGCGTACGAACACTTCGACTGAAATGTGCAGGAGCTCCATCGCGCATGAGCCACATGTTGTGTCGTACTTGTAAAGGCACATGTTCTAGCAGCGCAGGTAGAGTATCCCGTATGAAATCATGGCGGTGAATCGAGGAAGTACAGTACATACTGACGAAACTAAAATGAGCTCTAACATGGAAATTAAGCGTTTCCGGACACTTGTCCACATATCTTTTCTTTATTTGTGTGTGAGGAATGTTTCCTGAAAGTTTGGCCGTACATTTTTGTAACATCGTGTGTACACTCTGTGCTTTTTTTTATACTCTTAACTTTTGCCATACCATCTGCAAATGGCCCAAAGGCCGAAAATTAAATTGTGAATTAAATAGTTTTTACAGTTAACGGTGAATATGATGTCATTTAAAAAATTCTACATTACTGTAAATCCCTACGATGAGAAGTTAATCAACGGCATACTAGACAGACCTGAATTCCCATAACTTAATTTTCAAATACTATTGCTCTTGGAGTTTCAGAACCAATCGATGACGACCTTTGCTTCGTTCTGCACAAACGAGCGGTTTCGTTATTTGCGCCATTGTCAAGTGCTCCTATAAAATAAGAACGAACTCAGATAAGATACAGCACAAAAATTAAATAATCTGCACACAAGGAAATTCCCATAGAGGTACCAGGGGTGGACAGCTACTACCTCCATCTTTGAAAAATACGATCTTCGCAGGCTGACCTCATACCCCGTACCGCCACAAAGGCATGCGTATCAGTGTAATATAGGTTTGAAAACACCAGACCACATAATAGATATTCACTAGCAGCATGTGTACCCAGAACCATTATTCATTATATTCCGAAACAATGTCATCTTCCACCGATCACCTCCAATTTTTTTACTATTACAGATGCCACATGGTTGAGAGTCCTAAAAGCTTCCAGCAGCCGTGTACCTGCACTTCACGATTCATTCTTCCTTTCTTTGTATTACCAGACACTGTGCACAACTGCTAAGAATATTTTGTACGGAAAATATTCACATATGTCTAATCGTCACCTCCCTGATAAAAAATAGAAAGTACAAATTTCATAAAAATTATACGCTTAAGAAGAATTAAATTTTGTCCTCTGAAGCGTGATAGAATAAGTTGCTAACATTTTGTTTTTAAGCGTTTTGGGATCGTGTCAAATGAAAATGGTATTCACAACGTCTATTTTCCAAATATAGTGCACTGTATTTAGTAGACAAATATTACAAAGCAGAACCGTTGTTGTGTTCGGTTACCGGTAAACAGTTTTTTGACAACACTGAATTTTATTTCATAATAAAGTGTGCTTCTTTTCCAGCACCCCTTCCCCTTCCAGGAAACCAACTTGACATTTGAAACAGATCATTCACTAATTGTGCCTAGGTTATATGTAGATTGAGTTTTACTTTACTTTAAATTAATAATTACGATGTTGTTTTATGAGAAACATGTGACTGAGCATTTAGTCTGGAGCCAAGCTAAAATGTGAGTAGCTGAGGCAGCGCGTACGGAAATTGATTAAATCGCTGATATTGACTGAAATGCAGCTGGTGTACAGAACACAGCAGTGGAAATTGTTTTTAATGATAGTTGTTTCCATACTTCGTTATATGGAGGGTGTAAACGATAACTGTTTACATTATAACCCCGTGGTGTAGGTGAAATCGAGACGAACAAATTGAACAGGACGCTTGTGGTCTATAAAGCCGGGAAACAGCCTCATTTTGGCCTACAAAAGCCACCTGCATGAAATGCGCACCGTGGGAGATTTTGCATAAAATCGTCGTTGAATACTGCAATCTTTTATGTTGCGCTTAGAGAAGGTAAAATTGAAGTTTGTATAAACTTTTCCGCCGGACGATGTGGCCGAGCGGTTCTAGGCGCTTCAGTCCGTAACCGCGCTGCTGCTACGGTCGCACGTTCGAATCCTGCCTCGGGCATGGATGTGTGTGAAGTCCTTAGGTTAGTTAGGTTTAAGTAGTTCTAAGTTCTAGGGGACTGATGACCTCAGCTGTTAAGTCCCATAGTGCTCAAATCCATTTTTTGTAAATTTTTCCTCATTATTGTTGTGAATTTTAACAGTACAAAATTAACAATTAAATCGTTTTCTTTGTCTTGCCTTTTTACTATTAACCTACTCTGCTTGTAAGGATTAAGGTTAGATCGAATTGTAAACGTAATTAGTTTTTGCAGAACGATTAAACTGTATTTTTTCTTTCATTACTCTCACAGGAAATTTGAATTAATAATGTTAACTACATAGCCTACTATGCCGGTGGCGTAAGAGAGCGGCAAGATGTTATAAGCTCGCACGGAGCGCTGCACACTAGATTAGGTGGCTTTTGTCGGCCAATTTGAGGTTTGTTTCTTGAATATTCAATCATATTTCGGGCGTACATTCGGAATATTATTGATTGTTGTTCCGATATTTCGGCCGACAGCCTTTCAGTCTTCCTCAATGTGAACTGCTTACAAGAATTTTTTAAATCACTTTACACAATACTTTGGAGTAATAGAACGCACTTTCGGCATATTGTCAAACAAATGGCGAATTTTTTATAGGCCTATAAATGTAAACACAGACTTTGCTGAAGACATAATAAAAGTCTGTTGTGTACTGCACAACTTTGTGAGGACTAGAGATGGTATAAAGAATGCAGATACTTTATATACTGCACAAACGCATAATCTAAGTACGTTACATGCAGGAAGAGGGACACCTTCAGCTTTGAATGTTAGTGATAAATTCACTGATTTCTTTGTAACTAACGGGCGTTTTGGGTGACAAGATGAAAATATGATCCTATGTACGTTCTATTCAAGTTCACTATTGTTCACCACCCTCTCTTCTCAACAATTCTCAGCAGATTATACCTACGAGAGCATACTACTGGTATAATCAACAATATTCGAACGGACAGGGATATTTTACTGCCCCTGAATCGGCCTCTACAGTCATAGTGCGAGCATCACCGTCTCCTGCATCCCAATTTAGCTCTAGCTCGCATTCTTCTACTTTTGTTAACAATGTATGTGCTGATATTGATGATCAGCAGTAAATAAGTAACTTACCTCGAAGTTACTGCGAGTTTTTCTGCCTGTAACATGCCTCGCCTCATGTCTGTATCAGAACCTGAAATATCTTCCCTGACTAATTGAAGTAGCTCGTGAAAAGTATTTATTGACATTCTCAAATAGTCAAAGAATTTTTCTCCATACATTCTTAATGTAGGATACAACGTTACGAATTGGCCATGTACGAGCCGATCACTTAGTGTTCTTCTCACTGCGTATTTCTTTCACTTACATTCTGTACTATAACGTAGCAGTTCTTTGTATGCATAGTCGAAGTTTCACCGAACTATGTTACTTGACAATGGCACATCATGCGAAAGTTACTTTCGTTCTTAAGTATTTTCATACAAGCAAAAAAATGGTTCAAATGGCTCTGAGCACTATGGGACTCAACTGCTGAGGTCATTAGTCCCCTAGAACTTAGAACTAGTTAAACCTAACTAACCTAAGGACATCACAAACATCCATGCCCGAGGCAGGATTCGAACCTGCGACCGTAGCGGTCTTGCGGTTCCAGACTGCAGCGCCTTTAACCGCACGGCCACTTCGGCCGGCTCATACAAGCAAATTTAGCGTAATATAACATGTCAACCTATCTCTCATGAAATATCGGGTGTGTACACTTGCGTGGAACTTCATTTATAATAGGATTCTGGGTCGCTATCTCAATTTTAAGCAAGCACGTTGCTAGCCAGTAATGAATACATTCAACGTGTAACACGTCACAGGCTCCCTCTGACACCTTCTGCTCAGACGAAAACCGTGAAATGCAGCCACGAAGGGACCAGGTACAGCTGTGTATAATTACATCCATTCAGAGTCGAGGAAGTGCCAGCTCGTCAATGGACAGGTTTCAGAACCGCGTCCCTAGCTTTGTTTAGTTTTAAAACAAGTACGCAGGCAGCGCGCGGCGATGCATTCAAACGGTACCTGGCCCTTCATTCCGCCAAGTTAATGGGAAAAGCTGACACGGCAGGACAGGTTAAAAGCTACAAAGGGCGGCGGGCAGGAGAAAGCGAATTAATTTGGTTTGCCTGCGGCGGGCTGGGAAGTGAAAGGCTTTCGTCCAAGTGTTTCCTGGCGCACCGAATCTCGTGTGCGTCGAGCTCCGGGCTGGATAGCCTCGTGTATGGAGCTGTCAGTCAACTACGGCACCACGTGCATGCGCAGCACACACACACACACACACACACACACACACACACACACACACAAACACACACACACACGCAACAAGGACAGGGGACAGTGGTTCAGACGAACACAGCGCTAGCGCGTGGTATTTGTAGATAATGTGCTGTGTGACTCCATTGCACTAAAGCTTCATTGCAACCGCCAGTGTTCCGCCGTGTGTGTTACACAATCGAATAAGCCAGCATGTCAGAGGTGTGTGCCACGCTTGCGCTGGGTTTTCAGGTCAGTTTCATGATAACCTCTGTCACGCCAAGTGACAAAGGAACAGTAAACTGTTGCAGAGGCAATCAAAAACCATGCCACATTGAAAAGAACGCAAAATTCACAGAATTTACAGAAGCTCGCAATTTAGCGCGAACTTCAAAGCCAGAAGCTTTTAACAGTTTCCAAAAAGAAACCGGGTCTCGAAATCTGGCAGAAGAGCCACAGAGATTCTGGTCGTGTGTAAAATACGCCAGCGGCAAGACGCAATCAGCACATTCTTGCGCGATAACAATGGTAGTCTCACTGATCACAGGGCCAGTAAACCAGAGTTATTAAACACAGTTTTTCGAAACTCCTTCACTAAATAAAACGAAGTAAATATTCCAGAAAGTATTTGTATGGAGTGTAGCCATGTATGGAAGTGAAACATGGACGATAAGTAGTGTAGACAAGAAGAGAATAGAAGCTTTCGAAATGTGGTGCTACAGAAGAATGCTGAAGATTAGATGGGTAGATCACATAACTAATGAGGAGGTATTGAATAGGATTGGGGAGAAGAGGAGTTTGTGGCACAACTTGACAAGAAGAAGGGACCGGTTGGTAGGACATGTTCTAAGGCATCAAGGGATCACAAGTTTAGCATTGGACGGCAGCGTGGAGGGTAAAAATCGTAGAGGGAGACCAAGAGATGAATACACTAAGCAGATTCAAAAGGATGTAGGCTGCAGTACGTACTGGGAGATGAAGCAGCTTGCACAGGATAGAGTAGCATGGAGAGCTGCATCAAACCCGTCTCTGGACTGAAGACCACAGCAACAACATTCCAGAATTCGAATCCAGAATACTTGCAAACAAGAGTAACACAGAAGTAGATATCTTGGGTACAGAGAATCAGCTTAAATAATTTAAAACAAGGCCTTCGGTGCAGATTGCATACCACATAGGTACCTTTCTGAATATGCTGATACTATAGCTCTATACTTAGCAGTCGTACACAACCGTTCGATCGCCGAAAAATGCGTACCTAAAGACTGGAAATAAGCTGAATTACAGGCCCATATCACTAAAGTCTATTTACAATAGTAGTTTTGGAACATTCACTACATTCGAACATTATGAATTACAATGAAGAATATTATTTATTGGCAATCAACCAACACGGATTCAGAAAATACCGTTATTGTCAAACACAACTAGCTCTTCATTCTAAAGAATGCTATCTACAGGGGATGTCAAACCGATTCTACATTAAGTTCCCAGAAGGCTTTTGACACCGTTTTTTACAGTCGACTTCTCATTAAACTGCGTGCCTATGGCTTATCGTCTCAGATGTGCGACTAGTTTCATGATTTCTTGTGAGAAAGGTCACAGTTCCTAGTCATTGACAGAAAGTCGTTCAGTGGAACACAAGTAATATCTGGCGTCCACAAAAAAGTGTTACATACCCTCTGCTCTTCCTGATTTAGGAGACAATCTGGGCAGCCATCTTACATTGTTTGCTGATGATGTCTCGTAAGGTCAACAGATGATCAAAGCCAACTGCAAAATGATGTTTTATGCTATCGCAAAGTAGGGGAGAGCGTGCCACTAATATGATGCGCAAATGGAACCGGAAATCAGTAAAACAAAGGGGGTTTTTCACTGCGCCTGGATTTTCTCATGAAATTTCAATTACAAATTTTCTGCTGAGATTATGAAAATATTTTATTTTAAGTGTTCAGTTTTCCTGCGCGCTTTTAGAGAGTGGAACGGTTGAGAAGTAGCTTGAAGGTGGATCGATGAACCCTCTGCCAGACTCTTAATTGTGGGTTGAAGAGTAATCATACAGATTTAAATATAGACACAAAATATGAATTACACTAACGGAGGTGGGATGCTAGCAGACGTGGGACGCTAAAGTCCTCGAAATTCTTTTAATTAAAATCGTATCCTCTTCTTGTTGTTGTTGTTGTTGTGGTCTTCAGTCCTGAGACTGGTTTGATGCAGCTCTCCATGCTACTCTATCCTGTGCAAGCTTTTTCATCTCCCAGTACCTACTGCAACCTACATCCCTCTGAATCTGCTTAGTGTATTCATCTCTTGGTCTCCCTCTACGATTTTTACCCTCCACGCTGCCCTCCAATACTAAATTGGTGATCCCTTGATGCCTCAGAACATGTCCTACCAACCGATCCCTTCTTCTGTTCAAGTTGTGCCACAAACTTCTCTTCTCCCCAATCCTATTCAATACTTCCTCATTAGTTATGTGATCTACCCATCTAATCTTCAGCATTCTTCTGTAGCACCACATTTCGAAAGCTACTATTCTCTTCTTGTCCAAACTATTTATCGTCCATGTTTCACTTCCATACATGGCTACACTCCATACGAATACTTTCAGAAATGACTTCCTGACACTTAAATCAATACTGGATGTTAACAAATTTCTCTTCTTCAGAAACGCTTTCCTTGCCATTGCCAGCCTACATTTTATATCCTCTCTACTTCGACCATCATCAGTTATTTTGCTCCCCAAATAGCAAAACTCCTTTACTACTTTAAGTGCCTCATTTCCTAATCTAATTCCCTCAGCATCACCCGACTTAATTAGACTACATTCCATTATCCTTGTTTTGCTTTTGTTGATGTTCATCTTATATCCTCCTTTCAAGACACTGTCCATCCATTCAACTGCTCTTCCAAGTCCTTTGCTGTCTCTGACAGAATTACAAAGTCATCGGCGAACCTCAAAGTTTTTATTTCTTCTCCACGAATTTTAATACCTACTCCGAATTTTTCTTTTGTTTCCTTTACTGCTTGCTCAATATACAGATTGAACAACATCAGGGAGAGGCTACAACCCTGTCTTACTCCCTTCCCAACCACTGCTTCCCTTTCATGTCCCTCGACTCTTATAACTGCCATCTGGTTTCTGTACAAATTGTAAATAGCCTTTCGCTCCCTGTATTTTACCCCTGCCACCTTTAGAATTTGAAAGAGAGTATTCCAGTCAACATTGTCAAAAGCTTTCTCTAAGTCTACAAATGCTAGAAACGTAGGTTTGCCTTTCCTTAATCTTTCTTCTAAGATAAGTCGTAAGGTCAGTATTGCCTCACGTGTTCCAGTGTTTCTACGGAATGAAAACTGATCTTCCCCGAGGTTGGCTTCTACTAGTTTTTCCATTCGTCTGTAAAGAATTCGTGTTAGTATTTTGCAGCTGTGACTTATTAAGCTGATAATACGGTAATTTTCACATCTGTCAACACCTGCTTTCTTTGGGATTGGAATTATTATATTCTTCTTGAAGTCTGAGGGTATTTCGCCTGTCTCATACATCTTGCTCACCAGATGGTAGAGTTTTGTCAGGACTGGCTCTCCCACTGCCGACAGTAGTTCCAATGGAATGTTGTCTTCTCCGGGGGCTTTGTTTCGACTCAGGTCTTTCAGTGCTCTGTCAAACTCTTCACGCAGTATCATATCTCCCATTTCATCTTCATCTACATCCTCTTCCATTTCCATAATATTGTCCTCAAGTACATCGCCCTTGTATAGACCCTCTATATAGTCCTTCCACCTTTCTGCTTTCCCTTCTTTGCTTAGAAATGGATTTCCATCTGAGCTCTTGATATTCATACAAGTCGTTCTCTTATCTCCAAAGGTCTCTTTAATTTTCCTGTAGGCGGTATCTATCTTACCCCTAGTGAGATAGGCCTCTACATCTTTACATTTGTCCTCTAGCCATCCCTGCTTAGCCATTTTGCACTTCCTGTCGATCTCATTTTTGAGACGTTTGTATTCCTTTTTGCCTGTTTCACTTACTGCATTTTTATATTTTCTCCTTTCATCAATTAAATTCAATATTTCTTCTGTTACCCAAGGATTTCTACTAGCCCTCGTCTTTTTACCTACTTGATCCTCTGCTGCCTTCACTACTTCATCCCTCAAAGCTACCCTTCTTCTTCTACTGTATTTATTTCCCTCATTCCTGTCAATTGCTCCCTTATGCTCTCCCTGAATCTCTGTACAACCTCTGGTTCTTTTAGTTTATCCAGGTCCCATCTCCTTAAATTCCCACCTTTTTGCAGTTTCTTCAGTTTTAATCTACAGGTCATAACCAATAGATTGTGGTCAGAGTCCACATCTGCCCCTGGAAATGTCTTACAATTTAAAACCTGGTTCCTAAATCTCTGTCTTACCATTATATAATCTATCTGATACCTTTTAGTATCTCCAGGGTTCTTCCATGTATACAACCTTATTTCATGATTCTTAAACCAAGTGTTAGTTATGATTATGTTGTGCTCTGTGCAAAATTCTACCAGGCGGCTTCCTCTTTCATTTCTGTCCCCCAATCCATATTCACCTACTATGTTTCCTTCTCTCCCTTTTCCTACACTCGAATTCCAGTCACCCATGACTATTAAATTTTCGTCTCCCTTCACAATCTGAATAATTTCTTTTATTTCATCATACATTTCTTCAATTTCTTCGTCATCTGCAGAGCTAGTTGGCATATAAACTTGTACTACTGTAGTAGGTGTGGGCTTCGTATCTATCTTGGCCACAATAATGCGTTCACTATGCTGTTTGTAGTAGCTTACCCGCATTCCTATTTTCCTATTTATTATTAAACCTACTCCTGCATTACCTTTATTTGATTTTGTGTTTATAACCCTGTAGTCACCTGACCAAAAGTCTTGTTCCTCCTGCCACCGAACTTCACTAATTCCCACTATATCTAACTTCAACCTATCCATTTCCCTTTTTAAATTTTCTAACCTACCTGTCCGATTAAGGGATCTGACATTCCACGCTCCGATCCGTAGAACGCCAGTTTTCTTTCTCCTGATAACGACATCCTCTTGAGTAGTCCCCGCCCGGAGATCCGAATGGGGGACTATTTTACCTCCGGAATATTTTACCCAAGAGGACGCCATCATCATGTAATCATACAGTAAAGCTGCATGCCCTCGGGAAAAATTACGGCTGTAGTTTCCCCTTGCTTTCAGCCGTTCGCAGTACCGGCACGGCCAGGCCGTTTTGGTTATTGTTACAAGGCCAGATCAGTCAATCATCCAGACTGTTGCCCTTGCAACTACTGAAAAGGCTGCTGCCCCTCTTCAGGAACCACACGTTTGTCTGGCCTCTCAACAGATACCCCTCCGTTGTGGTTGCACCTACGGTACGGCTATCTGTATCGCTGAGGCACGCAAGCCTCCCCACCAACGGCAAGGCCCATAGTTCATGGAGGGGGGGGGGGGCGTATCCTCTTATACAGATCTTATTGTGTGTTAGCACCTTCAAATAGACTCCTTGCGAGTGAAAATACAGATCCCAAGGTTACCACCATTATTAAAATACACCCTGGAAATTTGTCTTTCTTATCTTGTTTACCAACCCTCTGCAAATTCCGTGTGAATCTCCTCCATTCTATCAAATCTTCGCCCCTTCGACTTGATCTTCATCTCGGGGAAGAGAATGAAGTGTGTTGAGTGCGGTGCGTGGTGAACAACTGTAATTTTACTTTTAGCAAAAAAATTCCGGGTAATGAGGCCGTATTTGGTACTGGAGAAAAAGTTTTATCATTGTACAACGCTCAGCCTTCATACATCTCCGTTGGAGACGCTTACTCCGCCTGTCTCCCATAAATTGCCTTTGAAAATCACTGTCGCACTTTTAATTGCCTGTATAACTAGGAGGGACGAACTGTTTACAAACAATCTCGTCAATAAGAACAAAAATTAAACACTGTCAATTCAACTCTCGGTGATCCGTGCTGGCTCCGGCTTATGCGTTGGTTTACACCTTGATTGTTACTCTGCGTTTGGTTTTCCGCGGTTTTTGCTGTTATGCTTCCTCTTTCTACGTGTAGCAGCACGGTGTGTATCGATATTCGCAACTTGTACTATCTTTGGTCTGGTGCCGGCCGAAGTGGCCGTGCGGTTCTAGGCGCTGCAGTCTGGAACCACGAGACCGCTACGGTCGCAGGTTCGAATCCTGCCTCGGGCATGGATGTGTGTGATGTCCTTAGGTTAGGTTTAATTAGTTCTAAGTTCTAGTTGACTAATGACCTCAGAAGTTGAGTCCCATAGTGCTGAGAGCCATTTTGGTCTGGTGCTTATAGTTTCCGGCTATCCGGTGTGCGGCAGTCGGTCGGTTGGTGTAGATCAGCCAGGAAATCTCCGCGCGGCGCAGTGGGCCGGGCCCGCTGGCAGTCTCTACGCAGTGTCGGAGTGTGTGGGAGCTGTTGATATCTGACTTAACCCTTTATTAGGCAATAATTAAAAGACAACTTTCTTCCTTGTTTTAATATCTACACAGATTTTTATGATCTCTGCTAACTGACAGATATGTACAGGGTGGTCCATTTATAGCGACTGGGCCAAATATCTCACGAAATAAGCATCAAACGAAAAAACTACACAGAACGAATCTAATCTAGCTTGAAGGGGGAAACCAGATGGCGCTATGGTTGGCCCTCTAGATGGCGCTGCTATAGGTCAAACGGATATCAACTGCATTTTTAAAAAATAGAAACTCCCATTTCTTATTACATATTCGCGTAGTACGTAAAGAAATATGAATGTTTTAGTTGGACCACATTTTTCGCTTTGTGATAGATGGCACTGTAATAGTCACAAACGTATAAGTACGTGGTATTACGTAACATTCCGCTAGCGCGGACGGTATTTGCTTCGTGATACATTAACCGTGTTAAAATGGACCGTTTACCAATTGCGGAAAAGGTCGATATCGTATTGATGTATGGCTATTGTGATCAAAATGCCCAACGGGCGTGTGCTATATATGCTGCTCGGTATCCCGGACAACATCATCCAAGTGTCCGGACCGTTCGCCAGACAGTTACGTTATTTAAGGAAACAGGAAGTGATCAGCCACATGTGAAACGTCAACCACGACCTGCAACAAATGATGAAGACCAAATAGGTGTTTTAGCTGCTGTCGATGCTAATCCGCACATCAGTAGCAGACAAATTGCGCGAGAATCGGGAATCTCAAAAACGTCGGTGTTGAGAATGTTACATCAACATCGATTGCACCCGTACCATATTTCTATGCACCAGCAATTACATGACGACGACTTTGAACGTCGTGTACTGTTCTGCCACTGGCCACAAGAGAAATTACGGGACAATGACCGATTTTTAAATCGGATTGACACAGGACAGAGCTTGATTCATAACTCCAGATCACTCGTTTTCAATCATCCACTTCCAACCAGCACAGTGACTCTCCAAAGGGAGACAAAAAGAATAGAGTACAGTGATCGAGCAGCTCCTCATATACCACACTTTTCTGTAGTCCATGCTACGCAGGGCTTGAGATAGTATTAAGCGCAATGCTACTCGGAAGTGGATGATTGAAAACGAGTGATCTGGAGTTATGAATCAAGCTCTGCCCTGTGTCAATCCGATTTAACGGCTCCGGTTTGGAGAATGCTTGGAGAAAGTTACCTGCCATCACGTGTAGTACCAGCACTGACGTACGGAGCAGATGGTATTTCGGTACGATGATATTATTCACGGTTACGGCCTGATCCCCTTGTTGTGTTTGATAAAACGCTAAGTTCGGTAGGATATGAATGCATTTAACAGCAGTGTCTAGTGCGTAGAGGAACAGTTCGGAGATGATTACTGTGTATGTGTGAAATCTTATGGGACTTAACAGCTAAGGTCGTCAGTCCCTTAGCTTACGCACTACTTAACCTAAATTATCCTATGGACAAACACACACACTCATGCCCGAGGGAGGACTCGAACCTCCGCCGGGTTCAACCGCACAGTCCACGACTGCAGCGCCTGACCGCTCGGCTAATCCCGCGCGGCATGATTACTGTATCAGCATGATAATGCACCGTGTCATTAAGTAGCATTTATTAGATAATGGTTTGTGGACAATAACGTTCCTGAAATGGACTGGCCTGCCCAAAGTCCCGATCTGAAGCCAATGGAACGCCTTCGGTATGGGATAGAATGTCGACATCGCTCCAGAGCCTGGGGGCCAACATAACTACCTTCTCTGGTTTCGGTTATTGAGGAAACATGTGCTGCCATTCCTCGATAGATATTCAGAGACATCGTTCAAAGTGTCCCCTGCGGAATTAAATCTATTGTAAAGGCGAAGTGTAGTCACACCCCATATTTATGTCAACTAATAGGTGTCTGGACACTTTTGATTAAATAGTTTATATTCTATCATACGTACTTTGTGTGGTGTCACCGCAAGGCGCCACACTTGCTAGGTTGTAGGCTTCAAATCGGCCGCGGTCCGTCAGTACACATCGGACCCGCGAGTCGCCAATGTCGACGCTAGCAGACCGAGCGCCGCCACTCGGCTGGTCTTACGAGACAAGCTAGCGCACTGGCCAGTTCTACAGCCGACTTTAATAGGAATGGTTCACTTGTTATAACTTCAGAGATCTCATTTGGAGAGACGCTAGTTAGCATAGCCTTCAGCTAAGTCAATAGCTACGACCTAGTCAGGCACCACATACAGTTGATGCACTGACAATTGATCTATGTGTGTGAAGCATTCAGAACTGTAAAGAAGTATTCGCAGTTCAGTCTATAACTGCACTCGTAAATATTACTGTACAAAGTCAAGATCGACGTTCACCGCTGATGCTGAATTAAAGCTAAGTATTTAATAGTATTCCTGTCTACTAACTTTCTAATCACCTAAGATGTACCAGATACATCTCGTCAAGTATAGTTCATTGTTCCTCACGTCAGCCTACATTATAAACGCGTGCATTTAATGGCCACACCTCATCATGAGACTAAGAATCAAATTGCGTGACTCAGCTGGGCCACCCTTTTTCCATGAGGACCATAGTTCCGCCTCATACATAACACTTTGTATTACTCTTATTAATACTGCGAAAGACCCATGTCCAGTTTTATGTGAAGAGTATTGCTTATACGAGGTTGTCCAGAAAGTAAGTTCCGATCGGCCGCGTAATGGACACCACAATGAAAACCTGATGAAGGTTTGCACAGATGTATTAGATAGTGTCTCTAGTATGGCCGTCGATCGCATCAAGTCGCTCTTTTCAGTTGTGAGCGCACTGTGAGCGAGTAAAAGTGCCTAGAACAACGATGTCTCCCGCCAAGTAGGAGGGCCCGCTGAGAATCTTCGCCTTAATGAATGCAGCCCACCTAACACAACTGCCACGCACTTCCTTCTTCATGGAAATTCTCAGCAGCACTCTGCAGGGGCAGTGAAGACGCTCCTGCAGCCTTTTCGATGGGAAGTGTTCGATCACCCACAACACAGCTCTAATTGGCTCGCCCTGAGTATCAAGGTGAAACGCCGGATACGAAGACAACACTTGGGTGCAGGCTTCGCGTTATAGACCAGCATAGAGAATTATCGGAAAGCACAGGCAGCTGCCTTCCATAATAATGGTGTTGGAACTTTGGTATAACGCTCCGACAAATGTCTAAGTCGGAGCGGCGACTATGTAGAGAAGTATCTGGAAAGTGTAGCTAAATCTTGCAAATAAAGTGTTTCTGATTTTCACTCTGGTTTGCATTTGGCGACCGATCGGAACTTACTTTCTGGAGAACCCTCGTATTTATCCTGCCAAATGCCTTTTATAGTTCTTAAAAGAAATGCGAATAGCAGTATTTAATTCTCGATGCTTCTTTACTGACGGCACTATGGCGGAAAAACAGTCTGTGCACAATTCGAGCTGGCTTGACGATCATTATAATGTTCGTGATCCACTATAGCTTGTGAAAGGTCAAATGAAGTGTTTGGACATCAAAGAAAATAATTGTTTCCTTAATAGGCTGATCTGAGTTTATATAATTTAATAATAATAAAAACTAGCTGAAGGCTGCAATGCGAACAAAAATGTTCAATTAGTGTAATTTAACATGTCTGTTGCATGACACTAGCAATGAGCGCTCCGTTTAATATTTCTCACCTCATGTCATGACCAAGGGTTCTGTATGTGTTGACAGCACCTTTATATTTAATACCTGGTTTATTACACAGTCCTGTCCATTGAGTGCGACGCTAGTCAGTTGTTTCTTGGCCCAATAAGCCGCAAACCATGTCGAAATCAAAATGGAAACGTACACTACTGGCTATTAAAATTACTACACCACGAAGATGACGTGCTACAAACGCGAAATTTAACCGACAGGAAGAAGATGCTCTGATATGCAAATGATTAGCTTTTCAGAGTGTTCACACAAGGTTGGCGCCGGTGGCGACACCTACAACGTGCTGACATGAGGAAAGTTTCCAACCGATTTCTCATACACAAACAGCAGTCGACCAGCGTTGCCTGGAGAAACGTTGTTGTGATGCCTCGTGTAAGGAGGAGAAATGCGTACCATCACGTTTCCGACTTTGATAAAGGTCGGATTGTAGCCTATCGTGATTGCGGTTTATCGTCACTGCACTGCATCACAGACAGAAGCGCCTGCGATGGTGTACTCAACGACGAACCTGGGTGTACGAATGGCAAAACGTTATTTTTTTCGGATGAACCCTGGTTTTGTTTACAGCGTCATGATGGTCGCATCCCTGTTTGGCTACATCGCGGTGAACGCACATTGGAAGCGTGTATTTGTCATCGCCATACTGGCGTATCACCCGGCGTGATGGTATGGGGTGCCATTGGTTACACGACTCGGTCAGCTCTTGTTCGCATTGACGGCACTTTGAAAAGTGGACGTTACATTTCAGATGTGTTACGACTCGTAGCTCTACCCTTCATTCGATCCCTGCGAAACCCTACATTTCAGCAGGATAATGCACTACCGCATGTTGCAGGTCCTGTACGGGCCTTTCTGGATACAGAAAATGTTCGACTGCTGCCCTGGCCAGCACATTCTCCACATCTCTCACCAATTGAAAACGTCCGGTCAGTGGTGGCCGAGCAACTGGCTCGTCACAATACGCCAATCACTACTCTCGATGAAATGTGGTATCGTGTTGAAGCTGCATGGACAGCTGTACCTGTATACGCCATCCAAGCTCTGTTTGATTCAATGCCCAGGCGTATCAAGGCCGTTATTACGGCCAGAGTTGGTTGTTCTGGGTACTGATTTCTCATGATCTATGCACCCAAATTGCGTGAAAATGTATTCACATGTCAGTTCTAGTATAATATATTTGTCCAATTAATACCGGTTTATCATCTGCATTTCTTCTTGGTGTAGCAATTTTAATGGCCAGTAGTGTAATTTGTATGTTTTTCGATCTTGAATGATTATTCGTTCTTTTTCTCCAATCCGAGCGTGTCCTCAGTCTCTAATAATCTCGCAATTGACGCGACTTTGAACTCAAGGTTAGTGTTTAAAGGCGAACATTTTAGGTAAGATTTCATCGTTACTGTTACTGATATCGAATGAAATAACAGGTTTCCTGTTACCAGATACTGTTTATTTATATCCACAACGCGTTGCGAAGATTCAAACTTCCATCATGGCTCTGAGCACTATGGGACTTAACAGCTGTGGTCATCAGTCCCCTAGAACTTAGAACTACTTAAACCTAACTAACCTAAGGACATCACACAACATCCAGTCATCACGAGACACAGAAAATCCCTGACCCCGCCGGGAATCGAACCCGGGAACCCGGGCGCGGGAAGCGAGAACGCTACCGCACGACCACGAGCTGCGGACCTTCCATCATGAATTGGATTTATATAAGTTAATATGACACGTGTGTTGTGTTACGAGTTTGGGGTAACGTGACCAGTGGTCACACATCCTTTCTCTGTCGTAATACATAACATGTAAACTGTCATACTTTGTAAACAAGGCTGGTGTCTCGATCACTGGGGACTGTGCCACAGGCTACCACAACACGAGTGTCATACGAACACTAGTAAATCCACCAGACGACGGAGGCTGAAACTTTCGAAACGCACTGTGAATGTAAATAAACAGTGACTGTTAACAGTAAACTGGTTGTTTCAATTCTGATCTCCTTTCATTCTGCCTCCACATCCAATTTACTGAACGCGTAGATTTTAATGCGGCGCCTTTAGCAGAACGAGTCGGCAGCTTAATGACAGCAGGACTGGCGCCACCGACTGGCGCCAGCTGGCGGCCGCTGGTGTTTGGGATGCAGCGCTGGGTCTGCCGCGTTCCTTGCCTTTAATAACGCCGGCTGCGGCTCGCTGGGGTCGAGGGTAGAGGGTAGAGGGCAGGGGAAGAGAAGAGAAGGCGCTATGGATCGCGTGGCGTGCTGGGCTGCGTGCTGGCCGCGTTTATAGCCCAACCAAGTGGTCAGGGCTCCGCCAGTCTGCTCGCAGTTGATACTGCCATGCTTGATGGTTACCTGAAGGCAATGATACTGACAGTGAGATTGGCGTATCACACCATGTCGACTCACCATCTGCTGTGAGTGCTAGACCTAGACTTCATGCTAGAAGAACATTTTTACTGTGCTCTGGAAGGAGTTAAGCAGAAAAATGTCAACTGAAACGCAAAAGAGTTATCATTTTGTTGTGACATGACCGCGCCACTATTGTGACATGGCCATGTGTCCAGAAGCGTGTCATCTCAAATACGACTGTGTAGTGTTAGAGACAACGGCACAAATAAATACACTACTGGCCATTAAAACTGCAACACCAAGAAGAAATGCAGATGATAAACGGGTATTCATTGGACAAATACATTGTACTAGAACTGACATGTGATTACATTTTCACGCAATTTCGCTGCATAGATCATGAGAAATCAGTACCCAAAACAACCACCTCTGCCCATAATAATGGCCTTGATACTCTTGGGCATTGAGTCAAACAGAGCCTGGATGGCGTGTACAGGTACAGCTGCCCATGCAGCTTCAACACGATACCACAGTTCATCAAGAGTAGTGACTGGCGTATTGTGACGACCCAGTTGCTCGGCCACCATTGACCAGACTTTTCAGTTGGTGAGAGATCTGGAGAATGTGCTGGCCAGAAAGGCCCGTACAGGACCTGCAACATGCGGTCGTGCATTATCCTGCTGAAATGAAGGGTTTCGCAGTGATCGAATGAAGGGTAGAGCCACGGGTCTTAACACATCTGAAATGTAACGTCCACTGTTCAAAGTGCCGTCAATGCGAATAAGAGGTGACCGAGACGTGTAACCAATGGCACCCCCAACCCTCACGCCGGGTGATACGCCAGTATGGCGATGACGAATACACGCTTCCAATGTGCGTTCACCGCGATGTCGCCAAACACGGATGCGACCATCATGATGCTGTAAACAGAACCTGGATTCATGAAAACATGACGTTTTGCCATTCGTGCACCCAGGTTCGTCTTTGAGTACACCATCGCAGGCACTCTTGTCTGTGATGCAGTGTCAAGCGTAACCGCAGCCATGGTCTCCCAGCTGATAATTCATGCTGCTGCAAACGTCGTCGAACTGTTCGTGCAGACGGTTGTTGTCTTGCAAACGTCCCCATCTGTTGACTCAGAGATCGAGAAGTGGCTGCACGATCCGTTACAGCCATGCGGATAAGATGCCTGTCATCTCGACTGCTAGTGATACGAGGCCGTTAGCATCCAGCACGGCGTTTCGTATTACCCTCCTGAACCCACCGATTCCATATTCTGCTAACAGTCATTGGATCTCGACCAACGAGCAGCAATGTCGCGATACGATAAACCGCAATCGCGATAGGCTACAATCCGACCTTTATCAAAGTCGGAAACGTTATGGTACGCATTTCTCCTCCTTACACGAGGCATCACAACAACGTTTCACCAGGCAACGCCGGTCAAGTGCTGTTTGTGTATGAGAAATCGGTTGCAAACTTTCCTCATGTCAGCAAGTTGTAGGTGTCGCCACCGGCGCTAACCTTGTGTGAATGCTCTGAGAAGCTAATCATTTGCATATCACAGCATCTTCTTGCTGTCGGTTAAATTTCGCATCCGTAGCACGTCATCTTCGTGGTGTAGCAATTTTAATGGCCAGTTGTGTAATCCAATTATTGTTTTAATAGAACATTTAAACGGAACATAGACCTGTTGTATAAGTGAACAAGATATGTCTTCCTAGATCAGGTAATTTCCAATAAGGAAGTCTGCAACTTGACAAAACAATCCAGATGTGATAGTCCCGCTTACAAGACCAACGTTGTATTCCAAGATGGCTTTCTGGACGTCCACTGTACTGGCAGTGGTACCACTTGCTGATGGCTGCCCCAACAGGTAGATCGTTTCTATCTTGGCGTTGACTCCGACCGTGGACCTCCTCAATGTATTCGCTGTGGGCTTAGCGTAGACTGACTGTAGAGATTCAGCGATGCTGATTTTATTATACGAGGTTGGGTACATTCGACCTGTGTGATAGGCTGTTGCCACCCGTGATATTAGGCTGCTTGCTCATTGGTTCTCCGCATAACGTGATGTCCTCTGGCGGTTGATTGGCGTCTGGGGAAGGTATGGAAATGTAGTTACGTTATCTGTGGTGCCCTCTTAGGGCTGATGTTGCTATCAACCTCGTCGAAGGGCTGCAACTGCTGATCATGCAACCAACCGCACCTGACCACAGTGTGTCATTCAGCGAGCGTCAGAGGACGTAGCGTATTTCTTCTTCTTCTTTCGCTTACGCCATTGTCCCGCAGCGATCGCAGGGTCGGCGTGGTTACAACGGATTTGGAAATGTTAGTTTTAGGGATGCCCTTCCTGCCGTCGGGGATGGAATCAGTGTACCCCAACTGTCTGCGTCTAGTGTAAATCGTGAAATAGTGCGGACGTGTTTCAAATTTCCGTGAGTCGTGTAACTGAGGCGGAACGTGGGGACCAGCCCGGTATTCACCTAGCAGGATGTGGAGAACCTCCTAAAAACCACATCTAGGCTCGCCAGCACACCGGCCCTCGTCGTTAATCCGCCAGGCGGATTCGATCCAGGACCGGCGCGCCTACCTGAGTCCAGGAAGCAGCGCGTTAGCACTGTCGGCTACCCTGGTTGTAGGACGTAGCGTATTTACTGTGGGTAAATTCGTAAACAATTAATTACATAAATGAACCAAATGTTCTGTGCTTCTAGGGTCTCTTGAACTAGGTTGGAAGATTTGTGACGGCTCCCTAACCCAAGGTCCTTGGTGGTACTTTTGGGGCAGCCACCACAAATTGTATAAAGCGTGGGTAATGACCAGGATGTAGCTATGTCTGTTGGCCGAAAAATAATTAATGACAAGAATTGCGCCAGCTAGAATGAAGAGATAACTTATCTTTATTTCTGACGCAACGTGCACCAGCAATACATGTCCAAGTAATATCCAAGAGTAATCCGTGTACTGAGCCTAGTCGAATACAATAGCAAATATCACTCTGCAATGGCTCCGCTATAAACTCCACGAAAGGCTAGCAATAGACAATCGACAATAGACTGCCCGTCTCGGGGCCAGCGCTCCTCCTTATATGCAAAAGACAGAGGCCGCTGCAGACCCGAGCTCAGCCATGGCGCGACCTCTTCCGTCGGCGGTAACGCCCTGAGACGCCGACGGCCGCGACAAGAACTGTGGCCAGCGATGTCACGGACAGGGCGCGCGTGCGCAAGTTGGTTGGTTGGTTGGTTGGGTCCGTGGATACAACAGGAAGTGCAGAAGCACCTTACATTTCTTGGCATGTGTGAAAAATATTACCACAGCAGTGGCTGCCAAAGGTGTCTTTGTACATTTCAGTGTGTCAGTGAGCCGTCAGTAAGAAAACCTTTATGGCTCCAGTTGGTCGCTGGCTCTGGTGTCTGTCTGGTGGCTGAGTGTCTGTCGCTGTCAACTGCATGTCGACTCCGAGGCCTCTGCGTCAATCTCATTAGGGAAGTGCGTGGCCTGTAATACTCAGAGCTCCACAAAATGCGCTTAGGGTATAAATTACTCATCCATAAAACATTGGTATGAGCCATTCACTTGAAGAACTGCGCGTCTTACCCCGAGAGACATTAGGATGAACTGTTCAAGGTCTAAGGGAGGAACTTTGGTAACACAAAGTAAAAAAAAAGAAAGATGTATATAAGAGAATAGGAAAGACCCATTTCAGTGTCATGACTTACAATTTATACTTCTTTAGACAATGTACACTGAGGTGACAAAAGTAATGGGATAGCGATATGCAAATGTGCAAATGGCGGTAATATCGTGTATACAAGATGTGAAGTGCATTGGCGGAGCTGTCATTTGTACTCATGTGATTCATGTGAGAAGGTTTACGAAGTGATTATGCCCCGCACCGGGAATTAACAAATTTTCGAACGCGGAATGGAAATGAAAATGCCGTGTAGCTAGGGCCACCCGTCGGGTGCTAGTTTTTCGAGTTGACGCCACTTCGGCGACTTGCGCGTCGGTGGGGATGAAATGATGATGATAAGGACAACGCAGCACCCAGTCCCTGAGCGAAGAAAATCTCCGACCCAGCCGGGAATCGAACCAGGGTCGTTAGGCATGACATTCCTTCGCGCTGACCACTCAGCTACCAGGATCGGACAACGATGAATTGTAGTTGAAGTTAGACGCATGAGACACTCCATTTCGGAAATAATTGGGGAATTCAGTATTCCGAGATCCACAATATCAAGAGTGTGCCGACACTACCTACTCACTACGCAGTTGCCAACGGAATTCACTTAACGACCTAGAGCACCCACCTTTGCATAGAGTTGTCAGTGCTAACAGACAACCAACACTGCGTGAAATAACTTCAGACATTAACTGGGTCGTACGACGATCGTATGCGTTATGAAAGTGTGACAGAATTTGGCGTTGATGGGTTATGGCGCGAGTGCCTGCGGTAACGGCAGGAAATCGCATACAGCGCCTCTCTTGGGCTTGTGGCCATATCGGTTAGAACCTACCCAACTCTGAACCTGTGATGCGGACAAATAAATCACGATTTGTGTTGGTAAGAGCAAATGGTAGGGTTCGAGTGAAGCGCAGAGACCACGAATCCATGGGCCCAAGTTGTCAACAACGTACTGTGCAAGCTGGTGGTGGCTCCATAGTGTTGTCGGTTGTATTTACATGGAACGGACTAGGTCCTCTGGAAATCATTGACTGGAAATGTTATTTTCGGCCACTTGGAGAACATTTGCAGCCATTCATGCACTTCATGTTCCCAAACGACGATGGAATTTTTATGGATAACAAAATGCTATGTCAGAACATTCTGGACAATTCGAGCGAATGATTTGGCCGCCCAGATTGTTCGACAGGAATCCCGTAGTACATTTATGGGACATAATCGACATGTCAGATTGTGCACATCCGGCCGGGTTGACCGAGCGGTTCTAGGCGATACAGTCTGGAACCGCGCTACCGCTACGGTCGCAGGTTCGAATCCTGCCTCGGGCATTGGTGTGTGTGATGTCCTTAGGTTAGTTAGGTTTAAGTAGTTCTAAGTTCTAGTGCTCAGAGCCATTTGAACATTTTTTAAGATTGTGCACAAAATTCTGCACCAGCGACACTTTCGCATTTATGGACGGCTGTAGAGACAGAATGGCTCATTATTTTTGTAGGGGACTTCCAACGACTTGTTGAACCCGTACTACGTCGAGTTATCGCATTACGTCGGGCGGAAGGAGCTCTGACCCAATATTAAGAGGTATCCCATAACTTTAGTGTAAGCTTCACATGAAAAGGTGATACACGTCAGTCCATTATCGGCCTGTCCGACCCCAGTAGCTGAGTGGTGCCGGCACGGTAGCTCAGCGTGTTCGGTCAGAGGGTTAGCTGCCCTCTGTAATAAAATAACTGAGTTAATGGATCGACGACGAACTGAAATTGGTGTCTTGTGACGTCCGCCCCGAGCAGATGACACGAACGAAAACAAACAAAATGAGATTTTAAAAAAAGTGGTCTGTGTGGTGTCACCGCCAGACACCACACTTGCTAAGTGGTAGCCTTTAAATCGGCCGCGGTCCATTAGTACATGTCGGACCCGCGTGTCGCCACTGTGTGATCGCAGACCGAGCGCCACCACAAGGCAGGTCTAGAGATACGGACTAGCATTCGCCCCAGTTGTACGGACGACGTAGCTAGCGATGCACACTGACGAAGCCTCGCTCATTTGCAGAGAAGATAGTTAGAATAGCCTTCAGCTAAGTCAATGGCTACGACCTAGCAAGGCGCCATTAGTAACATTGCATGTATCTAAAGAGTCTCACTTGTATCGCCACAATCTCCAGATGTACCAAAAGGATGGATTAAAGTTAAGTATTCCAGAAGCTACGTACTTTTCTTTATAGCATTCATTACGTATCCTGTTTCAGACCTCACGCCCATCTGCGTGAGCGTAGCGCGTGCCTTTCGGCTTCCTCTCATTGTGTCTAGGCTGTCTTGTCTAGACACAACAGTCTGCACCACAGAATGTCAATCCTAAGGGCCTGGGTTCGATTCCCGGCTGGGTCGGAGATTTTCTCCGCTCAGGGACTGGGTGTTGTGTTGTCCTAATCATCATCATTTCATCCCCATCGACGCGCAAGTCGCCGAAGTGGCGTCAAATCGAAAGACTTGCGACCGGCGAACGGTCTACCCTACGCGAGGCCCTAGTCACACATTTACATTTTATTCCTAGACTGGCGCATCTCATGTTTCATTCATAACTGGTTTAAATTCGTCACATCAGTTAATAAAATATTTAATTATTGTATGATGTAAAATCAATGATTGTCAGGATTAACACTCTATTTTTATATTAATTTCTTGTCTTTCTTAGTGTCTGCTTCGCATTTGATACCTTCTGTAGTCCAGCAGGTACCATGATTAGCCAGGGTCGGCAGAGAGGCCCGGGGCAATGATTCGTGTCTGATCGGGCGTCCCCGAGAATTTCGGCACGGCATTTGAGAGGTGAGAGTGAGTAGGATGGGGTGAAGCATCCGCTCGTGGCAGGTACGCACCACAGTCCAAGCACTGTTTGGCCCAGACTCTTGGATGATGCATTCTGGCACTTTTTCTCACATTATTGCCCTGCGCTGTATGTGATCCAGGCCTACATTCATAGAAGTTAATTAATGTAACGTGACGAGCACCTGTACTTGCACAGAATCTTCATTTTTTTACAAGCAGTGCCACCCAGCCAGCCAAAACACAGTTGCATTCTGACAATGCTGTACAGGGGGAAGTAAGTAACAGACAGAGATCTCTGTGTTCCATGAGAAGCTAAGGATTCTTTTCTCTTTGTAAAGTGATCGTCCGAGTTTCTGGCTCCCTTTTATGTGGGGTAAACGCCTTTTTGTCCAAAAATTAAGAATACTTTTCACTGGTTAATCTTAAAAAATAGCAGAGAAGAAGAAGTCAGCACGCCAGTTTCCGAGAAATGTGGCCCTGGTGACTAGCATATTGGCTGAAGTGAAAACTTTCCTAAAGAGTGGAAGAGTAACTCCGAATAATTTAAAAACTGCATGTATGGGAGTGGAACGATTTCTTAACATTGTAACACTTTTGCGAAGAGGGGAAAGAGTTGTTTTGTTGACAAAAATATCGTTGTCCAGCATTCTGCCAGTCATTGGCACACGGGAACTGCGCAGACCTGTAGAAAAGACTTCGTTACAGGATCGTAAGGAGAATATTTCTTCTTGGGATACAAAAGTCAATACTGAGTTAGGGGACACAGAAGAGAGGACATCGTCTGCAGATGTCGAACGGATTGTTCTCGAAATCGGCATGTGTTGCAGATTGTGGGAGATGGCTGGCGCTCACAACTCTCCATACTCTGAGTGTAGGATACTGTGAGAAACTGCACCTTTGGCGAGCAAGGAATGAGATTTACGAAGCGTTGGTAGGGGCATTGTTACAGTAGATTATGTTCCTGAGTCTTGTGCTTTTATCGAGTAACTGAAGCCTCATTTATAATTCGACCACAGATGTTACTTGTATGCAATAGTTTTTGAATGTTTTGGCGGAATCGGCTGATACCTGCGTATCCAATGTGGATTTGTCTTTCCATAACTCCTTTATATATTAAGATTTTGTACCATTCACCTAAAGAATCCGATCTTTGCCGAGACATTCAAGTGTTAAATTCGGACTGTTTCATGTTGGTAATTGTTAAGTTTTGTGTTGTCTGCATTTGTTTGGATAGAATAAGTTCTGTAATAACTTCTTATTCATATATAGGTTAGCAGAAAACTTTATAATGAGCAGGTTTTAATTTGAACCATTGGTTCATTTCCTATCTAGATGATCTCTTTGTTTCTTATCTTCTGTGAAGAGCAGCACTCATGTCTCATATTTGATAGGGCCAAGACAGTCCATTACGTATCTGTAGCATGCCACCTTTTATTAAAGCATATGAACCCACGGAGAGTGATTTGACTATTGGGCAGTCCAAACGGTGTGGATCATTGTGACATCCATAGGGCTCCGTAACAAGCTCAGCTGTTACCTCACAAATAATTTTTGATCTTTTAGGATTACAGTGTGAAAAACCACAAGTAAAGTTACACAATCGGCATTTCATCGTTAGACTTCTCTGTCATATACGATAAACTTTCTGCTCCGCCGTACAAACCTATTTTACAATATGCTTGGCAAAAGACAGGTTACGACGCTGATATACATACAACAGGATGATCCCTACTAACGTTTAAATACTCCTGAAGGTACGTAGACGACGCTGAGACAAGAAATTTAATACTCTGGGCCGCATGTGTCGGGAAATAACCCAAAAGTGGATGAGAAATGGTGAAAATGTGACGTCTGCAGATGACGTACCTCGTCGCAAGTGCAGTGGTTGAACCTATCAGTCTGTCACATCTGATCTTCCGAACACTCGTCAAGTTTTCACATCGATGAGGCACCTGGACGACGTGTGAGATTTGAGCTCGTTGGGTCCTGGGTTCGAGTCTTGAATCTGGCAGACAGTATATTTTTCATTGAATTAGACAGTTATGTTCGTACGTTGAGGTAACATTTATTATTTTATTTACAGGCATCACAGTGTTCGCTGGTTTATTGCAAAGTACGGTACAGCAAAAACCTATCGTATTGTTTCAGAAGTAAATGACTGTAAGCTACCAAACAGTGTTGCTACCGGTGAATGACCTAAGTTTTCTAAGGAAAGAAACACAAAATAAAAACAGTTTTTCCTTGGTTACACCGAGGACATTAATATTGTAATCTGAATGTTTACAACAAATCAAATTTACAAAAGGTGTTCGACATTTACACCGTTTGTTCGAATGCAAGTATTACATCGCTCAATCATCTCTTAACACCCAACCCCAGCCGCTGCAATTGCGGCGAAGTACTGACGTCACATGTTCAAAATTTCGCATCCATTTTTCCGGTATTTCACGACATTTGTGGCCCCATATGTCTTAGTAAATTACTTGTCACATCGTCACCTACTTCTCTACGGAGGTTTTCCAACGTTAATAAGGATCACCCTATAGAAATCATATTACACTGGACCCATGGCCATTAATCTGAGCATTGGTGTTGTATTGTATGCAAGCCACGCATTTTGGCTTTTGATAATTGGCCTCTTGTATGCAGAACTGTTACTGAAAGTGAAAGAGCGACATTAGTCAGGTGTGCATGATGTCCTGCTCCGCTTTGACCATCTGGAACCCACACCTGCACTTTCAAGACTGAATAGTAGTGTAACATTATCAGGTCAGTTGAGAAGGTTTGTTCAGATACCGTAATTACACTACTGGCCATTAAAATTGTTACACTAAGAAGAAATGCAGATGATAAACGGGTATTCATTGGACAAATATATTATACTAGAACTGACATGTGATTACATTTTCACGCAATTTGGGTCCATAGATCCTGAGAAATCAGTACCCAGAACAACCACCTCTGGCCATAATAACGGCCTTCTTACGCTTGGGCATTGAGTCACACAGAGCTTGGATGGCGTGTACAGGTACAGCTGCCCATGCAGCTTGAACTCGATACCACAGTTCATCAAGAGTAGTGACTGGCTACTGTGACGAGCCAGTTGCTCGGCCACCATTGACCAGACGTTTTCATTTGGTGAGAGATCTGGAGAATGTGCTGGCCAGCGCAGCAGTCGAACATTTTCTGTATCCAGAAAGGTCCGTACAGGACCTGCAACATGCGGTCGTGCATTATCCTGCTGAGATGTAGGGTTTCGCAGGGGTCGAATGAAGGGTAGAGCCACGGATCGTAACACATCTGAAATGTAATGTCCACTGTTCATGTTGCCGTCAATGCGAACAAGAGGTGACCGCGACGTGTAACCAATGGTACCCCATACCATCACGCCGGGTGATAACCGGGATGCCGATGATGAATACACGCTTCCAATGTGCGTTCACCGAGATGTCGCCAAACACGGATGCGACCATCATGGTGCTGCAAACAGAACGTTTCGCCATTCGTGCAGCCAGGTTCGTCGTTGAGTACACCATCGCAGGCGCTCCAGTCTGTGATGCAGCGCCAAGGGTAACCGCAGCCACGGTCTCCGAGCTGATAGTCCATGCTGCTGCAAACGTCGTCGAACTGTTCGTGCAGATGGTTGTTGTCTTGCAAACGTCCCTATCTGTTGACGCAGGGATCGAGACGTGGCTGCACGATCCGTTACAGCCATGCGGATAAGATGCCTGTCATCTCAACTGCTAGTGATACGAGACAGTTGGGATCCAGCACGGGGTTCCATATTACCCTCCTGAAACCACCGATTCCATATTCTGCTAACCGTCACTGGATATCGACCAACGCGAGCAGCAATGTCGCGATACGATAAACCACAATGGAGATAGGCTACAATCCGACCTTTATCATTCGGAAACGTGATGGTACGCATTTCTCCTCTTTACACGAGGCATCACAACAACGTTTAACCAGGCAACGCCGATCAACTGCTGTTTGTGTATAAGAAATCGATTGGAAAATTTCCCCATGTCAGCACGTTGTAGGTGTCGCCACCGGCGCCTACCTAGTGTGAATGCTCTGAAAAGCTAATCATTTTCATATCACAGCATCTTCTTCCTGTCGATTAAATTTCGCGTTTGTAGCACGTGATCGTGGTGTACCAATTTTAATGGCCAGTAGTGTATTTTATATACAGTGGAAAAGATAGCAATAAGTCATGACATTGAAATATGCGTGCGTTGCTCGTATTATATCGATTTTTCGTTTCTTTGTGCTACCAAAGATCCTCCCTTAGTCCTTGAATATGTGAGCATTGAGATGTCTCTCGCGATAAGACGCGCAGTTTTACATGCGAATGGCTGGTGCTTCTGTTGCTCGGAAAAGAGGTTTATATTCTAAGCACATTTACGTCAAGTTCTGAGCGCTGGAGGTCACGCGCTTTCCCTGTAAGATGAATAGCTCCTTAGAAAACCCCACCTCTCATTTTCCATACAAAAACTCCGTCTCCCATTGCATTCCTCACATAAGACCAACGATTTGTTCAGCATCGTTGCGATTGGCTGAGCTCATGATCTCTTTTTCCCACCAGTCGCCACAATTCTAACAAAGCCGTCTCTCGTTCTGATTTGTTCCTTCGTTTATCGATTTTTCTCTTGGTTTCCGCAGGCATTGTACCCTGGGACTCTTTCTACTTCCGTATACCTCATGTCTGCAGTCACTGGCGTAACATATTGTGCAGGCACCAATTCGTCACTCTTTGCATGATAAACAATGCCGTTTACTTGAAACTGCGCCTGAATACGTTACAGCGTGACCGAGGGGAACTCGGCGTACATCCCAAAACGTCATACGTGTGAGTCTACGGCATATCGACTTCAGTGACGTCACCATCGGGGAATTCCACCGTGACCGCCGGGGCTCTGGCGAAGATTACTTGCATAGCAAAACAAATGTTCAGATTAGTAGCCACGGGGTCGGTGTAATTTGATTCATTTTGACAGGTTCCTCTCTTCAGACGCGAGCTTCCGTGGAAACTACAGCATTTAGTGATACGTACCACATGGTAAAATGGAGTGAGGTATGGGTATATACATTTAATATTGAATACATTTAATATTGAATGCATACAGATTGTATGCTACACCGCTTGTCATTAAAAAGACTAAAAGAGTTAACATATATGCAATAATACACTCTCGGAAAAAAAGGATAAAAGAACTACACGTCACAAAGGAATTATTCGATTGGGACGGAAATCGGTAGATGTGACGTGCACGTACAGAAAAATAAATGATTACAATGATTTATTCAGGAGGAAGACTTCACAAATTGAGTAAACCAATAACGTGTTGGTCTACCTCTGCCTTTTAAGGCATTGATTGTTAAAGTTGTTGGACATTCTCTTGAGGGATATCGTGCCAAATTCTGTAGAACTGGCGCATTGGATCGTTAAAATCCCGAGCTCGTTGGAGGGCGCTGCCGATAATACTCGAAACGTTCTCAATTGGGGAGATATCTGGTGGCATTGCTGGTCAAGGTAGTGTTTGGCAAGCACGAAAATACGCAGTAAAAACTCTTGCCGTGTGCGGGAGGGCATTGATTGCTGATATGTAGGCCCAGGATGGCTTGCCTTGAAGAAAACGTGGCGTGGAATATCTTCGACGTACCGCTGTGCTGTAAGTACGGTATTTAGTGATACGTACTACATGGTAAAATGGAGTGAGGTATGGGTATATAACTGCGGAATAACAACTCATACATTTAATATTGAATACATACAGGTTGTATGCTACCCCGCGTGTCATTAAAAAGACTAAAAGGGTTAACATATATACAATAATACACTCTCGAAAAAAAAGGATAAAAGAACTACACGTCACAAAGGAATTATCCGATTGGGACGGAAATCGGTAGATGTGACGTGCTAGTACAGATAAATAAATGATTACAATGATTTATTCAAGAGGAAGACTTCACAAATTGAGTAAACCAATAACGTGTTGGTCTACCTCTGCCTTTTAAGGCATTTTTTGTTGAAGTTGTGGGACATTCTCTTGAGGGATATCGTGCCAAATTCTGTAGAACTGGCGCATTGGATCGTCAAAATCCCGAGCTCGTTGGAGGGCGCTGCCCATAATGCTCGTAACGTTCTCAATTGGGGAGACATCTGGCGACATTGCTGGTCAAGGTAGTGTTTGGCAAGCGCGAAAATACGCAGTAAAAACTCTTGCCGTGTGCGGGAGGGCATTGATTGCTGGTATGTAGGCCAAGGATGGCTTCCCTTGAAGAAAACGTGGCGTGGAATATCTTCGACGTACCGCTGTGCTGTAAGAGTGCCTCCGATGCCAACCAAAGGGGTCCTGCTATGAAAAGAAATGTAACCCCGGACTACATCACTGTCTGGGGCGTCTCCAGACACGTTTTCGGTCAGGAATCTCATGGGTCAAGAACGAAAACATTGAATTTTTCGAAACTAGTTTTGATGCCTGGGTTCAACTACGGCATCTGGTGAGCCAATTGGAATGCAATACAGCAGCAGTTTTACGTGGTATAGGTTCAACAAGAAATCTGTAGGTTTCCGAGTATAGTGGCACCAGATATTTACGCATGGGCCTTGCAAATCCAAAAAAAAAAAAAAAAAAAAAAAAAAAAAAAAAAAAAAAAAAAAAAAAAAATACGGGCCAGCGGTTTGTGGGCGCCAAGCTGCCACCTGCAACTGTAATAGGCGATGACATTCCATCATCTAGGGAACATGTAAATGTTGTCTACAGTGGAGCTGACCGTTGGGCAATGGGCGTTGGACTGTGTGCTCTGAAACACTTGGCCTGCTCCAACATTGTATATATTATATCATAAAAGCTGCCCCAAATCACCCCCTATCGCGCTTAACAGAGCGGACAATCCCTCGACCTCAAAGTTCTGTGATGAAATGTGAATGGCCAACATAGTGTCACTTTCTCGTGCTTTCTTCGTCCCTCAACTACGTTCCAAAGACGCTCATGACGGTAGCATGCGAATAGCAGAACAACTTCGCCATTTTCGAGATGCTACTTCACAGGCACTGACCCATAAAAATGTGTCTTACGTCAAAGCCGCTAATGTCATCGGAATATACCATTTGCGGCATGTATCATCGTTGGCATGATTCCAAATTCATCTCTGCTGTGATGGCGGTGTGCATGTCGTAATACAGAGCGCTGCGATCTTGGGCACCTCTTCCGCGAGCTCATGTGACCGCCGTATGCACGCCTGTATTTTTCTGCCAGTCGAGTGTTTAGGGCACCATCTGGCCATCGCGGTAGACTGCTTAGCGTGTGCTCATTGTCTACATCGCTGAGCTAATGGAGGATCAGTCACCACTGCGACCGAGTCGTTAGGCCATCATTGAGTGCCTTTTCTACGCCACTTTTCTGCCCTCTTCCTCCAGCCAGTGCTCCAGTTCACCAGCGACCGACCAGGGCCTTCGCCTTACTCGGCATCAACTCCAACCGCCCAGGGCTCTCGCCTCGCTGGACGTCAAATTGCGCTGTCCAGGACTGCCATCGCGCTGGACGCCATCTCCGATCATACAGGGATACCACATCGTTGGATGACATTTCCGACCATCCAATGGTACCGCTTCGCTGGATCATGACTGCTACTCGTCTTCGAGCAAGTCTACTTCTCTTGGCCGAATAAGGCCTCTTAGACTGCACAGATGTTATTGTATTTCAGTTCATTAGCGTTAATAAACTTACAGTTGATCTCTGCTAATTGTGCAACTATTTGCAGCATGTCATTTCCTCCAATCATCGACACAAGTTAATTTTTCTCTTTTTTTTTTGTGACCTAGTCTTGAAACTTTTTGGACTGACGGGATATATACATTCCTTACTTAGTTACGTACCCGTAACGCCGCTAGGTGGCGTTCAATCTCCCTGTGAGCGGTGGTCATAATGTTTTCTGTCATCAGTATATACACTCCTGGAAATTGAAATAAGAACACCGTGAATTCATTGTCCCAGGAAAGGGAAACTTTATTGACACATTCCTGGGGTCAGATACATCACATGATCACACTGACAGAACCACAGGCACATAGACACAGGCAACAGAGCATGCACAATGTCGGCACTAGTACAGTGTATATCCACCTTTCGCAGCAATGCAGGCTGCTATTCTCCCATGGAGACGATCGTAGAGATGCTGGATGTAGTCCTGTGGAACGGCTTGCCATGCCATTTCCACCTGGCGCCTCAGTTGGACCAGCGTTCGTGCTGGACGTGCAGACCGCGTGAGACGACGCTTCATCCAGTCCCAAACATGCTCAATGGGGGACAGATCCGGAGATCTTGCTGGCCAGGGTAGTTGACTTACACCCTCTAGAGCACGTTGGGTGGCACGGGATACATGCGGAAGTGCATTGTCCTGTTGGAACAGCAAGTTCCCTTGCCGGTCTAGGAATGGTAGAACGATGGGTTCGATGACGGTTTGGATGTACCGTGCACTATTCAGTGTCCCCTCGACGATCACCAGTGGTGTACGGCCAGTGTAGGAGATCGCTCCCCACACCATGATGCCGGTTGTTGGCCCTGTGTGCCTCGGTCGTATGCAGTCCTGATTGTGGCGCTCACCTGCACGGCGCCAAACACGCATACGACCATCATTGGCACCAAGGCAGAAGCGACTTTCATCGCTGAAGACGACACGTCTCCATTCGTCCCTCCATTCACGCCTGTCGCGACACCACTGGAGGCGGGCTGCACGATGTTGGGGCGTGAGCGGAAGACGGCCTAACGGTGTGCGGGACCGTAGCCCAGCTTCATGGAGACGGTTGCGAATGGTCCTCGCCGATACCCCAGGAGCAACAGTGTCCCTAATTTGCTGGGAAGTGGCGGTGCGGTCCCCTACGGCACTGCGTACGATCCTACGGTCTTGGCGTGCATCCGTGCGTCGCTGCGGTCCGGTCCCAGGTCGACGGGCACGTGCACCTTCCGCCGACCACTGGCGACAACATCGATGTACTGTGGAGACTTCACGCCCCACGTGTTGAGCAATTCGGCGGTACGTCCACCCGGCCTCCCGCATGCCCACTATACGCCCTCGCTCAAAGTCCGTCAACTGCACATACGGTTCACGTGCACGCTGTCGCGGCATGCTACCAGTGTTAAAGACTGCGATGGAGCTCCGTATGCCACGGCAAACTGGCTGACACTGACGGCGGCGGTGCACAAATGCTGCGCAGCTAGCGCCATTCGACGGCCAACACCGCGGTTCCTGGTGTGTCCGCTGTGCCGTGCGTGTGATCATTGGTTGTACAGCCCTCTCGCAGTGTCCGGAGCAAGTATGGTGGGTCTGACACACCGGTGTCAATGTGTTCTTTTTTCCATTTCCAGGAGTGTATATTTATACAGGGTGTTATAAAAAGGTACGGCCAAACTTTCAGGAAACATTCCTCACACGCAAAGAAAGAAAGAAAATATGTTATGTGGACATGTGTCCGGAAACGCTTACTTTCCTTGTTAGAGCTCATTTTATTACTTCACTTCAAATCACATTAATCATGGAATGGAAACACACAACAACAGAACGTACCAGCGTGACTACAAACACTTTGTTACAGGAAATGTTCAAAATGTCCTCCGTTAGCGAGGATACATGCATCCACCCTCCGTCGCATGGAATCCCTGATGCGCTGATGCAGCCCTGGAGAATTGCGTATTGTATCACAGCCGTCCACAATACGAACACGAAGAGTCTCTACATTTGGTACCGGGGTTGCGTAGACAAGAGCTTTCAAATGCCCCCATAAATGAAAGTCAAGAGGGTTGAGGCCAGGAGAGCGTGGAGGCCATGGAATTGGTCCGCCTCTACCAATCCATCGGTCACCGAAACTGTTGTTGAGAAGCGTAGGAACACTTCGACTGAAATGTGCAGGAGCTCCATCATGCATGAACCGTACTTGTAAAGGCACATGTTCTAGCAGCACAGGTAGAGTATCCCGTATGAAATCATGATAACGTGCTCCATTGAGCGTAGGTGGAAGAACATGGGGCCCAATCAAGACATCACCAACAATGCCTGCGCAAACGTTCAGAGAAAATCTGTGTTGATGACGTGATTGCACAACTGCGTGCGGATTCTCGTCAGCCAACGCATGTTGATTGTGAAAATTTGCAATCTGATCACGTTTGAATGAAGCCTCATCCGTAAAGAGAACATTTGCACTGAAATGAGGATTGACACATTGTTGGATGAACCATTCGCAGAAGTGTACCCGTGGAGGCCAATCAGCTGCTGATGGTGCCTGCACACGATGTACATGGTACGGAAACAACTGGTTCTCCCGTAGCACTCTCCATACAGTGACGTGGTCAACGTTACCTCGTACAGCAGCAACTTCTCTGACGCAGACATTAGGGTTATCGTCAACTGCACGAAGAATTGCCTCATTCATTGCAGGTGTCCTCGTCGTTCTAAGTCTTCCCCAGTCGCGAGACATAGGCTGGAATATTCCGTGCTCACTAAGACGCCGATCAATTGCTTCGAACGTCTTCCTGTCAGGACACCTTCGCTCTGGAAATCAAATGGGCATCTGCCAACTCCGCATTTGTAAACATTGCAGTGACTGCAAAACCACATTAATGATGAACACTAACCTGTTGATGCTACGTACTGATGTGCTTATGCTAGTAGTGTAGAGCAATGAGTCGCACGTCAACACAAGCACCGAAATCAACATTATCTTCCTTCAATTGGGCCAACTGGCGATGAATCGAGGAAGTACAGCACATACTGACGAAACTAAAATGAGCTCTAACATGGAAATTAAGCGTTTCCGGACACATGTCCACATAACATCTTTTCTTTATTTGTGTGTGAGGAATGTTTCCTGAAAGTTTGGCCGCACCTTGTTGTAAAACCCTGTATATCAGTAAGATTTGAGACAGAATCCTAAAATATATTTGGAGAACTTCACGGTAAATGATAACAGCCTAACAGTTGCAGGATAAAGATTTATTAAAATCCTTGACCAAGGTTTCGGTATATCTAAATATACCTTCCATCAGAAGTAAAATACACTAAAATCACATCCTGCAGTGGAGATACATAAAACAATCGTGCCAAAGGCGTCGTCAGTAGATAAAAAATCATCTCCATTTAACTACTGACGACGCCTTTGGCACGATTATTTACCGTGAAGAATTTCAACAGTTGCTGTTTCAGGCATGTTTAAAATCTTGAAATATTTGGAGATCTAGTATTCCTGGAACAGAGGCCGTGTGGATTCGTATACAAGTCGTGGATGCCTTGTGACAATGGTTACGTGCTTCTCGTACATTCATTGATGATCAAGACTTAATACATGACAAATACATAGCATTGGCATAAATAATGAAAAAAAAACTTCATTACACCTATGTTTGAATTTCTGAGCCGTGGCGAGCTGGCGCCAGTGCTATTTTGTTCGTGTATCGTTGAGATCGATTGTGGTTGAGCTCAGCTATCTTTGCTTTTTGCGTGTCTTATCTTTTGGATTGGCGGCCGGAGCGAGTTGATTGTTAGCCTTCGACGGGTAACCCTCGAGATCTCGTGACATTCGCTGGGAGGCCAGCGTCAATGGCTGCCGAATGAGCGTGATAACCGTTACATGTTGTGGTGTGAAGTTGGTTGGGTGTTTTGGAGACATGGGCAGCTTGGAGATACAAGTTTTGTGACTTCGCTGCGAACAAAATTTGAAGTGAAGCGGCGAAGCTGTGGAACCCTCTCCCTCGTATTGTGTACGTGATATTGAGTAAATGGTCGTAATTATGTTTTGTTGACCGATGCAATCAAAGCCTTTTAAACTTTATTATTGTGGTGAGACTTTCATAGTCGAACTTTAAGATGGTGTGGAAGAGTTCAGTTGGCCTAGTTAAATGATGGCCGTTATTTGAAAGTTTTCTCAGAGGTTTTATTAGTGCTTCGTGTCTCTCGTAATGAAATGATTTTATATTGGCGTTTTCTAAGCCTGCACTCTATTAATACAGTTGTCCATGTGTAAGACACTTAAGGTCAAAATTGCGATTTTATCAGTAGTGTAACGTGTTCCTTTACATGCTTACACATATATCGAGTCAAAGGTTCTGCCGAGTGTTTCTTTGTTGCAGAGTTATTGGAATGTCTTTGAGATTCGGGCAGAAACTTTTGATTGTGCCAGCGCCTTGGCGGGGAGTGAAATGTCGTCCGAGGTCTGGCCTGGCAGTGTTTAAGAACCTGGCCACTACCGGGAGTTGTTCGCATGTAGCCTTCCAAAGTTTAGTATTTGTCTTCCTTCCGCCAAGGCGGGTTAAGCTGGTATATATATTAATATATATTGTATGTAACCGGCAAGGAAAGCGTTTCTGAAGAAGAGAAATTTGTCAACATCGAGTATAGATTTAAATGTCAGGAAGTCGTTTCTGAAAGTATTTGTATGGAGTGTAGCCATGTATGGAAGTGAAACATGGACGATAAATTGTTTGGACAAGAAGAGAATAGAAGCTTTCGAAATGTGGTGTTACAGAAGAATGCTGAAGATTAGATGGGTAGATCACATAACTAATGAGGAGGTATTGAATAGAATTGGGGAGAGGAGGAGTTTGTGGGACAACTTGACAAGAAGAAGGGACCGGTTGGTAGGACATGTTCTGAGGCATCAAGGGATCACAAATTTAGTATTGGAGGGCAGCGTGGAGGGTAAAAATCGTAGAGGGAGACCAAGAGATGAATACACTAAGCAGATTCAGAAGGATGTAGGTTGCAGTAAGTACTGGGAGATGAAGAAGCTTGCACAGGATAGAGTAGCATGGAGAGCTGCATCAAACCAGTCTCAGGACTGAAGACAACAACAACCGTATATGAACCTGTTTCCTTAAATATTACCGATTGGCAACTGGCTAGACCGTAAGCTGCATAGCTTCCGTTGAGTTCCTTGTGCAATTCTTTCTAGTAATTTTTTTTTATTAACATGTCTAAGCAAGTGAACATTTATTTTTAAAGATCAGTGTTTCTTTATTTAAGTTGTTCTATCATGTTATGTAATTGGATCTTAGCTTGTCACTAGTGTTTTTGAGCGAAATCCTGTGTGGGAGTTTGAATTTCTGAAGTTTGTCAGTAACTCTGTTTCCTGAATAAGGGAGTGTCTATTTGAGTACCGAGAACATTGGGTTTCTAACTGTATTTGCAAAGCTTTATCTAGTGGCTCGTCCACAGTTTGTAATTGTCAAATTCCTTAAAACGCGTAAAGCCAATTAATTGTGTTAATTGTAAATTGTGACTACCAACCATGATTCCATCCCACTTCCTCGTTTATGGTATTTAAGATATGGTGTGTAAGTGTGGTACGATTAAGGAAATCACGTACCAGCTTTAAAAACCGTAATACATATTATTAAAAGTATTTTTACGAGGTGTCATCTTCCTTACACATCGCGGCTCTTAAGGACGTGTATCTTCGTGTATGGAACATAAACGCATCAGTTAACAGAGGTGGACGTCGGTCATACGCGTCTCTTACCGCTCTATAAGTAGGATAAGAACTACTTGCCTTAACGCTGAATAGCTAGTGCCACGACGGAAGCTCTACAGTGTTACAGTGTGCTGACTAATCCAGTGAAATGAAATATCAAGAAATCTTACACAGAATTGTTGATGCATATAATTGAAGTATCGGTCGTTTGTCAAAATCTGAACCAAATACAACTCTCAAATGTTTGTTGGCAAATCATCTAAGTGATACCTGCCGAAATTGCAGAAATGGATAAACGAGATGTTGTGCAGAGCTGTGTCGTTTTCATTTACATAGCGCGGTTCCGCTATGCCGTTACTGTAATAACATGACGGAAACAACGGACAGAAATGACATTTTTACTTACAGTTTCACAAAATGTGTGTATTCGTGCGCTCCACCCTTGACTTACGAATTACTTTAGTGCATCTGATGATGCAGTACTGTTTTGCGTTGTTTATCTGACCGTGCAATAAATAGAGTCCTTCGGTATGCACAATAAGAAATCATCACAATATGAGATTATTCTTCAGTAAGATAAATAATACTTTTTCTTCTTAGCTAGCAGGTTGGTTTCTTGGCATTTGATTAGGAGAGAAGAAAGTGGCCATAAGTGACGTATTCATCGCTCGGAGAGTCGAAAAGTTGCCACACAGTTAAAAAACATGGAAGCATATTTTATACCTCCACGTAAAAATGTTGGCATCCACAATACTCCCTTATTTGAAGTGTCTTTGAAATTTCTTCTCGTCACATACTTAACGCTGTTCACTGGTCATCAGATTCATTTCGAAGCGGGACTGATCACTGAAGGCAATTGCACTGTAGTCGATGAGATTCCGGACTGAAGACGTGTCTCGGTGCGCCCAGAACAGAGCTGGGAAAGCAAGCAGAGTGTCGCCGGCTATACTGCCAGGTAACCAGGAGTGATGGTCTGGGATGCCATTTCTCTTCGTAACAAGACCGCTTTAGTTGCCGTCTGCGACACCTTTGTAGCACAGCGGTGCGTCCACGATAGTCTACGCCCCGTCTTGTTGGCCTTCATGGCAAGCCATTCTGGGCTTACATTGCAGCAAGACAATTTCCGCTCGCACACGGCAAGAGTTCTATTACTTGCCTTCGCGCTTAGTAACCCCTATCTTGGTCAGCAAAGGCCCTGGATCTGTCCCTCCAATGAGCTCGGGATTTTGACAACCTAACGCGCCCATCGTGTGGGCATCCAACAGCTCTGTCAATCGATATTAAATCGAATAACTGCATGCATAAGGGCCAGACGTGGACCAGCGCGTTTATTAACTTGCTCAATTTGGGAAGCTCTTTGTCTTAAATGAATCATCCAATTTTTCTTAAATTGTAATCATTTGTTTGTACATGTATACCACATCTACCGAGATTCGTTCCATTTGGATAGTTTTTCTTCGAGTGTAATTGCTTTAAATGAAACAACAAGTTTACTGTTACCAGTTCACAGTTTCATTTATCTCCACGACGCGTTTCAAAGGTTTAAACCTCCATCATCTGGTGGATTTACATTAGTTAGTATGACATTTGTGTGTGTGTGTGTGTGTGTGTGTGTGTTGTGTTACGATTTTTTGGAGGAACTTGTGGCACTGTCTAGTGGAGAAACAAGACACTATGTCAGAACATGGTTTTGGATTTCTTCTGACAAAAAATTAAATTTATGTCTAACGTTAAACATAAAATAAGTAAAGTAGAGTACCTCCAGTGGTCACAGGTTTCTTTCGCTGTCATAACACATCACATGTATGCTGTCATATTTGTAAGCAAATATGGCGTCTAGAAACTGCTCGGTGCAAGGTTCGTATAGCACAAGAGAAGACATTATCACAAATTGTAAAAAAGAATATAAATCGTAACAACATTATTACAGAATAAGTTTTTTAAATGATTTGGAGGTGTTTGTTTTGAGATGTCGAATACATGTGTTGGAAGAAATACTTCAGGTGGCATATAAATCCGATTTTGACAAGTTAAAACAGCTTAAACTTCATACATGTTTATACAACCAGGTGAAATGTCAAAATGGCTTAAACTTCATACTTGTTTATGAAAATCAGGCGAAATGCTACAGACTTTAAGTAGAACAATGATATTGGCTACAGCGATAAAATTATATATAAATAACAATTTTGATTGGGATTAATAGATAGATATGAAAGCCTGGAGGCAGAACGAGAGGAACAGAAAGAGAAAGTGAAAGGGGGAGAGAGGGTGGAAAGAGTATTTGTACGAGAGCAAACTTTACATGGCAAGGGGTCTTAAGATTATATCTGTTACATATTTTAGTTGCCTAAAGGTTGGGGTAATACATTGGTTAATGATTTAAAATATGCAGATGGATGTAAAATTTATGCCAGTAGTTGATGTACATATAGTTTCAAACTGACAAGGGGTACAAGCTGTTGGTGTGATGAAATATCTATAAATGAGGTCAATATCTTGTACAGCGAAAGGAACCTGTGACCACTGGAGGTGCTCTATTTTACTTATTTTATGTTTAGCGTCAGATATAAGTTTAATTTTTTGTCAGAAGAAACCCAAAAACCATGTCCTGAAATAGTGTCTTCTTTTTCCGCTAGACAGTGCCACAAGCTCCTACAGAAGATCGTAACACAATACACACACAAATGTCATACTAACTAATGTACATCCACCTGATGATGGAGGTTTAAACCTTTGAAACGCGCCGTGGACATAAATAAAACGGTGACTGGTTACAGTAAACTTGTTGTTTCATTTAATGTCAATAACAGTCACGGTAAAGCCTAACCTAAAACGTAATTGCTTTGCTCATGGTACAAGGAGAGATGGACTCAGACATGTATCTAAACTGATATATCATTTGGCAAGGAGATGTGCAATGCATGATAAGAGAAGATTAACTGGAATGAACATTTACTCCAGAATCACGAAACAATTGAAATAACAAAAATAAGAATCATGAATATGGCTCTATGTACCATCTAATGTTATCGTGGCGTCCCTAAAATTCACATGGTGCCATTTTCGGTAAATTTAATCATCGAGACGAAAACACTTACCAGCCTTCACAGCACCAGAGTCGAAACCTCATTGCCACGGAAAACTTATCATCTCCTAGCAAAAATGTTGAAATGTGTGTGAAATCTTATGGGACTTAACTGCTAAGGTCATCAGTCCCTAAGCTTACACACTACTTAACGTAAATTATCCTAAGGACAAACACACACACCCATGCCCGAGGGAGGACTCGAACCTCCGCCGGGACCGGCCGCACAGTCCATGACTGCAGCGCCTAAGACCGCGCGGCTAATCCCGCGCGGCCATCTCCTAGCAGCCTGCGTCTCGCCAAAGATAGAGGCTCGACCTAAACTTCGCCAGCATCGGCCCCTGAATGTTTTCTGGTCCAATATCGAAATCTGAAGGCATTCCCAACTTTTTGTCTCACTAATTCTGGCGTCCCACCTAAAAAATACAGCAGTAAAACCCGCGTCATCCAACCATGGCTCGTGATTATTTGTTGTCTTAGCAGAGAAAGGGAAAACTGTTGTCAGAAACCCCTTGCTTTCCTCTGATGACTGCCAGAAATGTCCGCTCCAAAATACTAACAGACAATCAGAGCTCTGGTCTCGTCTTTATCCTATGAGACAAGAGGATATGCTCCCGCCTTCCCCTTCCATTCCGAATATTTTAGAAACGTCCGAATAGATCACAAAAAGAGGTGGACACTCCAATGGCTAACAAGCAACCGTCGCTGGCACCGTCGTGACGGCATAGGCGGTACTCCGTCGTCAATCAGAACGTTGTTCTCTTCAGCACATTTCAGCGAAAGTTTAGCATGAAGGAGTCCTGGCTTGTCTGAAAAACAGTGCGCAAGCGACCGCCTGACACAGTGTCACCTGTATGTATTGAGAGGCGGGGTATCCCTATGGTCTGAGTGCGGTGTGCGTACTGTAAGACCTTCGGTACACACACCATCAGATTATTTGACTTGTCGCTATAATGAAGTAGGCGAGTGTCAGCAATATGTCTCGTGGTCTTATCGTGGCGTGTTTATCTTCTGCCGTTAGGTCAGACGATAGAAATGCCACTTGCACCTTAGAGTAGCAGGTTGACAGTGACCAACTTTAAACAGAACTTGATTAATTTTCACACACATTTATTAAAATAATAACAAGCATAAAAAAAAACTTAACTTGGTTCTGGACGCAATTTACAATTGACAATCTGAAGTTCCTTTGGGTCTTGGTACGTTAATCTTATTCTCACATCTCTGATACTTGACAAAGTGTCTATACATTTCTCTTCATGGCTATGTACATGAATATTAGGCGCAGACTGAAACTTGACTATAGACTGGTACAGACAAATGCAGACTAACGCAGACTAATGCAGACTGACTAATCGGAGGTCTGTACACCCGTTATAATACCTCGCGCGCTGAGGTATCACTGCGCGAGTGTGATCGGCGAGGAGAAGAGGTTCTACGTTAGCAGCAATCTCATTGGCTGCATTACATATTAATACGCGGATCGGCGGAAGCAGGATTTGGTCCGTCTCTAAGACAGCGCCATCTCGTAGTGCGGAGACGGGCGAGCGCTGCGCCTGCGCTGTTGTGCTTAGCGGGGTGCGCTCTAGTGGGAAAGTTGTGTACGTGCTGACTACGCAGAACTATGTACACAACACTGAGGAATACACAGTCCCCTCTGCCTAGGACACACGCGACTACAGTTAGAATCCTATCATGCTCAAGACGACGCCAGGCGAAAAATACTGTTATCTGACTTGCTTATTCCTTACCATATTAAGAGGAGCATCTGTTGTTGTTGTTGTTGTTGTTGTTGTTGTTGCTACTCTATCCTGTGCAAGCTTATTCATCTCCCAGTACTTACTGCAACCTACATCCTTCTGAATCTGCTTAGTGTATTCATCTCTTGGTCTCCCTCTACGATTTTTACCCTCAACGCTGCCCTCCAATGCTAAATTTGTGATCCCTTGATGCCTCAGAACTTGTCCAACCCACCGTTCCCTTCTTCTTGTCAAGTTGTGCCACAAACTCCTCTTCTCCCCAATTCTATTCAATACCTCCTCATTAAATGATGACTAACTGAAACCCTCAGCTGCCGACAGGTGTTGTTGATATACCTCAATGTGGACAGCTGAAAATGTGTGCCCTGGGACTCGAACCCAGGATCTCCTGCTTACATGGCAGACACTCTATCCATCTGAGCCACCGAGGACACAAATTGGGCAAATGTCTATAAGGTACATTACATTTGTAGAATTGTGGACAGTTGGGAATGTGAGTCTCACGGGAAGCGTGCAAGGGATAAGTCCCTACTGTCGCGCTATTCATCTGTGTCCTCGGTGGCTCAGACGGATAGAGCGTCTGCCATGTAAGCAGGAGATCCCGGGTTCGAGTCCCGGTCGGGGGACACATTTTCACCTGTCCACATTGAGGTATATCAACGACACCTGTCGGCAGCTGAGGGTTTCAGTTAGTCCTCATTTATTCCAAGGAAAAGCTGCACGGTCAACAACAGTAATCTGTTCTTTCGAGAACAGTTACTGTCGTCATATATATATACCTCCTCATTAGTTATGTGATCTATCCATCTAATCTTCAGCATTCTTCTGTAGCATCACATTTCGAAAGCTTCTATTCTCTTCTTGTCCAAACTAGTTATCGTCCATGTTTCACTTCCATACATGGCTACGCTCCATACAAATACTTTCAGAAACGACTTCCTGACACTTAAACCTATACTCGATGTTAACAAATTTCTCTTCTTCAGAAACGCTTTCCTTGCCATTGCCAGTCTACTATCTACTCAGATATAAATGTTAGTAAAAATGGACCTAATTTCTAGGCTGACTGCAATTACTTCTGCTCTGCTTATGCTTTCATTGAAATGACAGGTAAAAATTAATCTAAAACTTTCGTCGCAAGACTTAACACGCTAATTTGTCTCTTTGTCATCTGTTGTTGGACTGAATTTCCATATTTATGCTTATTTATTAATCTTGGAAACCTGTAGAACACAATGACACACATCTTTCCGAGAGACTTACAACACGCTCAAACAGGTAGCAAGTGGCAAACGCAAATGATCAGTCAAGAATGGCAGAAAGATAAGAGAGGGATCTGACAGAGTCCTCACAAAAAAGAGCAATTTTTGAGAAATCTCGAGGGATATTTATCACTACACGAGATCTTAAGACAATAAAGGGCTCGTCAAAATCAACCGCCAACATTTTTAATGTTTCAGAAGCGTTTCTCTTGTTTGTGCGTCGGTGAGTATTCTAGGCACTCATCGTGCGTACAGGCTGCGATAGCCTACCGCCTCTTTCATGATTCATAAGTTAAATCATATGCTACAAATTTCTGGTAATTTTGGAGAAAGATTACCAGACATAAACCAAAGATTCTTTTCTGACTCCTGCAGTCACTCACGCACAAAATAGTCAAATTGGGCACTAAGCCAGTCTCCTTACGTAATCTGAGCAGGTTTTCACGTTGTATTTTATTTTGTGGGGGAAATTGTCTACCCCGCAAGCTATCTAGGTGTGGTAGAGGGGACTTCCAACACCACTATCATATCCTCACGTTCCTGCTCAATTCGCGAGTGTGACTTGGAAGCGCAGCTGAACGGAATAGGCAGTTTCTTTCAAAGGGGTTATAAGATTAACATAAACAAAAGCCAGGTAAGAGTAATGGAATGTAGTCAAAATCAGGTGATGGTATGGGAATTAATTATAAAATGAGGCACTAAAAGTAGATGTTTTGTTACTTGGGCAGCAAAAAATAACTGATAATGGATATAAAATGCAGAATGGCAATAAAAAGAAAACATTTTTGAAAAAGAGAAATTTGCTAGCACGGAGTATAAATTTAAATTTTAGGAAGTCTCTACTATTGGTGTTTATATGTGAGATGTGGTTTTGTACGAAAGGGAAATAATTCAGACATGAAGAGAATAGAAGATTTCGAATTTTTGTGCGACAGGAGAACGTTGAATATTATATGAAGAGGTAGAGTAACTAATAAGAAGGTACTGAATCGAAGTGCGGAGCGAAAAACTTTTGTGGCACTAGTTGACTGTAAGAAGAGATAGCTTGATATAACACATTGTGATACTTAAAGGGATCGTCAATTTTGTTAATAAAGGGAAATGACTGTGATGCTTTTTGTATTGGGAGACCAACACACGACTACATTAAGCATGTTCATGTGGACGTAGGTTGCAGTTGTTTGCAGAGATAAAAAGACTTACGAGGTATCCACTAATGTGGAAAGATCCGTCAAACCAATGATCGAGTTGATAAGTAGAGAAACACCCTACTGCTTACCTGTTAATATTCGTTAATGCTAATATAACCTGATGAGCAGCGTTGTTTGCTTCGCCTGTCAACCAAAAACGAAAAATGCTTATTTCTGAATGTTACGAAACTACGAGGGCTGATCAACAAAGACTGAGACTGATTTTTTTTCCTGCAGTTTCCGTGATAGTTTCATATTTGTACCATGAATATTTGAAAAGAGCGGGTTTTTATGTGTAAAGTCTATAAGCGGCAGCATTCTCGTATTGATAGATAGGTTGGTAGTAAAGCTCTATTTTGATATACAGGAAATAAAATCCCGTCTGAGGCCTGCGATCATTTTTATGTTAATAATTGGCAACCAGTGCTCTGCAATCGCAATAAAGTCATGAGATGTTAAATTGACTCTTTTATCAGAACATGTTACGCGTTTGGGGATTACACCCATCTTCAGACATCATCACAAACTTCAACTTCTTCCTAACCAACCAGGCATACGGCCTTGACAACTCAAAGCAAGTTTCCAACAACATATGACTATAACTGCGACACAAGCTCTACTTCAAGACTGCTTGTGTCGCAGTTATATTCATATGTTGAGTTGTCAAGGCTTTATGCCTGGTTGGTTAGGAAGGAGTTGAAGTTTGTGGTGTCTGTAGATGGGTGTAATCCCGAAACGCGTAACATGTTCTAATAAAAGAGTCAATTGAACATCTCATTACTTTATTACGATTGTACGGCATTGGTTGCGAATTATTAAGCTCTATTTTGTAGACGCTCTTTGTATTTCGCATATCAGACAATAGAGATGGTGCGAGAAGAGTGCGGCGCAATAAAATTCAAATGGTTCAGATGGCTCTGGGCACTATGGGACTTAACATCTGAGGTCATAAGTCCCCTAGACTTAGAACTACTTAAACCTAACTAACCTAAGGACGTCACACACATCCATGCCCGAGGCATGTTTCGAACCAAAGACCGTAGCAGCAGCGCAGTTCCGGACTAAAGGGCCTAGAACCGCTCGGTCACAACGGCCAGCTGCAATAAAATTCTGTTATCGTTTAAACCATTCAGCCACTGAAACTCATGAACAGCTGCAGTGAGATTTCGGCCAAGATGTACTGCCCCGTGCAACAGTGGTTAGATGGTTCGAGGACTTCAAGGAAGACCGACTCGTCTGTGTTAAGCCTTGTGCTCCGGCTTTTGCTGCAACTGAGGTCAACATCAACACAGTTGCTGTGATTGTCCGTAAGGATCTGCGGTTAACATTACATAACCTCAGTGAAGTACTGAGAATTTCATATGGTAGTGTCTTTACGATTATACATGGTCATCTCCATATGCCCCCTGTTTGTGTCCGATGAGTGCCTTGTCTGTTGAGTACCGAAACATAGGTTGTGCGAATGGAGACAAGCCTTGAGGGACTGGGTATCTTTGCCGATGCAGAAGATTCATCACTGTTGATGAATCATGGTGCATCATTATGATCCAGCACAGTGTGGAAATAGCCAGGTTCTCCAAAACCTGGAAAGGCCATCTGTAGGGAATGATTTACCAGGATGCAATTCCCCTCACACTACTGCTACACCAGCATACTACACGCTATTATTCGCTAAACTGAGGAAGCACATTTCAGGGAAACGTCTAGAACATTCTCGGACTGGGTGGCGACATCATTATGACAATGCGCGGCCTCACGTCACAAATAAAGTAGTGCAGTTTCTGGCTCAATTTAACGTTACCTGAGTACCTCAAAGCCCCGATCGTGCATTCTGTGATTTTTTTATTCCTGTCACTAAAGGCAAAGCTTCGAGGTATTCGATTTGAAAATTGTGAAGCAATGCTCAAGTAAAGTTAGGCGATTATCAAGGACTTGACAGGGAATGGCCTACACCATGTGTTCAAGGGCTGGCACAGATACTATTAAATGCGCATTCAGATAGAAGGGGAGTACTTCGAGAAAGATAATGCAAACGTTGAAACGGAGTAATAAACATCTGTGAAATAATCAATCTCAGTCTTTGTCGATTAGCCCTCGTATAATGTATAACGAGTTATCCACTAAATAAATGAAGAGAGATGTGCCCCAGTGGTCTCAAAATGTGTAAGCCGTTAGGGATTAAATGCAATAGAATAACGTGAAAATTTCAGTAATTGGTTTTCCTTTAATCTAATAACGCACGTAATCTTCTCGTAATTAATCGTCTCTATTTTTCGACACACTCTCTAATCCACTTACATCAGTAATCCTTTAAATTCACAGCGATGAAAAATTGCTGTTGGGAAACACGAAATAATTATCTTGAGAGCTAAAACGGAACGCAGGTGTTGGAAGAGTTTCTTGCTCGCCGCGTAATGCTCCCGGTCTTAAAACAACCACTCAGATATTTTGCGGATAAGAAAAAGAGTAGTTTCATAACTTTCTTTCCTCTGTAGTAAAGTTTGCTGACGATGTACACACACTATTGCGACCGCTAGAAATAATCAAGTTTTGTGTATTTTACTTTCTGTCTTCAGAGAGACATCCAAAAATTATAATGTTGTATTCTCTGTCTGAGAAACACTTAAGAGCTGTCAGTACTCGTATAATCAAATTCGGTATGAACTGTACCAAATATCGCAAGAAAATAAGGTTGATCTATCCGGTAGAAATTCGTGTCTGTTTATGACATTGATTAGATTTTTGCATGTCTCTTTCAGTTCCATTTTTATTAAACTACGCCGTAAAAGATTTAACAACGCATTCAGTATTTTTAGTATACATTTCCAGTCGCTATTGATTATTATACGGTATATTCCCCGTTATATCTTTACTTTACACTTTTTAGCTGTCAATTAATTTGCGGTTAATCTCATTCCCAGCACAAGTTTATTTCATAATTCGTTGCAAAAATGTTACTCTTTTTTCTTAAAGTTGGGCCTGGTTAACTGCGTATTTGGAATCCGAGAGGTCGTGATATCGAATCCCAGTCTCTCATTAACCCTTTAAGTGCCACTAATGAATATACATTGAAGCGCCAAAGAAACTGATATAGGCATGCATATTCAAACATAGACATATGTAAACAGGCATAATAAGGCGCTGCGGTCGGCAACGTCTATATGAGACAACAAGGGTCTGGCGCAGTTGTTAGATCGGTTACAGCTGCTACAGTGGCAGGTTATCAAGATTTAAGTGAGTTTGAACGTGGTGCTATTGTCGGCGCACGAGCCATGGGAATATCAGGAATCCTGTAAAAGATCAAATCTCCCACATCGCTGCGGCCGGAAAAGATCCTGCAATAACGGAACCAACGAAGACTGAAGATAAACGTTCAACGTGACAGAAGTGCAACTCTTCCGGAAATTGCTGCAGATTTCAATGCTGGGTCATCAACAAGTGTCAGCGTGCTAACCATTTAACAAAACATTGGAGTCCAAGGCCCACTCGTGTACGCTTGATGACTGTACGACACAGAGCTTTACGCCTCGCCTGGCCCCATCATCACCGACATTGAACTGTTAATGACTGTAAACATGTTGTTTGGTCGGACGAGTTTCGTTTCAATTTGTATCTAGTTGATGGACGTGTACGGGTATGGAGACAACCTCATGAATCCATGGACACTGCATGGCAGCAGGGGATTGTTCAAGCTGGAGCAGGCTCTGTAATGGTGTGGTGCGTGTACAATTGGAGTAATACGGGACCCCTGATACGACTAGATACGACTGTGACAGGTGACACGTACGTAAGCATCCTGTCTGATCACCTGCATCCATTCATGTCCATTATACATTCCGACAGACTTGGGCAATTCCAGCAGGACAATGCGACACCCCACACGTCCAAAATTGCTACAGAGGGTCTCGAGGAACGCTCTTCCGTTGACCACAAAACTCCTCAGACATGAACATTATTGAGCATATCTGGGACGCCATGTAACATGCTGTTCAGAAGATATCTCCACCCCCTGGCACTCTTACGGATTAATGGACAGCACTGCAGGATTCATGGTGTCAGTTCCCTCCAGCACTACTTCAGACATTAGTCGAGTCTCTGCCTCGTCGTGTTGCGGCACTTCGGCGTGCTCTCGGGGGCCCTACCCGATATTAGGAAGGTGTACCAGTTTCTTTAGCTCCTCAGTTTATAGTTAATTGCTAAGCGGGATAAAACAGTTTTTACTTCTCAATGATGTGAGAAGCCGACAGGAAAGAGACGTACTCTTAGCTTGGTTCTAAGTTTACTGTATCCTGTGTCCCTAGACGGTAGACTGGGTTCAAATGGTTCAAATGGCTCTGAGTACTATTGGACTTAACATCTGAGGTCATCAGTCCCCTAGAACTTAGAACTACTTAAACCTAACTAACCTAAGGACATCACACACATCCATGCCCGAGGCAGAATTCAAACCTGCGACCGTAGCCGTCGCGCTGTTCCAGACTGAAGTGCCTAGAACCGCTCGACCACCGCGGCCGGCGGTAGAAGTCATTGAAGTGGCGCCCAGTGGAAAGACCGGCACCCAACGATTGAGCCATACCAAATTATTTATACTTTCTTGTAATGGAAGGAGTGATACGGCTCTCAGGCTCTCATTGTTAAGGTTAATCCCTATAACTATTAGTTCGGGCTGTCAGCGATGTAAGCAGGAGCGCTTATTATCGATGCTATTATGTAGACCAATGAGCAGGGTATTGTATGAAAATAATAGAATAAAAACTTAATGGCGCACCAGCATTAGGTGCTTTCATGGTAACACGATTGTGTGGCCCCTATTGACAGATTGCATTCTGTAATACATTTTGTATCCTTCATGTGTAGCCTACTTCGTAATATACTTACGTGTTTCAGTATCTGCTAGTAGTAACCTATGACAACTGGTAGTCACTAAATGATTTGCTTCAGTAGTTATATAAGACCTTTCTTTCACTGATTCATATCTCTCAGACCTTCGCTTAAATTTTCCTAAGGTGACTTGACTGATAGGCTAATGTAAATCAGCATTCGTATTAAATTAGTCATAGGGTTCATCTGTTCTCATAGACAATTGCATAATCGTGGTTCTGTATGTCCTATGAATATATCTTATTCGCATTCACTTTTAAAGTTAGTAATACTTGTATAGAAGACTCATGACGTCATTTGTGAATAATCGCGCTGCATTTAGAGGGTTGTCATAATCTCTTTTGTCAGCAACAGAGCTATGACTGCTGCTACGATTGAATTGAAGCGGGCAGAGCTAGAGTTCTCGCCAGTTACACCTAATTTGTCGTGCATATGTCTCACAAAGTATATATGTTGCAGTTCCGTACAGTATTTAGAAATGTGTCTAAAGTTTCGCTTTATCCATTTATGTAGTACTTTTATTTAATATCTTCGAACAGTAATTCTGTACAGATTTGGCTCTGCTAACATCATCCTCGTTTAGGACGATTTTCCTCAAACTTCGAGAAATGCTGAATAAGATCAGAACTATGTATTACATAGTAGACAAATATTCTACTAATATTTCAGAACAAATTGTGTTTATATGCCGCGCGTGATTAGCCGCGCGGTCTGAGGCGCTGCTGTCACGGACTGTGCCGCTGGTCCCGGCAGAGGTTCGAGTCTTCCCTCGGGCATGGGTGTGTGTGTTTGTCCTTAGGATAATTTAGGTTAAGTAGTGTGTAAGCTTAGGGACTGATGACCATAGCAGTTAAGTCCCATAAGATTTCAAACACATTTGAACACTTTTTTGTGTTTATATAACGCATGTCAATTACCATAAGGGAGGGATTGTGCTATAAGTCTATTTAACGTGTACTGTGATAATGTCGTTTATATTCTGGCAATAAAAGTTGCCTGTAATTATTGTCTCAGTAGCAGCAAATAAAGCTACTCCTGTAGTAAGTACTTCAGGAAGATTCAGTATACTGAGCTTTCTTCTGTAACTAACAGTAAAAAGAATCAAAACAAATAGCTAGACTATGCTTACATACTGCGTATTTGGCTAGAAACAAATTATAAACACAAGCTGCGACATTGTTGTGAATAAAACAGTGACCTGTGTATACCATAAGTTTCCTCTAATTCACTTCTATGGTCACAAACTTTTTGTTAACAGGTTACCGGTTTCGGTCTATAATGACCATCATCAGATCTGCAGAAAAAATCGGAAAAAAACATTAATACACTCACAGATTGTCTACAGCTTAAAAACAATAAATGGACCATAATGAAAAGCACTACTGACATATATATGCTTTTGTGCGCTTTGAGTATGAAGAGGCATACCTGTTTTATAAAAACAAAGTCCTAATGTACTGCAGCCACAGTGGCATCGTCAAATGTTAAATGCAAAATCAGTACCAGCATCGTCAAATATATATAAATAACATCATATGCACGAGTCATGTTGTCAGTAGCACTACTGTTCAAAACAAGTTGCCGTGCAGTAGCCACAAGATGTTTGTGTTGTAAGTTGACCAGACGTCGCTAATGCAGGCATACACCAGTTTTCAATGATTAATAGAACAGCGTAAAATAAAGGGGGATACAATAGTTGAAATATTTAATGAGCTTATAACGTATAAAAGGCAATACAGTAATAAAAAGCGATGAAATAGAACACGACAAAAGTCAGATTGTTAAAAAGAGGAAGTGTTAAGAGACAGTAGTTGGCATATGCTCAAGTGCCAATTATAGACCGAAAGACTGTTAAGATAAACGTTTGTGACCATAGACGTAAATTAAAGAAAAATTATAAACAGTTCAAACCTCTCGTAGAGACCTAAGGAAAATTTCCGTAGTTGTAAGACAGATGACGATTCTGGAAATTCCCGCCCAAATATTCCCAACTGGAAACCTTTGCCCCCATTTCCCTGGATCTGGCTAGGAAGATCCGACCCCTAATCCTGCATCTTACGATGAGTGGTGTAAGTTACTTTTAGCACCAAAGAAAGAAGGAAAATTAGGGTCTATGGCTCCAGCGACATCTAGGTCAGCCGGCCGAAGTGGCCGTGCGGTTAAAGGCGCTGCAGTCTGGAACCGCAAGACCGCTACGGTCGCAGGTTCGAATCCTGCCTCGGGCATGGATGTTTGTGATGTCCTTAGGTTAGTTAGGTTTAACTAGTTCTAAGTTCTAGGGGACTAATGACCTCAGCAGTTGAGTCCCATAGTGCTCAGAGCCATTTGAACCATTTGAACATCTAGGTCATGAGGAACGGTTCCGTTACACCATTCGAGAATGGTGCACGGGAAGAATAATTGTCGGTTAACGGTGTATGGGCACTAACTTCTCTTACTCGTCGTGGTCATTCCACCACACGTATCATGGAGGAGGTAATACGTTGTTCAACTCTTGCTGCAACATACGTCGGAATTTCAACACCAAATCTCTCCATTAAGCATATCGCCTTTCTTCTACAATAGGCCACCTGAGTTTGCTGAAGAACTCAGTAACGCTCTCGTGCTGACTAAAATACCCAGTGACTAAACACAGCACACTGTACTGGATCTTGTCTATCTCTTCTATTAACTCAAACTGGAAAGGATCATAAACTGATGAGCAATAGCCAAGAATCTAATCGTGGATGAATTACATTTTCTTCTCCAAACGGATCTCAGTCTGGCATCGGCTTTCCCTACATTTTCATGTGGCCATCCACTTTTTCGTTCTAGTTTATCACAGGTATTTTACGCTAGTTACTGTTTTTAGTAATTTCTCGCCAATCAAACAGTAGTAGATTTTTTGTCTATTTATGTGCAGTACTTTACTTTTATTTACGTTCAGTTTTCACTGCCAGTCATTGCACCAATATTCGATCGTCTTAAAATATTCCCACATTCCTCTCCATATCAGTGCTCTGGGTCTGCTATCGTCCAGTGACCTACATCATAGTCAATGATTAGACTGGCGGAGCGTCCAACGTTATGCTCTAAATAATCAGTATACAGGCTGCCTTTGCTAAATAGCAACAAACTGCAGGAAACTATCCCTGAGGGGGTGAGGAGGAGAAAGGTCCTATGGCATTCCAAGGAAATACACACCCTTGAAGGCGGAGACAGAAAATATTTGAGAGAGTAGGTTTCAATTATTAGAAGCGCGCATGAGAACACACCAGGAGATTGCGAATGTTCCGACTCTACCATTGTTTTAGTGGTATGGTGGCAGCAAACGATCAGCACCGGTTCAGCTCGATGTGTGCTCGGGGTAGATCCTGTCGGGATACTTCCGCACTGATATGCGGAAGTGAGCTGGAGCGACATCATGTAGTTCAAATGGTTCTGAGCACTATGGGACTTAACATCTGAGGTCATCAGTCCCCTAGAACTTAGAACTACTTAAACCTAACTAACCTAACGACATCACACACATCCATGCCCGAGGCAGGATTCGAACCTGCGACCGTAGCGGTCGCGTGGCTCCAGACTGAAGCGCCTAGAACCGCTCGGCCACACCGGCTGGCTGACATCATGTAGTGGCCACCACCAAAGGCAAGCCTTCCGGTAGAGGACGTGCAGATGCTTCTTGCCTGTGAGGCATTATGGAAGGAACGGCTGGTCCCACGATGCTGTCAGCAGTAATCCCCGCCTACACATTGCCTACATATTTAAATGGGTGCACCACGACACATCTCTTGTCCATAGCCACACGGCAGATCGTCGGCATAATGCGAGTCAGATCGTCACTGATTTGATTGTGGGGCATCAAGAACCTATTTCTACCAGGACTGCACCGAGGCAGATTGTAACGCCACGGCCCTAGTTAAGCTTCTGAAGCGTAGTATAGTGACGGTGGTTATCGCTGAAACAACCGGTTTTCGGTTATACCGGTTTTTCAGGTCTCTACTTAAACCCGGCTTTTAAAACGGCTGGAAATAACCGCTTTCTGAAATAACCGATTTTCAGCTTTTAATGCTATTATTTCCAGTAAGACACGTAGAGTTCGAATACAGATTGAAAAATTCTGGTGAAGGTGAAGGAGCAGGAGATCTCGATCGACATCGGGTTGAGGCTGTCACAGAACTCGGTCTCCACTAAAGACGGCGAAGTTGAAGGAGACGCCGCGGCAACGGCGAGAGCGACAATTCACTGGTTGACGACTTCCCTGCACTGTCACTTTTGGAAGGTGTCTGTTTTTCACCACGAAGTAACCACAAAACTAAGGTTCAGTTATTATGACAAGTCAATTGACCGTCGATAATATTATAGGTATATAAATCAAATTTACCTTCTTTCACGAGGAACATGGTGGGTCTTTTCGCCTCCAATGGTGTAGCGAGTTGTTGGGCAGGCTCCTATTTTTAATCATCAAAGCGAATGGAGCATTATACGGGGTGTTCAAAAAGTCTCTCCGCAGTGCCGTATGATTGTTAGTCCCACGTGCCGTATGATTGTTCGCCTGCGTGGGTTACTTCCCTTCAAGTGGACTCTCCCAACATTCCACTGTTTCATTTATCTCAGCCAGTTGGTGGGTGGGTGTCGTTACGTGTTTACGTGAACGTTTAAGTTTAGTTCCTCTGTTCGTTTGTTTAGTTTTTGTCACTGTTAAAATGCTAACCATTGAAAAACGTGTGTTTTAGTCGAACAAGTGATCAAAGCTGGCGGTAAATACACAGTTTCAGTTCGTCAAACATTTAATTCAGTTTTCTCGGAGACAACACTCCCACATCACAATACTGTGCGGGATTTGATTAACAAATTTCGGGGTACGGTCTCAGGGACAGATGCACCGAGAAGTGGTCGTCCTAGCGTTTTGAGGATAAACTACTCGATATTTCTGATAAAATGTCCATGAGTCCGAACAAGTCAGTAAGAAAACTCGTCCAGGAGATCGATGTTAGCGTCGGAGCGGCCCAAATAGCTGTAAGGAAAACATTAGAACTTTTCCCATACAAAGTGACAGTCGTGCAAGAACTGAAAAATACTGATCATGGCAAGAGACTGCATTATTGTCAGTGGTTCAAAAATTTCGTTCAACAAAATGGAAGGGATATTCTTAATGAAACGTTTTTCACTGATGAAGCGTGGTTTCATTTATACTGTACTGCAAATCCATTGTGTATTCATGTGGAACCACTTCATTCTATGGAAATAGGAGTTTGGATTGCAATTTCTAGACGTCTGATTGTGGGTCCCATACCTTTCAACGAAGCAATAAACGCACAACGATACTGCAGTGATATTCTGTACCCATTTACAAGAAGATGGGGCAACCGCGCATACAGCTCGCGTTTCAATGTCACTGCTTGCTGATGTTTTTGGTGATCGCATAATTTCACAGGGACTTTGGCATCCACGTTCGCTTGAATTTTTCGTCTGGAGTGCAGTGAAAGCAACTGTCTATAAAAACCGTCCAAAATCCATCGATGAACTGAAAACTGCAATATCCACTTTCACTGCTTCTGTTACAGAAGAAATTTTACAACTTGTGTTTGGAAATCTGATTAGACGAATTGCATTGTGTATTCAACAACAGGGGGGAGGGGGGCAATTTCAACATTTAATGTGAAAATTTGTAAGTAAAAATGAATGTTCAATAAATTAATAACTTGTATTTCACTGAGTTTCATTTCGGTATATTCACTGCGGCGTACGGCACGCCCGGCTAACATCATACGGCACTGCGGAGAGACTTTTTGAACACCTCGTACTTCATTGCTACAGCACTTCGCAAAATATTTTCATTCTATGGATGGTGCCATTCTGCAACCGATGTCTGAGAACGAAATCGAGCAACCGACGTGTAGACCACCAGCACGTTCTTCACGCCGCACTTACTTGCATACCGCCTAATACGCCACACCACACGGCAAAAGATAAATTACTGTCGCAGCAATGCTGTACCGATTCTTATGTCATGCGCTTGTTGCTAGTTCCTAACGGTCGGCGTTGTCACGAAAATAGCACTGTTCACTTTCCCCATTGTTTACAACATCCCAAAATTACAAAGTAATTGAAATTTTACCCATGGCTGAGTGGTGCCGGTACGGTAGCTCAGCGTGTTCGGTCAGAGGGTTAGCAGCCCTCTGTAATAAAAAAACTGAGTTAATGGATCAACGACGAACTGAAACGGGTGTCTTGCGACGTCCGCCCCGAGCAGATTCAACGAACTAATACGAACAAAACGAGATTAAAAAAAGAAAAAAAAAGAAAAAGTGGTTAGCGTGACGGATTGCCGTCCTACGAGCCCGGGTTCGATTCCCGGCTGGGTCGGAGATTTTCTACGCTCAGGTACTGGGTGTTGTGTTGTCTTCATCATCATTTCATCCCCATCCGGCGAGCAGGTCGCCCACTGTGGCGTCGAATGTAATAAGACCTGCACCAAGGCGGCCGGACCTGCACCGCAAGGGGCCTCCCGGCCAATGACTCCAAACGCTCATTTCATTTACGAGCAAACATTACTCATTTAAAAAAAAGTTTTATTTAAAAACAAAATAAATTAGCACTTTATGTATAGTAGACTGATATGCCACTTTTTTACCAGTTATAGGGAAAGAAATGAAGAAAACCTGTTATAACCGAAAACAAATGTGTGAATTCCTAAGGGACAAATTGCTGAGGTCATCGATCAATAGACTTAAAATGTGTGTGAAATCTTATGGGACTTAACTGCTAAGGTCATCAGTCACTAAGCTTACACGCTACTTAACCTAAATTATCCTAAGGACTAACACACACACCCATGCCCGAGGGAGGACTCGAACCTCCGCCTGGATCAGCGGCACAGTCCATGACTGCAGCGCCTCAGACCGCTCGGCTAATCCCTCGCGGCGTGGACTTACACACTACTTAAACTAAGTTAACGCTAAGTACAACACTCACACCTATGCCCGAGGAAGGACTCGAACCTCCGGCGGGAAGGGCCGCACGATTATTGACATGGCGCCTCTAACCGCGCGGCCACTCCGCGCGGCTCACCGAAACCAAACAAATACCGAAAAATACCAGTTGTGAAGAACTAAAATACCGGCACGTGTCTTAGCCGGTCGGCCGGTCGGCTTCAGATACTGCAGGCGCGCTATCTCAAGAGCTATTCCTTTGCAGATTTCGGGCGATTTGTACTTACTGAGTCAATAAAGAACTTTCAATCACAATGTCAATTTTATTTCGAAATTCCCCAACGATTAAAGCCAATACATACATGATTAAAAATTCTCAGAGAAGAGAGACCACGGTAGATAGATACTTGGCAAACTGGTGACCGAGTGAGGTGGCGCAGTGGTTAGCACACTGGACTCGCATTCGGGAGGACGACGGTTCAATCCCGTCTCCGGCCATCCTGATTTAGGTTTTCCGTGATTTCCCCAAATCGCTTCAGGCAAATGCCGGGATGGTTCCTTTGAAAGGAAACAGCCGTCCCAGCCCCGGTTTACCAGCTTCTCAACGGTTCCAACAGGATGACTACTATGTGCACTTGATATAATTTTGGCACTGGGAACCATGGAACAAGTAGAAAAATGGTTCAAATGGCTCTGAGCACTATGGGACTTAGCATCTGAGGTCATCAGTCCCCTAGAACTACTTAAACCTAACTAACCTAAGGACATCACACACATCCATGCCCGAGGCAGGATTCGAACCTGCGACCGTAGCGGTCGCGTGGTTCCAGACTGTAGCTCCTAGAACTGCTCGGCCACAGCGGCCAGCGAGACATGTAGAGGTTTGCTGCTTATTACCTTGAGCATAACACAGGAATGTCTAGCATTTAATGTTGCCACCATTTGAAATCGGAGAGCACGATTACGTCACGCTGTTGCAATGAGATGACACCCACTGCCATGCGGTAGGCCTTCATAGTAACAGCCCCCTTTTGTCGTCACGATGACTGCCTCATGGGTTCATCTAAGTCAGTAATGTGTTAGGATTCTCTTCACTTCGGTTGTCTCCAGCGCTTTAAAATGCTGGAGTGGTTTGATTTCTTTTGATAATTACATAATACCTGCTTTCATTGATTATTATCTCTACATATCAGTAATTTATCTTGTCAGTGAATGATGCTGTCGGCTATACGTTTGTAAATTATGGGACAATATGTTATTAAACTTTAGCCTGTTTTAATTAGAGTTTTACGCCCTGTCCAGTTTCCTTAGTCTCCTAAATAACTGTGAGTCCATGCAAGTAGGAACCATGTTGACTGCCTTCCACTATTGGAACAGGGTTAGCTTATTAAATTCCTGGCATTTTCAAATTTCCACTCCAAGACGGAGAACCAGTTGCTACGGCCAGAGAACACTGTTGTGAGCTTTTTACGACCAGTGGACGGGCGTTCAGACGGCACAACAGGGGGAATTACAAAATGAAGGTCTTAGGCTTCAGCAGCAAATTTTTATGAATAGACCAGAAAGAAAGGTTGACATTTAAAACATCGATATAATAACAGTTGTGAGATGCAGTGTAATAAATCAGTTCCAAAACAAAGAAAATAAATCAACGAAAATTATGGAGACTTTTAATCATCTTTTTTTGCGGATATCTTAAACTTCAGATGTTCAAAGTTCCATAAGTATTAGAGCATTGCAGTGTTTGCAAGCCTTTACCAGAAAACACGTTTTTATTACACGAGACCTGAGAGTGTTCTGTTCATATAGTAGATGGCCCCAACCACCTTTTGGATTGCTCTGTTTAGTAAAATAAAATTTATAACTGCCACTGCCTGAATTTCAGAAATTTCAGATGCATTGTAAAGTATTATCTTTGTGCTCGTCAGAGGATGCATCGTTCCATATAATCAGATAATAGCTTGCCAGAGACGCAGAACGGAATAACAAATACTATTTCATTTTACACAATATAGCAGTTACCAAAGATGTGAAATATTTGCAACAAATTCAACGAATATATGAAAACAGCCTCACGAAGTTGTACACCCCCAAAAAGTGGTCCGAAACGAAAAGCAAAACTGCGAAAACGTCGATGAGCACATCGAGCTATGTCGTCAAGCCTGCATATAATACCAACAGAATATTGGCAATAAATTGGTGCTTCTCTAATTAACCCCTACATACAACACGTGTTCTGTAAAACGCAGTGCAATAGGGAAATTGAAAGAGTGTGACCTTTACCGTGCTAATTGACAGACATTCTCTAAAGCTCTGCTATATCAAGGATGATTCTGGAAGTCTCATTAAATTTTAACGGCTCACTGGAATTCTGCAGGGGTAGGATAGGCTCCCAGTTTGATTAACGGCAAATAAATTTACTTTCGTTGCCGGAGCTTGTGTAAGCGCATTTCACTGCAAACCGAAACTACCTACACTTTATCCATATCACGCATGGATAATGTAATTTCCATTTTTACTTATCAATTTTCACCTAATCCTTGAAATTTTGCCAACTTGTGGTGTACACTAAATTTCCTCATTTGTTATTCTGCAGAAGTATTTATCTCCCAAGTATTTTTTTCCTAATTTATCGATAAATTACATAATCTCTATTCGTTGTAGTACTCAGACACATTAAAGTAGGAGTCAGTTTCTTTTACTGTATCATCAAAATGGTTCAAATGTCTCTGAGCACTATGGGACTTAACGTCTGTGGTCATCAGTCCCCTAGAACTTAGAACTACTCAAACCTAACTAACCTAAGGACATCACACACATCCATGCCCGAGGCAGGATTTGAACCTGCGACCGTAGCGGTCACGCGGTTCCAGACTGAAGACCCTAGAACCGACTAACTAGGTTAAAGAGCACAGTACGAATCTAGGAGTCATTTCGTGTATTCTCTCTCGCATCTTTAATTGCAACGGAAAAACAGAGGAATATGTTATTAGATAGTACTGGTAAGGTAGTTATTTAGCTTTGTTACCACAGCAGAATGACTTAAAAGGCATCGCTCTGTCCGTTCTATCAAACACTGAGAAACTACTTCCACAGCGACACGAATTCTGTCATGATATCGAGATGAAGCACTGTTAGGTTTCCGGATGGATATTCGGTAGCTGGTCCTTCCTAATACCTTCCTCGATTTTGAAAGCATTTGAAGAACATTTATTACTCGGCGTCTCTGAAATTTTCTCACTCCGAGCTTGTCAATTTCAGGTTTTGAAACGGAATGAAAAGCAAGTCATAATGATTTCTTCTTGACATCTCTTCTTAAATACAGACATTGTCACTAATAGAATGGAAAGTATGGTCATGCAGCTTAGTATCCCCAACTTGCCCGCCCGGCTAGCCGTGCGATCTAACGCACTGGTTTCCGGGCGGGAAGACGTGCCGGTCTCCCGCACGGATCCGCCCGGCGGATTTCTGTCGACGTCCGCTGTGCCGGACAGTCTGTGGATGGTTTTTAAGGCGGTTTTCCATCTGCCTCGGCGAAGGCGGGCTGGTTCCTCTTATTCCGCCTCAGTTACACTATGTCGGCGATTGCTGCGCAAACACTATCTCCACGTATGCGTACACCATAATTACGACGCAAACATTGGGTTTACGTCCGCCCCTGGTAGCTGAGTGTTCAGCGCGACGGAATGTCATACCTAAAGGCCCGCATTCGATTCACGGCTGGGTCGGAGATTTTCTCCGCTCACGTACTGGGTGTTGTGTTGTCCTTATCATCATCATTTCATCCCCATCGACGTGCAAGTCGCCGCCGAAGTGGTGTCAACTAGGAAGACTTGCACCAGGCAAACGGTCTACCCGACGGGAGGCCCTAGCCACACGGCATTGAGTTTACAGTCGTCCGTGGGGTGAGTGGACTGCTGTAGGCCTCTTGTGGGGTCATGAAGCACTGAGTGCTACGGCGGGGCCGAAGTGTCTCCGTCTTTTCTAGGTCCCCAGTTCCACACATTACAATCTCCAAATTGCAACTGTATTCATATACTGTTAATAAATATTTTAACTTATCCAGAATGAGATTTTCACTCTGCAGCGAAGTGTGTGCTGATATGAAACTTCCTGGCAGATTAAAATTGTGTGCCCGAGCGAGACTCGAACTCGGGACCTTTGCCTTTCGCGGGCAAGTGCTCTACCATCTGAGCTACCGAAGCACGCCCGGTCCTCACAGCTTCACTTCTGCCAGTATCTCATTCTGGAAACATCCCCCACGTTGTGTCTAAGCCATGTCCCCGCAGTATCCTTTCTTTCAGGAGTGCTAGTTCTGCAAGGTTCGCAGGGGAGCTTCTGTAAAGTTTGGAAGGTAGGAGACGAGATACTGGCAGAACTGAAGCTGTGAGGACCGGGCGTGAGTCGTGCTTCGGTAGCTCAGATGGTAGAGCACTTGCCCGCAAAAGGCAAAGGTCCCGAGTTCGAGTCTCGGCCGGGCACACAGTTTTAATCTGCCAGGAAGTTTCATTTTAACTTATGTACGAATGATACGCTCCACCTATCGTTTGTTGCGATAATGATCTACTCAGTATTCAATTAACTAATGTAGTACTGTAAAGAGTAAAAGACCTTTGACCGATTATTTCCCAAATGCAGCAACAAAGGACTTGGAAAAGGAAAGTAGTGACTTACTGCCATACATCAACAGAAGTTTAGAATCATTCCAGTATGTCGTGCAGGTGTTTTCCTATTCTGACTGTTCCTCCACCGACACGAAGGTCACCCCTCAAGTTGTTTGTAAACATGCACACAGTTACCATGAGGACTATCTGCTGGTTCAGATGGTTCAAATGACTCTAAGCACTATGTGACTTAACTTCTGAGGTCATCAGTCCCCTAGAACTTAGAACTACTTAAACCTAACTAACCTAAGGACATCACACACATCCATGCCCGAGGCAGGATTTGAAACTGCGACCGTAGCGGTCTTGCGGTTCCAGACTGAAGCGCCTAGAACCGCTCGGCCACACCGGCCGGCTACCTACTGGTCGAACGCCGCACTCGAATGGGTTGCAGCATTTCGACTGAAAGTAAAGCATCGGTAGGCTCGCATTAGAGACGTATGTGATACAGTAGAGTGAACATTCGTCACGCCACGAAAGATAATCGCAACTGCTCGGGTCTGCATCATAGCATTATGCGCAGAAGGCTTGTCAGCGACGAAATTTGCTCTAGGTATGAACTGGAATCACTGTAATATGGTGCGGACAAGGAATCGGTCCAATTGACAAGCAGTGTTGAGGACTTACATCGGACAGGCCGCACTGGTCCGACAATGACTTCTGAGTAAAAGGAACCGCGAGGTGAGCTCTCCAGAGCTAAATTCGATGTTCGAAGAGACTACGGGACGTCATGTGTCGCATCAGGCTGTTAGACGATTGGATGATGCGAATTTCCATGAGCACCATGTCGTACACGACAAAAACCATGGACTCCATCATGCAGAATGGGTGCCGTGCGATTGGCGTTGGGCCTTGTTTACGGACCTATCTTGGATCTATTTGTTCTCTAATAATCGTCGACAACGTGCCCCGAGACAGCTTGGTAATGTCGAACGCCTCTAGCATTGTCCCTCATGTGCAACAATGTGGAGCGATGTTTTCGATTGCAAGACATGCGAACACCGTACATCTCTCGTGGTTGTTGAGGGCAGTCTAACTACTAGGGACGAGATTCTACAACCAACAGTGGGCCTGTATTGCCAACGCTTTAGTGACATTTTCCACTTGATGGAGGATAACTAGCGTGCTCATTGTGTTGTTCTTGTGAACTCCTTCCTTCGGCCTGCTAGGGTCAGCAGAATGGAGGGGCCGGACTGTTCCCCGAGACATAAACCCAATCGAAAATGCGTGAGATAGACTGTAACAAGCTGGTTTGGGAAGTCGATAGCGACCAGGTACTCTGGGCAAAATCGCTGTTAAAGAGTGGGAAAATGTGGACCAGGGCTGCCTTGAAGACCTCATCGATGGTATGCCACAACGGAATCAAGCCTGCATCCGAGCAATGGGGTGTTCTACAACATATTGTCGTTGTTGAGGGGTGTGTGAAAAAACTCAGCCATGAGAAACAGACGAATTTTTCGGTACACAAAGGTTTATTTTCTTGATTTTATGATCTGGGAACAATGCAAACGAATATGCGTGCCTCACAGACATTTTTGTTTTGTTTTCTGTGCTATTTCAAAATAAAGGTGTAAAGAAAAACTTTTGTTGATGTGTGTGTGTATAAGAAAATGAATCCCTAGAAATTTTGTTCCGCATCTCGAGATCTATATAACGACTAACTCATGAGATGTGGTCTCTCAGACCGCGTGAAAATTTTCGAACTCGCTCTCGAAGGCCAGTTGTGGTGGAATGCTTCTCTATTCCCTCTACCCTCCTTAAATAGCCATGCCTACGATTTTTGTTGTCGGTTGCGTTATCGCCTTCTGTGTTTATTGTTGACACTTGTTATTGATAGGTTTTGGAGTCTCCTAGCCCGCGCCTCATGAACTGTTTTCTTCAGTACAGTACCGTATAGCTCAAAATGTGTTGGCACGAATGTATCATTTTTAGCTTTCCCGAGTTTGATGAAATTGTTAGTCAGTCTATGGAGGAAGGTGTCACTGTCAGTGATACAGATCAAGCAATAAACGAAAAAGACGACGATTTTACATTAGCCAGTGATCATAGTTCTGCTGTCGAACTAGACTATCATTCAGAGGAAGAAATTCAGGAAAGTTGTGATAGGGATCTGTCTGTTTCTCCAATGAAGTACTTAAAGTGTCTGTTAAAATCGAATGTGTTCTGAGTGGTGATAAGAAAAATGTAGTTCCCAGCAATGATTGTCAATTTGAAAGACTTTCTTTTTGTACCGATCGCGTGGATTTTTTATTCAGTACTCTAAGAGTGTGTTAATGTGTACTATTTAAAAGAACCACACAAAATTACGTGCTTTTGTGTGATAAATAGTAAAATTCTGCAGGATTTGTTTAGTGCAATAAAATAATCTAAAAGCATTTAAACAACACTTAAATAATTGTAAAAAAAATTGTTATATACCATACATTAAAATTTTCAAATTATTTTTGTCTTAAATCTCGGTTTAAAAATAGAGGTCCCAGAGACCCCACCTCGTGGTATACATTACAGAAAAGTCACCTCGGGAGTTAAGGGTTAATGGTTATTTTTAGCAACTAAAGGAGTCCCAAAGCATATGAATTTCTAGGTGCCCAAATCCGCAATTTCCGTGCATTTACTTATCTGAAGAACGTCATGATTACCACCAACAGCTGCTGATAAAATGTCATTATTTAAGGACCGGTTTCGGTCCACATACCATCATCAGTTTCTTGTATACCAATGGATGAAACATGTAAACAGCATTGCGAGGTTAAATTGTCACAATACCGTTAACTGATCTAGATGCTAACGAAAATTATGTCATTCCCATATCAACTAGCAATTTCGTGATCAGCGAAATGTGTTATTCACAGACGAGTCTAGATATACTCTGACGCAAAATGATGGCCGTGATCCTCTGCGAAGACCTGTGGTGAGTGTTACCTGCCAAATGATGGCCAGGAAATCAACAGACTGCCAAGGCTCTGCGGTGTTGTGGGGAGGCTTGAGTGTTAACAGTCATACGGATGTTGTCGTTGTAGCCGCCTTACCCTCGGGCAGTGCATCGAACAGGTCCTGTTGGGCCATGTGGTGGCTGCTGCATACTACGGTGGCCCTGAATTCCTTCTAATCCCAGAGCCCATGTGGCGGGCGTCAGTAGGGATGTCTTGCAAAGCTTGGACATTCTAGTAACGCAATGGCTGGCAGCGAGTCCCGACCTGTGTGTATGTAGAATGTGCTTGACAGACGCATTAGTGGTCGCTCTGATCCACCACAAACTCCTCAAGATCTATCATGGACTCTCATTGAAGAAAGGAAACGGATGCCACAGGATGATCTCCGTAGATGTATACGGAGCACGCCACTTAGGTGCTATGCGGCCATAAACGCTAACGCAGGGCACACACGTTACTGAAACTCTCAAAATCTGATGAAAAGCACCCAGGACGCTATGAATGAATGTTTTCGCTTTGTTTTCGACATAAGTTATTTTTATGTAAACGATCGAGAGTGTAATGATGTTTTTTTGCGCACATAATTTGCGAAAGATAAAGGTACAATTTGGTGACATATCCAGTCCTCAATTATTGCTCAATGGAGTATGGCAGACGCCCAAAATCATCTTCCCCCCAATTCTTTTGAGCGGTGTATGAAAGTGGATCCGTCACAAGGGAGTGCTCGTTGTGCGTTATGACCTTTGTTGGGAGGTAAAGGTGTAAGGTGGAGCCTACCACAGTCATACTGTACCTTCTCTCCTCCCTCCCAATGCTAAATATTCTGTTCCACTTGCGAATCGTTCGTGGGAAGAACGATTTTAGGAAATCAACTGTTTGAGTTCGAAACTCTGATCTTACTTTCGTGGTCTTTTCGTGATATAGGGGAAGGCGGGGCAAGACGGGGAGGTGGGATAAGACGGGGAAGGGCTATAAGCTACAGTTAGAGTGCTGCCATCTGTAGATAGCTACGTCAACATCATCAATACACAGGTCCCAGTGTGTTGACATTGCTGAACCTTAGTTTCGCGGCGGTTTCTGTGAGCTTTGCAAGGTACGCACAGTTGTTATACTGAGTTGCAATCTTTTACACCTTTCGAGGTCCTAAAACATGTGTTTCGTGAACATTTGTCCAGACTGTATATATAGCACTGAATAGTACGTCTTATTAACAGCAAACTGCTGTGTCAGTAGTCAATGTTCACTACACATTGTTCATGTAGGCGTAACATAACCCGACAGCATGGTAGGGGGCAAGACGGGGTGGAGCAAGATGGGGAGCTGCCCCGTCTTGCCCATACTATTTGTCCAACCATTACGTTCTTATCGTCTCATGTGTTTACCTCGCTGCGGGTTTTGAACACGTACATTATACGTTGAATACAATTGTAAATAGAATGGTATTCGTTATTCCAACGTTCCCTAATTAATTACAAAGTGTGCCTTAAGCTATATGGTGAATAAAAATACACAAAAGGTGCAAAGTCAGTATTCTTGCTATGCTTTAACGACTGACTATTGGAAATATGGTATTTACTATATAATATAAATTACCAGGAATGATCTGACTCAATAGTACGTTCCACGTGTTTTATTTCAGATGGTTCGCAAGTATTCGCGACAAACTAGGCAAAATTGGTCATTGGAGTCAATGGAAGGCGCTGTAAATGCTGTTATAGAAGGTCATGTGGGCTCTTTCAGGGCTGCTCGACAGTTCAAAGTGCCACATACAACGATTGAACGACATGTGGCAAAGAAACGTGCTAATCCTGGCTATACAGTTGCGAAAAGGTTAGGACCAATCACTAGTGTATTTACCCCAGCACAAGAGGCAGAACTTAAAGACTACTTAACACAGATGGAAGGACAGTATTTTGGCCTAACACTTAAAGAACTTTGTGAACTAGCTTTTCAGCTAGTTGAACGAAACAACATCAAACATCCATTTAATACTGCAGCCAAATCTGCTGGAAGAGATTGGTTAAATGGGTTTCTTGCACGAAATCCTACCTTAACAATACGAAAACCAGAGGCCACCTCACCCGCTCGAGCAATGGGGTTTAATCGAGTTGCTGTAGATCGGTTTTTCGATCTGTTAGAAAGTCAAGTAGACACATTCAAGTTGACGGTAGACAGAATTTTCAATTGCGGTGAGACTGGTTTAACAGTCATTCCAAAAGGTCACACAAAGGTGTTTGCTTCGAAAGGCCGCAGATAAGTGGGAGCAATTACTTCAGCAGAAAGAGGCCAGACTGCGACTGCAGAAATCTGTGTTTCAGCGTCGGGGTGCTGCGTACCACCTATGTTAATTTATCCTCGAAAACGAATGCAACAAGCGTTTGAGACTGGCCTGCCCCCTGGTGCCTGGGCAGAAGTGCAAGAAACTGGTTGGATAACGAAAGAACTATTTTTGACTTGATTTAAGAAGTTTATTGAATTTACTGGAGCGTCAAAAGAAAGACCAATACTTCTCATATTGGACGGCCACAAAACGCACACCAAGAATTTAGAACTGATAGATGTGGCCCGCGAAAATGGGGTTGTCTTGCTGTGTTTGCCACCACACTGCTCACACCATCTTCAACCATTGGACGTGGCATTTATGAAACCTGTCAGTAAATTTTACGAAGATGAAGTAAGATCGTGGCTTCGCACCCACCCTGGAAAAGTTCTTACGCTGCATCAGATCGCAAGTTTATTCGGGATAGCCTTACTTCATTCAGCTACAATGTCCACAGCAGTGAACGGTTTTCGGAAAACAGGCATTTGAACAGTAAACAGAAATGTGTTCCAAGAAAGTGATTACCTTCCCTGTTGAACTACAGACATTCATCAAGCTCACACACCTGAAGTTACAGAAACGGAAGACCAAATACCAGAGATGTTGTCATGACGTATAACACCTGAATAATTAACAACTGACGATCAAGCCTCTGTTTCGTCTAACTTCCAGGTTACCAGCCCTGAAATGGTGTTAGCTATTCCAAAGGTGGATTAAAAAACAAAAGGAAACCATCTAACAAGCATGGAAAAACCGTTGTTTTAACCTAATCTCCTTATAGGAGTGAACTACTGAAGAAATTAAACGGAAAGGAGTCCCCAAACGTGCTGCATGTAAACGAAAACTCTTCTAAAAGACGTTTATAAACCTGGGATACCACCAAAAGGACATAATGACAACGAACAAGTGACGAACGTTACTGACGTCTTAACCACCCCTTCATGCTCAAGGGATAATAAACTGAGGTCGAATGACAACGAGGAAGAGAGTGAAGAATGTTTATACTGCTATGACTTCTCTGAAGGAGGCTGGATACGGTGCATTAGCTGCCGACGCTGGGCCCACGACACTTGTGCAGGGATAGAAAGTGATGATGACGAGGCTGTCCACACTTGTGTACTATGTGAAAGTAAGAGGCCTAAATAATACGTAATACCTGATTCTACTATTCGCAGAACCATGTTTCGAAACCTTATCGTCACATGATTTCGTTATTCCAGTCCTTATTTAAGATTTAGAGCTGAATTCATGCTAGTTCCCCATCTTACACCGCATATGGGGCAAGACGGGGAATTGGTAGTTTATGTTTCAAATCGAGATATTTCTAACTAAATGTAACACGTTTTCAGGCTTCTTTGCATGCTATTGTAATTCGATGGTTAAGTAAACAAATGATAATAAAACCTACTTGAATTTGTTTATTTTTGTCCGTTTTGTAAGGGTTTAAAGTTAGCTTCCCCATCTTGCCCCGCCTTCCTCTATATACCTAGGAGAAAGTAATATACTGATTGATTCTCTCAGAAAATTTAACAATAAACCACACCATGATCCACAATGTGCACAATGCGTCTCTTCAAGCGTCTGCCCGTGGAGTCGGTTCCGTGACACTTTCGTGCTTGATAAACGAACCTACAGTGAAACGAGTGGCTCCTCTTTGGAACTATTTTCTCTGTCGATCCTAACTGCTACGGATCTGATTGACACGCAGTACTATAGTACCGGTCGAATGATGGTTTCGTAAGCTGCATCCATCGTGGGCGGACTGAACTTCCTGAGAAATGTTACACTGAATCTGTCTGGCATCTGCTTTATCTGCGATTTTTATGTGGTGGTTGCTCTTTAAATAACTCCCTGCGCGTGCTTCCAGATATTTAATGGATTTGACTGTTTGCAGTGATTGTTCTATTATAGCCTAATCACAAAATAATGGTCCTTTCCGTTTCTCTATCACAGTGTTTTAAATTTGTTTATGTGGAGGGTCAGCTAACAAACCCTGCTTAAAATTCTATCCTCAGCAGATTCTCATTTCAGTAAAGTGTTCTATCGTTGCGGTGTTTCTGTGTATAACGGCATCATCCGCGAATAGCCTCATAGAACTTCAGATGTTATACAGTAGGTCGTTTACATACGAAGGCCATTCAATAAGTATGGCAACAATTTTTTTTTTCCTGAAACCAGGTTGATTTTATTCAAAATTTCAATACACCTTATTACTCCCTACTGTTTAGACTACAAAACCCTAGTTGTCAACATAATGTCCCTTCAGTGCGACGGCCTTACTCCTCCTTGTATTGTATTGTATTGCACTGTATGTTAACCGGGGGCCTAGAAACGACGGAGAGGCTCCGTCCCCACCGCAGCCACAGTGGTCCGCAACCCCACAGCGACTACCGCAGTCCACCCCTCCGCCGCCCCACACCGAATCACCCTTTCAGGGTTATTGTGCGGTTCGGCCGCCGCTGGACATCCCCCCCCCCCCCCCCTCCAGCCAGAGAACGTTTCACACCAGACGATTGTAACCCCTATGTTTGCGTGGTAATGGAATGGTGGTGTATGCGTACGTGGAGAACTGGTTCGCGCAGCAATCGCCGACATAGTGTAGCTGAGACGGAATAAGGGGAACCTTCTCGCATTCGCCGAGGCACATGGTAAACTGCCTAAAAACCATCCACAGACTGGCCGGCTCACCGGACCTCGACACAACTCAGCCGGGCGGATTCATGCCGGGGACCAGGCGCTCCTTCCCACTCCGGAAAGCCGTGCGTTAGACCACTCGGCTAACCGGGCGGGCTTCGCCACCTTACTGGTAGGGCCTGCATGCCTACATGGTACAACTCTAATGGTGGACAGCGGCCTTAGACTGTTTCCCGATGATGCTGTAGTCTACAGGAAAGGAGTATCACATGAAAGTTGTGAACAAATCACTGAGGATCTGCAGAAAATAAATGCGTGGTGTAATGACTGGCAGTTGTCTCTCAATATTAGTAAGTGTAACATACTGCGTATAACAAGGCGAAAATTCCCATTAACGTATGAGTACAAAATAAATGATCAGTCTTTGGAAGCGGTAACATCAGTCAAGTATCTGGGTGTGACTATTCAAATGATCTCAAATGGAATGATCAGATTCCACAAGTAACGGGTAAGGCGAACTCTAGATTGGGGTTTATTGGTAGAATCCTGAAGCGATGCAGTCCTTCAACAAAGGAAATAGCTTACAATACGTTAGTTCGTCCAGCCTTTGAGTATTGTTCTTCTATATGGGACCCTTACCAGTTGGGTCTGGTTCAGGAGATTGAGAATGTCCAAAGAAGAGTGGCAAGATTCGTGACTGGTACATTTAGCCATCGTGAGAGCGTTACAAATCTCATTGAAAGTTTGAAGTGGGACACACTTGCAGATAGACGGCGCGCTAAACAGAAGGGGCTGCTCACTAAATTCCGAAATCCAATCTTCACCGAGGATGTAAAGCATATATTATTACCACCAACTTTCAAATCGCGTAATGATCACCATTCAAAGATAAGGGAAATTAGAGGTCGTACTGAGGCGTTCAGACAGTCGTTTTTCGTTTTTCCCTCGCGCGATCCGCGAGTGGAACAGACGGGGGGGGGGGGGGGGGATATGACTTTGGCGCGAATTGTGGTCTCCGCCACACACCGCTTGGCCTCTAGCGGAGTATATATGGATATGCAGATGTAGAATCAACCTGCTGCTGAATCAGTAACATCCCCATCGTCCACGTACTGCTTCCCGCGGGTTGGATTTTTCACTGGGCCAAACAAACGGAAGTCGGAAGATGCAAGATCCGGGTAGGGTGGATGATGAAAAACCGTCCAATGAATTTTTGTGATCTCCACTCGGGTGCGCAGACTTGTGTGAAGCCTTCCGTTCTCACGGAGAAAATGTTCGTCCGTATTTTTGTGGCGACCAACACGCTGAAGTCGTTTCTTCAATTTCCTGAGGGCGGCACAAAACACTTAACAGGTGATCGTTGTGCTATGAGGGAGGACATCTAGCAGAGCCCAGAAGAGCGTCGCCAAGACTTTACCTGCTTAGGATGGACCTATTAACATTTTGTTTGGAGGAGATACGCTGTGGAGCCACTCCTTGAACTGCCGTTTTGTTTCAGATTCGAAGTGACGAGACCGTGTTTCATCGCCTGTGACGATGTTCGATAAAAAGTTATCACGATTAGGCTCGTAACGTGCAAGCAATTCTGCACGGTCCGCCCCCTGATAGCTGGGTGGTCGGCGCGACGCAATGTCAATCCTAACGGCCCGGGTTCGATTCCAGGCTGGGTTAGAGATTTTCACTGCTCAGGGACTGGGCATTGTGTTGTCCTTATCATCATCAATTCATCCCTATCGACACGCAAGTCGCCGAAGTGGCGTCAACTCGAAAGACTTGCACCAGGTGAACGGTCTACCCTACGGGAGCCCCTAGCCACACGGCATTTTCGAATTCTGCACGGATGGTCATTCGTTGTTCTTATAGTCTCTTTTTAAGTGGCGAGCAACCCACCGATCACAATCCAACTGGTGGACGAGTGTGTCAGCACTACCAACAGAGACGTCCAGTTGAGCAGCGAGGTGTTTGATTGTGATCCGTCGATTACCTCGAATGAGAGTGTCCGCACGCTCCAACACTGCAGGAACCACAGCTGTGTCTGGCTGGCCGCGACGCGAGAGATCGAACAGGTTTCGCGACCCCATTGCCATGATTACAGATGGCTCGCTCAAGGACTCACCGTGCTACCGTTCACCGACAGGTTTCCGTAGACATTCTGCAAGGTCTATGAATATCTGCTACGCTTTTATTTTCCGCCAAAGGAAACTCAGTGGCAGCTCTCTCCTTGAAACGCGTCTCCGTTATGGACGACATTTTGATGGCTATATGTAGCGCCGTCCCCTACTGGACACTGAAGGGGCTGAAGAGCGAATATTCCACGATGCCCCACAGCAAATTCAGCATATCCTCATCCGAAACTGGCCGAGAAAAGAATGCGGTGCTTTACTATTGAACGCTCCTTGTATATTGTGAAGAGTAATGATCCTGTAAGACTCCCATGGCGTACCCCAGTAGGTCTGATGACTTCTGTCCATTAAGAATTACACGCTGCGTTCTCTTTGCTAGAAACACATCTGTCTAGTTACAAACGTAATATTTTGATATCACTTAGGGTAATATTTTAGTCATTAGGTGACATAGCGGAACTGCAACGATCGCTATCTCGAAACCAAAGAACACGGCATTAACCTGAGTGCTAGTACCTATTTCCTTCTGTGTCAAGTGGACGAATATTTTTTTAGGCCTATAGTTTTGTACGTCTCTCCGGCGACCGTTCTCTAAAACAGAAGCGCCCAGCAGATTTTTCCAATCACTGGGAAAGATTTGTGCCTCCATCTACCTACGGCACACTGCTTATAGAACAGGAGCACGTTCTTTCGCATACTCTGTGTAGAACTGTGCAGATATTCCATTAGACACGATCGCCCTTCCACTGTTGAAAATTTCAGTTTACTCTCTACCCCGTGGTCACTTATTTGCGTAACTGACATTTGGACGTTCATGCCACGATTTAAACGAGGAACTACTGTACGATCTTCGTCAGCGAAACATTTTAGAATAAGGAATATAGCCATTTCTCAGTTATCCGCCATTTCGATGCTATTACGGGCCCAGTCAGGACAAACTGTTTTGATTCTTTTATTGATTTAATGTAAGCTAGAAACATTTTATTGGAAAACGTGGTGTGATTTAATGCAGAGAATGGTGTGGACCACTGGAGCTCAAAGACCTTCTGAATTATGTTGATGCGATCAACGTTATTGTGGATAAGAAGTGGTGTGCCGAAAGTTGATATGATGTTTAACGAGTGTGGTATGATAAAGTTATTGTTCATTTCAAGCGTTTTTATAGATTAGAGAGCTTGCATGAGGGACAAACATAGTCTGAAGGACGGAGTTTAATCTTTATGGACTGAAACTAAGACAAAATAAAGCGCCAAAATAAAACGTACAAACGTTTCGTAAATATTTCAAAAAAATTCTTCTTTGTTTGTCACGGGTTATTTTGCTCCCATATTATGAGGTTAAGTATCCAGTCGAATTTTGCTGAAATTACTCTACGTCTTTCCTTAAGTAATCAAGACCGCGTATAAGGACCGGTTTCAGAAAGTAAAATCTAGCGACCAACTCCCAGTTTTCGATGTTTGTCGTATGATATTTCTGTACTGTCTGTACCTCTCGTCAAAATTTTCATGTGGAGACACTATAGAACATTTCACTGTTTCCTAGTACAGTTTTGATTCATCTTGTTTAAAATACGTATGAAAATCTCACGGAAATATAAAAGCGGTCTATAAGTCTACATTTTGCCACCCAGATTCAGAGGCAGATTTCGAAATAGCTGTAACGCAAGATCAAAGAGCAGTTCGTGGTTGGTGCCACCCTAACAATTTTTAATACGTCGAAACAGTAATAACGGCGTGTTTACATATCAATGTTTCTCATGGGAAGTGTGTCGATGTACATGAATCAACGAGAAAAGCCAATCCACAGAGTATGAGCTGTCGCCCGTGGTGATAATTTGCGGAGCGTTAAATTGCTTACGCAAATTATAATTCACGTCAGCGGAGGGGGTATGTTCCCCGTGCGCATTCGATAAGCCGCGAAGCAGGCTCTGAGGACAGATTAGCGTGGCCCGGAATACGCCTCTGAGCCGTTGTTATCCATCATGTTGGAAAGCCACAGGCGCCGTGGTAATTAAATCAGCAGCGCCAGGGTGTGAGGGTAGGGCGAGGGTAGTCAGGGGGAGTGCCACGTGCAGCGTTACTGTGAAATGGCAGCCCTTAATGACCCGGGACACGACAAAGAACTTCGATCATTTAAAGCTGTATGTTAAGAAAAAATTCTGAACATTGCTTGCCCTAAAATTTATCCCAAAATTATTGAACATGGTCACCCGAAACGCAATCTTACGCAATTAATAATGCTTTACCCGTGGCAGAACATCCACAATCGCAACATAGCATTATTCTGAAGCGATCTACGTCTACATCTACATGGATACTCTGCAAGTCACATTTAAGTGCCTGACAGAGGGTTCATCGAACCACCTCCACAATTCTCTGTTATCCCAATCTCGTATGAAAGACTTAGGTTTAAACAATTACTACAGTAACTACTTAATTAACTATCCTGTATCAAGCCTTTCGCTATAGACTCAGTTCGTGCAGGGCAAATGTGTTTGCCTTTTGTAACCTTTAATGCACGAAAAATCTGATAATCTATCTGCTGGAGTGGTAGAGAGACTGACATCCAGTGACGCTATTCCTGCAACTGCGTAATTCTCAGAAGTGCATCTCGTAGTGCTACCTGTAATGCTACTAACATTCTAGGGAAGAAAGTAGCACACACCTGAGTTATTAAATGCTGTATGTGGGTTGTTGTTGTTGTTGTTGTGGTCTTCATTCCTGAGACTGGTTTGATGCAGTTCTCCACGCTACTCTATCCTGTGCAAGCTTCTTCATCTCCCAGTACCTACTTCAGCCTACATCCCTCTGAATCTGCTTAGTATACTCATCTCTTGGTCTCCCTCTACGATTTTTACCCTCCACGCTGCCCTCTAATACTAAATTGGTGACCCCTTGATGCCTCAGAACATGTCCTACCAACCGATTCCTTCTTCTAGTCAAGTTGTGCCACAAACTTCTCTTCTCCCCAATCCTATTCAGTACCTCCTCATTAGTTATGTGATCTATCCATCTAATCAAAAAATGGCTCTGAGCACTATGGGACTTAACATCTATGGTCATCAGTCCCCTAGAACTTAGAACTACTTAAATCTAACTAACCTAAGAACAGCACACAACACCCAGCCATCACGAGGCAGAGAAACTCCCTGACCCCGCCGGGAATCGAACCCGGGAACCCGGGCGTGGGAAGCGAGAACGCTACCGCACGACCACGAGATGCGAGCCCCATCTAATCTTCAGCATTCTTCTGTAGCACCACATTTCGAAAGCTTCTATTCTTTTCTTGTCCAAACTAGTTATCGTCCATGTTTCACTTCCATAGATGGCTACACTCCATACGTATACTTTCAGAAACGACTTCCTAACACTTAAATCTATACTCGATGTTAACAAATTTCTTCAGAAACGCTTTCCTTGCCATTGCCAGTCTACATTTTATATCCTCTCTACTTCGACCATCGTCAGTTATTTTGCTCCCCAAATAGCAAAACTCCTTTACTACTTTAAGTGTCTCGTTTCCTAATCTAATTCCCGCAGCATCACCCGACTTAATTTGACTACATTCCATTATCCTCGTTTTGCTTTTGTTGATGTTCATCTTATACCCTCCTTTCAAGACACTGTCCATGCCATTCAGCTGCTCTTCCAAGTCCTTTGCTGTCTCTGACAGAATTACAATGTCATCGGCGTACCTTAAAGTTTTTATTTCTACTCCATGGATTTTAATACCTACTCCGAATTTTTCTTTTGTTTCCTTTACTGCATGCTCAATATACAGATTGAACAACATCGGGGAGAGGCTATGTGGGTAATGTAGGTAAATGAGACCCATTCCCATGAAGTAAACTCTGATATACTCTGAGATGATATAATTCATAAGATCTCTGATATACTCTGGGATGGTATAAGTCATAAGAGAGCGACATGCACATAAATAGATAGCGGTAGTATCGGGCACAGAAGGTATAAAAGAGCAGTGTATTATGGAGTTCTCTTTTGTACTCGGGTGATTCATGTGAGAAGGTTTCCGACGTGATTATGGCCTCACGACGGAATTTACAGACTTTGAACACTGAATCGTAGTTGGAGCTAGACGGGTGGGACATTACATTTCGGGAATTGTTAGGGAATCCAATGTTCCGAGATCCACTGTGCCAAGAGTGTGTCGAGAATATCAAATTTCAGGCGTTACCTCTCACCATGGGCAACGCAGTAGCCGACGGTCTTCACTTAACGAACGGGAGCAGCGGCGTTTGCGTAGAGCTTTCAGTGCTAACAGACATGCAGCACTGTTTGAAATAATGGCAGAAATCGATGTGGGATGTGCGACGAACGTATTCGTTGCGATGATGCGGCGAAATTTGACGTTAATGGGCTATGGCAGCAGAAGACGTTGCCTTTGCTAACAGCACGATCGCCTGCAGCCCGTTTCCTGGCCTCGTGACCATATCGGTTGGACCCAAAAAAGAACGGAAAACCGTGGCCTGGTCAGATGAGTCCCGATTTCAGTTGGTAAGAGTTGATGGTAGGATTCGAGTGTGGCGCAGAGCCCACGAAACCATGGACCAAAGTTATTAACAAGGCACTGTGCAAACTGGTGGTGATTCCATGATGGTTTGGGCTGTGTTTACATGGAATGAAACGGACTGGATCCTCCGGTCCAAACGAACCGATCATTGACTGAAAATGGTTATGTTCGGTTACTTGGAGACAATCTACAGCTATTCATTGACTACAAGTTCCGAAACGACGATGGAATTTTTATGGATGACAGTCCGCCATGTCACCGGGCCACAGTTGTTCACGGTTGGTTTGAAGAACATTCCGGACAATTCGGGCGAATGATTTGGCTAAGATCGCCCGACATGAATCTCAGCGAACATTTACGGGACGCACCAGCAACAGTTTGGCGATTGTGGATGCTACAGAGGCAGCACGGCTCGGTATTCCTGCAGGTGACTTCCAGCGAGTGCATGGCACGTCGAGCTGCTGAACTACGCTGGGCAAAAGGAGGTCCGACACGATTTTAAGACGTATCCCATGACTTTTTTCACCTCAGTGTAAATATGATGAGATAAGACACAAGTTGTCGAAAAAACAGACAAAAGCAAATATGTAAAGTAATGAAATCACGAACAGCAGTTGTGCTGAATAAACATTGTAATGAACCAAATAGTTATACATAATTAATTACTCCTCATGTGCGAGTGCAATGCTTCTGACATGGTATTAAACATCGCAAATTATCTTCAGAGTACCACTACAAAGCTGTTGCCGTGTTTCTAAGTTTCTAAGATAGTAAGTCACTTGTATCTGCAGATGAATGTGCAACAAACCGAATACTGCCTTCCAGGTTCACACGTGAAATCGGATGGAGCACAAAAAACACTGACTTCCCACAGAAAATCCAATGAAAGAAAGGAAAGAAAAAAAAATCCATGATTTGAGAAGGTAGTTCAATTTGTCATAGCTCGAAACATATGTAAAATTTCAATAATGTAAATGAAACACTAATACTTGAGCAAACAGCTATCTCACCAAACTTTCTGAAACAGCAAGCTGAATGCGCGCGTCTCGAAACACCAATTCCACGAGTAAATAGCAGCCAGCGTCCGGAGCAGAAGTTGAAGCAAGGGATTTTGTTTCACATGTGGTTCCGTGACTAAATTTTCTCTGTCAGTTTCCTAATTGGCTGTTACAGGTGAAAGCTTTGCGAGCGACAAAGAGATACCACGCAGTGTCACGCAAAGACACACTTCGGTGACAATCGAATTCAGCAGCTACTGAGAGTCACTGTGGAAACAAGTTACGCGTTTCATACGACGGTGCACGTAATATGAAATAAGGCAGCGCAGAGAGCATCAATTTTTCCACGTATGTGAATATCGCACCTGCATTATGCTAATTTAACAGGCCTTGTTTGATTTGGTATTTACGTTAGACTCTTACATTCGACGATGTGGGTAAATATTCAGGACTGTGTCTTGTACAGGTTTCCGTTCGGAACTTGCGGTCAACGACTTGGGGTTGATCTTGGTTTCCATTCGTTACATTGTTTGCGGCAGTGACCACCCTAGTTATCACACTACGACACGAAAGCCTATAAAGACGTATCAGCGTTCAAACACGCTATCCTACCAAGTTAGCGATATTGTTGCGGTGCAGGATTTGCATTTCGGAGGGATGGGGTTCAAATTACCCGTCCCGCCGTCCAGATTTCGGATTGCCGCTATTAATTCTCTTAAAAATCTATTTACACATGACAGGATGGAACTGAAATGCTATAAAATTCCGAAATGTATTTCAAACGGCATCATGCACACAAGCTGTCAAGGGAACGAGACAGGATAGGGCATCAACGTCAAGGTTTCTCGTCAGGGAGAGAGGTTTGACGGTGACTTTGTCGTTGGAGGAGGAAGAGGGGTGGGGGGCGGGTTGGAATGGTACGGTGGCATAGTCTATTAACATTAGAAGTCAAGTTATTCACGTTTTGCCACTATTGTTTTAGTGCCATTAATGTAACTCATGCTGTATTATTAGTGTCTGTTTGTAAATGTATAAATGTTTTTGTTTTCTGCCGACGAATATCCTTTTATCTGTGGTTTATGTATGGAAAAAATGATGGTTCTATTATTGATTCACTCATATGTATCAATATAAAAATTTATCGTTAGGGAAGGTAAAGCTGGAGCGAAGTTGCTCTGAGTGTAAGAGGCGGTCAGCGCACCAAACAAGAAGCCTAAGAGCGATAGTGAGTGCGCCAATAGAGGAACGGCCGGTAGTCAGTCGCTATCTTTTACATTGGCAACAGCATGCAGAGGAAGCGAGGCTAAATCATCTGAAAATTTTCTGTAAATAAGCCTTGGGTGGACTCATTCTCAGATTACTGTAGTGTGGAATGTTTGTGCAATGCTGTATGATGTTTGTATGCGGAAAGAAAAAATATATTAGATAAATTTGTATGCAGGGTCACGCTTGCGCAATGAAAATTAGCGCTATCACCGTTGCAGATCAATGTACAGTCGCTTCCAGCCATTTCACTGCTTCTTTACATTGGTAAAAATCCATGAATTGGTATATATTTTGCTGTGATCTAATACTTTTGTGGAATGTAACCGTCACGTAAGGTGTGGCAGGGTCCTATTCGTAATCCCTAAAGTTATCTGATTGTCCATAATGTTGAATCTATTTGAAAAAAAACAAATATTTTATTTCGTTAATAATAGCAACTGAATTTCTTTACGTACGAGTAAAATCACTAGTCGAGTTTAAGAAAGACTGCATATTTGAAAATTGACGAAAAATTTACTATTTGATAAAAGTAACTAACATATTGTTCCATTCTGTTTTGAAAAGATTGCTGAGTAAGCAGTTCATACAAAGGTTGTGTTTTATGTAATGCGTTTCTACTTCAGCAGTGTTCCAAGTAATTGTCGCCATGTGTCGTCGTAATGGGAGGGCCCATTTTCTGGAAGTAGGTTTGTTTCTTACTTCTGTAGATATCACAGGAGAAATATTATTTCAAAATATATCAAACGTTACTGGGAGGGAAAGACTTGTTTGCCTATTAATACTTCACTGTAGTGATGTGTACAGGCTAGTTGAAAACAATCTGAAAAGCCTGTAAGGTTTTCGCAGGGAACGTTATGCTGACAAAAAACTGATAAGAAAAAAATTCGATACTTGTCGTCGTTTATGAGTTAATTAGCATTGAAGTTAGGAAATTAGGCCGTTGCGCGAGCACATTCAAGTGACCGAGCGAGGTGGCGCAGTGGTTAGACACTGGACTCGCATTCGGGAGGACGACGGTTCAATCCCGCGTCCGGCCATCCTGATTTAGGTTTTCCGTGATTTCCCTAAATCATTCCAGGCAAATGCCGGGATGATTCCTCTGAAAGGGCACGGCCGACTTCCTTCCCCATCCTTCCCTAATCCGATGAGACCGATGACCACGCTGTCTGGTCTCCTTCCCCAAAACAACCAACCAACCAACATTCAAGTGCCCACCAGAGGCGATATTGCCAAAGCGTTCTTCGTTTGGTTTCCTAAAACCGAACAAGAGAGCGATACAAAAATGGGACAAGACAAGGTAGTAAGGACTGAACCTAAACGAAAAGTTGAGCAGTCTCGCGCGTTATCATCTACTGACACCAACTGCATCTGGAGAGCCATTGAATTTGCGCACCAAATGGCCTGACATACTACGCTAAATTAACTGCTAAATGCTAAATGCTAGATGCTAAATGTGGTGTGCGTACTGTAAGACCTTCGGTACACACACCATCAGATTATTTGACTCGTCACTCTAACGAAGTAGGCGAATGTCAGCAATATGTCTCGTGGTCTTATCGTGGCGTGTTTATCTTCTGCCGTTAGGTCAGACGATAGAAATGCCACTTGCACGCTTAGAGTAGCAGATTGACGGTGACCAACTTTAAACAGAACTTGATTAATTTTCACACACATTTATGAAAATAATAAAAAGCATTATGTAACTTGATTCTTGATGCTGTTTACAATTGACAATCTGGAGTTCCTTTGGTCTTGGTACGTTAATCTTATTCTCACATATCTCTGATACTTGACAAAGTGTCTATTCATTTATCTTCATGGCTACGTACAGGAATATGGTAATCTTATTAGGCGCAGACTGAAACTTGACTATAGACTGGTACAGACTGGTGCAGACAAATGCAGACTGACTAATTGGAGGTCTGTACACTTGTTATAATACCTCGCGTGTTCAGGTATCGCTGTGCGAGTGTGATCCGTGAGAAGAAAAGGTTCTACGTTAGCAGCAATCTCAATGGCTGCGTTACATATTAATACGAGGATTGGCGGAATCTGAATTTGGTCCGTCTCTAAGGCAGCGCCATCTCGTAGTGCGGGGATGGAACAGCGCTGCGCCTGCGCTGTTGTGCTTAGCGGGGCGCGCTCTAGTGGGAAATTTGTGTATGCGCTGACTACACGGAACTATGTACACAACACTAAATTAACTCTGAAACAATTATTTCGAAGCATAACTTACCCGGCAACACCCTTAAAATCTTTTCATACTGTTTCTGGCCACCGTGTGTAGAAGCTGTTTTTAACGATGGATTTTGCTAACCTGTCCTCAACTGAGATAAACGCTAGAAGATTCCATTTTAACTAAAGACTGTCTTAAGCCTAATAATTATTAACACTTATTTCAAAACTGTATGGATGACTGGGACTGTCAACCGTATTTTTTACCTGGCTGCAGTCAGTTACAACCGCTAATGAAGCTATGTTGAAATACTGCTTTCAAAAATATACTTTTTTATACAAAATAATGTAATTTGGAGACGAAGTTGATAGTTTGAATAAATGCTTCACAGAGATATAGTCCGTTAGACACTACGAGCTACTTCATGGAGACGTCACGAAGTCACGGAACTTCCGTATTCTACCAAAGATTATGTCAATGTCTACGACTGAACAACATTGGTACCGACGTTGATTTCGTAAGATGGTGGATGACGGCTTATTTTCTCTCTTGCCTTTCAGCATCGAGCTCCAGTTTCCATGCATCATTAAGGGTGTAGCCACAGTTCCTGTTAAAGTTGTCATTCTGATTTCAACAGCTTCCTCGATTACAAAATCCCAGAAGATGTCTGTTCATGTGACTGTGTTCGGCAACAACAGATTTTTCGAAATTGCAACATTTAAAGAGACATTGGTGCTGTGTGCAGCTTTGCGAAGTTACACATATTGTCTGACTGAGGTAATTGCTACCAATTCACAAGGCACTTTATAAATTCGAGAAACACCGAGACCAGGACTGGCTTTTAGTTAGCGCAATATCTCTTTAATTTTCGTGAGTAATCGGAACATGGACAGAATACCGTGTCTCCCCAGGACTCTGCCTATTTTATCTATACTTTCTATAAAAAGACAAGTCGTCGTTTGACGTTGTTACCAAAAATCTCCAAAATATTTACTTCAAATTTTTACACGATACTCGAAAAAACTTTTGGACGGACATAGGCTATATATTTCTTAATATATATTGTGTACAAGTGTATATAAACTATATAAAGTGGAAAAGTTTTAGCAAAAATCTCGAAAAGTTCTTGATTGACTAGCTTCAGATTTTTACACGTTTCTCTAATAAACCTTCGGACGGATAAAAGACATACACGTTTTTAATCTATATAGCATATAAATATATATTTCAAATCCTTACTACTATATAAAGGTAAGTTACCAAAACTCTGGAAAAGTTCTTGACCGATTTACTTCAAATTTTTACTCGAAATTGTAATGAACATTTGAGCGGACGCAGGCTAAATATTTTTAACGCATGTAATATATATTTGTGATAAATAAAGCGCAAATGTTGCTATTGAAAAATTCGAAACATTATTCGACTTAATTCAAAATTTTACACGGTGCTCTAATGCACTGTCGGACGGACAAAGGTGTATAGATTTTGTAAAGTACAGGGTGAGCACAAAGTCCTGATTATAACAATTTATTACAGAATAACCCTTTACATAACAATTTACATTTGATGCCGTTACATAGGTTGGTGTTACTAGTTTTTTTTTTTTTTAAGACGACTCACGTTAGTAAACCTCAACGTGTGCTCCCTTGGTAGCTCGGACAATGTCGAGGCGGTATTCCAGTTCCCGCCAGATGTTTCGTAACATGTGTTCTGTCACAGTACCCACAGCAGCTTGTATCCTAGCCTTCAGTTCGTCGACGTCAGTAACTGGTGTGACGAAGACTCTGTTCTTGATAAAGGCCCAGAAAAAAAGTCAAGGAGCGTAATGTCTGGAGAGCGGGGTGGCCAGGGTGTTGGACCGTTCCTTCCAATCAATTCACCGATCCGGAAATCTTTCATCCAGGAAATCACACACTGTCAGTGCTGTCAGTGTGCGGGTGAGGAGGGGGGGGGGGGGGAGGGAAGGCGCGGGGTGTGCTCCAACTTGCTGGAAAAGTATCAATGGTTGATATTCTTCTAACTGTGGGGCAATGAACTGTTGCAAAACGTCTAACTAAATGTTAGCGGTAATGGAATTTTCCGCGAAGAAAAACAGTCCAAAAAATCTTCTTGTGCTTGAGGCCGCACCGTTCACTTTTTCACTGTCTCGCTGCAACTGTTCAGTAGCATGTGGAGACTCTGAACCCCATATTCGGACATTATGCTTATTTGCCATTACACTGACATGAAAGGTGGATTCATCGGTAAAGCATATGCGATTTAAGCAATCGTTAGTGCATCAATCCTGTTGAGAATCTCAGTTGCAAATTCAGCACGTGTCAGTAAATCATTTGGTTGCAAGGCCTGGACGATTTGCAATTTGTAAGCATGCAACCTAAGCCTTTTATGATGAATCTTCACCACAGTTGCTTGCGGTATTTGAAATTGACGTGTGCTTGGCGAGTTGATTTAGGGGGACTCCGGTGAAACTATTGCCGAACACGATCAACAGTTGCATCACTCACACGAGGCCTGCCACTTCGAGGACGATCTTCAACGCCGCCTGTTTCGTTAAACTTTGCATACCACCGCTTTATTGATTTAACGTCAGGAGGGCTGCGTCCATAAGAAGCCCGAAATTTACGCTGAACACTGATGGGTGATTTCGTTTCGTGAAACCAAAGCGCACATTGCGCTTTCTCCTGCTTCGAAGCCACTACGCCAACAACTAACATGACGTAACAGACTGTAATGTCGCGAGTCAATACGCAATAGCATTTTATTGCAGTAAGCTACTCTGAAGTACAGGCTCGTAGCTTTGGAGCCATTGGAGGTCGCAATATACAGCCGCTAGTATCTAAGCGTGACTCACTCGCACCTGTCGCTAGCCTAGCCTTGGGAAGTGCAACCTGTGTTATTTCGAGCGACAGAATATTCAAGCCCCAAAGAATCTAAATAAACAGTATTAAATATTATTCAATTTTGTTAAATGTCAATATACAGCCCTTTGTTATTAAACGGAAGGTTGTGTTAAAATCCCAGCGATGTAGCTGAGATACTTTCAGATTCAGAGACAATTACCTAAAACACCAAAAACCGACACTTATAAGAATAAAGTCAGTTCGGATTCATAGCAGTTTGTCCTTTAGTGTCATTTGGAATTATTACTGGAGTTCACTAAATGGCAGAACAATTTATTTAGATTTTTTATAATTAAAAATGTTCACTATTTTTCATTTTCGTAACATAGAACTCAGAAAGGGTTACTATTTATTTAATAATTGTTTTGTTGTGTGAATAAATGAGAGCGAGTGAGAGTGTATATGTGGGACCTACGTAAAGATTCACTGTTATCTGATGTTTAAATATTACTAACTATGTCATGGGAAAGTGTGAAGTAAGCAGTTGCAATGAAAGCTGTAATTTCCCTACCTTGCTGATGATGTATGTTCAAGGGTACTTGCTTTTGAAAGAAGGCAGGCAGAATAGCCATTCGCAGGGTAATGATTTTCTAGTCATCTCAAGATTAGTTTTCTTTTCGTTATTTTTTCTTATTAAGATTTGCATGATGAAGTGACATAAATGCATCTGTGAATATTGATTGGCGTAGGACAGTTCTGGCGCGAGAAAGAACTCGAAGGATTGTTTTGATTGGCTGGTCATTTTGACCAACCAATCAGAGTTAAGCATTTCCCGCGCTCTATCAAGTACTTATTGGCGCTGGAAGGAACGGCAGGGAGTCAGTCGCTGGCTGACTATCGGACGTACAGCTCATGTTGCACGTGTCCGTCTACTTTATGAGTAACACGAAGAAGGTATTGGTATTTCGCGTATTGCCGTGAAAGCAGTTACATTTACTGACAGATTGTGGAAATTTGAGCTTTGTGAAGTGTTTAGTTGGAAAGATAAACGTGTGCGAACTTTCGGCCTTTGTAGAATTCCACGTGGCATGTTTCATATTCATCTATGGAATAGTAGGCGACCACTTTCTTTATTAGAAATCCACAAAAAAAAAGGGGACCGAAAGTGAAACTCATATATTGCAGCAGAGTATGGACTGTAGATCACGTAATAATTCGGGTCGGTCTTAAGTACATTTCTGGCTGTCATGCTTGTATACTGGGTTGTATGAACTGTGAGCTGAGGATATTCATATTAGTTGTCTAAATAAATACGTGCTGATGGCTAATTCTTTAATTTTGAACCTAAAGAAATAAAGAACTTCTTGCGGATTTTTGACATTTTATCTAAAAGAAAGAAGCAATCGCCCTCCACCCCAAAATCGTTATAAGATGTTACAGGATAGCTTGCTGTCAGAGTTTAGGGGACTTTACAAACGTAAGTATTGACGATGTTTCTCTTCAACGCTGCTTTTAACATTGTCTGAACAGTATCTAAGTTTGCAGAGAATCGGGCTGGTGACCAGACGCCGTACTGAGGTAGGTGGAACTCTTTGGTGTTGTTTTTGTTCTTGTCGTGGCCTTCAGTCCCGAGACTGGTTTCATGCAGCTTTCCGTGCTACTGTATCCTGTGTAAGCTTCTTCATTTCCCAGTACCTACTGCAACCTACATCCTTTTGAATCTGCTTAGTGTATTCATCTCTTGGTCTCCCTCTACGATTTTTACCCTCCACGCTGCCCTACAATACAAAATTGGTGATCCCTTGATGCCTCAGAACATGTCCTACCAACAGATCCCTTCATCTAGTCAAGTTTTGCCACAAACTTCTCTTCTCGCCAATCCTATTCAATACCTCCTCATTAGTTATGTGATCTACCCATCTAATCTTCAGCATTCTTCTGTAGCACCACATTTCGAAAGCTTCTATTCTCTTCTTGTCCAAACTATTTATCGTTAATGTTTCACTTCCATACATGGCTACACTCCATACAAATACTTTCAGAAAATACTTCCTGACACTTAAATCTACACTCGATGTTAACAAATTTCTCTTCTTCAGAAACGCTTTCCTTGCCATTGCCAGTCTACATTTTATATCCTCTCTACTTCGACAATCATCAGTTATTTTGCTCCCCAAATAGCAAAACTCCTTTACTACTTAAAATGTCTCATTTCCTAATCTAATTCCCTCAGCATCACCCGACTTAATTCGACTACATTCCATTATCCTCGTTTTGTTCTTGTTGATGTTCATCTTATATCCTCCTTTCAAGACACTATCCATTCCGTTCAACTGCTCTTCCAAGTCCTTTACTGTCTCTGACAGAATTACAATGTCATCGGCGAACGTCAAAGTTTTTATTTCTTCTCCATGGATTTTAATACCTACTCCGAATTTTTCTTTTGTTTCCTTTACTGCTTGCTCAATAAACAGATTGAATAACATCGGAGATAGGCTACAACCCTATCTCACTCCCTTCCCAACCACTGCTTCCCTTTCACGTCCCTCGACTATTATAACTGCCATCTGGTTTCTATACAAATTGTAAATAGGCTTTCGCTCCCTGTATTTTATCCCCACCACCTTCACAATTCGAAAGAGTCAACATTGCCAAAGCATTCTCTAAGTCTACAAATGCTAGAAACGTAGGCTTGCCTTGCCTTAATCTAGCTTCTAAGATAAGTCGTTAGGTCAGTATTGCCTTACGTATTCCAATATTTATACGGAATCCAAACTGATCTTCCCCGAGGTCGGCTTCTACTAGTTTCTCCATTCGTCTGTAAACAATTCGCTTTAGTATTTTGCATCTGTGGCTTATTAAACTGATTGTTCGGTAATTTTCACATCTATCAACACCTGCTTTCTTTGTGATTGGAATTATGATATTCTTCTTGAAGTCTGAGGGTATTTCGCCTCATGCATGTTGCTCACCAGATGGTAGAGTTTTGTCAGGACTGGCTCTCCCAAGGCCGTCAGTAGTTCTAATGGAATGTTGTCTACTCCCGGGGCCTTGTTTCGACTCAGGTCTTTCAGTGCTGTGTCAAACTCTTCACGCAGTATCATATCTCCCATTTCATCTTCGTCTTCAGCCTCTTCCATTTCCATAATATTGTCCTCATGTACATCACCCTTGTATAGACCCTCTATATACTCCTTCCACCTTTCTGCTTTCCCTTCTTTGCTTAGAACTGTGTTTCCATCTGAGCTATTGATATTCATACAAGTGGATCTCTTTTCTCCAAAGGTCTCTCTAATTTTCCTGTAGGCTGTATCTATCTTACCCCTAGTGAGATAACCCTCTACGTCCTTACATTTGTCCTCTAGCAATCCCTGCATAGCCATTTTGTATTCCTTTTTGCCTGCTTCATTTACGGCATTTTTATATTTTCTCCTATCATCAATTAAATTCAATATTTCTTCTGTTTCCCAAGGATTTCTACTAGCCCCCGTCTTTTTACCTACTTGATCCTCTGCTGCCTTCACTACTTCATCCCTCAAAGCTACCCATTGTTCTTCTACTATATTTCTTTGCCCCATTCCTGTCAATTGTTCCCTTATGCTCTCCCTGAAACTCTGTACAACCTCTGGTTTAGTCAGTTTATCCAGGTCCCATCTCCTTAAATCCCCACCTTTTTGCAGATTCTTCAGTTTTAATCTACAGTTCATAACCATTAGATTGTGGTCAGAATCCACATCTGCCCCTGGAAATGTCTTACAATTTAAAACTTGTTTCCTCTATCTCTGTCTTAACCATTATATAATCTATCTGAAACCTGTCAGTATCTCCAGGCTTCTTCCGTGTATACAGCCTTCTATCATGATTCTTGAACCAAGTGTTAGCTATGATTAAGTTGTGTTCTGTGCAAAATTCTACCAGGCGGCTTCCTCTTTCATTTCATCCCCCCAATCCATATTCATCTACTACGTTTCCTTCTCTCCCCTTTCGTACTACCGAATTCCAGTCACCCATGACTATTAAATTTTCATCTCCCTTCACTATCTGAATAATTTCTTTGATTTCCTCATACATTTCTTCAATTTCTTCGTCATCTGCAGAGCTAGTTGGCATATAAACTTGTACTACTGTAGTAGGCGTGGGCTTCGTGTCTATCTTGGCCACAATAATGCGTTCACTATGCTGTTTGTAGTAGACTACCCGCACTCCAATTTTTTTTTCAGTATTAAACCTACTCCTGCATTACCCCTATTTGATTTTGTATTTATTACCCTGTATTCCCCTGACCATAAGTCTTGTTCCTCCTGCCACCGAACTTCACTAATTCCCACTATATCTAATTTTAACATATCCAATTCCCTTTTTAAATTTTCTAACCTACCTGCCCGGTTAATGGATCTGACATTCCACGCTCCGATCCGTAGAACGCCAGTTATCTTTCTCCTGATAACGACGCCCTCCTGAGTAATCCCCACCCGGAGATCCGAATGGGGGACTATTTTATCTCCGGAATATTTTACCCAAGATGATGCCATTATCATTTAACCATACAGTAAAGCTGCATGCCCTCGGGAAAAATTACGGCTGTAGTTCCCCCTTGCTTTCAGCCGTTCGCAGTACCAGCACAGCAAGGCCGTTTTGGTTAGTGTTACAAGGCCAGATGAGTCAATCATCTAGACTGTTGCCCCTGCAACTACTGAAAAGGCTGCTGCCCCTCTACAGGAACCACGCGTTTGTCTGGCCTCTCAACAGATACCCCTCCGTTGTGGTTGCACCTACGGTACTGCCATCTGTATCGCTGAGGCACTCAAGCCTCCCCACCAACGGCAAGGTCCATGGTTCACAGGGGGAAACTCTTTGTAGTGCACAGTATGACGAAAGACAGTGGTCAAACAATTACGCAACGTAATGCGACTTTTAACCCGCCTCGCTGCAAGACCGCGCCGGTATTGTGGAGCACTAGCGCCATCTATTGGTCACAACAACTGATAACACTAACCTATGTAACGGCGCCAAATGTAACTTATTATGTCAAACGGTTATTCTGTTATAAATTTTTATAATAATGGCCAGACTTTGTCCTCACCCTGTATATAATATCTAAATGTACGTTTGTTTACTGTAGAAAGGGAAACGTGAAAATCTCGAACAGCACCTAACGGATTTGTTTCAAATTTTTACACGATAAAATAATAAATATTTATGAAGCATAGATTATAATTTTTTAATTGACAGTGTACAGATATTATGTTAAATACAACTGCGAGAAAAAAGATGCTGTGATGTGATGTGAAAATGTGTCGTTTCGTTTTTTTTTCAGAGTACGTTTCAATTACGATAACAGAGCATTTAAAGTTTAAACCATTAGCCAAATTGTTTCTCCCATATACATTCTTTTCCCTGTATCTAATTTCAACCAAATATTGTATACATAACTACGTGCTGTTTTGTTTAATTCCTTGTCGTTGGTCTTACATTAAACAGGATGGCTTATCGGCTTACTACTACGAAACATGAATCGCCCGAATCTTTGTAATCCTATCCTTTTCCTGATTCAATCTGTGCGAAATATTGTCAACGAAGCTGCTACCTTCACGTATCATGCAACTGGAGAGGTCGCTGTCATAACCGATACACCAATGATTCCAGCCAATTCACCCATTCATTTTAAGTAAATTCAGTTCCCAATGAAGGTTTCACTTGCAATAGCAATAAGCAAGGCTCAATGTCAGAGAAGGGTAAGAGAACAGTGACGGAGGAGGGGGAGGGGGGAGGAAATGGACATCGAGATGGGGAAGGAGATGAGCAGGGAGATGGAGACGTTTAGCATGTGTATCAAATACCCATATGTCTTTGGAAACTGCGATGCATTGCCGGATTCTCTAGTTTGTTGTAGCTGCAAATAAAGGGAGGAATGATATGTGCTGACCATCTTCTGGTAATTGGGTATGTCTGTGTTTCTTATAGGTGGCTAACTTAATAGCTCAGTAATGGTTCAAATGGCTCTGAGCACTATGGGACTTAACATCTATGGTCATCAGTCCCCTAGAACTTAGAACTACTTTAACCTAACTAAACTAAGAACATCACACAACATCCAGCCATCACGAGGCAGAGGAAATCCCTGACCCCGCCGGGAATCGAACCCGGGAACCCGGGCGTGGGAAGCGAGAACGGTACCGCACGACCACGAGATGCGGGCAACTTAATAGCTCGATCGCTACAGATGTTCTTCCGTAATGTATTTCTTAGATATCCGATCTCGGAATCCACGTGTTCTTCTCACATGTAGAGGAAGTTATCGAAAGCTCGAGATTGACAAATCTAACGTGGCACGAACTCCGTGAAGAATTTGTTCAATGGTGACTCGAAACATTGCGATCTCATATGACGGTCCGACTCCTTAAAATCCATTAATTACTCGATTACGGCCATTAATTCTGTAAAAGGGTGACACTTATTTGCTATTATAAGGATGTTATAGATTTTGTGATTTTGTATCTTTTAAGCCTTTATTTTATTGTTTGTTTTGTTTCTGTGACGCACTGTAAACTTCCCTCGACGACTTGAATATTTTCTCCACGAATGTTCTTCCGCAAAAGAAACAAGACAGCTGAAAGCGGCGTAACAAAGACTTTCTTTCTGCTAGTATCGGCTGAAGGTGACTACAAAGTACCGTAATGTTCAGCTGTTCACGGAGGTCCAGTGTGGGTTGTAAGTATCGTATGGCAGTGAAACGTGGCAGATATGCTAATGTGTTAATGCGAAACCGATTTACGCTGGAAAAAGTTGTTTTTATTTTGACCACCAGGTGCAAATCTAGCGCTGTAGAGCATCTCGTCGATATCTCCGGTGCTGATATTGAACAAACTGTGTAGTCTGTGCTTCATAGTAAAATCAACATTTTGCATTTCTCACTTGTTTGTTCTTTTCTACTCGCATCCCGTTCCTAATCTATTACATATGGAAACATTTCTGTAGGTCTTTCGTGCATTCAGAGCGCCAGTTTTGCACCTGCTGACCAAAACAGGAACTAATTTCTTTCCAGCGCAAATCAGTTTCGCAATAACGCATTGGCGTATCTACCACGTTTTGCTACCATCCGATGATTACAGCCCTCACCGGCCCTTAATGACTAGGTGAACATTAATTATAACCACCCGGTACGTACCTGGCTGGACGCGAGAAACGGTTAATTCGCCGGGAAAGCTTAGGTTCACACACCACCATTAAGTCGACGCAAACCTTCTCGCAAATTGAAACTCTATCCGGAGTAGTTTTCGGACTCGGAACCTCTCATTATGCGAGCAATGCTCTTACCAACAGAACTACACAGACACGACTCACCATACACTCCAAAGCTTCGCTTCTGCTGGTACGTCTCTCTTACATTTCAAACTCTCTCCTGCCTTGCGCACGGAAGGCAAGATTCCGGGTTCGGGCCACGGTCTTGTATACTGACAGTAAATTTATAAAAAGCCATACGTTCGGAACGCAAGTGGTAGAACAGGTCATTACTAGATGAATTAATGGAAGAACCAAAGGAAGAACCCAGTTCCTAACCAATACGAAGAATGCAAGCTGCAGACACGTGACTCAGGTTAGCAATATCGAACGGCTGCACAAAGGGCCTCTGTCTATTCGTCTCATAACTTCCTTTGTTCTTTAACCCTGCTCCTTTCCTTGGAAAAGCTATACAGACATACTCTTTCAGGTCATAATGACCGAATTGGTATTGAGGTACGTAATACTAATAAATTATTAAAAGTTGTCGTAACTTTAATTTTAGGTCCTATTTCCAACAAAATAAATTTTCAGCATTACAGCCGAACGATGTTATACAAAAAAAAGGCCACAAAGATTTTTGTTATGTAAATAATCGGAACGCTCTTGCTCTTAGTGTGATGTAGCACTATTCAGGTTTGACCTAGTTTGAAGATGAACAAAATAAGAAATTGTCAGCTTACAATGAAAATTAAAATAGTAGTAATTCGTAAATTCTCAGTTTCCTGTGCTAAAGATGAAAAAGGGATTGTAATCTCTCACATTTTTCTCGACGCGGATCTTTATTGTGTGCTTCCTAGTGCTCTGCCGAGATGTTTTTTTCTACTTTACGCACATAAAATGCATATGTACGCAAAATCGAAGAAACAACTCGGAGAACACCCGGAAGCACGCTATTAATAAGGCATAATCTCCCATAAAACAAATATTACGGTATTAGAAGCTTACAATAACGTGAACGACGTAAAAAAAATATTTTTCTTGCACTTAATTTCAAAATGGACAAAACAGAAATTGCTAATAACAGGAAAAATTGCAATACCTGTAATTTACAAATTATTAGCTTCCTCGTCTAAATATCAGATACAGACAACTTGGGGAGTGGTACGTAACGTAAATTTTGCAAAGGCATTTTTTACAACCTAAGTACTTATCCGGTGTTTTGTTGTCACAATTTGATGGACTGAATTTGTATCCAGCACGCTTGGAATTTCGGTGTCGACTTTTCTTTTTGTATTCTTCTAATAGAGGTCGCTGACGATTTTGTAACAGCTCTTTTCTAGTTCCAATGTGACTGATGGGAGCATTCCCAGTTCGTCCAGAAGTCTTTGACCCAATGTGTAGACTGTACAGAATTTGTCCTATGTGACATTTTATTTCTTCACCTCATGTGTCGGATGATAAACTGCATGCAGTTTTTTTTCGGCTTTTAACTCAGTTGACTTTCCTGTATAAATTCCTGTTTTCAAGGAATAAGAAGTAGCATTATCACCTGAAATCGATATTTTTGTTCTAAATTTTTTGGATTTACACGATATGTGTTGTCTGAATTCACAACGTCCACGAAGAGCCATCAGTTTCCCATCTACAGCTACATTTTTAGCAGGAGAATTATGTATTTTCACCCCCCCCCCCCCTCCCCCCCCCCCCCCCCCCCCCCCTAGAACCATGGCCTCGCCGTTGGTAGGGAGACTTGCGTGCCTCAGCGATGGCCGTACCGTAGGTGCAACCACAACGGAGGTGTATCTGTTGAGAGGCCAGACAAACGTGTGGTTCCTGAAGAGGGGCAGCAGCCTTTTCAGTAGTTGCAGGGGCAACAGTCTGGATGATTGACTCATCTGGCCCTGAAACACAAACCAAAACGGCCTTGCTGTGCTGGTTCTGCGAACGGCTGAAAGCAAGGGGAAACTACAGCCGTAATTTTTTACCGAGGGCATGAAGATTTACTGTATAGTTAAATGATGATGGCGTCCTCTTGGGTAAAATATTCCGGAGGTAAAATAGTCCCTCATTCGGATCTCCGGGCGGGGACTACTCAAGAGGACGTCGTTAACAGGAGAAAGACAACTGGCGTTCTACGGATCGGAGCGTGGAATGTCAGATCACTTAATCGGACACGTAGGGTAGAAAATTTAAAAAGGGAAATGGATATGTTAATGTTAGATACAGTGGGAATTAGTGAAGTTCGGTGGCAGGAGGAACAAGACTTTTGGTCAGGTGAATACAGGATTATAAATACAAAATCAAATAGGGATAATGCAGGAGTAGGTTTAATACTGAATAAAAAAAATGGAGTGCGGGAAAGCTACTACAAACAGCATAGTGAATGCATTATTGTGGCCAAGATAGACACGAAGCCCATGCCTGCTACAGTAGTACAAGTTTATATGCCAACTAGCTCTGCAGATGAAGAAATTGAAGAAATGTATGATGAGATAAAAGAAATTATTCAGGTAGTGAAGGGAGACGAAAATTTAATAGTCATGGGTGACTGGAATTCGACAGTAGGAAAAGGGAGAGAAGGAAACATAGTAGGTGAATATGGATTGGGGCTAAGAAATGAAAGAGGAAGCCGTCTGCGAGAATTTTGCACAGAGCATAACTTAATCATAGCTAACACGTGGTTCAAGAATCATAAAAGAAGGTTGTATACATGGAAGAACCCTGGAGATACTAGAAGGTATCAGATAGATTATATAATGGTAAACCAGAGATTTAGGAACCAGGTTTTAAATTGTAAGACATTTCCAAGGGCAGATGTGGACTCTGAGCACAATCTATTGGTTATGAACTGTAGATTAAAACTGAAGAAACTGCAAAAAGGTGGGGATTTAAGGAGATGGGACCTGGATAAACTGACTAAACCAGAGGTTGTACAGAGTTTGAAGGAGAGCATAAGGGAACAATTGACAGGAATGGGGGAAAGAAATACAGTAGAAGAAGAATGGGTAGCTCTGAGGGATGAAGCAGTGAAGGCAGCAGAGGATCAAGTAGGTAAAAATACTAGGGATAGTAGAAATCCTTGTATAACAGAAGAAATATTGAATTTAATTGATGATAGGAGAAAATATAAAAATGCAGTAAATGAAGCAAGCAAAAAGGAATACAAACGTCTCGGAAATGAGATCGACAGGAAGTGTAAAATGGTTAAGCAGGGATTGCTAGAGGACAAATGTAAGGATGTAGAGGGTTATCTCACTAGGGGTAAGATAGATACAGCCTACAGGAAAATTAAAGAGACCTTTGGAGAAAAGAGATCCACTTGTATGAATATCAATAGCTCAGATAGAAACCCAGTCCTAAGCTAGGAAGGGAAAGCAGGAAGGTGGAAGGAGTATATAGAGGGTCTATACAAGGGCGATGTACTTGAGGACAATGTTATGGAAATGAAAGAGGATGTAAATGAAGATGAAGTAGACAACATTCCATTAGAACTACTGACGGCCTTGGGAGAGCCAGTCATGACAAAACTCTACCATCTGGTGAGCAAGATGTATGAGACAGGCGAAACACCCTCAGACTTCAAGAAGAATATAATAATTCCAAACCCAAAGAAAGCAGGTGTTGACAGGTGTGAAAATTACCGAACTACCAGTTTAATAAGTCACAGGTGCAAAATACTAACGTGAATTCTTTACACACGAATGGAAAAACTGGTAGAAGCCGACCTCGGGGAAGATCAGTTGGATTCCGTAGAAATGTTGGAACACGTGAGGCAATATTGACTTTACGACTTGTCTTAGAAGAAAGATCAAGGAAAGGCAAACCTACGTATCTAGCATTTGTAGACTTAGAGAAAGCTTTTGACAATGTTGACTGGAATACTCTCTTTCAAATTCTGAATGTGGCAGGGGTAAAAGAGGGAGCAAAAGGCTATTTACAATTTGTACAGAAACCAGATGGCAGTTGTAAGAGTCGAGGGGCATGAAAGGGAAGCAGTGGTTGGGAAGGGAGTGAGACAGGGTTGTAGCCTCTCCCCGATGTTATTCAATCTGTATATTGAGCAAGCAGTAAAGGAAACAAAAGAAAAATTCGGAGTAGGTATTAAAATCCATGGAGAAGAAATAAAAACTTTGAGGTTTGCCGATGACATTGTAATTCTGTCAGAGACAGCAAAGAGCAGTCTAACGGAATGAACAGTGTCTTGAAAGGAGGATATAAGATGAACATCAACAAAAGCAAAACGAGGATAATGGAATGCAGTTGAATTAAGTCGGGTGATGCTGAGGGAATTAGATTAGGAAATGAGACACTTAAAGAAGTAAAGGAGTTTTGCTATTTGGCAGCAAAATAACTGATGATGGTCGACGTAGAGAGGTTATAAAACGTAGACTGGCAATGGCAAGGAAAGCGTTTTTGAAGAAGAGAAATTTGTTAACATCGAGTATAGATTTAAGCGTCAGGAAGTCGTTTCTGAAAGTATTTGTATGGAGTGTAGCCATGTATGGAAGTGAAACATGGACGATAAATAGTTTGGACAAGAAGAGAATAGAAGCTTTCGAAATGTGGTGCTACAGAAGAATGCTGAAGATTAGATGGGTAGATCACATAACTAATGAGGAAGTATTGAATAGAATTGGGGAGAAGAGGAGTTTCTGGCACAGCTTGACAAGAAGAAGCGACCGGTTGATAGGACATGTTCTGAGGCATCAAGGGATCATAAATTTAGCATTGTAGGGCAGCGTGGAGGGTAAAAATCGTAGAGGGAGACCAAGAGATGAGCAGATTCAGAAGGATGTAGGTTGCAGTAAGTGCTGGGAGATGAAGAAGCTTGCACAGGATAGAGTGGCGTGGAGAGCTGCATCAAACCAGTCTGAGGACTGAAGACGACAACAACAACAACATGTATTTTCAAAAGCATTTTCACCCACCATTCCCACAGAACTCTTGTAGGCACCGGGAATAATTTGCAGTTTGCCACAGATTTGCAAATTTTGTGAATTTTTATACATGTGGGTCATAGAGAGCCAAAGGACACAGCTGTCACAAATCAATCTATAAAGAAGGGAGAAAACCTTATTTCTTCATATGATTCTTAAGTTTGTGAAATATATAGTAAAACAAAGTTGTGAAGTTTTGATCGCTAGCGTTTGAAAACGTTGTGGAAGGCCAAACTACTGTGCTTTCCGTGTGATATTGACTTGAAGATAATAGCAGCAATAAACTACTTGCAGCTGCGCTTCTGACAGTTAGCTAGTGTAACATGACATGAAAATCAATTTATTCTCTCACAATATAATTATATGTCGCAGACATTTTAGTGAAATAGTATTTTCAGGAATCTAATTCTGTGGTCTCATACGGCGCCATAAGCGAATGTTCGTAAAAAGAGAGTCCCATACCGAAAGGAATAACCTAGTTTCCTGGGATCTGATGAAGTAACGTTTGTAGCCTGGAGCTCACTGTGTGGCAACAAAACCTTTAATTTTATTCCGTTATAATTCTGCGAGCTAACTTTAGAGAACTCAGATGTTTGAGGAGGTTGAAAAAAAGAACAGGTCAAGTTCATAAGAAGTGCGGTTCCTGCAAACACGGGAAACTTCAAAAGGCTTCGCTTCTCCTTCAGCCAGTTGTTAATGATGCGTTTACAAGATGGCAAACTTCTCTTTCAATCGTCTGGAGGTACTTAATGCAGAGTATATTTGATAAAGTTTGCGAGGGTTTTGTAGTGCATTAAAACGCAGAGGAGAAGATAGACTTCACTTTAACATTCTGTTTACATTTACGTAGTTAGAAAAAGGGATGTAGTTTAGCTGGACTACGCAGGAGAAAAATGCCATAGCCTTTTGTAATCTTTGCTGTTGAAATTTTAGCTTTTGGGTGCTTAAATCATAAAACCATCGCCGGCCGCGGTGGTCTAGCGGTTCTAGGCGCTCAGTCCGGAACCGCGCGACTGCTACGGTCGCAGGTTCGAATCCTGCTTCGGGCATGGATGTGTGTGATGTCCTTAGGTTAGTTAGGTTTAATTAGTTCTAAGTTCTAGGGGACTGATGACCACAGATGTTTAGTCCCATAGTGCTCAGAGCCATTTGGACCATAAAACAATCATGTGTTGCGATATAGTAACACACAGTACATCTATATTTGCTTATTACTTTTAATTTCCGTGAATTTCATTTCTTCTTCTGTATCCATGGGTCAGGTCCACGACGAGACACATTTAAAACCCACATCAGTGTCAGGTACTGAAATAGAACCAGCGGTGCGGTCCTTAGCTCACAGAGACTGACCAACGACATTTTCAATCTTAGTATTCATGCTTTCACTTGAAATGAGTTAAGAAAGTGCTGGAAACCAGTACCCCGAGTTCGAAAAAGAGATCTGTACATCGTCCTTCCCAAAAATGTTGTTGCGTTGTGTGAACTCTCTTTCGGCTTTGTTAATGAGAGCCCACTCGTCTACTTTAACGTGTTGCATGTTTTTCTTATTTAATACTGTTCCTTATCTATACAAACGATTTTGGAGACAATCTGAGCAGCCGTCTTCGGTTGTTTGGAGATGACGCTGTCGTTTATCGACTAATAAAGTCATCAGAACGTCAAACTGCGAAAGGTTTAGAAAAGATATCTGAATGGTGCGAAAAGTGGCAGTTGACCCTAAATAACGAAAAGTGTGGTCATCCACATGAATGCTAAATGGAACTCGGTAAACTTCGGTTACCGGTACACGATAAATTAGTCTAATCTAAATGCCGTAAATTCAACAAAATACCTAGGTATTACAATTACGAAGAACTTAAATTATAAGTAAGACATAAAAAATATTGTGGGGAAGGCTAACCAAAGACTGCGTTTTATTGGCAGGACTCTTAGAAAATGTAACAGACCTACTAGGGAGACTGCCTACACTACGCTTGTCCGTCCTCTTTTAGAATACTGCTGTGCGGCGTGGGATCCTTACCAGATAGGACTGACGGAGAACATCGAAAACGTTGAAAGAAGGGTAGTACGTTTTGTATTATCGCGAAGTATGGGAGAGAGTGTCACAGAAATGATACAGGATTTGGGCTGGAAATCATTAAAAGAAAGGCGTTTTTCGTTGCGACGGAATCTTCTCACGAAATTCCAATCACCAACTTTCTCCTCCGAATGTGAAAATATTTTGTTGACACCGACCTACATAGGGAGAAACGATCACCACGATAAAATAAGGGAAATCAGAGCTCGTACGGAAAGATATAGGTGTTCATTATTTCCGCGCGCTATACGAGATTGGAATAATAGAGAATTGTGAAGGTGGCTCGATGAACCCTCTGCCAGGCACTTGAATGTGATTTGCAGAGTATCGATATATATGTAGAAAATGCTGTTTTTGTAGACAGGCAATTTCGTTTCAGATACCACTCAATCGTGTTAAGTTTTTCACCGTAGCTACTGCACTGACGTCGCTTATCGTAGGAATAAAAACTGCCTAGGAACTTTTTGGGAGGACAGTGCATAGCGCAAAACCAGTTTGGCGACAAAGAGCGACAATTAATTTTTTTTAGGTAAATAATAATAATGGTCGCTCTGCTCAGCAGAATTCACCGTAACTTTGAACACTTTATACGTTACATTCACACATAATGGCATGTCAGTCTTTATATTACGTTGGCGAACAAGTTAGTGTTTTTGGTTTGCGTGTTGATATTTCGATTGCTATGAATTTCTTTAACGAATGTCAATTTTATTTGGAGTTTACTGTTGCTATTTGTGTTGACATATTGTCATTTTGCCATTTGGAGATAGCAAGTGGAGTTGTGGACTCTAGAAAGTGGAGTGCCAGCTGGAGAAATGGGAACATTTTCGATATGGTCTTCTGTTTGAGTTCGATAGAGGGGAGACAGCAGCGAAGGTATCCACAAACCTTTCCGCCGTGTATGGGGACACCGCCACTGGACAGCACGCCAAGAAAATGGTTTCCTTGTTTTAAGGAGAGTCGTTTTGACATTAGTGACCCTCCACGTTCAGGAAGACCTTCGGCGTTTGATGAAGATCGTTTAAACGTATTAACCCACGATGATCAACATCAGCGTACTCGAGGACTGACAAATGAGATGAACTGTGATCATTCCACCACCCTGCGACACTTGAATGCAGTTGGAAAGGTTCAAAACTCGGACCTTCGCGTATCGCATACTTCAAACTAAAATCACGAAAATCAGCGTGTTGCCATATATGGATCTCTGCTTGTTCGCACATCAATTAGCTTGCGAACAACACCGCCCATTCCAATACTGTGACTGGTGACGAGAAGTGGTGTGTTTATGCTAACATACGGAAAAGAAAGGAATGGTGGAGTCCAAACACAGCGCACCTGTACGCAGACACAAAAAAATGTTATGAATCTGGTGGAACAGCGACGGTGTGGCATACTACGAATTGCTTATCCGAGGTGTAATCATCACTGACGACGACTACTGTCAACAACTGAGAAGTCTTGTTGACGCAGTCCAATAGCAACGACCAGGAAGACTACGTGAAATGATGCGACTCCACAATAACGCATGCCCGCATTCTGCTAGGACTGTCAAAGATACTACGCATGAGTTTCGTCAGGTAGTCATTCCGCGCCCAACTCATTTATCTGATTTGCGCCCTCAGATTTTTATCCCTCCCGCTCTTTATCAAACAGTCTCCAAGAAACTTCCTTTCTGGATGAAAGTGAGCTCCACCACTTGTTTTTTACAGTAGCGGAATGGAAACGATGCTCCAGCGTTGGCAGATTGCTTTAAATAATGAAGGAGACTGTATTGTTGTTGACTAAAATCTCTGTTAAATGTATGTGTTGTTTTTAGCAAACCTACATTTCTAGCATTTGTAGATTTAGAGAAAGCTTTTGACAATGTTGACTGGAATACTCTCTTTCAAATTCTAAAGGTGGCGGGGTAAAATACAGGGAGCGAAAGGCTATTTACAATGTGTACAGAAACCAGATGGCAGTTACAAGAGTCGAAGGGCATGAAAGGGAAGCAGCGGTTGGGAAGGGAGTGAGACAGGGTTGTAGCCTGTCCCCGATGTTATTCAATCTGTATATTGAGCAAGCAGTAAAGGAACCGAAAGAAAAATTCGGAGTAGGAATTAAAATCCATGGAGAAGAAATAAAAACGTTGCGGTTCGCCGATGACATTGTAATTCTGTCAGAGACAGCAAAGGACTTGGAAGAGCAGTTGAACGGAATGGATAGTGTCTCGAAAGGAGGATATAAGATGAACATTGACAAGAACAAAACGAGGATAATGGAATGTAGTCGAATTAAGTCGGGTGATGCTGAGGGAATTAGATTAGGAAATGAGACACTTAAAGTAGAAAAGGAGTTTTGCTATTTGGGGAGCAAAATAACTGATGATGGTCCAAGTAGAGAGGATATAAAATGTAGACTGGCAATGGCAAGGAAAGTGTTTCTGAAGAAGACAAATTTGTTAACATCCAGTATAGATGTAAGTGTCAGCAAGTCGTTTCTGAAAGTATTTGTATGGAGTGTAGCCATGTATGGAAGTGAAACATGGACGATAAATAGTTTTGACAAGAAGAGAATAGAAGCTTTCGAAATGTGGTGCTAAAGAAGAATGCTGAAGATTAGATGGGTAGATCACGTAACTAATGAGGAGGTATTGAATAGAATTGGGGAGAAGAGGAGTTTGTGGCACAACTTGACAAGAAGAAGGGACCGGTTGGTAGGACATGTTCTGAGGCATCAAGGGATCACAAATTTAGCATTGGAGGGCAGCGTGGAGGGTAAAAATCGTAGAGGGAGACCAAGAGATGAATACACTAAGCAGATTCAGAAGGATGTAGGTTGCAGTAAGTACTGGGAGATGAAGAAGCTTGCACAGGATAGAATAGCATGGAGAGCGCATAAAACCAGTCTGAGGACTGAAGACAACAACAACAACAACAACAACATCGAAAAACGCTACGAGCTTATCACCAACCAAATAACAGAATTATCGTTTTCTCATCTGTGATCAAACAATTTGCACGATGCACTCACAAGCTGTTACTCCTGACTCCTTGTAATAATAGGTAGTAGGGCACAAAGTGATCTACGAAAGCCGTCCGGGGTGGCCGAGCGGTTCTAGGCGCTACAGTGTGCAACCGCGCGACCGCTATGGCCGCAGGTTCGAATCCTGCCTCGGGCATGGATGTGTGCGATGTCCTTAGGTTAGTTAGGTTTAAGTAGTTCTAAGTTGTAGGTGACTGATGACCTCAGAAGTTAAGTCCCATAGAGCTCAGAACCATTTGAACCATTTTTTGATCTACGAAAGCTGGGTAAGAATGGCTTCAAATGGTTCAAATTGCTCTAAGCACTATGGGACTGAAGATCTGAGATCATCAGTCCCCTAGACGTAGAACCACTTAAACGTAACTAACCTAAGGACATCACACACAACTATGGCCGAGGCAGGATTCGAACCTGCGACCGTAACTGCAGCGCGGTTCCGGCCTGAAGCGCCTAGAACCGCTCGGCCACAGAGGCCGGCTGGAATGGTTTCAATTTAATGAGCATATGGCAGGAGGAACTTCGAAAGGAGAATACTGGCACTAGAACATAATTTCCTTAACTTCATTCAGCTGTAATGGCTTCAACTTTTCATGTTGTAATATCCACAGACTGCGTGAGAGAGAGCTCGAAATACAGGGTGCAAACACAAGAAAATGATATTAAGAGGAACCGAAGAGACAATGAGTGAAACTGCGTGGTACAGTGGTTTTAATGAAACGTAGTTAATTCGGAAGAAGTAGTGGAAGATTAGCGCTGAAAAAAGTATACTGCAAATGAAGCTACGCAGGCGCGAAATTACTCATTGGCCGTAAACAGCTGTGTCATATACTTGCAAATGCTTCGTTCCAGCTCGTCGCAAAGAACGATAACTGTGTGAATGCGCGCAGTGAATTCTGTGAATAATACAACAAAAATGTAATTGGTAGAGCGGCCTGGTGAGATTTCAAGAGAGTCGTAGGAAAATTCGTTCCCGACCCACAGCTCTCAAAGCACGTATTCCATCGCTAACACTGGCCTATTTTGGGGCACTCTGTCCTTGAGATCCAGAAGGAACTCAGGCTGATGTAACTTTCGTCGACTCCCTGAATCAGTTCGGCATATTTCCTGTCATGTCTTTCGTCAACAATTTTCCAACTTACATGATGCTTATCGCCACGGTTTTCTCTACATCTCAGAGTACAACTACATTATACGTCTTCAATTACTTGTTGAGTACATTCCAATCTCTGTCTTCTCTGCACATTTTACCCTCTACAGCAGTGTACGTCAAACTTTTTAGCTCAAGAACTAACATTGCGCGGTGGCATCTCGGACCACACCTGTACGGATATTATTATTAATTGGTTACCTACATAAATTAGTGGATTATCAGCCTCCAATATAGAAACTTTAGTAAGGACATGATACGTTGACCACGCCCCCTTCCCCCGCCCCGTCCACACCACCCGTGTACTGATCGTTAAAATTTTGAATAATTCGTGCCGACATCCTGTTTCAGATTGCTGGTACCCTCAGCGAATCCAAAGTTGTGGCGTCGTAAATGCCCGACGTCGTGTTATGTAGTCTGTGTGTGCGGATGGTTAATTGATTAATAATAGTAATTGCACTTATTTACGTGGCTTATCTAATATGAGACACGATCACTTATGTTTACTAAACTTGTTCAATGTCAATGTTGTTGTACTAGTTGCGTTCTACTACAACGCCCTTAACTAATTTAATGGCCTTTGCTATAAATCAGGACCACATTTGAAGAAGACCGTCTGTGTAATTCGCATTCAGGAATCCATGTAAGTTCTGTGTCAAAATTTATCACATAGCAACTGATGGGTAAGAGTCGCACCCGCCCGTGAATTGTCTGTGCTGGAAGACAAATAATAAAACATTCCACGTCTCTCATCCTCTAACCATGCAGTGGCCGCGCTACTTACCCCTTTGATTTTGAGGTAAACGGCCATCTTTATTTATTTCATGCCCAAATTTACCAACGTCAATTTAAATTAAATTTTTCCATGTTATATGGAATTTTTCGATGATTGCAATTGTGTTGTAAACTTACGAAATAAATTCTACTGCTTCAGTCACTTTTTGCTAATATTTAATTAGCAATGTGTGTGAATTCCTAAGGGAGCAAACTGCTGAGGACTTCGGTCTGTAGACTTGCAAACTACTTAAACTGACTTATGCTAAGAACAACACATGCACACATGCCCAAGGGAGGACTCGAAACTCCGGCCGAGCAGTCGCACAATCTGTGACATGGCGCCTCAAACCGCGCGGCATTTAATTAGCATAAAGGGTTTGGGCAGTGAGCTGCAATCATCAGGTGCATTACACTTACAAATACATATTAATCTGAGGCGTGATTAGGTTCGTTTCCTTGTGTGGCAGTAAGCTTCTGTGTCGTGATAGAATCCCCTACAGAAAGACATATATTTTAGTATGTACATTAAATGATCTGCATGTTTAGATCATTTCATTACTGTATTTACTTAATATTTGGTTGTAAATTTAGTATAGCTAGAGCAGGCATTTCCTGCAGTGGAAGCAGAGACTGTGGAAATTAAATTTTTCAGGACAGCCAGAAGACGCCCTCGCCCTCAGTATACTTTGTTAGCCGGTTTCACTCTGATTTTACATGAGCAACATCATAACCTTTGAAATTTACACTTTGAAATATGCAACAACATGTGGCAGTATATACTACACTACTGACCATTAAAATTGCTAAGTAATGCAGATGATTAACAGGTATTCATTGAACAAATATATTATACTAGAACTGACACGTGATTACATTTTCACGCAATTTGGGTGCATAGATGCTGAGAAATCAGTACCCACAACAACCATCCCTGGCCGTAATAACGGCCTTGATACGCCTGGGCATTGAGTCAAACAGAGGTTGGATGGCGTGTACAGGTACAGCCGCCCATGCAGCTTCAACATGATACGACAGTTCATCAAGAGTAGCGACTGGCGTATTTTCTGTATCCAGAAATGCCCTTACAGGACCTGTAACATGCGGTCGTGCATTATCCTGCTGAAATGTATTGTTTGGCAGGGATCGAATGAAGGGTAGAGCCACGGGTCGTAACACATCTGAAATGTAACTTCCACTGTTCAAAGCGCCGTCAATGCGAACAAGAGGTGACCGAGACGTGTAACCAATGGCACCCCATATCATCACGCCGCGTGATACGCCAGTATGGCGATGAGGAATACACGCTCCCAATGTGCGTTCACCGCGATGTCGGCAAACACGGATGCGACCGTCATGATACTGTAAATAGAACCTGAAGTTTTGCCATTCGTGCACCCAGGTTGAGTACACCATCACAGGCGCTTCTGTCTGTGATGCAGCGTCAAGGGTAACCGCAGCCATGGTCGCCGAGCTGATAGTCCGTGCTGCTCCAAACGTCGTCGAATTGTTCGTGCAGATGCTTGTTGCCTTGCAAACGTCCCCATCTGTTGACTCAGGGATCGAGACGTGGCTGTACGATCCGTTATAGCCATGTGGATAAGATGCCTGTCATCTCGACTGCTAATGAATGATACGAGGCCGTTGGGATCCAGCACGGCGTTCCGTATCACCCTCCTGAACCCACCGATTCCATATTCTGCTGACAGCCATTGCATCTCGACCAACGCTAGCTGCAATGTCGCAATACGATAAACCGCAATCACGATAGGCTACAATCCGACCTTTATCAAAGCCAGAAACGTGATGGTACGCATTTTTCCTCCTTACACGAGGCATCACAACAACGTTTCACCAGGCAACGCCGGTCAAGTGCTGTTTGTGTATGAGAAATCGATTGGAAACTTTCCTCATGTCAGCACATTGTAGGTGTGGCCACCGGCGCCAACCTTGTGTGAATGCTCTGAAAAGCTAATCATTTGCATGTCACAGCAATTGCTTCCTGTCGGATAAATATTGCGTCTGTAGCATGTCATATTTGTGGTGTAGCAATTTTAATGGCCAGTTGTGTATTAAATTGACGTTATTGAACGTATTCCATTTAAAATATGGTACCTGGCGTTTAAAGTAAAGGAGGAGGCTAATTAAAATGCCGGCTCCAGAGATTTAGTTGGCTGTAGGACAGTGCCACGTTTAAGTACAGGCGTGAATTTGGGGCTATGGCTTGAAGGTTGTAGTTAAGGGACCGACTGGCAGATGCCAGGTGTGGGGGACGTCAGTACTTAGCAAACGATTTTGCGAGGCATGTTTGTGACACCGCTCGCAGGCGAGAAGGGACGGTCCGGCGGGTACTGTATAGAAGTGTGAAGTACTCAGGGCAGCACAAGGTACTGACGTGCTGTGAAGAACCAACACGTTGCAGATACAACAGCTCCTAGGGACCTGTGTGTAGCAGGCTGAGGAAAACCGAGTTGTAATTTTTAAAGACCACTCTACGTGTCCTCTCCAGAGGAACTACGTCATAGGCGTAGGTAAAAGACGTATAAATAAGCGAGCCTGGAAGCTGGAATCGTTCAGTAGTGTCGCCATTCTGTCCACATCTAGAACTGGAGAGCAGGGCGGTTGGTTGCAGCCCAACCACGACGACCTCTGGTGATGGATACTGGTGGCTAACCGGCCGTCTGAAACTAACGCCAACCTCCCTTGCACAAGCGCGCCATAGCCTTTGAGCTGGAAATGCGGGAGAAGCGATAAGGCTGCTGGCCTCCGCTCTCTAGGTAACATCGTCGGACGGACTGAAAGCTGCCGTCCGCAGGGGCGGGGCCGGGACGTGAACTCGCGGACTCTCGGGTGCAGAGCTGTCTGCTACGGTCGGTGTCTGAGCTGCACTGGGCGAACAGCTATTCTCCTTCGGCGCTCTATGTGGAGTCCACGAGTTGCGCTTGAGGAAGCAGTCAGCCGAGTCAGCCGTATCGCGAGCTACCGGTGCAGCCAACACCCGCGGCTGCCACTTAATCGAGGCGTGAATGGGGGCGCTACGTCTGCAAGGCTGGGCGAGCAGAGGCCGACGTAGCAGATTCCGGCATTTGCATTGTCGCTGACCCACGCATGCACGCCGCACGGTGTCTTCACCGGGATCAGCAAAGAGCCATCTGTATACTTTCCATGCAATAAAGTCAATGACACGCTTGCCAGTGTTTCTCTCCACGCTTGTGACGTGAGTCACCACTCTCCCCCAGACCATACCTCTCCGTCTTATATTACAACTCCTGAGTTCAGGGGGGGGGGGGGGGGGGGGAGAGGGGGGCAGGTTGCTGTCTTCGTTGCAACTTGCTTGGCATATGCAATTGTATGCAATTGCAAGGTCATGTAGTATTGTTGTTGAGCAGCTGAAACTACTTTATCTTTGCAATTAAGGCATTTTGTACGATGTAAATATCCATATGTCGACATATTAAGCTGTGATGTGTTTGTTACGAGGAGCGGCTGGAAAAAACCGGACTGATGCTGGAAAAAACATTTATTTACAATTATTTACAATTTCATGTTATCTCCTTCAATGTACTCTCCTCCTCGGTCTCTACACCGCTCCAAACGAATTTTCCACTGTTCATAGCAATGCTGCAGATCATTTTCGGTAAGTCCATACATTACTTCCGTCGCTTTTTCTTTTACTGCTTCAACAGTCTCAAATCTAGTTCCTTTCAAAGCTGACTTGACTTTAGGGAAAAGAAAAAAGTCACAGGGGGCCAAATCAGGTGAGTAGAGTGGATGATCTAAGATGGGAATGTTGTGTTTTGCCAAAAACGTCTTCACTGACAACGCACTGTGAGCTGGGGCATTGTCTTGGTGAAGGATCCATGACTTTTTTCTCCACAAATTGTTCCGTTTTCTCCGTACTCGCTCACGTAGGGTAGCCAGGACGCTAATGTAGTAATGCTGATTCACTGTTTGTCCCTCTGGTACCCAATCAATGTGCACAATCCCTTTGATGTCAAAAAAAAAAAAAAAAAATCATCATTGCCTTGAATTTCGATTTTGACATTCGTGCTTTTTTTTGTCGTGGAGCACCAGGAGTTTTCCAATGCATCGATTGGCGTTTAGTTTCGGGATCGTAAGTAAAAAACCACGATTCATCGCAAGTAATAACATTTTGTAAGAAAGTGGGATCACTTTCAATGTTTTCCAGGATGTCAGAATAAATCATTCTTCGGCGTTCCTTCTGTTCAATTGTGAGACACTTTGGAACCATTTCTGAACACACTTTGTTCATGTTGAAACTTTCATGAAGAATCTGCCTAACACTTTCCTTGTCAACTCCTGTTAACTCAGACACTGCTCTGATTGTTAAACGGCGATCTTGTCGAACAAGTTTACCGATTTTTTCAATGTTTGCATCAGTTTTTGCTGACAATGGTCTGCCAGTGCGAGTGTCATCACTGGTGTCTTCGCGGCCATCTTTAAATCGTTTAAACCACTCAAACACTTGTGTTCGCGATAAACAATCATCGCCGTACACTTGTTGTAACATTACAAACGTTTCACTTGCAGATTTTCCTAGTTTGAAACAAAATTTGATGTTAACACCCTGTCCTTTCTGTACACTCAACATTTTCCGACGCACAGACAAAACGTCAACTACTTAAAACAGACGCCACGGGCAGACTGAGTGCAGGAGGCAGATGAAACTCGAGCAGTAGGTGGAGCGAGAGTCACGTGAAAGGCCACGCGACTTTCAGCCTTATTGCATTCGTTTTATTGTTTCACCAGTACTAGTCCGGTTTTTTTCTAGCCACACCTCGTATTATGCTCTGTGTGACAGATAACTAAATTTCCAATAAAAATGTATCTAAATGCACAAATGAAATGATTTAAACAGACAGATCACTTAAGGTATGCACTAAAATATACGTATCTTTCAGTAGAAGGTTGTATTTCGATACATAACCTCACTGCCACACACAACCAATGAACCTAATCACACTCCAGATTAATATAATGTACATATAACTGTAATGCACAAGATAATGGCAGTACTTTACCCAAAAGCGCTGTGCTAGTTAAGTACTATTGAAGAGTGATTGGAGCGGTAGAAATTATTTCACAAAAATTAAAGTTAAGCCCATCTTAAAAAATACTGTCTCGTAGGTATTTATGTTTGTTATTGAGCAGGAAAACGGCACTATTTAGAAACTCTTCATGTTAGTTGACATCACTGGATTCAGTGGTTAGGTGCAACATGCATCCAAATATTCTATAACAGTTTGTGTATGTACAAGTATGTTAGGTTTGTTCGTTAACCACTGGATCGATTTCATCCAAACTTGATACACATATCACTATCTCGATACAACCACTCTAGTGGTAAGAACCATGTCCCTCTCAAAGGGGTGTGGGTGAAAACATATCGTAGCTCCTGAAGTGCAAATGTGGGCACTTCTAGACTCACAACAAACTTAACAAGTAATTTCGAACCTTTACGAGACTCTTATTGGATGTATTCCCCTCCCCCTCTCCCCTCGCACATAGTGATGAGAGGAAAATCGTTCATAGGTTACTGTATTTTCGCTGTTCATGTAGCAAAACAGCCACATCAGGTATGATGTTTTAATTTATTACTTCTTTACTACTAACTCTTTTCGCAAGACAGCTTGCAGACAGTATTCACATATACCACTGAATACACCACTGCACGTATCTCCAGAATTATATCATTTTTCGCCGGCCGCGGTGGCCGTGCGGTTCTGGCGCTGCAGTCCGGAACCGCGGGACTGCTACGGTCAGAGGTTCGAATCCTGCCTCGGGCATGGGTGTGTGTGATGTCCTTAGGTTAGTTAGGTTTAAGTAGTTCTAAGTTCTAGGGGACTTATAACCTAAGATGTTGAGTCCCATAGCGCTCAGAGCCATTTGAACCATTTTATATCATTTTGCGATGGTTAATTCAGGAAATCTGACTTCATAAACATTGAGTTGCGTGAAATCGAAACTGCAGGGCGAAATTCGCTAGAGATGCTGGTAAAATGTGTGTGCCGATATTAGTGAAATATGTTAAATACATATGAAATATATGTCAAAAGTGCGTACATGGACAAAGCCACCTGTAGAAAGCTCCTCCTACACATCTGGATCTATATGAACCATTCTTGGAACACACATAACTTGCTATCTGGAAAGGAATACGCTGGGGGTTAGAATATGCAACTTCTTATTGTGATTGTGGTGAAAACAACTGGAGGAAAAAGTGATAGATGTAGAGGAGGAAGGAGGAGCTGGTCACAGATAAGTGGAGAGAGGAGATGGACAGAGAAAGAGAAGAGAGAGAGGGGGGGCAGCAGAAGACGGACAAGAGAAGATTATCAGGAGGAGATGGATATGGGGAGGGGAAAGGAGAAGATGGACAGAGAAAGGGAACAGGTGGAGATGGAAAGGAAGGTGGGAAGAGGAGATGGTCAGAGAAAGGAAAGAGGAGGAGGGGATGGACAGAGAGAGAGGGGTAGAAGGAGATGTACATGGAGGGGAGAGGAGGTGACGGACAAAGTGGACGAGGCAACAGAGGGGATGAGGAGGAGATAGAAGGGGGCAGGAGATCGACAGAGATGGGAGGACCAGATCAGAAGGACAGAGGTGGAAGGAGCATATGGACAGAGAGGAGGAGGAGGAGGAGGAGGAGGAGCTAGAATGAGAGTGGGGAGGAGCGGATGGACAGAGAGAGAAGGGAGGTATAGATGGACAAAGAAAGGGGCAAGAGCGTGGGTGTTGGGAAGGCGGGCTGAGGTAGAGTGGGAGAGGGGGGGGGGGGAGAAAGAGAGGGGCAGAGAGAAGAGATAGGAAGTTATGGGCTAATAAACGACTGGAATATATGTATACCCAGGCAAAGTGGGGTGCTCAGTATTATAATATAATACGTTTGACAACCGTCGGCCGCACGAATACTTGACTACGGCCGTATGCGGCCAACGAGCCGCAGTCTGACGACCACTGCGCTCCAGTTCTCTCACTATTTCCATGGAAGGTATATTCCCTCACGCCGTAACACAAGTCCTATCATCCTCTCGCTTCTTCCTTTCCTATCGTCGCCGATTCTGTGGAGAACCTTTTCGTATCTTATCCAACTACTTAATGTTCAGCTTCCTTATGTCACCACATCTCAAACGCTTCGGAGTCTCTTCTTTTACGTTTTTCCTATGTCTCTATCATCCACTTCCATACTACAGACGTACATTCTCAGAAATTCTTTTTTGAAATTAGAATCTATGTTTTGATACTATAAGGGTTCTTTTAGCCTTTGTCTCTGATAGTGTTCTTGTAACATTGTCTTTGCTTTGTCCATCGTGCATTAGTTTGCTTTTAAGGTAGCAGAATTTCTTCACTGTTTACTACAAGATCCTCAGTTTTGATGTTAAGTTTATTGCGCAAATGATATTAGTTCACAATGGTTCAAATGGCTCTGAGCACTATGGGACTTAACATCTTTGGTCATCAGTCCCCTAGAACTTAGAACTACTTAAACCTAACTAACCTAAGGACATCACACACATCCATGCCCGAGGCAGGATTCGAACCAGCGACCGTAGAAGTCGCGCGGTTCCGGACTGAGCGCCTAGAACCGCTAGACCACCGCGGTCGGCAAATGATATTAGTAGACTGTTCATCTCTCTAGCGAATTTCGCCCTGCAGTTTCGATTTCACGCAACTCAATGTTTATGAAGTCAGATTTCCTGAATTAACCATCGCAAAATGATATAAAATGGTTCAAATGGCTCTGAGCACTATGGGACTAACCATCAACATATCCTGTAAATCTTTCTAATTTTCTTTGCAGACAGAGAATCGTTTAATTGTCAACCTTTCACCCCGAATTTTAATCGCACTTCTAGATCTCACTTTCATTCACGTCATTGCTTCTTCGATACTAAAGGCTGAACACTAGATGAGAAATATTGCATATTTGCTTTATTTCCTTTTGAATCCAAGCCGAGCTGTCTTGGTGGGCCGTTCTTATCGTTCCCTATAGGTTCTTGCACATATTGTATATTACTCATCTCTGCAGTGAATACAGTTTTTTCTATTTCAAAGAACAGGCACCATTGTACGTTGGTGGACGCTTTTCCTGTAGTGTTGGCAGAAGAGCCAACACTGTTTTTCTAGAGGAGGCCGAAATGCACGCGTTTAATTACACGCTGACTGGCGTGAGGTCTGGAACAGCACAATATCTTGAGAATTGCAAATAAAGTACGTAGATGATGTAATACTTAACTTTAATCCACAATTGTAGAACATCTCTCGTTACGGTACATGCTTCACAATATTAATTATCAATTGAATACGGCGCCTTGCTAGGTCGTAGCAAATGTAGCTGAAGGCTATGCTAACTATCGTCTCGCCAAATGAGAGCATATTTGTCAGTGAACCATTGCTATGAACGTCGGCTGTACAACTGTGGCGGGTGCCAGTACGTCTCTCTAGACCTGCCGTGTGGTGGCGCTCGGTCTGCGATCACTGACAGTGGCGACACGCGGGTCCGACATATACTAATGGACCGCGGCCGATTTAAAGGCTACCACCTAGCAAGTGTGGTGTCTGGCGGTGACACCACATTTCCTACGTCGACAAATCCTAAGAAAGTACACTGATTTTTATTAAGTCTTGTTTCCATTATCAAGGAGAACTCGCGGTGGCATGCTTCTATGAAATCTTCTTGGTTTAAAAGGCGTGTCATTTCAAATAAAGCGCTCGAGCTTTCGATATGTGTCAGCCATAGTCATCAGGAGTTGAAGTCAATAAATGCTGGGGCTGGCACAGTGTTGTGCTTATGCATATGTAATGGCTGCTTCTGGAACCTACCAGAGAGGGCCGGAGTGGCGCATGCGCGCAATGCAAGTTGGACAGCTACTAGAACCTCCGTCCGCCTTGGGACTGAGTGACGTCACATGGTGAGAGAGGGGAGCTCCACGTTTGAAACTGCCACTCCCGCGTCCATATAAGCGTCAAGCCTACGAATTTGCTTTTGCCCAGCGTCCAAAGCCCACCCCTCATGCCCTACTAAGTGTGCACCCCAGGTGTTAAAACTGTTGATATTTCTGTACTGCAACAAATATTATCAGATGACGGGTGGCACAGCCAAGGGATCCCCACTATCTACCGCCGTCTAAACATTTTCGTGGACCACTTTGAGGAAGAATCTCTTAATTCTACGGTACATTGGCGACAGCTTGATATGGCCTCAAGGTGAAAATGCACTGCAGCAGTTTGTCCACCACATGGAGGCACGGCAAGTTTTCGTTCATGGGTATTTTAGTTGAACGGAAAGCAGGAGGCTTGGTCATGCACTGCAAAGGAAATCTACAGGGTGTTTCAAAAATGACCGGTATATTTGAAACGGCAATAAAAACTAAACGAGCAGCGATAGAAATACACCGTTTGTTGCAATATGCTTGGGACAACAGTACATTTTCAGGCAGACAAACTTTCGAAATTACAGTAGTTACAATTTTCAACAACAGATGGCGCTGCGGTCTGGGAAACTCTATAGTACGATATTTTCCACATATCCACCATGCGTAGCAATAATATGGCGTAGTCTCTGAATGAAATTACCCGAAACCTTTGACAACGTGTCTGGCGGAATGGCTTCACATGCAGATGAGATGTACTGCTTCAGCTGTTCAATTGTTTCTGGATTCTGGCGGTACATCTGGTCTTTCAAGTGTCCCCACAGAAAGAAGTCACAGAGGTTCATGTCTGGCGAATAGGGAGGCCAATCCACGCCGCCTCCTGTATGTTTCGGATAGCCCAAAGCAATCACACGATCATCGAAATATTCATTCAGGAAATTAAAGACATCGGCCGTGCGATGTGGCCGGGCACCATCTTGCATAAACCACGAGGTGTTCGCAGTGTCGTCTAAGGCAGTTTGTACCGCCACAAATTCACGAAGAATGTCCAGATAGCGTGATGCAATAATCGTTTCGGATCTGAAAAATTGGCCAATGATTCCTTTGGAAGAAATGGCGGCCCAGACCAGTACTTTTTGAGGATGCAGGGACGATGGGACTGCAACATGGGGCGTTTCGGTTCCCCATATGCGCCAGTTCTGTTTATTGACGAAGCCGTCCAGCTAAAAATAGGCTTCGTCAGTAAACCAAATGCTGCCCACATGCATATCGCCGTCATCAATCCTGTGCACTATATCGTTAGCGAATGTCTCTCGTGCAGCAATGGTAGCGGCGCTGAGGGGTTGCCGCGTTTGAATTTTGTATGGATAGAGGTGTAAACTCTGGCGCATGAGACGATACGTGGACGTTGGCGTCATTTGGACCGCAGCTGCAACACGGCGAACGGAAACCCGAGGCCGCTGTTGGATCACCTGCTGCACTAGCTGCGCGTTGCCCTCTGTGGTTGCTGTACGCGGTCGCCCTACCTTTCCAGCACGTTCATCCGTCACGTTCCCAGTCTGTTGAAATTTTTCAAACAGATCCTTTATTGTATCGCTTTTCGGTCCTTTGGTTACATTAAACCTCCGTTGAAAACTTCGTCTTGTTGCAACAACACTGTGTCCTAGGCGGTGGAATTCCAACACCAGAAAAATCCTCTGTTCTAAGGAATAAACCATGTTGTCTACAGCACACTTGCACGTTGTGAACAGCACACGCTTACAGCAGAAAGACGACGTACAGAATGGTGCACCCACAGACTGCGTTGTCTTCTGTATCTTTCACATCACTTGCAGCGCCATATGTTGTTGAAAATTGTAACTACTGTAATTTCGAAAGTTTGTCCGCCTGAAAATGTACTGTTGTCCCAAGCATATTGCAACAAACGGTGTATTTCTATCGCTGCTCGTTTAGTTTTTATTGCCGTTTCAAATATACCGGTCATTTTTGAAACACCCTGTACCTACACTAGCCGGTACTTAAACGCCAACAGCTTCCACCACCCTGTACACAAGAAATCGATATTGAACATGTTAGTACTCAGAGCAACGATTATTTCTGACGACGGCCATCTAGAGTCTGAATTTCAGCATTTGAAGCGGATGTTCAGAGAAAGTGGTTACAGCAAGGAGAAATTGTTAAAGCTTTTTAGTGCCACCGACGTAATACGCCTCGTGAATCGGCGGAAGAGTCCAAGCCAGCTACTTTCCTTCCATACTGTGGAGGAACTACTGGCAAGATAGTGTAAGGCGTCGCGATTTTGGACACCTCACGCTTATAGGTTTGCAAGAGACTGGTTTTGCAACATGGGACAGGTTTTTGTGTGTATATTTCGCTTGTTTGAGATTTACCACACGTTGCATTGAGTGACGAGAATAACTCCTTTACGTAAATTTGCATGTTTGAGTCAGGTAGAAACAGGGTGAAAGCATCACTGGAGGGGATGACACAATGGTCTGCACAGTCGCAGCCTAGTCAATCAAGCACAGGTGACGGGCACGGCAGAGAACTGGGGGAAGAACAGTGTGTCACGTGAGCGGCGCGCGAGGACGTAACGTACCACTCTTGTGGATGATGGAATGTTAATAAGGGGGCAACAGGCCTGGCTGTTCACTTGAAAACCAGCCAATTATACGGCAATGTACTTACAAAGCCATTTGCAGATTGGGCCTCCATGCGTACTAGAGAAAGAGCGACTGCCATTGGGTGTTCCATACAGTGTCCAACCCCATTGTAAAGAAGGGAAGCTAGGCTAAGGAGACGCGCAACTGCCCAGCGCGACAGCCACTTCCCCTTGATACGTCGTAGAGTGTGGTCGGAGGGCATCCCTCTCCGATGTGACGACCAGGTGAGGAGATATATTGGTGTGAACACTTCGTTCACCCGGCTCCAAAATTCAGTCAAGAGCTGGCTGAATTCTTTTCGTAAATCTACTGAGTGGAGAACTATGAGGGCGAATATAGTTAAATTCTGCGAGAACAGCGAGGGAGAGTTAACACAGGGCACGCCAGCGTTGCGCCTGTGTTTAACCATTAAAAGCAGACTACAGTGACGTTAACATTTTTCGCTTCACGAAAATGTAGGGCAAGTCTGATGATACAAAATCAGCCAGGCTCACAAGGGGAAGGCCTCAGACACGGCCAACCGATTCGGCTCAGATTGTGCAGATCGCTTGCGTACAGCCTAAAACGAAGGACTCTAAGATATTTTGGTTCAACACCCCCGCGTTTTTGAGAAAATCACCCCTAAAGGTTATGACGAGCGATCGACTCAAAATTGGCGGGATCGATAGATAATTTTAAATAGAGCATTTTTCATCATCAGGTATGGGGTCCAAAAACGCATACTTTTCCAGAAATCGAGGTAAGAAACTTTTACAACTGCCCCGTCTGTACCCACATGGTTAACGCCTGTCGCCGACAGCGCCGATAGCTAGCGGGCACGGTAGCTCAGCGTGTTCGGTCAGAGGGTTTAGCTACCCTCTGTAATAAAAAACTGAGTGAACGGATCAACGAACAACCTGAACGAGTGTAATCCGACGCCCGCCACGAACAAAGTCAACGAATAATATAGGAAAAAAAAATAGCACAACGATCATGGTAGCTGGCTGGGAAGTGGAAAACCCAGGTTCGAACCTCGAAGAAACCTAGCCGATGTTATTCTTTTCGTTTGCATTTTTCCATGTCTCAATTGATACGGATAGGAAGATTAATAAGGTAAGTAAATCAATAAGGAATGATAATAATAAGGTAGGCAAACTAATTTCCCAAACGCCGTGAGTTAGTAAAGTATTAAACTTTTAAGCCTCGTCACATGGAAACAGCTCCGAGTAAAAGTGCTGCGACTTCCTCACGAGGGATCACAGACAGCCAACCGTGCGAAGCTTGTTTACAGCGAGGCACGGGATAGAATTCACGCGGGTAGAGTTGTGTTGTCCCGGTTGCCTCTTCGTCATATCATAGAGAAGGAACAGTGTAGCTGTGGAAAGATTGCATTCATTAGATGCCCTTGGTGCCGTGAGTATATTTGTTTCGAATGTTTATATGACAAGTACCATCCATCTACTTGTTCGAAGAAAAGTGAGGACACGTAACAGTGACTGAAAGAGCCATTGTAAAGTGACCTGGAGTAACATTTTAGTTGTTTACTATCCCAAGAGGTTTGAGAAATTTATTTGCCTACCTTATTGATATCATTCCTTGTTGATTTACTTACCTTATTAACGCTCCTATCCCTATCAATTGAGATATGGAAAAATACAAACCAAAAGAATAACATCCACTACGTTTCTTCGAGATTCGCAGCCAGTTACCTTGGCCGTTGCGCTATCGGTGCTGTCGGCGAAAAGCTTTGACCATGTGGGTACAGAAGAGGCAGTTGTAAAAGTTTCTTACCTCGATTTCTGGAAAAGTATGCGTTTTCGGACCCCATACCTGGTGATGGAAAAATGCTCTATTTATAATTATCTATCGATCCCGCCAACTTTGAGTCGATCGCTCGTCATAACTTTTAGGGGTGATTTTCTCAAAAACGCGGGGGTGTTGACCCAAAATATCTTAGATTCCTTCGTTTTATGTTGCACACAAGCGACCTGCCAAATCTGAGCTGAATCGGTTGGCCGTGTCTGAGGCCTTGCCCTTGTCAGTATATGATTTTGGTATATCTACAGATCCGACGACACACGGCAACAGCCAAGCCGACGACACTGTGCAACACAAGGTAAAGGACGCAGCACGACATTAAACGTGTCACAAGCCAATTTATACTCCAGTTATACGAGGCTCAGTGTAGGAAGACCTGCCCTCCTCGCAGTATTTCCAGAAATTAACGTATTTCCTTCGTGCGCTCGATGGCCACGTTTGGTTAACATTTGTGGGGAAAACTTAAAATTTGTTAGAGCCAGGAACATTGTTCAGCTCGACATTGGAATAGTCTTCCACCAGAGTCTTTCTCTCAATTAAAATAATTGTTCTGAATTTTGTGATATTATTGATCTTTTATATTTTATCTTATTTGAGAAATTTAATACCAGGATCCCCTCGTCTGAACAGGCAATACCTGAAATTGCTCTTGTGCATTGTAATGACCCAACATGTGCAAAAGCGATTCCAATAAATACAATAACATTTTATAGTTGTTGTCTGTTCTAAGACAGAGGTCCCCTTTCTACCTCACTGGAATATTTTAGGAACATTGATGGCAGCTATTCTTATGAAGTCTGAACTCTTGGTGAGTAATAGCACGTTTCCTTACAGGTCGGTTTAGGACTGGGTTATGCGCGCTAAATGAAATCGTGCACACAATTCAAACATAACATTAACTTATTACCAACAACAGACGTTCTTAGAATAGGAAGGGTACTAAAAAGATGTGGGCTGAGACCAGTGTTTCAGTCCGCTCCACGATAAGATGTTACGCCCCGTTAAAGACAAGATCTTAGACATCCTGGCGTGTATGGAGTCCCTTGTGAATATGGTAACAGCCGGGCGCTGTGACCGAGCGGCTCTAGGCGCTTCAGTTTGGAACCGCGCTGCTGCTACGGTCGCAGGTTCGAATCATTCCTCGGGCATGAATGTGTGTGCTGTCCTTAGGTTAGTTAGGTTTAAGTAGTTCTAAGTCTAGAGGACTGATGACCTCAGATGTTAAGTTCCACAATGCTCAGAGCCATTTGAACCTGTTTGGTAACATTTACATAGGTCAAACTATTCGCACTGTTGGCGAGCGTTGTGCAGAGCATTCACAATGCATCAGTCAAAGGGAAAACGGACTGAGAAGTCGTCTGTGGCTGACCATTTCCGAGAAAACGGTCATGAAATAATATTTGGATAAAGAAGACTTTAGGCTCAAACATTGTAGTACTGGGATTCTTTTATCAAAGAAGCGGCTGAAACTAGAATAAACAGCAATAGTTTTAACAGAGATCAGGGGTACATACTAAGTAGGACATGGGGGCGGGCTTTGGACAATGAGCGATAGCAAACACGTAGGTTTGACGTTTGTAGGGACGCGGGAGGTGTAGTTTCAAGCGTGACGCCGACGTCTCTCGCCATGTGACGTCACTCGGTCCCGCGGAGGGTGGAGCCACTAGGAGCTTCCCCAAATCGAGTTCCGCGCATGCGCCACTCTGGCTCTCTTTGGAAGGTTCCAGACGCTGCCATTACATCTACATAAGCAGAACACCGTGCGAGTCCCGGCAGTCAGTGTTTTATTCGAAATAATGCGGCTTGTAATTCGAAAAGATTTTCTTGAAATAGGAGTTTACGAAATATCTCCTAGCTCTGTGAATGAGCTGACTCCCCTAACGGGGTGAAACATTGAGATATGAATGTAGCTTCAGACATAACCTTATAGAGTGCGATACGGCCGTCACTGCTCAGGATGTATACAGTTACGGCTAGCTGAAAGGCCAAGAGAGAGAGAGATAAAGCTCTTCCCTCAACAACTTCTGTCCTTCATATCTTCTCTGTGCTACCACAGACGAGTGCCACTGACCTCTAAGACTGCAGTATCCGCGAGTTGCCTATTTGCTCCCACCACCCTCAGTGGAATGCATGTTTTAATCGATGTTCACCAACCTGCAGTCTTCTATAATTGTTGTCTCCTGCGCAGAAAACAGCACGTAGGTCATGAATGTCTCATCTTGAGGCTGTAATAAAGTCTTAGCGAGGAAATGATATTTTAGAAATAATTAAATTTTCAATTAGTTTGTTTATACGGGATGCCACTCGCTTTTTATTTGTTTGTGACTATTACAGCGCCATCTATCACAAAGCGAAAAAACTTATCCAACTAAAACATTCATATTTCTTTACGTCATACACGAATATGTAATAAAAATAGGGGTTCCTATTAAAAAAAAAAAAAACGCAGTTGATATCCGTTTGACCTATGACAGCGCCATCTAGCGGGCCAACCATAGCGCCATCTGGTTTCCCCCTTCAAGCTAGACGAGTTTCGCGTCTTTGTAGTTTTTTCGTTTGATGCTTATTTCGTGAGATATTTGGTCCGGTCACTATCAATGGACCACCCTGTGTACGGAGAGAGATGTACTACTGTAAAATTGCACTATTAATGAAAAATTGCTGGAAACACTATCTATCGTAAAATATCCAGGACTATCTATTCAGAGTGACCTTAACTGAAACGGTCACATAAAACAAACATAGGAAAATCAGACGCCAGACTGAGATTCGTAGGAAGAATCTTAAGGTAATGTAACTCATCTGCTAAACAAGAGGCTTACGAAGCGCTTCTAAGACCATTTATTCAGTACTGTTCGTCTACCACTGATCCTTACCAATTAATGTCTGATAGAAGAGAAAGAAAAGATCCAACGAAGAGCGGCGTGTTTCGTGGCGGGATCTTTTTGTTTGCGCGAGAGCATTGCAGATATGCTCAACAAACTCAGGAGACACACGATACAAGAGGGACATTGTGCATCAAGTAGTCGTTTACTATTCAACTTTCGAGAGAATACGCTCCGGGAGTCGGACAATGTGTTAGTTACCGAAAAAATTCTAGAAATAAGAGCTACTACAGAGGCTTACTAGCCCCTCCTCTTTTTGTGGTGCTGGGTTTACTGACAACCATTCTCCGCTCCGTTCGGGAGTGGAATAGGGAACGGGGAACAACTACAGATACCAGAAGTACCATCCGATACACACGTCAGGTGGGTTGCTGACTATTGATTTATATGTAGAAAAGACTTCCTAACAGTTTAATGTTTATGTTATGTTAGCAAATTTCTTTTCCTCGCATTTCATGGAGCACATTTAACATCCTTTGTAAGCCGCTTCTTTAGTGCATGAATTACATTTCCTCAAGATTCTTCTGAAGGCCAACGGCCTTGCCGCAATGGTAACACCGGTTCCCGTCAGATCACCGAATTTAAGCTTTGTCGGGCTAGGCTAGCACTTGGATAGGTGACCACCCGGTCTACCGAGCGCTGTTGGCAAGCGGGGTGCACACAGCCCTTGTAAGGCAAACTGAGGAGCTACTTGATTGAGAAGTAACTGACATACGGCCGGGAGAGCGGTGTGCTGACCACATGCTCCGCCATATTCGCATCCAGTGACGCCTGTGAGCTGAGGATGACACGGCGGCCGATCGCTACCTTTGGGCCTTCATGACTTGTTCGGGAGGAGTAGTTTAAGATTCTTCGTAAGAATCTGAGTGTGGCGTATGCTTCTCCTACTATTTATGTGGTGATTCCACTTAAGCCCGCAGCTCGTGGTCGTGCGGTAGCGTTCTCGCTTCCCACGCCCGGGTTCCCGGGTTCGATTCCCGGCGGGGTCAGGGATGTTCTCTGCCTCGTGATGACTGGGTGTTGTGTGATGTCCTTAGTTAGGTTTAAGTAGATCTAAGTTCTAGGGGACTGATGACCATAGATGTTAAGTCCCATAGTGCTCAGAGCCTTTTTTTTTTTATTCCACTTAAGCTGGCTCTGGATAAATAGTCTTGGATATTTTAAAATAAATATTTTTTCCAGTAGTTTGCCATTAATGTAGTCGTACAGGAATGCATCTCTTTGCCTATCTATGCACAATATGGTAGATTTATTTACGTCCAGGGCAACTACCAGAGCCTGCACAATTCATCAGTCCTCTGCAGGTGTTTCTGCAAATCGATACTGCCTTCTGGCATTGGTATTTTCTTACGCAACAGCAAAATGTGTTAACGACATAAGCACAATCACTTGAAATCGCCATAAAAGTTCGAAACTTCGGTCGTAACGAGCGAGGTGGCGCAGTGGTTAGCTGACTGGTTGGTTCAAATGGCTCTGAGCACTATGGGACTTAACACCTGTGGTCATCAGTCCCCTAGAACTTAGAACTACTTAAACTTAACTAACCTAAGGACATCGCAAACATCCATGCCCGAAGCAGGATTCGAACCTGCGACTGGTTGGTTCAAATGGCTCTGAGCACTATGGGACTTAACACCTGTGGTCATCAGTCCCCTAGAACTTAGAACTACTTAAACTTAACTAACCTAAGGACATCGCAAACATCCATGCCCGAAGCAGGATTCGAACCTGCGACCGTAGCAGTCGCGCGGTTCCGGACTGAGCCCCTAGAACCACAAGACCACCGCGGCCGGCTTAGCTCACTGGACTCGCATTCGGGAGGACAGCGGTTCAAACCCGCGTCCGGTCATCCTGATTTAGGTCATCCGTGATTTCCCTAAATCGCTCCAGGCAAGTGCCGGGATGGTTCCTCTGAAAGGGCACGACCGACTTCCTTCCCCATCCTTCCCTAATCCGAGCTTGTGCTCGAGCGTCTCTAATGACCTCGTTGTCGACGGGACGTTAAACACAAATGTCCACCTCCTCCGGGATGGTTCCTTCCCCATCGTTCCCTTATCGGACGGGACCTATGACCTCGATGTTTGGTCCCCTCCCCCAAATTTACGTGCCAACCTGGGTCGTAAATATATAAACAACAATATAGTCAAATGGCGGCGTGTTCATTTAAAATTTATTAAAAAAATTCAAATGGTTCAAATGGCTCCAAGCATTATGGGACTTAACATCTGAGGTCATCAGTCCCCTAGACTTAGATCTACTTATACCTAACTAACCTAAGGAGATCACACACATCCATGCCCGAGGCAAGATTCAAACCTGCGACCGTAGCAGCAGCGCGGTTCCTGACTGAAGCGCCTAGAACCGCTCGGCACAGCGGCCGGCAAAAATTTATCACCCTCCTTATTTTTACAGTAGTCAGTTACTGTCTCTGACCACACTGCAAAATCTGTAAATTAGTTTCAGCGTCTCATTTCCTCACATAATTCTTCCAGTACCACCTGACTTAATTGATCTATGCTCGTCACCTTTTTTTTTTTTTACTTTTATCGATGTTCATTTCGTAATCTTTGGTAAAGACCCGTTCCGCTGAACTGATCTTCAATGCCTGTTCGTGTAAAGTCATTCGACAAAAATTACATTATTGTCTGGATAATCGATGGAACTAACGGCACTTGAGGAGCCCGGAAAGGTTTCCGCGGCCGCAGCTCTCCTCTCCCGTGCTGTGCTCCGGTCCCCGCCAGATTGCCCAAATCAGAGCGGGAGGGAGGCGGCCGCGATTGTCTGCGCGGGCACGTGGCCGGCTCCCCCGCCTGCAGACGGAGTCCCGGTCGCCCGCCTAATGAGTCCTTGTCTGCGGATGCAAAAGCCCGTCTCCGCGGCCCCGCCTTTCTCTGCCGTCTGTCATAACAGCCGCGAGCAGGCGCCGCCGCTGCCGCACGGGCGCAGACCGACTTCGGGGAAAGGGCTGCAGCCCGACAAACATGCCGGATAATGATGCGAGAAACTCGGTGTGTGTTCGTTCACTGAGAAACAAACTGTTCATTGATCGCGCGACGCCTCAGGAAAACAGAAAAATAGCGTGCCACAAACAACGGTTTACCTCAAATTAGACACAGTAATTTTTGAGAACATTATTGGGAAATGCAGCGATCTGGTTAGGTAATTTCAAATAGTAATCAGTCTTGATCGTAAAGTTCTTTTTTTCTTTTTTTTTTTTTTTTTTTTTTTTTTTTTTTTTTTTTTTTTTTTTTTTTTTTAATCAGCTTCTAACAACCCTACCACAACAAAGGTCAGCATTTAATAACGATTGTGGTGTTGCTCACGCTGCTAAATACTGCATTTTCTGGCAACAACAGTCATATTATGTGGCAGGTGTCATTAGAGCACAGTTAATAAAGTCATTTCAATATAAACGTATCGATGTATCACAAATGAAATCAAATCTGAATGTTGTCTCAGAAATATGGTAAGTAGCTAACAGAAACACAGTAGAATTTTACTGGTATCGAGAGGTTCAGGTGAGGTACCGTAATGGTTAGGTAATTCAAGTGCCATTACAAGCTGTACGCGGCCACGCTTTGCTGTGGCTCAGACTGCTTGAATGGAAAAGAAAGAAAAGAGAAATAACACGTTTCCAAAATATATGGCATTTGGATATATGTCCTAATCTCCTTCTCTCCCCTGTCTCTCTCAACCTCCTTTCTCCTCCTTCCCCCTCTCTCTGTCCATCACATCATCCTCCTTCTCCCCCTCCTGTTCCTTCTCCATCTCCTCCTACTCCTTTTCCCACCACCACTCCATCACCTCCTTCCCCTTTCTCTGTCCTTCTTCTCTGCCCCCTCCTCTCCACTCCTTTTGCCCCATCCCCCCCCCTCTCTGTCCAGCTCCTTCCCGTTTTATATGTCCATCTCCTTCTACCCTTCTGCGCATCTCCTCTTCTCCCCCCCTCCCCACCCTCTCTCTCTGACCTTAGGCCTTGTTTACTGTTATTGCATAATCGTATTCTGTAGTAGTATTCTAATCATAAACCAATACTCTATAAATACGACTTCCCTGTTTCCTGACTACGTTTGTCTATTGTATATCTTATACAGGGTGGTCCACTGATCGTGACCGGGCCAAATATTTCACGAAATAAACGTCAAACGAAAAAACTGCAAAGAACGAAACTTGTCTAGCCTGAAGGGGGGAAACCAGATGGCGCTATGGTTGGCTCACTAGATGGCGCTGCCATAGGTCAAACGGATATCAACTGGATTTTTTAAAAATAGTAACCCACATTTTTATTACATATTCGTGTAGTACGTAAATAAATACGAATGTTTTATTTGGACCACTTTTTTCGCTTTGTGATAGATGGCGCTTTAATAATCACAACCATATGGATCACAATTGTAGACGAACAGTTGGTAACAGGTATATTTTTTAAATTAAAATACAGAACGTAGGTACGTTTGAACATTTTATTTCGGTTGTTCCAATGTGATACATATACCATTGTGAACTTTTCATTTCTGAGAACGCATGCTGTTACAGCGTGATTACCTGTAAATACCACATTAATGCAATAAATGCTCAAAATTATGTGCGTAAACCTCAGCGCATTTGGCAATACGTGTAACGACATTCCTCTCAACAGCGAGTAGTTCGCCTTCCGTAATGTTCGCACATGCATTGACAATGCGCTGACGCATGCTGTCAGGCGTTGTCCGTGGATCACGATAGCAAATATCCTTCAACTTTCCCCACAGAAAGAAATCCGGGGACGTCAGATCCGGTGAACGTGCGGACCATGGTATGGTGCTTCGACGACCAATCCACCTGTCATGAAATATGCTATTCAGTACCGCTTCAACCGCACGCGGGCTATGTGCCGGACATCCATCATGTTGGAAGTACATCGCCATTCTGTCATGCAGTGAAACATCTTGTAGTAACATCGGTAGAACATTACGTAGGAAATCAGCATAAATTGCACCATTTAGATTGCCGTCGATAAAATGGGGGCCTATTATCCTTCCTCCCATAATGCCGCACCATACATTAACCCACCAAGGTCGCTTCGTCGCTAAATAGAACGCGTGCAAAAAATCTGTCATCGTCCCGTAATTTCTCTTGTGCCCAGTGGCAGAACTGTACACGACATTCAAAGTCGTCGCCATGCAATTCCTGGTGCCTAGAAATATGGCACGGGTGCAATCGATGTTGATGTAGCATTCTCAACACCGACCGAATAATCTCACTGATTCCCGATTCTCGCGCAATTTGTCTGCTACTGATGTGCGGATTAGCAGCGACAGCAACTAACACCTACTTGGGCATCATCATTTGATGCAGGTCGTGGTTGACGTTTCACATGTGGCTGAACACTTCCTGTTTCCTCAAATAACGTAACTGTCCGGGGAACGGTCCGGACACTTGGATAATGTCGTCCAGGATACCGAGCAGCATACATAGCACACTCCCGTTGGGCATTTTGATCACAGTAGCCATACATCAACACGATATCGACCTTTTCCGCAATTGGTAAACAGTCCATTTTATCACGGGTAATGTATCACGAAGCAAATACCGTCCGCACCGGCGGAATGTTACGTATACATTTGTGACTATTACAGCGCCATCTATCACAAAGCGAAAAAGTCGTCCAACTAAAACATTCATATTTCTTTACGTACTACACGAATATGTAATAATAAATAGGGGTTACTATTTAAAAAAATAACGCAGTTGATATCCGTTTGACCTATGGCAGCGCCATCTAGCGGGCCAACCATAGCGCCATCTGGTTTCCCCCTTCAAGCTAGACAAGTTTCGTTCTTTGTAGTTTTTTCGTTTGACGCTTATTTCGTGAGATATTTGGCCTGGTCACTATCAATGGATCGCCCTATATACAGGGCGAAACAAAATTCGCGCACATTGACTTCGCAGCGCGGTTCCTCACATACTGGTAATTGAAAAATGTCCCCATAAAATTTCGTCCTGCGCATATTTCTGGCAGTAAATGAACGCTAAAGACTAACAGTTTGGCAACACTGAAATCACATGTACAGTAACTATCTCTGACAGCAGATACCGTACTGCTGTACGGTTGGTGCAGTGGATATCATTTTGGGTTAGCATGGAAGAGGTCGAGGGCTCGATTCTAGGTTGAAGTTTATTTGTTTTTATTTGCTAAAATTAGTGGTACGGCATCACCACCCCTTCCTTCCGCCCCCTTGATTTCTATCTCACCATCTATGGCCGTCCTATCGCCCTCACCCCCACCCTTAAGTACCTTGGCGTCACCCTCGACCGTCGACTCTCCTGGACCCCCCATCTCCGGACAATCCAAGCCAAGGCACACTCCCGACTCCGTCTCCTCAAGCTCGTTTCCAGCCATACGTGGGGTCTGGACCCCTCCACCATACTCCACACCTATAAATCCCTCATCCGCCCTATCCTTTGTTATGCCCATCCAGCCTGGATCTCCACCCCCTCCCCCCTACCTTTTATAAATCAAATCCTCGAACGTCATGCTCTCCAGCTCGCCTATCGCATCCATCTCCCCTCCCCCACGCGGATCCTGTACGATCTCATTCTGTTCCCCCACCTCCTCCTTTTCCTTGAAAGGATACGGATCCTGTACACTTCCCGCAAACTCGATCCTCCTCATCCGCTTGTCTCGCCCATCCTCTCCCACCCCCGCCCGCTGCCGCGCCTGTATTCCCACGTCCCACCCAGTCTCCATGTCTCCACCCTCCTTACCCTCTCCCAAGGTGGCTTCCGGCAGCTCCCTCTCCCTGATGATGTCCTCCTCCCCTCCATCTACCCCTCCTACCAACTTTGATCCTCCCACCCTCGTCCTGTGTTTGCTGCTTTGGGCACCCTCCCTCCCTTCTCTCCCTCTTCCCCCCCCCCTCCTCCATTTCTCCCCACTCCTCCCCTGGGCTTCCCCTCCCCTGTCCCTCTCCTCGTCCCCCCATCTCCTCAGCCATTGGCATCCTTGTTCTCCCCTCTCCCCCACCTCACCCTTATTTCCCTCTTGGCAGGTCCCCGGACTTGCACACGCTAAGTGGACATTCGCGTGCCGGAGATCATCGCCATCAGTGTCTCGTGTGTGCCGTCGTGTTTAGTGTTCAGTGTTCACCGTCACACTCCATCGTTCATCAGTGCCATCGACATCTTCAGTGTTTGTGCTTCGTGTCAACAGTTTGTAGTGTGGATTGTCATCGAGTGTGAACGGCTTCATGTTTTTTTTATGTTCATGTGTCTACTGTTTTTTCCCCGCCGTTCTGTTCCAACTCATGTGTCTCCTCTGTTTTTATCATTGTACTATCTTTGGCTGAAGAGCGGCGTATTGTGCTGCTGCCAGCCTACCTGTTCTACGGGTTTTAAAATCACAATAAAGAAGAAAAAAATGGTATGGTATCGGTGTTGTAATCATCATACAGAGATTACAGTGGATCTTCTACGAAACATTTGTAGTTACGTACTACGAACACAGAAATGGAAGAACAATTGTTTTCTTTGGTCATCGTGGAGGGGAATTGCTTTGCGCCACTGCAACTACGAGATTCCAAACCAGTTTTCTGTGTATCCTCCCCCAATGGTTCCATCGGATTATTTGCAAAGCACGTTGCTAGCACTACTGCTGACGCAAGGCCCTAACTGAATGTAATGTACCTGAACGTGACAAAAATAATAGTCGGTATTAATCGATGGGTCCACTGGGGGAGGGTACACACAAAACAGGTTTGGAATCTAGTAGATGCAGTGATGCGAAACAGTTCGCGTCCACGACGTGCTAAAGGTTTCTTTAAAAGCTGACCACTGAAAACGATTCTATTTCCATTTCTGTGTTTGTAACACGAACTGCAAATGTTTTGTAGAAATCCACTGTAATCGCTGTATGACAGTTAAGACCCCAGATATCGTATCATGCAGACTAATTTTAGCAAATAGAAACAAATAAGCCTCAACCCAGAATCGAACTCTTGACCTCCTGCCAAAACGCTACTCAATGCACCAACTGCATAGCGTGCTGAATCTTTTGACAGAGATAGTTACCGTACATGTGATTACAGTGTTGCAAGATTGCCTGTCTTTAACGTCCATTTATTGCCCCAAATATGAGCAGGACGAAATTTTGTGACAGACATTTTTGTATTGCCAGTATGTGGTGGATCGCGGTGTGAAGCGGAGTGCGCAAATTTTTCTTCACCCTGTATATGTACTTATAAATTAAAAAGTATATAGTGTATATGTGTCTGAACGTTTATTACAGTAATATATATATATATATATATATATATATATATATATATATATATAACAAAAAATCTCAAAAGTTACCTTTCCGATACAGTTCATATATATATTAAATACCTAAAAACAAGCCCGTAATAGACATCAACGTTGTGTAAAAATTCCAGAGCAATCGGTCAAGAACATTCGGAGATTAACGTTATTGAAGAAACGCGCATTCACATTTTTGCATGTCAGTGGTAACCGGTATCGATCATATCTGGATCATCATCAGCCCCTGTCTCTAGAGTGCTAAAAAGTGAACAGAGACGACGAGCGAGCACTGACAAGTGTCAGAAGACATCTCTGGCAACTGATAAATAATGTCAAAACGCTCTCGATCATTGGTGGCGAGGAACATGGCGCATAAGTGGTGTAGCACCAAAAGGACGCCATTCTTCAATATAGAGACAGGGATCGATGAATGGCGATAGGAATCGTAGATTTAGAAGTATGAAACCTAAAACTTGATGACAAAAACCTAATGGCGATGAAGAGATGTGTGGGCACATACCTAACTGGTCCCACAAAAACGATACAAATATAGTACATCGAAAATTAGTGGAAAAAAGGTCTATATGTATTATTACAGACGTATCGCTTAATGTATTATCGGCTGCAGTGGCATTGTTACCACCTTTACAGGCTAATACGTCATACAAAAGTTTGAGTTAAAAAGAAATATACAATTTATAATAGGAGGAGGGAGGCTGGAAAACAAAGACAATTTAAATATATGTTACAGAGTAAAAAGAAAATCAAAAAAGCAGGCATGCATTGCAGCAAATCGTAAAAAATATGAAATAAGTGTTTTTCCCTGAAATATAATTACTCATTTAATAGGGTACATGGCTGTTTTTTGTAACGGGTATAGATTTCAATCTCTTCCAAAGCGTTTAATAAGTGCCTCTCTGCCGTTGCACCATATGGCGCGCGTAATTCCTCGCCACTGAAGCTCGAGTGAAAGCTTTTTGACGTTATTTAGCAGCTGTCGGAGGCGTCTTATGACACTTATCACTACTCTACTCATCATATCTGTTCCCCACCTAGTGGTATAAAAATCTTACGTTTTATTATTACCGTGTATCCATATTTTGTTATTCATAAATTGTATAATATTGCCGCCTTTTACTCTCTAAGGAAGATTTCTCTTTTGAATTCCAGAGATTTGGTCTGTTGATGACCTGGATATGACTGGAATCGGTAGCCAGTGACATGTGATTACTAATTTCTCATCAAAATTTGTGATTAAAGCTGATTAATATTTCATACTGTAGGTTTGGTCATCGTCTGCTTGCCTTCCATCTATTCCCCTCTTACACTGCTAGATTTGATTACCCAGTCAGCAATCTTCAATACATTCATTTCCACTGCTATCTTGAAATGCCCCTAAGTATCAGAACTAGTGTTAATCTGATGTATTTACCTACTAGATATACTGTAGTGCGATTCTGATGCACTGAATTAGGACCAAATATGAAGCAAATTCTGCCTTCTGCATATAGCGAGGTAACAGATTCTTAGAAAAAGGCATTGAACATGAAATACATTTCTATTTACTGTAGTACTGATTTTTCATATATATATATATATATATATATATATATATATATATATATATACCCACTGCAAAAATTAGAAATGTAAAAAAGAAAATTTATATGCCGGTTGGTTAATTGAACTGACGGTGTTCCGAGTGCTGTATGGGCTGTATACTTTGCAGGACACTGAAACATAGTTTTTTTCCAGTCTTGTGACTGGTTCACTGCGGCCCACCACGAATACTTCTCCTGTGCAAACTTCTTCATCTCAGAATAGGACATGCAACCTACGCCCTCAGTTATGTGCTGGATTTGTTCCAGTCTCTGTCTTCGCTTATAGTTTTTGCCCTCTACAGCTTCCTCTAGTACCATGGAAGTCACTCCCTCATGCCTTAACAGATGTCCTATCATCCTGTCCCTTCTCCTTGTCAGTGTCTTCCACATATTCCTTTCCTCTCCGATTCTGCACAGAACCTCCTCATTCCTTGCCTTATCAGTCCACCTATTTCCAACATTCGTCTGTCGCACCAAATGTCAAATGCTTCGTTCTCTTCTGTTTCGGTTTTCCCACAGTCCGCGTTTCACTACCATACAATGCTGTGCTCCAAGCGTACAGTCTCAGAAATTTCTTCCTTAAACTAAGACCTGTTTGATACTAATAGACTTCTCTTGGCCAGAAATGCCCTTCTGCCAGGCCCAGTCTGTTTTTGATGTCCTCCTTGCTCCGTCCGTCATTAGTTATTTTGCTACCTAGGTAACAGAATTCCCTAATTTTAGCTACTTCGTGACCGTCAATTCTGATGTTAAGTTTCTCGCTGTACTCATTTCTGCTACTCCTCATTATTTCGTCTTTCTCCTATTTATTCTAAATCCATATTCTGTATTCATTAGACTGTTCATTCCATTCAGCAGATCATGTAATTTTTCTTCACTTCCACTCAGGATATCAATGTCATCAGCGAATCGGATCATTGATATACTTTCACCTTGAATTTCAATTCCACTCTTGAACCTTTCTTTTATATCCATCATTGCTTCTTCGATGTACATTGAACAATAGCGGCGAAAGACTACATCCCTGTCTTACATCCTTTTTAATCCGAGGACTTCGTTCTAGATCGTTCACTCTAATTATTCCCTCTTGGCTCTTGTACCTATTGGTTATTACCCATTTCTCCCTATAGTTTACCTATGTTTTTCTCAGAATTTCCAACATCTTGCACCATTTTACATTGTCGAACGGTTTTTACAGGCCAACAAATCCTATGAATGTGTCTTGAGTTTTCTTTAGTCTTGCTTCCAGTAAGAGACACAACGTCAGAATTGCCTCTCTGGTGCCTTTACCTTTCCTAAAGCCAAACTGATCGTTATCTAACACTTCCTCAGTTTTCCTTCCCATTCTTCTGTATGTTATTCTTGTCAGCAACTTGTATGCATGAGTTGCTAAGCTGATTGTGCGATAATTCACGGTCTTCGGAATTGTGTGGATGATGAAACTTCCTGGGAAATTAAAACTGTGTGCTGGGCCGAGACTCGAACTCGGGACCTTCACCTTTCACGGGCAAGTGCTCTACCATCTGAGCTACCCAAGCACGACTTACGACCCGTCCTGACAGCCTCAATTCTACCAGTACCTCGTCTCCTACCTTATAAACTTCACAGGAGCTCTTCTGCGAACCTTCTAGCACTCCTGGAAGAAAGGATACTGCGGAGACATGGCTTAGCCACAGATGGTAGAGGACTTGCCCGCACAAGACAAAGGTCCCGAGTTCGAGTCTCCGTCCGGCACACAGTTTTAATCTGCCAGGAAGTTTCATGTCAGCGCACACTCCGCTGCAGAGTGAAAATCTCATTCTGTGTGGATGATATTTTTCCGAAAGTCTGATGGTACGTCGCCAGATTCATACATTCTACACAACAACGTGAATAGTTTTTTTGATGCCAATTAATTTAGAAATTCAGATGAAATGTTATCTATCCCTTCTGCCTTATTTAATCTTAAGTCCTCCAAAGCTCTCTTAAATTCTGATTATAATACTAGATCCCATATCTGTTCTAAATAGACTCCTGATTCTTCTTCTACCACGCCGGAGAAATCTTCCCCCTCATAGAGGCTTTCAATGTACTCTTTCCACCTATCCACTCTCTCCCCTGCACTTAACAGTGGCATTCCCGTTGCACTCTTAATGTTAACACCTTAACTATTTTATCTCACCGAAGCTTATTTTGGCTTTCCAATATGCCGAGTCAGTCCCTCCGTCAATCATTTATTTTTCAGTTTCTTCACATTTATTATGCAGCCATTTCGTCTTAGTTTCCCAGCATTTCGTATTTATTTCATTCCTCAGCGAGTTGTGTTTTTGTATTCCTGAATTTCCCAGAACATTTTTGTATTTCCTTCTTTCATCGATCAACTGAAGTATTTCCTCTGTTATGCATGATTTCTTCGCAGTTACCTTCTTTGTACCTATGTTTTTCTTTCCATCTGTTATTGTCCTTTTCAGAGATAACCATTCCTCTTCAACTGTACTGCCTACTGAGCTATTCTGTATTGGTGTATATATAGTCTTCGACAACTTCAAGCGTATCTAATCACTCCTTAGTATTTCCATATCCCCCTTCTTTGCATATTGATTCTTCCTGACTAATCTCTTAAACTTCAGCCTACAATTATTCACTACAGCATTGTGATCTGAGTCTATATCTGCTCGTGGGTATGCCTTACAATGCAGTATCTGATTTTGGAAACTCTTTCTTACCACGATGAAAAACTAACTGAAATCTGCCCGTATCAACCGGCCTTTTCCAAGTATACCCCCTCCTCTTGTGATTCTTGAACAGAATATCCGCTATTAATAGCTGAAATTTATTACAGAGCTCAGTTAGCTTTTCCCCTCTCTCGTTCCTTGTCCCAAGCCGATATTTTCCTGTAACATTATCTTCTACTCCTTCCCCTGCATCTGTACTCCAGTCTCCCATTACTATCAGATTTTCATCTCCGTTTATGTACTGTATTACTCTTTCCGTATCCTCATATACTTTCTCTATGTCTTCATCTTCAGCTTGCGACGTCGGCATGTATAACTGGGTTGTCGTAGAGACATTTATTAATCGATGCACTCGCGTAATATGCTGACAAAAATGATAGTTTCACTTCATAGCAGCAGGTGAAAATAAGGCGCTGTAAGAAGTCAGAATGTGAAATGTTTCTTGTTTTGACGTCGCTTGGCGAAGCGCGTTGATTTCTTTTGTGGAGCGGTTGCTGTTGTGAAGTGTTAGAACGGTTAAAGTTTTCCTTACGAAAAGCATTGGCTGCTGAGAAGAAAGACCGTGCACTGCTGGTAAAGTTGTTTTATCAGAACGGCAGCAATAGGAGCGCTGCATTGCTGGAATATCGCCGACAGAAACAACTGCGAAGAAGCCCTATGCCAATAAATGGGCTACAGAATATGATCAATAAATTTTAAGAAACATATGAATTAGGTGGTGCAGCAGGGAGAGGGAGGCGGCCCATTCCCACAGCAGTTGTTGATGAAGTTGCTATAGCTATAGCCGAACGTGTAGCACATGCCTCAAATTCTACAGCCAGTGCTCGAGTTCCGTCGCGGAAATTGTCCCTCGTCTGGTCAATAGTTCAAAAGATTTGGCAGCGTATTTTACAAGGGTATCCATACTGTGCCTCAAATGAAGCCGCAAGATAGACTATAATGCCCTGACTTTGTCATTCGTTTTTTGGCAAGCACGAAAGCAGGCGACACGTGGCCAGGGAATATTCTTTGGATGAACGAGGCACGGTGCCGTGGATCGAACTGTCACACATGGGACTCTAATCTGCCATATGTTGTGCAGGAACATTCACTGCCCTCATGTTATGTGACTTCGCGGTGTGGTATCTCAAATTGCTTAAGTCTCGTCCGTATTTCTTCGAGGAGATGAAACCTCGCGGGCTTCTTGGGTGCACAGTGACATCTGCACGTTATAAAGGCCTCCTTGTGCCACACGTGATTCCAACTGTTCAAGAACGCAAATGTGTCCGCTCCACTACTTTCTTGCAACAAGGGGCGACACCACGTGTCGCTTGCCAGGTGAAATATTTGCTTCGATAAACATTTTGTAATGAGCGTATCATTTCTAGGCAATTTCCTGCTGTGTGGCCTTCCAGATCCCCCGACCGATATGACTTCTGGTTGTGGGGAAATCTCAAAGGTCGTGTCTATCAGGGAGTGAGCCGGCCGCAGTGGCCGAGCGGTTCTAGGCGCTTCAGTCTGGAACCGCGCGACCGCTGCAGTCGCAGGTTAGAATCCTGCCTCGGGAATGGATATGTGTGATGTCCTTAGGTTAGTTAGGTTTACGTAGTTCTAAGTTCTAGGGGACTGATGAACTCATATTTCAAGTCCCATTGCGCTCAGAGTCCTGGAGCAGCACTTTGGAGACCGTATTCTAGATCTGGGATACCCAAAGACCAATGGCATGGGCCTCGATTGCATGGGTCCAGAAAGACCCGTACAGGACCTGCAACAAGCGGTCGTGCATTATCCTGCTGAAATGTAGGGTTTCTCAGGGATCGAATGAAGGGTAGAGCCATGGGTCGTAACACATCTGAAATGTGACGTCCACTGTTCAAAGTGCAGTCAGTGCGAACAAGAGGTGACCGAGACGTGTAACCAATGGCACCCCATAACATCACACCGGGTGAAACGCCAGTATGGCGATGACGAATACACGCTTCCAATGTGCGTTGACCGCGATGTCGCCAAATACGGATGCGACCATCATGATGCTGTAAACAGAACCTGAATTCATCCGCAAAAATGGCGTTTTGACACTCGTGCACCCAGGTTCGCCGTTGAGTACACCATCGCAGGTGCTCATGTCTGTGATGCTGCGTCAAGGGCAACCGCTGCCATGCTCTCCGAGCTGATAATCCAAGCTGCTGCAAACGTCGTCAAACTGATAGTACAGATGGTCGTTGACTTGCAAACGTCCCCATCTGTTGACTCAGGGATCGAGACGTGGCTGCACGATCCGTTACAGCCATGAGGATAAGATGCCTGTCATCTCGACTGCTAGTAATACGAGGCCGTTGGGATCCAGGACGGCGTTCCGTATTACCCTCCTGAACCCACCGATTCCATATTCCGCTAACAGTCATTGGATCTCAACCAACGCGAACAGCAATGTCGCCATACGATAAACCGCAATCGCGATGAGCTACAATCCGGCCTTTATCAAAGTCGGAATCGGGATGGTATGCATTTTTCCTCCTTACACGAGGCTTCACAGCAACGTTTCACCAGGCAACGCCGGTCAACTGATGTTTGTGTATGAGAAATCGGTTGGAAACTGTTCTCATGTCAGCACATTGTAGGTATCGCCACCGGTGCCAACCGTGTGCTAATGCTCTGAAAAGCTAATAATTTGCATATCACAGCATCTACTTCCTGTCGGTTAAATTTCGCGTCTGTCGCACGTCATCTTCCTGGTGTAGAAATTTTAATGGCCAGTAGTGTATTTCATTCTAAAATCATTCCATAATTTATTTGGAAATAGAAATTTAGCTTAGACGCTGCCTGCTTGCTGTTGTGCTTTTGAGAAATCTGAAATAATGTTGTCAAGACGCGAGGCAAGTGGAAATTTTGATAAGGGCCAGATAATTATTATACTTCAGTTGTGCGTTTAATATAAAGATGAGGTGTATTCAGAGCAGTTACAATTTCATTTCAAATCACGCCTGTTTGGTCAGAGGTTAGTTTACGAGTTAACAGTTAGTGGGTACATAATTTTGGTGATAGGTAGGTTTTTTTTATAGAGTGGGACGTAAATTTGGGCTAAATTTCATGCAGAATCATGTAGTGGGGAGCTTACAACATGTTATAGTATTCTGCTAAGTAGAGGTGCATGAAATGGGGTGGTAGTTTTGTGGAATGGTTCTACTTTCTTTTCCATACGTCAGTGTGACCTGTGCTGTTTCCCGGTTAATGAACCTGTTGAGTACCTCGACGTATCACGGCGTTACCTGACTGTACCTGACGTCATTCCTGCACTTTGGGACCTTAAAGGCAGCTCACTTAAGGTGCCGAATGCCGCTTCAACCCACCTCACCCAAAAGGTCACGGGAAACACACGCAGCAGCCCCCTCAACTGCAGTTCTGCAAAGGGATCGCGTGAGCTCGCCTTGATTAGGATCGCTTGGCGTACGCTTCAGTGAGATCTGCGCGTGTGTTTTGCATAAGCTCCGTCCTTAATGAGGAGCTTAGGCTGGGCTCGGTTGACGGTAGGACCGCGTCAATACGCAGCTCCTGTTGCGCGGATAGGCGTCTGTCACTTGTTACACAACGGCTGCGACTGACGTACACAGCCTCCCAGCGGATTCGCCAGACCACGCTGCGCGCTAGCCTCCCACCCGGTTACTCGACTGTCAGCCAGTCGAAGAGATCGCTGAATCTGTACAGCGTACCCACGGTTGATAACGTAGCAGAAAACAATTGTCAATAAAATGAAGTTTTCACTCTGCAGCGGAGTGTGCGCTGATATGAAACTTCAAAAATGGTTCAAATGGCTCTGAGCACTATGCGACTTAACTTCTGAGGTCATCAGTCGCCTAGAACTTAGAACTAATTAAACCTAACTAACCTAAGGACATCACACACATCCATGCCCGAGGCAGGATTCGAACCTGCGACCGTAGCGGTCACGCGGTTCCAGACTGAAGCGCCTTTAACCGCACGGCCACACCGGCCGGCTATGAAACTTCCTGGCAGATTAAAACTACAGGGTGGCGCACGAAATGTGTTACCATTTTGTTTTTGAATATTATTGTCAATACAGTCTGAAAGGAGCATATACTACAATGAAGAGCCGTCCATGGAGATTTATTCTAACTCAGCACATGCTCAATATGTCCACCATTTCGTTTCCTAACTTCCTTCAAACGAACACTGAAGTTAGTGATTACCCTACGGCACATGTCTTCCGTAATTTCACTGCAAGCATGAAGAATAAGTCTTCTGAGCTCCATTAAATCACGTGGACGTTTAGGGATAATTTTTTCCTTTAGGTACCCCCAAAGAAAAAAGTCACATGGATTGAGGTCTGGACTTATTGGGGGACCAATTTTGTCCGTCACTGAAGCGACCTGGAAACCTGAGTGAAATGATCCGCATGTCAAAATGCTCGTGTAAAAACTCCAACACAGTGTTTGCAGTATGTGGCCTTGCTCCATCTTGCATGAACCACTGCGTGTTGCCGGCCGCGGTGGTCTCGTGGTTACGGCGCTCAGTCCGGAACCGCGCGACTGCTACGGTCGCAGGTTCGAATCCAGCCTCGGGCATGGATGTGTGTGCTGTCCTTAGGTTAGTAAGGTTTAAGTAGTTCTAAGTTCTAGGGGACTGATGACCACAGATGCTAAGTCCCATAGTGCTCAGAGCCAGCCACTGCGTGTTGAAGGGCAAGGCAGCAGCAAGAAGCTGTGAAATTTAATGGAGCTCAGAGGACTTATTCTTCAAGCTTGCAGTGAAAGTACGGAAGACATGTGCCGTAGGGTAATCACTAACTTCAGTGTTCGTTTGAAGGAAGTTAGGAAACGAAATGGTGGACATATTGAGCATGTGCTGAGTTAGAACAAATCTCCATGGACGGCTCTTCATTGTAGTATATGTACCTTTCAGATTGTATTGACAATAAAGTTTATATTCAAAAACAATTTGGTAACACATTTCGTGCGCCACCCTGTATGTGCCCGACAGAGACTTGAACTCGGGACCGTAAAGCTCTGAGGACGGATCGCAGTCGTGACTGGGAAGCTCACTCGGCAGAGCACTTGACTGCGAAAGGCAAATGTCCTGAGTTCGAGTTTCGGTCCTCTACATAGTTACAATCTGCAGGAAGTTTCGTAATTATCAGCAGAGTTGAAAAGAAGACACTTGCGGACAAAGGTAAGAAAAAGCGGATGACCATTCTTACATATTGTGTTTGCAAGTTGCCCGGTGCAATAACATAGAAATGAGGACCAAAAGGTGATGATGTACAGGGCGAAGATTAATTGGATTCGAGTAACTGTAAAGTAGGCTGAGATATATTTATTTTTAATTTTAACCATAACTAGATGAGATTTTGCCCGGAGGCTCCTTGAGTAAGTCTCGGGTTCCATATCCGTGGGTATAGGACATTTTCTGTCACTTCTAGCTTCTTTCGCCTCTGCTACTAACTATAATCTAACTGGGTTAGTCAACTAAACTGTCAGTGAAAGGCAAGAGCATAACACCTACAGTATGAGCTTATCTAGTACCACACTGTGGTGTTTAAACCAACTCCCAAGTTAATGGGAGAATACATTAAACCAGGTGAGAGCGAGGTTCCATTAGTAACTGCGGACAATATTTTAGCAGCAAACTCATAGACGCGTTTCCGAAGAAGAAGCTCCCATCTTCAGCATCACAAGAAGCACAATATCTCATCGAGTAAAAGCTACTAATAAAGAAAAACCACACTAGATAGTCTTCATTGACTTTCCTTGCCAATTGCCTTGTCGATCATTATCCTCATTGCCACCATACAATATGTTAAGCCTAGCAACGTCCTTGGTCAGTAGCAGGTTCAAAAACGTGATACGTTGAAATTATGGGCTGACAGAAATGGCAGTTACATATATCGATATGAGGCGTTACAGATATTCTTCTAGTTTCGTAGGTTTGTATACGGTGGGTAGTTGCGTCGCAATGTAATCTAAACTAGAGGTGGCTCGGTTACAACGAATGTGTGTGTGTGTGTGTGTGTGTGTGTTTTATACGCGTTGTGCTGAATGAGCAGGAAACAAGCTACTGGAAGCCTTTGCAACAACTCAAATGATACATGATGTTAACGAAGGATGCTTCACAATTCAACACACTGAATCTTCAAGATGGTGATGGCAGCCGATAGGACTGAAAAAAAAACTAAACAGACGAATTATTGTAAAATTTATTTATCTATGAACAGACATTGTAGCTTTCATTCTGTTAGGTAAGCTCATTCTTGTGATGGTGTGATTTCGAAGATGGAATCTGAATCACCCAAAATGCGTCAGTTTTAAAGTGATCAGATATTAAGGCTATTACATTACAAGCGTCACTGGACCGATATATTCTCTCAAATTAATAATTAATGGTGTTTTGTGGTTGCAGTATTCTTCAACTCTCAAATGATTCAAGACTGACATCTTCCAACCGCTAAAAGCTGCTATACGAATAATTTTAGTATTTACAATTAATTTGAGTTATAGATTACCATCAAGTCGCCATGATACTGTAAATATATTCTGGAAGGGCAGTACTTTGACAACAGACATACAAGCGAGATTAAGGGTCACCTGTATTCAGCATGATGGTTCTACAAATACTTCGGTTCATCTGATATCAATCGATTAAAATATTTTTAGCAACATGATGCTCAATAGAGACGACTCTGTCTTATTTATATGTCTAATACTAATGCAAAGTCATTTTCTGCTTCATTTACAATATTATGTAGCCTTGATAACGCTCTATGTTGAAACTAGTCGTAAATAAACAATTATTGATGCAGTCTTTTCTGAAAAATAAATTTGATTTTGCGCCTAGCCGTAAACCAGTACGATATACCCGTCAATTTCGTGGAATTTCAGTATTTACAAGAATATGTTGAACATCGTAATGTAGTACAATGCCGGAAAAAAATGCAACGCCCTCAAGCGCTGTGTTCGGTGGCACCACTGTTTAATATGTGCATACTGAAGTGTTTTAGTTTAGTGATTCATTTGTCACGGTAATCGGCGATCAGATAAGGCTCAGGAGGCCTTTCTGTGCACGCTCTGTTTTGACTCTTCAGGTAGTAACCGTGCTGATTTTAGAGGTGAACGGTGCTTGCAACGTTCATGCTAGGGTACAACCATGCCTACCGACGAGTACATACTCGTACTGAATAGCTTCAGCAATATGAACGGGGTCGCATTGTGGGTGTGCGGGAAGCTAGGTGGACATACAGACAGATTGCTGCTCATTTCGGGCACAATGGTGTGTCATTGAATAACGGTCTCGATAACATTCTCACACCCGTAAACCAGATTCCGGATGACAGCGTAGTAGAGATGCACGTCATGATTGACACATTGTGCGAGTAGCGATGGTTGTCCGAACATTATGCAGGGATGAAATCCGAGCATGAGTTGCACCTGCTGTGTCATCAAGGATCATTGGGAGCAGTCTGCTGGCAGCAGGATTAGGGTGACATGGTCTGAGTATCACTGACACCACGACAATGGCATGCGCGAACCCTCTGGTGCCGTGATGGAGTCGACTGGAGAGAGGAATGGCGCTCTGTTGCCTTCAGTGATGAGAGTAGGCTCAGTCCGTACGCGAGTGATTGGCGTACACATGTACGCTGTAGACCTGGTGAAAGGTCCATTCCAGAGTGCTTTCGTCTACGTAACATGGGTCCCATCTCAGGCTTCATGCTGTGGAGGGCCATCAGTTAAACCTTGCAGTCACATTTGGTATTTCTGCAGAGTAAAGTAACCAGTGCACGCTACGTTGGAAAGAGTGTAAACCTCACTACGGCCATTGCCTGGACAGGATGGTGATGCGCTTTTCCAGCAGGACAACGCACGTTCACATACGGCTGCCGCCACGCAGCGTGTTCTGCGTGGTGTACAAGCTGACCAGCAAGATCACGAGATCTCTCGCCAGTTGAACACGTACAGAAGTTGATGAAATGAGAATTTGTTCTCCAGGGCCTACAAGAACTATTACCGAATGGCAACAAAAGGTGCAATATACCTGGGAGAGTCTATAGCAAGATGACATTCGGTACCTTTATGATCGTCTGCCTGCGAGAAACACGCCTGTATTTCCGCAAGAGGTGCTGCATTCAATACTGATGCAACTGTATGAGCACTCTTCACTGTGACATGTGTTTTTTATTTCGCCTAAATTTGTTATGTAGGTTCCCGCCCTCTGTTGGAGGCCAGACGGTATCGTTTAGTTGGCATGGTTGTGTTGTTTGTCTTCATCACGTGTTGTGTGGCGCCACTCGGTTTTGCAAGCGGTTGCCTGTCCGCTAGTGGCAGCAGCGGCGGTTATCGATGTGTGGTAACTGTTACCCTGTCTTTGTGACGACGTCGTTGTCTTTCTGGGTCGTGTGAGTGTGCCAGTTCGATTGGGGACTCAGGAGGAGTCAGGTCCGCGCAGCGTGAAAACACGCCTGGACTGCTGGCGGCACACATGGACTGCCGGCTGGAAGGCCTGTGGTCACGAGAGTGCACTACCTCGTCGTAAACCGGATACTGCAAGCTTTAAGTCGAGTGCATTGGGATTCAAGTAGAGAAACCTCCACCATTGTGACATCTCGCGATTCTCCAGTGACTTGTGTTCATGTTGCTGCTCGTAGTGTCGCCGAGGTGAAGAGCAGCGAGTGGAGTGCTTGGGGAAGGCGGATCTGATTAGCTTTCCTCGACTTCTTATTGCTATTTACCGTGTTAAACTTGTTACAATTTGTTAAGTTCAGCCAGCCGTAATTTTTCTTGTCTGGTGGCCGCAAACGTCCCAGATACCTGCCCTGGGGGTTAGTGTATGTTACAGCAGTGTACGTTTCCTCGCCTTGTCGTTTCTGTCCGGTAAGGCGTTTTTGACAGCTTTCTTGATTGTAGGCCGGTTGGTGATTCTTCTACTCTGGTGGTACCGCTTCCTTTCTCTAAACACAGTATTCTAGACGTAGTGCAGACCGCCGGTTTCGGCATTGGCGTATTGTTCCATCGTTGCATTTGGTTTATCGGGCGTCAGGTAGCTTCAGCAAGACTATCATTAGTCATTCGTTAGACTGCCACTAGTCTGAGTTACCATCTTGTGAAGTGAATGCAACTCTTGGCTGCCTATCTCATCGCTCGTGAAAGTGTTTGTTGCCGGACCTTCTCAGAGGTCGATTCCTGGAACACTGCCTGGATCATTTGCTTGTTATTTTAATTAACTTTTACTATTGTATTTGCTGTTTTACAGCAGGTTTCAAAAATTTTTATATTATTGCCGTTCCTGGCGTGTAAGGCTTTCAGCCGTGATTGTGGTCATTTGGCTTAAAATTTTAATTTGGTATTTTTATTTTAGCAGTAAGCCTTAAAACCTTATGTACTGCCATTCCTGGCACCTGATGCCGTCTGCTGTGTTTGTGGTGCCTTGCCTTTAATATTTCAATACCTGTAATTTGTAAGTTGTAGCGAGTTTTAAACAATTCTCAATTTATTGCCATTCCTGGTGTGTAAGACCTTCTGCCCAGATCACAGTGGCTTGCTTTTAAAACATTATGTGTTGTATCTGTATTTAAGGGTGATTCGCTAAATTGTAACTCACAGAAAAACTATTATAAAATGGTTCAAATGGCTCTGAGCACTATGGGACTTAACATCTATCGTCATCAGTCCCCTAGAACTTAGAACTACTTAAACCTAACTAACCTAAGGACATCACACAACACCCAGCCATCACGAGGCAGAGAAAATCCCTGACCCCGCCGGGAATCGAACCCGGGAAAACTATTATATCCACTGTTGTTTATTCCTTCATTAATAACGTGTGGTATTTTTTATTTATTGTTGAGTGTGGAATTACTGGTGCGTAATTGTAAAAGGCAACCAATAGTAGCCGGCCGGAGTGGTCGAGCGGTTCTAGGCGCTACAGTCTGGAACCGCTCGACCGCTACGGTCGCAGTTTCGAATCCTGCCTTGGGCATGGATGTGTGTGATGTCCTAGTTTAAGTAGTTCTAAGTTCTAGGGGACTGCTGACCTTAGAAGTTAAGTCCCATAGTGCTCAGAGCCATTTGAACCATTTTTTTTTGACCAACCAATAGTAACTGATTACGGACCCGTCCACAGTCGTAACCGAACTCTGCCTTCCCTTGACTACCACTAGATTCCATTGTCCTTGTGGGGTGCTGCATGTTTTCTGGCAGTGTATGATATTTTAGAAATCCTGGGAAGTAAACGTACGGTAAGAACAACCAAGTAAAGCACTGTATAAAAAGGTGGACTAATAAAAGAAGAGAATTAAGAAAGATAAATTAGTGTTGAGAAGGTTCTAAATCAGCAATGTAGATTAGCACAACTGTTGCGGCCTGAGAGGCAGGCAAACTTTCACAGCCAGAGAAGAGACATGTGGGCCAACAACGAAGATAAGTATGCTGCTGAGTGCTTTTGCAGCACACTGTAATGTGGTGTTCTGCTACAAACAGTTGAAGGCGCAGCACGACGCAGCATTTCTTAGCCGAGTGTTTCACAGGTTTCCAGCTGCCATAAAACGCAGATGAAGAGAGCTTCAACGCTCCCTGCTCAGCCGGTAGCATCAGTCTGTTGGCACAGTACCTACACCAGTGATCCACCGAATGTGTGGCTAAACTGCTCCAGTTTCATCGAGCAAAGTCACCAATTAGGCGCAGTCACTGGTCTAGGAACCACTGATCTACTAGCCCTGATCGTTCCGGGCTTAGAACTGCGTTGATGTGACACCGCTTAGTGGATGCCACCATCTGACGTTTCAGTCAGTCTATCTGGGCTTGAGTGGTTCCCGCGCACTTACCGCCCACGTCACAGAGCGCCGGCGGTACGTGGCTGCCGCCTGGATTGGTCTTACGTCACCAAACTGAGGAGGTGACTTGCATCAGCAACGGCGCTGCCCTCTGCTTACCGCTGCGTACTAGCCAAGACAGGCATCTACGCCCCTATCGCCCAAGTACTTCACTCGCGTTGGTACCTGATAACCCATACCACAGCCTCTTGCATACGCAACTCTGCAGCCAGTACTGCCTAGGCTGTAGAGAAGCACTCCGTCTTCAGGCCACAAGTGGCCCATCGGGACCATCCGACCGCCGTGTCATCCTGAGTTGAGGAAGCGGATATGAGGGGCGTGTGGTCAGCACACCACTATCCCGGTCGTTATGATGGTTTTCTTTGACTGGAGCCGCTACTATTCGGTCGAGTAGCTCCTCAATTGGCATCACGAGGCTGAGTGCACCCAGAAAAATGGCAACAGCGCATGACAGCCCGGATGGTCACCCATCCAAATGTCGGCCACGCCCGACAGCGCTTAATTCGGTGATCTGACGGGAACCGGTGTATCCACTGCGGCAAGGCCGTTGCCCCTGTAGAGAAGGCAATGATAAAAAAGAAAGAGAATCTGCACAAGGAAGACACCACAGTTATTAGAGATGGAGCAGAAGCTCGGATTGCGAAAGGCCGTGGAAGGAAGTCGGCTGTGTCCTATTAAAAGGGACCATCCCAGCATTTCTCTCGAATGATTTAGCAAAACCACGGAAAACTTAAACCTGAGTGGCCGGATCGTGATTTGAACCGTCCTTCCGAATGCGAGTGCAGTGTGCTAAATACTGTGCCACTTCGCTCGGAAGAATTGCGGAAGAGGAATCCATGCATATTATGCAAATGGATGTATATAAATATGCTTGCATTTATTTGTGTACCACATCTCCAAAAGCACTGGTCCGATTTCAACCCAACTTGTAGTACATCATAATTGTGGGGATAAAAACCGCCGCCGGCCGGAGTGGCCGAGCGGTTCTAGGCGCTTCAGTCTGGCACCTCGGGACCGCTACGGTCGCAGGTTCGAATCCTGCCACGGGCATGGATGTGTGTGATGTCCTTAGGTTAGTTAGGTTTAAGTAGTTCTAAGTTCTAGGGGACTGATGACCTCAGATGTTAAGTCCCATAGTGCTCAGAGCCATTTGAACCATTTTTTAAAAACCACCAACCTCTCAAAAGTGTGGGAATGGGGTTGAAAGTGCAGTATAGTCCACGGCGCTCTAATACCTTTACTTTAATGAGCCAGTATTTGACGGTAAGTACACTTAGAGCCTTGCAACAATCTTTACACACAATTTCAAACCCTTAAGAATTTTTTTCTCACTGACCAACCCACGTCCCCCCCTCCCAAAAAGATATAAGGAAAAAGTACGTCGATTACCACGATTTCGATGTTCACGCAGGAAAACCGCCGCATGAAATATGACGATGTGATTTATTACTTCCTTCCTCCCAACTGTATTCACATATACCAGTGAATGTGCTGGAAGAATTTTATCATTGTACGACACATATTTCGAGAGATAAGGTGGCATACAGAACGAGATGCATGAGAAACTGCCGCATTAAACAAGACGTTTTAATTTATTACTCCGTTGCTTCTAATTCTATTCGCAACACAGTTTGCAAACAGTATCCAAATATCTCGCTAAATGTGCCTTCAAAACTACATCATTGCATGGCACATAATTCAGAAGATATGAAGTCAAATACTGAAATGCGTGAAAAACTGCGCCATTACTTACAACGTTTTAATTTATTACTTATTTACTAACCATATCTGTTCACAACACATTTTACAGATAATAGTCACATATACCACTGGATGTACCTAAAACTGCAAAATTGTATTATTATACAGCACATATTTTAGGAGATACGATGAAATAAACCTCGAGCTGCATGAAAATGAAACTGCAGGCGAAATTCACTAGAGAAAAGGTGAAATATTCGTCCAAAACGTGTGAAATACGTCAGATATGTGTGGAATATATTTGACTTCTGCATACATAGGCAAGATCATGGGAAATAGCTCATGATAAACCCCTGGAACGATTTCAACCAAACCTGGTACACATATAAGTTACAATCTGGGAAGAAATACTGCGAGGGTAAGAATCAGTAACGTTTTATTGGGGTGAACGTGATAGCGTAGAGAGGGAAGGGGTATGGAGGAGATGGACTGACAGCGTGGAGACAGGAGATGGGCACAGACAGGGGGGAGGAGAAGATGGATTAAGAGAGGAGGAGAGGGAGAAGAGGAGATGGACAGAGAAAGGAAAGAGGAGGGCATGAACAGAGAGGAGGAGGAAGAAGAGATGAACAAAGCGAGGGAGAAGGAGGGGATGGAGAGAGGGGATAGGAGCAGGTGGACATAGGGAGGAGGAACAAATAGACAGAGTGAGGGGAAAGGAAGAAATGGACAGAGAGTGGGGTTGGAGGAGTTGGACACAGAGAAGGTGGAGGAGGAGATGACTAGAGAGAGGAGAAAGGAGGAAATGGACTAATAGAATATTGGAATAAACGCCAGGAACTCAGTTAGTAAAAGTATAAACGGAACATATACCAATGATATGACTCACAGATGACATAGCGAAATAATTGTGCTATCTAGGAGGCGTAATCCTACCAAATGGTCGAAGTAAGGGAGGTATCAGAATGAGTAGGTGTAGGGGTGGGGAGGGGGGGGGGGAAGTATTATTTCCAATGCTACCGCTTCTTTTCACTTATGTTGCTCGTTCCTAACTACGAAAGAGTCTGGCTGTGAAGCGCTGGACAGAAACGACAGGAATCAAGTGTAGCAGATATTTTAAATGCCACTCTATAATAAGTATCTTATGCTAATACGAGGGTCACTCCAAAAGAAATGCACACTATTTTTGTAAAAATACAGTTTTCATTCGGCAAGTGTGAATGTTTTACAGTGTGTAAATACATCCTTTCCGCTTGTTTTCAAACTTAGTTCAACCTGTTCCCGTGAGTGGCGCCGTCACAGCATATCTTCAAGATGGCTGCTACACTCGACGTTCGTCAGAACCAAAGTGCTGTCATATAACTCCTGTGCTGTGAAAACAAAGCAGTGGGAAACATCCACAAGAGGTGGAAAAAGGTGTATGGAGATGCTGCTGTCGATCGCAGTATAGTTAGTCGGTGGGCAAGCAGGTTACATGATGAAAGCGGGCACGGCAGTATTGAGGATTGTCCTCGCAGCAGCAGGCCTCGTACTGCACACACTCCAGACAATGTGCAGAGAGTTAACGAATTTATGACTGCTGACAGACGCATCACAGTGAACGAATTGTCACGCTACATTGGAATAGGGGAAGGAAGTGTTTGCAGAATACTGAAAGTGTTGGTGTTAAAAAAGGTTTGTGCAAGGTGGGTTCCCAGGATGTTGACAGTGGCTCACAAAGAAACAAGAAAAACGGTATGCAGCGAACTTCTGGAACAGTACGAGAATGGTGGAGATGAATTTCTTGGAAGAATTGTGACAGGTGATGAAACATGGCTCCATCATTTTTCACCAGAGACGAAGAGGCAATCAATGGAATGGCATCATGCAAATTCACCCAAGAAAAAGAAAATTCAAACCACACCTTCTGCTGTAAAAGTTATGGCTACGGTGTTTTTCGATTCCGAAGGACTCTTGCTTTTGGACATCATGTCAAGTGGAACCACTGTAAATTCTGGTGCATATGTGACGACACTGAAGAAACTTCAAGCTCGACTGAGTCGTGTTCGACCGCATCGGCAAAAGCAGGATGTTTTGCTGTTGCACGACAATGCACTGCCACATGTCAGTCAAAAAATCCCTTGAAGCGATCACGAAACTCGGATGGATAACACTGAACACACCCGCCTTACAATCCTGACCTGGCTCCATGTGACTGTCATCTCTTTGGTAAACTGAAAGACCCTCTTCGTGGAACAAGGTTTGAAGATGATGACTCCCTTGTGTACGCTGCCAAACAGTGGCTCCAACAGGTTGGTCCAGAATTTTACCGTGCGGGTATACAGGCGCTGGTTCCAAGATGGCTTAAGGCAGGTGAGAGGGATGGAAATTATGTGAAGAAATGAAAATATTGTTCGTAAAGGATGTATCTACACACGGTAAAACTTTTTCAAATATGTAGAATATAGATTTAAAAAAAAATAGTGTGCATTTCTTTTGGAGTGACCCTCGTATATTGTATACAGCCTCCTACGTTTCTGGAATGGACGGTATACTGAAAAACAGTGGAGGAAGGAAGGACAAACAAGGCGCTACTTGCACTGAAGCCCTCACTCCAGTGACTAATACTTAGGATTAGAGGGAAAATCATAGAGAGGAGACACTACTTTCGAGAACACTGCCTGCTGATAGACAAACTCACACACATAATCAGCCTACACATCAAGCACCATGAAGTAGAAATAACGGGAAAGGTAGCACAGTAAGTTAACGTTTGACATAAATGTCTGCACTGTACAAAGTGTACAGTGTACACGTGGTGGTTGGTTATTACTGCAACAGAATAAACAATATTTAGAATCGTTACTAATATATCTTACTTTAGCAGTTTCCTGATACCAGTTGTTGTAAACAGAAGGTTGATGAAATGAGTCAATTAAATGTAAGTTTTGAGAACTGAATGATTCGAAGTCATTACAAGTAACTGATAAGAGTATTTTCATTGTAATTAGTCTCACTAGTCTCACCATAGTGCGTAATCTGAGTATTTATTAGTGTGAACAGTTAGCTGTTATAGTCAGAGCTGTTGTATTAGTCACTCACACGTATTTCCCCGTTAACAAGGCGCTGGTTTTTGATGTATTCCATCAAATTAAGTTACCTGACTCTGAATATTACAATCTGCCTTATACCAGCATCAACATACAGAACTGCGCGCAGTAACATCCCGTGAACATTTTCACCATCCAAATCAGCACGTGTTATAAAAATATTTATCTCAGTCTTTCAGTCCCGCGTTTCTACAGTGATTCCTACTAAAATACACCAGCTGCAACAACTTCAGTGTGTTTTGCTGTCCAGTGGTTGTGATTCCAGACAAACTATTGCTTGCCTTGTGCTGTTAACCAATCAGCGAACCAAGCGAAGCTGTGGTTGATATATTGTTGATGCGGTGAAAAGAGTCTCGCTTTCAATAAAAGTCATATGTAATATTTACACAGAACTGAAGAAGAACTTACTCAAAATATATGCTTCGATAGCAACTTTATATGGATGTGGGACATAGAATAAAGCAAAAGTGAATAGAGGGAAATGTAGGCCGGTTACTTTCCATTTTCTATAATGTAGTCGAATTAAGTCGGATGATGCTGAGGGAATTAGATTAGGAATTGAGACACTTAAAGTAGTAAAGGAATTTTGCTATTTGGGGAGCAAAATAACTGATGATGGTCGAAGTAGAGAAGATATAAAATGTAGACTGGCAATGGCAAGGAAAGCGTTTCTGAAGAAGAGAAATTTGTTAACATCGAGTATAGATTTAAGTGTCAGGAAGTCGTTTCTGAAAGTATTTGTATTGAGTGTAGCCACGTATGGAACGAAACATGGACAATAAATAGTTTGGACAAGAAGAGAATAGAAGCTTTCGAAATGTGGTGCTACAGAAGAATGCCGAAGATTAGATGGGTGTATCACATAACTAATGAGGAAGTACTGAATAGAATTTGGGTGAACAGGAGTTTGTGGCACAACTTCACAAGAAGAAGGGACCGGTTGGTAGGACATATTCCGAAGCATTAAGGGATCACAAATTTAGCATTGGAGGGCAGCGTGGAGGGTAAAAATCGTAGAGGGAGACCAAGAGATGAATACACTAAGCAGATTCAGAAGGATGTAGGTTGCAGTAGGTACTGGGAGATGAAGAATCTTGCACAGGATAGAGTAACATGGAGAGCTGCATCAAACCAGTCTCAGGACTGAAGACCACAACAACAACAACATTAACTGAGAAATACTTTAAAAAAATATGTTCCTTTCTTGCCTTAGTCTTATGAATCTACACTCGCCCAAGTTACCTGTGCACACAGCGGAAGTAACCGAGCTGTTATTTTGTGGAGGTAAACGAGAGCTCGTATGGCGTGTGGTGACTGGAAGGCTTTCTCGGGTCGTCTTGTGGCACGCAGGGCAGCCGACGTCGGCGATGGCAGAATGCAGGGCAGCCTGATTCTTTAATGGCCCGGCTCTCGGGGGCCACGGCAGCGCAGTGTGGAAGAACGCGTGCTGGGCCTTGCGGATTTCAGCAGGCTGCTAAACATGTAACGGATCTCTCTGCCTGCCTGACCCAGGGTGCTGAGCTGCACTGCGGGCACAAAACTCCAACGCAATGAAGTTAGTGGGTGGTTTGACAAGTCTGCTAAGAAGTACGGAAAAAATGTTTATTTCGTAAAGAAGTTACCTTACATCTCGACGTAGTCTCCTTTGAAAGATACACACTTGGTCCAGCGATCCTCCCGCTTTTTCATCCCACCGGAAAAATAGGTTCTCTCAAATTCTGCAAAATACTTTTTGAGTGCAACAGTCACTTTCTCATTTGCTAAAAATTTATTCCCGGCAAGCCAGTGTTTCATGTTATGGAACACAAAGAATTCTCATGGTGTTAAGTCTGGTGAACAAGGTGGGTGAGGAACCTGTTAAAACGCAATTCATGCACTTTCGCCCTTGTTATAGCTGATATGTCGGATGGGACATTATCGTGGTGAAAGAGCTCTTTTTGCGTGCATGTTTTTTTTCAGTCAACACAAGTTTCAAACTATCCAACAATGAAGCATAATAGGGAATAATGTAGCATAATATGGTACAGTTACGGTACTGTCTCTTTCAAGAAATGTATGAGGATTATTGTACCTTTTTCCAAGAAATCTATGAGGACTATTCCTTGGGCCATCACCTTACCATCTGACAAAATTGTCCTTACGTAATTTCAAAATTGTGTAGGTATCTGTATCAGCAACTCAATATTTAATGTATTAAAAAAGTTTTCTGTCATAGTTGCAAATAATATTTTTATTAGGGAGTAGTTTCGAACGTATCGTTCATTAGAATGAAATTTTCACTCTGCAGAGGAGTGTGCGCTGATACGAAACTTCCTGGCAGATTAGAACTGTGCGCCGGGCCGAGACTCGATCTCCGGACTTTGCCTTTCGCGGGCAAGTGCTCTACCAACTGAGCTACCCAAGCACGATACGTGGTACTGGCGGAACCAAAGCTGTGAGGAGGGGGCGTGCGTCGTGCTTGTGTAGCTCAGTTGGTAGAGCAGCTGCCCGCGAAAGGCAAAGTTCTCGAGTTCGAGTCTCGGCCCGGCCTATAATTTTAGTCTACCAGGAAGTTTCTTATCGTTCATTCTCAAACCATTACTAATATTAGAAGGTAAAAGGTTATTCTGAGTTTCTCAAGATAATCCTAATACAGTCAAGTAATATGTGTTATCCTGATCTCACGTGAAAACAACTGTATTATGAACTGTGAAATATTACACATGCAGGTATGACGCAAAAGCTTTGTTATAATGCTGTAATGTACGCACACACAATATTTGTATTTCATGTTTTGTTAATAACAGTGTATCTTCTAAAATAGATAATGGTTTGAGAATGAACGACATTTTCAGAACTAGTCATTAACGAAAAATTACTTGCAATTCTGACGGAAACCTTAATTAACAAATTGTCTTTGCCTCCTTTGGTGCACTTCCGCCAACCTTTGTCCACTGTTTTGACTACCATTTTGTCTCTGGGTACAATGACGGCTCCAGAGTTCATCAACACTCATAAATCGGTGCAAGAAGTCTTGCAGACAGCGTTTAAATATCGCCAGGCATTGTGTTGAAATTGTGTGCCTGATGCGATTTAGGTCGACTGTGAGCAATCGCGACACCCACCTCACACACAGCTTCTCTAAAGCCAATTTTCCGTGCAGGATATTACTCATTCGCTCAGTTGATGGGGCTATAGTCTCAGCCAACTCACGAATTTTTATTCGGCGGTCTTGCGTTACCATAGCATGGATTACGTCAGCAGTTACTTTGTGGTGACTTTTTCAGTTATACAGCTGCAGCAACTTCGGTGCTTGAGTTCAAATTCACTAACCCAAAAGTAAATGGTCTTCAGTGCTGATGCAGAGCCAGCGTGAACTTCAACTATTTCCTTCTGATTTTTGTGGCAGTCCAACCCTTCAAATGAAAATGCTTAATAACAGCACGAAATTCGATTTTCTCCATTTTCAGTCGCAGAGACACTCAGACCAATTCAGATAGTTGTCAACAATAAACTGTCCGCTGTACATTCTTGAAATTCTTTATACGACGCTTGGAGTAATCAGCTTACTCACCATGGAGGGGCAACGAAAATGTTTCAATCTTTCATGGAAATTTACCAGATCTATCAAACCACGGTCGTAAGCTCGGGATGCATACCACATGTGCGTACTACTTATAAACGATACATTCAATCTAGAACGTGTAGCCGCATAAATTCTATTTCTCCTTCTAATATTTCGGCCGTATGCTTTCCGACCGTCTTCAGAGTGAGCCGACCACAGAACACCACGTGATAAGAGATGGAAGACTCCTGTTCGGTACAGAAACAGAACGACAGTAGCGCTCTTAGTGGCCTGGCAGTGAACTTCGAAAACGGGAAAACATCCGTATTTTTGTATGAATGCAGAGTCTCGCGGCGATAACATTGAATAAAATGTTCTCGGGTTTCCAACCACGTCAGTTGCTTAAAACTACACGAACTTTCGGCCAAGCACTCCGTGGCCATTGTCAAGTAGTATGACTGCCAGTGGGCTGTTGGTGTGCCCTTATATACGCTAGCTGCCGGCTGTGACGTTACTGGTGCCCGTGACATTGCCATATATGGGCAATTGACGCGGTTGGAAACCCGAGAACATTTTATCCATCCATATTTTTGCATTGCGAAATACAAGTGTCACATGATAATTTTTTTTTGTACCTTACGGGTGAGCGTCATAGCATAGTAGTAAAGTTTGTACGTGCAAACGTTTTTGTGATCATACAAAGTAATGTAATCGAGAAATTTCAGTCATAAGCTAAGAGTAACTTCACACAGCTTGGGCTTAGTAATGTAAAATCTTGTAAATAACGTCGTGGCCACGCTTTGACTACAAAATTATTTATTTGTAAAACCCAATATTGCAATTTTGATTGTGTGGCCATTATCAAGTGGAAATAATTGCGCTTTAGCACTTGTCAAAATCTAAAAACCCTCTGACATGACGCCTGGCAAAAGCTGCTTTCATCGCATTTTGTTCCTGATTAAGACCTTTTTGTGTGTATTGCACTCTTTGAATTGCATTGCAAATGTGTTGCTTGTATTTTGCTTAATTTTTGTCCGCATCTTTAATACAGTACTGGGTGGAGTAAATGATTGCATGTTTGTTTTTCTTTAATTTAAAAGAGAACATTCGGTTACAAGCTGTAATAAAGTTGAATACCAATTCTGTCGTCCGCAGCTCGTGGTCGTGCGGTAGCGTTCTCGCTTCCCGCGCCCGCGTTCCCGGGTTCGATTCCCGGCGGGGTCAGGGATTTTCTCTGCCTCGTGATGACTGGGTGTTGTGTGATGTCCTTAGGTTAGTTAGGTTTAAGTAGTTCTAAGTTCTAGGGGACTGATGACCATAGCTGTTAAGTCCCATAGTGCTCAGAGCCATTTGAACCATTTTTGAACCAATTCTGTCAAAAGCTGCTAACATGGAATGCTGCATTAAATGCGAGAATTTACGAGATATGGATGTAAAGTCCGCAGAACACAACGTAACGAAACCTGCCTCTGTTTTATATGAAACAGGAATAAATACAGAATCATTTACTCCACCCAGTATTACGGATGTGAGCAGAAATCAACCAGAATAGTTACGAGCAACGTATTTACAATGGAACTAAAAGAATGCAACGCACAAGAAGTCATGATCGGAAACACAATGCTTTGAAACCAGCTTCTGTGTAATACGAAACTAAAACAAATATAGGGCACTTTTAACAACCCAGCAAGAAAACAAGATATGAACGACTGATAAACTTGCAGCGCTTCGAATGGCCTGGTGAAGAACGAAGGTAGTTTTACTGGAAGCCCCTATATGAGTTTCACCCCTGTGGATCCGACAGCTGACATTACAGCCACAGTCTAAGGCTGCGTTCACACTGCCGGCCGGGCCGGGCCGGGCCGGGCTGACGCGTCCGGCTCGGCTCGTGCCTAGCCAGCTTAGGCCGGCGGGTAGTGCATTCACATTCCGCGCCGCGCCGAGCCGGGACGGCGAAATGGGGGAAAATCCACTTCTCCGATTTTCATGTTTTAAAAATTCTTAGCGGTATATAAGACTTCGCCACATCGTTTTAGGAACTAATTTTTCCCTTAAAAGCATTACTTACGTCGTGAAAGAAGAAAAAGTCTACTTTTCGTTTCGCGTGATTTCTTAGTTTCGTAACACTTCCCAACCGATTTTGAAGAAAGTATGCGGCTAAAGAATCTGATTTTTGTACACGTGGTAGTGCAACATCTTAGCTTCGTATTGAATCATTTATCTTTCCATATTTCTTAACAGTCATTGTGAAATGATGCTATTCGTCAACGTTGTGCACTTGATTTACAAATCTTGTAGTGAAAAAGTTATGTAGCGGGTAGCTTACTGTTAGATCCGTTTTAGACCATACATTGTTGGGAATGAAATGTAGCTAAAAGTACCAAAAAGTTTTTGAAATGATAATGATACTGATATCTGTCTCTGGTCTCAAGTAATGCGAGCTATTCAGTGGCGTCAGTGCCGCGTCCGCAAGCCACGAAGTTCGCGCGGTTACAGTTTGGTTTAGTGTAGTCATATAATGCAGCACAGAAAAAAAACTAATTACTAGTGATCAGCGCAGACCTAGTGCCGGCCCCTCTTATTATTTTAATGGTCTCATTCTCTAGATAAATCCAAATGTATAAGAATTTTTCCCTCGGCTACTGGACAATCATCTGCTATGCTTTTATAATTGGCCACACGTTGCATCACAAAAGACAGACAATTATTTGTCATCAACATCCTACATTTAGTATGATGTACATTTCGTATTTCAAACTAAAAGATAACTGAAGCGCAATTCTGTAGTCTCGTTGTCTACTTTGGCAGAAAAAATAATGGAGAGTTAATGAAACTACTATAGATCGGCACAGATGTGCGTTTCATTGTTCTTCATTGTTTTTTTTCTTCCTTGGCGGGCTGCGCTGCACTGTCAAGGTAATCCCCACTCTTTGGCTAAATGACTGGCGGGAGGCCAAATAAATAAATTTAAAAAGATCCCAACCCTTCGACAGCTGACAAGCAAGTCAGTAGAAAACGCAGCCGCAGTCAACAGTTGCTCGCCTTTAGCTGGTCTGTGCTGTCGTGTAGAACAATGTCTTCACTCTTTTATTGGCATTGTTTTGATTCTGCAGTAACTCGTCGAGTTTTGAAGTACAGAAGAACTAGGAGGTTATGGATTCATCCCATAAATAGCGACAGACATTTAGGAGAGTTTTTTTCTTTATATGAAGAACTTAAAAACTATCCTGAAAAATTTTATTCAAATTACAGAATGAATCATAATACATTTCAGTATGTGCTGCAGAACATTCGAGACAAAATTTCTAAACAGAACACAAATTTTCCCAGAAGTATAACAGCGGAAGAAAAATTGTGTATAACGATAAGGTAAGATTCGTTAGTACGCACTTTTTGGTTTGCAGTAGAACTTTGTACAGCATTCACTACCTCCAATTAATTGTAGTCATGCTTTTGTATTTTAAATTTCACAAACGCTTACCTCTGAGGGGAAGAGTGTTTATGGGACTCCTGAGAATCATTAGGAAGCAATTAGCTTCGTCATTTTGGGTAATGTCTTGCTGTGCCTTCAACGAAGAATCGCAGAAATACTCCTTCAGAATTTTCCAACTTTTTTCTTCTTTTTTCTTCATGATGCAGCGCTTGGCAGTGGTAATGGTTCATCATGTGGAGCCACTGATGACCTCACAGAATTATTTTCATTTCCTTGTAAGATAGACAGATTGATAGGCGAAGAGTTTTGAGATAATGCCCTTTGACTTAGTGATTCTATCTCCACTGATAAGGAACTGCCACAGCATGACTTTACAATGCATTATCATCTGGTAGGGACACATTTTCGTCCCTCAGTGACACTCATATCTGTCTCCGTTTACAAGTAAATGCGATCTATTCAGTGGCGGCAATGCCGCGATCGCTGGCAAGCTATTGTTGTAAATGCATGTAAATACGGTAGATTAAATAATGAAATAAAAGTAATTTCGCATGTATCATTATAATAAACGTAATTTTTCCTCACTGATTGTGAAATGTGAGGTAACATCTTAAAATAAAAGACATGTGCAGTCACACTTGTGATGAAAGCAGAAGGGAGACGTGTGACGCGTGTACTGTAGAAGCTGAAGTGCTGCTCCACAGGCTCGCGCCTGCGGTCGGCTCGCGCCGGCAATATTAAACACTCGGGATGTCGCCGGCTCGGCTCCGGGAGGCTGACGCCGTGTCGGCGCGGCCCGGCCGCCAGTGTGAACGCCGCAGTTCAAAACCATGTGTTTGATATCGAAGCGGGCGGCGGCCCGGCCAGGCTCGGCTCGGCCCGGCCGGCAGTGTGAACGCAGCCTAAGGCAGGCTCATCCAAGAATTGCGCCCGGCGGGCGAGCCCGCGCCCCGCGGGCGCAATGCAGTGTAGTTCAGCGCCCCGTCCGCGACCGTGTGTCGCTAGTGTCGCCATAGGAGCGAGAGAGAGAGAGAGAGAGAGAGAGAGAGAGAGAGACAGCTGCGGAGCGAGTGAGACCCCACAGTACTGCTCTACGCTGGACTGTCCCGCGGTCAGATGTAACGTAAACAAAATATTCTATTTTAGAAATAATTTTATATGAGGGATATAGAGTCTCATTCTTACTGTTAGTAGTTACAAATAAATATTTTTTGTTATACTTCGTGCTACAGCTTTTTGTGTCCCTTTTCAGAGTTTAGAAATCGGATCCTTAGTTTGCTGTTTTGTACGTAATAATTTTAACTGACCAAGTTAAAAAAATAGAATTAAGGTTATAAAGCTCTTTAATTCTTACAGTCAACATTGTTAAAGAAGACAATTAACATTTTACACGTTTTCCTTTTTCGAGGAAACGATTTTGTCTAGGTTTGGTACGATATTCCGTGAGACTGCTAACCTCAAAGAATTAGTCAAATTTTTATCGCCAAGTAATGAACGGTTCTTAGTTTTAGCAAGCTTTAAAAGAGAGAAAAAGCGCTCACAAATATACGTGGAACCAAACATTGAGAGAACTTTGGCCGTGTGCTTGTGCAAAAGAGGATATTTCTCTCGTGGAAGACAGCTGTAAAAGTCATCCAAAGTTTTACACGTAAGAAAGCGGTCCTTCAGGCGGATATCGCGCTGCGGGTCAATCAGCTCTGGTTGAAGCACTTGTGGCCGGCCGCGGTGGCCGTGCGGTTCTGGCGCTGCAGTCCGGAACCGCGGGACTGCTAGGGTCGCAGGTTCGAATCCTGCCTCGGGCATGCCTGCGTGTGATGTCCTTAGGTTAGTTAGGTTTAAGTAGTTCTAAGTTCTAGGGGACTTATGACCTAAGATGTTGCGTCCCATAGTGCTCAGAGCCATTTGAACCATTTTTTTTGAAGCACTTGTGAGGCGTCCTCTACCCGAAGGGAAAACGGGCGAACAAATATATCGGAGGCCAGCTGAAGCTCACTTATCTCCAAAAATCTGTTTCCAAACTGTTCTTGTAATTCGCAAATGATTTGAACATAATCTGAAAAATCCACATCTTGTTTAACACTGTCTAGTGCAGGAAAGTGTCCACAATTATTCTCGCGCAACTGTTTTTCCCACAAAATAAGTAATGTTCAAAGTATTTAAATGACCAGTAAGGTCACTCAAGAAAGCCAAATTCGCCACCCACTTAGGATCACAATGTAATTTTTCTGGACGTCCTTTCATTTCCAAAAACGTATTTATTTCACCCCTCAAGCAGAAAAACCAATGAAGCACCTTTCCTCTGCTCAGCTATCTTACTTCGGTGTGGTAGGGGATGTCCGGGTATTCTGTCTCGATATCAGCCAGAAATTCTTTAAATTGGCGATGTGTGGGTCCATGGCGCGGCGGTCTGTCGTCCTTACGAAGCGCACGTACAGGGGCATGGCAGGCGCGCCCGGCGGTTGGGCGGTCCGCACGGCCAGCTGAGCGACACGGCTCGGCCACTGCGACTACATACGAATTCGCCCGGGGCGCTGGCCGCGGGCGATCGCGGGCGCTAGCGCCCCAGGGGCACAGGTTGGACGAGCCCGGTCAAGGCAAAAGAGTCGCGAAATTCTGCACGGCAAAAAGTCAATCTTTTGACAGCTGAAGCGATGCTAGCGCTCCAAGCTGCTAGCCTGTGGTAACAAAAGAGTGGCATTATACAAACGGAGAACTTGGCATTTTTAATGCTGTTACTTCCATATCTCCTAGTCACTAAAGGTAGTGGTGAGTTTTGGAATAGGAATAGGGAAATATAATTAAAATACTATCCCATCTCCTGTTAATAATATCAATCTATAATAATAAATATGGCTGACTACAACAGTCTCGTAATCGTACCGTCGAAAATCGTTTGAGACAAGCCATGAATTATAACGAAATGTGTTTAAATTAAAAAAGAACTGTTTATGATTATATCCACGTGCTTGGCGTGCACTTTCCGGTGCTTTACGCCGATTATAATACCTTTCGTAATTTTTTTTATTGGGTTTCTGGCCCACTTTATTATATTCAAACATAGACGCGAGTTTTACATTCTTGGAGGTTAAGTGCTGCTTGTCCTTACAAACGCACTTTTCGCCTTGTCCTTGCTTGTGTGCCTTGCGTGCACCTATCATGTTTCTCTTTCCTGCAGTTAGCACATGTTCCATTACATTTAGCGCAAAACCCAATTCCTGTTCACTTTCGGCTACCACTGTTGCATTATCAGTTAACTTTCTGTGCTCGATAATATTCCGTTACTTTCCTCATTTCCTTTGCAAAAGACAAAATAAACACCAATGATGAGAATGAACCCCCTTGCGTTATACCCTTCCTGAATTGTTTTCGGTTTCTCATACAAATCTTTGAGTGTATACTGTTAAAAGCGCTTTCAGGGCTGTTATCGATGCCATACTGCCTAAGAAAGGAAAAAACACCTTTCCACATTTACAAGGAAAAAAACACGTTTCCACATTTACAATTGCGCAGAGGCGTTATGTAGTCAAGAGAAGGAGAAATCAGTTGGCATTTTTGTGGCGATGAACACAGTGAAGTCGTTTCTTAAATTTCATTAGAGTAGCATGCCTTTGATTGCCCTAAAGGGTGGACGAGTGTATCAGCACTACCAGCAGAGACGTCCAGTTGAACACCGAGGTATTTGATTTTGAACCGTCGATCATCTCGAATGAGAGTGTCCGCACGTTCATATATTGCACAACTACGTGCGGCCGGGCAACACGCGGGGGACCAGACAGATTTACGCGACCTTGTTGCAATGATGATAGACGCCAACGACTCACCGTGCTTTTGTTCACTGCCACGTATCCGTAGACATTCTGCAAGCGACTATGAATGTCTGCGATGCTCTGGTTTTCCGCCAAAAGAAACTCAATTACAGCTCTCTGCTTGCAACGCACCTCGGACACTGACGCCATTTTGATTTAGTGCTCCGTCGACGATGAGGTCATTAGAGACGGGATCACAAGCCCGGAATGGAGATGGAGCCGTCCTGCCGATATAGAGAAACCACAGAAAATCTAAATCGAGGTGGCTGGTTGAGCGTTAGAACCGACATTGTTTCGCATGCAAGTACAGCATCTTACGCGACCTCCGTCGGTCAGAAGTAAATACATTTTTAAACCAGCTTGCGCACCTGTGCAGAAGCAGCAAATGCCATTACCGTATGTAAAACTTTTTCCATGCTATTGATTCGAAAAGGATCAGGGATTTCGTCAGAGCTTAGTTATAAATGGACTGCCCTACAATTACAGCGACGTAGGACGGCTTTGAGTCGAATGGCCACGTAAATTTAAGTCCAGGACCTTAATGGAAGGCTGCTCTTGATTGAGGGGTTACTGGTAAGCTTCAGTTTATCTCGCAGTGCGACTCCATACGGAGAAATGTCAGATGTCTGCAAACTACACACTATCAGTGCGTTTCGTTGACTGATGTAAAGTGTTTGAAACTTATTAGTCCGTAAATTAGCAATAACATTTATTGTAATAAATTAAGGTCATCTACACTACTGGACATTAAAATTGCTACACCACGAAGATGACGCGCTACAGACTCGAAATTTAACCGACAGGAAGAAGATGCTGTGATATGCAAATGATTAGCTTTTCAGAGCATTCACACAAGGCTGGCGCCGGTGGCGACACCTACAACGTGCTGACATGAGGAAAGTTTCCAACCGATTTCTCATACACAAACACCAGTTGACCGGCTTTGCCTGGTGAAACGTTGTTGTGATGCCTCGTGTAAGGAGGAGGAATGCGTACCATCACGTTTCCGACTTTGATAAAGGTCGGATTGTAGCCTATCGCGATTGCGGTTTATCGTTTCGCGACATTGCTGCTCGCGTTGGTCGATATCCAGTGACGGCTAGCAGAATATGGAATCGGTGGGTTCAGGAAGGTAATACGGAACGCCGTGCTGGATCCCAACGGCCTCGTATCACTAGCAGTCGAGACCACAGGCATCTTATCCGCATGGCTGTAACGGATCGTGCAGCCACGTGTCGATCCCTGAGTCAGCAGATGGGGAAGTTTGCAAGACAACAACCATCTGCACGAACAGTTCGACGACGTTTGCAGCAGCATGGACTATCAGCTCGGAGACCATGGCTGCGGTTACTCTTGACGCTGCATCACAGACAGGAGCGCCTGCGATGGTTTACTCAACGACGAACCTGGGTACACGAATGGCAAAACGTCATTTTTTCGGATGAATCCAGGTTCTGTTTACAGCATCATGATGATGGCATCTATGTTTGGCGACATCGCGGTGAACGGACGTCGGTAGCGTGCATCGCGGGGAACGCACACTGGAAGCGTGTATTCGTCATAGCCATAATGGCGTATCATCCGGCGTGATTGTATGGGGTGCCATTGGTTACACGTATCGGTCACCTCTTGTTCGCATTGACAGCACTTTGAACAGTGGACGTTACATTTCAGATGTGTTACGACCCGTGGCTCTACCCTTCATTCGATCCCTACGAAACCCTACTTTTCAGCAGGATAATGCACGGCAGCCTGTTACAGGTCCCCTACGGGCCTTTCTGGATACAGAAAATGTTCGACTGCTGCCCTGGCCAGCACATTATTCAGATCTCTCACCAATAGAAAACGTCTGGTCAATGGTGGCCGAACAACTGGCTCGTCACAATACGCCAGCCACTACTGTTGATGAACTGTGGTATCGTGTTGAAGCTGCATGGGCAGCTGTACCTGTACACGCCATGCAAGCTCTGTTTGGCTCAATGCCCAGGCGTATCAAGGCCGTTATTATGGCCAGAGGTGGTTGTTCTGGGTACTGATTTCTCAGGATCTATTCACCCAAATTGCGTGAAAATTTAATCACATGTCAGTGTTAGTACAATATATTTGCCCAATGAAAACATTTATCATCTGCATTTCCTCTTGGTGTAGCAATTTTAATGGCCAGTAGTGTAGTTACCCAGTAACAAGTAAATCAGATAAAATCGAAATAGTACATTAACCGTTGAGAAAAAAAGAGTGGAGGTAAAAAAAGAGTCAAGGCATTGAAATGTATTAACTATGGCGAAGAGCAGGTGCATGTAACATTGTTACTCATGCGGCACTTTGTATGTTGTGGCATGGAATGAAGAGAACGTTACCAGCGAAATTATGGATACGATCTGATTAAGACGTCAGAGTCGCTGTTTCACGCTACTGAACAGAAATTGCTGTGTTCAAGTACTGCTCGGCAGTCTCCATTTGACACTCGATGGTAATGCTATTCATTATGCCCTCATCGCTGGGAGCAAATGGCAGAGCTTGACCTACCACTGCTTGTACTCCCACACGGCCGATCTACCTCCTTCCCAGTTAACATGGCCCAGTGTGTCTATGCCGAAGTCGCTGCGTATAGGACGATCTTCCGACAGCTTGCTTGGAAGCGATTTCATCGCCACGAGTTGCCAAATGCTATCGTGCCCTGTCTTCCAAACTTCTCAAAGCGGAGGAGATTGACGTGGATAGTACTGACTGACTGCTCTGTAAAGTACAAAAAGTGAATGTCTTTAAGTTAATTTGAGGAGTCAGAGCAGATGAGAAATTTCATAGCTCGATCACATCCAATTTACTTCATTATCTATCCTGATGCCGATAGATGCCTCATCTTTAGTTATGTTCCCATCCCTTGCCCTGGGTAGCCTCTTTCGCCAGGTACGTCTTTCTGAGCAACACTGCACACAAAGGCCGAATTGGAAGGACTACTGTGTTGGCACAAAGAGCTCATAAGTTGTCGTGAAGGCAACCCAGCTAAGGGAGGCAAACTCTAAAATAAAAACCCACGGCCCTCAGCTTGTAGATTACACGATGGGCTGATATCTAGGTGAAAAATTAAAATACCCATGCGAGTCACAGGAAAACACAAACTACCTGGCAGAAGAGTTACACTGGAAGTGGCCATGTGGAATGTAAGAGGTTTAACATGAGGGACCTTGAGTTAGAAAGACAAATAAAGCCTGAAAACATAAATATGGGCTGGCTGGAGTGGCCGTGCGGTTGTAGGCGCTACAGTCTGGAACCGGGCGACCGCTACGGTCGCAGGTTCGAATCCTCCCTCGGGCATGGATGTGTGTGATGTCTTTAGGTTAGTTAGATTTAATTAGTTCTAAGTTCTAGGCGACAGATGACCTCAGAAGTTAAGTCGCATAGTGGTCAGAGCCATTTGAACCATTAATATGGCAGTGAGTAGGAAACTAAGAAAAAATTAAAATGTACCAAAATGTGGACTGAGTGCATACTGATGCATAGTGGCATAGAGCAGCAAAACAAGGCAAGTGCTGGAATTGCAATATTAATAGGTAAGAAGTGAAAAATGGCCATCACATCATACAGATATGTAAATGAGAGAATAATTAGTGCTCGATTTAGACTGAAAAAGGGTACCTCATCACAACCGGACTACATGTACCAGAGGAAGGAGGAGAGGAGGATATAGAGAAATTCTATCATACACAGCTGGCAGAAATAGACCAAACGAATAAAGGAGACAGTTTAGTCCTGGCAGGAGATTTAAATGCAGGAGTAGGGAATATAGAAATAGAAAACTAGGTAGGAAAAATATGGAGAGGCATACATTAACAACAGAAGAATAAGACTTACAGAATTCTGTAGCTACCACAAATTAAAAATCGCAAGTACATTTTTCCGAAAAAAAAGATTGTCTCGGGTAGAATTTTCTTCAGTGATGGGGCGTGCTTCGAAATGAGCTTCGATGACAGAGAGGACTTGTCTGCAGACGCCCCAGACAGTGGTGAGTTACCAACCCGACTTTCACCCGCCATGCGCAAGACAATGGGCTGCCATCTCATTTCACAGCAGTACTGCTTTGGTTGACATCCGCAGCACCTTTACAGCGCAGCTGTGCATCGACATATTCTACGCACCGTTCTGTTGCCCTACGTGGCAAGCCATCCTGGGCTTACATTTCAGCAATATAATACTCGACCACACACGGCGAGAGTTTATGCTGCTTGTCTTCGTGCTTATCAAACCCCGTCTTGCCCAGAAAGGACGCCGTTGACAACTTCTACGCCTACATCTACATCTACATACATACTCCGCAATCCACCATACGGTGCGTGGCGGAGGGTACCTCGTACCACAACTAGCATCTTCTCTCCCTGTTCCACTCCCAAACAGAATGACTGCCTATATGCCTCTGTACGAGCCCTAATCTCTCTTATCTCATCTTTGTGGTCTTTCCGTGAAATGTAAGTTGGCGGCAGTAAAATTGTACTGCAGTCAGCCTCAAATGCTGGTTCTCTAAATTTCCTCAGTAGCGATTCACGAAAAGAACGCCTCCTTTCCTCTAGAGACTCCCACCCGAGTTCCTGAAGCATTTCCGTAACACTCGCGTGCTCATCAAACCTACCGCTAACAAATCTAGCAGCCCGCCTCTGAATTGCTTCTATGTCCTCCCTCAATTCGACCTGACAGGGATCCCAAACGCTCGAGCAGTACTCAAGAATAGGTCGTATTAGTGTTTTATAAGCGGTCTCCTTTACAGATGAACCACATCTTCTCAAAATTCTACCAATGAACCGAAGACGACTATCCGCCTTCCCCACAACTGCCATTACATGCTTGTCCCACTTCATATCGCTCTGCAATGTTAAGCCCAAATATTTAATCGACGTGACTGTGTCAAGCGCTACACTACTAATGGAGTATTCAAACATTACAGGATTCTTTTTCCTATCATCTGCATTAATTTACATTTATCTATGTTTAGAGTTAGCTGCCATTCTTTACACCAATCACAAATCCTGTCCAAGTCATCTTGTATCCTCCTACAGTCACTCAACGACGACACCTTCCCGTACTCCACAGCATCATCAGCAAACAGCCGCACGTTGCTATCCACCCTATCCAAAAGATCATTTATGTAGACAGAAAACAACAGCGGACCTACCACACTTCCCTGGGGCACTCCATATGATACCCTCACTATCGAGGACAACGTACTGGGTTCTATTATTTAGGAAGTCTTCGAGCCACTCACATACTTGGGAACCAATCCCATATGCTCGTCCTTAGAAGTCTGCAGTGGCGCACCGAGTCAAACGCTTTCCGGAAGTCAAGGAATATGGCATCCGTCTGATACCCTTCACCCATGGTTCGCAAGATATCATGCGAAAAAAGGGCGAGTCGCGCTTCGCAGGAGCGATGCTTTCTAAAGCCGTGCTGATGCATGGACAGCAACTTCTCTGTCTCAAGGAAATTCATTATAATCGAACTGAGAATATGTTCGAGAATCCTGCAACAAACCGATGTTAAGGATATTGGTCTGTAATTTTGAGGATCCGTCCTTCTACCCCTCTTATACACAGGCGTCACCTGCGCTTTTTTCCAGTCGCTCGGGATTTTACGTTGGGCAAGAGATTCGCGATAAATTCAAGCTAAGTAAGGAGCCAATGCAGTAGAGCACTCTCTGTAAAACCGAAGTGGAATCCCATCAGGACCTAGCGATTTATTTATTTTCAACCCATTCAGCTGCTTCGCAACCCCAGGGATGTCTATCACTATGTCCTCCATACGGGAATCTGTACGAGACTCAAACGGCGGTATGTTTGTACGATCCTCCTTCGTGAAAGATTTCTCAAATGCTAAATTTAAAATTTCAGCTTTCGTTTTGCTGAATAAGGCCAGACTTATCAGTGAGTGACTGGATGGAAGCCTTCGACCCGCTTACCGATTTTACGTAAGACCAGAATTTCCTTGGGTTTTCAGCAAGATCTTTTGGTAAGGTATGACAGTGGTATTGGTTGAATGCTTCGCGCATAGCTCTTTTTACAACAGTACGAATCTCTACTAACTTTTGCCTGTCCTCATTCTCCGATCTTTCTTGTAGCACGAGTGCAACTGCCTTTGCTTTCTGAGCGTTCTCCGAATTGCGCTGTTAAACCACGGTGGGTCTTCTCCGTCCGTAACCCACTTTTTCGGCACATACTTGTCCAATGCGTGATTTACAATGTGTTTAAAGTTTGCCAATAATTCTGCCACGTCCATCGCACCGGAAGTAAATGAAGTCAGTTCATTTACTAAGTGGGATGCTAACAACTGCTTATCTGCTCTTTCTAGTAAGAATACTCTCCTAGCCTTCTTGACCGACTTTTTAACTTTCGTAACCATAGTCATAATGACAATATCATGATCACTAATCCCTGTCTCAACAATGACACCGTTGATGAGGTCTGGTCTGTTCGTGGCTACCAGATCTAAAATATTTCCATTACGCGTTAGCTGTCGATTTAGCTGCTCAACACAGTTTTCGGATAATGTGTTCAAAAGTAATTCACACGACGACTTGTCTGTACCACCCGTAATGAATCCATAGACATCCCAGTCTATACTAGGTAGGTTGAAGTCGCCTCCGACTAATATAGCATGATCCGGGTACTTCTGTGATACAGAATGTAGACTCCCTTTGACTTTTGGAAATATGGGGAGGGCCCCCCAACCAACTTGGGATATTGACGATTTAACGCCCCAACTGGACAGAGTTTAGTGCGATATCCGTCAGAAGGGTATTCAACAACCCTTTCAATCAGTTCCAAGCTTTATAACTGCTTGCTTTAGGGTCATAGGTAGACCAGCGCGTTACAGACATGCTGAGTTTCTGAAGCTATTTCTCTTCAACAAATTATGCAATTTCCTGAAAGTATAATGATTTGTTTGTCAATACAAGCAAGTCACATCTAACGACTTCTATCCCATTCGTATAGCTCCCTCGTGGTGCACTTTTTTTGCCTTAGAAATTATATATTGGAAATACCAACAGCAGAAGACATGCATATAGAATGGAACAACTTTAAACAAAGCACTATAACGACAGCAACAGAAGTAGTGAGTAAAAATTGAGTAAATAAGAATAACGGAGAGTTAAGGATATGGAATACAGAAATAAAAGAAGCATTAAGAGAGAAACAAACAGCCTACTTGAGTTTAATGTATGGTGCGTCAGAAGAGTCAAGAGAAAAATAAACAAGAACGAAACAAGGGTAAACGAATGATAAACAGTGTGTATATCGCTGGTGAAGAAACAATACTGCATGAATGACAGATTGACGATTTTGAGTTTTTCAATCTGTTGATAGCCTTGATTCTCAGCGCATCTAATTTTACCGCCAGACTGCCGATTTTTTAAAATTATCCAAAAATAAAATGAACTAAAACAATAATGCGTATATGACACAGCGAAAAACTAGATGGCAATACCGCGTAAGTGCAAAAGAATGAAATACTGCGTAACTAGACTGTTACAGATGTAGTAAATAATACCACGTAAATTCAAAACCGCGCGCAGTCACAGCACATTGTTATTGCTTACTGCGTATATTCCAGTCTTCGAAAGTGGTTCCTTTGTTCCACCTTCAGTTGATGAAAATGGGCAGTGTTTTACAAGATGTTCTCTTTAATGAGGAAGAAATTGTTTCTCAACTGAACTTAGCGCATGAAAGTGGAGAATCCTTCTTGAGAGTGATTTTCTGTGGTAAGAAAATAGTTTTGTTATTTACCTCGGTTTTACAGCAGCCCGCTGAAACTCAAAAATTTTATGGTACCACTGCTGCATTGTTCCAACGCTAAAATTCACTTACTTCCTTCGCTTTCCTTCCCTAATCTGATGGGACCGATGACCTCGCTGTTTGGTCCCCTGCCCCCAATCAACCCACCAAGCATCCTCTGATCCCATGACATTGTTTCCCATAAAGTTTTAAAAATTGCCTGCCTGTCATCGCAGAAATTTGATGCCACTTCCTCTGAACGGATTGCTGACACATCTTTGAAGTACACTTTGGACCTCATTTTCGTGCCTCGCTTGGACTACTAAGAGTAATTTTGCCACTTTGACTTCTTTTATATCCTATATACGCTTGTCTGGGCATTCTTAGAGTTTTGTTGGAGTGTTTCTTCCAATCTTCAGGACTGTCTTCAGATTTCCTTATCCTGTAACTGCTTAAGGTATCACAAAATTCTTGGCCTTCACTTTCAACATCCTTGCTTCCGTCAACATCTGGTAAGTTATACGAATTGTAAAAAATCAGCACCATCGTGTTGCAATAAATTGGCAAGGATGAAGTGGGAATTTTCCCGTACGACCACTCACGATTGTGCCGTCAATATCAGGAATCCGCTAAAACATCAAATCTGCGACATCACTGCGGCAAGAAAAAGATCCTGCAAGAACGGGACTAACGACGACTGAAGAGAATTGCGCAACGTCACAGAAGTGCAACCCTTCCGTAAATTGCTGCAGATTTCAGTGCTGGGCCATCAACAAGCGTCAGCTTGTGAACTATTCAACGAAACATCATCGATATGGTCTTTGGAAGCCGTAGGCCCACTCGTGTACCCTTGATGGTTGCACGACTCAAAGCCGCACGTCTCGCGTGTGCCAGCCACCACCGACATTGGACTGTTAATGACTGGAAACATTTTGCCTGGTCGGACGAGTCCAGTTTCAAATTGTATCGAGCGGATGGACTGTGCGAGTATGGAGACAACCTCATGAATTCATGGACCCTGCATGTTAGCAGGGGACTGTTCAAGATTGTGGAGGCTCTGTAATGGTGTGGGGCGTGTGCAGTTGGAGTGATATGGGACCCCTGATATGTCTAGATAAGACTCTGACAGGTGACAAGTACGTAAGTATCATGTCTGATCACCTTCATCCGTTCAAGTCCATTGTGAATTCCGATGGACTTGGGAAATTCCAGGAGTTCAGTGCGACACCTCACGCGTCCAGAATTGCTACAGAGTGGCTCCAGGAACACTCTTCCGAGTTTAAACGCTTCCATTGGCCACCAAACTCCCCAGACATGAACATTATTAAGCATTAATGGTTCAAATGGCTCTAAGTGCTATGAGACTTAACATGTGAGGTCATCAGTCCCCTAGACTTAGAACTACTTGAAACTAACTAACCTAAGGACATCACACATCCATGCCCCAGGCAGGATTCGAACCTGCGACCCTAGCAGCAGCGCGGTTCCTGACTGAAGCTCCTAGAACCGCTCGGGCACAGTGGCTGGCCTATTAAGTATATCTGGGATGCCTTCGCAACGTGATGTTCAGAAGAGATCTGCACCTCCTCGTACTCTTACGGATTTATAGACACCCCTTCATGGTGTTAGTTCCCTCCAGCACTACTTCAGACATCAGTCGAACTCATTCCACGTTGTGCTGCGGCACATCTGCGTGCTCGAGGGGGCCCTATATGAAATTAAGCAGGTGTACCAGTTTCTTTGGCTCTTCAGTGTAATAGAGTTCTGAATGAGACACTCGCTGCCTAATCTTTCCTTATGTTCAGATTGCTACTTAATGTGTGTGGTTGCACTGAAATATCTTTTGGATATGTAACTTTAAGCGAACTGTATATCGTACTCTGGAGAAGTACGTGCCGAGAAGTGGATTAAGAACGGAAAAGACCCACAGTTGTTTAACAATGAAATTAGAAAAATGTTGGGGAAGCAAAAGCTGCTGCACTCGCCGGTCAAAAGACAACGGGTAAATGACGACAGGCAAAAGTCAATAGATATTCGTTCTTCTGCTAAAAAAACGATGCACGAACTTAAAAAAACTACCAGAGAGGACCCGAGAATCCGAGAACCCGAGAAAGTTCTGGTCCTACGTAAAATCGTTAAGTGGGTCTAATGTTTGTGTGTAGTCATTCGTTGATCAGCCTGGTGTGATAGTAGAAGGTAGCAAGAGAAAAGCTGAAGCTTAAAATTTCACAGTTAAGGAATCGTTCACGCAGGAGAATCGCACAAACATACCGTCGTTTGACTATTGCACTGACTCCCGTATGTAGGACACAAAAATAAGCATCGCTTGTGTAGGGAACCAACTGAAAGAGTTGAAAGCAAGAAAGTCGCCAGGTCCTGAAGTAATCCCTGTTCGGTTTTACAAAGAATACTTTACAGCATTGGCCTCTTACATAGCTTGCATTTATCGCGAATCTCTCGCCCAGTGGAAAGTCTAGAGTGACTGGGAAAAAAAGTTCAGGTGCTTCGTGCAAATAACAAGGTAAAAAAACGGCCCCGCAAATTCCAGACCAATATCTATAACATCAGTTTGCTGCAGAATCCTTGACCACATTCTCAGTTCGAATTTAATAAACTTCCTTGTGACGGAAAATCTTCTGCCCACAGATCAGCACTGCTCTAGATAACATTGCAGTTGCCCTTTTCTCGTATGAGATCCTGTGAGCCATGATGAAGGGCAACAGGAGGATTCTATATTGCTAGATGTCGGTAAATTATTTGAGACGCCGCCACACTGCCGACTGTTAACGAAGGCACCAGTATACGGCATAAGTTCCCGGGTATGCGTGTGGCTCAAAGACTTCTTAAGTAACAGTATCTAATGTGATGTCATCGACGGCTGGTGTTCTTCAGAGACAAGGCTATCATCAGGAGTACCCCAGGGAAGTGTAATACGACCACTGTTAATTCCTATATTCATAATTGATATGGCGGACAGGGCACGCTGCAGTATGCAACTATTTGCTGATGATGCTGTGGTCTATGGGAAGGTGACATCGTAGAGGGATTCTAGAAGGATACGAAATGACTTAGACAATATTTCTAGTTGGTGTGATGAATGGCAGTTAGCTCTAAATGCAGAAAAATGTGAGTTAATGCAGATGAATGGGAAGAACAAAACCATAATGTTCGAGAACAGCATTAGTAGTATGCTGCTTCACACAGTCACGTCGATTAAATATCTAGGCGTAACATTACAAAGGAATGTGAAACGGAATGAGCATGTAAGGATTGTGCTACGGAAGGCGAATGGTCGACTTCGGTTTATTGAGACAATCTTAGGCAAGCGTGGTTCCACTGCAAAGGAGACCGCATATAGAACGCAAATGCGACCTATTCTTGAGTACTGCCCGAATGTTTGGGATCCATACCTGTTCGGATTGAAAGAAGACATCGAAGCAATTCAAAGGTGGGCTGCTATAACTGTTGCCGGCATGTTCGAACAAGACGCAGGTATTACGGAAATGCTTCTGGAACTCAAATGGCAATCACTGGAGAGAAGGCGACGTAGTGCTCGAGAAGCACTATCGAGGAAATGTAGAGAACCGGAATTTGAGGTTAACTGCAGAACGTTTCTACTTCTGCCAGCGTACATTTAGCGTAAGGGCCCTGAAGATAACATTAGGACTCGTTCGAAGGCAGATAGACAATCGTTTTCCCTCGGTCTATTGGAGAGTGGAACAGAAATCACTACTAGTGGTGCTCGATACCCTCCGCCACGCACTATATGATGACTTAGGAAGCATGTGTGTAGAGTTAGATGTAAGCTTGTAGTACCATCATGCGAAATTAAACTTCATTGCATGCCCCCCTTCATGACCTTGAAATTTTAATGGTCAGCAATGTAGCATATGGCAAATGCTGTTGTGATTCCTTTGAGAACAACATGGTCATTTCTCTTCGTTATTCATCCCCAATCTTACGACCATATGTTTCGTTTTTATGACCTCGCAATCGACTTGATATTATCCCCTCATCCTTCCTCCTTTTACCTGATACCAATTGGTAACTTTCTTTAGTGTCGCACGTGAGATCAGGCGTGCAGAAACATACTTCGCACAATTTGAAACCTCAGTAACGTTACACACTAAGATTTCGTGCCTCTTACGCACCACAAAATAGATGGTAATTATGTGTTCAGGCTACAGTCTCTCAAAAAGTCCATAAATTCTTAAAAGTTTTTGCATTTTGTAACGTGAAGATAATGGTGTATCCATAGGGAATTGGTGTTTCTGTATTTTTATTCTTCGCTACAAACTTGCTTGCTGATCACAATATCACGCACACAAAAATGTAGGCGATTTAAATAACCTTCTACCGTTGAGAACCATGCAGATGTAGGGGAGTCTCTGATACCTACCTTCCTAACTGCATATGCATCTACATTGTTATTCTTTTGTCCACGCTTCAGTGTTTAGCAGAAGGAGAAGGACACCACTTTCAAACAGTATTTGTACATTGCCCTCGCACGTAGAATGTTGGTGTACAGAATTAAAGCATTCCGTTCAAGTTATGATTTCTCTCATTTTATGGCGATGGGCGTTACTCTCTATGGAAGTTGTGTGTTGTTGTTGTTGTTGTTCTTGTGTTGCGGTCATTAGTCCGAAGACTGGTTTGATGCAGCTCTCCACGCTGCTCTATCCTGTGCAAGCCTCTCCATCTTTGAGTAACTACTGCAACCTACAACCTTCTGAATCTGCTAACTGTATTCATCTCTTGATCTCCCTCTGCGATTTTTACCACCCACGCTTCCTTCCAGAACTAAATTGGCGATCCCTTGATGTCTCAGAATGTGACCCAACCGATACGTTCTTCTAGTAAGGTTGTGCCACAAGTTTCTTTTCCCCCCAATTATATTCCGCACGTCCTCATTAGTTGCTTGATTTACCAATCTAATCTTCAGCATACTTTGCCAGCACCACATTTCAAAGGCTTCTAATCTCTTCTTCTCTAAAGTATTTATCGTCCATGTTTCACTACCGTACGTGGCTACGCTCCAGGCAAATAATTTCAGAAAAGGCCTCCTGACCTTAAGTCTATCCTCGAAATAAGCATATTTCTCTTCTTCACAAACGCTTATCTTGCCATTGCTAGTCTACATTTTATGTCTTCTCTCCTTTGACCAACATCAGTTATTTTTCTGTTGTTGTTGTGGTCTTCAGTCCTGAGACTAGTTTGATGCAGCTCTCCATGCCACTCTATCCTGTACAAGCTTCTTCACCTCCCAGTACCTACTGCAACCTACGTTCTTCTGAATCTGCTTAGTGTATTCACCTCTTGGTCTCCCTCTACGATTTTTACCCTCCACGCTGCCCTCCAATACTAAATTGGTGATCCCTTGATGCCTCAGAACATGTGCTACCAACCGATCCCTTCTTCTAGTCAAGTTGCGCCACGAACTTCTCTTCTCCCCAATCCTATTCAATACCTCCTCATTAGTTATGTGTTCTACCCATCTAATCTTCAGCATTCTTCTGTAGCACCACATTTCTAAAGCATCTATTCTCTTCTTGTCCAAACTATTTATCGTCCGTGTTTCACTTCCATACATGGCTACACTCCATACAAATACTTTCAGAATCGACTTCCTGACAGCAAAACCCATCTACTACATTGTCACATTTCCTAACCTAATTCCCACAGTATCACCTAATTTAATTCGACCTCATTCAATTATCCTCGTCTTCGTTTTGTTGATGTTCATCTTATATTCTCCTTTCAAGACACTGTCCATTCCGTTCAACTGCCCTTCCAAGTTCTTTGCTGTCTCTGACAGGAGTACAATGTCATCGGCAAACCTCAAAGTTTTTATTTTTTCTCCCTGGGCATTAAGTACTGTTACAAAATTTTTCTTTCGTTTGCTTTACTGCTTGTCCAATATAGAGACTGAATATCATCGGGGATAGGCTACAGCTCCATTCGCAACCACTGCTTCCCTTTCAGTCCCTCGATTCTTATAACTGCCATCTGGTTTATGCAGAAATTGTAAATAGCCTTACGCTCCCTGTATGTAACCCCTGACACCTTTAGAAATTGAAAGAGAGTATTGCAGTCAACACTGTCAAAAGCTTTCTCTAAGTATGCAAGTGCTGTAGGCGTAGGTTTGCCTTCCCTTAACCTGTCTTCTATCAGAAGTCGTTGGTTCAGTATTGCCTCACGTGTTTCTACATTTCTCCGGAATCCAAACCGATCTTCCCCGAGATCGGCTTCTACAGTTTTTTCAATTCTTCTGTAAAGAATTCGTATTTGTATTTTGCAACCGTGACTTATCAAACTGATAGTTCGGTAATTTTCACATCTGTCAACACCTGCTTTCTTTGAAATTCGAATGATTATATTATTTTTTAAGTCTATAGGTACTTAACCTGTTTCAAACATCTTGCTCATGAGATGTTTTCAGCGCTTTGTCAAACTATTCACGCAGTATCATATCTCTCATCTCATCTTTATCTACGTCCTCTTCAATTTCCATAATATTGTCCTGAAATATATCTCCCTTGTATAGGCTCTCAATATACTCCTTCCAACCTTCTGCTTTCCATCATTTACTTAGGAGTGACTTTCCATCCGAGCTCTTGATATTCATGCAGGTGGTTCTCTTTTCCCCAAAGGTCTCTTTAATTTTTCTGTAGCTGGCATCTGTTTTTCCCCTAGTCACATATGCTTCTAAATACTTACATTTGTCCTCTAGGCATTCCTGCTTAGCCATTTTGCACTTCCTGTCGATCTCATTTTTGAGGCGTTTGTATTCCCTTTCGCCTGCTTTATTTACGGCATTTCTATATTTTCTCCTTTTATAAAGTAAATTCAGTATCTCTTGTGTTATCCAAGGATTTCTACCAGCCCTCGTCTTTTTACCTACATGATTCTCTGATGCCTTCACTCTTTCTACTCTCAACGCTACCCTTTCTTCTTCTATTGTATTTATTTCCCCTATAATTGTCAATTGTTCCCTAGTGCTTCCTCTGAAACTCTTTTCAACCTCTGGTTCTTCAGTTTATCTAGGATCCATACCCTTAAATTCCTACACTTTGTTGTTTCTTCAACTTCAATCCGCAGTTCATAACCAATAGATTGTGGCCAAAGTCCACATCTGCCCCTGGGAATGTCTTACAATTTACAATCTGGCTCCGAAATCTCTGTTTACTATTATATGAACAATCTGAAACCTTCCAGTGTCTCCAGGTCTCTTCCACATATCCAATCTTCTTTCATGATTCGTCTATTGTATCACATATGAATAAATTATCTGTTGAGTCTTGTACCAAGGGAGCAATGGAGAGGATGTTTTTATGGGTGTCCAGTATTATATTTCTACAACGCAAATGCACACGTGGATTAACACAGTTCTTTATTTACTTGTACTCGTTACTTAACTTGATTAGCGTCCCTGTGTTGTGGTAGAAGCTGATCAGCAATAGTGTTCTTGCAGACACTATCAGAAAACTCACTATTCCAAGCTTTAGTCACTAATATAGTCGCTATGTACTGCTGCAGCCTGAGTGAGTCAGTGAGCTGAGTCCACTCAGCGAACGTGCTGACGGACACCAACTGGAATGTGAGTTAGTGAGTCGAGTGTGACCCTCCGGTCAGCGTCGGCGGCCAAAATACTTGCTGTCGAGAGGTTTAAAAATGGCTCTGAGTACTATGGGACAACTGCTGTGGTCATCAGTCCCTAGAACTTAGAACTACTTAAACTTAACTAACCTAAGGACATCACACACACCCATGCCCGAGGCAGGATTCGAACCTGCGACCATAGCAGCAGCGCGGCTCCGGACTGGAGCGCCTAGAACCGCACGGCCACCGCGGACGGCGCTGTCGAGAGGGTGTTGGCAGCGTGTTGGTAGTCAGTGTGTTTCTGGCCTCTATAGTGACAGGTGCACTTGATCCAACGCTTGTTATCGATTTCGCGCTACACCATTGCCGACCGGTGTGGCAGCTTACGCCAGCACATTATGGTATGTGCAAAATTCTACCAAGTGGGTTCCTCTTTCATTCTTCCCCCCCTCCCCCCTCAGTCCATATTCACCTACTATTTTTCCTTCTCTTTCTTTTCCTGCTATCGATTTACAGTCCCCCGTGATTATTAAATTTTCATCTCCCTTCGATATGTGAATAATTTATTTTATCTCAGCATAGATTTCTTCAGCCTCTTCATCACCTGGGGAGCTAGTTCATATATAAACTTTTACTACTGTGGTTGGTGTGGGATTCATGTCTATCTTGGGTAAAATAATGCGTTCACTATGCTGTTCATAGTACCTTACGCGTGTTCCTGTTTTTTTTTAAAATTCATTACTAAACCTACTCCTTGCAATACCCCTATTTGATTTTGTCTTTATAATCCTGTATTCACCTGACCAGAAGTCCTTTTGCTTCTGCCACCGAACTTCACTAACTCCTAATCTATCAAACTTTAACCTATCCAATTCCCTTTATAAATTTTCTAACCTACCTGCCCATTTCAGGGATCTCACATTACACGCTCTGATCCGTACAAAGCCAGTTTTGTATCTCCTGATAACGACATTCTCCTGAGTAGGTCCCTCCTGGAGATCCGAATGGGGGAGTATTTTACCTCCAGAATATTTTACCCAAGAGGATGCCATCATCATTTAACCATAAAGTAGAGCTGCATGCCCTCAGGAGAAATTACGCCTGCAGTTTCCACTTGCTTTCAGCCGTTCGCTGTACCAGAACAGCAAAGCCGTTTTGGTTGATATTAAAAGGCCAGTCTATTATCCAGACTGTTGCCTCTGCAACAACTGAAAAGACTACGCCCCTCTTTAGGAACCACACGTTTGTCTGGCCTCTCAACAGATATACCTCCGTTGTTGTTGCACCTACGGTGCGGCTATCTGTATCGCTGAGGCACGAAAGCCTCCCCACCAACGGTAAGGTCCATTTTTCATGGGGATTATGCAAGTTACCGGCAAAAAAAATATCTTTGCATTTGGAGGAGAAAATTATTGTCTGAAACTTTGTGAAGCGCCTTTGTTTCAATGACTGCCGTCTCAGCTCGCATTTGTATCAGTGACATATTTTCCCTGTTAAATGACAAAGCAAAATCAGCCGCTCTTATTCGAATTTTTTCGATGTCTTCTGTCGATGCTATCCTGTGAAGATCTCTTACGCCCTACGATACTACAGAAGAGATCAGTGGAGGGTAGTATAGGCAGTTTAGTGGATTTCTCACACCTTGTACGAGTTCTGCCAATAATATGCTGGATCTATTAGACCTTCATTGAAACATTTTCTGTATGATTGTCCCAACTGAAGTAGTTCCTGACTATAATATCTTGATATTAAACTCAGTTGAGAGCCTCTAAGTTTTATGTCGATTATGAAGTAACATAAATTCTATGGACTCCTCTTAGTACTCATGTGGAGGACCGCACACTTTTTAATGTTCATGGTCAGCTGCCACTTTCGTGTGGTTCATGTACGTTGTACTTCGTTTTGGTACTTTTTTGACTTCACTAGACGGTAAATAACATCATCTGCGAACATTATAAGAAAACTAAAACACTAATACAGATCAGTAAACGCAAAGGTCCTACTTTATGGAACGCCAGATATAGCTTCAGTTTTAAGTGATCATGTTGTTGTTGACTTTAGACATCGCCTGCCGCATGGCGAACTCATAAACCACGATCATCTGGAGCATAACTGTAGCGCATCTTTTTCCCATTCGTTATACGCCCTCGCTTCATGTTGAGAAAGAGGCCGGATTCTGTGGAATGTAGAGAAGTATGTGCCCATTGTGCGTTGTGTCCATTGTGTGGAAGTTATTTTGTTTCATTCGACACACTGGTGGGAGTGAATCAAGAGAAAGTTCATGGAAGTTCCATACCGTTGCAGGTCAACCATATCCTGCATTATATTCATAAGATGAAGATTGTTGTCTCTCAGCACTGTGACGGTGTTCAGCGCTGCCAGTAGTCTTAATGCATCATGTTCATGGTAAATAAATCATCCAACAATTGTAAAGTACTTCATTGACCGAAGTCTTGCTCGACAGAAGTTGCTATAAACTATCACGGTTTCGGTGCCTTAGCCCCATCATCAAGTGTATCTGGATCTACGTTGTAAATTAGTCAAATGTTGTGCTATGTAAAATTAAATAAGAAATATTTGGAATATACATAAGTTTACAGATACGCGTGATGACGGACCAAGACCCCGAAACTGTGTTAGTGTATAGCGACTACTGTCATGCAGTTAACGGTACAAGTCAATTACCAAATCCACCAATTGTAATAGATGTTACCGTAAAGAAAAATAAAAACGAATGGGCTGTAATAAACTGTGGGGAATTTCTTTGCAATGAAAATGTTGGAGAGCAGTTGTGGATGTACCACAAATAAAAATTTATTTTATTATCTTGTTTAGTCCAAGCAGCCTGATAAACTGCAAAGCTTGCATATGGCCATTATCTCTGCAGAAAACACTGGTGTGTTCTGGAGGAAGAACTGTGATCGTTCTGTTTGTGATCCAGTACAAAAGAAGGTGCTACACCCAGACGATTCATCAGTTGCTTGTGACCCACGGATGAATATTTTAATCACCTATGGCCACTTCATGTGCGTCGTTGTCTATAATGCCACGTTAATATTTCAGGGTTCACTTTTCGGAAGCATAAGGGTGTTCCACTAACTGAGTTACTGAGGAAAAGTAATTTTGAAGTGCTGGTTAGGCCCTTAAAGCGTGTAGTAACGAAGTGTTCCGATTCATTAGCTGTTTCTATTCAGAAGTGCGCGTTTTGTTTCCAGGGAGGAACAATAATTGGTTTGGAGAAGCTCCTACAACTCAATTAATTTCTGAACAATGGGAGACTAAGGGGTTAGGATTCTCCGCAACAAAATTTTATCTGCCAGAAACTAACACCGAACATGAAGAGGCGTCTCCACCGTCTCCAAGAACAGCGCACTGGATGGTGTTAAAGGCATCATTCCGATACAGATTCTAAATGCAGCAGTGCTGTATTTTGTGTTACTTGATGAGTATCTTGACACAAAGTAGAAGATCGCATAATAATTCAATTGAGGTCGCACATGCGATCAGTCCAAGATAAGCAGTATTTTGGCATGAACGCCCTATCAAGTACGGTCGAAAGCTTGCGGAAGGTTTACCACTTGTTCTAACCCCAGCAGCAGATGTTTGATCTGTGCACACCACGTCGGTCATGAGTGAGTCATAGATTAGTTCGAAGAATCGTTCAGCCCAGGTTACTGATGTCGTATGGTCTCCCAACTGCATCTGTAAAACGATCCTATGCAAGTTTGTACTTAGACACCACCACTCTGATATCCGGGGTGATATTCTTAGCACATTTTTTATCATCCAACTAAAAATAAATTTCTCTGTGGCACGTATCCTGGAGAGACGTACCTGTCGACAATAGCAGTACATCTTCCCCGATTTGCTATAGTTTATTAGCTAGTGGTAAATAAGTTTCGGTATATGAAACTGCGCGAAGGGTACGTATTTTTGTTCTAGTGGAACGATGTTCCTCACCTAACGGTACTGTAAGGCTCTTGAAAAGAGGAGTACAGTGCTATAACACTTGTTAATGTCTAGCAGGGAAATCTTCGAAAAAGAATCCGAGAAATGAGCTAAAAGTGAAAGGCAAGGGGTCTGGCTTCAGCTATTGCGGTGTAAGCAACAACAAGAGAGGCTTTTATGCCAGGCTATGTCGTTATATGCAACGAGAAGGTATACCTACGCTACGATGATTAAACATTAATGCTCTTGGACCTATTTTACACGCCGCGTGGGTTAGCCGCGCCCACCCTCGGGCATGGGAATGTGTGTTGTCCTTAGCGTAAGTCTATTTAAGTTAGATTAAGTAGTGTCTAAGCCTAGGGATCGATGACCTCAGTAGTTTGGTCCCATAGAAACTTACCACCGCCACCTACTTCATACAACAAATATACGAGGTCAACAAGGATTATTTTAACTTGGAACTACATGCTAAAATCTAGCAATTCAAAAGGCGCTTAGTAAAACTACTACCAGTGTACGTTGTAATACCCATGCTGGTATTCTGGTTTTGAAAAATACATGTTTCAATCGTATGTTTATAGTTCTCTAACAGGGTGACAGTCTAGCTAGCTAATTTAAAAATTACCATATGAAATGTTAGAAAACAATTAATTTTGCTAAATAAAGTGCGGATTTTCAGTGAACACCCCCATTTGGTTTTTAGACAACACTTTTGAAATATTAGTGCGGTGTTATTTGCGTGGCTAAAATTCATTTATTTATCCGGAAGTGCGCATCAGAAACTACTTCAAAACTGTCACATACACACGCACACACAAGAATACAGAAATGACGGCCGCCCGTTGTGGCCGAGCGGTTCTAGGCGCTTCAGTCCGGAACCGCGCTGCTGCTACGGTCGCAGGTTCGAATCCTGCCTCGGGCATGGATGTGTGTGATTTCCTTAGGTTAGTATGGTTTAAGTAGTTCTAAGTCTAGGGGACTGATGACCTCAGATGTTAAGTCTCATAATGCTCAGAGCCATTCTGAGCCAAGAAATGACGTAAAAAGACTTTTTAAAAATACTGTTTCCAAAAAACTTCTACATGGTACAATTTATGGTGATGGTCAGCGTTATATTATTAAGTTAATGGTAAGAATGTGCTTTATATTAATGATTACTTAATGGCCTTCATTGTATTGATCAGAAATAATATACAGTTTGTTAAAATAATACACCAACGACTTTTATAACAAGTTACTTGAAGGAATTAGGCACAATTCTAGTCTCACTTCTCAAAGTAAAAATATTAAGGTATTGTTACTTAATATGAGTGCTATCTTGAAGTCTGTAGACGTTCCTCACAGCATTACGTACGAAAAATAAAACTATGTTTCTTCCGTTATTTACACTACTGTTTGGAAAAAGTGAAACACCAAGACTGAGAGATGTGATCACAGTGAAATTTATTCCACGGGTTATGGACATGACAGTATGCAAATGATCAGCATTGCAGAGCTCTGCATGCATTGCAAAGTGGAATTCCGCACGGAGTAGCACCACCACGTGTTGCAATCAGAGCCGCTAGAAGTCGTGGCATGGAATCAAAGAGCGCCTGAATATGCTGCTGAGGAATACCCTGCCACGAGGTTTGTAGGCGAGGCGGGTCCATAAAGCATCAACTATTGCTGCAAGAGGACCTGAACGAACAACTGCCGACCCACCATACCGCAGACGTGTTCTAAGTGCGACACGTCCGACGAATGGGTAGTCCAGGGAAGCAGTGGTACACATCGTTCTTCGAATAAGGCTTGCACATTCCTCGCCACGTGCGGCCATGCGTTGTCTTGTATCGCATGTGGACCGGCGTGCTTGAGGAACAATGCCTCAGGCAGTAAAACCCCCTTGTTGTAGCGGTAGCTGTTCAGATCGCTCTCAGGAAATAGGAGGCGAAATCGTGTGTTATAGGCAATAGCACCTCAAACCATCACACTTGGCTTTTGTCTGCGCCAAAGGGTTTCGGGTTCCGCTGAATAGATCAGGTGTCCACTATACGCAGGAGGTGCCTACACGCGTATCAGGGGCTGTGTGGCGTAGACCGGGCGCTTTTTTAGGTTAGAGTGTCTCGGGAAAAAATAAAAAGGGCTTCAGCCACAAAGGGTGCAGGCTGAACACAGGAAGAATGTAGATACAGGAACCATTGGTATAACAGTTTTAAACTGTCGTAGCTGTGTTGGAAAAGTACCAGAGCTAATAGAGAGCACTGATGCTCAAATCGATATAGGCACTGAAAGATGGCTAAAGCAGGATATAAGCTCAGCCGAAATTTTTGCGAAGAACGTAACGGTGTTCCGAAAAGATAGGCTAAACACGGTTGGCGGTGGCGTGTTTCTTGCTCTCAGAAGTAGTTTAGCTTGTCGCGAAATTGAAGTAGATACTTCCTGTGAGTTAGTATGGGCAGAGATCATTGTTGGCAACCGGAATAAAATCATAATTGGATCCTTTTACCAATCTCCCAGTTTAGATGATACAGTTGCTGAAAGGTTCAAAGAAAACATGAGTTTGATTTCTAACACGTACCCGACTCATAAGATAATAGTTGGTGGTGACTTTAATTTACCCTCGATATGTTGGCGAAAATACACGTTTAATTCCGAAGGTAGGCATAAAATATGATCCGAAATTGTGCTAAACGCATTCTCTGAAAATTATTTCGAGCACTTAGTTCATAAGCCCACACGAATAGTAAACGGTTGTGAAAGCACACGTGACCTATTAGCAACATATAATCCTGAGTTAATAACCATCATCACAACCGATGCAGGGATTAGTGAACACAGGGCTGTCGCGGCAAGATTGAATATTGTAATCTCCAAATCCTCAAAAAATAAGCGAAACATATACCTATTCATAAAAGCAGATAAAAATTCACTTGACGCCTTCCTGAGAGACAATCTCCACTCATTCCAAATTAATAACGTAAGTGTAGACCAGATGTGGCTTAAATTCAAAGAAATAATATCAGCAGCAATTGAGAGATTTATACCAAATAAATTAACAAACGACGGAGCTGATCCTCCTTGGTACACAAAACGGGTTAGAACACTTGCAGAAACAACGAAACAAACATGCCAAATTTAAGCAGACGCAAAATCCACTAGATTGGCGATATTTTACAGAAGCTCGAAATTTAGCGCGGGCTTCAATGTAAGATGCTTATAACAGTTTTTACAACGAAACTTTGTCTCGAAACCTGTCAGAAAATCCTAAGCGATTCTGGTCGTATGTGAAGTATGTTAGCGGCAAGAAATAATCAATGCCTTCTCTGCGCGATAACAATGGAGATACTATCGAACACTGTGCTGCCAAAGCGGAGTTGCTAAACACAGCCTTCCGAAATGCCTTCACAAAAGAAGATAAAGTAAATATTCCAGAATTCGAATTGAGAACAGCTGCCAACATCAGTAACGTAGAAGTAAATATCCTCGGAGTAGAGAAGCAACTCAAATCACTTCATAAAAGCAAGTCTTCTGGTCCAGACTGTATACCAATTAGGTTCCTTTCCGAGTATGCTGATGCATTAGCTCCATACTTGTCAATTATATACAACCGTTCGCTCAACGAAAGATCCTTACCCAAAGACTGGAAAGTTGCACAGGTCACACCAGTATTCAAGAAAGGAGTATTCAAGAAAGGTAGTAGGAGTAATCCACTAAATTATAGGCCCATATCGTTAACGTCGATATGCAGCGGGATTTTAGAACATATATTGTGTTCGAACATTATGAATTACCTCGAAGGAAACGGTCTATTGACACACAGTCAACATGGGTTTAGAAAACATCGTTCCTGTGAAACACAACTAGCTATTTATTCACATGAAGTGTTGAGTGCTATTGACAAGGAATTTCAGATCGATTCCGTATTCCTGGATTTCCGAAAGGCTTTTGATACTGTACCACACAAGCGGCTCGTAGTGAAATTGCGTGCTTATAGAATATCGTCTCAGTTATGTGATTGGATTTTCAATTTCCTGTCAGAGAGGTCACAGTTCGTAGTAATTGACAGAAAGTCATCGAGAAAAACAGAAGTGATTTCAGGCGTCCCCCAAGGTAGTGTTATAGGTCCTTTGCTGTTCCTTATCTATATAAGCGATTTGGGAGACAATCTGAGCAGCCGTCTTCGGTTGTTTGCAGATGATGCTGTCATCAGAAGATCAAAACAAACTGCAAAACGATTTAGAAAAAATATCTGAATGGTGCGAAAGATGGCAGTTGACACTAAATAACGGAAAGTGTGAGGTCATCCACATGAGTGCTAAAAGGAACTCGTTAAACTTCGGTTACATGTCAAATCAGTCTAATCTAAAAGCCGTAAATTCAACTAAATACCTAGGTATTACAATTACGAACATCTTAAATTGGAAAGAAGTCATAGAAAATGTTGTGGGGAAGGCTAACCAAAGGCAACGTTTTATTGGCAGGACACTTAGAAAGTGTAACAGACCTACTAAGGAGACTGCCTACACTACGCCTGTCCGTCCTATTTTAGAATACTGCTGCGCGGTGTGGGATCCTTACCAGACAGGACTGACGGAGTACATCGAAAAAGTTCAAAGAAAGGCAGCACGTTTTGTATTATCGTGGAATATGGGAGAGAGTGTCACAGAAATGATACAGGATTTGGGCTGGACATCATTAAAAGAAAGGCGTTTTTCGTTGCGACGGAATCTTCTCACGAAATTCCAATCACCAACTTTCTCCTACGAATGGGAAATATTTTGTTGACACCGACTTACATAGGAAGAAACGATCACCACGATAAAATAAGGGAAATCAGAGCTCGCACGGAAAGATACTGGTGTTCATTATATCCGCACGCGTACGAGATTGGAATAATAGAGAATTGTGAAGGTGGTTCGATGAACCCTCTGGCAGGCACTTAAATGTGATTTGCAGAGTATCCATGTAGATGGAGATGTAGATGTCCGCTATTCCGCTCAACAGTACAGTCTGCCCGATTGCGTTCACCACGGCAGCGTCGAACGCGTGTGCGGCCATCACTGTGGGACAAGATGAAGTGGGACATCTACATCTACTTCTATATTCTGCAAATCACCGTGAGTTGCTTGGTAGAGGGTACGTCCCATTGAACCAGTTATTACAGTTTCTTCCCGGTCCATTCACGTATGGAGCGCGGGAAGCGCGTGTGTTCGAATGCCTCTGTGCGTGCAGTAACCATTCTGATCTTATCCTTACGCTCCCGATGTGAGTGACATGTAAGGGATTGTAATATATTCTTAGAGTCACCATTTAAAGCCGGCTCTTGATACATTGTTAGCAGACTTTCTCGGGATAGTTTACGTCTGTCTGCAAGGGTCTGTCAGTTCTGTTCCTTCAGTACCACTGTGACAGTCTCCCACGGATTTCTACATCTACATCTACATCTATACTCCGCGAGCCACCTTACGGTGTGTGACGGAGGGTACTTATTGTACCACTATCTGATCCCCCCTTCCCTGTTCCATTCATGAATTGTGCGTGGGAAGAACGACTGCTTGTAAGTCTCCGTATTTGCTCTAATTTCTCGGATCTTTTCGTTGTGATCATTACGCGAGATATATGTGGGCGGTAGTAATATGTTGCCCATCTCTTCCCGGAATGTGCTCTCTCGTAATTTCGATAATAAACCTCTCCGTATTGCGTAACGCCTTTCTTGAAGTGTCCGCCACTGGAGCTTGTTCAGCATCTCCGTAACGCTCTCGCGCTGACTAAATGTCCCCATGACGAATCGCGCTGCTTTTCGCTGGATCATGTCTATCTCTTCTATTAATCCAACCTGGTAAGGGTCCCATACTGATGAGCAATACTCAAGAATCGGACGAACAAGCGTTTTGTAAGCTACTTCTTTCGTCGATGAGTCACATTTTCTTAGAATTCTTCCTATGAATCTCAACCTGGCGCCTGCTTTTCCCACTATTTGTTTTATGTGATCATTCCACTTCAGATCGCTCCGGATAGTAACTCCTAAGTATTTTACGGTCGTTACCGCTTCCAATGATTTACCACCTATGGCATAATCGTACTGGAATGGATTTCTGCCCCTATGTATGCGCATTATATTACATTTATCTACGTTTAGGGAAAGCTGCCAGCTGTCGCACAATGCATTAATCCTCTGCAGGTCCTCCTGGAGTACGTACGAGTCTTCTGATGTTGCTACTTTCTTGTAGACAACCGTGTCATCTGCAAATAGCCTCACGGAGCTACCGATGTTGTCAACTAAGTCATTTATGTATATTGTAAACAATAAAGGTCCTATCACGCTTCCCTGCGGTACTCCCGAAATTACCTCTACATCTGTAGATTTTGAACCGTTAAGAATGACATGTTGTGTTCTTTCTTCTAGGAAATCCTGAATCCAATCACAAACCTGGTCCGATATTCCGTAAGCTCGTATTTTTTTCACTAAACGTAAGTGCGGAACCGTATCAAATGCCTTCCTGAAGTCCAGGAATACGGCATCAATCTGGTCGCCAGTGTCTACGGCACTGTGAATTTCTTGGGCAAATAGGGCGAGCTGAGTTTCACATGATCTCTGTTTGCGGAATCCATGTTGGTTATGATGAAGGAGATTTGTATTATCTAAGAACGTCATAATACGAGAACACAAAACATGTTCCATTATTCTACAACAGATTGACGTAAGCGAAATAGGCCTATAATTATTCGCATCTGATTTATGACCCTTCTTGAAAATGGGAACGACCTGCGCTTTCTTCCAGTCGCTAGGTACTTTACGTTCTTCCAGCGATCTACGATAAATTGCTGATAGAAAGGGGGCAAGTTCTTTAGCATAATCACTGTAGAATCTTAAGGGTATCTCGTCTGGTCCGGATGCTTTTCCGCTACTAAGTGATAGCAGTTGTTTTTCAATTCCGATATCGTTTATTTCAATATTTTCCATTTTGGCGTCCGTGCGACGGCTGAAGTCAGGGACCGTGTTACGATTTTCCGCAGTGAAACAGTTTCGGAACACTGAATTCAGTATTTCTGCCTTTCTTCGGTCGTCCTCTGTTTCGGTGCCATCGTGGTCAACGAGTGACTGAATAGGGGATTTAGATCCGCTTACCGATTTTACATATGACCAAAACATTTTAGGGTTCTTGTTTAGATTGTTTGCCAATGTTTTATGTTCGAATTCGTTGAATGCTTCTCTCATTGCTCTCTTTACGCTCTTTTTCGCTTCGTTCAGCTTTTACTTATCAGCTATGATTCGACTACTCTTAAACCTATGATGAAGCTTTCTTTGTTTCCGTAGTACCTTTCGTACATGATTGTTATACCACGGTGGATCTTTCCCCTCGCTTTGGACCTTAGTCGGTACGAACTTATCTAAGGCGTACTGGACGATGTTTCTGAATTTTTTCCATTTTTGTTCCACATCCTCTTCCTCAGAAATGAACGTTTGATGGTGGTCACTCAGATATTCTGCGATTTGTGCCCTATCACTCTTGTTAAGCAAATATATTTTCCTTCCTTTCTTGGCATTTCTTATTACACTTGTAGTCATTGATGCAACCACTGACTTATGATCACTGATACCCTGTTCTACATTCACGGAGTCGAAAAGTTCCGGTCTATTTGTTGCTATGAGGTCTAAAACGTTAGCTTCACGAGTTGGTTCTCTAACTATCTGCTCGAAGTAATTCTCGGACAAGGCAGTCAGGATAATGTCACAAGAGTCTCTGTCCCTGGCTCCAGTTCTGATTGTGTGACTATCCCATTCTATACCTGGTAGATTGAAGTCTCCCCCTATTACAATAGTATGATCACGAAACTTCTTCACGACGTTCTGCAGGTTCTCTCTGAGGCGCTCAACTACTACGGTTGCTGATGCAGGTGGTCTATAGAAGCATCCGACTATCATATCTGACCCACCTTTGATACTTAACCCAGATTATTTCACATTCGCATTCGCTAATAACTTCACTGGATATTATTGAATTCTTTACTGCTATAAATACTCCTCCACCATTGGCGTTTATCCTATCCTTGCGGTATATATTCCATTCTGTGTCTAGGATTTCGTTACTGTTCACTTCCGGTTTTAACCAACTTCCCGTTCCTAATACTATATGCGCACTATTTCCTTCAATAAGAGATACTAATTCAGGAACCTTGCCCTGGATACTCCTGCAGTTTACCAATATTACGTTAACTTTTCCTGTTTTTGGTCTCTGAGGACGGACGTTCTTTATCAACGATGATAATGTCCTCTCTGGTAAGCCGTCAGGTATTTTATCGTTTCGCCCAAGGGGGGGTCCCTCTAACCTAAAAAACCCCCGTGTGCACGCCACACGTACTCTGCTACCCTAGTAGCTGCTTCCGGTGTGTAGTGCACGCCTGACCTGTCTAGGGGGCCCCTACAGTTCTCCACCCAATAACGGAGGTCGATGAATTTGCAACCATTATAGCCGCAGAGTCGTCTGAGCCTCTGGTTTAGACCCTCCACACGGCTCCAAACCAGAGGACCGCGATCGACTCTGGGCACTATGCTGCAGATATTAAGCTCAGCTTGCACTCCGCGTGCGATGCTGGTTGACTTCACCAAATCAGCCAGCCGCCGGAAGGAACCAAGGATGGCCTCAGAACCCAAGCGGCAGGCGTCATTCGTTCCGACATGTGCTACTATCTGCAGCCGGTCACACCCAGTGCGTTCAATAGCTGCCGGAAGGGCCTCCTCCACATTACGGACGAGACCTCCCGGCAAGCACACCGAGTGCACACTGGCATTCTTCCCCGACCTACCCGCTATTTTCCTGAGGGGCTCCATAACCCGCCTAACGTTGGAGCTTCCTATAACTAATAGGCCCGCCCTCTGTGACTGTCGGGACCTTGCCGGAGAATCGGCCACTGGCCCAACAGGCGAGGCATCCTGTGGTGGCTCGGAAACGATGTCATCACCACTAGGAAGCACCCCGTACCTGTTGGAAAGGGGTAAGGCAGCTGCCACGCGGCCAGATCCCACCTTCGCCTTTCGGCCAGGCACGCGCGAGCCCACCACTGTCCGCCATTCACCCTGGAGTGATGGCTGACCGGTAAGATGCTCACTGCCGGAAGACGCAGCGACATCAGGGGTTCCATATGATTCCAAGGCCACCGAAGTAGGCATAGGTCTCACCACAGTTGCCCCAACGCCACTACGAGCCGACGCCTGCGCCTCGAGCTCGATGAGCCTAACAGACAAAGCCTCCACCTGCCCCCGAAGAGTGGCCAATTCTCCTTGCGTCCGCTCACAACAACCACAGTCCCTACACATGACTATGTTTACCCTACTCTATACGGTGACAAATTCCCAAGATAATCTTCTGATGAGCTACTCTGATAATCAAGAAACACTCACTGAAATACGAGACGCGAAAACTACGCTAGGTTTTCCCAGAAAAACTATTTAAAAGCTAAGCGCAGCAAATAAGTACAAAAACGCTTTATACAAACAGTACTCGCTGCTGCTGGTGCTCTCGCTCTGGCTGTCACAAGACAACTGCTGATTCAAGTGACTAGTGGCTAACGGCCGCGAAACAAACAAAAGACGGTTTTAGGGCGCTTTCTGTTCTGAACGATCAAGAAAACACTAAGAAATCTAACACGAAAACTACGTAAAGTTTTATCAAGAACTGTTAGTTACTATGCAGAGCAGATAAACACAAATAGAATCCCTTCCTTAGTGGAAGGTCGTAAACAAAATGCAAAATAAACGCTTTATACAAACAGTACTCGCTGCTGCTGGTGCTCTCGCTCTGGCAGTCACAAGACAAACCTGTAACCATTCGTGCTGCCCGTCTCTGCATACGTTCAATATCCCCTGTTCGTTTTATTTGGATCGGGTCCCAAACATTTGAGCAATATTCTAGGACGGAACGCACGAGTGATTTGTAAGCAATCTCCTTTGGAGACTGATTGCACATCCCCTGTATTCCACCCATAAACCGAAGTCTACCACATGCTTTACCCACGACTGAGCTTATTCCAAGTATTACACCCAGGTATTCGTATGAGCTGGCTGATTCCAACTGTGACTCATTGATATTGTAATCATAGGATACTGTTTTTCGTTTTGTGAAGTGCAGAATTTTACATTTCTGAACATCGAGAGAAGATGCCAATCTTTGCACCACTTTGAAATCTTATGAAGACCTGACTGAATATTTATGCAGCCTCTTTCAGATAGCACTTCATTACAGACAGCTACATCATTTGGAAAAATCATGATGTTACTGTTAATATTGCCTGCAGGGTCATTAATATACAACACGAACAGCAAGGGTCCCAACACACTTCCCTGGGGCACACCCGAAGTTACTTCTACATCTGACGACGACTCTCCATCGAAAATAACATGCTGCATCCTGCCTACCAAAATGTCCACAATCCAGTCACAAATCGTACTTGGTAGCCCATATGATCGTTCTTTTGACAATAAGCGAAGATGTGGTACCGAATCAAACGCTGCATCGACCTGATTGCCTTGATTCAAAGCTTTCAGTATGTCATGTGAAGAAAGTGCAAGTTGAGGTTCACATGATCGATGTTTTCGGAATCCATACTGGTTGGCATTGAGGCGATCATTCTGTTCAAAGTACATCATTATGTCCGAGCTCAGAATTTGTTTAAGATTCTACAACTAATCGATGTCAAAATATTGGACGACAGTTTTCTTTATCACTTCTGCTATCCCTCTTGTAGATGCGTGTGATCTGTGCTTTTCTCCAAGAACTGGAGACTATAGCTAAAAGAGGGGAACTAATAGAATCTGACAGGGATTCCATCGGGACATGGAGCTTTGTCCAATTTTAATGATTTCAGCTGTTTCTCAACACCACTGACACTAACATTTATTTTATTCATCTTTTCAGTAGTACAAGGATTAATCTGGGGCAATTTTCCTGGATTCTCCTTTGTAAAGAAATATTTGAAAACGGAGATAGGCATTTCAGCCTTTGCTTTGCTGCCCTCAATTTCAGTTCCTGTCTCATTCACTAGGGACTGGACACTAACTTTGGTGCCACTAATAGCCTTTACATACAAGCGGAATTTCTGTGGGTTCTGCGAAAGATCATATGACAGTATTCTTCTACGGTATTAATTGAAGGCATCACACATTGCGCTCTTGACAGCCAAACGCGTTTTCATGCAGCATAATCCTGCCCTTTATTTTAAACCTGTTATGCAGTAATCTCTGTTTCTTCAGAAGTTTCTTTACAGTGACTATACATCATAGAGGTTCCCTCCCATTCTATTACTAGCTACATATCTATCCAGTGCGTGGTCAATTATTCTTTTAAAGTTGAGCCATAGTTCCTCTAACTACATTTTGTCGCTCAGCACAGTAATGTCGGCGTTCACGCGCACGCTGCAGTCTGCGGCGTTCGCGGGTTATGGTCAATGGAAGCTGACGTAATAGCATATGCGCCTCTAGTGAGCCCGTAGAAGAAGGCGTCGAACCGTCGACGCAGACACGTCAACACGTTGCAGTGCTCCATCATCGCCCCAATACTGTGGACGAAGCTGTTCTACCGTTTACGACCAAGCGGACAAAATGGCGGTCATCTTGCGCTGTGATCACATGTCGGTGCAGCGTACAGCACTCTCTTCTCCACTGGTTCCACATACGCCTCACTGTGGAAGCAGCTTGGCCTGTACGAGCTGCATTGTCACAGAACGACATACTCGCGACCCGGAGGTCAATCATTCTGCCCCTTTCAAACACATTTAAAAGCCGATATCCAACCCTGTGATGTCAGCGAGGCGTATTGGGACTTCGTTACAAGTTTCCATTTCGGATGGTGACTCCGCACCATCTGAGCCTTGCGTAACACTGACCCGTCCGGTCACACACATGAGGGCGCTATTGGGCCTAAGTGAATACCAGCACGCCACGTGTCTGCCATTTAAATCAGTTATTACTGTTCCACTGTTCAACATGTACTCTTATCGTGGCGTGTTGCAGTCCATGGCTTCTCGATGTTTCACTTTTTGGAAATGCGTATTTCATTTGAGTTATATGTACTGTGAATTTGAAATCGTAGCTCTTGGCTTAAATCACTTCTCAGTCATGTCACATTTAATTAAAGAGATAATCGCAAAGAGATTCCACTTATAAAGACAATTGTACTTCATACCAGTTCCACATTGTCGCAACTATAACACTTGCTGCTCAATACAATAGATATAAAATGAACAATTTTATGTAAGAGGAGAAATTCGGGGATATTGTAAACGATTCACTTGTATTCAAAGTTCTGTATTTTCCAAATTTTTACACTTACAAACATGAGTGATGCATGAATAGAAACGTAAACTCACCGAGTTTACATTATGCCCACCAGTTGGGGATACGTATGCAGTGCCTTGAAAACAGTTTTTGTATGTTGGAATATGCGAGATGTTTTGCCTGTAGTGTGCATTCAGAAAGAATTATAGAAAAGAATGGCTTTTTAAATAGATCATAGTGCGTTGCTATTCACAATTTAGGTCGGTTGTCTCTGTAGAACAGAAAAGTACTGGTCGACAAAGTGTGTCACGCGCAACGGAGAGACTGAGGGAAATATCCGTGCCCAGTACAAAAAAGCCAACGCTCTGCGCAAGCCACGAAGTTGGAATGCCGCAGAAAGCGGCGATTACATTGCAGTCGTGCCGTCTGCGTTTCGAGCAACAACTAAAACGCGAAGATTTTGGCCGGTGCGTTGAATTTTACGTCACAATGCAGGAAGCACTTGACCATGAACTTCTCGCCTCCAAGTTAATACTCAGCGACGAAGAAACTTTCCATTTATCTGCAAAGGTCAACGGCTACAACGTAAAAGTGTTGGGCACTGAAAATCCTCATGAAATTGTGAGATATGAAGGAGCGTCACCCAAGGGTAATATTTTCTGTGCAATGTCACAGACTAAGCTGTATGTGCTGTTTTTCTTCTGTGCCAGTAATGTGACGCGTACAGTTTCACCTTGATATGTTGCAGCTGCAATTGTTTCCACATCTTGTTTTGTAGGGCGGGCAACCACAGCCAAACTTCAACGTTTTTCCAAAGAAAAGTCCGCACTAGCTGTATGAATGATTTTTATTAAATCTGCGACCGGTTTCGCACCACTTATCGGTGCATACTCAGGCAATCTGTACAAAAAGAGCTCATATAAACTATTCGATCCCCCAATTCTCCTCTCAGAGTTCAGGCACAAAGAAGCTGCAACATGGAATAGTTTCCAGTCGTCGGAGGTGTATATTATCGCCTGTGATGAATGATGCGGAGTACGTAGGCCAGACAGGAAGAAGTTTTGAGACTCGCTTTAAGGAGCACATCAGAGACCCAGGCTCAAAATCGGTCGTAGGTACGCATTTGCGGGAAACGGGTCACAATATCACCGGTATCCAGAACAACATGGAAATGAAATGGAAATGAGCGTTTGGCGTCATTGGCCGGGAGGCCCCTCGCGGGGCAGGTCCGGCCGCCATATCGCAGGTCTTATTACATTCGGCGCCATATTGGGCGACCTGCACGCCGGATGGGGATGAAATGATGATGAACACAACACAACACCCAGTCCCCGAGCGGAGAAAATCTCCGACCCAGCCGGGAATCGAACCCGGGCCCAGAGGACGGCAATCCGTCACGCTGACCACTCAGCTACTGGGGCGGACCAGAACAACATGCGGGTGTAACACTTGGAAAATAAGGGCAACACCTTTAATGTTTTGGAAGAGGTTGAAATCTTCAGAGTTCTGAAGAAATCCCCTCGCTCCTCACTTAATGCCCAGACCGTTCTGAGGCACAAGGGTCTTTGAGAAAATTTTGATTACTGAAACAGGTAGCCTTACCCCTGTAGCTTACTTGTTAGTAGATTCTGTCCTATATATTTTTATGCGTACTCCGGGCCTTACGCATTCAGAACCATCACATTTATTATTCTTATGGTTATAAACAACTGCCATGTTTTATATTGGCCACCTAGAATGGTATTAGACTTCTTTTAAAAAAATAGACATAAGGAATTGTCTATCAAATGTCCAGCACACCCCACTCTTCACACCTTGTACACGTCATCCGGCCTCTGGCGATTCTCGCGCCACTGCATGAGCGCTTTCCGGGTTTCGGCCAGTCAGTCAGGGCGTGTCCGCTGCCATGAGGTTCCTCTCAGCTTGCACGGTATGTTCTGATATGTTTACGTGGTCCTAATTCCGCTGTTTGTTCGTGCTAACGTTCCGCTCTTCGTCATTCGTGTTTAGGGGAGTTTTATCAGCATCGTATTTTCTTTTTATTTTCTAGGCCATTGCCGCTCCCATCATTTACAAAATTTTTTATAATGATTTTTAAATTTTAACTATCGCTTCTACCGAATGACGGTATATTGGACGTGAATAGTGGGAATGGTGGGGAGTGGCTACAGGGCAATGTTCAACGTTACTATGTTATAAATAGTGTATGTGAGTACTTTCTTTTTTCATTCAAAAAACTGGTTGTTTAAAAGTTTAATTTATACCTCAGAATTGGGGATCGAATAGTTTATATGAGCTCTTATTATATTATTTTTTGTACAGATTGCCCGAGGATGCACCGATAAATGGTGCGAAACCTGTCGCAGATTTAATTAAAATCATTCATACAGCCAGTGCGGGATTTTCTTTGGAAAAAGTTTTCACATCTGACTTGATTTCAATTATTTTCATCTTCCAGGAAGGCGGGACACCCCATCATTGGAGCATCCTAATCGACGAACTTTGACATCTCTTGATTGGGCGTAGTAGTGAAGATGATAATACTCTGTTCACTGGGCTCCTAGTTCGCCTGGCCTAACGCATCGTGACTTTTCGTTTTGGGGTATGTTAATGATCGTGATTAGGCACCCTCACGGGCAAGAACACAGGAACATCTCAGAGAACGCATCACTGCTGCTGTGATAATCACTGACAAGATGCGAGTCCTCCCTCGGGCATGGGTGAGTGTGTTTGTCCTTAGGATAATTTAGGTTAAGTAGTGTGTAAGCTTAGGGACTGATGACCTTAGCAGTTAAGTCCCATAAGATTTCACACATATTTAAACATTTTGAACTGACAAGATGTTGCTGCATTAAGTATGGTCGTGTAACCAGACGACCACTCATAGAATACTTGTAGAGTGCGAAATGCAAACTTGGTAAGCTTGCAGTTCTATTCATGCATCAGTCACATTTGTACTGTGAGACTTTGTTAAACATACAGCTTTGAAAACGAATGAATCGCCGGCCGGGGTGGCCGAGCGGTTCTAGGCGCTACAGTCTGGAACCGCGCGACCGCTACGGTCGCAGGTTCGAATCCTGCCTCGGGCATGGATGTTTGTGATGTCCGTAGGTTAGTTAGGTTTAAGTAGTTCTAAGTTCTAGGGGACTGATGACCACAGATGTTAAGTCCCATAGTGCTCAGAGCCATTTGAACCATTCGAACGAATGAATCATTTATAGTGGGCCCTGTGTTTTCATTTTCAGTAAGTTTTCACTCGCGGTTCGCGTCGATCATTCTCTTCATAAAATTCGGCGTATTTTCGTGTAACCATTAGCACAAAAGTTAGATACAATTAGTACTGACCAGTATTTCAGTTGTTCATTCTTGTTCTAGAGAAAACATTCGTTGACAGCCCTAATGAACCTTATAAATTACCAATATCTGCTCGGCTTTACACCCTCTGACCTCATCGCACGCCACTTGAAAACTGTTTTATTGCAATGTTCCTTGCCGTTTCGAGTGCATTCATGTTCCATGCAGATCACAATTGTGCCATCATTACTGCAATGGTATTAACAGTGAAATTAATTTTAGTAGTACTTTCATAAAAAGTTATAAAAGATGGTTGACCGTTATATATGTAACCTCAAAAATATTGCAATTGTTTTTAAAATTGCATCCATTTGAAATACATTAATACTAACAAACCCAGCAATGCTTCGCAAGTAACAGCTATGTACGGGATCGGGATACACTTCCTAATTTCCTTTCCCCACCTCTCTTTGCCGTCTCCTCTTGAGTTATGTTAATTACCATTGCAAATTCAGAACTCACAGTAGAATTCTAATCATAAGCCATTAAGCCGTAAATATTTCCTGTTTTCTGTGAAAACGACTGCGAGAAAGAAAAAATAGCACGTTGTTATATAAATGGGAGAAACAGGTTTGTGTAATGTTTTAAATTCACTGGTTTCGTAGTTAGTTTTTGTCTTACTATCGGAACCCCACTTCGCTTAAACTTGTAATTTTAGAAAGTTATATCACAAATATTAAAAAAAAGTTAAAGCCACTACTGCGCAGTGTGCTGTATCGTTATACACTATATCCTCTTGTTTAAGTGAACAGTTTCTGTGGAAACAAATAAGCAAAAGACTTGACACAACGATGGAGCCTGGCACGTGAGAGCAACTTGAACTTGTTTACACAGCAATAGCCGATCTAGCCGCCTTGTCTGTCAATTTTATCTCGTTTCTTGCATGTTGTTGCGAAACACTTAAAAGGAAACATTAATAACGACAATATAAAAGGAGTTCACTATGTCGATACCGCAATTAATTGAATTAAACTTGCAACTGACTTGTGTGTCTCTCTGTGTACTAGCCCATACCGAAGACCTCGTTTCAATATGAAACTTCCTCGCAGATCAGAACTGTGTAAGGAACCGGAACTCGAACCTAGTCCTAGGAACTAGTCATGCAGGAGAACTCCTGTGAAGTCTGGAAAGATGGAGAGGAGGCATTTGCCGAATTGTAGGTGTGAGGATGGATCGTGAGTCGTGCTTGTATAGCTTCTAGTATGAAAAAACAAATAAGTAAAATATATTTGAATTTTTTAATTTTTAATATATATATATAATTATCAGATTAAAATTATATATATATATATATATATATATATATATATATATATATATTGTGTTTCATACTAGAATGTCGTGTTCCCAGTTTGGCACAGCTTTGCCACAGGAAACACGAAAGCGGTCGAAGACGTCCGTCTCCTGGTCGGCTCCTGATCGTTGTCAGAAGGAGGCTAGTTTTTGATTACGCAAAGGCTTCTATTATTTGGAAAAGAACAACCCGGATTTCTTTACTTAATCAGTGTGGTGTCACCGCCAGACACCACATTTGGTAGGTGGTAGCCTTTAAATCGGCCGCGGTCCATTAGTATACGTCGGACCCGCGTGTCGCCACTGTAAGTGATAGCAGACAGAGCGCCGCCACACGGCAGGTCTAGAGACTTCCTAGCACTCGCCCCAGTTGTACAGCCGACTTAGCCAGAGATGGATCACTGACAAATACGCTCTCATTTGCCGAGACGATAGTTAGCATAGCCTTCAGCTACGTCATTTGCTACGACCTACCAAGGCGCCATAGCATTTGATAATTAATATTGTGAAGCATGTACCGTAACGAGAGATGTTCTACAATTGTGGATTAAAGTTAAGTATTATATCAACTACGTACTTTATTTGCTACTATTAATTCCCTTAACTGTTCCAGACCTCGCGCCAGTCAGCGTGTAATTAAACGCGTGCATTTCGGCCTCCTCTAGCAACACAGTGTTGGCTCTTCTGCCAACACTTCAATCAGTATGAAGTTTATAATCACCTAAGGGACCTTTAACAATGAACAATAAAAAAAATTGCATTTGCAAATGAAATCATTAATAAATGGGGCAACTATGAGTTGTATAGAAGACAAGGAGCGGCCTTCTGTCTACGACCAGGATACCGCAGTATTCTCTGCTGTAGTAAAGGCTGTTTGATATTTACAAAAATAATGAGACATGGAGGTAAAAAAAATAAGGAAAAGAATAGAATAAGAAATCTGGTAAACACTAAATATATTAAACAATTGTCACTAGCAAATTAGGGCTTATTTATAAACAGTATAATTTACATAAGTACTTTTCTCACTGTAGGTGCGATCATATTTCAGCCTGCCCTGTGCTGTATCCTTGGTTCACGTTTTCGTCACAAATTACAGTCATTACTTTTCTCCTTCGTTACAGACAATTCCTGCACTGTTCAACACCTTCATAACAATAACTTGCCGATTTACAGTTTCGAACATAAATTACTTGAATTTTATTAATTAATAATGTTGTCTGCAACCGCTCAATTTTATAGCTTAAAGTCGACCTTCTTTACGTTTTCACTTTACAAGCAGAAGTCCAGTAAAATCTGAAGATCTACAAAAGTTTTTTACTGTCATCTTTTATTTAGATCGAAACGGAACGTCAGTTCCTTGACTGCGCAATCGGTGTTAGCGTCCGCGCTAGATGCGCATCTTTACAGTTACGCAAATTATATAAAACAAGTCCGCAGCTCGTGGTCTCGCGGTAGCGTTCCCGGGTTCGATTCCCGGCGGGGCCAGGGATTTTCTCTGCCTCGTGATGACTGGGTGTTGTGTGTTGTCCTTAGGTTAGTTAGGTTTAAGTAGTTCTAGGGGACTGATTACCATAGCTGTTAAGTCCCATAGTGCTCAGAGCCATTTGAACCATTTTTTATATAAAACAAATGTCTTTCAAAGAATATGTCCCATCTCATAAGTTGATCATTTAATATACAGGTAGGTGAATGCCTTTCCAAGGGTACTCACAGCTTTCATACTACGGAAATCCCAATAATATTGCAAGCTGAGGTGGTAGAGCACTTGCCAGTGAAACGTGAGGTATCACGTTCGAGTTCCCGTCAAACATGCAGTCTAAACCTGCATACAAATTTCAGCCGGCCGAAGTGGCCGTGCGGTTAAAGGCGCTGCAGTCTGGAACCGCATGACCGCTATGGTCGCAGGTTCGAATCCTGCCTCGGGCATGGATGTTTGTGATGTCCTTAGGTTAGGTAGGTTTAACTAGTTCTAAGTTCTAGGGGACTAATGACCTCAGAAGTTGAGTCCCATAGTGCTCAGAGCCATTTGAACCATTTGAACAAATTTCAGATCAGCACACATTCCGCTGCAGAATAAAAAGTCATCCTCTTCCTTATACCTTAAACGAGTGCAAGTTTTAGCTGGATCACGCCGTATAGTTTTAGGCTGAAGACCGTCCCTTGAGCGACGCCTTTCTGCAATCTCTATGTATAAGTCTACCCCGTCGTTCAACTGAATGTATGCTGAACTTCTATGGAGTAGATTATAGGGACGTACGGTGAAGATTTTTGTTATTCAGAGAGCACGTAGCTTATGTATTAGCAAGGGAGCTATACAGGGTGTTACAAAAAGGTACGGCCAAACTTTCAGGAAACATTCCTCACACACAAATAAAGAAAAGATAATATGTAGACATGTGTCCGGAAACGCTTAATTTCCATGTTAGACCTCATTTTAGTTTCGTCAGAATGTACTGTACTTCCTCGATTCACCGCCAGTTGGCCCAATTGAAGGAAGGTAATGTTGACTTCGGTGCTTGTGTTGACATGCGACTCATTGCTCTACAGTACTAGCATCAAGCACATCAGTACGTAGCATCAACAGGTTAGTGTTCATCACTAATGTGGTTTTGCAGTCAGTGCAATGTTTACAAATGCGTAGTTGGCAGATGCCCATTTGATGTATGGATTAACAACGGGACAATAGCCGTGGCGCGGTACGTTTGTATCGAGATAGATTTCCAGAACGAAGGTGTCCCGACAGGAAGACGTTCGAAGCAATTGATCGGCGTCTTAGGGAGCACGGAACATTCCAGCCTATGACTCGCGACTGGGGAAGACCTAGAACGACGAGGACACCTGCAATGGACGAGGCAATTCTTCGTGCAGTTGACGATAGCCCTAATGTCAGCGTCAGAGAAGTTGCTGCAGTACAAGTTAACGTTGACCACGTCACTGGTGCTACGGCAGAACCAGTTGTTTGCGTACCATGTACAGCGTGTGCAGGCACTGTCACAGCTGATTGGCCTCCACGGGTACACTTCTCCGAATGGTTCATCCAACACTGTGTCAATCCTCATTTCAGTGCAAATGTTCTCTTTACGGATGAGGCTTCATTCCAACGTGATCAAATTGTAAATTTTCACAATCAACATGTGTGGGCTGACGAGAATCCGTACGCAATTGTGTCATCAACACAGATTTTCTGTGAACGTTTGGGCAGGCATTGTTGGTGTTGTCTTGATTGGGCCCCATGTTCTTCCACCTACGCTCAATGGAGCACGTTATCATGATTTCATACGGGATACTCTACCTGTGCTGCTAGAACATGTGCCTTTACAAGTACGACACATCATGTTGTTCATGCACGATGGAGCTCGTGCGCATTTCAGTCGAAGTGTTCGTACGCTTCTCAACAACAGATTGGGTGACCGATGGAGTGGTAGAGGCGGACCAATTCCATGGCCTCCACGCTCTCCTGACCTCAACCCTCTTGACTTTCATTTATGGGGGCATTTGAAAGCTTGTCTACGTAACCCCGGTACCAAATGTAGACTCCTCGTGCTCGTATTGTGGACGGCTGTGATACAATACGCCATTCTCCAGGGCTGCATCAGCGCATCAGGGATTCCATGCGACGGAGGGTGGATGCATGTATCCTCGCTAACGGAGGACATTCTGAACATTTCCTGTAACTAAGTGTTTGAAGTCACGCTGGTACGTTCTGTTGCTGTGTGTTTCCATTCCATGATTAATGTGATTTGAAGAGAAGTAATAAAATGAGTTGGAACACGTGAGGCAATACTAACCTTACGACTTATCGTAGAAGAAAGATTAAGAAAAGGCAAACCTACGTTTCTAGCATTTGTAGACTTAGAGAAAGCTTTTGACAACGTTAACTGGAATACTCTCTTTCAAATTCTGAAGGTGGCAGGGGTAAAATACAGGGAGCGAAAGGCTATTTACAGTTTGTACAGAAACCAGATGGCAGTTATAAGAGTCGAGGGGCATGAAAGGGAAGCAGTGGTTGGGAAAGGAGTAAGACAGGGTTGTAGCCTCTCCCCGATGTTATTCAATCTGTATAGTGAGCAAGCAGTAAAGGAAACAAAAGAAACATTCGGAGTAGGTACTAAAATCCATGGAGAAGAAATAAAAATTTTGAGGTTCGCCGGTGACATTGTAATTCTGTCACAGACAGCAAAGGACTTGGAAGAGCAGTTGAACGGAATGGACAGTGTCTTGAAAGAAGGATATAAGATGAACATCAACAAAAGCAAAACGAGGATAATGGAATGTAGTCAAATTAAATCGGGTGATGCTGAGGGGATGAGATTAGGAGATGAGACACTTAAAGTAGTAAAGGAGTTTTGCTATTTGGGGAGTAAAATAACTGATGATGGTCGAAGTAGAGAGGATATAAAATGTAGACTGGCAACGGCAAGGAAATCGTTTCTGAAGAAGAGAAATTTAACATCGAGTATAGATTTAAGTGTCAGGAAGTCGTTTCTGGAAGTATTTGTATGGAGTGTAGCCATGTATGGAAGTGAAACATGGACGATAAATAGTTTAGACAAGAAGAGAATAGAAGCTTTCGAAATGTGGTGCTACAGAAGAATGCTGAAGATAAGGTGGGTAGATCACGTAACTAATGAGGAGGTATTGAATAGGATTGGGGAGAAGAGAAGTTTGTGGCACAACTTGACTAGAAGAAGGGATCGGTTGGTAGGACATGTTTTGAGGCATCAAGGGATCACAAATTTAGCATTGGAGGGCAGCGTGGAGGGTAAAAATCGTAGAGGGAGACCAAGAGATCAATACACTAAGCAGATTCAGAAGGATGTAGGTTGCAGTAGGTACTGGGAAATGAAGAAGCTTGCACAGGATAGAGTAGCATGGAGAGCTGCATCAAACCAGTCTCAGGACTGAAGATCACAACAACAACAACAACAATAAAATGAGCTCTAACATGGAAAGTAAGCGTTTCCGGACACATGTCCACATAACATATTTTCTTTCTTTGTGTCTGAGGAATGTTTCCTGAAAGTTTGGCTGTACCTTTTTGTAACACCCTGTATATTTTTGTATACATGTGAGATCTTCTGTGTATACAAACGGCAATGTCCGGACTGACTGAAGGACTGACTCAACATTGCCCAGCTCAAATCGCTAAAGATAGAAACTAAGGAGGTGAAGTAGGGGATGAAAGGCTTTTCGAAAGTATGACGCTATTAAGGTAGTTTTGAAACTAGAAGTAGGAAAACTGGTATATAGTCTCTCAGTTACAAACTAAAATATACGTGTTTCAGCATTTTTGGAAATCCAACCATTAAGGAGGTAAAATATTGGGTGAAAGCGTTTTTGAGAATAAACAATTACTAAAGAACTGCTGAAGGATATTGAGGTTGCATCTAAGACAATTGGTATTTGACTTCTGTCAGAAATTAAAAAAAATATTTTTACAGTGTTTCTTTAAATTGAATCCCTAAGTGGGCGTAATAGGGGACGAAAATTTTTAAGAAAATATTTCGTTGAATTAAATTTTAAAACTAAATTAATAATTGGTATTTCACTTGTTGGTTAGATATAAAGAAATATTTGTTAGGGGATGAAAGTTGCTAAGGAAATATCTTCACAAGGACGCAAAAGGTATGATTAACAAAACCTTTGGACTCCAGCTACCAGAATCGCTTTCTGCTCAGAGGAATATTCGGAAAAGACCGTCTTGTATGGCCTCAACTAGCGTGAAAACCTTAGGTGTTGCACTTTGTGAACAACATACAAATTCAATTAAATAAAGACAAAAAAATATATACGGGCCATATAGTCTACGCGAACGAGACAGCGGGCGCTAAGCTTTTCGAGTAATAGAGGGACGATGAAGCTGCGCTGGAAGATAGTGGCTAGAATATCACTCGTTAATAATACATGATTTTCATATTCTTCTCTCCACTTTCTGATCAAATTTTGGACTCTGGGCAGTAAGAAGTCGTGTTTTAACAAGCTGTGCCAGAGTTCTTACTGGAACATAAGCTTAGTGCAGTTGGTTTTTAAGAAAAAAAGTGTTCAAATGTGTGTGAAATCTTATGGGACTTAACTGCTAAGGTCATAAGTCCGTAAGCTTACACACTACTTAACCTAAATTATCCTAAGGACAAACACAAACCATGCCCGAGGGAGGACTCGAACCCCCGTCGGGATGAGCCGCACAGTCCATGACTGCAGCGCCCAAGACCGCTCGGCTAATCCAGCGCGGCGGTTTTTAAGACCTAATGACATATTTTCCTTGTTGCAGTATAGACACAGTAATACTGTATGATCCAAGTTACATAGAGAGATTCTGCAGTATATAATTCGCAAGGTCGCATAGCACATTTTTGCAGTACATTTAATAGTAAATTTACGTACATTGGAAGTATGGAATTTGAACGAATAGTAACAGTTTCCACAGCCGTTGCCGGAATTAGAGGTTAATGTGTGTCCCGGTCAGTGGCATAAAACGTAAGGTATGATGTCAAAGAAGGTACTGGGGGGAGCAGGTCAAACAATTGAGGGTTTGCACACAAAAACGTTAGAGTACTGTGTGTTTAAATTTGCTTATCGCTGTTTTAAGTTTCCCGATGGATAATTTGCTGGCGGGCTTGATGTGTCAACGGCGAACATCCCCCGTCTGACATCCTATGAGGGACCCATGACAATCACTGAAACGTCCCCTTTGAAAAATTAAGCATGGTTGTGCTGGTAAATTTCTACGTTATTTGATTTTCAAGCAGCTTAGCAAAACTCAGCGTACTCAGATAGTTTACTTATTCTGACCATCACTAAACTGACACACAATATTTTTAGCGCAGCGCAATCTGACTTTCAATAATCCCTACAAAAGAATGGCCCTGACCAACAATAACCTATACCTTTCATGAATCACTTACCCCACAAAAATCTTCGTTACTTGAACTACTGCAATACGGCAAGCACCAATACTGCCATTTAAATAAAAGATTCTAACTACTGAAGGCACTAACTACTGATAGGCATAATTAGCAACTGAAAGATTTTGAAAGAGAACAAACAATGTATTTGCCTTCATAGCGTTCAAAAGTTATATATATATATATATATATATATATGGTTAAAACAAATGATTGAAGCGATTTCACGGCTCTACAGTAACTTTATTATTTGAGATATTTTCACAATGCTTTGGACACGCATACAAAAACTCAAAAAGTTTTTTTTGGCATTCACAAATGTTCGATATGTGCCCCTTTAGTGATTCGGCAGACATCAAGCCGATAATCAAGTTCCTCCCACACTCGGCGCAGCATGTCCCCATCAATGAATTCGAAAGCATCGTTGATGCGAGCTCGCAGTTCTGGCACGTTTCTTGGTAGAGGAGGTTTAAACACTGAATCTTTCACATAACCCCACAGAAAGAAATCGCATGGGGTTAAGTCAGGAGAGCGTGGAGGCAATGACATGAATTGCTGATCATGATCTCCACCACGACCGATCCATCGGTTTTCCAATCTCCTGCTTAAGAAATGCCGAACATCATGATGGAGGTGCGGTGGAGCACCATCCTGTTGAAAGATGAAGTCGGCGCTGTCGGTCTCCAGTTGTGGCATGAGCCAATTTTCCAGCATGTCCAGATACACGTGTCCTGTAACGTTTTTTCGCAGAAGAAAAAGGGGCTGTAAACTTTAAACCGTGAGATTGCACAAAACACGTTAACTTTTGGTGAATTGCGAATTTGCTGCACGAATGTGTGAGGATTCTCTACCGCCGAGATTCGCACATTGTGTCTGTTCACTTCACCATTAAGAAAAAATGTTGCTTCATCACTGAAAACAAGTTTCGCACTGAACGCATCCTCTTCCATGAGCTGTTGCAACTGCGCCGAAAATTCAAAGCGTTTGACTTTATCGGGTGTCAGGGCCTGTAGCAATTGTAAACGGTAAGACTTCTGCTTTAGCATTTTCCGTAAGATTTTCCAAACTGTCGGCTGTGGTACGTTTAGCTCCCTGCTTGCTTTATTCGTCATCTTCCGCGGGCTACGCGTGAAACTTGCCCGCACGCGTTCAACCGTTTCTTCGCTTACTGCAGGCTGACCCGTTGATTTCCCCTTACAGAGGCATCCAGAAGCTTTAAACTGCGCATACAAACGCCGAATGGAGTTAGCAGTTGGTGGATCTTTGTTGAACTTCGTCCTGAAGTGTCGTTGCACTGTTATGACTGACTGATGTGAGTGCATTTCAAGCACGACATACGCTTTCCCGGCTCCTGTGGCCATTTTGTCTCACTGCGCTCTCGAGCGCTTTGGCGGCAGAAACCTGAAGTGCGGCTTCAGCCGAACAAAACTTTGAGTTTTTCTACGTATCTGTAGTGTGTCGTGACCATATGTCAATGAATGAAGCTACAGTGAATATATGAAATCGCTTCAATCATTTGTAATAGCCCTGTGTAATATATATGCGCAGTCAGCGATTTTTAAATAGAGCACTACGTGGCTTTACCAACATAAATACATAAACAGCCTACTTACATCACGGCTACCTATCGCAAGTTCTTCTGTCCTCAGGCATTCTGACTGTCTTAGATGTATTCTCACATTTCACCGCCACTGTACGTAAATCTGTTGTTCAACCAACATATGTAACGTATTGTATTAATGCAGCTTCATATAGTCGTCCATATGGAATAAGTAGTTCGCAAATCTATCTCCCACCCATGTTAAGTGACTCAGAGTACTGGGCAGTTGCTTAATTTAGTTTTTTCATGAAGGACACAGATTAATTTCGCATGTATTTGTTTTAGATTCCGTGTTTAACTAATATCCACTTCTTGTTTGTGAAATCTGTTCACAAATCTCTAGTCATGATCATTTTAACTTCAGCAATAGAGGCCCAAGTATCATTAAAATGATCAATATAGAATTGGTTTCCCATCTGGGTCATACAAAATTAACCACCAAATTGCAAATTTTTAGGATCATACTATCACTGTGTACAGCTAAGTATCGTAGTGGCAGCAAATTCGCAGGTTCCACAACGCAAATCTCTTTTGTAACATATACTGTATAAGAATCAGTTAATGATTACTGTCAACGAAAACTACACACTTAAAGAAAGTCGTCTTTTTTTAACACAAGAACTGACAGTGATGAAAATTAATTATTGTTACAGGTAACTGAGATGCTGGCAAATCCTTTCTATGGTTGGACCATGAGAGATTTCTTCAGCATGGACGCAGCATGAAGTCGATGTGACGTCGGTAAGCTACAAAGACCTACTTCAAATCCGTACGGTGTCACTGTATCTGAATAATGAAGTTCTAATCAACCGTCTGTGAAATTTTTACACAGCGCTGTAACTCGTGTTTTTAAAAATATTCTCCTACTGGGGTAACTCGTGCAACGTGGTAAATCCAAAAGGAATATGTAAATGATCCCACTCCGAGCGCCAAAATGTGGTGAATGGGAATTTTTAGCGGGTATGTGGGGAAAAATAATCGATACATCATTTGCTGAGTGTCAGGCTTCATCAATATTAATCATCTCTTTACTGGATATGTGCAAAACATTTGAGTGACTAAAAACTCAACACGGACAGCAATTTAAAAACAGTTTATTAAACCAAAAAAGAAGACAAAAATCACTGAGCAAAGGATCTCAGTGCTCTCTGACTGGTCGGACACGGGGAATACGCGGCAGAGAGATCTCTCTCAACTCTTGAATCGGCCGTCGGCAGTGGAGAACTGTTAGACGGCGGGTGCGATACACGGCGGCGTGTCTCTTGTGCTGTTATGTTCTCCTTCATCTCTGCGAGCAGGGCGGGCGTGGCGAATGACCGACATCTGTCAGCGATTGAATAGCCTGTGCCATTCCTGCAGACCGAACACATTAGTGCCGCAGTCTACAGACAGTGATACACGACCGCTGCGTTCGCCTCATGTAGCTGCTTTACGAAGGGTCTGCTCTCTGGACGGGATGAAATTCTGCACGCGGTCGAATTACAGAGGCGGCGCCCGAGGGACAGGCTTTCAACCGGATGACTGTGTTTATGTGAATGAGTCGTTGACAGCAGAGTCAAATCTCGGAACAGAATTAGAATCAGACTGCAAAAGCGCCATCAGGCGAGGGACGGTAGTCTGGGTTCAGAAAAGGAAACAAATAATAATGATCGTCGAACAAGAATTAAATCCAGCAAAGACTGTATTGGGAGTCAGAACATCATGGTGTACACTCATATCTCAAGAGGATCAGCAGCAAAGTCAAGTGCAGGCTAAGTCCTAACCTATAAGTCTTGTTATGAAATGCCAACAAAGAGTTCCCAAAAAGACGATCACAGTCTCACTCATTACTGGGTGACTCTACCGAAAAAGTCCAGTTCATTCAACCTACTATCGTAGTTCCTCCATCCTTCAACTTGTTAGTTTTGATGCAGTTCTCCTCTCTTGCTCTTCCACAGTGCTGAATATTGTGAACACTCATCATTGGGCGAAGAGACATCAGTGGGGTCAAAATGGGTCAAATGGCTCTGAGCACTATGGGACTTAACTTCTGTGGTCATCAGTCCCCTAGAACTTAGAACTACTTAAACCTAACTAACCTAAGGATATCACACACATCCATGCCCGAGGCAGGATTCGAACCTGCGACCGTAGCAGTCGCGCGGTTCCGGACCGAGCGCCTTAACCGCAAGACCACCGCGAGACATCAGTGGCTCGCAATACATAATTCCTCCTTGGTATTTCTCCTCTTCTTGATCCCTCATTACAGGATGCCAACTTTCCGCTGAAGTCTCCCAAAAGCCCCTAAAATATTTACTTCCTGGTCAGTTGTCGTGTATGGACTTTAGCGAACAATCGGCCAGCAGTCGTCTTCGTGGTTTTGTGCTGGTGGATGATGGCACACAAAAGAGCTTATACCTTCGAGAAGTCCTCAGGTGATTTCAGTGTGGTCACACACCGACATGAAGGTAGTATCCCCCTTTGTGCTTCTCAAGGAGGCTCAGGTTTAGCGAAAGAACGAGTTTTCCTGGCGCACCAATCCGACAGTTCGAGTCCTCCCTGTCAGTCATAAGCCTATCACAATAAAGTCTCTCCAGTTGAAAACATTGCTCTTCTCCAACTTTCCATCGCTTGAGTTTCGAGGAAGGATTTCCAACACCAGCAAGCGCTTACCGGTTCCTTTCGAGCGTAACGCCGGAGCATCGAATTCATCCAATCTGTTATAGCGCGGGATTCATTACACTACGAAAAGTTCAGCGGATTTCATATCTTTCCTGTTTCGTGCTAAAGATATTAAGAAACGGTTATTAATGGGATCACAGTTCTGCACAAGGGTGTGTAGTATAACTGTGTAGCGTCGCCTATGTAACTTACTGACGTAGTATTTTACGAAGTTTCATACAGGCATAATCGTAGGAAGTATATGTAAAGTGGAACTCCTGTTGTATCTCGTTGTTTTTGTATCTCTTTCGTTTTTCGCAAGATTTCAAGAGATCAAAATTTTAGATTAGAATCGTTGGACATCTCGAAGCTTTTAGTAAGTAGCAGTGTAAGAAAATTATTTTGACAAATGTCATATTCATTCTTAAGATTCATTCACTGCTACAACAATAGAGCATTTCTTCTCTGGCTGCTTTATTATGCCTGTTAAACATTCTCAAGTGCGAAAGTACTGCACCCGATGTGTATTTCATATACACGTTTTATGAAATGAAATGTATCGCTTTACAACACCTTCAATAACAATCGGACCAAACGTTCGAGGTTTTCCCATGTGATTACAGCGGATATAACCTCGTGCATCCACCGAGCTTATGCGTCTCACTTAACGTAGTACTTGGACGATTTTTCCATCAGTCTTCATCGAGTGGTAGGAGCAATGATGTTGGTTGTGCTGTTTGTGTCTGAGGAACTATGATAGTTCGTGAACTCAGCAAAATGAATATCTGAAATGTGCCTATGATAAATATAAATCATATGAAACTATATCATTCCGGAGAACTTTAAAAGTCTCAAACACACAGGGTGCGGCAGCGTTTATAGTAGGATATTAAAAACGCACCATCAGGCAGTAACTGCAATTTATTTATTATCTCTTATGTCAATTAAAAGTTAAAGGTATGTCATTTACTAATGTGTAAGTCATTGTCCATTGCGGGGATTACTTTTTGAATATGACTCCTGTCAAATGATGCACCCTCTGCACAAGACATTCATCTAGGCGGCGTTGGAAGCTTTCCATAACTCGGCGTAACGTATTCCCTGGGACACTGCCGACGGCAGTTCTGATGAGATGCTTCAGCTCAGGAATGGTGCCACAACGTGTTCGGAACACTTTTTGCTTCAGGTAGCCCCAAAGGAAAAAGTTGGCACATGAAAGGTCAGGTGAGGGAGGCAGCCAGGAAATGTCACCAAAACGGGAAATTACTCTACCGGGAAATGTCTGTCGCAAGAAATCCATGCAAATTCTGGCTGTATGCGAGGTCGCTCCGTCTTGTTGTAACCATAATTGTTCTACATCCACATCGACCTTACCCAATTGTGGAAGAACGAAGTCTTGCAGCATCTTTAGACAGCGTTCACTGAGGGAGCATCATCTGACAGGAGTCATATTCAAAAAGTAATCCACGCAGTGGACAATGACTTACGCATTAGTAAGTGACTTACGCATTAGTAAGTGACTTACGCATTAGTAAGTGACTTACGCATTAGTAAGTGACTTACGCATTAGTAAGTGACTTACGCATTAGTAAGTGACTTACGCATTAGTAAGTGACTTACGCATTAGTAAGTGACTTACGCATTAGTAAGTGACTTACGCATTAGTAAGTGACTTATGCATTAGTAAGTCACTTATACATTAGTGACTTACACATTAGTGACTTACACATTAGTGACTTACACATTAGTGACTTACACATTAGTGACTTACACATTAGTGACTTACACATTAGTGACTTACACATTAGTGACTTACACATTAGTGACTTACACATTAGTGACTTACACATTAGTGACTTACACATTAGTGACTTACACATTAGTGACTTACACATTAGTGACTTACACATTAGTGACTTACACATTAGTGACTTACACATTAGTGACTTACACATTAATTGACATAAGAGGTAATAAATAAATTACAGTTACTGCCTGATGGTGTGTTTTTAATATCCTACTATGAACGCTGCCGCACCCTGTATATGATGTACATATCCAGACTGAAGCGACGAATGAAAATAAGTCTAGGATGCCGCTAGGCAGGTGCGCTAACCACTACGCCACCCAGGCACAGTGGCTTTGCACAGCTGCACGGACTACCCTATCGCGCTCCCACCTGAGTCCAAATTTCCATTCACACCTCAGACCACTTTTTATTCCCCATAAACTCGAATAGTATTGCAGAGGCTCTTCAGCTGTACTGGAACAGCTCCCCCACATCGAACGAAACGGTGAATCCTGCCCGAAACCCAGGAATAGGTGCTTTAATCAAATGGGACTATATGGTTCCACAGACCTTTTCACCTCTCTAACAGCCATGATGTATATAGGCAGACTGAACCAAAGAAAGAAAATTTGTACCAAGTCTAGGATTCGAATCTGGTTATCCAGTTCACTAGGCAGATGCAATAACCCTTGTACCACACTGGCACTGTGGCTTTGCACAACTGCATGTACTATATTGATTAAAGCACCCATTCCGTTCGATGCGGAGTTGCTATTCCAATACAGTTGGAGAGTCTTTACAGTGTTGTTAGAGTTTAGTGGGAATATCAACTGGAGTGAGGCATGGATGGGAATTTGGATTTAGGAGGGAGGCGTGCCAGGGTGCTTAGTGGTCAGCACATCTGCCTAGTGAGCTGAAGCTCTGGGTTGGAACTCCGACCTCGGTACAAATTTTCATTCGTCACTTCAGACTGCATACACACATCATAAACATAAACATTTGCGATACCATATGAATGGCTTCAGTAAGGAGCAACCTTACTTTTATACACTTGTTGTTGTTGTTGTTGCTACTGTCTTCAGTTTGAAGACTGGTTTGATGCAGCTCTCCATGCTGATCTGTCCTGTCAAAGGCTCTTCATCTCTGTGCATAGCTACCACAACCTGCATCCACTTAAAACTTCTTCCTCTACTAAAACCTCTGTCTGCCGCTACTATTTTTACAGCCCCTCCCACCAGAATTCATCCTATTAACAAGTAGAGGATCTCTTGATGGCTCAGTGTGTCTCCTGTCAATCGGTACTTCGTTTTAGTCAAGTTGTGCCATAAATTTGTTTTCCTCATTTCGATTCAGTGTATATTTATTATTCGCTGTACCCATCTAATCCTCAACATTCTTCCGTAGCACCACATTCAAAAGCTTCTATTCTTGTCTGAACTGCTTGTCATCCACGTTTCATTTCCTTACAAGGCCAGACTCTAGACGACTACCTTCAGAAAAAGCTTCCTAACATTTCAGTTGATATTGAATGCTGACAAATTACTTTTTTCAACAACGCTTTTTCTTGGTACTGCTACACATCGTTTTGCATCACCTCTGCTTTCGCATGCTCCTCATCAGTTATTTTGCTGCCCAAATAACAAAGTTCATCTACTAAATTTAGTGTATTATTTCCTAATCAAATTCCCTCTTTACGGCCTGATTTACTTCAACTACATTTCATTATCCTTGTTTTACTTTAATTATTTTGATCTTACAATACCATTACAAGACAATATCCATTACGTTCAACTACTCCTCCAAGTCCTTAGCCATCTCTGACACAATTAAAATGTCCATGGTAAACTACAAAGTTTTTATTTCTTCTCCTTGAACTTTAAGGAGAAATTTGGAAAAGGAATTAATTTCCTTCACAGCTAGCTCAACGTATAGACAGAATAACATCAGGGATAGGCTAGAACCTTATTTCATTCGCTACCAACTATAGTTCCCCTTTCATGTCCTTCGACTCTTATAGTTACAGTATGGTTGCGCACAATCTTTCGCTCTCTGTATTTTATCCCTGCTGCTTTAATACTTTCAAAGAATGTAGTCCAGTTCACATTGTGAAAGGCTTTCTCTAAATCTACAAATGCTGTGAACGTAGTTTGGCCTTTTTTCAATCTGTCTTCTAGCAACGAACCCCTTGAGTGAGAGGTCGCAAGTTTAGTCTTTTAATAAGGCTCATTTGAAAGTGTTGTCTCAACAACTATAACAGGAAAAAAGTTAACTGCTAATGACTCACCGTTTGTATGAGGAGGGCGACAAAATGAGTGTCCGGGACGTGTAGAGATCAACCTTCTATGGGACATACGTACACATAATTGACATTTTCAACATTCAAGAAATGCTCAAACAAACCATTAGCTTGCACCATAAACACCGAGTAAATAAGGGCGCACAATAATGACGACAAAGGTTCACACTATAAATATAGATGCCGAACTCCTTGAGAGCTACAAAACGTGCACGACATTCAAGTAAGTATCCACTCATAAAGAATACATGTGGCATCATATTGGTGTAATGGGGTGATGAGAACAGATGGAATATGATGCTACCGAATCCGAAACAGTTTGTTGTGGAGTTTATCGTGAAGCTGGCTATCCTTTAATGTGTTTTATATGCACGGAAAAAACATTCAGTCTGAATTTTTTCATTGGTTCTAGGAGGTACGAATGGCAATGCCACACACTTTTAATGACGCAGACCAGAAATAAAGCAAAAGTAAGTTATTTTGACCAGCTATTGGCCAAAAGCAGTGCTCATTCCATAGTTTTCTCTTACGCCCATTTTCCCACTCTTTTTCTGTGACGTAGATATTCACTACTGCCCTAGCAAGAGCACACACACGAGAATGAATCGTAGGAGACAGAGCACCTCCACCTTTTCGCACCACACTAAATAACTTTCCAGCCAATTTATCATCCGGATTAAAAGTCATCATACCTCTATACGAATGCGTTAAGGCATTGATGCTCATTGATCTTGATACAACTCTCTTGGTGCCCCTAATTTCCAGAGTGCCTCTCATATACATTTCCTTTTCAAATACCGAATCGTCGTAGTTAAAAAAAAATCCTTTTTCGCTCCATGTCTGTAGTTTACTGTGCACCGTCAAGTTGACGCTTTGTTTAAAATTTCATTACCTTACGCCTTCTAATTCTGTAACTCTGAAGTTATGCTGCTTCCCTTGAAATCACTGTAGTCTATATCGCACGCAGTCTGATGCTCATAACGTATTGGGTCACTATCATGCACATCCTATAAAATTGCATCGAGCATAGTTGAAAGATGCAAACACCAGTTTCTGTAACAAGTGCGCCTTGTTCTCCCTGGAATATCCGTAGTTTTTCTTACACTCTACACGGTCATACTTCAGCGTACTTATTCATAACTTTTTTTTGCTGTGGACGATATTTCATGTACGGAATTCTACCTTTAGTAACCATTCCTTGGACAACGAGTGTCTTTTATTGTGATTCATTGGGGATGGGAGCTGCAGCTCCCTGTCCGATGAGGATGATTAACTACATGGCTCGGCACCTGTTTCAATATCACTTTCACTTGTTAAGCTCGTATCTTTATCGTTGTACTCCTAATGTACATTTTCCGGACAGTTGAGCGTATACAACGCGAATTCCACTGAATCATCTTGCAGAAACGCTAGTATTTCATCTAACACTTAGTCCTAACTCTGAGAAATTCCTTGGGCCCCTTTCTGACGAAATGTCAACTTCGGCAGCTGTAGATATAGCGCAATTTTTGCTTCGTTTGTCATTGCCATTGCTCTGCTTTGTACCAACACCGCTAGCACTGTAGCATTGTTGCGGGTTACTCGTCCACTAAGCAGTTCAACCATGCCTCGTAGCCTTAAGCTGTTCTCGCCATCGGATACCTGCAGTCCCGTCCGCTGTTGTCGTTAGCAGCCAATACTGTGGTTCGATGGCAGACATGTGGGGGGTCGAAAACCATAAACATCATTGGCCTTTTTGCGACATCGCACTCAACGCTTGATTCTAAGTTTAATCGTGTGGCCTGTATTTCTCCGAAACCGAAACAGACCTACCCCACAGCCGGACTCTACCAGTTTTTCTGTACTTCTGTCAACAATTTGTGTCAGTATTTCGCAACCATAACTTATTAAACGGATTTTTTACAATAATGAACTTGTTTCAGATATCTAGCACTGATGGTATTCGAATAGTTAAAATGTTTCCAATGGTGGATCCAGTGTAATACTATATTTAAACGACATTAAATTATCCGAAAAATATTTGAAGCCCATGTATTGATCTCTCTTGTCTAGATCATCATTTCATTTATTGTAGAGTGGGAGAGTGAGAAGGAACGTCACGTGTATATTCCCACAAATGCCATAGACCAAATCTTCTTGGTCGCATGATTGTTAGTTAAAAGCGAAGCTGGTAACAGTAATAAAGATTTTCGTAGCGGCTGACAATGTTCAACATGATTTTCGACAAATATCTGCAAGTTGTGAGGCATGAACTAATGATAAATACTAGATACTTCCTGTAGGGACTGTATTTTTTGCGTGGCTGGAAATATAATTATTATAATTTTATTTATTTTTATTTTAAAGCTTCATTGGACCACTTTTGTCAGTTATACAAGTGTTAATGCAAGTTGTTGTTATTAAATAATACGATACAGTTCAATATTAATTCAGTTAGACAATTCAATGCTACGGTGGTTATAAAAGGATTGTTGTAATTTACGATTATACGAAGTGTTTTTTGCTCTTCCGTCTGCCCAGTACCTATTCATTCTTTCATATATATATATATATATATATATATATATTTTTTTTTTTTTTTCTTCAGCTGAGATCACTCTCCGTGTAGTCCTTTTAATGACCTTCGTTTGTAGTCTGTTTTACGTGTCTGTTATGGTTTTCTCTTTCTTTTTTAGGTCATCTACTGCAATTTGGAGTTCTCTTAACCTTCCTTACTTTCTTTGATCCATGTAATGTTGCTCTTACTATTAAACTACTTTTCTGTTATTTCCTAACTAATTCTGTTTTCTGGTGTTCTCATCAGACGTCCACAGAATGAGATACGTTTCTTCGTGATCGTGCTCATTACTGGTTCTGTTTTCTTCTATATTGTTTCATTTGAAGCCATTCTCAAACCCCCGTTTACATTTTTTTTTTTTTTTTTGTCATCAGTCTACTGACTGGTTTGATGCGGCCCGCCACGAATTCCTTTCCTGTGCTAACCTCTTCATCTCAGAGTAGCACTTGCAACCTACGTCCTCAATTATTTGCTTGACGTATTCCAATCTCTGTCTTCCTCTACAGTTTTGCCCTCTACAGCTCCCTCTAGTACCATGGAAGTCATTCCCTCATGTCTTAGCAGATGTCCTATCATCCTATCCCTTCTCCTTATCAGTGTTTTCCACATATTCCTTTCCTCTCCGATCTGCGTAGAACCTCCTCATTCCTTACCTTATCAGTCCACCTAATTTTCAACATTCGTCTATAGCACCACATCTCAAATGCTTAGATTCTCTTCTGTTCCGGTTTTCCCACCGTCCATGTTTCACTACCATACAATGCTGTACTCCAGACGTACATCCTCAGAAATTTCTTCCTCAAATTAAGGCCGGTATTTGATATTAGTAGACTTCTCTTGGCCAGAAATGCCTTTTTTGCCATAGCGAGTCTGTTTTTGATGTCCTCCTTGCTCCGTCCGTTATTTGTTATTTTACTGCCTAGGTAGCAGAATTCCTTAACTTCATTGACTTCGTGACCATCAATCCTGATGTTAAGTTTCTCGCTGTTCTCATTTCTACAACTTCTCATTACCTTCGTCTTTCTCAGATTTACTCTCAAACCATACTGTGTACTCATTAGACAGTTCATTCCGTTCAGCATATCATTTAATTCTTCTTCACTTTCATTCAGGATAGCAATGTCATCAGCGAATCGTATCATTGATATCCTTTCACCTTGTATTTTAATTCCACTCCTGAACCTTTTTTATTTCCATCATTGCTTCCTCGATGTACAGATTGAAGAGTAGGGGCGAAAGCCTACAGCCTTGTCTTACACCCTTCTTAATACGAGCGCTTCGTTCTTGATTGTCCACCCTTATTATTCCCTCTTGGTTGTTGTACATATTGTATATGACCCGTCTCTTCCTATAGCTTACCCCTACTTTTTTCAGAATCTCGAACAGCTTGCACCATTTTATATTGTCGAACGCTTTTTCCAGGTCGACAAATCCTATGAAAGTGTCTTGATTTTTCTTTGGCCTTGCTTTCATTATTTGCCGTAACGTCAGAATTGCCTCTCTCGTCCCTTTACTTTTCCTAAAGCCAAACTGATCGTCACCTAGCGCATTCTCAATATTGTTTTCCATTCTTCTGTACATTATTCTTGTAAGCAGCTTCGATGCATGAGCTGTGAAGCTGATTGTGCGATAATTCTCGCACTTGTCAGCTCTTGCCGTCTTCGGAATTGTGTAGATGATGCTTTTCCGAAAGTCAGATGGTATGTCGCCAGACTCATATATTCTACACACCAACGTGAATAGTCGTTTTGTTGCCACTTCCCCCAATGATTTTAGAAATTCTGATGGAATGTTATCTATCCCTTCTGCCCTATTTGACCGTAAGTCCTCCAAAGCTCTTACATTACATTGTTTATTTATGCACCTCCAAATTATTCTTAACTCTATCTTTAGTATTTTGTCAATTTGTTATATCAGTTGTTATGAAGATGGTTTCAGTTGCGAAAGTTTTTCCTGGTTGTGTAATTGTTTCATAACGTTTTAATACTGCATCTATGGATAGGCGTTTTTTGCTGTGTGTTTTTGGTTTTTATTGTTTTGCTATGAAGGTCCCGCATTTGGATTGTATGTTAGGATTTCGTCTAAACTTTTAAATTTATCGACAATTCTGTTTTCTTGTTTTCCTGTTGTAATTTTGTTTGCAAGTGGTGGGTCAATTAGCACATTCTTTTTTTTTCGAATGATTTTATGAGGCCAGTTTTGTGTGCTATTTCTTGTAGTGATTCAACTTGTTGCTTCGTACCTTTAGTGTTGTTGGCTAGGAGAGCAAGATCAGCAGCAAATCCTAAGCAGTTCAAACTTCCATAATTTTTTCGCTGTTGCAATTGATATGTTCTTTAGGTTATCTCTGTACCATTATTTCACTATGTATTCCAGTAATCAGTAATAGTCACATTCTCTTAAACCTGTCTTCATGAGGAATGGTTCAGAAATTTCTCCTCTAAACTTCACTATCGATTTGGTGTTGGTTAGATTAAGTCCTATTAATTTAATTAGTTTTGGATGGAGTTCCAAATTACTTACTATTTTTAATACAGAACGTCTATGGAGACAGTTACATGCCTTTTTAAAACCTACAAACGTTATTGCCAGTGTTTTGTTTCGCTTCCTGCGGTATGCCATAATCCGTTTTGAACTAATGATCTGCTCTGCACAGCGTCTCCATGGTCTGAAACCCACTTAGTATTCCCCTAACTCCAGTTCTAGTTGTTCTTTGAGTCTTCCATATAGGATCTTGAATAAAATCTTGTACACGCAGTCGAGAAGGAAGATTCCTGTGTAGCTATCCGGATTGCTCTCATCCCCCTTCTTGTTTAGTGGGTGGATGATGTCTGTGGTCCAGTGTTCAGGGACTTATTCAGTTATCCAGATTTTTGTCAGAGCCTTGTGTAAGGAGATCTAGACCGTGTCACATGATTATTTCCACATTTCAAAAAGATCCTGATCTTCTCCACATGCTCTGTACAGCTCTAATTGTTTCCCAAAAATTTTTTAGTAGTTCCTAGAGTTGGTTTCGCTGTAATTATCTTCTGTACAATACATTGTGTCCTTATGAAACCGTCTGTGAATTATCCTAATGTTTTGCATGATTTTTTTCTTTCATTTTTGAGATTGATGGCATTTTCCTCTGTTCTGTGTGCTTGAAACTTTAACCATGCTTGGTATCTGTCTTCATCGAATCTTGCACATTCTACTGTTTCCCCATGCATATTTTCTTCATGAGTTCGAGTGAGATTCTCGGCTTGTTTTTTGAGACTTGGTACTAGTTCTTCTAAAACATTTTTTTATTTTAAGGTTTGTCTTATTTGTTGGTACCGGTATTTCTCATTTTTAATTAGCTGATGTGGGTCATATCTTCATTTTTAATTTTCCATTCTTTATTATTATTGGAGTGAATTTGATTTTAATTGTAACTAAATAGTGGTCTGAGTCTGTGTCTACTCATTTCAAAACTTTAACATTGTAGATTTCCTTACGAAAATTTTTGGCTATATAGACATGGTATAGTTCCCACTCCCCCTTCCTCCAGTCTGGTTGTTTCCACGTATTAATTTTATTTGGCTTCCTCTTGGAATATGTTGATATGGATATACGCTTGTGTTCTCTGCTGGATTTTACAAGTCTATGACCATCCTCGCTCGTAAAGTTATGTGGACTCCTTTCTCCAGTTATATCTTTACATTTCCTGTCTTTTCCCAGCTAGGAGTTCCAATCTCCAAATAAGATTTTTACATACCTATTATTTATTGTGCTCACAATTTGTTCGAGAAGGTCCCAAAATTATTCTACCCCTTACTTCGTTTTTTTTAATTTTTTCATTTGTAGGAGCTTGAGCATTTATAATTGTCTAGGTTTTATTCATTGTTTCAAAAGCCAGAGTTGCAACTCTTGGTGATACTGCTTGAAAATCAATTTTTGAATATGTTATTTTTTATATTCACTGTAAATTCTGTTCCAAATTGGGAACATTGCTTCGTGACCCTCTGCTCTGGTTTTCCATCGCAAATTGATTGCAAAATGATTCTAACTGGCGCTGTATCGTGTTTCTCATTCCTTGGGGCCCTGCTATTAGTATTTGTTGCTTATTTAATTTATCTGTGAAATTCTTGCGTTTTACGCACGTAAGTAGTGAGCTTATGTTGTATGTTGCCGTATAATGTACTTGCTTATGTTGAATTGTCTTTTTGAGAGTCAGTGTGCATTTGGGTGATTGTACTATACTGCTTCCTTGTTTGTATATACACTTTGTAAAACACCAAATATGATAGTAACGGTTGTGTCTTATTTTCTGCATAATACTTTTGCAAATAATACAATAAATAAGTAAATACTCTTCCTAGTATTCCAGTCGCCGTCCGTCTAATATCTCTGCCGCAAGAAAGTCACAGATTAATGAGGCAAAACATTATGACCACTTCCAACCACAAGTTTGAATACCTCCTAGTGGTTTTGCTTGCACTTAACGCAGTAAGGAAAGAATGTAAGTGGAAGGGAGACGAATGGTTAGTCTTTATAACGAAGATACGTGCCGAAAACGAGGAAATCCACTGCTATAAGTGGTTTTGACATAGGGCACTTTGTTGTGGAAACGAGAATCTCTGAGACGGCGACGATGGTCGCGTTTTGGCGTACTTCTGTCGTGAGCACCTAGGGAAAGTGGTTGGAAGGTGGTGAAATAAGGAGTAGGCCGTATGGTACTGGATGACCATGTCTCATCACAAAAAGTAGAGGTCCGAGGATCCCCCACAGTGTAATCTAGGGTAGGCAGCGATCTGTGGCAGATCTGACGACAGAATACAACGATAGTGCAGCCACAAGTGTTTCGGAGCTTACCGTTCAAAGACCATTAGTGAACATGGAGCTCCACGTCGAACGACCCCTCGGCTGTACGAAAGATACAACGCGCTACAGATGCAGGCAGGTGAGGGCAGGATTATGGTTTTGGGTACAACTAATTGGGCTTCTATGGGATCTGTGGTGGTAATCGAAGGCATCATGACAGCACTGAATTACGTGAACATTATTGCGGAGCACATGCATCGCTACATGCTCGAAATCTTTCCCTACGGCGATGACATCTTCCAGCAAGATAACCGTCCTTGTTGCAAGGTGAGAATCGTGCTACAGTGGTTTAAGGGGCGTTGTAGTGAATTCACATTGATGTCTAGACCAGCAAATATGCCTGACCTGTACCCATCGGAACACACATCGGGCGCCAGCTGCTTGCCTGTAAACCACCATCCAGTAATTTGAAGGAATTTATTGACCTGTACGTAAAAATCTGGTGCCACATACTGCTGGAGTCCAGTCAGAGTTACAGGATCCGCACCAAGCAGAATCATTGCTGTATTGTTTTTGCATACTGGTCCAAAACACTGTTAAACAGGTGGTCATAATGTTTTGTGGTGTATCTTTTTTTCCAAAGATCTCCGTCTCGTCCAGTTTTTCTTCTTTGCATAGACAATCCATCAAAGATCACGTGGTTGACGGTCATCTTCCATCCTTATCACATGTCTGTACTGCTTTAACTGTCTTTCTTTATTTTTGATTCTAGTTTTTCATGTTAACAAGCGTTATTTTTTTTATTTCCAATTCTGTGCAATGTTGTAATCCGTCAAAGTTATGTTTTTGCTTTTATTGTGTTGTTGTCGCGCGGTTGTACCCGCGTGGTTTAAGGTGCCTTGCCACGGCTCGCTCGGCTCCCGCCGGCGGAGGTTCGATTCCTCCCTCGGGCATGGGTGTGTGTGTGTGTTGTCCTTAGCGTAAGTTGGTTTAAGTTGGTTTAAGTTAGGTAGGTAGTGTGTAAGCCTATGGACCGATGACATCAGCAGTTTGGTCCCATAGAAACTTACCACAAATTTCCAAATTGTGTTGTTAGAACTCCTTGGAAGACATTAGTCTGTTCTATCCATCGTGTTTTAGGTCGGTTTTAGTTTTATTCGATTAGAGCAGGAATTAAGAATTTGATTTCATTTCGTCCCTTGTGTTAATCTGTTAAGGAGATCTTTCGCGCTTAATCTGCAGGGATAAAACTACAAAAGCACTTGCATTACGTCTTTTAGTAAAAATGTCTCTCTAATATATGCAAGTAAGCATGCATTTTGCTAAAATTTATCTAATAACTGTGACGTATTCTGCACAGCACTTGGCCCTATTAGGTTCAAATGGCTGTAAGCACTATGGGACTTAACATCTGAGGTCATCAGCCCCCTAGACTTAGAACTGCTTAAATCTAACTAACCTAAGGACATCGCACACATCCATGCCCGAGGCAGGATTCGAACCTGCGACCGTAGCAGCAGCGCTGTTCCCGACTGAAGCGTCTAGAACCACTCGGCCATAGCGGCCGGCCGCCCTGTTAGTATGCTATTTATTGTCAACTGGAGTTTGAGTTTGCGCAGGAAGTTTTGGTGTTGGTTTCGTATCTCAAACCAACATCGTTTTAAATATTAATTTTGAAAGCCGGTAGTACATGAATAGAAAGCTACAGAGAAGCCAGTAAATGTGCGTCAGTATCGAAGAGCGTTTAAAAGGCAGCATAAATTGTTTAAACTAGGTTCATTCATAACAGCCACGACGCTGTTGGGGTGGATGGATGCTGGACACGTACTAAACAGACAATTAGAGACGCTTTAGTCCATAGGAAGAGAAATGAAGATATCAAGACTGACTTAAACATATCTAATATTACTGAAAGTATAAGTACAGGAACATATCTAAAGAGCGCGTAACAATGTATCAGCAATGAAGAAACCAAAACACTAATATCACTACACACACAAAATAAAGAAATAGGGAGATCGGTCGTTCAAAGAAAAGACGGAAAGATGGTCGGAGCAATAATAAAGAGGGTGGACCAGGCCCAAGACTGTTCAGTTTATGATGATGATGATGATGATGATGATGATGATGATAGAATGTGTTGCTTGGAGTGATGTTAGTCAAAAGCTTGAAGAACAACTAGTCATAATCAACAATGAAGAGTGTTTCTTACAAATGCGAGTGAGTCTTAACTTGCCCAAAATGTGTAACCTTGCATTTGGATGATATAAAAATTCATAGTTATTTCTCTCCACACAGCTGAAAGATGTCGTGAAAACGAAGCAGTAAATGAACAACGTCACAATTTATTGCCACTAACATGCGGCGTGTAAAAGAGTACCGCAGTAATTTAATTTGGCGTTTGATCATCACTGCGACAAAAATGTAAATTGGAAATTCGAGATTGAAACAATACACTTTTGTCCAAAAGTACTTTTTGTATCAATGTGCTTCCTAAATAAATAAATGGAAAATAAATAGTGCTGTTGCGAGATTAATTAAAACGTCAGTTCTATACCGAATCATTACAGATATAAAAAACGTGTGAAGTTTTCTGTGATGAGATAGTAAAATGTAATCATGGGAACTGCTTTCTTCCCTTTTCCAGCAGCGGTTGAAAAGTAAATTACCTTCCAATAGAAAGTTGTCCTTTGAGAAGTTCAGTGCTTAATAACACTGTATACGTTAATTTTTCATAAACATCCACGACGATGATGATGTTTAGGGTGGAGCACGCTAAACAGCAAACGTTCGCGATGATTAGTTGTACACACAGAAACAATTAAGAACTTTTTAATATTATCTATTACAGGCGTAGAACCTACAGCTTTGGTTAAATTAGCGGATGCTTTGTAGTATTATTGCAACTTTTCACATTATGTAATGGTTTTTAAAACCATTTATTCTTACATTAATTAATTTTCGAGCCATTACATACTCATCGTGAGATGGTTGATATTTACAGATACTTTATATCTTTTATTAGGTGTAACCAGTCACTGGGATCGTGACGCAGCTGGAAAAGCAGTTTACGTAGGTTTCACTCCAGCACACTATAGTAATAACAGCGGAAGTACAGCTAGTCGAATCTTCCGAGCAGATTATATTACCTATATTATCCGAATACGTTTTGGCTCGCTTGTTTCATTACGAACCTTTATAGGATCGATATGATACTCTCCAAACTGCAGTGATCATCCAGAGGAAGACGTAGATACGTATGCAAAACTTAAGCCGAACTTACGCATGATGCGTCACTGACAACTAACATATCTCGATGAAACTTTGACCATAGATAGAAAGAACTGCTACAGTATAGTACAGAAGGCAACTGAAACCCGATAGTCAAGGGAAGGTAGGATTCGGTTACGATTGTGGATGGGGCCGGAATCAGTTACTATTGGTTGCCCTTTACAGTTACACTCAATTTCTTTTAAACCAGTAGTTTCAGAATCAACACTAAATAAAAAATACCACACGTTATTAATGAAGGAATAAACAACTGTGTAAATGTTTTCAGTGAGTTACAATTTAGCAAATCACCATTAAATACAGATACAACAGATAATGTTTTAAAAGCAAGCCACTGTAATCTGGGCAGAAGTCCTTACACGCCAGGAACGGCAATAAATTAAGAATTGTTTAAAAACTCGTTGCAACTTACAAATTACAGGTATTGAAATATTAAAGCCAAGTCGCGACAAACACAGCAGACGCCATCAGACGCCAGGAATGGCAGCAAATAAGGTTTTACGGCTAACTGCTAAAATACAAATACCAAATTAGAATTTTAAGGCAAATAACCACAATCACGGCTGAAGGCCTTACACGCCAGGAAAGGCAATAATATTAAAAAATTTGAAACCTGCTGTAAAACAGCAAATAAAATAGCGAAAGTTAATTAAAAAAAAACAAGCAACTGACCCAGGTGGTGCTCCAAAAATCAACCTCTGAGAAGATCCAGCAACAAACACTTTCGCGAGCGATGAGATAGGCAGCCAAGAGTTGCATTCGCTTCACAAGATGGTAACTCGGACTAGTGGCAGTCTAACGAATGACTAATGATAACCTTGCTGAAACTACCTGACGTCCGATAAACCAAACCTCCGCAACCATGCCAACAAAACGATACCGTCTGGCCTCCAAGAGGGCGGAAACCTACAAACAGCACCAACACGAGCCGCAGCACGGCTCAGCAACTGAAAGAAATACGAAGCGAAACGAAGAGAAATAAAACTTTTATGCAAAGACAGTAACTGCACTGAAATCGTGATTCATGATTCCTTGTACATTACCAAAAGCTGGACACAGTTCATAATAGCCTGTGTGATCTCCACGAACGACAATGCTGCTCTGAAACACGCTCCATCCTGTCCACAAGTTTTGTGAGGAGGGCTTGTTTGTGGTGGTGCGTACCATTCCACCACAATGCCAACTGCCGGATGGCCGTTGGTCCATGAGGACGCGCTGCAATACGTTTCCCAGACCTGTTCCCGCACGTGTTCGATGCTGTTTAAGACTGGGGAACGGGCAGACCAGACTAATCGCCGAATATCCTCTCGTTCGCTCTTCCTCCTGCGCTGTTCGTGACCGTCACGCATTGCCCTCCATAAAAATGAAGTCAAGGACGAACGCTCCCCTGAAGAGACACACGTGGGGACGGAAGACTGCGTCACAATGTTTGCTGGTGAGTGTGCCGTGTTCAAAGTTGTGGAGGTCGGTACACTCGTGCAACATTATGCCACCCCACACAATAACACCTGAACCACTAAAATGACCATGTTCGAGAATGTTCCTAGATTCGTTACGTGTTTCTACCTTTCACCACCGTTATAAAGATTACAGACATATACGAAAGTTCTACAGAGACAATTATCCAGGTGTTAACTACGCACATTTCATCTGTTCGAAACAGTTAAAATTACACCACCTGATCAAGAAAAGTGAAGCACCTGGAAGACATGGTCGGATTTCAACGTAACTTCGTACACGGGCACACCATCAATGGATTTGTAAACGAGTGGAGTTGGAATTTTCTGTGACAGAACGGCCACCAGGGTGGATTAGTGATGTTCGGATAATGAAGGCTTTCACGACCGGATATTTCAGCTGCCGAGAATTCTTGCATGGCCGTGGTCCATGGAACTCTTATATCCTTGACGTTTCATCCAAAGCTACGTTGTACATCTTCAGAGGTGCTCCTGGTTGTGGTGAGTCTTGCCGACTGACGAGTCGGACGTCGAAGAACGGTCTAAATACGGTGGAAAGTCGGCGTGGTCTGGATTTCACGTGATAGCAGAGATAAACCTTGTCAAGGATAAAATATAACTATCGATCTTAGTATGTCAAAGATAAACAGTTTATCGATTCTGTAGCTCCACTGTCCATATATCGCGGAGTTTCATGGCTTCTTCTTTTCTGTTAAAATTATTCCCCTGTTTAAATATTTCGATGGCTTCTCTATATAGTCGTGGGTAATAGTTCATCATAGTACATAAAACTTCAGTTTCAGAAAATTTCATTACGTGGACACCCGACTTAAGAGCTGTTCCGCCACGGCTGACTTGTCTGTTTTCCCTAGTCGGCAAATACTTTTATGTTCCATCAACATTCACACTTCTCTTTGTAGTTCAAATGTAGACCCAACCACATGTACACTGAATCTTGTATACACCACTTGCCGACAGAGAGAGATGTTTATCCCTAACGGAACGAAGTGCTTGGCCTATTTTCTTAGTTGGTCTGAAAATCGGTCGAACATTTGAGAATAATGGGTTCTCTAGTAAGGAAATAAATAGAGCTTTGCGACCGAATAACATGAGGCCTAAGGACAATACGACACAGCGATGGAAGACCAGCGTTTCTCCACCCTTCATCAAAAAAGTAACGGATCAAATCACGAGATTTTAATGAAACACAACGTTCGACCGATTTGTCTGTTTAGTAAACTTTTCGCATGTAAACATGTCTAGATATTTTGATATGTGGAGAAAAGTACTTTTTGCTGTAAATATTTTTATGGTTTCGAATGCTTACTCCATCTGTTGGGCTCTTGCGTTCATAGCAGCTTAACTAGCCCATTTGGTGTAATCCATATGACCAGGTGTTCAGAGCTATTCACAAGTTTTGTTGTTCTGTATTGCTCTTTAAGTGTTTGAATACTAAGGATGTTATAAATACAGTTACTTGTGTACAACAGTGTCTACATTTTTTATGATTTTCTTCAGCTTACACTCAGTTTCGTCGGGGAAGAGAGTCCGCAAGTTTGTTCAGGTATACTATTTTCATCTGAAGTTATTCATCGATTATTAGATCCCATAGAGCTTAGATCTTGAGCGGACGTCGGTTGCTACAATTCCACCACTATTCCAAATGGTCCCAAATATTTTCTGTGGAATTAGGATCACGTGATTTAACAGATCAGCTGAGATACTACATGGTGCCTGAGAGTTTGTCAAGCCAGGAGGCTGTGTGTAAAGTCTTGTGAACACAGCTCTAGTCATCTGGGAGGAGTGGAGTGTGCATAGCATACACATCATGGAGTGGTAGATGAAAGTGCAGCATTTGGTCTTAGAGAATACAAAATTAGTATCGTGGTTCGTATTGACGATATCGTGAATGAGTGGGCTCAGGAAACTGTACGAAAAACACCTGAAGAACCTCATAAAAACCTCTCGCCCCTAAACTGCATCCTCCCTGCAATTTGTGTTGAACTTGTTACTAGCCGAATGAAATTACCATTAAATCAATACCACTAGCTGCTGGCGGGCATTGATATACATCAACAGGGACAATTGAAAATGTGTGCCCCGACCGGGACTAGAATCCGGATATGTCCGAAAGAACAGATGCCATCTTCATATCGTTAAGGCTAACCGGCTAATGACCTCCTTTAGTGCGGATGCACACGAATTGCCTGAACTCTTACGGGACTCGGTGGATTGTCTGCCGCGAGTAATGGGTAAATTGGCAGGGACACTACGAATGTAGTGTGTGGACTATAAATTGAAAATGTAGGTCTCACGGGGAGCGTGCCGGCGATAAGTCCCTGCAGTCGCACTATCCTCTGTGCCCTCGGTGGCTCACATGGATAGAGCGTCTGCCGTGTAAGCGGGTGATCCCGGGTTCGAGTCCCGGTCCACGCACACATTTTCAACTGTCTCCGTTGATGTATATCAATGCCCGCCAGTAGCTAATGGTATTGATCTAATTGTAATTTCATTCTAGGGAGCTGCACGGTCACTAATGGCATCTGTTCCTTCGGACATGTTAACTACGCACATTTCATCTGGTGGAAACAGTTACAATTACACCACCTGATCAAGAAAAGTGAAGCACCTGTAAGACATGGTCGGATGTCAACGTAACTTGGTACACGGGCACACCATCAACGGATTTGAAAACGAGTGGAGTTGGAATTTTCTGTGACAGATGATGCCATCTTCATATTATTATTAGCCAGTCAATCTAGTCGGCGTCATGTGTGATTCAGAAACTGTGAAGTCATCCCTCGCCGGACCACATTACATGCCTGCAGTCAGCTACTGTCCATTTCCTGTGTTGTTTGGCCCACCGAAAGCGTGCATCTGTACGTTTCCTTACGAGCAATAAATAGCATTTCGCGAGATACCCGACACCAAACGTCCATCGCATGCACTTTACTTTGCAACGTTCTCTTGTAAAGTGACTAAGACAGACCTGTATTCACTTATGGCAGCAATTCGTCAGATTTGAAAGGAATTGACTGTCCTGTCTCTAGTCGTTGTTGCTTAGGATGTTTTCACAGTTTTACATGGCTGCAAACGGTATATGTCCTGGTAAATACAGGGAGTTTGAGCTGCCCCTACCTGTGGGTTTTACGCAACCTGCAATGACTTCAAAAACTGCACACAAGATTTTCATATCATCTCACTCGCTGTGCACAGACTATTAATCCTACAGTACTTTTTGTAGGAAATTTAATGCAGTTAAGTTTTGTACTGGTTTTCACTGGAGTTTCCGAGTTATTCAAGAAAACCACATCTGAAGATCACTTTTCTACATTTTCCTTGACTACTTTGAAAAACAAGACCTCCAGCGAAAATGTATCCTAGTACAAAATTTAACAATATTAAATTTCCTACAAAATCGTCCGTCTCATTTTTTCTGTAGGACGAATAGTTTGCATATGGTGAGCGAGATAAAAAGGAAGTTTTCAATTAAAAATGGTTCAAATGGCTCTGAGCACTATGGGACTTAACTTCTGAAGTTATCAGTCCCCTCGAACTTGGAACTACTTAAACCTAACTAACCTAAGGACATCACACACATCCATACCCGAGGCAGGATTCGAACCTGCGACCGTAGCGGTCGCGCGGTTCCAGACTGTAGCGCCTAACGGCTCGGCGACACCGGCCGGCAAGGAAGTCTTCCTCATGGTTTTTGAAGGTGTTGCAGGTTGCATAAAATCCAAAGGTAGGGGCTGCTAAGTCTCCCTGTATATTGTACATCTGCGTTGATAAAGACAAATCGAGCAACTTCACTAAGGTTGCGGCCGCAGTGGAAATCCAGAACTGTCACAAGACCATAACATGGCCGACAGCTTGGCCACAAAGCGACCAATCTCCTTTGACAGTTTTTGGCAGAACAAGGAGCTTAGAATGTATTCTTTCAAGTCGGTTAGAATCTGTTCTAAGATTCTTTGGGCGGTATGGATGCCACGAAGCCTCAGTGCCAGGAGACAACTGCTGCGATATGGTTTTTGCTATTAAAAAGACTTCGAATGCATGTGAATGAACTATGTTTCTAGAAAAGGTTGTGCCACTCTGTACACTTTTTTCTTCCGTTATTGTTATAAATTTACCAAGTATATGAGATGAAGAGAGATACGTTCTACTATGTTCACGAAATGATACGTGGTGAAATTGAATAGCCAGATTACAAATACTCTTCATAACTTGAAATAAATTCAGTAAAACATACATATGTCAATCAACCTTCAATGAATGACGTTCGGCATATGGGTGAAAGACACAGATTTTAGAATAAGGTACTCAGGGTACCACCATATATGGCAGAATTACGACACCGTTGGAATAAAAAACCAGTAAGGAGCAATAATAATTCGCAAACAGCAAATATCCCTCTACCATAAACCAAAAAGATCCACTACACCATCAAAATTTAAATAAGCCGCTTTTCTCACATTAACACACATTTTTTTCAAGTTATGATCCAGGCCTGTTTTCCGATAGTGATTTTGCCTATTTTGCAGACAACATGCTGCTTTAAGTATAGACATGAGGCTGAAATGGCTAGACGGCCACAACCCACGATTCACCCATTAACAGCCATGATCCACTTTTTGGGATCGACTAAAATATAGCGTTTATATCAAGGTTATTTAATTGTTTTATTTTAAATGTATTTTCCCAGTCTCTTTGTCATTCAGGTAACCCAAAAATAAATGTTGACTGAAGAAAATTAATTTGGTCTCTATGTCAATCAGGGAACTCAGAGCTAAATGTACGTTGAAGAAAAATAATCTGCCAGATAACAGGTTAATGTTAACATTCAATTGATTATTACTGAATTTTCAAGTTGTTTGAAGTTTTGGTTTCTAATAAAGTAACGATATGAGACAATACATTTGAAACAATAACATCCCTGTTATTAAATTTCACATCCTCAGGATGCACAAAATTACTTCTGGTTCTATATTTGAAAAAATGCTCACAATCCAAATATTGTGTGTGGGAACGTCGCTTGATTCGACCGAAGAAAGCAAACTAATTTGAATTCCGCCGACCGTCGCCAGAATTCTTTACGTTCGGACGTCGAGATCTGTTGCACTGAGACAGTAGACGTACTGGCGTACTAATAGTTGGCAGAATGAGCCTATGCCGTTGACTCGGTGACAGCAGCCGCACAGTATGGTAATGGGGACGTGCAAAAATAAACAGTGAAAAATCCAGGATCGGTTAGTGGTCAATATTATGAGAAAGATTGCTACTCACCAACCGGCCACTGTGGCCTAGCGGTTCTAGGAGCTTCAGTCCGAAACACCGCTGCTGCTACGGTCGCAGGTTCGAATCCTGCCTCGGGCATCAATGTGTGTGATGTCCTTAGATTAGGCTTAAGTAGTTCTAAGTCTTGGGGCCTGATGACCGCAACTACTCACCAGATAGTGGAGATGTTGCGTCGCATACAGGCACAACAAAAAGGCTGCCAAACAAGTAAGCTTTGGCCAAAACACCTTCTTCTGAAATAAACACACAACACACATTCACGCACAGTTCACACGCACATAACCTCTGTCTCTGGCCGCCGAGGCCACTCCAAAGAAACCATATTGTTCTTTCAAGGGGGCGACTAAAATTTTGTCCTGTTAGCTTAGTTAGGTTCGCACGGAAACGCCATGTGTAAAATAATAATACAACAACTAGCTGAAGCTGAACAATTACCAAGCAGTCCAACAATGGAGCCAGCTATACCGTCTGACTCGAATAGCCAAGCGGTGGTATTCAAAACTGTGGAAAGCCTGTTCCCTTCGCTCTCCCCTGAGCAGATTTGCGTGCGTAGTACGCTAGGTGTAAGCGCGGGTGTTCAGCGGTGAGCGATAATTGCAATGGAAGCGGTGCCCGGCCGGTGAATGCTCCCTTTGTAGCGGGCACGGTCCGCGCCTCAATGGCTCGCCGCAGTCAGTGTCGGCGGTCGGACACCCGTCGCAGACCAGATTAAGTGTGCAGCGCCGCGTGCAGCGCGCAGATAAACACCACGCACGCACCGCTGGCTCTCACCAGCATTGTCCAGCACGCGCTGTTATAACCGTGAGCCTCCAGAACAGTCGCTGACAATACTGACAGTTTCATTTTTTAGAACTACACCCTTCGTTCCTTTGTTTTCTGTGCCTCACTCATTTTAATATGACAACTAACCTTTATATCCATTCACCAACTTCTTACGTCAAGTAAAAGTGGACCTCAGATCCAATTTGGAAAGTAAAGGTGAAGTTCAGTGTTTACGCCCAAGACTGGCCAAGCAGCTATGACCGTCGGCCATGTCCTCCACTGCTAATACACTACTGACCATTAAAATTGCTACACAAGATGACGTGCTACAGACGCGAAATTTAACCGACAGGAAGAAGATGCTGTGATATGCAAATGATTAGCTTTCCAGAGCATCCACACAAGTGTGGCGCCGGTGGCGACACCTACAACGTATTGACATGAGGAAAGTTTCCAACCGATTTCTCATACACAAACAGCAGTTGACCGGCGTTGCCTGGTGAGACGTTGTTGTGATGCCTCGTGTAAGGAGGAGAAATACGTACCATCACGTGTCCGATTTTGATAAAGGTCGGATTGTAGCCTATCGCGATTGCGGTTTATCGTATCGCGACATTGCTGCTTACGTTGGTCGAGATCCAATGACTGTTAGCAGAATATGGAATTGGTGGGTTCAGGAGGGTAATACGGAACGCCGTGCTGGATCCCAACGGCCTCGTATTACTAGCAGTCGAGATGACAGGCATCTTATCCGCATGGCTGTAACGGATCGTGCAGCCACGTCTCGATCCCTGAGTCAACAGATGGGGACGTTAGCAACACAACAACCACGGGACGAACATTTCGACGACGTTTACAGCAGCATGGACTATCAGCTCCGAGACCATGGTTGCGATTACCCTTGACGCTACATCACATGGAGGAGCACCTGCGATGGTGTGCTCAACGACGAACCTGGGTGCACGAATGGCAAAAAGTCATTTCTTCGGATGAACCCAGGTTATGTTTACAGCATCATAATGGTCGCATCCGTGTTTGGCGACATCGCCGTGAACGCCCATTGGAAGCGTGTATTCATCTTTGCCATACTGGCGTATCATCCGGCGTGATGGTATGGGATGCCACTGGTTACACTTCTCGGTCACCTCTTGTTCGCATTGACGGCACTTTGAACAGTGGACGTTACATTTCAGATGTGTTACGACCCGTGGCTCTATCCTTGATTCGATCCCTGTGAAACCCTACATTTCAGCAGGATAATGCACGACTGCCTGTTGCAGGTCCTGTATGGGCCTTTCTGGGTACAGAAAATGTTCGACTGCTGCCCTGGCCAGCACATTCTCCAGTTGTCTCACCAATTGAAAACGTCTGGTCAATGGTGGCCGAGCAACTGGCTCGTCACAATACGCCATTCACTACTCTTGATGAACTGTGGTATCGTGTTGAAGCTGCATGGGCACCTGTACACGCCATCGAAGCTCTGTCTGACTCAATACCCAGGCGTATCAAGGCCGTTATTACGGCTGGAGGTGGTTGTTCTGGGTACTGATTTCTCAGGATCTAGTACCCAAATTGCGTGAAAATGTAATCACATCTCAGTTCCAGTATAATATATTTGTCCAATGTATACCCGTTTATCATCTGCATTTCTTCTAGGTGTAGCAATTTACACCTCCATCTTACTCTCTTAAGATCTGAGCCCTCTAGCGGCAGAGACTTGCTAACACGTAGATCTGAAGAATAAAGATGTGTAATGTTCATAACGTTTGTTTTATTTAAAAATGCTTTAAGAGTTCTGACATAAGAAAATTGGAGAAAATACTTCTCAGCACACCCGCGTAATTTATCGTTTAAAACTAGCACTTGCCTAATATTACGAAACGAAGAAACTACGGTACACTAGCTTCACGAACCTCGTCGAACCGAAAAGAAGTTGAAGATGTACCATAGTATACACCGTTTACCTCCTTTGTGATACATTTGGCACTGGAGATCCAGCCACCGCCTCAAATCCGATTTCAGATTCGAGGACAAGTTGACGATTTACTGGACCTATTCCCCTTCATTCACTTTGTTCTTACGCTAGTAACGAGTCGCCTTTTTCTAAGTTATGTGATCTCCTCTTGCACTGAGCACGTTACCTGTTGGTCAGCACGTTCTCTTTCCGCAGTCTATATGAAAAGTTCAGATATTGAGTTCAACAATACAACTGGGTCACTACGCAATGCTAATCGTAGATAGTAGCGGCCTCAAGCATTCTCACTTCTGTCATTAGCCCCCTTTTGCTACAGAAGTCGCTGCCCGATTTCTTTGCTCGAATAATTCAGAATTATTTGGCTTAATTCGAGAAGGGCTCCACTGTGTATCGTTCGTGTTTACGGTTGCTAGTCACTTCACTTTAACTCGCAATACTGTGTGGTCCTGCCTCAACAAACGGTACTGAGTTGCTCATACCGAGCATTTTACGCGTACCTAATATTATCAATTCGAAGAACCATACGGTAAGAAGTCAGTGAGATCACTCCCACAACGGAATGACCACACAAAATGAAGCTACAAATTAACCATTGCTGCGGCAACTTCCACGGGATTCTTCGTATGTACTGATCAAGCATGCTTGTGGAAGTGTAGCCGCAAGAAACGCGCATTGTGCAGCAGAGCCGCTTCGAATTCCATCCAGATTGCTGACATACTGTTTTCCGATCGCCAAATGTTTGTCTATAGAAGGGAAACGCGCAGCTCAGGAACGGATAGAAGCCAAACTGCAAGGTGAGCTTTCAAAAGGTTTCAAAAGTGATAACGTAGCTTTAGGACTTTTGTCGATGACTATGGAAAATGTGTAGCTTTATATTAGTTTATCTATGAATGAAACAACATTTTAAATTCAGTTCACCGTTTACTTTTGACCAACGCCGCTTTATCTGTTTTAACCGTCCAGCAGAAACCAGGTTAACAGGGTAAGCTTATCGTGATTTCCCATTACAGACTGGAGGAATTCAGTCTATTTATTGTTGCAAGCATTATAATTGTATCAGCCTCATAGTAGACTGAATAACCCATTGGATTTCATCGTTTAGCAGAAACTGAACTTTCCGAAATATACTGAATTCTCGTTTGACTGTAGTCGATTATCTGGAGTAATATGGTCACGTGTAAAATTAAAAATTTTACATACAGGTGAATAGCAGAAATAATACGTATAAATTATTCAAAATTTTGGGAAACAATGAAGAGAGAAAAAGATCAACTGCTACCCGTGAAATGGATTACTGGGGATGAAGAGCAGGAGATTACATCACACCAGAAGATGTCACAAAAATGATGAAAGTGCAAATGAACGTTATGTAAGCTACTGAAAGGAACAGGATACTATGGTAAGTTTATTTACAACGAAGGGGTGGTAGCAGATGCCCAAAGCAGGTAGGGAGGGCTTTCTTAGAGGGGAAAAAGAAAATCAACCCGGCTCAAACGCTTAGGTGGGAGAGGAAGGTTGCAGGATCAATTATGGCCTAGGAGAGGTGTAATTGAGGCCTCAAAAAGCAAATTAATGGTACGGCAACAGAGGGGAAATAAGGTGCCTGTTTGGCACAAATTTTCAGTTTTCACTACAGACCTTTTATATTGCATTTACAGCTTTCATAAAAGAAACAGATGTAAACGGCTGTACTAGAATACTAATTCTGATCAAACGTATCTGTACACTGCTATGTAATCTGGAACTGACCAGTACATGTTACGACAACCAGATCTCTTAGTACAAAAAGAGCTGGGGAATATTTTGTAGTCAGGATAGTGTTAGAAGCCGAAGAAATGAATTAAAATTAACAATGATTTTATCTTGGAACTCTTCCTTTTGGTCAGTGTTTGCATAGGAAAACAGTAATATCAGAAATTGAGTGCGCCTTGGTGCAAAACACCTTGTTATTCGTTTATTTCTTTATTATCCCAAACTAGTTTCGGCGAAAAATATCACCATCATCAGTGGGGTTTTTAAATCTAAAACATGCAGAAAATAGCATTGTCATGCAAACACAGTAAAACATTATTACATTTTTACTATTCGTCTTTTGAAATATAGTTCTCTATGGATACTTTCATTGTATCTTATTTATTGTATGTTACAGCATGTTTTTGAGAATTATTGTCGCTGTTTGCGACATATTTTCTGTGCTTTTTTTTCTGTTGCAGTTTTTTACTTAGCAAACATCATGTCATCTGCAACCATGTGAGCGGCTGTTAGTAAATAAAATACTAAAAGGTGAACTTCGTATGTTAGCAATATATACTTGGGGTTGTGGTAGTGTTGTGGAAACCAGTTGCTTGGTGTGTACTGAGCTATTACTTAGCTGTACTTGCACTCACGTTCGTTGGATGGTATGGGGCTGCTCAACGAACGTGAGTGCAAGTAGAGCTAAGTAATAGCTCAGTACACACCAAGTAACTGGTTTCCACAACACTACCACAACCCCAAGTATATATTGCTAACATACGAAGTTCACCTTTTAGTATTTTATTTACTAACAGCCGCTCACATGGTTGCAGATGGACATGATGTTCGCTAAGCAAAAAACGGCAACAGAAAAAAAGAGCACAGAAAATATGTCGCAAGCAGCGACAATAATTCTCAAAAACATGCTGTAACATACAATAAATAAGCTAGTATGAAAGTATCAATAGAAAATTATATTTCAAAAGACGAGTTGTAAAAAATGTAATAATGTTTTACTGTGTTTGCATAACAATGCTATTTTCTGCATGTTTTAGATTGAAAACCCCACTGATGATGGTGATTTTTGTCGCCGAAACTAGTTTGGGATAATAAAGAAATAAACGAATAACAAGGTGTTTTGGACCAAGGCGGACTCAATTTCTGATATTACAGAATTAAAATTTGTGACGTGCTGGGACTCGTACTTGGGTCTTGTTCCTCACTAGGCAGGTGTGCTAATCATTACACCGCCGTAGCAGTATAACAACACGGCAGCATGGGCAACATGAGGCCAATGCCCTCCATAACACAAACTTTACATCTTTAGCTTCTTTTCCCCTTGAGTGCTGTAATTGCTAACACACCTGTTTAACAAGCAAGGAGACCTCGATTCAAGTCCCAGCTGTGGCACACATTTTAATTCATTTCTTCAGCTTCTAATACTGTCATAGATAGACAAGCAGTAACAGAAGAATCGGTTGCTCAGGAGACCTCAGTGACTTCGAACGTGGAGTATTGATTGGATGTCACCTGAGCAACAAATACAGACATTTCAACCCTTCTAAGGCTGCCCAGGGCGATTGTCGATGATGTGATTGTGAAATGGAAATGGGAAGAAACAACCACAGATAGACCAAGATCAGGCGAACGTCACTGAGTGAGTGACAGACAGGGACAGTCGGGCATCTTGTAAAAAATCGCATGAAATAAGGGAAAGAAATTATTTGTGAATTCCAAAAAGCTACAGGCAGCTACTACCATAAGGACTGTCCATATGGAGTTACAGTGGTGGTACAAGCGTCAAACAACTCCTCATAAGCCACACGCTTCTGTTCTCAGTGCTAAGCGATGCTTGGTGTGGTGTAAAAACAGACGCCGTTGGGCAGTATACGACTGCAAAACGAAAGATCTGGTGTGTTGAATCACAGCGCATCATGTGGCAATCCGATGGAAGGGCCTGGTTTGGTGAATTTCTGTAGAATATTACCTGCGATCATGTGCAGTCCATCAGGTGTATACATGAGGTGGCGTTACAGTATGATGATACTTTCCGTGGTAAGGTTGGGGTCCCCTTTCTGCGCTTACGAAAGTAATAAGTACGGAAGGATATGAAAATATTTTCTAGCATTGCGTACTGTGTACAACAGAATAACAGTTTGGAGACGATAATTTCTTGTAGCAGCATGACAATGCACCCTGTCATAAAGCAGCAACTGTGAGGCAATTGTTTTTTAACAATAACATTCCTGAAATGGACTGGCCTGCCTGCGAGAGTCCCGACTTAAACCCAATGGAACACGTTTGGGATGACTTGCAACGTCGACCTCACCGTCCAGCATCACTATCTTCGGCTTCTGGGGAAGACTGGGCTGGCATTCCTCCACAGCCATTAGGACACGTCATTCAAGGTTCCCCAGCAGAGTTCATGGCCGTCATCAAGACGAAGGTTGGACAAAAAATGGCTCTGAGCACTATGGGACTTAACACTGGAGGTCATCAGTCCCCTAGAACTTAGAATTACTTAAACCTAAGCTAAGGAAATCACACACATCCATGCCCTAGCCAGGATTCGAACCTGCGACCGTAGCAGTCGCGTGGGTTCGGACGAAGGTTGGACACATCCCATATTAATGTCCACTAATAGATGTTCAGATACTTTTGATCAGATAGTGTACAACCGACAGAAATCTGTTGCAGGCTAAATGTAAGGAATTCTTTTTAATAAGGTAGCCGCCGTTGATTTATTTCATTATGAATAGTAACTGCAGAGATGTTTTTACACAGTAAAAATAACACTTTTATAAAAAAAATCCTTTTCAGTGAACAGCTGACATACACATTAAGTATGCTTATTTCTTCGTCCTATCTACCGAGCAACAAAAGAATAACTCTAAACATAACTGTTAGTATTAAGAACGTCGGACAAAAGTTACTTTCATCCAGGAGGCATCAGGAAAATACCGTATAGTTCAGACTCTCATCGTGATATAGGTGCAAATGGCTCTGAGCTCTATGGGACTTAACATCTGTGGTCATCAGTCCCCTAGAACTTAGAACTACTTAAACCTAACTAACCTAAGGACATCACACACACCCATGCCCGAGGCAGGATTCGAACCTGCGACCGTAGCAGTCGCGCGGTTCCGGACTGAGCGCCTGAACCGCGTGATAAAGGCCTCAATTATGAGAGGAAGAGAGTCTACAACTGTCAGGTATGTCGTATTGAACTGAAGCCGCTCGTTGATCACTGTAATCCGTACAGCGACCAAAATGTTGACAGCAACGTTTCAGCCGGCCGGTGTGGCCGTGCGGTTAAAGGCGCTTCAGTCTGGAACCGCGTGACCGCTACGGTCGCAGGTTCGAATCCTGCCTCGGACATGGATGTGTGTGATGTCCTTAGGTTAGTTAGGATTAATTAGTTCTAAGTTCTAGGCGACTGATGACCTCAGAAGTTGAGTCGCATAGTGCTCAGAGCCATCAAATGTCACAGCAACGTTTCACCTCTGGTCCAACTAGTCCCAAACATTTTTTTATGGATTAATGCGGACGGGTCGATGAACTGTGAGGTGGCTCGGTGTTCGTGAAAACAGGAGGATATACGTACAGCGCTCTCAACTCAAATGGAAACTAAAATCACTGCACGGTAGGCAACTAGTAATACACTGTCTGCAACGACCAGTGTGTCCTCCGAAGGGAGTGAGTAATATATTATCCGGTGATCACATTGTTGCACACCTGCTTGCTACTCGCAAATAACAAGGTAATGCTTTGAAGAACAACATAACCATTAAGGTTGATAATGAGCACGTTTACACTTTGATAATGAGCACGTTTACACTGTACTGCATAAGTAGAATTCAGGCATTATTTAATAAATACTAATTTCTGGCATATTTTTACTGGAGCTTTGTGAAACATACAAATACCATTTAAAGCTTGACTCACATATGGATCTAAATTTCTCATCCAGGCCAACGACGATTAAAAATCAGAGCGGCCATAGTTGCAGAGCAGGCTCAGATGTGGATGGCTATTTCATGGTGGTTATAAAAATCACAAACCGCGGAAGCCAAACAAATGAGTGACGTACTGTCAGTGTAAGTTTGAGCAGATGGCAAAGTGCTATCGCACACATTAGTTCTGACAGCGGTATTTCAAAGACAGGAAGCTGTGATGTTTGGGTAAAAGTTGTGAAGCCTGTCAGTTGAGGTGTCTGCACAACATTCCTCACCCCTTTAGACCATTCAGTCCACCGAATCACAGGCTGATGCTAATCTGTCAATTACTTACACATTAATCATTCTTTTTACATCTGCTTACACTTTTCCGTCCAACTATTTCCACGTGTCCACTCCAGTTCACAATGTTCAAAGGCTACCATTCTCATGATTTTTCACACTCGCTCAGTCTGCGGTGGATAGGGAGTTCAGGAGGGGAGTCGGTTTTTTTTCTGTAAATACACCTCCCACAAAAGTAGTAGTAGTATTAGTAGTAGTAGTAGTAGTAGTAGTAGGTTTTTTGGGCGCACGACAGCAAGGTCTTCAGCGCCCGCTCAGTAGCAGATTGCAACGAGTGTCAAGAAACTACTCAGAACAGTAAGATGAAACAGAACGTAAAACACAGGTAACAAGGTTTGAAAAATATGTTCCTACCCACACCAAAGCGTGGGACGAAGCATGACGTCAGCAGTGAAACATGGACAACACAGGAAGAAAGTGGTAGAGGGGGCTAAAACAATATAGCAGAGGGAAGTGGCTGGCTGACCACAAACCTCCCAAAAAAAAAAAAAAAAAAAAAAGCGACGCGTGACGAAGGAATTATCTGAATGTGACAGAAATCGCTATATGTGATGTACATGTAGAGACAAACAAATGATTATAGTTTCAGAAAAATTAATGATTTATGGTCTGGCTCTTATGCAAGCAGTTATTCGGCTTGGCATTGATTGATAGAGTCGTTGGATGTCCTCCTCGGGGATATCGTGTCAAATTCTGTCCAGTTGCGCTTTAGATATCAAAATCCGGGGATGATTGGTGGGTCTTGCCCTTACTGCTCTAAATGTTTTCAATTGAGAAGATATCCGGCGACCTTGCTGACCGAGGTAGGATTTGGCAAGCACGAAGCAAGCAGTAGGAACTCCCCCAATGTGCGGGCGGGCATTATCTTCCCTAAAAGTAGTCCCAGGATGGCTTGCCATGAAGGGAAACAACACGGGGCGTAGAATATTGTCGACTTACGGCTGTGCTGTAAGGGAGCCACGGATAACAACCGAAGGGTTCACCCCAGACCATCACTCCTGGTTATCGAATGTATGGCGGGCGACAGTCATGTTGGTGTCCAAGCGCTGTCTCGGGCGTCTCCAGACACATAAACGGCATGGAATCTCATTGACTGGAGGAGAACTGTCTTCGATGAGTCTCGATTTGGACTGAACCCCGAAGACCATTGTCTGGAGACTTACTGAACAGCGGTGGAATGCCAACCTGACTCGCCCGCCATGCGGCCCGACAGTCTGGAGAGCAGGTCTGGGGTGCCGTTTCTTTTCAGAGCAGATCCCGGCACCCTTACTGCGCAGCGCTATGTCGATGATATTCTGCGCCCCAATTTGTTGCCAAGAGTTTCTACGGTTTGTCTTCGTGCTTGCCGAACCCACGCCCCCCCCCCCCCCCCTTCACTCGCCTTGGAAAATGGCCAACAAGGCCACTGTATCTGTCCCCAAATTGAGAACGTTTGGAGCATTACAGGCACGACCTTACAACCAACTCGGAATTTTGTCTATCTGACGCAAAAATTGGACAGAATTTGACATGATATTCCTCAAAAGGACACCCAACCACTCTATCAATTAATGACAAGCTGAATAACTGCTTGCGTAAGGGCCAGAGGCGGACCAACACGTTATTGACTTGCTCAATTTGTGAAGCTGTATCTCTTGCATAAATCATCCAATATTGCTGAAATTGTGATCATTTGTTATCTGTAGATATACATCACATCTACCGATTTCAGTTCCACTCGGATAATTTCATCGTGCTGTGCGGCTTTTTTGTGTTAGATTAGTGTAATATAGGCTCCACAAATTAGAACCGAGGCTCAAAATGGTACTCCTGTCACCCCAATTTTATACTGATATCAATTGCTGTTGTATACGTTCAAATATTTTCTGCACGCTAATACGCTCTTTCTGTTCTGCTGTAAGCTTGTCCAGAGAACATAGTAGGCTGGGATCCAACCTATTGTTGAAGGTTTCGTCCTGTGTTGCTGACGCCTTAGGACAACCATGAACGACATAACCCTAGGGACGAGGATCTGAAACTCAGCCGGCCTGAACGCAAGATCAGTGTCTCAAGAGCTGCACCACCTTGCCCAGTCTGTCTGTGGCGTGCTAACGACCCTATTCTTTGTATTTATCTGTCAGATTATTTACGTCTTTGTTGTTACCTGTTACTTTCCTGATATATGTCGGCTGTTTAAGAATAATAATGATAATTCTCTTCGCTTATAGCTATACTCTACAAGCCAACTCACGATATGGAGCGAACGTTACTATTGTCACCCATTTGCTATACATGGATGATCTAAAACTACTGGCAGCAACAAAACAACAACTCAACCAATCACTAAAGATAACAGAAGTGTATTCAGCAGTGATATAAATATGGCTTTTGGAACAGACAAATGTAAGAAAAATAGCATAGTCAAGGGAAAACGCACTGAACAAGAACATTACATATTGGATAACCGCAGCGACTGCATAGAAGCGACGGAAAAAACAGATGCCTATAAATATCTAGGATACAGTCAAAAAATAGGAATAGATAATACAAATATTAAAGAAGAACTAAAAGAAAAATACAAAGACTAACAAAAATACTGAAAACAGAATTGACAGCAAGAAAAAAGACAAAAACTGTAAATACTTATGCTATACCAATATTGACCTATTCATTTAGAGTAGTGAAATGGAGTAACACAGAACTAGAAGCACTCGATACACTTACACGATCGCAATGCCACAAATATAGAATACATCACATACATTCAGCAACAGAAAGATTCACGTTAAGCAGAAAGGAAGGAGGAAGGGGATTTATCGACATAAAAAACCTACATTATGGACAGATAGACAATTTAAGAAAATTCTTTATAGAAAGAGCAGAAACTAGAAAAATACAAAAAGCAATCACTCATATAAATACATCGGCTACACCATTGCAATTTCATAACCACTTCTACAACCCTTTGGATCACATAACATCAACAGATACAAAGAAAGTAAATTGGAAAAAGAAAATACTACATGGCAAGCACCCGTATCATCTAACACTGCCACACATCGATCAAGACGCATCCAACACATGGCTAAGAAAAGGCAATATATACAGTGAGACAGAAGGATTCGTGATTGCAATACAGGATCAAACAATAAACACCAGATATTTCAGCAAGCATATTATTAAAGATCGCAATACCACAACCGATAAATGCAGACTTTGCAAGCAACAAATAGAAACAGTAGATCACATCACAAGCGGAGGTCAGGAGTTCACTACACTCAGCTGGCGGCTACACGGGTAGCGGAGGCTCTGTGGCGTGGACTGGGCGGTTTTTTAGGTTAGAAGGCCTCGGGAAAGTACGGGGTGGGCTGCAATCTCAAAGGGTGCATGGCAAATACAGGACGTGCTTGGATCAAGGAGCAGTCGGAATTGTAGTAGTAAATTGTTGTAGTTGTGCTGGGAAAGCCCCTGAGCTTCAAACGCTAATAGAAAGCACAGAAGCAGAAATCGTTATAGGTACAGAAAGCTGGCTAAAGCCTGAAATAAGTATTGCAGAAATTTTTACGAAGTCTCATACGGTGTTCAGGGAAGATAGATTAGGCAGAATTGGTGGTGGAGTGTTTGTGTCTGTCAGTAGTGGTTTATCTTGTAATGAAGTCGAAGTAGATACTCCGTGCGAATTGGTATGGGTGCAGGTTATACTTAACAGCCGAACTAAGTTAATAATTGGCTCCTTCTACCGATCCCCAGACTCCGGTGATATAGTTAATGAACAGTTCAGAGAAAATTTGAGCTCGTAACAAATAAATGCCCCACTCACACGGTTATAGTTGATGGGGACTTCAACCTTCCCTCGATATGTTGGCAAAAATACTTGTTCAAAACCGGTGGTAGGCAGAAAACATCTTCCGAGATTGTCCTAAATGCTTTCTCCTAAAATTATTTCGAGCAGTTAGTTCACGAACCCACGCGAATTGTAAATGGTTGCGAAAACACAATTGACCTCTTAGCCACAAACAATCCAGAGCTAATAGAGAGCATTATGACTGATACAGGGATTAGTGATCACAAGGTCGTTGTAGCTAGGCTCAATACAGTTTCTTCCAAATCCACCAGAAACAAACGCAAAATAATTTTATTTAAAAAAGCGGATAAAGTGTCACTAGAAGCCTTCCTAAGAGACAATCTCCATTCCTTCCGAACTGACTATGCAAATGTAGACGAGATGTGGCTCAAATTCAAAGATATAGTAGCAACAGCAATTGAGAGATTCATACCTCATAAGAGATGGAACTGGTCCCCCATGGCACACAAAACAGGTAACGGCAACGGAAAAAAGCATGCGAAGTTCAGAAGAACGCGAAGAACGCGAAATCCCGAAGATTGGCTAAAATTTACAGACGCGCGAAATCGGGCACCGACTTCAATGCGAGATGCTTTTAATAGGTTCCACAACGAAACATTGTCTCGAAATTTGGTAGAAAATCCGAAGAAATTCTGGTCGTATGTAAAGTACACAAGCGGCAAGACGCAGTCAATACCTTCGCTGCGCAGTGCCGATGGTACTGTTACCGACGACTGTGCCGCTAAAGCGGAGTTATTGAACGCAGTTTTCCGAAATTCCTTCACCAGGGAAGAGGAATGGAATATTCCAGAATCTGAAACACGAACGGCTGCTAGGATGAGTTTCTTAGAAGTACCTTAGGGGTTGCGAAGTAACTCAAATCGCTTGATACGGGCAAGTCTTCAGGTCCAGCTTGTATACCGATTAGGTTCAAAAATGGCTCTGAGCGCTATGGGACTTAACATCTGTGGTCATCAGTCCCCTAGAACTTAGAACTACTTAAACCTAACTAACCTAAGGACATCACACACATCCATGCCCGAGGCAGGATTCGAACCTGCGACCGGAGCGGTCACGACCGATTAGGTTTCTTTCAGATTACGCTGATACAATAGCTCCATACTTATCAATCATGTACAACCGCTCGCTCACCGATAGATCTGTACCTACAGATTGGAAAATTGCGCAGGTCGCACCAGTGTTTAAGAAGGGTAGCAGGAGTAATCTATCGAACTACAAACCTATATCATTGACGTCGGTTTGCAGTAGGGTTTTGGAGCATATATTGAATTCAAACATTATGAATCACCTCGAAGGGAACGATCTATTGATACGTAATGAGCATGGTTTCAGAAAACATCGTTTTTGTGTAACGCGGCTAGCTCTTTATTCACACGAAGTAATGGCCGCTATCGACAGGGGATCTCAAGTTAATTCCGTATTTCTAGATTTCCGGAAAGCTTGTGACACCGTTCCTCACAAGCGACTTCCAATCAAGCTGCGGGCCTGTGGTGTATCGTCTCCGTTGTGCGACTGGACTCGTGATTTCCTGTCAGGAAGGTCGCAGTTCGTAGTAATAGACGGCAAATCATCGAGTAAAACTGAAGTGATATCGGGTGTTCCCCAGGGAAGCGTCCTGGGACATCTGCTGCTCCTGATCTATATAAATGACCTGGGTGACAATCTGAGCAGTTCTATTAGGTTGTTAGCAGATGATGCTGTAATTTTCCGTCTAGTAAGGTCATCCGAAGACCAGTATCAGTTGCAAAGCGATTTAGAAAAGATTGCTGTATGGTGTGGCAGGTGGCAGTTGACGCTAAATAACGAAAAATGTGAGGTGATCCACATGAGTTCCAAAAGAAATCTGTTGGAATTCGATTACTCGATAAATAGTACAATTCTCAAGGCTGTCAATTCAACTAAGTACCTGGGTGTTAAAATTACGAAGAACTTCAGTTGGAAAGACCACATAGATAATATTGTGGGGAAGGCTAGCCAAAGGTTGCGTTTCATTGGCAGGACACTTAGAAGATGCAACAAGTCCACTAAAGAGACAGCTTACACTACACTCGTTCGTCCTCTGTTAGAATATTGCTGCGCGGTGTGGGATCCTTACCAGTTGGGATGGACGGAGGACGTCGAAGGGGTGCAGTAAAGGGCAGCTCGTTTTGTATTATCACGTAATAGGGGAGAAAGTGTGGCAGATATGATACGCGAGTTGGGATGGAAGTCATTAAAGCAAAGACGTTTTTCGTCGCGGCGAGATCTATTTACGAAATTTCAGTCACTAACTTTCTCTTCCGAATGCGGAAATATTTTGTTGAGCCCAACCTACATAGGTAGGAATGATCATCAAAATAAAATAAGAGAAATCAGAGCTCGAACAGAAATGTTTAGGTGTTCGTTTTCCCGCGCGCTGTTCGGGAGTGGAATGGTAGAGAGATAGTATGATTGTGGTTCGATGAACCCTCTGCCTAGTACTTTAATGTGGATTGAAGAGTAATCATGTAGATGTAGATGTACAATACTAGCAAATACAGAATACACCAGAAGACATGACAATGTAGCAAAAACAATACATCAACAACTTGCCATACAACATAAACTAATAAAACAACACGTTCCCACATACAAGAATGCACCACAAAATGTTCTGGAGAATGATGAATACAAATTATACTGGAATAGAACCATTATAACAGATAAAACACCACCACATAACAAACCTGACATCATACTCACCAATAAAAAGAAGAAATTAACACAACTAATCGAAATATCCATACCCAATACAACAAATATACAAAAGAAAACAGGAGAAAAAATTGAAAAATACATCCAACTGGCTGAGGAAGTCGAGGACATGTGGCATCAGAATAAAGTTGACATTATACCAATTATACTATCAACTACAGATGTCATACCACACAATATCCACCAGTACATCAACGCAATACAGCTACATCCAAACGTTTATATACAACTACAGAAATCTGTAATTATTGATACATGTTCAATTACCTGAAAGTTCCTAAATGCAATGTAACATATACTGTACAGTTAAAAGGAAGTCACGCTTGATCAAGGTCCACGTCACTTTCCATTTTGAACCAGGCATAACGTCTGAGAAAGGAAAGAAACAATAATAATACTCCTTTTCAGCAATGCCTTTATACTGCGGAATGTTTAGTCTTCAAGAAGAGGGAAGAAACTAAAGGACTGTAGACAAAGAAAACAAGGTACCATGGAAAATACATGGTTCAATAAAAGTTGCTAGTACGAAGATCAGAAGAAGTAATGAACAAACCTATGCCCTAACTGATGCTCTCAGAAAAACGAGAATTTCGTTTTACGGTCGCTTGGTCCCGAATGAACCTGGAAAGACTGATTAGAAAATATTCGACCATTTCAATAAAAATCCGAATAGGCGTATCTATTGCTTCATGGAACCGAAAAAGGACTTAGCAGATACCAACGTTACACAAGCAGAAACACTAGGCAGCCAACTTTCCAAAACAGGATTAAGAAGTTCGGGAGTTTTTAGGAGAAGATCAGAAAGGGTATTACGGTGTGGTCAGATGAAAGTAGAAAGGAACACAGTGAAAGAATGAAAAATACTGTAAAGACCGAAAATCAAGAAATAAGACAATCATGAGGAAGTTATTTCGCGTGGTACATGCATGGTCAAATCGAAGAAAGAAGGATAATGAGCATATAAAAAAAATGTGGGCCGCAAATAGTATTCCCGAAGGGTCAGAAAACTTTTGAAAAACAAATCGAGTGGCGGAAATATCATCAAGGCAATCAATATCTGGGCCATTCCCGATATCAGATGCACTGCAAACATTGTGAATGGACACAATTAAAGCTTCACAATGTGGACTAAAAACTAGTGACAATTCACCCAGGTCGTGACGCCGCTTGCCTGTACTTGTCCAGAAAAGCAGGTAGTTGTGAAATCTTGCGAGTTAGGCAGACGGTGGAAGAAAAGAAGTATGCTTCGGCAAACTAAGTAAAAGATATCCAAGAATCTCCTCTGTTTGAAATCAACAACAGAAAGTTTTTCAAGATACGGGAAGTTAGAATCAAAACCGGAAAGCTGTACTTCAATGGCGAACTGACAGCCTGAGCAATAAAGCATAGCATGGGCACTTTTAGTAGATGATAGAAGGCGAAACAAGTAAAGAAAAGAGTTAGCCTTCGATGACCACCGGAATCTTGAAGGAGGATATCGAAGGACTAATTTTTCCTACACAGAACTAACGCTATCGAATCTGTATCCAGAAATCATCAAAATACCCCATGTGCTAATCCTGTAAAGAAGTTGACGAAACAATTGAATATATCTAAGATTGTTGCTGAAAGACCATTTAGGACGCAAAAATGGGAACATGGGTTTTCTTAAGTTGCAGCGCCAATTACCAAGAATCAAAACAAATGTTTAAGACAAAATGTACGTACTTTTCAATGTAGAATCTTATTCTGCAATAAAAAATGAGAGCTGGGGTGGCGGGCTAATTTTAGCACCAGCAGATATCCATCTCGAAAATAATCTTGGGATTCTGCACATTTTTTCTTGTAAAGCTTATTTTTCGAGTTATTCTGGTTTGTCAACTTAAAATTTACACCTTGTTTATACTGGAAAAATGGATTATTTGATAGTAAATGAAAATTCGATACATCTGAAACTAGAAAACACTACTAAAGGACGCAAGTAAAATAATTGCCTTGAATCTTATATATCGAGAAACGGAATGAACGAGAGTGACTCATAAAACAGTAATTCCGAGATAAAAATATCTCAGACTGAAAATTTCTTGCTCTGGTGCGGTAAAAACGGTCAATATTGTACCTACTACCGCTACAGGCCCTGCAGCTGTTTTCTTCCTCAAAAGTGATCATGCGAAAGTCGATAGGTACAGAGCAGTTGTGAAGCCGGGGTGTCAATAAAAGTAGCCCTTTTAAGTATAAAGGAAATTACAGAAATGAAGAGCTTAAATGGTCTTACCATTCATTTACAGTGAAATACGCAGTGAAAAATACATTTATATGGAATGTGCTCAGTGACCGCTCCAACATCGATACACAGCTGTGCACGTCTGAACATATTCAGATACACCCGGCGTAAAGTTCGGATATCGATGGCGGAAACTTCACGGTTGGTGTTGTCTTTCAGTTCCTGAATCGTGTTTGGATTTGTTTCAGAGACCTTGCTCTCCAAGTGGCCCACAGGAAAAAATCACATGTCGTTAGATCCGACGAAGATGGTGGCCGTAAGTGTTTGCTGATAGCTTGTACCTCAGTGAATACGACATGGGCTCGTTCCAGGACATCTTAGACGTGCGGCATGTTGCCCCATCTTCTGATAGAACCAGTACTGTCTTTCATATTCAGTGAACTGAGCACATAATGTATCAAAAATTTTCATATGCGCAATCTTGCTGAGGGCAGTGTCAAAGAATATCTGTTCAGTTGTGCGCTTTCCTACTAAACCGCACCAAAAGCCGATTTCTTCATCATGGAGTGGTTGCTGACACACAGTGTTAGGAATCTCCATTGCCCAGTATCTCATGTTCTGTGAATTCACGTGACCGGAAAGATGAAATCATGTTTCATCTCTTATGATGTGATGGAAAAAGTATAACAAATCATCGCTGATGTTATTCAAAAGGCACGTGCAGTAATCTACACGTTTCTGACTGTCATCCACCCGTAACTGCCGCACAACCGTCACATGATACGGCTTCAAATTAAGATTTTCCAATATCCACTGGAAACTCCTCCTATTTACTGGCGCCTGTTGGACCAGTTTAGATGCAGATTTCTTTGGCCTCTGAATGATTCTTCGGCGAATTACTGCAATAACTTCTGCTGTGCAAACTGAAGGGATTCTTTGTCGTTTTACAGGTTGAATAGATCTGTAGGTGCGCCAGTTTTTATATAGGCTCTGTGTAGATTTCTTTGCTGTTAGTCCTCCATCCGCATACTTGACCCCAAAAATTTCGCAACTTTCCTTAGTCGAACCTGTTGTCACATATGATTCCAAAATTTCAGTTTTCTCTTCTATTGAGAAAGTCATTTTACAGTAAAGAGAAACGTTTATCTACACTGACGAAATAAACCGATTCTGACAGAAGAATGCTAACGATCGATTATGACATAAAACTGTCCATTGTTGTAGCCGTTTATTTCAGAAGCCGAAATTTTGCATTCGTATTAAAAGGGGAGGCGGGCTACTTTTAACTGCGTCACCCTACACTTATTGAAAAATATACTAACGACGGAGGATGAGCGCCAAGAAGAACCTAGGATTTGATATAGACTGTCTTAGATGATCACGTTACGTATCACATTTCAGGAATGTCGGAATCAGAAAAAGTGTTTACGAAAAGGAGGATTATGGTTTAGTGTCCTGTCAACGACGAGTTTATTACAGACACACTTGGGAAGGATGAGGAGCACCCCGGCATTAGCCCTAAGCTACTGAGGGAAATCACAGATAGCAGGATGGGAATTTGATCCGACGTTTTCTTGAATGCGAGTCCAGTGCGCTAACCGCTGCGTCACCTCGCTCGGATTATTTACGTGAAAGTAGATACAACCGAACCATTGCAACAAAGACATCACAGTTGTAAGGTAACAGCCAACAATGAGCCCGCCAGTAGTCTGGTAATCAGTGGCGAAATGGGCATTATACGCCTGTGAGTAATTTTATGCTTTGGTATCATGTATGGGAGATAAAACGCCCGAATAGAAAATTGAAACAAAATATAGTAATCGTCACAGTCACAATAAATCACTCTTGTTCTCTCAGCCAACAGACGCGCGCATTTGGTACTCATGTTTTCACTTATTTGTTCCAGTAGCACGAACGTAGTAGGTCCTCCGTAGGTGGCTTCCAATTTGCATCATTACGTAACCCCCTATTCCATCTCTGCACTCCATATACACTCTCCACTCGTCCTACAAACTCGTGAAAGAAGTTATCAAACCTCCTGTGTGAAATGACTACGGCAATACTCACCCAGTGAACATTCAGTTTACGATGAAATTTTATCATTTTTACCTTGTTAAGACTTGAAGGCTATTTATCTATAATTTTTACAAAACTACTGACAGTATTTCAAACGTCCAGGAAAATAACTTTATTTTTGCACTTATTCTGTACCCGGTCTGTGTTGTATTTATCCGAAAGCTGCGAATTCTACATGAAAGCTCTTCATTTTCTTAAATTCAGTGCCCACGAACAACATGTTCTATTCGAAGCAACCCTATCTGGGAGCTATTTTGCATGTAATGGAGAGAGAATTTCGATCTCCTAGTGTATATAAATCACCCAGATTTCATTCACTTTGTCTTGCCATGAATCTGTTGTAAGTTCGGTCACCCTCAAGTTTTCCCTCTCCGCAGAACTCTTTTTAAGAATACTTATTAGACTCTCGTCGCTCCACTCTCTTTGCTGATCCAAGCAACTTTGGCAAAGAAGAAGTAACAAGATTATGTTACACCACTTCCAGGCTTCATAAAACTTTGCAGCGTTGCCCATTTTCTCCTGTGATATTAGATTTGCACACGGATGATGGAACATACTTTCTTTGATTTGAAGTTCGTAGAACTCAAGTATAGGAAATGCTCGTCAATGACCTCGTGGCATCCAGTGTGCATTCCCTGCTCTCTGCACTAACATTACAGAGGTCTCTGATTTTATTCTTTAACTGAAAAATTAACTTTGTGTCCTCTTTGTCTCAATAATTGAATATATTTTGCTATTTGCTTTGATTGCACAACTACAGGGTGCACGGAATGCAGTCCTGATTGGTCGCCTGCTAACTGAATTGAATTAAGGAAAAGTACTACTGGAGAAATACATTTATATTTCTGAGAGGATATGTGAGAAACGGAGACGGATGAGTGACTTTCCATACACACTAAAGTCAAGTGGCGTTATTAATGATCGAATAAGTTGATTGCCATCTCCGATTAAAAATTATGTAAGATGAGTTAACAATGCACCTTCTCACCTTTCTAACGCATTTACCTGAGAGGAAAAGAAGCACTGAGAAAATTTCAGGTCGAGCATAAACAAAGCAAGGAGAGACACTCTATGCACCAAAACGTTTTGGCCATCTGCTCAATTGCATACTGGAAAACAATACAGCAACGATTCTGCGTGATATGGGTTCGATAACTCCAAGGTAGGTTTCCTCACTCAATTCACTTAACTTATTGGTTCTGTTTTTGAGAGCACTATCATACTACTCAAACCAATGCCGCACAATTTTTGGGTATCTGATTCGGGCAATCAAGGTGTTGGAAGATGCCATCAATGTTGGGGAAGACATCAAGTATGAACGGATTCAGGTGGTTCACAATAATGTTCACGTGTTGCACAACTGTCGTTGTGCCATAGACTACTATTACAGGTTCCATGAAATCCGAGATAAATGTCCCTCGTAGCATAATCTGCCTGCTGCGCGTTGATCCTTGTAATTATAGACAAATAAACATACACCGTCCGAACCGGTCGTGAAGGTTTCCCAAAAGCACTCGACAGACCCGTCTGGTGACCCATCCAAGTAATAGCCAAGCCAGATAGCGCTTAACTTTGGTGATTTGCGTTGAATACTCCATAATATTCGTTCCTTTTGACAGAATCAAATCAGTTATATAAGAATCACGACTTCATGTGACCGTAATATTCTGATGCAAAAACGTGTGTAGAAATTACGATTGCGCATACGCTCTGTCTCCGATGTCAGAGCTGTCCACAAGCATACCAGTAAACAATTTTGCGATAGCCGACTGTAGTAAGATACAATGTCAGGCAGCTTAGAAAACCAACTAGCAAACTTGAAAGGAAAGCGAGCTTGGGAGAGGGCTAATGCTACTCTGTTTTGTACGGCTGTTTATGAATCTACCACAAAAAGCCAGTTTGTCTATTTTGAATAGTGCAGAGTGTCTCAAGACACTTTAGGGAAAAGAAAAAAAGTTCGTTACAGCATGTAAATTTTTTTTCGTTTCTTTGCTACTGGATAATCTCAACAGCATTGTCATTATCAAGTAACGTACCGAAACATGCAACACTCCGCAACAGATATGGCACGTTCTCCTGTTTTCTTGTGGAACGTGCACTGACCACTGTATAAGCAAGTGTGATTAATCTGAACGTCACTACCTAGTCGATACTTTATGTATCTGTTAGCGTTACCCTATAGGGAAACTCATTCCTGTAGCGACTGCACCTGAATATAGGTTCCACAATACAGAATTATTAGTATACGTACAAGCAATTATAGTTTCAACGCAGCTGCCTTATTATACTCTCACAGAGATTCCGTAGTTTTTAACTGATAGCTTATGTGTATTAGTGACTCCTTTGAAGCTGATGATAGTATTAGATAATAATCACAGTCAACTCTCTTTTTACGTAAACTGTGAAAAGTTACGAAAATGTTTTTAAACTAGTGCGCAGTGCGAACTACGTATGACAGACTTGTAATAGTTTGTTACTGAAAACTCTATTCTGACTACATCCGTTCAAAATTAGGGAAGAAAAACGAATATTAACGGTAACACCTTCATCTAAATGATTTTAAATCAGCGGCAGTAGCGAGAAGTACTTACGTAAAGTTTGATCAAGAATTTTTCCGTCAAACGAAAATTGCATTCTTTCGCTCGTTGAAATTTATCAACGCCTCACTGATATTAAGCTAAAAACCAAGTCAGCGATATATTTTACTGCCTTTGCTGGTTTTCTTTTATTTTTCTGTAATGAGAAAATCTGATTTCTTTTGCTTCTTACTTCTTACAAAATGCAATAAGCTTTGTAGTATTTATATCCTTATCAGCATATATCTTTGAATTTCAAGTAATTCTTTTTGTACGTGTATTTTCCTTCTTTTCTTAAAATAAGATAGTCAAATAACACTCTAAGATAACATAGCGATACTCCGTATGCTTTTTGTTACACACTGCGACTGCAGCGCACCAAGTGGCCAGGAAGTTGCAGTGTTGAGTTCGGGGAGATCTTGTGAAAGCGAAACCTAATCACAATTGTTTATATTGGTCTGTAGAATGGTTTTTACAAACGGGAGCGTCTGTAGCGCAATAAATTGGAGCAACAACAAGGAGAAGACAGTACAGTTGTCTTTTTTTTATTTTTTTTTTTAGGTTTCCTAACGACCCAAGGAGGTGTGAACCGTTACATTACAGAACAGTTTATTTTCGAGTTTATTTATTGGAGTATGTCGTGTTCTACAAGAAAAAAAATTGCTAGGAAACAGCAGAAGACCTGACATTTTGCAGAAAAGCGTTGCGTATCTACTAAAAAAGGTGAAGTTATCTTCACTACACTTGTCAAATCAGTGAATGAGAAACATGGGAAATGTTTAACGTAGCAGGTAAACTACTACAACCGTAGCAGAAGAAAAAACCGAATTGTCTTGATAACAAAAGAATAAAAGCAATAAGACTGTTTCCAAATAGAGAAGAAACCAGTTCCACGATTATTTCTGACTCTGAGCCACAGACGGCAAGAATCTTCAACAAATTCGCTTTTGAAACAAAAAGATTACGTTTAAAAATATGTATTTATTAGGATGTTGAGATAAATGTACGACTATGCGAAACATTAGGCTCCATACAAAGTTGTTACGTGTCAAGGGAAGTGCCTGTCATAATAATAACAGGCAACCAATGAAATATATTCTTCTCATGTATGAAACGTGTGTTTATAGTCTCTTATTTTCAGCGGAGTAAGCTGCAGTTATACACATATTCGAAATTATTTCTTCATCATTAAGTTATAGCATACGTCACTGAATCAGGGAGATTCGACTGATTTTTACATGGTCATGCGAGTCTCTTGATAATTTACTAATGCTTCGAATGCAAAAAAGTAATAACTATTTCGTCAAGTAACTAGAAAACAATTAAAAATAAACTTTAATTTTACGACTGTTTTCTCGCCGCTTGGGGAGCTAGTGTTGCACCAATGTCAGATGGTAACAATTTTCACAACCTTGAGTGTCTCGACTGTGTATGTTAGATTGTGATCGAATTATTTAAGAATTTTTTGCGTTGTATTTAACGCAGTCACGACTACCTAGGGTGTACTTAGGATATCTGTTTACATTTAAAAAATTTAAAACTTATTTTTATCTTTAAAATTGGGTTGATAAATGTCAATAAAGGGTAATTTATTTTAATTGTATGTCGGGATGTCAATATTATTCTAAATAGTGTAGCGTTATTGTTTTTCTTCCGACTTCAATATCAGGTACAGCCGATGCGTCGCAAATGCACAAGTGCCAGTAGATTCTCGTAGTTCTCCTTAATGGACTCGAAAAAAAGAAGGAAACAAAATTCCTATGTGCCACTACCGTAGCAGTCCACACAGTTAAACAATTTAAACAGTTAAACCTCTTCAGTTGCTGGTGATACGCAACCCAATATAGATCTCTAATTGGAAAGGTCACTCAACACTGGCAAACTAGAAGTAACAGTGTTGCTGTAGAAATGTCTTTAATAATTGTTCTTTAAAAAGCCTGGTCTCTTTTTTACTATTTCAGCGAAGATCGTCTCAAAATCTCGGGAAAATTTGTATTGTACATACAAGATTAGTTTTTGTTATCCAATGCTAGGATGTGTCACATTAAATACAGTGTACTTGAAACATTACCTCGATCATGGCCAAGATTCGATCTACACACAACTACATAATAGCAACAACTCAGTTACCTTAGTGTGTGCTACGAGAATCTCTGGCAATACTCCACAGAAGAATAAGGATAACAGCCCGCTATGGCAAATCAGTAACAGAGTCGCAATCATTAACACTTGTTCCTTACAGCTTTAAACATACTAATATAATAGAAAATAAGTATTCAGGTCCGTTCGTTAACTCGTTACAGAAGGTCTCCCTTTACCACGCGAATCGTCAGGTGAATCCTAACTCTATTAACCAAGAAAACTGAAACATATTCGTTCAAAAATTTATCTTGGGAGGATGTGCGAAGTGACAAATATCGTCTGCAGTTTCCTCCTATTGTGACATACAGCACCCAATATCTCGCTCCCTTCAGCGATCTTTACCAAGACTATCTCCCTCCAAGACTCGCTCGAATTCTAGTTCTGTTGAAGTGGTACTGCCTGTCTGAACCATATTAAAACTGATTGAAACCATTGATCTGGAGAAATTTTAGTATTGTTGATGAAGGCCCTAGGCTGCATTCTCAGTTGGCCGCTCCGACGGTAGACTTTAACTTCTCTGGATTGTGCAGGAGCATGTTACAGCGCAAATCGCCAATTCTCGAGCGTTGATATAGTGCGTCTCGATTTTATAGCAGCTGCAACCCATACTTCTACAAGAATTTTTCACATTTACTTGGATACGAATCATATTTCCAGATGCTGAATCAAAAAGTGATGTAGGAAACAATCGTGTGTTTGCGACTTGACACAGCGCAAACCATCCCTAGACGTCAATACGTTAACGTGATCTGTGTTGTATATGTTGTGACAGCCAAGTCACAATGAGAGGAAGCCGAAAGGCACGCGTTAAGCTCACGCAGATTGGCGTGAGGTCTGGAACAGTTAAAGGAATTAATAGTAGCAAATAAAGTACGTAGTTGATGTAATACTTAACTTTAATCCACAATTGTAGAACATCTCTCTTGACGGTGCATGTTATAACCACAATATAAAATAATATCAAATGCTATGGCGCCTTGCTAGGTCGTAGCAAATGACGTAGCTGAAGGCTATGCTAACTATCGTCTCTGCAAATGAGAGCGTATGTAGTCAGTGATCCATCTCTGGCTAAGTCGGCTGTACAACTGGGACGAGTGCTAGGAAGTCTCTCTAGACCTGCCGTGTGGTGGCGCTCGGTCTGCAATCACTGACAGTGGCGACACGCGGGTCCGGCGTATACTAATGGACCGCGGCCGATTTAAAGGCTACCACCTAGCAAGTGTGGTGTCTGGCGGTGACACCACAGTATATACAGACAGCAAATTTGTAAGTCATATGGGAGAACCTCATATGGAACAGCTCAAGAACGAATTTGAGATACGTCCTTTCAAGAACCACGTTTATCCATATACGAGCCTCGAGTTATTCTCAGATTGATCAGCGTATAGTTGTAACGAATGTAAAAATTTAGGATGAGAAACAGACGATTATTAACGGCGAGCCGTACAGCAAATACTGACTTACTGATTTGTGCTGTCATTTGAGAAAAACAGCGAATGGATTTTCGTACTGTGCAAGCAGACTTTGTGCCATGTAGGGATTTTTTTCTCTAAGAACTCTATTGTTGTTGTAGTTGGAAAATATATGCTACCTGATAAAAAACGTGAAGTACTCAGAAGATATGGTCTGATGTCAGTGTAGCTTCGTCCACGTATACACTATCAGCTGGTATGTAAATGAGTTGGAATTACCTGTGACGGGTAGAATAGGCAGCAGGGCACATTATAGTTGTTACCAGGGCTGTTAGAGAATAATGGTCGGGAGCAGAGTCGGATGTTGAGTGATCGCTGTGCGCGTATGCTTCTGGTACAGTGTTGTCAGCACCGGTAATATGCTGAAAGGGACTTCGTTGTGGGTCTCCACTTGGATGGCTAGGCAAGGCTTTTGTGGCATTCTGATGTAACAATGGCCCGATGTTGGACTACATGGGAGCTTGAGAAAAGGTGTACTCGTCTTTGAGGTTCCAGTCGACAACTGACCACAACAAAGAAAGATCGCCGTATTGTGCATCAAACACATCGTAACCCCTTTCACTTCTGCGCCTGCTATCTGAGAACAAGAAAAGGACCCGATGCCATCCCGCTCCATTGCTCGGAGACTAAGAGAACCTGGGCTAGGGTACAGAAGTCCCATGGGTACCCTGGTGACTACACCACACCGCAACACAACGGCTGCGTTTGGAATGATGTCGCGGCCGGGAAGCATGGACCGTTGATAGATGCCGTCGTATTGTCTTCAGCGATGATTCCTCACACCCGCCAATAATCACCGTCGGTGAGTGTGGTGGTAACCTGGTGGCATGTCCCATTCTTCCATTGATTTGGACAGACACAGTGGTCTTATTCCTGTCATCATTATATGGGGAGCCACAGGGTATGACTTCTGGTCAAGGATGGTAGCGATTGAAGGCACTTTGATGGCATAACAGTACTTCACAGCCATTATGCACCCCGTTTGTTATCTGGCATACAGTCGTATCATTGTGACATTTTTCAACAGGACAAGTCCCGTTACTGTGTGAACTGTCTGTGTGATATTGAGGTTCTCTCGTGGCCATCATAATCCGCAGACACGTGTCCAATGGAACATGCACTACTGGCAATTAAAATTGCTACACCACGAAGATGACATGCTACAGACGCGAAATTTAACCGACAGGAAGGAGATGCTGTGATATGCAAATGATTAGCTTTCCAGAGCATTCACACAAGGTTGGCGCCGGTGGCGACACCTATAACGTGCTGACATGAGGAAACTTTCCAACCGATTTCTCATACACAAACAGCAGTTAACCGGCGTTTCTGGTGAAACGTTGTTGTGATGCCTCATGTAAAGAGGAGAAATGCGTACCATCATATTTCCGACTTTGATAAAGGTCGGGTTGTAGCCTATCGCGATTGCGGTTTATCGTGTCGCGACATTGCTGCTCACGTTGGTCGAGATCCAATGACTGATAGCAGAATATGGAATCGGTGGGTTCAGGAGGGTGATACGGAACGCCGTGCTGGATCCCAACGGCCTCGTATCACTAGCAGTCGAGATGACAGACATCTTATCCGCACGGCTGTAACGGATCGTGCAGCTACGTGTCGATCCCTGAGTCAACAGATGGGGACGTTTGCAAGACGACAACCATCTGCACGAACAGTTCGACGACGTTTGCAGCAGAATGAACTATCAGCTCGGAGACCATGGCTGGGGTTACACTTGACGCTGCATCACAGACAGGAGCGCCTGCGATGGTGTACTCAACAACGAACCTGGGTGCACAAATGGCAAAACGTTATTTTTCCGGATGAACCCAGGTTATGTTTACAGCATCATAATGGTCGCATCGGTGTTTGACGACATCGCGGTGAACGCACATTGGAAGCGTGTATCCGTCATCGCCATACTGGCGTATCACCCGGCGTGATGGAATGGGGTGCCACTGGTTACACGTCTCGGTCACCTTTTGTTCGCATTGACGGCACTTTGAACAGTGGACGTTACATTTCAGATGTGTTACGACCCGTGGATCTACCCTTCACTCGATCCCTGCGAAACCCTACATTTCAGCAGGATAATGCACGACCGCATGTTGCAGGTCCTGTACTGGTCTTTCTGGATACAGAAAATGTTCGACTGCTGCCCCGGCCAGAACATTCTCCAGATCTCTCACCAACTGAAAACGTCTGGTCAATGGTGGCCGAGCAACTGGCTCGTTACAATACGCCAGTAACTACCCTTGATGAACTGTGGTATCGCGTTGAAGCTGCATGGGCAGCTTTACCTGAACACGCCACCCAAGCTCTGTTTGACTCAATGCCCAGACGTATCAAAGCCGTTATTATGGTCAGAGGTGGTTGTTCTGGGTACTGATTTCTCAGGATCTATGCACCCAAATTGCGTGAAAATGTAATCACATTTCAGTTCTAGTATAATATATTTGTCCAAGAATACCCGTTTATCATCTGCATTTCTTCTTGGTGTAGCAATTTTAATGTCCAGTAGTGTATAATACTATCATGAGTGTTAAAATATCCTACTAAACTTAACTGCTGTTTAAAGATATGTTTCCCATACAAGGGATGCCACATACAGCAACATCACAGCAGACAGGGAATGAGTGTTCGAAATATAGTCTGCCATAATATGTAAACTGGGGCGCACTGTGATGCTACACGTTATCTACACATGAAAGTCTAGTGTGTCCGCCCCCTGCTTCTCGTTACTGAATTGTAACCAACTTGTTTACCTCGTGTCTCGAAGATGTTGCCCCAATTTCTTCTACATCGTCCGCGACCTCTAGCGCATCATGATGTGGCAAGTGGGTAGGTTAAAATTTCTAAGCATGTAAGAATTGTAAAATATTAGAATCCCAATTAATTTTGTTTTGATTTCATCAATCGCAAATCAGTAAAACGATTTCAAGTGCCAGTCTGTCGTTAACACGAGTATTCAAAACAAGACTCCCGGTCATTAATCATTAGTTCTGGGGCATCGCAAATGTTACAAAAATGTTTCACACCATCTTAGAATCAACATGAGATCGCACAGATATGTTTTCCGAGGCAACTTTAACAGTTAATTCCGACTTTACGTGGAGTTGCACTTCACACACTAGTACCCATATTGCCACCTCGAAAACCGATCGTAGACTGCCTCGTGAGCTACCTTAGCAGTCTGGCGATTCTACTTTCAGGGCGTACTTGTGACTGGTACATCCTCTCCATCAATAAGTAGTGACTAAAATTTGTAATTAGCATTCCCTGATGAACTGAGTGACATCGAAATTATTATTAACAGGTTCTCAGTTCAAGTAGCGTCGTCGGCTCGGTTGGAGCTGTATTTTAATATAATAAATAATAAAAGATTCGCTTGTCGGCACTCATCGTGGTAGACGAATCCCCACTGTCACTCCCTGTTCCAGTACGATGAAACTCTTACTCACCAGCCCGTTCCACTCTTGAGACACCATTTGGCGCGTCGTCCAACGAGTCTCCGTTGCGATCCTACCAAACCGCCAACCTGTTCGTAACAAAATGTTCCTACACTGTGCATTAAAACATAGCAACAAAATGTAATAAACGCAGGCATCGACGTGGCATAAACGCAAATTTTACTTGTTTTGTAATCACCTCGCAACACATACCATATCAACTCATGGAGTTTCATGTCAATTACTTGTCCATTTCTGGGTGATTCCCTTTGTCAGGTAGTGATTCGGTCTTTCAAAACGAAGATCTGGTTTATGGCATACGTTTCTAATTTATTTATTTATAGACAGAGGATCAAAAACTTTATTAAAAAGAGGAAACACTGATTAGGAATGACTTTTTTATTTTTAGTTCCAGAGAAATTATTGTTGAATAGCACTGATGCTGATGTCAGCTTTTTGGACCAGATCACATCTGATCACTATTAACACATAGTTCCAATAATTTCTTTTTTAATTTTGTACTGCACTGCAACATGTCAATGAGAGGTTTTAATGGAACATGCTGCGACAGCATTGCGAAATGGGTTCGTGGCAGGCAAAGTGATTGTCCATAAAACTTGGAATTCGAAGCTATAATATGCAGCAAATTATCAATTTGTCATACTTTGAAATATATTCATGGAACACAATACTTCGTTTTTTCTTTCTGGTCTAATCTTTTTAACCTTTGTTTATCCTCGAGAAAACGAAAATATCAATCATGTACGACAATCTTATCCATATGTACTAGTGCATGTGACTGCTTTAAAATAATAATTATGGCTTAGTTGCAGTATAGTGCAAAGAAAAACCGAAATTTTCAGTATCACTCTTACTTGCAGGTGAACATTTCTCGAAATGTGCGTAAAACACGCTCCCACCACTTTCCCACACTACTGAATTCATCTAGCACTTGCAAGGACTCGTATATGGCCATGCAGTCACATAACATTGTCCTACAATACTAAATCTTCATTTCATCATGTGGATGTTTTTCGGTAAATATAGCGCCTATAATCAGGGCGACAATGACAATTACAACTTTATACTATTTAACTACGAAAAGCAACTTTTCTTCGTACTTGCATTTGCAACGGCAGCAACTACTTTCCATTCTGGTTACTAATAAATAACTATGAAATGAAAACGAAACGGCGTTATACATAACTTGGCCACATGCATTGTATAATATGACAATTCTATAGATACAACTAGTCTATGGGAATAGTTTTTGCTTGTTTACAATGCTGCATACCATTCTTCCAAATGTCTATGTCACATCGAAGCTGACAGGCTTACTCAACTGAGAGTGCTGTAATCTTCGTGTATCCAATTTTCCTTTATGGGGCTGAAACTTAGACAATAACTGAAGGTTCAAAAAGTGTACGTACAAGAGGTTCCGGAAAATATCATTGGTACTCAAAGGAACCAACAAATTAATCCTTCAAGAACTCAGGCTGGAGAAGAGGTTGTCCAATAGCTGTTCCCAGCAAAACCTGCGGGCCTTAGGTCACTTATTTAGACGGCAGGAGGATGGTTTGGAGACAATGATTATCCGAGGAAAGGTGGGGGGTAAATATTTCAGGGAACATCATCGAGACAATAGGTGGACCAGATGATGGAGAGAACTAATCAAACAATACACCAGCTACTTCGAGATGCAGGGACCGGGATCTATGAAGACACTGTTAAAGGCTCATGCGAGTGGTCAACAACTTGCAGTTATGACAGACAGAGTAGTGAAGGAATGGACAATGACACTCGGAGCAGTTGCATGGGGGCTTAATTAAATATAATGAATGCAAATATTTTTTAATTTTTAGTAGTTGTCTGTCCGATTACGAAGTCTCGTAAACGGTTGGCACTAACTAGTTTTAGTACGCAATGTGACTGCATAGAATAACAACAAAGAATGAAAGAAAATTTCCGTTTACACAATTAATTAATGAAGTCCCCAGCAACTATAAAACGTACGAAACCAAAACACAAGTGTAATTGTTCTGTGTGTGGAAGTGTGATTCAACGTACACATCTGGCACGGTTCTTCGTCAATAAGACAAGATATTTTGAACACCATTTATACTGAAGCAATTAAAAAAATATATAAATACTATAATTGCGTAATGAAACCAGAATTACACTCTAATACAAGAACACAAGCCAGATGCTTTGTTGACTGAACCTGTAATGACGCATTATTTAAGACATTGAAATAATAAAAAGAAAAGGGAATTTTTTTACCTTCATATATATTGACGAAAAGCACTCTGATCATGACAATATCTCCACTCGAACATCATCTGCTGTCTAGCCCATCAAACGACTGCATACAACATGGCCACAAATAGCACAGCTATCAATATCCTCTCAGCAAGATCTGCACAAGCACTTACTACGACGACATCTCAACGACGACTTGACTCCTACTACTTCTCAACAAGCACTGACTACTGCCACATCTCGACAAGCACTGCCAGTGGAGGCGGCGGAATAATACTCTTTGGCGCAATCTCTGGCGCTGTGGCTCAGTGTAACCACCTTTCACAGTGTATCTGAACGTGTATTAATCTTGACTGAATTGAAACTAAAAGGAAAACTACTAGTTTTCACGAGGAGAGCCAAAGAAGAAAATTCACAAATGACAGAGAAGCAAATACATTGATAACGGTAGTACTGTCATTCCCAAAAGTAAATGGATATGAGCTGTCTGTTCTTCTGGACAGCTGTGAAACATCATATGTGAGATGAAGAGGATCACTGCTATTAATTGCAGCGGCACATTACGCAGAAACAGCGGTGACGAACGAAATTGTGTACCAGACCGGGATTCTAACCCGGGATCTCTTTCTAACTAGGCAGATGCGTTAACCACTGCACCATCTGGAACACTGCGTCATCGTAACCGGCAGACTATCTCGGCACGCCTCACTGCCGATCCACAGTCCCACCGAGCGCCACCTATACCCAGTCCCTGTCCATTTTACTCCCATTCACTACTCTGAGATCCCCACAGAAGGTCTAACGTATTTGTGCATCCACACTGAAGAAGGTGGCTGCACAAAGAGCTCAGCACTCTCAGTTTATAAATTCTGGTTAGCACTCCGTCGTCAGGCCACGAGAGGCCTACCGGGACCATCCGACCGCCGTGTCATCCTCAGGGGAGGATGCGGATGGGAGGGGCATGGGGTCAGCACACCGCTCTCCCGGTCGTTATGATGGTATTCTTGACCGAAGCCGCTACTATTCGGTCGAGTAGCTCCTCAATTGGCATCACGAGGCTGAGTGCACCCCGAAAAATGGCAAAAGCGCATGGCGGCTGGATGGTCACCCATCCAAGTGCCGGCCACCCCCAACAGCGCTTAACTTCAGTGATCTCACGGGAACCGAGGTATCCACTGTGGCAAGGCCGTTGCCCAGAAAGCCTGGTTAGGTCTCCATATTTCTAAATCACTGTCAGCTTCATTGTGATGTACATTATTAAAATAATTCTATACAGCATTGGAAACAACCAGAAGCTATTCCCATAGACTAGTTATATCTATGGAATTGTCATATTATGCAATGCATGTAGCCAAGTTATGTATAACGCCGTTTCGTTTTCATTTCTTGAAAGACTCAAACGTTATCTTACACTAATTTGTACTGTTGTACACAATTATTTATTAGTAACCAGAATAGTAAGTAGTTTGCAGCTGATGCAGATGCAAGTAGGAAGAAAAGTTGCTTTTCATAGCTAAATAGCATAAAGATGTAATTGTGATTGTCGTACCGGTTATAGGCACTATATTTATTGAAAAGCATCTACATGGTGAAATGATTTAGCAGTGTACAGCTACTTTATGTGACTGCATGACAATTTACGAGGCCTTGCAAGTGCTACATGAATTCAGTAGTGTGGGAATATGATGGGAATGTGCTGTGTGAACATTTTGAGCAATGTTAACTTGCAAGTAAGATACATACATAAAAATTTTAGTGTTTTCCTCTGGATTATACAGATAACCAAGCCATAATTCTTATTTTAAAAGGCCACATACATTAGTATGTATGGGTGTGAGTGTGTGGGTGCTATTTTGTCATTCTGTGCAATGGATTAATCTGAGATGTACCCTTTACCTGTGGCTCCTGCAAGATGCAATTTCCACCCCCACACTACTACAGAAGTCAGACAGACGCTCCTAACGTTCTAAAGAGAAATGCCTGAAAAATTTTCAACAATAAATACCTTCTGGAGTCGTCCACTGTAAGGAAATGACACAAAAATTCACAAAATTTCTTACGTAACTGGTGGGGACTTGGGTACTGGAGTAGTGCTAGTTAGTGTAAGAAAAACATGAAACTAAGGAAAATTATTATTTATTTTGCAAAAATTATGAGAAATCACAATGACACTTTTAGTTATGAACTGAACACGTTACTTCCTGGTTCTTTTCGGAATGTGAAATTACCTATCGAGGATAGGATTCGCTCATGAAATTTCTATACAAAGTTTAAGATTGTTATTGACTTCGCAGAATGGCTGAGAGGCGCTCCTACTCAACTTGAATAATTATCCGTTATAATGTTGCTAGGTACGGCCGAGGCTGTCGCGTGTGAAATGCAGTGAAGTGTACTGTTGTGGAGGAAATATGGGGATCGCAAGAGCTGTAGCACACAATACCGTCAGCTGCAATGACTGCTGTCTGCGCCGCTCGCCGCTGACAAATAAGATAACTCTCGTTCGATCTGGATTGACCTTCGCCAATCAAACTCTCCCTACACCTACAAGGACTCCTATTGGCCCCTAGTCTAACTATTGGTGTGGTACACCGGTCAGATAACCAGTCCACTGCGATGGCACTCAAAAATTCGCTCTCAGGCGTTTAACTATAACTCCGTCCATTCACACCGCACAATAAGTGTGGCGGCCAACACAGTGAACAACGCTTAATCGCAAGGACTCAATATAGAGTCGCACTCCGATTCGCTTTCGACAGAGGTGCTCTCCCAGTGAAGTACTGAGGAGAGACTTGTTCCTCACTGTTTGAGTACACATACAAGCACACACGCTGTCGTTGCGTGTTCTTGCTCCAAGAGCGACAACGGAACGACCCCTCTCCACACCAGAAGTGAAGGGGTATATCTTTTTGTCTCTTCCATTACTCCTTCAGCTCAAGGCGTCAGGAATATTGTCTGCCAACCAGCATTGCTCTTCTAAAACGGGAGAATGACGTTTCGTTTAAGGCGACCAATCCGGACATCTGTAGCATCCGCGTTTGGCGTTTGCTGTCTTCCTGTGAAAGTCTCTGAAACTGCGTGCTATACTTGTAAAGAATGTGTAGGCTGGGCGCTCCCACACAATGTAGCGGAATTTGCTTTTAAGCCAAACACGGGGTCGTTCTTCCTTTCACTTGGGCAAACGCTGTCTGCTCTATGGGCGGTCACCAGCCAACATAGGTAGGCTGAGTCGTCCTCTGAAGGGACCGACCCCCAGTGTGCGGTTTGCATCTCCCAAACTAAAAGCCCCTGTGACCGTCATGTCTTGAATGTGTGTGTGTGTGTGTGTGTGTGTGTGTGTGTGTGTGTGTGTGTGTGTGCCAGCCTCGAGTATTTCAATCTCAGTGTGCATTTGCGATTTATTAGTTATTTGCATATCGCTTACATGAATTCATACAACATTGACTTTTTTTTTACCGAGTTTGGGTTCGAATGAAGTGTCTTGATGTGTGGAATATGATTGTGAGGGCGGAATATGTAAGCAATGGAGGTAAGGAGACCACGAGGTCTTACATTTGTAAGATAATCGTTCTGTATGATTAATATTTTAGTTTTCTGAAGAATGACCAGAGATTAAAAAGATTGGACCATAAAGTAAACATGGAATATTTTGTCCCCTAAATATATTTAAAAGTATGATAAATAGCTAATTTGCTAAGTATTATGGGTTCAAATTCAAGTTTTATGGGACACTCACTTTTGCCTACCATTTCGCAATTCTGTCACAGCATGCTTTATTAAAACCTCTAAGAGATGCGATAGAGTGCAGTACAAAACTTAAAAAAAATATTGGAGCTATTTCTTAAAATTGAGCCAGTGTTTGATCTGACCCATATCGCTGCAGTCAGCATGAGTACCTTCTTGCCTGTGCTCTCATAGTAGCTGAGACACTGGCACATGTCACGTGAGTATCAGCACTTCCTTGTTTTGAATATAATACTGGGAACCATATTTGACCTTGTGCCAAGGGCATCGGTGGTGTGTGTGTGGGGAGGAGGGGGGGAGGGGAAGAGGCAGCATTGTAGCTTTTCTGCAGTTGTGATCCTGGTCACGTTAGTTTTACGACACCGATTCCACAGGACTACGTTCTAAAATGCCAACTGTTTTCAGGGATGGAAAAACTATCATTGGAGTACATACTTTAGAATAATGGGCACTAGTTTGGTGACTAGGTGTATGTGTGGAAATTAAAATTATGACTCTTGCACTTTCTTTCCATTGCAGGCGTATTTTTGCGGACATTTTAGAATATTTTGATATTTGAGAAGCATCACTGATGTGGAGAAGGATTCGCACCAATATTGCAGTATCTGAGAAGCATAATGGATGTTGAGAACAATGTATGAGTCAGTTGCATCCTAAACAAAGTATTGTACTTCGAAAGTAAGAATTATCTTTTTCACCAGTTCAGACATAATTTTCTACAGTGCAGCCACCTACACATTCGAGCAAAGAATGTGCGATGCACAGATCGAACTAGGCTCGTTTTCGACAGTTCAGCCAACTGTTGGTGACAGGAGCAACTGGGATGTGAAACAGAACTGATTTTACTTGTGTTAATATTTAAGGTAAAATTCATATTGGACAAATACGTATTCCTAATTTGTTATTTCTACACTGACAAAAATATCACAACACCAAGAAGAAGTTGTGCGAGATAAACGATAGTTAGTGGCCGTGTTTCTACATCTTTTCAAATTTCGCGCCAGTCGCATAAGAACGGCACTAGTAGCGCCACTATGAGGATGAAAATCAGGTTTGCTGTAAAGAGATGCTGTAATGGTCGTGAGCGTTAGTTACCTTTAAGATTGGATGTGCCGGTTCATGTCAGTCAAGAATGCCTTTAAAGAGACAAAGATGCCATTATCAACACCTCACTTAGTTTGAACGAAGTCGTGTAATAGGGCTACAAGTTGCTGGATGTCCCCTCTGTGATATTGCAGGAAGACTTGGCAGGAATGTAGCCACTTTATATGATTGATGTCAGCAGTGGCCACGAGAATGTACCCTCGCAAAAAGACCAGGCTCCAGATGGCCACCTTCCACTGTCGAGAGGGAAGGCCATCGTGTTGGGCGTGGCGCATTGTACCGCATCTGCAGCAGTAATCTGAATCCTGCCCACTGCATCACTTTAGAAAATGAGACAAATTAGAAAATAAATAAATTATTGAGAACGTTCTAAGTGCCATACGAGCCTACTGATTCATTCTTAGCGCCAATAAGAAAGTTTTTACAAGCTGATCCTTGAAAAGCAGTCACTCTTACTGATGCTCTCTACTTACATAAATAGTGCGGTTACCTATTTCTGACCGACAGTTTCGTCTGCACACTGCTGTTCACGTTTATATTACATTTGTTTTTGTTTGCACTAGTGTTCACTGTTTTTTCCAACAACTAATATAAAATGGTTCAAATGGCTCTAAGCTCTATGGGACTCAACATCTGAGGTCATCAGTCCCCTAGACTTAGAACTACTTAAACCTAACTAACCTGAGGACATCAACCACACCCATGCCCAAGGCAGGATTCGAACCTACGACCGTAGCAGCAGCGTGGTTCCGGACTAAAGCGCCTAGAAACGCTCGGCCACAACGGCCGGCATCTAATATAAATAACACAAATGTATATAAACATGAATAGCCGTCTGAAAATGAACTTGTCTGTTCCAAACTGGTAACGGCGCTATTTGAGCAAATAAATGACATTATTAACCCTAGGTTTCTAAACCATCGCAAAATTTAAGATTGCATTTGGTAGCAGTTCTCGGTTCGCGCCAATCTGATAATGTCAATATGAGGTGTAAAACAGAGCATTCTGTACTTATTTTGTAAGTGACATACCACTGGAGACCTTATAATTGTAATTAACTAGTGCATAAACTATAAATTATGATTTCCTTTGAATAAAATATTGAGTAGTAAAATTGCAATGGTTTAGTAACAATGTAATATCCCTCCCCTCTTTCGTGTTCCAGGGTTGCTTTTTTCTACACTGCAAGAATGATCTTGTATTTTCTACACAGCTGGTTTCAAAAATATCAATTTTCGACGTAATAAGACGGAAGTTTTTGTTCCAGTTGCCGTTAATGCTTAGGCACTACACTTTATTTGTGACAGTGCAAGTACAGAAGTAGTGCTTTAGGTTTTTAACTACAATAGTTGAACTATAGTCGAGAAAAACCACTTCTCATATCTTTTAAATTTTGGAACCCCAGAGGAACCACAGCTTGGCATAAAGACCATGCACAGTGTACAAACACATGTTCGAAAGACGTTCTCTGTGGTTTGGGACCTGGATCAAGTATGGAAACATGCAACATAAAACCGAGAATACAACAGCATTGAAACCAATTTATCTGGGAAAACAATATTTAAAACTATTTCCATTCCCACTCTTTATTTACTGAAACAAGTGACTATACTAACTAAACTTCGTCTGAACAGGTCTCGGAAGACTCAACGCCACCGACCGACCGCCGTGTCATCTACAGACCATAGGTTCCACTGGAGAGGCGTGAGATCAGCACTCCACTCTCCCGGCTGTTGTCAGTTTCCGTGATCGGTGAAGCTACACTACTGGCCATTAAAATTGTTACACCACGAAAATGACGTGCTACAGACGCGAAATTTAACCGACAGGAAGAAGATGCTGTGATATGCAAATGATTAGCTTTTCAGAGCATTCACACAAGGTTGACGCCGGTGGGGACACCTACAACGTGATGACATGAGGAAAGTTTCTAACCGATTTCTCATACACAAACTGCAGTTGACCGGCGTTGCCTGGTGAAACGTTGTTTTGATGCCTCGTGTCAGAAGGAGAAACGCGTACCATCACGTTTCCGACTTTGAAAAAGGTCGGATTGTAGCCTACCGCTATTGCGGTTTATCGTACCTCGACATTTCTGCTTGCGTTGGTAGAGATCCAATGACTGTAAGCAGAACATGGAAACGGTAGGTTCAGGAGGGTAATACGGAACGCCGTGCTGGAACCCAATTGCCTCGCATCAGTAGCAGTCAAGATGAGAGGCATCTTATCGGCATGGCTGAGTCACCAGATGGGGACGTTTGCAAGACAACAACCATCTGCACGAACAATTCGACGACGTTCGCAGCAGCATGGACTATCAGCTCAGAGACCATGGCTGCGGTTACCCCTCACGCTGCATCACAGACAGGAGCGCCTGCGAAGGTATACTCAATGGCGAACCTGGATGCACGAATGGCAAAACGTCATTTTTTTCGGATGAATACAGGTTCTGTTTACAGCATCATTATGGTCGCATCCGTGTTTGGCGACATCGCATTGAACTCATATTGGAAGCGTGTATTCGTCATCGCCATACTGGTGTATCATCTGGCATGATGGTATTGGGTGCCATTGGTTACACGTCTCGGTCCCCACTTGTTCGCAATGACGGCACTTCGAACAGTAGACGTTACATTTGAGATGTGTTACGATCTGTGGCTCTACCCTTCATTCGATTACAGCGAAATCCTACATTTCTGCAGGATAATGCACGACCGCATGTTGCAGGTCCTGTACGGGCCTTTCTGGATACAGAAAATGTTCGACTGCTGCCCTCCTCAGCACATTCTCCAGATCTCTCACCAATTGAAAACGTCTGGTCAATGGTGGCCGAGCAACTGGCTCGTCACAATACGCCATTCACTACTCTTTATGAACTGTGGTATACTGTTGAAGCTGCATGGGCACCTGTACACGCCATCCAAGCTCTGTTTGACTGATTGCCCAGGCGTATCAAGGCCGTTATTACGACTGGAGGTGGTTATTCTGGGTACTGATTTCTCAGGCTCTAGTACCCAAATTGCGTGAAAATGTAATCACATGTCAGTTCCTTTATAATATATTAGTCCAATGTATACCCGTTTATCATCTGCATTTCTTCTTGGTGTAGCAATTTTGGTGGCCAGTACTGTACTTCCCAATCAAGTAGCTCCTCAATTTGCCTCAGAAGGACTGAGTGCACCTCGTTTGCCAACGGCGCTCGGTAGTCCGGATGGTCACCCATGGAAGTGCTTGCCGAGTCCTGCAGCGCCGAATGTGGTGTCACCGCCAGACACCACACTTGCTACGTGGTAGCCTTTAAATCGGCCGCGGTCAGTTAGTATACGTCGGACCCGCGTCTCGCCACTATCAGTGATTGCAGACCGAGCGCCGCCACACGGCAGGTTTAGTCTAGAGAGACTCCCTAGCACTCGCCCCAGTTGTACAGCCGACTTTGCTAACGATGGTTCACTGTCTACATACGTTTTCATTTGCAGAGACGACAGTTTAGCGTAGCCTTCATCTATGTCATTTCCTACGACTTAGCAAGGCGCCATATTCAGTTACTATAATCTGAACGGATAATATTGTGAATAATGTACCGTCAAGAGTGACGTTCATTATTAATGAATTAAAGTTAAGTATCAAACTAATTACGTCCGCTTTCTAAATTCTAATTCCTTGTCATGTTCCAGACCTCACGTCAGCATAGTTCTTCCCTCCTCACGCCAGCCTGCGTGAGCTAAACGCGTGCATTTCGGCCTCCACTAGTAACACGGTGTTGTCTCTCCTGCCACTCTGCCAACACACCACCTAACTTCCGTGAACTGACAGGGACTATACTAAAAGCCTGAACAAAAATTTAGATTTCAGTTACCATTTTCATTCTGATATGTTCTCACAATTCACATGCGTTACAAAATAGAGGGAATTTTTAAACACTTTTCGCCTTTTCTGCATTTTATATCATTCTGGAGCACACATAAACAAGAAAAATTCCGATTATTTTTGTATGCATCTGTATTACAAACTCCTGACGCAAACAGAAGTTAGTCTGATCCACCTACCTGTCCAACACTTCGTAATCAACTGAGGGAAGTCAAACACTCCGAGAGAGAGCCTGCGAAACCCCTGCCTCCAGGGAAACAGTTCTGTGATCAACGCCATCCTAAATCAACAGCTGGCGGAGGGGTCTCGGTAGCTCAACTTCCTTTAGGATATTATAGGCTTAAGATGACGAATTATATCTTCTGCGGAGTATTAAGCCCGAAAAAATAAATAACAATAAAAAAACTTCGTGTAGCCGTCGCACATCGATGAATTTCCATACGAGCGTGTTACTCCATTACAGGAATGGAGTTGGATGAATTAAACCGGATGCGTGCCTAGCATACGCGCCGGCGAATATGTTTGCTGAATTAATAACGGGCTTTGTGGACGCGCCTGCGCCGTTGAGTGGGGGCGGGCCTTTTACCGGAGTCTGTTGTCCCCGCAGTGCGCAGCTGTTTGACACACACTGTATCGCAGTGTGTTTACTGTGGCGTAACGAACGGCGTGGGGCATTTACGTACTCAAATTTTATTCTTTTAAATACGCGTTCCAATAACAGCTTCACTTACTTGAAGGAAAAATTAAATCTTTAGGTATTTCTGTGTATAGATAAGTGAGTATGAACCACCACATTGTCTGGCATTCACGGACTTACACGTAGGCTTTCTAAATGGCAGGATGCTTGGATTTGGGAGTGATAACATGCTCAGCATTAAGAAGGTAATGATTTTCAACGCTTTTGTTCACCAAATAGTCCAAGTTTAACATAAAAATGAGGAATAGTTTTAGTGATAACTAGAGATCTGAACCGAGTTTCTAGTAATCTCTTCGCCTGTTCGTGGTGATACTGCCTCAAAAACCTACTCGGATTTCAATTGCTGTCATCCGTATATTCCTCAGAGACAGTACGATTTTCTCGTACTGTAGTAGTTCTGCAAGGACCTGTACCTACTCTTCTTGCCACACTATTGTTCTGTCGGTATCATTTGTTCTGGATTCATTATACCATAGCTAACTGTCTATGGCATCTGTTGTTATCATGTCCCTAAATTCCTCATGGCAGTTATTATGTCTGTCTTAATGTTCTCTCGGGATTCTGTGTTGCTCTCTCCACCTACAAAGTTCCAAATACAACCAACAACAATCGGTTAGGTAGGACGGGCCCTCTGGCGGTCATGTTCCTCTAACCACTTCTCGCCTATGAGTAATTCTGGCGTTAGTGCAAACAGAGGGCGCTGATTATGTGCAAAACTATGTTTCCTTTCATTGTGGCTTCTTTAGCGATTAGCTTTATAGTTTTTTTAATATTATTCTGTGCTCATTCAAAGGTGTTTATATGCCAACTACTATCTCTTAACTCTTTGTCTTTTTTACAATCTGACTTTTGTCGTGTTCTACTTCATGGCTTTTTATTACTGCATTGCCTCTTATACGGTATACGCTCATTACAGACTTCAACTATCGTATCCCCCTTTATTTTACGCTGTTCAATTAATCATTGAAAACTAGTGTATACCTACATTAGCGACATCTTGTGGCTACTGTACGGCAGCTTGTTTTGAATACTAGTGCTACTGACAACACGAGTCGTGCATATGATGTTTTATATATATATATATATATATATATATATATATATATATATATAATTTATTTATTTGATGATGCTGGTGCTGATTTTGCATTCAACATTTGACGATGCCACTATGGCTGCAGTACATTAGGACTTTGTTTTTGAAAATAGGTACGCCTCTTCATACTTACAGCGCACAAACGCATATACTGGGTGATCGATTGATCGTGACCGGGCCAAATATCTCACGAAATAAGCATCAAACGAAAAAACTACAAACACGAAACTTGTCTAGCTTGAAGGGGGAAACCAGATGGCGCTATGGTTGGCCCGATAGATGGCGCTGCCATAGGTCAATCGGATATCAACCGCGTTTTTTTAAATAGGAACTCCCATTTTTATTACATATACGTGTAGTACGTAAAGAAATATGAATGTTTCAGTTGGACCATTTTTTTCGCTTTGTGATAGATGGCGCTATAATAGTCACAAACATATGGCTCACAATTTTAGACGAACAGATGGTAACAGGTAGGTTTTTTAAATTAAAACACAGAACGGAGGAACGTTTAAACATTTTATTTCTGTTGTTCCAATGTGATACATGTACCTTTGTGAGCTTATCGTTTCTGAGATCGCTTGTTGTTACAGCGTGATTACCTGTAAATATTACATTAATGCAATAAATGCTCATAATGATGTTCGTCAACCTTAATGCATTTGGCAATACGTGTAACGACATTCCTCTCAACAGCGAGTAATACGCCTTCCGTAATGTTCGCACATGCATTGACAATGCGCTGACGCATGTTGTCAGACGTTGTCGGTGGATCGCGATGGCAAATATCCTTCAACTTTCCCCACAGAAAGAAATCCAGGGACGTCAGATCCGGTGAACGTGCGGGCCATGGTATGATGCTTCGACGACCAGTCCACCCGTCATGAAATATGCTATTCAATACCGCTTCAACCGCACGCGAGCTATGTGCCGGATATCCATCATGTTGGAAGTACATCGCCATTCTGTCATGCAGTGAAACATCTTGTAGTAACATCGGCAGAACATTACGTAGGAAATCAGCATACATTGCACCATTTAGATTGACATCGATAAATGGGGGCTACTTATCCTTCCTCCCATAATGCCGCACCACTCATTAACCCGCCAAGGTTCCACTTATCGCAGCCACCGTGGATTTTCCCTTGCCCAATAGTACGTATTATGCCGGTTTACGTTACCGCTGTTGGTGAACGACGCTCTGTCATCGTCTCGTAATTTCTATTGTGCCCAGTGGCAGAACTGTACACGACGTTCAAAGTCGTCGTCATGCAATTCCTGGTGCATAGAAATATAATACGGGTGCAATCGATGTTGGTGTAGCATTGTCAACAACGACGTTTTTGAGATTCCCGATTCTCGTGCAGTTTGTCTGCTACTGAGTGCGGAATAACCACGACAGCAGCTAAAACACCTACTTGGGCATCATCATTTGATGCAGGTCGTGGTTGACGTTTCACATGTGGCTGAACACTTCCTGTTTCCTTAAATAAAGTAACTATCCGGCGAACGGTCCGGACACTTGGATGATGTCGTCCAGGATACCGAGCAGCATACTTAGCACACGCCCGTTGGGCATTTTGATCGCAATAGCCAAACATCAGCACGATATCGACCTTTTCGGCAATTGGTAAACGGTCCATTTTAAGACGGGTAATCTATCACGTAGCAAATACCGTCCGCACTGGCGGAATGTTACATGGTACCACGTACTTATACGTTTGTGACTATTACAGCGCCACCTATCACAAAGCGAAAAAAGTGGTCCAACTAAAACATTCATATTTACTAAGATGGTATCTGTTCTTTCGGACATGTCCGAAAGAACAGATACCATCGGTGACCAAGCAGCTAGTTAGAATGGGGGGACGTCAACGGGGACACATTTTCATCTGTCCCCGTTGAGTTGAGTTAAGGCTCACCAGCCACTTGACCATCTTCTTCTTCTGTGCGAATGCACAAACAGTGCCCGAACTCTTACGGGAATCGGCAACGCGCCGCGAGTAAGGAGTATAATGGGCGGGGGAACTACAAATGTAGTGCGGGACAATACGTTGAGAATGTGGGTTTGGCGGGAGGCGTGCCAGAGATAAATCCCTGCAGTCGCGCTATCCTCTGTCCCCTCGGTGGCTCAGATGGATAGAGCGCCTGCCATGTAAGCAGGAGATCCCGGGTTCGAGTTCTGGTCGGGGCACACATTTTTATCTGTCCCCGTTGACGTATGTCAACGCCTGTAAGCATCTAAGGGTGTTCATTCCATTGTAAAACATTCATATTGAAATAAAAAATGGGGTTCCTATTTAAAAAAAAGTAGCTGATATCCGTTTGACGTATGGCAGCGCCATCTAGCGGGCCAACCATAGCGCCATCTGGTTTCCCCCTTCAAGCTAGACGAGTTTCGTTCTTTGTAGTTTTTTCGTGGATGCTTATTTCGTAAGATATTTGGCCCAGTCACTATCAATGGACCACCCTGTATATGTCAGTAGTACTTCTCATTATGGTCTATTTATTGTTCTTAAGCTGTAGACAATTGTTTTTTTTCCCCAGTTTTTGCTGCAGATCTGATGTTGGTTATCATAGACGGAAACCGGTAATCTGTTACCTACCTTGGCCTCACCATTGACCATCACCTCACCTGTATCCCTCAACTCCACTCCATCCAATCCAAAGCTCACAGCCGCCTCCGCCTCCTCAAACTCCTCTCTGGCCGGACACGGAAGTTGCACCCCTCTACCATACTCCACACCTACAAATCATTAATCCATTCCATCCTTTGTTATGCCTGTACCGCCTGGATATCCGGCTCTCCCCCTTCCCCAAATTCTATAAGTCCTTCCAGTTCCTCGAGTGTCATGCACTCTGCCTCGCTTTCCGTATAGGCCTCCCGTCACCCATGCAGATCCTGTAAGACCTCATTCCTTTCCACCACCTGCTCCTATTCCTCGAACATATCCTCATACTCTACACCTCCCGCCGCTTTGATCCCCCTCACCCCATGGTTGCTCCTCTCAAATCCCTGCCCCCTGCTGTGCCTTGCCTTCACTGTTGTGTGCCCCCTACCCTCCATCTCTACACCCTCCAACCCCTTTCCCAAGGTGGCTTCCGTCAACTCCCCCTCCTGGATGATGCCCTCTCTCCCTCTATTTATCCCTCCTATCAACTCTGATCCTCACCGCCCTCTGTCCTTTCCATGGGCTCCATCTTCCCCCCTTCCATACTGTTTTCTCCCTACCTAACTTCTCTCTGCCTTCCTTCCCTCCCCCCCCCCCATTTCTTTTGTATTCCCCTCCTCTGCCTTTCCCAATACCTATCGCATCTGCCCAGCACCCCCCTCCTTCTTATGGGTCATCTGCCTCCATCAGCTACTTCCCCCCTCCCCCCACTTCGTTTTTCCTCTCCCTCCCCCTCCCCCCTTTTCTTTACTATCATCTGTCCAGGTTCCCCCCGACTGCCCTCGGCTGTGGTATGTCATATTTGTGCCAACTTTTTAGTGCAGTGTTCAAGTGAATGTTCAGTGTTGTTCATCTTTCCAAAGCGTTGTGAACAGAAATCATGCTGTCACTGGGTGTGAATTTTATGTCTCTTGCGAACAGAAACCAGACTGTCGCCATGTTTTTTAATTGTCTATTATTTTACCTGTCTGCTTCATATGTATTTTATTAGCGTCATCAACCCTTTGTTTTATGTTTTAAGTTCCACGATTTTCAGCCATTTTACCATTTAAGTCACCTATTTTATCACCTGCTTTTATTATTTATCATCTTCATTTTGTTAAAACAAATTCTGTAGGCTGAAGAGCGGCGTACTAATCTGCTGCCATCTCGCTCCCTTCTGGGGGAACCGAAACTCAAAGGAAAAAAAAGGTAATCTGTTAACAAAAGGTTTGTGACCACAGACGTAAATTAAAGAAAACTTACCAATTACTCACCCCATTATGGGAGGAAGGATAATTAGCCTTCATTTACAGTAATGGCTGTTTTCTGTTTTGAAAATACTGAAAACAGGCACACATAAGTATGAAATTTCAACCAGCAAATCGCACGTGCATTAGAAAATTCTGGAGTATCGATTTGGTAGCGTTCGGTCGAGGTGTTAATGGCGTAACACTTTCCATTTGCGTCAGAGCATCCATCTTAATTTTGCTGGTGACACTGTATTGTTCGTTCCTAATGAAGATAAAATTCAGTAACGAATGGGAGAACTTAACAGGGCAAATTTGAGAGCAGACCTGAAAGTTGGAATAAAACTAAAATAATGTATTAGCAATATGTGGAAAAAATAGTAAAATTAGCAATTAAGTTATAGAACCATTTTCTGGATTATATATTTAGGGCAGTTGAAGATAAGGACTGAATGGACAGAAAGATACATTGGAGGTGACAAAAATCATGGGACAGCAATACGCGTATACACTCCTGGAAATGGAAAAAAGAACACATTGACACCGGTGTGTCAGACCCACCACACTTGCTCCGGACACTGCGAGAGGGCTGTACAAGCAATGATCACACGCACGACACAGCGGACATATCAGGAACCGCGGTGTTGGCCGTCGAATGGCGCTAGCTGCGCAGCATTTGTGCACCGCCGCCGTCAGTGTCAGCCAGTTTGCCGTGGCATACGGAGCTCCATCGCAGTCTTTAACACTGGTAGCATGCCACGACAGCGTGGACGTGAACCGTATGTGCAGTTGACGGACTTTGAGCGAGGGCGTATAGTGGGCATGCGGGAGGCCGGGTGGACGTACCGCCGAATTGCTCAACACGTGGGGCGTGAGGTCTCCACAGTACATCGATGTTGTCGCCAGTGGTCGGCGGAAGGTGCACGTGCCCGTCGACCTGGGACCGGACCGCAGCGACGCACGGATGCACGCCAAGACCGTAGGATCCTACGCAGTGCCGTAGGGGACCGCACCGCCACTTCCCAGCAAATTAGGGACACTGTTGCTCCTGGGGTATCGGCGAGGACCATTCGCAACCGTCTGCATGAAGCTGGGCTACGGTCCCGCACACCGTTAGGCCGTCTTCCGCTCACGCCCCAACATCGTGCAGCCCGCCTCCAGTGGTGTCGCAACAGGCGTGAATGGAGGGACGAATGGAGACGTGTCGTCTTCAGCGATGAGAGTCGCTTCTGCCTTGGTGCCAATGATGGTCGTATGCGTGTTTGGCGCCGTGCAGGTGAGCGCCACAATCAGGACTGCATACGACCGAGGCACACAGGGCCAACACCCGGCATCATGGTGTGGGGAGCGATCTCCTACACTGGCCGTACACCACTGGTGATCGTCGAGGGGACACTGAATAGTGCACGGTACATCCAAACCGTCATCGAACCCATCGTTCTACCATTCCTATACCGGCAAGGGAACTTGCTGTTCCAACAGGACAATGCACGTCCGCATGTATCCCGTGCCACCCAACGTGCTCTAGAAGGTGTAAGTCAACTACCCTGGCCAGCAAGATCTCCGGATCTGTCCCCCATTGAGCATGTTTGGGACTGGATGAAGCGTCGTCTCACGCGGTCTGCACGTCCAGCACGAACGCTGGTCCAACTGAGGCGCCAGGTGGAAATGGCATGGCAAGCCGTTCCACAGGACTACATCCAGCATCTCTACGATCGTCTCCATGGGAGAATAGCAGCCTGCATTGCTACGAAAGGTGGATATACACTGTACTAGTGCCGACATTGTGCATGCTCTGTTGCCTGTGTCTATGTGCCTGTGGTTCTGTCAGTGTGATCATGTGATGTATCTGACCCCAGGAATGTGTCAATAAAGTTTCCCCTTCCTGGGACAATGAATTCACGGTGTTCTTATTTCAATTTCCAGGAGTGTATATAGATAATGGTACTAGCACGTACACAAGGTATAAAATGGCAGTCCATTGGCGAAGCTGTCATTTGTCCTCAGGTAATTCATGTGAAAGGTTTCCGATGTTACGGTTGCGCTAGAGAGTTCGATCTCAGATCGGTTCCACATGCCTAGATTTCCAGAAGGCTTTTGATACCGGTCCTCACAAGCGACTATTAATCAAATTGCGTGCATATGGAGTATCGTCTCAGTTGTGTGGCTGGATTCGTGATTTCCTCTCAGAGACGCCCAGTTCGTAGTGATAAACGGTAAATCATCGAGTAGAACAGAAGTGACATCTGGCGTTCCGAAAGGTAGTGTCATAGGCCCTCTGCTGTTCCTGATTAACATAAATGATGTAGGTGATAATCTGATCAGCCCCCTTAGATTGTTTGCAGATGACGCTGTAATTTATCGTCTAGTAAAATCATTAGACCATCAATTCCAATAACAAAATGATCAACAGAGAATTTCTGTATGGTGTGAAAAGTGGCAATTGCCACTAAACAAAGAAAAATGCGGGGTTATCCACATGAGTACTAAAAGAAATCGGATAAATTTTGGGTATACGATAAATCGCACAAATCTAAGGGATGTCAATTCGACTAAAAACCTAGGAATTAGAATTACGAACAACTTAATTAGGAAAGACCACATAAATAATATTGTGGTGAAAGCGAAACAAAGACTGCGTGCGCTTTGTGGCAGAACACGTAGAAGATGCGACAAACCCACTAAGGAGACAGCCTACATTACACTTGTCCGTCCTCTGCTGGAATATTGCTGCGCGGTATGGGATCCTTACCAGGTAGGATTGACGGAGGACATCGAAAAAGTGCAAAGAAGGGCAGCTCGTTTCGTGTTAAGGCGCATTAGGGGTGAGAGTGTCACTGATATGATACACGAGTTGGGGTGGCAGTCAATGAAACAAAGGCGGTTTTCTTTACGGCGAGATCTATTTACGGAATTTCAATCACCAACTTTCTCTTCCGAATGCGAAAATATTGTGTTGACTCCCACTTACGTGGGGAGAAATGATCATCAAAATAAAATAACAGAAATCAGAGCTAGAACGGAACGATTTAGGTCTTCCTCTTTCCCAAGCGCCATTCGAGAGTGGAATGGTAGAGAAGTAGTATGAAAATGGTTCGATGAACCCTCTGCCAGGCACTTTAGTGTGAATTGCAGAGTAACCATGTAGATGTAGAATGCGGAATGGTAGTTGGAGCAAGAAGCGCGGGACATTCCATTTCGGAAATCGTTTGGGAACTGAATATTCCGAGATCCACAGAGCCAAGCGTGTTCCTGGAATACCAAAATTTCAGTCATTACTTCTCACCATGGACAGTGGCCGACCGCCTTCCCTCATCGACTGACAGCAGCGGCACTTCCGTAAAAGTGTCGGTGCTCAAATGTTCAAATGCGTGTGAATTCCTAAGGAACCAAACTGCTGAGGTCATCGTTCCCTAGACTTACACACTACTTAAACTTATGCTAAGAACAACACACACACACACACACACACACACACACACACACACACACACACACCGGAGTCGGTGCTAAGAGACAAGCAACACTGCGTGAAATATCCACAGTAATCAATGTGGGATGCACGACGAATGTACCCTTTTGGAAGGAGTGGCGAAATTTGGCGTTAATGGGCTGTGGCAGCAGCCGACCGATGCGAGTGTCTTTGCTAACACCATGACATCGCAAGCAGCGCCTCTCGTGGGCTCGTGGCCATATCGGCTGGACCATAGACAACTGGAGGACGTTGGGCTGGACAGATGAGTCCCGATTTCAGTTGGTAATAGCTGATCGTATGGTTAGAGTTTGGCACAGACCCAACGAAGCCCTGACTCAAGTTTTCAACAAACGACTGTGCAATATAGTAGTGGTGACATAATGGTATAGGCTGTGTTTACATGGAATGGACTGGGTCTTCCGATCCAACCAAACCGACCATTGACTAGAAACGATTAACTTCGGCTACTTTGACAGCATTTTACGCCATTCATGGATTTCATGTTCTCAAACAACTATGGATTTTTTATGAATTACAACATGCCGTGTCACCGGACCACAATTGTTAGCGATTGGTTTGAAGAACATTCTAGACAATGCGATCCATTGATTTGGCCACCCATATCGCCCGATATGGAAATAATGGAGAGGTCAGTTCGTGTACAAAATTTTGCGCCGGCAACACTTTCAAAATTGTGGACGGCTATAGAGCCAGCTCGGGTCAATATTTATGCAGCGGACCTGCAACGACTTGCTAAGCGCATGCCACGTCATGTTGCTGCACTAAGGAGGTCTGACAAGATATTAGGTGATATCCCTTGACTTTAGTTGCCTCAGCCGAGCGGGATTAGCCGAGCGGTCTCGGGCGCTTCAAAATAGTTCAAATGGCTCTGAGCACTATCGGACTTAACTGCTAAGGTCATCAGTCCCTTAGAACTACTTAAACCTAACTAACCTAAGGACATCACACACATCCATGCACGAGGCAGGATTCGAACCTGCGACCGTAGCGGTCGCGCGGTTCCAGACTGTAGCGCCTAGAACCGCTCGGCCACTACGGCCGGCCAGGAAGAGAATAACTCGTGGTGTTTCACACAGCACCGTCCTCCTCAATATCATTAAGTGTCCGCTGGCTTTTATCAACAGTGACGCAATCTCTCTCCTCGTGAATCACTGGGGCGAGATTTAGAGTTTAATCCTGGACAACAGCGAGCATTTTGCTGACCAGGAAGTGTTCTAGACAACCTATTCTTATGTTGCTGGCTAAAGTCAGGATTATAAAACGTTACCTTCAATTCGAGCGCTACCACGTTAACCTTCGTTAGAGATCTTCATATCACAAAGGGAATGTTGGAAATCCTCTGGTTCAGTCAACCTAACCGACAGAAACTTGTTGCTTTGTCCAAAACACACAATTTTGTAACCAGATCAATGAGACGTTACTACAGATACCTATTCACATTAAAAAAAGTGTTTATCATCATACGAAAATAATTCTCTTAACATGAAATCAAAGCAAACTCAGAAGGAATTGTGTCACGCAGGTCGACAGGTTATGCTCTGTCCATATTTGTTAGAAGAAAACATCCTGCGCGAGTTTAAGTGTAATTACAAGAAGAGTGTGGATTTATTGACTGACCTTTGGTGAAGACTTTTGTTTATACAAGAAATTACAAACCAGCGGTTCATCTCCGTTCAGCGTTGGTGTGTGCTCATGATGTATTATGTCTCATAATAAGGTCGTACATGTTCTAGGAAACAGCGCGAACATAGTAACATTGTTGCAGAAGCGAGTACTGGTTACACGTATAGCAGGGCGCCGCCCGACGTTGATGGATGGGATTTTCCGATGCAGACATGGCCAGGGTGTTTACTTCATGTTCCTCCAACAGCACCAGGGCAGGTATCACAAACAGTAGCGCCAGAGGTGTTAGGCAACCATGTGAAGCAAGACGACACTCTAAGAGCCTCTTTGCAATTGAACCAAGTAAAAGCTTAGTAAATGAGATAGCTTTCCAATACTCTTGGATCGTTGAGACATTTAAACTTCACAGAACAGTTGCAGCAAACTGGTAAAGATAATGCAATTATGCCTATTATAGCATCAACTGAAACGACAGTTTTACTGTTACCAGTAATAAATACACTGCCTGACAATAAAATGTGATTGGTTGTCAATGTAACATAGTACACGTATATACCATTGGAAGATAGGTAAATGATTAATGCTGCAATTCTCTGTGACACCTATAATGGAAACCAGAGTGCATCATTTTGATTTCGTGTTTAGTACAGGCCTGGCAGAGTTTTAAGGAGCGTGACCAGCGTCAGATGAGTGATCTCTGTGAAGGACATGGAAATGTTGTGAACTAGTGTGAGGCAGCGTTACCAGCCCCTGATAGAGATTGAAAGAGGCCTCGTTGTCGGCCTCCATTTGGCTGGCTGGTCCAGATTTGTGGAGCATACTGACATACTGAACAGCATTCCTTGTCCGATGGCTGCAGTGTTTTCACTGCAGAGCTGGTGGTTATATCTCGTGCTCTTCAGCACATCTGTCCTGGGGAGTCGTTTCTTCTGTGTACCGACTCCTTGAGCAGCCTACAAGCTATCGACCAGTGCTACCCTCGTCATCCTTTGGTAGCGACCATCCAGGAGTCCATCTATGCTATGGAAGGGTCTGGTCGTTCAGTGGTGTTTGTGTGGACCCCAGGACGTCGGAATCCTAGGCAACGAACTTTGTCAGGCTGGCCAAACAGGCTAAAAGGAAACAGCTTATGGAGATCGGCATTCCAATAACTGACCTGCGCTCGTTTTTACGACGCCAGGATCTTCGGCTTTGGGAGACAGAATGTTATAGTCTCAGTACGCACAACAATCTGCGTGCCACTAAGGAGACTACGAATGTGTGGCAGTCCTCGATGCGGGCCCCTCGCAGGGACTCTGTGGTTCTCTGCCAGCTACGCACTGGCCACGCTTGGGCGACCCACGGCTACCTCCTGCGCCATGAAGACCTGCCTCAGTGTCGATGATGCGCCCGGTGGACAGTGGCCCATATCCAGGTGCACCGTCCCACTTTGACTGGCTTACGACAAAATCTTAGGTTACCGAACTCGTTACCGCTAATTTTATCTGACAACGCCTCATAGGCTAATTTTGTTTTATGTTTTATTGGTGAGGGTGGGTTTTATCATTTGATCTAAATTTTAGTGCAGGTCTTTTGTCCCTCTGTGTCACCACTCTAGTGCTTTTAGGGTGGAGGTTTTAATGTGTTGCGCCGGCCGGAGTGTCCGAGCGGTTCTAGGCGCTATAGTCTAGAACCGCGAGTTCGCTACGGTCGCAGGTTCGAATCCTGCCTCTGGCATGGATGTGTGTGATGTCCTTAGGTTAGTTAGGTTTAAGTAGTTCTAAGTTCTAGGGGACTGATGACCTCAGCAGTTAAGTCCTATAGTGCTTAGAGCCTTTTGAACCATTTAATGTGTTGCAGAGTGGTTGGCTTCTCCTTTTTATTCTCATGATCAGCCAGCCATGGTAATCTGTTTTGTCGTTTTAATCTCTTCTACCTGTTTCTTGCGTTTCTGTGGTTTTCTTCTCCCCCTTCTTCCATTTAAGTGTTTGTTGCCCTTCCGTCGTTCTTGAGGTTTTTCCTTCCTCTCCATTTTGTGTTGTCAGTCTTGCTTGTCATATTCTCACCCTTGTGAGACTGTTTTATTCGGATCAAGGGACCGATGACCTAGCTGTTTGGTCCCTTCCCCCATCTTTTAAACCAAGCAACCAACTTCATAGTTGCTCATTACACCATTGAACCGTAGATTTATTTTCAAAGAATATTCTTAAAAATTTATTTTATTTACTAGCGATTCGTCAAGAACATTAACACATTTAATCACACTATGTGAGCGTGGAAGTAGTTGCCAGGGAGTAACTGATGAAGTCATAATCAAATTGTTTTTAAAAATGGAAATTTTATTCCTAAACGCGTTTTTTTAAAGAAACAAATTTAAAATTATTAACAGAAAGCACCCTCTAAATATCAAGTTACAATTTATTCAGAGGCAGAAAGAAACAAATTTTTGACTGTAAGCTTTCGGACTGAGAACCTTAACGCTCCCTTTTGACATGGCCGTAGTCACGACCGCTCACAAAAACCTCTGAAAGACTATACTGGTGCAAATCTGCAACACACCAGATTACTTTAAACTAAAAGTTTTAACAATTCACACAAGCACACAAACTATAGGCACCCCGTAGGAGGGATGGAAATGGTACAAAACACTAAAATTAAAAGATTAACTGGCCACCGAAGGTGCAACTTGATTTTAACTTCCAAGAAAAGTCTTACGGTGAAGAGTTGCAACTTTATATACTAAAATGATCATTTAAATAAAAGCCTATAAAATGTAATCTTATATAAAATTCTACAAGGTGGGCCAAACAAATTAAGATGCTCTACAGTACACAGATACCGCCTCTCAAGATGATAGGCAAAATCAAAACATATTTCAGGTTTTAGGCCGTTACGCTCCAAGCAATAAATTCGTTAATACACCAAATCCGACAAACATGACAGAGGCAGCTCCGAACGACAGATAGACACTAACTGCCCCACAAATACGGATGAGAGACAGACTAGCAAGCTGGGGACGAGACACTGACCCAGACTGACTGACCGGTGAGCTCATAGCGCCCCTTAAATGCACATGAACAGGCAACCTTTCCCCTTTCCCACCAGAGGGAGACACCAAAGCTGCGACTGCCACAGCGGCGCCAACGCCAGAAACGGAGGGCGACTGTTTCACACTACGCGCTGCGGCGCGCTCTTCAAAACAGCAATTTTTACCACGGCTCAACCATGAGCGAGTACATCAAACCGAATAACACTTTCAGAGTTTCAGAACACTATCGCCATGACTTTACAGATTGAGGGTGTGGTTTTAAACTTTGTCTTCGGAGGAGAGGTGATATGGTGTCACTCCATTGATTCCTGTTGTTTTCAGTTTGAAGTTACGAACCCATGTCTCATCGCCTGTGGCGATCTTAGTGAAGAAATTATCGCGGTTAGCCTTGTAACGCGCAAGCAACTCCGCACATACGGTCCTCCGTTACTGCTTGTGTTCTTGTGTTAGGCGGCGAGGAACCCACCGGGCACACGCTTTTGAGTACCCCAGCTGGTGGAGGAAAGTGTCAGCACTACCTACAGAGTCGTCCAGCGAAGCTTTTTTGTGATCCATCGATCACCTAGAAAGAGAGTGTCCTCACTTTCCAGCTTTACAGGAGATGCAGCTATGTGTGGCCGGCCGGCACGCCGGGGATCGGACAGGTTTCCGCGACCTTGTTGCGATGATGGCAGATGCCTCTCTTAACAACCCACCATGCTTTTGTTCACAGCCAGATCTTGCATGAAATTGTGCAAGGCATTTGAATATCTACGATGCTTTGGTTTTTCCCCAGAAGAAACTCAGTGAGAGGTCTCTGCTTGGAACGCACTTTCGTTACAGACGTCATTTTTAACGCGACGTATAGCGCCGCTATCTACCGGAACTTCATGAAATTATAGGGGCTAATGCGGGAATACTCAACAATGTCCCACAACAAATTACTCATTTTTTAACCGAAATTGGCCGAGAAAGAAAGCGTTGCCTCTCTTACTGAACGCCCCCCTCGTATGTCGAATCAGTTATTTGTTAAGCCTATGTACAGAGTAACAACTATAGAAGTATAAAAAATAAAATCGTCATAACTTCTGAACGGTTTGCGTTATGATATTCAAACTGCAAGGCTGGCAGCAACGAAGCCCATTTTCACCTGGATGGCTTCGTCAATAACCAAAACTGGCGCATTTGGGGGACTGTGTGGTGTGCAATGTCCAATCACGGAATAATCGGTGCGATAATCCTTAATGGCGTGGTGACTACCGAACGATACGTGCTGGTTTTGGAAGATGATTTTGTGGTGTCACCGCCAGACACCACACTTGCTAGGTGGTAGCCTTTAAATCGGCCGCAGTCCGGTAGTATACGTCGGACCCGCGTGTCGCCACTGTCAGTGATTGCAGACCGAGCGCCACCACACGGCAGGTCTAGAGAGACTTCCTAGCACTCGTCCCAGTTGTACAGCCGACTTTGCTAGCGATGATATACTGACAAAATACGCTCTCATTTGCCGAGACGATAGTTAGCATAGCTTTCAGCTACGTCATTTGCTACGACCTAGCAAGGCGCCATTACCAGTTTATATTGAGATTGTAAATCCTGTATCATCAAGAGCGATGCTCTCCAATTATGGATTAAAGTTAAGTATTACACCAAATGCATCCGTTTTTCTAAGTTCTCAAATACTTGTCCTGTTCCAGACCTCACGCCAGTCTGCGTGAGCTTAAACGCGTGCATTTCGGCCTCCTTTAGCAACACGGTGTTGGCTCTTCTGCCAACACATCAGATTTCATCCTCATTATCCGAAGTAACCCTGATTTTGACAAGATGTGGCTCATGTAAAACGGAGCTCAATCCCATTGAACCAGAAGAGTGCTTTGGAGACCGCACTCTGGCTTCGGGGTACCCATAGGCCACTGGCATGGGCATCGATTGGCCGCCATATTCTTCGGATCTGAACACATGTGACTCCTTTTTCTTGGGCTATATTAAAGACCAGATGTGCAGCAATAACCCCATAACCATTTCTAAGCTGAAAACAGCCACTGAGGAAGTCATCTACAGCATCGATGTTCCGACACTTCAGCAGGTCACTCAGAATTTCGCTATTCATCTGCGCCACATCCTCGCGGAGGATGCCAGGCATATCGATCATGTCATAACCTAAATACGAATATCTGTAGTGGCGTATACATGTTGAATAAAGTGTGTACACGCCGTAATTTGTAATTAATTTGCGTTTTTATGTAGTTCAGTAACTGTCACCTTGTAACTTCGAACAAGGTTCAAATAATGTCTTCTGTGAACTGTCAAAACAAATTATGATCTAACATTTCCTGTGTTGAGTTGGCCAATAAAAGGGGGCCTCCGCTCTCCAACTTACTCTGCACTTCAGTGCTGTTGGGGTGCTGTACAGCTTCTGAATATTAGGAGGGGGGGGGGGGGAGGGAAGGATACTCAGCAAAGCCCTAGTTCCGTCCGTATGACCGACGCAGCAAAATACGGCAGCGCCCTGCCCTGCGGAGGAGATGAGTTTTTAACGTCCCGTCGACAACGAGGTCATTAGAGACGGAGCACAAGCTCGGATTAAGGAAGGATGGGGAAGGAAACCGGCCGTGCCCTTTTAGAGGAACCATCCCGGCATTTGCATTACGCGATTCAGGGAAATCACGGAAAACCTAAATCAGGATGGTCGGTGACGGGTTTGAACCGTCGTCCTTCCGAATGCGAGTCCAGTGCGCTAACCACTGCGCCACCTCAGTTGGTCCGTGCCCTGCGCACTGCCTGAACACAAGCTACATAAATACGGAGCTCATAAAACAGCATGTAGCCAGTGCGGCGAGCTACGTAAGCTTATGAATAATCAGCAGCACATCGTAAACGAAATGAAGGACATATTAAATGTTAGGTATATGTTTCTGTCCACTGAAAACGAAGGGCAGTCGCCGAATGTTAAGCAACGGGCTTGCATCACCAAAATCCCCGTTCCGCCATTGAAATTCACGTCTTCCGTAGTCCACCTAAACCATCTGACTTCCTTCTAAGATACTCCGAACTTCGTAGGTTCCTTATATCAAAATCCCTACCAAACACCCTCATACAAGTTCGGCTGTGGAATTCATATTCACCCATTATTTCACGATAGAAGTTTGTGCAAAGCCCGAAAAGTTTCTTTAAGAGATGTGCCACAACCTTCCTCCTCCCCCTTTTCAAATTACTTCCCTTGTGGTACAACATTACTCAGCACACGCGTGGCAGAATTCAGCGTCCGGAGACACTGATGCACCATGAAAAAGCGTATTTGTTAAGCAGCATCAATAAGGCAGGAGACAACATACGAAACTCCAGTTCAATTTCGATAAATTACCAAAGCACAAAACTACGTAAAAGATAGGATTGTAAATAAAGAAAGGGTACAGTAATCGTGCGTTTAAGTTTTATCCTATTACTTCCTACATCTGATGGACTTTCCTATCATTTCTAGCGTTCTTTAACGTATTGATACTATACAGCAACTGTTTAGAAGCAGTATAAATTATTGAACGTGATACTGAATTTATGTTAAAGTAGTTGGTAGCAGTTTCATAGAAAGTATTTCTTCATATTATTAAAACTGATATGTATCGTAGCTGAGCAATTATTATCATTAGGTAAGACACACGATTTACAGAATACCTCAAATTTGTTTGATATATGTTTCAACCGTTCTGGAGAAATTACCCATCAGTCATCAGGAAAGAGAATTAGCGCTGTTAATGGAATTCCCATTTCAGCTACTTTGCAAATGAAGACCTAATTAGTTGAAACAACGCCAGTAAATTTGAGCTTAATTGTGAGCTTTTCAGATCATGAAACAGACAGCAAATGCCTGAGTACATTCAATGCATTGCACAAGGGCCATACACTTGTTATTAAATTAGCACGAATTTTCCCTGCGATTGTTTACACTTGATATTCGCTGGTACAGTCACCGATGTCAGAGGCACCAGACAAAGTCTGCTGTCTGCCTCGCTTGCTTCAGTCACGGTTTGCAAAAAAAGAATAAGCTATGCTCTGTTTAACTGCTCAAAACTTTCAGATTACTTGACGGCAACGTCTCATTTTCGGTGGAAATATAAAGTTCATGTTATTGTAATCAGTGTAGTTGTTCGAAGTCGTCACATTAACATCCAAACTCAGATGATGCTGCTGAACTGTTGCACGAACTACCGACTGCAACGTGTCCAGTTGGATATCCGTTCGATTCTCGAAGTTCATCCAATGTGTGTGGTTCTTATCGATAAACGAAGTCCTTTAGTAATCACCTTAGGTAAAAGTCGAGGGCGTGGAATCTGGAGAACGTGGTGGGTACTGCACAGCATTCCTTTGGCCTGTCTGTGGCGTGGGTAAATTTTCATTGAGGTATTTCACGAAACGATTGTGGTGGTTGGGTGGGGCACCACCTTAATGAAAATAAACCCTTTCTTCACCACACAACTAGAAGGTAAAATGGATGTCTCAAGCTTCTCGCCGGCCGAAGTGGACGAGCGGTTCTAGGCGCTACAGTCTGGGGCCGCGCGACCGCTACGGTCGCAGGTTCGAATCCTGCCTCGGGCATGGATGTATGTGATGTCCTTAGGTTAGTTAGGTTTAAGTAGTTCTAAGTTCTAGGGGACTGATGACCTCAGAAGTTAAGTCCCATAGTGCTCAGAGCCATTTTCAAGCTTCTCTACGTACATCTCAGCGGTAATTGTGCCGTTAAAGGAAGGCACAGACACCAATAAGATAACCCACACCACACATTCGCTCCCGATCAATCACGGCTTTGTCCGAAATAAAGTGCGTATTTGTGGCGGATCAATAGATCCAGTCCCGGTGCCTTATTGTACGATTGACCTTAAATTGCACCTCATTAGACCACACAATCATCTCTGCAAGAAATCTATTGATGCCCACCTTGCCATTAAACTATTTTCAAAACTCCATTGTGCGAGCTGGATCGTCCTCGTTCATTGCGTGCAGCAGTCTCGTGTTGTAGGACCTAAAACTTTAGTCTTCAAAATCAGCTTGACACTTGAACGACTCACTCGGGTTTCGCGGGTGCACTGTCTCACAGACTACTTTGGTGAGCGAGCGAGTGGTTGTAACACAGCACGGGAGTTCACTGGTCTTTCTATTGTTACAGGTCGTCTAGATCAATTTTTGTGAACATCTGTAACACAGCCTTCGATTTAGTTTCTCACGAATGTGTGCAGTTTGTAAGTAGGCTGTTTAGGTTTTTTTATTGGTAACGCCACCTCTGTATGAAAATCACTGGCTGTGCTGTGTGCAGTCTGTAGCTGCTTTGCATTGTTGTAATACTCGCCATTGTAGTGTTGGGCAGCGGCAGCTGGATGTGAACAGCGCGTAGCGTTGCGCAGTTGGAGGTGAGCCGCCAGCAGTGGTGGATGTGGGGAGAGAGATGGCGGAGTTTTGAAGTTTGTCATGAACTGCTATATTTATATATGATGATATCAAGGTAAATACATTGTTTGTTCTCTATTAATATCTTTCATTTGCTAACTATCCCTATCAGTAGTTAGTGCCTTCCATAGTTTGAATCTTTTATTTAGCTGGCAGTAGTGGCGCTCGCTGTATTGCAGTAGCTTGAGCAGCGAAGATTTTTGTGAGGTAAGTGATTTGTGAAAGGTATAGTTTAATGTTAGTCAGGGCCATTCTTTTGTAGGGAATTTTGAAAGTCAGATTGCGTTGCGCTAACAAAATATTGTGTGTCAGTTTAAGCACAGTCATGTATAATTGTTCTAAGGGGACGTTTCATATGTACATATGAAACGTCCCCTTAGAACAATTATACATGACTGTCCTACAAAAGAATGGCCCTGACTAACATTAAACTATACCTTTCACAAATCACTTACCTCACAAAAATCTTCGCTGCTCAAGCTACTGCAATACAGCGAGCGCCACTACTGCCAGCTAAATAAAAGATTCAAACTATGGAAGGCACTAACTACTGATAGGGATAGTTAGCAAATGAAAGATATTAATAGAGAACAAACAATGTATTTACCTTGATATCATCATATATAAATATAGCAGTTCATGACAAACTTCAAAACTCCGCCATCTCTCTCCCCACATCCACCACTGCTGGCGGCTCACCTCCAACTGCGCAACGCTACGCGCTGTTCACATCCAGCTGCCGCTGCCCAACACTACAATGGCGAGTATTACAACAATGCAAAGCAGCCACAGACTGCACACAGCACAGCCAGTGATTTTCATACAGAGGTGGCGTTACCAATAAAAAAAAAACCTAAACAGCCTACTTACAAGTTGTTACACGTGTCGGTGTCTTTGTTTGAAGCTCATTTCGCCGTTGGCGTAGAACCTCACTAACGTTTTCGTACTTAATGTGACATTTCAAAACTGCCTTCCTTTATCGAAAGCCAGTCTTGTGTGAATCACGTTTGTAAAATGTAAACTTTCTGACTATTGTGCCGTGATCGAATGGATTTCGTATTAAAACCCAACCTTTCGTTCCCATTTGCGGAAGATATTTTCAGAATGGAATATAGATGCTTTGAGCGTCCGATTCACACCCTAGCTCGCTACTGACTGCAGCGAAATTCCGGTTACACGTGCTGCCGCGCAGGGGCGTGACTTCACTTGCTTTGAATAACAAAACGAAAGTGGCCGTTGTCGGTTGCCGTCGTCAGCTGTTGCCGTCACCCCAAGGTGCAACACTAGTACACATTATCATTCATTTTCACACCCTCCTTCTTATTGAAATTCTTGGGGTGTTCAACAATCTATATGGCGTCTCTATATAGCCTTTCGTGGTATTCGCTTGTGGCTGCCAATACTTGTGTCCTATCAAAATGAATGCAATGTTCTCCTGGGTGCAAAACATGTGTCAGGAGTCACTTCTGCAGCTAAAGGATTTGTATTTCAGCAGTCGTTCGTTCGTCATGACGTTCTTTAATCCCAGTTTGTTTTCTAATTCAAAAATGGAAGTGGAGAATGTGTAAGGATGCAAACGCTTTTCAGGCCTGGGAACAGTGGCGAGTTAGGGGGAGATAGATAGATAGATAGATAGATAGATAGATAGAGAGAGAGAGAGAGAGAGAGAGAGAGAGAGAGACTTCCGCTACCCTGCCCCAAGGACAATTGTGTGTAGTTGTGGCAGACAGAGTTGCACAGCTGTATAATACAAAAATTAAAAGTACTGTTATAATTTTATATTTTGTTCACAGAATAGCGTACAATGACGTAGATACAAGAAATAATAAGCTTGAGCAAAATCCAATGTTTCCGAAAATATCACTATTTTTCATAGTTTCACATCCGGCAGGGAAAAATCATAGCCAGTTGAAATTTTGAGAATAGTGTTAATTAAAATTGTCTAATATTTTGAGACGAGGTAGAAAACATAAAGCGAAAAAAAGGTCTGATAAATATGAGCTCTAAAATACGTATCTTCGCTACTGTGAAAAACATCTGTATTGGACAAGTGCTCAAAGTTCTTACGGTATGCATTTTACAACTCATCTTTACTGGATATTTTTTGTCGTTTTCAGGGTTGTGATCACGTCCCAAAATATTGGGCACTTTTTTTTCAGCAATCTGTTTGCGTTTTAATATACGATAGGATGAAGAAGGTTTGGTAGTTATCTTTAGCGCTTTTCAAGATTTTTATATAAACGTGAGTTTTGAAACTAAAACACAGAAAAACTTAATGGATTATCCCACAGTTAAATACAAGTCAGAGTATAGTTCTATATTCAACATAAGAAGTAATGGCAATGTATTTATAAATTACAGTGCATCTAATGGATTTCATAAATGTGCAAAAGAGACAGTTCAGAGGGTACAGCGCACTCCAGATCCCACTGAATAAGTCGTAAGAGTTGTAATTAATAAGATAAAGTATAGATTTACAATACGAAAAGTTATAGATGAGACGCGATAACAGTTGGATAAGATAAGTTTCCTACCCGCAGAAGCCGCTTTGTAAGAACGGAGGAAGGGGCGTTTACATTGTACTACCCATAGTTCCGTTTTGCGGTCCGCTCCGAATGGCACCATGGCTACACAGAGTGCACATTAATAAAACCGACAAACCACAGGGACTGATTCCTGACTGGAAATGAACGAAAAAAGGGTCTGTAAACATGTGTCCCAACATGCATCGTTGCCTACGTGGATAACGCTTACGAATGCAAGTTTTTCTGCCTACATGGCGTGTGTTCCTTGTGTGTTGCAGGCTGTGTGACTGATGCAGCGTCCTGTAAGCAGCAGAATGGTCCGGTATTCATGTCGGGAACAAACAGAGATGGTGTCTGTGTACATCCAAGCAAACGATCGAGAAGCAGCATGGCTTTACCAGAACAACTTGGCAGAAAATCCTAAGAAATTTTGGTCTTACGTCAAAGCGGTAGGTGGATCAAAACAAAATGTCCAGACACTCTATGACCAAAATGGTACTGAAACAGAGGATGACAGACAAAAGGCCGAAATACTAAATGTCTTTTTCCAAAGCTGTTTCACAGAGGAAGACTGCACTGTGGTTCCTTCTCTAGATTGTCGCACAGATGACGAAATGGTAGCTATCGAAATAGACGACAGAGGGATATAGAAACAATTAAAATCGCTCAAAAGAGGAAAGGCCGCTGGACCTGATGGGATACCAGTTCGATTTTACACAGAGTACGCGAAGGAACTTGCCCCCCTTCTTCCAGAGGTGTACCGTAGGTCTCTAGAAGAGCGTAGCGTTCCAAATGATTGGAAAAGGGCACAGGTCATCCCCGTTTTCAAGAAAGGACGTCGAACAGATGTGCAGAACTATAGACCTATATCTCTAACGTCGATCACTTGTAGAATTTTGGAACACGTATTATGTTCGAGTACAATGACTTTTCTGGAGACTAGAAATCTACTCTGTAGGAATCAGTATGGGTTTCGAAAATGACGGTCGTGTGAAACCCAGCTCGCGCTATTCGTCCACGAGACTCAGAGGGCCATAGATACGGGTTCACAGGTAGATGCCGTGTTTCTTGACTTCCGCAAGGCGTTCGACACAGTTCCCCACAGTCGTTTAGTGAACAAAGTAAGAGCATATGGACTATCAGACCAATTGTGTGATTGGATTGAAGAGTTCTTAGATAACAGAAGGCAGCATGTCATTCTCAATAGAGAGAAGTCTTCCGAAGTAAGAGTGATTTCAGATGTGCCGCAGGGGAGTGTCATAGGACCGTTGCTATTCACAATATACATAAATGACCTTGTGGATGATATCGGAAGTTCACTGAGGCTCTTTGCGGATGATGCTGTGGTATATCGAGAGACTGTAACAATGGAAAATTGTACTGAAATGCAGGAGGATCTGCAGCGAATTGACGCATGGTGCAGGGAATGGCAATTGAATCTCAATGTAGACAAGTGTAATGTGCTGCGAATACATAGAAAGAAAGATCCCTTATCATTTAGCTACAATATAGCAGGTCACAAATTATCTGGGAGTACGCATTAGGATTGATTTAAAATGGAATGATCATATAAAGTTAATCGTCCGTAAAGCAGATGCCAGACTGAGATTCATTGGAAGAATCCTAAGGAAATGAAATCCGAAAACAAAGGAAGTTGGTTACAGTACGCTTGTTCGCCCACTGCTTGAATACTGCTCAGCAGTGTGCGATCCGTACCAGATAGGGTTGATAGAAGAGATAGAGAAGATCCAACGGAGAGCAGCGCGCTTCGTTACAGGATCATTTAGTAATCGCGAAAGCGTTACGGAGATGATACATAAACTCCAATGGAAGACTCTGCAGGAGAGACGCTCAGTAGCACGGTACGGGCTTTTGTGAAGTTTCGGGAACACACCTTCACCGAAGAGTCAAGCAGTATATTGCTCCCTCCTACGTATATCTCGCGAAGAGACCATGAGGATAAAATCAGAGAGATTAGAGCCCACACAGAAGCATACCGACAATCCTTCTTTCCACGAACAATACGAGATTGGAATAGAAGGGAGAACCGATAGAGGTACTCAAGGTACCCTCCGCCACACACCGTCAGGTGGCTTGCGGAGTATGGATGTAGATGTCGATGTAGACAAGTACCATCAGAGACGCTAACGATATCACACAACATTTCAAGCCCTTTTGGGCGTTTGTGTGATCATGGGTCCTATCAGATAGTCGAACGTGCAAGGGGGCGTCGGACTGTGCTACACCAGATATGGAGGACCGGGTTCTACGGGATATTGAGAAGAATCCTAGTACAAGCTCCAGGCAAGCAGCCCGCCAACATGGTATAAGCCAGAGTACGATTATGTGAATCCTGCATGACCACTGCACGCGATGCATCCCGTGAAGGCCACTTTGAGCACCTGTTGTGAAGTGGATGCGATGCAGCTCTGTAATGTCTTCCCGAATGATTTGTTGTTGCACGCACATCGTCCACTTCAGACACCTGTTCATAGGACCTTAGTTCCTCTTATATTCAATCGAGAACCGCCCCTGCATTTATTGGTTTTATTAATGTTAATCCTGTACAACTAGCCCCTCAGCTGCCCCGTGGTTTATTCACTCAGCGTTTTGCCAACATTATGTGCTACCGTCAAACAGGTCAGAGGTCAGATCCGCTATCACATGACTTTGGATATTAGCCACAACAGTGACGCGAGCCGTTGGATTGTTGAGTATGGACAACTCTGAGTGATATCAAGAAACTTTAAAATCGCGGGAATATAGAACTGTTAGCAGTGAACTTTAGGGTGAACTGAAATACAAGTTGTTAAAAGAAGAAACAAACTATTCGATATTTCAAGGTATGATTGTACGCATCAAAACAAGAAGAAAATTCTTATAACCGTGGGTTATACATTCTGACATATAACAACTGGGTCAGAGGATGTACTCAACGTGGTGTCCATTCATCCCAAACCATGCCTCTGGCCTTCTGTGTAAGGACTCACGCACTCTTCGAAATCGCCCTTGTTGGTTCTGAATGTGCTGAGATGCACAGGAAGACAGGATTGTGTAGTGTCTACACATCATTTATTGGAGTGGCACAGACCAATTGCATCATGCGTCCCCATAACTAAAAGTCTTATGAATATAGGTCCGGGGAATTAGCACGCCACGGTATGGGACCACCCCAGGCAATCCATCGGATTTCTCATGTCCTCTTCAAGTGCCTACGCACACTGCAGAGAAAAGGTTCTGGTGCGCCACTATGCATGAACCACATCTGTAGTCTGTCGTGACATGGTATATCCTCCAGCAAGGTGGGCAGTACGTTCTTCAGAAAGCGGTGATAACGAGCTCCAGTTAATCTCTGTGGTAGCAAAATGGCCTTAGTAATCTATCGTCAAGAACACCTGCCCGCCTAGCGATCCTAACGCCTTGTTTCTTGAACCACATGGAGATTTTTATCGAACCACACAAGCTGATTACGGAAATTTACAGTGTCATCTTGTGTAAGCTCTGTTTCAAAAATGGCTTTGAGCACTATGGGACAACTTCTGAGGTCATCAGTCCCCTAGAACTTAGAACGACTTAAACCTAACTAACCTAAGGACATCACACGCATCCATGCCCGAGGCAGGATTCGAACCTGCGACCGTAGCGGTCACGTGGTTCCAGACTGTAGCGCCTAGAACCGCTCGGCCACACTGGCCGGTTAAGCTCTGATTCAACAGTAAACAAAATCTTGGAGGCAAATTGTGGATCAGCATCACACTGCCGCAAAATCTACTGGCAGAACTGCGCTCTGGCAGGATGATCTTATGCCCTAAAGGCCTGGAAGCGCTGAACATGGTACAGATACAACTACTCCTCATGAAGAGCCGTCCAAACCACACTAGAACACACTCCTCCATTTTAGGCATGCAAACTGAACAAGGCCGTCCACTGTCTACTTTGTTGGGTGCTAGGGAATCTGTTTCCCCAAGACGCTGGAACAATCCACTGAACAGCTTAACAAATGGTACCAGCGTGTTGGAAATCGTTCAGTGTACAGGTTACAGGCTCTAAGATTAACTCCGTCTGTTAAACCGTAGCAGTAATCATGTCTGCCATTTCCCCTGTGGAATAAAAGGTCTCGATTGCTAGGTTGTGTCAGAGAGAAAACATATTGAGCCGAATCGCAAACATCACAATAAAATGTACTTTAAACATGAATTGTAAGTAGGCCAAGTATAACGGTACGCCCTGAGTTAGCAGAAATGTACTACAGTAAAATCACACATCGTAAACAACTCACTACAGACCACTGAGCCAACTAATGTTTACATCGATACTATGCAGCAGTATCCCAGAACGCTGCTGACCTTGGCATGACACCCAGCGCCTCTGCAACAACGGTGCTCATATCCGCAACCATATGTTCGTGATGCCTTCCTACATCGCAGCATTCCTTGCCAGGGGTTGTAATTAATGTTAATTTTGCGTTGGTCGTCTGTTGTAGGACAAGTAAGACATTTCCATGGGTGAGATCACAAGAGCACCTCCTATGAACACGTGATTCTATTCCATATATCAGAACGTATGCTTTGTAGGATCCCTGGTCATACGACATTTTTGTTTTGTTTTGATGCATAATGTCGTCCCCGGAAATACTGGATAGTTTTTTTAACACCCTGTATTTGTAATGCTTCTTTCGTTTCGCTCGAAACCCAGTTAGTGCACTTCTTGTAAGACCACATAGAAAGTTTAGTATTAAAAGATTCCGACTTTTGGCGAACAAACGAACAGTACTTTGAATTGACAGAACAATTAGTTTCAGAACAATAATTAACGTGAATTGAAATTTTAAGGTGATTTAGGCTCCAATCTGAGCCAAGAGCTGCTTAGAGTAATAGAATTTCATGCATATTATTAAATATTTTTTGCATGTGAAACAATAGGGTTCAGAATATATCTTGTTATTGAAGACGGCGGATTTGCAATTTTTCACTTTATTTCATGACTCTTTTTCAAAGCCGAGAGTCTGACTTTATTTTTCAGTCAAGGCTAGCTGAAACTTTGTGGAGGTCCTACTTTCCTTGGGGCGCTGATTATTTTTGGATGACAAGTATCTGATTGACCAACTGGCCCACCGAAATCACAGCCCACTGCTTGCGAGTTATTGGCCTACGGGGTTGCCACACCATAAAGGCGCCGTCACAAATCCCCTGTATAATTTCCACCTACTAACAGCAAATTAAGCCTCGAATTACTTTAGCTGTAACTCTCAAAAGTCATCAAAAGTACCTAATAACAGTTTTCCATACAATGTTGCAGACCAGTTCTGCGTTCAGACGGTTACGAACTTGTCACATCAGTTCATCTAAACAAAACAAACCACAATTTTTTTCATAATCACACACACACACTCACACACACTCACACACATACTCACACACATACTCACACACACACTCACACACTCACTCACACACACACTCACACACACACACTCACACACACAGTCACACACACACTCACACTCACACTCACACACACACTCACACTCACACACACACACACTCACTCACTCTCACACACTCACTCTCACACACTCACACTCGCGAACACAAACGCACGTGCTCGCGCACATGCACTCCATGTGTATTAGACAAACAGGTAGCCTAAGTCTGTTCAAACGCTTGTTAGAATATCGTGTAAAAATTTGAAGTACATCGGTCAAGAACGTTTCTATATTGTTGTTAACAAAATCGAACAAGAACTTGTCTTTATTTATTTGTGTAGAAGTATAGACTATTATACAAAAGTCAAACAATTCTGTAACTAGTGCAGCTGACAACAAAATTTATGTTGTATTAAATCATTCAAACAATAATTATACGTCTTTGACATAAATTTATCGCACTAATGCTGATTAGAGAAGGTGCATATCTGATCTTAAAACTCGCAGATTTACTGTATATGATGCCATGTTTCGACAGGGACAGAGTTGGTAGTGGGAATCGGCCTAGTATTCTTGAATATGAGTGAACTGACCGTATTTGCACTATCCTAATCAGTTATTAAGATCTGACTTTTTTTCTGCGACCTAACGTTAGACGTCTCTTCCTTGTAAGATACATCACACATTAAATGACATTATGAAGAATACTTACGAGGCAGGAACTGAGCGAGGTGGCCTAGTGGTAAGAGACAGAGATCGCGTTCGGGAGGAAGGCAGTCGAAATCCCCATTCGACCAGTCAAATTTAAGATTGCCATATTTTCCCTAAATCGCCAAAGACAAATTCTAGGATGGTTCCTTAGAAAACACACTACCAAATTCTTTCTCTATCCTTTCTCAAATAGAATAAGGTAGCATTGTGGTTAGCACAGTGGGCTCGGATTGCCAGCCGGGGTGGCCGAGCAGTTCTAGGCGCTTCAGTCTGGAACCGCGTGACCGCAACGGTCGCAGGTTCGAATCCTGCCTCGGGCATGGATGTGTGTGATGTCCTTAGGTTAGTTAGGTTTAAGTAGTTCTAAGTTCTGGGGGACTGATGACCTCAGAAATTAAGTCCCATAGTGCTCAGATCCATTTGAACCATTTGGACTCGCATTCGGCAGGACGACGGTTCAAACCCGCGTACGACCATCCAGAATTAGGTTTACCGTGATTTACCCAAATAGCTTCAGACAAATGCCGGGATGGTTCCTGTGACAGGGCACAGCTGATTTCCTTCCCCATCCTTCTCTAAACCGAGCTTGCGCTCCGTCTCTAATGACCTCGTTGTCGACGAGACTTTAAACACTAATCTCCTCCTACTCCCTCAATACGAGCATGCACCACGTCACTGATGACCTTGTCATCGATGCGATGCTCAACTCTGACCTTTCTGTATGTCGCACGAAAAGATCTAGACGCTGGTAGTACGTCAATCAGTGTTCCTTTAATTAGCATGTTATTTAGTAGTAGTTCTTTGTTGGGTGTTAGGAAGCCTATTATTTTGGAATCCACTATCTGCAGTTTGCTGGACCACTTTTTCCAACTACGACTTAAGGACGGACGATATTTAAGGTAACCATCAAAATAAAATAATACGTTCCTTGCTGGACAGTGCTAAATTTTTAAGTGTAGGGTTCACCAACAGAAAAGCATGTTAGGTGCTGGTGAATATTCCAGGTTTTATGTCTGTTGTCCATGGAGCACAACCATATAATCTATGTAAGCTCACCAACAGCTGAGACATCTGGTCGTGAAAGCCTTTACTGTGTGATCAGCAAAGCTTGTTTTCACCACTCACCTCGTTTGTGAATAGTCATGAGATGGCTATTATATGGCAGTGCTTTTCTTATTGCTGTTAAAGTTTTAGTAATTAAAAAAGCTATATTTTTGTGCCTTATTGCTGCGGTAGACTGCCTCAGAGTTGATAGGTCCGCCGACGGCGGCACGATATGTGCCTGGTAGTAGTCACTGAACGAGGTTATTTACCAAAGATTAATAGCACGTCTACTCTAAGTGGATTGAGAGAAGACACAAAATAAGTCCGTTTCCTGATATGTAATAATACTTCTGGTGGCTGAAGGTCAATTAGATTATCACCGACTCTAAGTTCATTAAACACACACTTTATAAAAATCAAAGGCCCGTTTGTTTCTCAGTGTTAAAGAACGAACTGAGTGATAAGAAAACATCTCTACATCCAACGCGTAGTCGTTCGAAAGTTAAAGAGGAATAAATTTAGAAGTCCATAACTCTGCTACGATGCCAGAAACTCCGTCTTTTTCGGTGAGGATGTGACAAACAATATAAGTCCACGGCTGGAAGCTCCTAGGGTCGCTAAATCACATCTGAATAGCAGCGACGTCTTGGAGGCGGTTCTTGGGAGTGTGTCCTGATTAATGGGGAACCCTTATGGAATTGGTGCCTTGCTCAGGAAAACTCAGAGTGAACTTGTCTGGTTTGGCTCGGGAGCTACCCTAAACACCACTCGGCGCTAGGATACAGCTGGGCCTATATTCAGTCATGTGCCGTGCAGAACACAAGAGGTCCGTGCGGCCCGCAGCCTATAGCGCTACTTCGGTCGCTCGCTGATCAACAGGCGGTACGTTGCCGTGTGTCTTCCAGAAAGTTGGCCCCTATGGGTAAAGCCGTCGGCACACGGACCGTGCATCCGAACGTTGAGCGTTGAGCGTGCCGAGTTTCTGACGTCATAGCGTGGAATAGCACGTTCGGGAGTCTTTCCAAGCGTGCAGAGCAATATCTGGCATGTCAGATATTCTGAGCGTGTGTCTGAGCGTTGACCAATGAGATGGCGCAACGCCACCTACGTCACACATACGCAGTCTCCCTTCAGTACAGAGTTGTGAGGCGCCATATTGGCATTCATTTCAAGCCTGTATGTATATATGCCGTTTCTGAGCACCAGAAAATTGAGAATCACTAAAAAAAACCCGTTGTTAACTGTGTGATTCGTTCCAATAAAATAATGAGAAACATCATATTCGTGGCAAAATAATTGTTGTAACTTGCGTATTATGAGAGTAGGCTATTTGAAGCCAGCGACACACTGAAGATCTACTCAAAAGGCATTGTTCTTGGTACAATTTGTTATAATTTAACTTCAGTTAGGAACGTATCTACAATTAAGGTTTTCTCCACGTGCTAAGATACTATGATTAGACAACTGGAGCACGCTATTGCTGTAGAGCGTCACTGCTTTCAAGAATATTTCGATGGGGCGGTGGTTCGTGTCTTGCCACTTCCAAATTTTTTTCCTAACATTCGCCTTTTTATTGGCTTCTGATACTTTAATATTAGTTTAATATAAGTATATACTATAATATTTGATGTTATGTAAATATAAGTTCACCTTTATTTGAGGGGTGCTTTGTTCGGTTGGTTTAATCTACAGGACAGCTTGCGCTACTTGTATAAAGATATTTTGCTCCTTTTTCTTTTTCGCTTCGTAATTCACGTGTTGCAAAGATTCTGCTACTGGGTAGGAACACTGATCAAGTAAGACTGACCTTGGGGTCTTACTAAAATGTGTGAATGATGAAATAATGTTTATGTTATGCGCAGAAGTGTTCCAAATTTGTACCGCACTGTTTGTAATGGAACTTTTATAAACCGGTGTCCTTATTGATTGGACATAGTACTTTCCTTTTCGTGGACGATGGAGGAAATGTGCGTTTTAACAGCGCTAATGTGGGAATTTTACGCGCGCCCTTTGAGTAAACAGTGTGATTTACGAACTGGAAACATCCCTCAACTGCCGCTGGAGTGCGTTGCGATCGCGTATACCACGTTGGGGCCCACGTACCGTATGCACGAGTCGCATCGTTCCTGAGCGTTCTGCAGCACGTTGAACTTGTCACGCTCAACGTTAACGTTCGACAGCACGGTCCGTGTGCCGACGGCTTAAGGCATCCTCCAGACTCTGTCCTATGTTCGTTTCTGACAGGGCAGGTGTTAAGCGCCGGTGCAGCACCAGTTAGTCTCGCAACTTACTATGCACTAGTAGCGGCTTGTGATCTGGATGTTACATGCGAACCTAGAATGTATTCATTCGTTTGGAACGTTACATCACAGCCGTTCGCACTGCCTCCATGATTCAGTAATGCGTTTGTGCACCTACATTATCTTTGTTCCTTGAGAAAATTCCATCAGTCATTCCGTACTGCAGTCATAAATCATTACACGTGGACAGAGAGGTACTCGTGGGTCGAACGTTTGCGTTATTTTGCAGTAACAGTTAAGACGGGCTTGGCACTGCCAAGTGGGTAGTCGTTCCACCGTGCAAACTGTGTCATCGTTTCAACATGGAAGCCGTGACACATTTGCATCTCCTAGGGTTCTGTGCGTTCTTTACCGCAGTCCTGTAGTTACGTATTATTCGAATGTGATACACCGCAAGAATGTCAAGTATACAAGTGTTACGTACAGTTTTGCGTACAGTCGTATGTGAAAATTGCACAGTACAATATTTGTGATCTAACATGTTCAAAGCTTAAGAAAACACATGGAGTGAAGGTATCCAATAAAAAGTTTCATAAATTCACAAAGTGTTACAATAATATGAACTATTACACTGAATTCAATGTACATAAAGGCCTGCATGAAATCTTTTAGATAATTAATATAGTTAACTCCCCTAAACTGCACTAATCACCCCCCCCCCAAAAAAAAACTGACTCTCTGGTCTCTTGACTCTGAATACAAGTGAACTCTAGTGGGACAAAGTGAAGATTAGTATAAGGCTTGTATCACTCTGTACAAATCACCTGCTGCACTTGTTACTTGTTATCGATTTGTCATTATATGTTTTAACAATGGAAAACGTTTATTCAGATAACAAAATGTAGTCTCTATTCGCCTAAATATGTCTCCTTCAGCTGCTTGAATTGGACAATTTAATTCTTAAAGCTTGAAGTCCACCTGTACTAGTACACACTCGAATTTTCTCACAGATTCCAAGAGGATAATAGGGAAGATTGATCTGAGAAAGTGGAATCCGTCTTAAACGACTAAAGCTATTCATGCAGAGCAAAAAAACCAGTTGGACGAAAGCCAGTAAACAGGGTAACGTTCCGAAAACAGGGCTTAAGATATTGTCCAACATATATTACAGGTCACCTGAGGAAGCAGCAAAAAGAAAAAGAGGCATTCCTGCTATTTTTGGGTGAAGATCTTGAAGAGCTGGTCTAGTTTTATCTTGCAATGGAAGCTTCTTTCTTTGGGCTTACTCGTAACGACTTCTGCGAAATGGCCATAGAATTGACGAAAATAATAACACTGAACACACTCTCAAAGACAAAACTGTTGGAAAAAAGGGTTAATGTTTCTCACAAACGCCACAAAATTAAACTGTCGGAAGTAAAGCATACAAGAACATCTTACAGCAGGACTATTGGGCTCAGCAAAGAAAACACAGAGAAATTTATTAACATTCTGGAAAATGTTATATTACAACTACTTTGAAAGTAAATTATATTTTCACTGATTTAATATATTTTTACAATGCACATGTTGAGATAAAAAACGGGACCTTCATTATTTTTGGAGTATGAGTTATTATTGTAATTTTTATTTTCACTTGTCCAGTGGTTTTTCCCCCTGTCTGAACCGGGCTGAGATTTCGTTTCGTGCAGAGAGAGGATTTGTCATAGGGATAACTCCCTATATTGCACGAAAGAACTTAAGGTGTGTTGGAAACTTTGTAGCGGGATGAAGTAAACAACTGTGAGATTTTAAAATAACTTCGATGATGGAAGCGTCAGACGAGTCAAGATTACGACGCAAAATGAGTTGAAACTCCATAAGCATTGGGCACGTTAGTTCTGCAATAATATGACGCGCTGTGAAAAACTTATACAAGAAGCAGGGGCGGGAATATAAAAAACGACCGCATTCTATTTCAAGCAGATCGTGCCTGTTCCACACGTACCGGTAACTGATAAGTTCTGTTTGCAGCAGCCATGGGTATTTATGTTTGATATTCATAGAATTTCTGGTAACGAAGCTTTCATCTAAATTCACGATGAAGTAACGACAAAGAAGGGTCCTAATGCAAAGGTTTCCCTCACGGATTTCATAACGAAAGATGTGGCCCTTTTTTTTCCCCCAACTGGCTGTACAGTACAAAACGCGAATCGCACAGTGGTTCAGTTTTGGCAACTTCAGTTCATAGTGGTACATTTTCCATATAATCCCAACCTGTGGACATTCCTTTAATGCTTGTGATAGGGATTTTACAAGTCCGTAATTACGAAACAGGAAATAGGACACAGTATACACTTCTGACAAATGGTTCACAGTGCTACAAACAGCAAAGAAATGCATGCATGTTGGGCTGTGCACATACGACGCATCTCTTGTCTATCGGAAACATCTAGTTTCACTTTTTAGGAATTCTGTAACTGCGAAAGGAGAAAAAGATGCTGTTACACAATATAAGCCGTTCGAGTACACTATTCAGTGAAAATACGTCTGTATTTCACCCAATAGCAGTGGAATGATGAAATATGAATTTTATCTGGTAAAGAAATGGATAGACCATCATATTCACAATGTACAAAGAGTATCCTCTGAAACCTGAGGGACTATTTGATGTTTCACAGACTTACATTACCCCTTTGCAGCTTCTTATTTTGATAATATTCTAAAGAAATGTGCCATTAATAAAGTCACTGGTTGAGAGGAAGACAAGGAATCTGTAAGTGAAGATCGGGACAGTGATCAAGAATGACAAGTTCATGAAAATATGTGTCTGTCAAACTAAACAGGGTTGTTTAATAAGAAAAGGAAAACCTCTCCCATGCTAGAAGCCAAGGAACTAAAAAGGATATTGAGTTCCATTAAATTATCTATTTTGATTTGTATTGTTCAGTTATGAATATTTATAGAAATAACAAATGTCTGTAAACATTTTGAAATCATCAAAAACATATATATTTTGCTTGAAAATATACTATTTTTTTAGTTACACAATATTAATGATAAAATGAGTTGTTTAAATGAAAAAGGGATATACATTTTCTGTTATTTGCCTTCATTCTATGATTAAAGATTTCGGTATAACATTGTATTCTTCCTGATGAGCATGTTGGATTAACTATAACATTTGGGAATAATACCAATGTATCTCAAAACTCATATGCAGTGACATGTCCCCTTTTGATGTCAACACCGAAATTTCGCGTAATTTTTTTTTTTGACTAGCTTTACATGTGATCCAGTTTTGGCAACTATTGTTCAAACTCACAGAGTGAAGGTTTTTGAAAACAATTTTTTTCATAATAAATTTTGTTGGTATTTTCTAAGAGTACAATTTGAATGGTGCCTTTACATCAAAAAGTATGTATTACATGTTTTTGAAAAATATTACTTTAATATTTTCTACATTTTAAAATGGGGGGGGGGGGGGGGAGGCGGGGGGCGGCGGATCTGATATTGGAAAATTTCCTCTACTTTGCTGTAAATTGCATGATTAAGTAATAATCATTTTCTTTTTAGAATGTAATCTAATCTGAAAGTACTGAGTATAATTGTGGCTACTATTTTACTAGTCGAAACTGAAGTTTATTTACAAAATTATTTTACTTAAAAATAACCATAGCCAAAAAAAAAATGGTTCAAATGGCTCTGAGCAATATGGGACTTAACTGCTGTGGTCATCAGTCCCCTAGAACTTAGAACTACCTAAACCTAACTAACCTAAAGACATCACACACATCCATGCATGAGGCAGGATTCGAACCTGCGACCGTAGCGGTCTCGTGTTTCCAGACTGTAGCGCCTAGAACCGCAGGGCCACTCCGGCCAGCTAACCATAGCAGGTATGTTAACATACTAGGATTAAAATAAAAATATTTACTGAAAAGTAAAATTAGGATTTATGTCACTCATAGACACCGGCTACAAATTAAGACTACTTAATAATAGTCTTATGAGCTTTTTTCTGATAAAAATGATCAATTATATTGGAAAAGTGAAAAGTCCTGGCTAATTCATTCTCAATTGCTAAAACTGATAAATGGTTAAGACTCTTTTGGGTTGTTGTGCTCCGTTACTAAATTGTTAAAGAGTTCTCCAGTTTACTGAAGACTTCTCAGCTATAGGCACTGGAATCATACAAAAGAAATCTAATTGCAGTACATAGTTCCAAAAACACTGCTTGAAGGTTTTCCTCATATATAGAGTTGAGATGTGTCCTGGGGTCCTTCTGTGATTGCAAGATTCTAATTTAGAAACTCTCCTTGTGTAGAATTTCTTCAACAAAACTGACTGAATCTATTGAGTCTAAGAATGGTTTGACATAAAATTCGTGGTTTTAAGTTTCAGTTCATCATTTTCTAGGCCGATGAAGACCAAAACTGGTGAAAACAGATGGCAAATTTGTTCACAGCTAGCAAATATTCTTATTAAATCTGCCATGAGAAAATTCAAAACAAGGAAGACAACAGAATATCTGAATTCATCTGATTCTTCCAGCCGAAGTTGTTTCGGCGGGTTTCACCTGCTTTTGATAACATACTCAGGTGAATTACCAACTACCTAGGCAGCTACTTTTGCTTAATTCAAAATTGTTTCCCATGAGTCTCGTAGGACCTGCATCTCATTACGTAAGTCTTCTTTTAGTTGTATCTCGACGTTAAGGACAATTTCCTTGTTTTGTATAATGATTTTGTGATCAATACAGACCACGATCTTTTTCCAAAATGATGACATCAAGAACCCTTTGAAAGATCCAAAGTACTTCTTGAGTCACAAAACAATATTTCTTGCGGAGAGAGTTAATGCGGGTACCTTGTCCACTATGAACAGGTCTAAAGCTTTTAGGATCGAAGATAGTGCTACAAAATCGGGCTCAGCTTGTAGTCTTCCATTTATACGAGTTTCAGAAAAGCTTTCCACGGGCAAAAGGACATGCTGTTTCAAGAATTCCTAACGAGCAGCTCTGCTAAAGAACAAAGAAAAAACTGTTACCATTACCAAATAATTTCACAAAACTATAATATAGTTTGGCAGCATTGACTCCAACTGTATTCAGAGAGTGTCCTCCGCAAGACAGCAAAAGGCAGACTTGTCTTTTAGAAGTATTTTTGACTGAACACCACGAGGTATGACGCCCATGTTGGATCCATTGCTATAGCTCTGAGATAGTCCGCGAGAGGTACTCCTCGAGTTTCTAATGTGGACAGTGTTTCTCCACTTATGGTATCGCCTGTTTTCCCGCTAATAATCGTAAAGTCAAGAATCTTACAGAAACTTCCAATGATTTTTTTCTGGATTTTGAAATACGTGGCGCGGAACGAGTACATTCTGCTCCTAATGGGAAATGTCAGGAGCTGCATCAAAAATACTTCCACTGAAGTCCGACTCTTCTCTTTGACATAAAATAGTTTTCGGTAGTTTTTCGCTGTGTGGACAAATATATTAATTCTGTGAGGACCATGATAAATAGTGAGCTTGACTCATCATACGTTTCCTTCATCAGTTCGTTTTCTTTTACTTTCATTACATGTTCACGAGTCAATGTTCTCCTTGGAGATCTAAAGCTCTACAGCTTAAGCATAAATGTGTGTCGAGAATTCTTTGTAATATAGCTTTCCATCTTGCTGCCTCACAGTGAATCCTGTGTCGAATGCTACCATAAACACCATGTCCTTTCAATGATGTTTGAAGAGTTTTCCATTCTAAGTAGTGTATTCGTTGCTAAGAGGTTTTTTCCATGTTTTGTTAACAACCTGTGAAGTCTTTTGTAGGGTTCTTTCTGTAGAGAAAACCCTGCTTTTGCAAGTATGGTATGATTTAAAGATGCAAGATAAACAATGAATACTGTTTTCAACTCTCTCCACGTTAGAAATTCACACAGAAATGGTTCACTAGTTCTGTTGCGGACTATTTCATGTACAGCAGTACTCATGCAAACGTTTTCTGAAAGATCGGTTGGAAAAGACTTTGGCCTGAAAAGCTGAGAAACCATCGTAGGACGATGCGATTTCCTGTCGCAGTTCATCGCTCGCTACTGGAGGCAGTTACGTGGAGAGTCAAAAACACAACTTTGCTGTCACGAATATTCATATTAAGATCTAGATCAGCACATTTTTCATTACTTTATTGCTGTACATTAGGAGAATATATCTCCTTTTTCGTTCCCTCTGCTTCAATTCCGTTCAGAAGCCAAAGTATATTGTTCTTGTGTGATTTGCTTTGCATCTGTTTGGTCTGAAACTGTCTGAACAACAGAACACGAAGCTTGACTATCTAGAGTTAATGTAGGTTCCGACACATCAAGAAGCTGAATTTCTTGTACCTCTTCTATTTCATGATACTTCAAAAATGTTGCAGTAGTCTTGCGACTTTAGCTACTTCTTCTAATTTGTATCTTTGCAGCTTTCTTTCTAATGCTCCAGATTTATGTTTATAACTCGACATCTTAACTTGTTGTGTTATGTAATCTGAAATGAAACAACACATTCCACCTAAATCAAAAATGTCTTTGTAATATAAACCTTCATTTTTCAAATTGGGTTATTAGTTAAGATTACGCTTTTCTCATCTTTTTCAAGAATGTTTTCAGATAAACAAAATCGTAGCAAAACCAAGAACAGTTTTACTAAATAACTTTTGTGAAACTTCACCGAATAAATATTATCACTTGCAGTAGCAGGGTTTGACAGGCGGATTGCAGTGGTTCAATGTGTGTGTTAGTAGAGCAAAGCACGCATCTCGTGGTAGTGCGACAGCGTTCTCGCCTCCCACGCCCGGGTTCCCGGGTTCGATTCCCGGCGGGGTCAGGGATTTTCTCTGCCTCGTGATGGCTGGGTGTTGTGTGCTGTCCTTAGGTTAGTTAGGTTTAAGTAGTTCTAAGTTCTAGGGGACTGATGACCATAGATGTTAAGTCCCATAGTGCTCAGAGCCATTTGAACCATTTTTTAGTAGAGCAAAGACGAAGAGAGAAACGACACAACAAGGAAAAGCAGCCTTGGAAGGAAGCGAGTTTGCTGAAGTGGGGAGAGGGGGGGGGGGGGGGAAGGTCTATGGCGACACCTGCTGCTCTGGTATCACTTAAGTTCACATAATAAACACCAGCACCAGCTTCATTAAACGTTTATATCATAAATATCTGTTTCAAATTATAGGTTTGATTAGTTGTAGAATCTTCTAAAATTTCATTGGATAGCAAAAATACTAAAAACATTTTATTTCAGTTTGTATTAAATTATAATAGTTAAAAGTTACATTGTGCGCTGCTGGGCCAGCGCCCCCTTCTGTCCGGACGATGGACGCAGGGATCCACCCAGCAACACCGGTATGGAGGCCATGCATCGTTTGATTCCATGCCAGTCACGGGCCTTAAGTGTTTACTCAGGTTGTGGGTGCAATGAATTACTATTAATGCAGCATAGTGGAGACACCTCACGTTAAGCGCATGCAACAACCACATTCTAGGGGGGCTTCCTCCGCTGCAGTCCCTTAAGAGCGCGAACGTGCGCAGACCATTAGAGTGAATTAGATTGCGCGGTCGCTAACGACAAAAATATGCTAACGGGCCGCCATTATACACGGATCAGCCATTAGCGCGCAAGGAGAGACGGGCCCAGGGAACTGATTAAGCGAGAACGCGTCAAAACGACCGGGGTATGGCAAGCACTCATCGCATCCCGCGCTGCCGGCGGCCACTTGCAGCCCCAGGGATTCCCCGTGCAGGGCTGCCAACTGCACGGGTTGTGGTGGCCGACTCGTTCCGCAGGTAATTAGCGCCGTTTGTGGTTTAGTCGCTCCGTGTGCGGAGAGAGGCCATTGTGGGTTCCCGGCACTTACTGCAATCCGCTTAAGCATTTATTTCGAGAGCCGTACAGGAAGCAAGGAGGCTGAGAAGTAAGAAGGTGATCAATAAGTAAGGTAACAAGAGCTCCCATGGGAGTATAATTTCTCCGAACGAATGCCTAGATAGAAGTGGCGATCAAAGCTTGCAAACACTGCGGGTAGAAGGAAATGGCTGTGCTGTTGCACCTCGAAACTTTGAAATACACACTTTCAAGATGGCGGTACTTATGGACAGATGGACTACACCGACATACTCTGCAAACTAGTATGAAGTGCATAGTAGGGGGGTACTTCACATTGTACCAGTTATTAGCATTTTTCCCATCCCAGTTATCAATGGAATACAGGAAGAATGGTTATTTAAACGCCTATGAGTTCGCTATAATCAATCTAATCTTTCCTTTGTGATAATTTTTGAGTCATTAATCGTCTGACTGTTTTGATGCGGTCTGCAACTAATTTCTTTCCACACTCAACTCATTATCTAAGAGTAGCAATTGCACCCTATGTCCTCAATTATTTGTTGGGTGCATTTCAACCTCTGTCGTCCGCTACAGTTTTTACCCTCTAGATCTCCATCTTGTTCGAGGGAGTCTAGCCCCTGACAAGCGACCTACCATTTTGTCCCTTTTCTTGTCAGTGTCCTCTGTATGTACATTTCTTCGTTTTCTTCAGTTCTTATGAGTCCACTTAATGTTTACTATTCTTCCCCAGCATCACAGCTTAAACGCTTCGATTCTCTTCTGTTCCAGTCTTCCCATTGTCCATGATTCACTACAATACAATGCTGTGCTCTAAACATTCATTCTCAGAAATTTCTTCTTCAAATTAAGGCCTATGTTTCGTACCAGTAAATGCCTATTGGCCAGGAATCTCCACTTTGCCTGTGCTAGTCTGCTTTTTATGGCCTCCTTACTTCGTCTGTCATGGCTTCTTTTGCTTCCAATGTAGCAGAATTTTATTGTCAAGTTTCTCGGTTTCGCATTTCTGCTACTTCACATTACTTTTGTCTCTCTGCGGTTTACTCTCAATGCAGGTTCTATATTCCATGCAATTATTTTCCAGATTCACTTAGGATAGCAATGTCTTCAGTGAATCTTATCATTGATACACTTGCACCATGAACTTTGATCCCTCTCTTGAACATTTCTCTTATTTCCGCCATTGCTTCTTCGACGTCACTGCTTCTTCCATTTATAGATTGAACAGTAGGGTCGAAAGACAGCGTCCCTCTCTTTCACGCTTTTTTAAACTGATCACTTCGTTCTTGGTCTTCCAGTCTTACTGTTCCTTCTTGATTCTTATACATGTTGTGTGTTAACTGTCTTCCCCTACAGCTTATTCCTATTTTTTCTCTGAATTTCCATCATTTTGGATTGTGGAACGGTTTTTATAGGTCGACAAAACCCATGACCGTGTCTTGATTTTTTTCAGTCTCGCTCCCGTTATTAAGTGTCACGTCAGAACAACGTTTCCCAAAGCCAAACTGATCGTCACCTAACAGATCCCCAGTTTTCTTTTACAGTCTTCTGTATATTTTTCTTATCAGCAGCCTATTTGCATAAGCTGTTAAGCTGTTTGTGCGACATTTCTCGCAGTTATATGTTCTTGCTATCTCACTGTGGATGCATCTTGCCCAGTCACGTTCATGTGAGCACCTCTCAAAAGTCTGAATAACAACATTTTGCTGCGAGAAAGACAATGAGGTTCTGGACGATGTCGCCAGGAGTATGGAGCTAAGGCCGGTATTACACTATCAAATTTCTTGTCAAAGATTTGATCAAAGATGTGATCAAATATTCCGTCAAATATATTTGACAAAGATCTTTGACGTAGCGCTAGAAGGGGTATTACACTGTCATAATATTTTTCGTCAAAGTTCAAGATGGCTGACAACAACAACTTGTTATTAACCGCAGCAGTTGCATGTACCACAATTGCACTGTGTGCATATGCGGAAGAGAATCAGGGAGAAAAAAAAGGAAACATACCTGGGTGAAGCCGTGGGTTTTACGACGACACGATAAAAGCATTCAACAAAACTTGTTACGTGAGCTTATAGTGAAGGACGTAAAGTCGTACATCAATTACTTAAGAATCGATGAGAATACATTTCTGTATGTGCTCAATGAAGTGTATCCTCATATCACAAAGCAAAATATTCACTTAAGAACTGCTACATCTGCAGAAGACAGGCTCACTGTAACACTCCGATTCCTTGCTACAGGAGAGGGTTGGGTTAGGTTATGTCAGGTCAGGTCTCCAATCTTCGTAATCTATTTTTGTATTCAGCATACCTCACGTTGTAAATACCTCATCAGCTTCATACATCTCTATTTTGTAGTTGTCGGCACACACCAGTTGTATTTACCTGCAATGTTTGTAAAAACACTACAGACGACAGAATGCAGCGATGCTAGCGCTCCATGTGGTAACATGTCACATTGCAGTGAACAGAAGACAAGCGATTTCTTTGATCAAATCTACAGCGAGGCCCTAGATTTGATCAAATATTGGACGACATTTGACAAAGTTCCCTATTACACCATCAAATAGCATTGACGAAGATATTGGACAAAGATATTTGACAAAGAAATTTGATAGTGTAATAGTGTAATACCGGCCCCACTGTCGTAGCCAGCTGCGCTACGTTTCAGGCCTGAGAATCCATGGCGAGGGCCGCCCGATCAAGTTGGTCCCACAGTTTCTCGACTGGGTTTCGATCTCGGGGCCGTGCGGTTCTAGGCGCTGCAGTCTGGAACCGCGGCACCACTACGGCCGCAGGTTCGAATCCTGCCTCGGGCATGGATGTGTGTGATGACCTTAAGTTAGTTAGGTTTAACTAGTTCTAAGTTCTAGGGGACTAATGACCTCAGAAGTTGAGTCCCATAGTGCTCAGAGCCATCTGAACCATTTTTTGATCTCGGGAGTTTGGTGGCCAGGGGACTACGGTAAACGCAGCCTGGTGCTCTTTGAACCACGCACGTACACTGCGAGATTTGACACGTTGTGTTGTCCTCCTGGGTGATGACATCGCGCGAGGGAAAACAAACTTCGTGTAGGGATGGACATGTCCCCAACGATATATGCAATACCCGTATTGGTTCAGTGCGCCTTTCTGAACGACGATATCATCTAAGGAATGTCCTCCGGTCTCTGGACTCTTCCGACAACTTTCGCAGGGTGTTTGCTTTCTCACGCCGTACACGCCAGGGGCCATCATCAGTCCGGTGGAGCATTAAACGTGATTCATCTGAAAAGACCACCTGTCTCCACTCAGTGGATGTCCAATTCCGGTTCTGGCATGTAAATTTCAGCCTTCGTCGGCGGTGAACAGCAGTCAGAATGGTCGGTCGGTTGATTTGGGGGAGGGGATCAAAAGCCGACGTCATCAGTCCCATTGGATTAGGAAGGATGGGGAAGGAAATCGGTCGTGCCTTCTCAAAGGAACCTTCTGGCATTTATATTATAATAAATAAGCCCTCGGTCACAAATATTAGTCAAAATTGACCTGGTTTCGACGCTACTATGAGCGTCGTCTTCAGAATTAGACTAACTGTACTAAAACATTAGGTATATAGTACATTAATAAAATTAAAGTTTGTACTGACTCGAAAAGATGCAGTACTTACAAGTCACATATTAAAAGAGATCTCAGCCGGAAAGGCGACGTCATGAACACTTGTCCGATGGCGAGCCGCTAAGGGCTGCTCGTACTGTGGACAAGGGTTGCAACAAGACTGGGGTGCCCACTTTAGAAAGTGTGGGCAAGTAAACATGGTGTTGCTACGAGCGCCATCTAGCAGCCGCAGAAACAACTAGGCTACTGTACATTCAAAATTAGACACATGAAATTGTGATGTAGCTGATTCAGGCATAACGTAAGCATTAATAATAACAGGATGAAGTTACATATTTATCTGCTTTAAATAGAGATACATTTTGTAACGTAAAAACGTTAGTTACGACATACAAGAAAACAGCAAAGATGTGACAGGAAAACATTTCGGTAAACTGCATGAGGAAATCTGAATCAAAGATCAAGAAATGGCTTTATACAGCCAAAAAAGTTTTTATTTCGCAGCTGCAGCTGTTCGTTGAGAATGAGACCATCATGACGAGTGAGATGTTTGAAAATCTCCAATTCCTCTAAGACATCTAACCTACGCCCCTTCTTTTCGGTATGCAGAATATTGTTACCGCCTATGGCTTTAGGCACGTGTCCAGTAATTAAGAGATGATCGACAAAGGATGAATTTAGGGGACTGGTGCCGTTCTTTCGCAAAAGATGTTCTTTATATCTGACGGTGAAAGCACGTCCAGTTTGCCCTATATAATAGGAGGAGCAGGTATCGCAGATGATCTTATAAACGCCAGAACTTTCTGTAGGGGAGCGAATGGATTTCAAATTATGAATGAAATTTCTCTTTAGATTATTATTAGTAGAGAAGGCAACGTTGTAGTTGTATTTGTTGCGAAGCATGCGCTGAATCTGATAGGAAATGGGTCCTATGAAAGGAATAGAAAAACGTTTTTTTGGGTTAATTTCAGTGCATGAGGTGTTGAGTGTGGTAGTTCTTGCAGTTTTCTTTTTTAGGATATCGTCCACTATGTTAGGCGTATATTCATTATTGACTGCTATGGTTTTAAGTAAATTAATCTCCTCATTTAACTTTTCTGTTGAAAGTGGTATGGAGGTGGCTTGGTGGACGGCAGTGAAAAAAGGCCATTTTTTTGAGACTGTGGATGAAAAGAGGAAGCAGGCACGATTTGGTCAGTATACGTTTCTTTTCGAAAAATATTGAAAGTGATGTTATTGTCTTCCATTGTAAGCGTCAAGTCTAAATAACTTAATTGACGGTTATCGTTTTCGAGTTCAATAGTGAAAGAAATTTTTTCATGGAGGTCGTTAAAAAGTTTAAATATATGATCAATTCTATCGGCGGGTCCGTTATAGATGACTAGAATATCAACAACGTATCTTGTGTAAGAAAGGATACCTAGTGAAGCGGCTGAGACACGGTTAAACAGCTTTTTTTCCATGGAATTGATAAAGATGTCGGCGAGGATGTCGGCTAAAGGGTTGCCCATAGCGAGCCCATCAGACTGCTGGTACAGTTGTCCGTTGAATTCAAAATAGTTGTACTTGACGACATTAATGAGATTCATAAAATCAGTAATCTGTTCATCTGATAGATCTTTTTTAAAATGACGTAAGTTTTCTTCCACAATGATGAGCGTCTCATGTACCGGGACATTCTGGCATTTGCCTGAAGCGATTTAGGGAAATAACGGAAAACATAAATCAGGAACGCCGGACGCGGGTTTGAACCGTCGTCATCCCGAATGCGAATTCAATGTGCTAACCACTGCGCCACATCGTTCGATAGTCAGAATGGTTGCATGACCAGGCACCTGCTCTGGTGGCCCGTACGCAGCAACGTTCGCTGAACGGTAATTGAGGAAACACTGTTGGTAACCTCTTGGTTCATCTGGGTGGTCAGTTTGTCAACAGTCACGTCTAGTCTCCCCTACAAATCTCTGCAGCCGTCGCTCACCCCGTGGTGCGTCACAGTTGCCTCGACGACTGCTTTGGATAGCCCCATTTCGCCACCCATGGTATACTTCAATCATGGCAGCACACGAACAGTTTACAAGATTAGCCGTTTCGGAAATGCTACCACTCTTGACTCGAAAGCCATTGATCATGCCCTTTTCGATGCCAGATAAATCACTCCATTTACACTTTACGACAGCGGCTCACTGTTTTCTGCGTCCCTCCGACACTCTTTACGCAGTCTTCACTTCTAGGGCCGCCACATGGCTTCGGCGAATGGGTACTGGGCGCTGACGTCGAATATAGCTGGTGGCTAGATTAATGTGACTGCACCGTGTGTAAGTAGGCTGTTTAGGTTCTTATACTGGTAACGCCACCGCCATTTACCGCTCTGTATGAAAACCACTGGCTGTGCTGTGTGCAGTCTGTGGCTGGGTGGCATTGTTGGAATTTGCTATTGTAGTGTTGGGCAGTTGGCTGTTAACAGCGCGTAGCGTTGCGCAGTTGGAGGTGAGCCGCCAGCAGTGGTGGATGTGGGTAAGTGAGATGGCGGAATTTTGAGAGCGGACGATCTGGACGTGTGCCCATCAGAAAGAGTAAATTTGTAATATTGGATATCATGGACTGAGATATATATATATATATAATGACTTTTGAACACTATTAAGGTAAATACATTGTTTGTTCTCTATCAAAATCTTTCTTTTGCTAACTATGCCTATCAGTAGCTAGTGCCTTCAGTAGTTTGAGTCTTTTATTTAGCTGGCAGTAATGGCGCTCGCTGTATTGAGTAGTTCGAGTAACGAAGATTTTTGTGAGGTAAGTGATTTACGAAACGTATAGGTTAATTTAGTCAGGACCATTCTCTTGTAGGGATTATTGAAAGTTAGATTGCGTTGCGCTAAAAAATATTGTGTGTCAGTTTAAGCACAGTCATGTATAATTTTTCTAAGGGGACGATTCACGTGTAGCATATTTCTACATTCCTCATTTAAAGCTGGCTCTTGAAACTTTGAGTAAACTTCATCATTGTTAGGACTGTTGAATGTGCTTGACATTAAAACTGCTATCTGAGTCTTTGCAGCATTAGGAGACGAAACATCCGCAAAAGCATGCCTCAGTTCACGGTCTAATACAGTATATCGAAAGTCACTAAGTACGCAATACCAACTGTGAAAGCCGTCACTGAATATTCGTTTCACACAGAAATGCTGTTCGACAATAAAGACTAACAACGTAAAGCTGTGAATGTTTCAATTATATATATACGAAGACAGTAACTTGTTCTCGAAAGAACAGTTACTGTTGATGACCGTGCAGCTTTTCCCTGGAATAAATGATGACTAACTGAAAACCTCAGCTGCCGACAGGTGTTGTTGATATACCTCGATGTGGACAGCTGAAAATGTGAGCCCCGACCGGGACTCGAACCCGGGATCTCCTGCTTACATGGCAGACGCTCCATCCATCTGAGCCACCGAGGACACAGATGAATAGCGCGACTGCAGGGACTTATCCCTTGCACGCTTCCCGTGAGACTCACATTCCCAACTGTCCACAATTCTACATATGTATTGTATCTTATAGACATTTGCCCAACCACTCCTTACTCGCGCACGCTTTGGCGATTCCCGTAAGAGTTTGGGCAACCGGTGCGCATTCGCACAGACGAAGGTCAGTGGCTGGATAGCCTTTAACTATGTATACGAAGACAGTAACTTGTTCTGTCGGCAGCTGAGGTTTTCAGTCAGTCAGTCATCATTTAAATTATATATGTATTATAGTTAAGGCTCACCGGCCATTTGACCATCTTCTTCTATACAGATGCACAAACAGTGCCCGAACTCTTACGGGAATCGGCAGAAAGCCGCGAGTAATGAGTATAATGGGCAGGGGCACTATGAATATAGAGCGGGACAATAAGTTGGGAATGTGGGTCTCACGGGAGGCGTGCCAGAGATAAGTCCCTGCAGTCGCACTATCTTCTGTGTCCTCGGTGGCTCAGAAGGATACAGCGTCTGCTACGTAAGCAGGGGATGGCGGGTTCGAGTTCCGGACGGGACACATATTTTCAACTGTCCTCGTTGACTTATATCAACGCCTGTAGCAGCTAGGTGTATTCATTTCGTTGTAAGTTTAGATTATTCTTCTAAAAATTTCCAGGCTTACAGACTAGCCGCCATAATACCACATATGATGGAGAAAAGTTCTCGTCTCTTCTTTTGATCGTCCGCTTGCGTCCTCTTTGGCGGTCCTATTACAGCTCGCACTTGCCTGCGCCACCCTCCCCCCCCCCCCCCACTCCCCCACCACCACCACCACCACCACCACCCAGGTTGCGTTATCTTTATCAGCTGCTGGGTCCCGGCCATATGAAGTTGATGTCAGTCCAACCGTCTAGCAGCAATGGTACGCTGCTGTTGCCGCAGAAACACGCAAGCCACCCAAGATTACAGAATAGCTCCCAACGCGCCGGAAACCTTGTTTTAATCTATTACAGTATCTGTAGAAAGTTGGTCATCTCCAAACTGCGACGTGTGTATGTGTGTGCGTGCGTGTGTAATTTTGGTTTAAGGTTGCACATACGCGAGGCTGTTAACTCGCTTGTTAAAGTAGCTCGAGCGCGTGTTTCTAAAAAGCATATCACTCAAAAAGAGTAAAACACGGACTCATTTAAAAGCACACATTTTCGTATTATGGCTCGCATTCGATATATCACTGATTCTGTAAAAACTGTTATCAATGGTAGCTGTTAAACTTTATTACATCTACATCAACATCTACATGACTACTCTCTAACTCATTCCCATAAGCACCAAACTGTACGCGCAAGTTCTTATTTAGCTTCCTTTGGTAATCACGGGACTACAGCTATTCAAATATTATTTAAAATATTTCACGTTTGGCAGAGGGTTCATCGAACCACTTTCAGTTTATTGAAATACTCTCAGCGCATAAACGTCGGTATTGTGAATCCTGGTACCCACGAAACGGGATCCTTTTTATGTAGATAATTATAGGAGAACGATAAATGCGAAAACATACGTGATGGCAGTGATAGAGTAATGTGCCTCATACCTTCTTCTCTTAAAGAAACAGTGTAAAAAAACTATGTCTAAAGTATTATTAGGTAACGCCAAGAAAAAATTGAAATGATCGTATGGCTGGGAGAACCCGTCTGCGATAGTTCGGTCGCCTGGTTTGCACTTTCTATTTGACGCCACTTGGGCAACTTACGCGCCGATGATGGCGAAATGACGATAAGTACAACACAGCACCCTGTCCCCGAGCGGAGAAAATCTGCGACTCACCCAGGGATCTAACATAGGGCCACCAAGGTCTAGATGCTACAACGCTAACATTTTTTTTCTGCTTCTTCGTCGATTGTCTTCTGTAGTTCAGAGCAGATATCACATGACACCTCCCGATTCCTCCCATGAAAACTTTACTCACGCTAAGCCACCTTGTCGGCAGCACTACACCACGAGCTGTGGACAAGTACTGCCACAAAACTACACCACAGCCGGCACCACGTACTATAAAGTTACCGTATACAGTGTTGCTTACATATCGCCCATTTACAACTCTGTACTGACATACAGAAGTTGGACAACAATATGGAAATCCATTCTTGACCATAAATGCAGATGCTAGCAAAGACAGTAGATTGCGCTGTTGTAGTTGACTGAATGGTTCAGATGGCTCGGAGCACTATGGGAATTAACATCTGAGGTGGTCAGTCCCCTAGAACTTAGAACTACTTAAACCTAACTAACCTAAGAACATCACACACATCCATGCCCGAGGCAGGATTCGAACCTGCGACCGCAGCGGTCACGCGGTTCCAGACTGAAGCGCCTAGAACCGCACGGCCACACCGGCCGGCTATTTGACTAAGAAAGGCAATGTACTCAATAGATTGCAAGTGTTATTCGTCGTCAGGACAGTATTCTGTGTGGCTGCGAGTGCATTATGCCGGAGCTAAGTGAATTAGAAAGTGGGAAAATTGTTGGCGCTCGTATGGTGGGTGCTTCTGTAATCAACTTAGCCGAAGTGTTCGGTGTTTCAAGAGGCACCGTAATGGAAATTTATACCGCATACAGGGCAAGCGGGAAAAGATCATCCTCAAAGTCGCGACGCGGACGAAAGCGCCTGGTGAGTGATCACAGCAGACGGTCATTCAAGAGGATTAGGCCGAGCGGTTCTAGGCGCTTCAGTCCGGAACCGCGTGACTACTACGGTCGCAGGTTCGAATCCTGCCTCGGGCATGGATGTGTAGGTTAGTTAGGTTTAAGTAGTTCTAAGTCTACGGGACTGAAGACCTCAGATTTTAAGTCCCATAGTGCTCAGAGCCATTTGAACCATTTGATTAGGACGAGAAATAAATGGACGACGGCTGGGAAAGTCACTGCAGAAATAAATGTCGCACTCGCGAAACCTGTCAGCAAGAAATCCAGACGCAGGGAGCTCCGTAAACAGGGAGCTGCAGGGCGAACTGGAATTCCAGAACCAGCCAGCAGTGATGAAAATGCCCATAAAAGGACAACATGGTACCAAAACTATAAAACCTGGAGTACGGAGCAATGGAAGAAAGTCATTTGGTCGAATAAGCCTTCTTTCACACTGTTTCGAATTTCTGGCCGAAATTACGTTCCGACAGTGAAACATGGCTGTGGTCCGGTGATGATCGCTATTCTCCAGCATAATTCTTATCTGAACCTGCCAGTACTTTGCCGGAAGAACGGTATAAGATTCCCATGAAAACCATACAGGACATGTATTTTATTCATTCTAAGACGACAGTTTACCTACGGCGTATTACGTATGGTAATGCGTTTTTTTTTTGTGTTTCTTTATTTCTCCACACGCGAGGCGAAGACACTTAATATTGTGCATGTTTATGAGTAAAACGGCAGGCAGTAAAAGACTTACACGTTGGGACGACCATAACGGCGGGCAGCATTCGTTCCTGTGTCCCGTGGATATTTTATATGTAGTACAGATGGGGGCCCACTGTTGGTTTATCTAATAAATACTTTATAACAGCCTGTTTACAGGGTCTCCCAGGAGGAATAGTCAATATTCAAGGAACGATTATTCGAAGAAAAAATGTCTAGTCATCATGAGCTCTAGAATGCTTGTATTACGAGCTGTGTGCGCGTCGTCATCTTAGATAATGTGAAACAAATCTCCTAATCTGCAAGCTCTTTGCTTTCTATATTTGGAGAGGTGGTAGCAAGAACCGAAACAAGAAGACGATGTCCAGTGGACATGAGCTAGAGCTATGAGCACTGTTTCATCTTTGCTACTGTCAAACACAACTCTTCTACTGAACAAGTGCCCATACCTCTCAAGGTATGCACTCAGAGCCCATCTTAAGTAGTCACACTTTTCTTGCTTTGGTAGTTACTACGACTTTTCAAAATACATACATGAAAAAAAGTTTAGCATCACCTCGGTTCAGAGAGTTCTGGAACCTGTAAAGAAAATTGGAATAGAGTTCAGCATAAACATCATTACCGCCCTCTTTATTACTCATGAAAACCACACGTTGCACGTTGTATCACCATAAAGCGAGACCTTCAGAGGTCGTGGTCCAGCATGCTATACTCACCAGCAGGTCTAATACCCAATAACACGTCCTCTTGCATTGATGCATGCCTGTATTAGTCATGGCATACTATCCACAAGTTCATCTAAGCAGTGTTGGTCCAGATTGTCCCACTTCTCAACGGCAATGCGGCGTAGATGCCTCAGAGTGGTTGGCGAGTCACGTCGTCCATAAACAGCACTTTTAATTCATCCCAGGCATGTTCGATAGGGTTCATGTCTGGAGAGCATGCTGGCCGCTCTAGTAGAGCGATGTCGTTATCATGAAGGAAGTCATTCACAAGATGTGCACAATGGGGGCGCGAATTATCGTCCATGAAGACGAATGCTTCGCCAGTATGCTGCCGATATGGTTGCACTATCGGTCGGAGGCTGGCATTCACATATCGTACGGCCGTTACGGCGCCTTCCGTGACCACCAGCGGCGTAAGTCGGCCCCACATAATGCCACTCCAAAACAGCAGCCAACCTTCAACTTGCCGCATTCGCTGGATAGTGTGTCTAAGGGGTTCCGTTGCCTCCAAACACGTCTCCGACGATTGTCTGGCTGAAGGCATATGCGACATTCATCAGTGAAGAGAACCTGATGCTAATCCTGAGCGGTCCATTCGGCATGCCGTTGGGCCCATCTGTACCGCTCTACATGGTGTCGTGGTTGCAAAGATGTACCTCGCCATGGACGTCAGGAGTGAAGTTGCGCATCATGTCGCCTATTTCGCACAGTTTGAGTCGTAGCACGACGTCCTATGGCTGCATGAAAAGCATTATTCAACATAGTTGCATTGCTGTCAGGGTTCCTCCGAGCCATAATCCGTAGGTCGCGGTCATCCACTGCAGTAGTAGCCCTTTGGCGGCCTGTGTCAGGCATGTCATCCGAAGTTCAACAGTTTGTCTCTCTGTATCTTCTCCATGCCCGAACAACATCGCTTTGGTTCACTCCGAGACGCCTGGACACTTCCCTCGTTGAGAGCCCTACCTGGCACACAGTAACAAGGCGGACATGTTCGAACCATGATATTGACCGTCTAGGCATGGTTGAACTACAGACAACACGAGCCGTGTACCTCCTTTCTGGTGGAATGACTGGAACTGATCGGCTGTAGGAACCCCTCCGTCTAATAGGGGCTGCTCATACATGGTTGTTTACATTTTTGGGCTGGTTTAGTGACATCTCTGAACAGTCAAAGGGACTGTGTCTGTGATTCAATATCCACTGTCAACGTCTATCTTCCCGAGTTCTGAGAATCGGGGTAATGCTAAACGTTTTTGATGTGTATGGGAAAGGTAAAGAGCGCACCGAAGAAGAGATTGTTTCACAGAATCTAATATAAAAAGTGCTCATAGTTCTTAAGGTAACGACGTGTATGAAAAAAGTCACGAGACTTATTTTTTATCGAACAATTTTTTTTCTCCAAGCACCAATATTGTTCCCATAAAAGTAGTTCCCATCGGCATCTATACACTGGTGGAGGCGTAGTTCTCAGCCTTGATAGCAGCGCTGTAACGTTCTCCAGAGTCCCAAAATGACGTCCTTCTAAGACATTTTTCAATTTCTGGAACACAAAAAGTCATAAGAACTCAGATCAAGTGAGCGGGAAGCTGTGTAACAACAAGAAATGCCTTTTGAGGTAAAAACTTCGACGATGCAAGTGTCCGTGTGACGTGGGAGTTGTGACTTGTCTGCAATGTCGACTCTCACTCGATTCACTCAGTTCCTGAGCCTTTCAAGGACATCTTTGGAAAACACTTGATTGAGAGTTTATCCTGGAGGAACAAATTCTTTATGCACAATAACCCTACTGCCAAAAAAGCATTGCTTTGATCTTCGATTAGCTCATTCGAACTTTGCCGCTTTGTATCAGGATAGTACTCAAAATTCCAAGATTCATCCGCAGTGAGCACGTAACTGAACGATTCGTGGTCATTGGCAGTCCTCTCAAGAAGACGAGCGCACCTGCTTCTTCGATTGTTCCTCTGATCATTTGTGAGGATTTTCGGTACCATTTTGGCACAAATCTTTTGCATGTGCACATCTTCGGTCAAAATTTGATATACGATGAATGTGTTCAAGTTTTATCGGGTCACCCATCACCTTCATTGTTAAACATCAGTCTGATATCACAAGAGTACGCACACGTTCGACGTTTTTGTCTCAGGTCTCCCTCAGTGAGGTTCATCTTCAACGTGTTCTCGGCTTTCCAAAAATTGTTTTCGCCAGCGACGAACTTATGCTCTTGATAAGAAATGTTCCTCATAGGCTTGTTTCAATTTTTCAAAAGTCACACACGCGGATTCCCAAAGTGTAACACAAAACATTATGGCGTAATGTTGCTCTAAATTACGCTGTTCCATTTTCGAACACATGACAAAAACAAAACTCACCGATGGCTCTCTCAAAAATCACGTGATGGCTGCACGGAGCTGAACATTTAACCGAGCTTCTGGAAGGGATGAGCACACCGGTCTACATAAAAGCAGAACAACACAGCGTTGCTAGATCGTTCGCAGTGTTATCAGTCTCTGTACTTTTCTCTCACACCTCGTATATTTCAGAGCCTATATTTACTAAACTATTTTGCTTCGTAGGATCGTTCCTATCTTATACCTGAATATTGATCATTGGTTGTGGTCGCCCTTTATAATGCACATCGAACACTCGAAAAATAACCATCTCTGACATTAAAACTTCGTTCAACTCGATACCTAGTACCGTTAGAGTTGTCGCTGCTGACAGAAGTAGCAGCAGTTTGTGCAAAATTTCGCACCATTTATAGCAACAAATCACTTACAAATGTACAGGGTCTCCAGAATGAGATTTTCACTTTGCAGCGGAGTGTGCGCTGATATGAAACTTCCTGGCAGATTAAAACTGTGTGCCGGGCCGAGACTAGAACTCGGGACCTATGCCTTTCGCGGGCAAGTGCTCTACCATCTGACCTACCCGAGCACGACTCACGGCCCGTCCTCACAGCATTACTTCTGCCAGTACCTTGTCTCCTACCTTCCAAACTTTACAGAAGCTCTCCTGCGAACCTTGCAGAACTAGCACTCCTCAAAGAAAGGATATTGCGGAGACATGGCTTAGCCACAGCCTGGGGGATGTTTCCAGAAAGATGGTAGAGCAGTTGCCCGCGAAAGGCAAAGGTCCCGAGTTCGAGTCTCGGCCCGGCACACAGTTTTAATCTGCCAGGAAGTTTCGATTGTACAGGGTACTTCAAAAAGGACTGTACCACTTTGAAAATTCATATGAACTAGTTCATAGTATCTACAGAGGTGATTGTAGTGTCAATTTGTAGGGAAATACATCACTTGTTTGTCTCGCGTAGTTTGCTAGTGACGAATCCCACCGTAACAAGCGGTAGTGGCAGTTGCTTTAAAGATGGCTGCCTTCACTGGACCCGAGCATGCTAGTTGTGTGTTTTGGTTTGAAGAATCAGTCTGGGACAACAGTTCAACATAACTCCGTACCAAGTACGTTAAAGATCCTCCTAGTAGGCCTACAATTTATGAGTGGCATAAATGTTTTTTGTGCATTGAGCAAGAACAAAGTATACAAGCCTTTTTTCCTTGTGAGAGAACCATCAACGGGACAGTGTACCTGGATATGTTGCAACAATTTTTGATACCACAGATCGATGACGATGACCAAGAACGATATTTTTACTTCATGCAAGATGGGGCACCACACCAGCACCTGGCTAACGTCCGGGATTTTCTGATTGACCGCTTTCCAGGTCAATGGACTGGCCGTGAAACGCCAATTGCATGGCCCTCACGTTCTCCAGACCTGAAACCACTCTATTTTTTTTTATGGGGATTCATCAAGGATATCGTGTTAGTACCTCCTGTGCCGGCTTCCCTACCTGAACTTACAGCAAGAATTTACGCCGTTACCGAGCAAGTTACACCTGCAATGCTACAGCGAGTTAGCGGGGAAAGTGACTTCCGATTGGATGTGTGCAGGATAACCATCAGAAGCAACATCAGAATCTTTAGCTTAACGTAAAAAAAGGGAAAAGAAAACCAACTTGATATGTTTCCCTACAAAATAACACAAAACCCAGCTCTATATCTTCTTTCAATAAATTTACATGAATTTTTGAAGTTGTTAAGTCCTTTTTGAAACACCCTGTATTATACGTATTATGTACTATAATAATGACTTTTCTGGGGACTATAAATCTATTCTGTAGGAATCAGCATGGGTTTCGAAAAAGACGATCGTGTGAAACCCATCTCGCGCTATTCGTCCACGAGACTCAGAGGGCCATAGACACGGGTTTCCAGGTAGATGCCGTGTTTCTTGACTTCCGCAAGGCGTTCGATACAGTTCCCCACAGTCGTTTAATGAACAAAGTAAGAGCATATGGACTATCAGACCAATTGTGTGATTGGATTGAAGAGTTCCTAGATAACAGAACGCAGCATGTCATTCTCAATGGAGAGAAGTCTTGCGGAGTAAGAGTGATTTCAGGTGTGCCGCAGGGGAGTGTCGTAGGACTGTTGCTATTCACAATATACATAAATGACCTTGTGCATAACATCGGAAGTTCACTGAGGCTTTTTGCGGATGATGCTGTGGTATATCGAGAGGTTGTAACAATGGAAAATTGTACTGAAATGCAGGAGGATCTGCAGCGACTTGACGCATGGTGCAGGGAATGGCAATTGAATCTCAATGTAGGCAAGTTTAATGTGCTGCGAATACATAGAAACAAAGATCTCTTATCATTTAGCTACGATATAGCAGGTCAGCAACTGGAAGCAGTTGATTCCATAAATTATCTGGGAGTATGCATTAGGAGTGATTTAAAATGGAATGATCATATAAAGTTGATCGTCGGTAAAGCAGATGCCAGACTGAGATTCATTGGAAGAATCCTAAGGAAATTCAATCCGAAAACAAAGGAAGTAGGTTACAGTACGCTTGTTCGCCCACTGCTTGAATACTGCTCAGCAGTGTGGTATCCGTACCAGATAGGGTTGATAGAAGAGATAGAGAAGATCCAACGGAGAGCAGCGCGCTTCGTTATAGGATCATTTAGTAATCGCGAAAGCGTTACGGAGATGATAGATAAGCTCCAATGGAAGACTCTGCAGGAGAGACGCTCAGTAGCTCGGTACGGGCTTTTATTAAAGTTGCGAGAACATACCTTCACCGAGGAGTCAAGCTTTATATTGCTCCTTCCTACGTATATATCGCGAAGAGACCATGAGGATAAAATCAGAGAGATTAGAGCCCACACAGAGGCATGCCAACAATCCTTCTTTCCACGAACAATACGAGATTGGAATAGAATGGCGAACCGATAGAGGTACTCAAGGTACCCTCCGCCACACAGTCAGGTGGCTTGTGGAGTATAGATGTAGATGTAGATACTGTAAGTGCATAATAAATACAAATTTTCTATCCTTCCTGATGATGCAGTCTTAATGGCCAGTAGTTTAGTGTCTTTTACAGTTTTAATTAGTGACGATGTGCAAGATATTCTATTAGTAGGTGTGCTCAGTGAGGGAATTCACTGCCCGTGTCATAGAGAGCAAAATGTAACTTTGAGCCACCGGAGGTGGAATTGCACCGCGCTCTACAATTTCAGCAGACATTGCTGCGCGCTCGACACGCTCAGCGGTTACGGGCGCGAGCGACGGTGTTGTCCGGACCCGGCAGCGGCGGGGCGCAGAATGCCCGCCGAAGCGCACAGAGTGCCGGAGTCATTCAATTAGCGCGTCGCGTGTGTGCCGGCTGTTTATGCTGCTCCGTGTGAAGCCGAGCGGGCTCACTGACCGGCTAACGCGCCGCAAGCCAGCCAGAAGCGCAAAGCCAGAGCCGGCCTCGCTCACGCCGCCTGCGCCAGCATTGTCTCCGAACCGGACGTCGCTGCCGTAGTTGGCTGCCGCGCGCTGGTACAATGAAAGTGAGCAGAGCGGTGGCTGTCACTACCACTGCTGGACACTGAAACTACGACGCCAAGTCCGATAGTACACTACTGGCCATTAAAATTAATACACCACGAAGAATACGTACTAGACGCGAAATTTAACCGACAGGAAGAAGATGCTGTGATATGCAAATGATTAGCTTTTCAGAGCATTCACACAAGGTTGGCGCCGGTGGCGACACCTACAACGTGCTGACATGAGGAAAGTTTCCAACCAATTTCATATACACAAACAGCAGTTGACCGGCGTTGCCTGGTGAAACGTTGTTGTGATGCCTCGTGTAAGGAGGAGAAATGCGTACCATCGCGTTTCCCACTTTCATAAGGGTCGGATTGTAGCCTATCGCGATTGCGGTTTATCGTATCGCGACATTGCTGCTCTCGTTGGTCGAGATCCAATGACTGTTAGCAGAATATGGAATCGGTGGGTTCAGGAGGGTAATACGGAACGCCGTGCTGGATCCCAACGGCCTCGTATCACTAGCAGTCGAGATGATAGGCATCTTATCCGCATGGCTGTAACGGATCGTGCAGCCACGTCTCGATCCCTGAGTCAACAGATCGGGACGTTTGCAAGATGACAACCATCTGCACAAACAGTTCGACGACGTTTGCAGCAGCATGGACTATCAGCTCTGAGACCATGGCTGCGGTTACCCTTGACGCTCCATCACAGACAGGAGCGCCTGCAATGGTTTACTCAACGACGAACTTGGGTGCACGAATGGCAAAAAGTCATTTTTTCGGATAACCGAGGTTCTGTTTACAGCATCATGATGGTCGCATCCGTGTTTGACGAGATCGCGGTGAACGTACATTGGAAGCGTGTATTCGTCATCGCCATACTGGCGTATCACCCGGCGTGATGGTATGGGGTGCCATTGGTTACACGTCTCAGTCACCTCTTGCTCGCATTGACGGCACTTTGAACAGTGGACGTTACATTTCAGATGTGTTACGACCCGTGGCTATACCTTTCATTTGAACTCTGCGAAATCCTATACTTTAGCAGAACAATGCACGACCGCATATTGCAGGTCCTTTACGGGCCTTTCTGGATACAGAAAATGTTCGACTGCTGCCCTGGCCAGCATATTCTCCAGATCTCTCACCAATTGAAAATGTCTGGTCAATGGTGGCCGAGCAACTGGCTCGTCACAATATGCGTCACTACTCTTGATGAACTATGGTATCGCGTTCAAACTGCATGGGCAGCTGTACCTGTACACGCCATCCAAACCCTGTTTGACTCACTGCCCATGCGTATCAAGGCCGTTATTACGGCCAGAGGTGGTTGTTCTGGGTACTGATTTCTCAGGATCAATGCACCCAAATTGCGTGAAAATGTACTCACATTTCAGTTCTAGTACAATATACAGGGTGATTCAAAAAGAATACCACAACTTTAGGAATTTAAAACTCTGCAACGACAAAAGGCAGAGCTAAGCACTATCTGTCGGTGAATTAAGGGAGCTATAAAGTTTCATTTAGTTGTACATTTGTTCGCTTGAGGCGCTGTTGACTAGGCGTCAGCGTCAGTTGATGCTAAGATGGCGACCTCTCAACAGAAAGCTTTTTGTGTTATTGAGCACGGCAGAAGTGAATCGGCGACAGTTGTTCAACGTGCATTTCGAACGAAGTATGGTGTTAAACCTCCTGATAGGTGGTGTATTAAACGTTGGTATAAACAGTTTACAGAGAATGGGTGTTTGTGCAAAGGGAAAAGTTCTGGACGGCCGAGAACGAGTGATGAAAATGTAGCACGCATCCATCAAGCATTTGATCGCAGCCCAGGAAAATCGACTCGCAGAGCTAGCAGAGAGCTGCAAATTCCACAATCAGCTGTATGGAGAGTCATACGAAAAAGGTTAGTTATGAAACCTTATCGTCTGAAATTGGTTCAAGCACTGTCTGCAGCTGATAAGATTAAAAGAATCGATTTTATCCTTGCTCAAATGGAAACAGATGAATCTTTCGTTTCAAAGATTGTGTTTAATGATGAAGCAACTTTCCACACTAACGGGAAAGTCAACCGTCACAATGTCTGTATATGGGGCACTGAGAATCCGCGGGAAACAACTCAGTATGAACGTGACTCGCCTAAGGTGAACGTTTTCTGTGCCATTTCAGCCAATAATGTTTTTGGTCCCTTTTTCTTCGAAGGTGCTACTGTAACTGGACTACAGTATCTGGAGATGTTAGAGAATTGGCTGTTCCCTCATCTCGAACAAGAAGCACAACAATTCATAGTTCAGCAGGATGGAGCGCCACCACATTGGCACTTATCTGTCCGTAACTACCTGAACGTCAACTACCCGAGGCGATGGATCGGCCGCCAGGCAGCCCGTGACACAGCACTTCATCACTGGCCTCCAAGAAGCCCTGATCTTACCCCCTGCGATTTTTTCTTATGGGGGTATGTTATGGATATGGTGTTTCGGCCACCTCTCCCAGCCACCATTGATGATTTCAAACGAGAAATAACAGCAGCTATCCAAACTGTTACGCGTGATACGCTACAGAGGGTGTGGAACGAGTTGGAGTATCGGATTGATATTGCTCGAGTGTCTGGAGGGGGCCATATTGATCATCTCTGAACTTGTTTTTGAGTGAAAATAACCTTTTTAAATACTCTTTGTAATGATGTATAACAGAAGGTTATATTATGTTTCTTTCATTAAATACACATTTTTAAAGTTGTGGTATTCTTTTTGAATCACCCTGTATTTGTCCATTGAATACTCGTTTATCATTTGCATTTCTTCTTGGTGTAGCAATTTTAAAAAAATGGTTCAAATGGCTCTGAGCACTATGGGACTCAACTGCTGTGGTCATAAGTCCCCTAGAACTTAGAACTACTTAAACCTTACTAACCTAAGGACATCACACACATCCATGCCCGAGGCAGGATTCGAACCTGCGACCGTAGCGGTCGTGTGGTTCCAGGCTGTAGCGCCTTCAACCGCTCGGCCACTCCGGCCGGCCGTAGCAATTTTAATGGCCAGTAGTGTATATAGCGAAATTGTAATTACTGTGATTATACAGTATAGTGTGAAGAATAAATGATTCTGTTTGTACGACATTTGTCAGTGTACACGGAGCGAAATTTAGTACAGAGAGCCGTAGAATGGCTCTAACCTGGATTGGCAATGAAGAAAATTAGCTTGCTTACATATAAAGTGATTCAGCTCGCCCTACACTATGGGTTTTATGCAACCCGCAACGCCTTCAAAAACGCGCACAATATTTTCACATTGTCTCTCTCGCTACGCGTGAACTATTAGTCCTACAGAAAAAAATGAACATGACTTATTTGTAGGAACTTAATGTAATTGTGTTTTCTACAGGAATGCATTTTCGCTGGAGGCCATGGCTTTCGAGTTAAAAAAACGTACAAAACTGACTTTAAATGCACGTCTACCCCCACATTCATCCCTTATCAGTCAGGATTATAGGTTAGTTGTCGTAACGCTATCACCTACCAATGGCCAGCCGGTGTGGCCGAGCGGCTCTAGGCGCTTCAATCTGGAACCGCGCGACCACTACGTTCGCAGGTTCGAATCCTGCCTCGGGCACGGATGTGTAGATGTCCTTAGGTTAGTTAGATTAAGTAGTTCTAAGTTCTAGGGGGCTGATGACCTCAGAAGTCCCATGGTGCTCAGAGCCATTTGAACCATTTGAACATACCAATGAACAATAATTTCCGACTACACGAACTATTCCTGATATTCGACACGTTTTTGGTCTCTATTGATTGGACTACTACGCCTCCAGCATACTAGGGTGACCAAGCGAGGTGGCGCAGTGGGTAGCACACTGGACTCGCATTCGGGAGGACGACGGTTCAAATGGTTCAGATGGCTCTGAGGACTATGGGAATTAATATCTGAGGTCATCAGTCCCCTAAAACCTAAGGACATCACACACACCCATGCCCGAGGCAGGATTCGAACCTGCGACCGTAGCGGTCGCGCGGTTCCAGACTGAAGCGCCTAGAACCGCTCGGCCACTGCGACCGGCAGGACGACGGTTCAACCCTGCGCCCGGCCATCTTGATGTAGGTTTTCCGTGACTTCCCTAAATCGCTCCAGGCAAATGCCGGGATGGTTCCTCCGAAAGGGTACAGCTGACTTCCTTCCCCATCCTTCCCTAATCCGATGAGACCGATGACCTTGCTGTCTGGTCTCCTCCACCAAACAATTTCATACTTGGGTATTTCGTTAACATCATTAATTTAAACGTGCCTGTTATGACAATGAAAGTAAAACGACTATTGTAAACGTTACGCTAAAATTAATTACGTTGACGATCCGATACAGAACCCTTAAAATCGCAGTAGTTTTGTATTCAGAAGGCCTGACGAATATAAAGATGAAATTATTAATTTTATGCTGTTAAAATTCTAAAAAATTGTATGGTAAAATATACACAAATGTGAGTTTTATAATCTGTATGTCCTTGCGTAGGCCGGTGGTAGTATAACGCCAGTCAGTGACGACCAAAACAGGTCGAATGTGGGAAGTGAATCATGCAGTCGAAAATTTTTGTGCTGTGGTAAGAGGAAGTGCCGTAAACAGCACACTTGAAACCCTGACTGGTGGGGGCTTACAGTACGTTTGAAAGTCACCTTTGTCCGTTCTTCTTGAATAACTCGAAAACTACGTTCTCTAGCGGAAACTATCCCATTACAAAATTTGTTGTTGTTGCGGTTCTCAGTCCCAAGACTACTTTGCTGCAGCACTTCATTTCTGAGTAACTACTGCAACCCACATCCCTCTGAATCTGCTTAGTGTTTTCATCTTTTGGCCTCCCTCTACGATTTTTGCCTTCCACTCTTCCCGTCAGCTCTAAGCTGGTGATCCCTTGATGCCTCAGAACGTCTCTTACCAACCGATTCCTTCTTCTAGTCAAGTTGTGCCACAAGTCAAGTTCTTCTTCTCCTCAATTCTATTCAGTACGTCCTCATTACTTACGTGATTTACCCATTTAATCTTTATCATTCTTCTGTAGCATCAAATTTCAAAAACTTCTATTCTCTCCCTGTCTAACTGTTTATCTTCCCTGTTTCGCTTCAGTGCATGGCTACACTCCATACAAATACTTTCAGAAAAGACTTAAATCTATACTCGATGTTAACAAATTTCTCTTCTTCAGAAACGCCTTCCTTGCCAATGCCGCAATATGTTTTATATACTCTCTACTTCGACCACCATCAGTTATTTTGGTGGCCAAATAGTAAAACTCATCTACTACTTTGTCTCATTTCCTAATCTAATTCTCTTAGCATAACCTGATTTATTTCGAGTACATTCCATTAGCCTTGTTTTGCTTTTGTTGATGTTCATCTTGTATCCTCCCTTCAAGACAATGTCCATTCCGTTCAACTGCTCTTTCAAATCCTTAGCTGTCTCTGACAGAATTACAATGTCATCGACAAACCTCAAGGATTTTTTTTCTTCTCCCTGGGTTTTAATTCCCAAACCAAATTTTTCTTTTGTTTCTTTTGTTGCTTACTCACGAAACAAATTAAATAACATGGGGGTTAGACTACGATCCTGTCTCACTCCCTTCTCAACCACTGCTTCCCTATCGTGCCCCTCGACTCTTATAAATGCCATCTGGTTTTTGTATTTTACCCCTGACACCTGCAGAATTTGAAAGAGAGTATTCTATTCAACATTGTCAAAAGCTTTCTCTAAGTCTACAAATGCCAGAAACGTAGTTTTTCCTTTCCTTAACGTGTTTTCTATGATAATTCGTAGGGTCAGTATTGCCTCACGTGTTCCAGTATTTCTACGGAATCCAAACTGAATTTCCCCGAGGTCGGCTTCTTGAAGTTTTTCCAGTCGTCCGTAAAAAAATTCGTGTTAGTGTATTTCAAGCGTGACTTATTAAACGGATAGTTCGATAATTTTCACACCTGTCAGCACCTGCTTTCTTTGGAACTGGAATTATCATATTCCGCCGGCCAGTGTGGCGGAGCGGTTCTAGGCGCTTCAGTCTGGAACCGCGCGACCGCTACGGTCGCAGGTTCGAATCCTGCCTCGGGCATGGCTGTGTGTGATGTCCTTAGGTTATTTAGGTTTAAGTAGTTCTAAGTTCTAGGGGACTGATGACCCCAAATGTTAAGTCCCATAGTGCTCAGAGCCATTTTTTTATTATATTCCTCTTGATGTCTGAGGGTACTTCGCCTGTCTCATACATCTTGCTCACTAGCTGGAAGAGTTTTGTCATGGCTGGCTCTCCCAAGGCTATAAGTAGTTCTAACGGAATGTTGTCTACTTCCGGGGCCTTGTTTCGACTTAGGTCTTTCAGTGCTAATTCTTCAAGCGGTATCATATTTCCAATTTTGTCTTCATCTACGCCCTCTTCCATTTCCATACCCTCAAGTACATCACCTTCGAATAGACCCTCTATATACACCTTCCACCTTTCTAGTTTCCATTCTTTGCTTAGGACTGGTTTTCCATCTCTTTTCTCCAGAGGTCTCTTTAATTTTCCTGTAGGCGGCATCTATCTTATTCCTACTGGTGTATGCTTCTACATCCTTACATTTGTCCTCTAGCCATCCCTGCTTAGCCATTTTGCTCTTCCTGTCGATCTCATTTTTGAGACGTTTGTATTCCTTTTCGCCTGCGTCATTTACTGAATTTGAAATTTTATCCTTTCATTGATTAAATTCAATATCTCTTGTGTTACCAAGGATTTCCACTATTCCTCGTCTTTTTATCTACTTGATTCTTTGCTATCTTCACTATTTCATCTCTCAGAGCTACCCACTCTTTTGCCACTGTATTACTTTCCCCTGTTCTTGCCAATCGTTCCCTAATACCCTCTCTGAAACCCTCTACAACCTAGGGGTCTTTCAGTTTATCCATGTCCCATCTCTTTAAATACAAGTTTTAACTACATTAAATTACCGACAAAAAGGTCCTGTTCATTTTTTCCTTAGGATTAATTGTTCGCACGTAGTGAGCGAGAGAACATGAAAATCTGATGCGTTGCATATGAAGGTATTGCAGTTGACATAAAACCCATAGCAAGGGGCAGCTAAGTCGTCCTGTATACGGGTGTGACATTCCCTGCTGTTTCAAAAACTTGCATGATTTCACCATTCGGAAGGGATAGCGAGTGGTGGCGTGCCTATCCCTTGGCATCTTATCATCGGCTGCGTTCATTGAATGAGAGATCTGGAGAACATTTGGCCATGGCAACAGTCAAACACCATTTGTACAAAGGAAGGGCAGGACAGCAGATGACGCGTGTGGTCTTGCGTTATCTTGTTGTAAGATGACATCAAACTCAAAAGATGACATTGTGCCACTGCTATGTCCAGTGTTATCGGCGCGACTTTCCTTGCTGTCACATCAAGGGAAGTCGAAACAGTGGTCGACCTGATGCCAGTCCCTGGTCTGCCAGACATCTTCATACTGTCCATCTGGATATTTGGCTCACTGTAGACAAGCCCATTTACTGGTTTGACTGTGATCCTGCATGGAGATGCAAAAATGTATCTGCCCTCTCAGGAGCTAGTCGCGTGGGGCTGCTGATATCCTGCATGGCGTTAGGTGTGGCCCTGCTGTACCCACTGAATCCATATTCGTATGCCAGTGGTATCCTGACTAACGCGAGCAGCATAATCGCTGAACGATAACCAACAGTCTCGATAAGCTACCACACAGCCGGTATTGATTTCTGACTGGTGTTACCAGACCTTTCTCCTCCTTCTTCGCCAAATGATATTCTCACAAAAAAACACTAGCGAAATACGGTTTCTGGAGGGGCAGCGCGCTGCATTATCTTATACACAGAACGCAGGTGAGTATCTTCCAGAGTCATGCTCAGATGCTATTCATATGTTTAGAGAAATTCTCTAACCACGCCCGACGTTACCTAAATGACACCATTCCAGGACGTTGGATTGGAAGAGGAGGAGTAGAAGCAGATTCATCGTCGGTGGTCTCCCAGAACCCATACCATGTGACTTTCATCTGCGGGATCCGTAAACACCGCTCTTTTATTCCCCCTTCTCCTGGAATTCTTGAAAGGCTGCAATATCGCATTGTTGAAGCTGTGAATTCGGTAACGAGAGACCAGCTGCTTCTTGTATGGCAGGAAATGACTCACCGATTTGATATTTGTCGTGTAATAAATACTACTCACATTGAATGCATAAAAATTTCAATTGTTCTCTTTCCAGGAACGTTGGAATTGTGTTTCAACCATCTGTAGATTGCAAGCAATAAATAATAGAAATATATTCCTTCTTTTTGAATAGCCCTTTAGAGATGTTCCACTAGACTTAAAATTCTTTCGTTACTTATATAAAAACGGAGCAAATGATCTGTCACATTATTGCAAGATACTGATTACAAGTTTACGTATTTTACTCTTTCCTTTAACAGAAAAGGTCTTATTTATAACAGAACATGAAATATGGCAATTCTGCTGTTTCGGAGGTGTGGTTTCCTGCATCTCGCAAAAGATTCTTGCAGATTTGTTTCACTTTCCTCAGGAAGCTCTACACATTCCGTTGTCTGATCTAGGGCTCCATCCAGAGGACCTCAGACAGCGAATGCTGCGAAAAACAAACTACACTACCTCTGCTCCTTGACTCGACAATATTTAATGTTTTCTGACCGTTCATTCTGCACCTCATCATTACTTTCTCAGCTAATCGATGTAAGTACTCTGAAAAACAATGTTTAATTTTTGAAATATTAGATAAAATCGCAAAAATTTCTGCAAAATCCGTACCGTAATTGTAATTACAACATTTTGACGCAATACAATTCAATGTTTAGATGTTATTGCATTCTTCAGAACATTTCTGTGACTTTCACGTTAACACTCAGTATCCATATCGAATGCAGAGTCAGTTTGTTAAGAGCATAAATTTCACACAATATTCAATAGATCGTTATACTCGCCAAAATACTAAATTCATTTTGTACTGTCGATCTGAAGTCTTTCAGAGACGCCTGTGCAGTACTCTACGCAATATTGCGACATGCAGCACGAAAGATGAGTTCAAGAAAATAAATTCTCTGAAACGTAATCCAAATTGGACATCGTTGCATATGTCTGTTTTAAACCGCCAGAGATCATGATTCATGGCCAAAACGCGTATTTGCGATGAACTACTAGAATTATAAGCCACTGCAGGCATTAACTTAATGATGACTGGATTACAGTTCCTCGATGCCTTAGATGGCGAAATACATCTCCAGGCTGCAAAGCGCGCGAATGCTCTGTTCTCTTAGTGAATGAACCCATCTATAGCCAATAAGAGTAGCATTTTTTCTGTTCCAATTAGGTAAATAACCTACATGATCAAATAAACGATAAAAACGATAAAATTCCGATCTACTTCGGTATATACTCTCAAAAAGAACAAATGAACTTTAATTAACCTTATCTTTACGTATCTCAAGGACAGGAGGAAAGATAAAACTTTTCTAGTGTGTATGCCAATTGTTCTTACAGTATTTCTTCCATTCAGTGTCATGGCCCACTCCACCACCGCACAATATTATGCACACGCTCAGACATTCTTTAACACTCACAGTTTCAAGATTTGTTCTTCACGTACACATACATTTCTCTCATTTTTTGATAGGATACAGTCTGTATGGAATTTTCACCTATCACACTGAAACTATACTGAAGCGGCAAAGAAACTGGTACAGGCATACGTATTCAAATACAGAGATATGTAAACACGCAGAATACGGCACTGCGGTCGGCAACGCCTATGTAAGACCACTAGTGTCTGGCGCAGTTGTTTGATCGGTTATTGCAGCTAGAATGGCAGGTTATCAAGATATAAGTGAGTATGGTGTTATAGTCGGCGCACGAGCGATGGGACACAACATATCCGAGATAGCAATGAAGTGGGGATTTCTCCGTACGACTATTTCACGAGCGATCCTTGAATACCAGGAATCCGCGACATCGCTGCGGCCAGAAAAAGATTCTGCAAGAACGGGACCAACGACGACTGAAGAGAATCGTTCAACATGACAGAAATGCAACTCTTCCGCAAATTGCTGGAGATTTCAAGTCTGGGCCATCAACAAGTGTCAGAGAAACATCATCGATATGGGATTTCGGAGCCGAAGGCCCACTCGTGTACCCTTGATGACTGCACGACACAAAGCTTTACGCCTCGCCGGGGCCCATCAGTACCGACATTGGACTGTTGATGACTGGAAACATGTTGCCTGGTCGGACAAGTCTTGTTTCAAATTGTATCGAGAGGATGGACGTGTACAAGTATGGAGACAAACTCATCAATCCATGGAACCTGCATGTCAGCAGGGGATTGTTCAAGCTTGTGGAGGCTCTGTAATGGTGTGGAAGTGTGGAGTTGGATTGATACGGGGTCCCTGATACGTCTAGAAACGATTCACACAAATGAAACGTACGTAAGCATCCTGTCTGATCAACTGCATCCATTCATTTCCATTGTGCATTCCCAGGGACTTCGGCAGTTCCAGCAGGACAACGCAACATCCTACACGTCCATAATTGTTACAGTGTGGCTCCAGAAAAACTCTGAGTTTAAACACTTCCTCTAGCCACCAAACTCCCCAGACATGAACATCATTGAGCATATCTGGGATGCCTTGCAACGCGCTGTTGAGATCTCGACCCCCTCGTAGTCTTACGGAATTATGGACAGCCCTGCAGGATTCATGGCGTCTGTTCCCTCCAGCCACTGCTTCAGACATTAGCCGAGTCCATGCCACATCGTGTTGCGGCACTTCCGCGTCGTCGTGTGGGTCCTACATGATATCAGGCAGATGCACCAGTTTCTTTGGCTCATTAGTGTAAAATAATAAACTACTGTTGTTCCTTGAGTGTAGTTTTATCACTGTTTGTTCATTGAAGTAGGTAGAAGAATAATCAGGAGGTGTCATATGATTTAACTTCTCGATTCATAGAGACGCGCCGTTTCGTTCCAGGTGAACGAAAGCGAAAGCTGGCTTTTCACTCATCTCAAGGTACGTGATGTCATATCTACTGAACTATGTGTAGTACAATGACGTAATTTCGCAAGTACATTCGGTGGTAAATGAGAATACCAACATCAAAGTGTGTTGTGAATAGAGTTAGTAGTAAAGAAGTGATAAATAAAAACGTCATGACTGATACTGAAATATGATTGCGAGAACAGCGAAAAAGTAGTAAGCGATAAACTTATCTCCTTTAATCATTTTGTTGGGGGGGGGGGAGGAGGGGGATGGTAAGCGAGAAAATGTTCGTAAAGGTTTGAAGTTAGTTTTAACTTTTGTTGGAAGTCGCTAAATGTGCCCATTCTCAAATATTGCAGAATATTGGCTGTGTAATTTTCCCCCAGTCAGCTACGTTGCCTCAAGACACACAGAAGAATACAGCGCACAGTTTCTAAGTCCAACACTCGTCTTACTGTATTAAACATAGTTCTTAACCAGTAGATTACGGTAACATGTTAAATTTTTACATTTGATCAATAATTATACGAAATATTAAAAATGAGATGTTTGTTGTCTCTGGAAGCCGTTCGATGGGCAACCTGCCGTTAGTGTTTTGGATGACAGAGCTCGGTGCTAGTTGCTTACAATGGAAACTCCCCATCACAGTCCCCCCAAATTTAGTGGTAAGATGGTGCAGTGCATATCCCTTCAAAAACTGAACACACATCAAGCTTAAAAACAGAAGAATGTGTACTGAACTGCGTAAACAGAACCAAAATAGAAACAGGGAACGGTCGAAGCTCAAGACGTGTAACATCGAGCGATATGAGCAGCCATAACGTCGTGGTTGTGTGATCACGGCGTTTGACTGCAAACCGGGAGAGCCGTTTTCAAATCTCCCTTGTGCCCCCCTTATTTTTCACAAAATTATGAATTCCCCCACCCATGAACCATGGACCTTGACATTGGTGGGGAGGCTTGCGTGCCTCAGCGATACAGATAGCCGTACCGTGAGTGTAACCACAACGGAGGGGTATCTGTTGAGAGGCAAGACAAATGTGTGGTTCCTTAAGAGGGGCAGCAGCCTTTTCAATAGTTGCAGGAGCAACAGTGTGGATGATTGACTGAGCTGGCCTTCTAACATTAACCAAACGGCCTAGCTGTGCTGGTACTGCGAACGGCTGAAAGCAAGGAGAAACTACAGCCGTATTTTTCCCGAGGGCATGCAGCTTTACTGTACGGTTAAAGCACGATAGCGTCCTCTTGGGTAATATATTCCGGAGGTAAAATAGTCCCCCATTCGGATCTCCGGGCGGGGACTACTCAGGAAGACATCGTTATCAGGAGAAAGAAAAGTTACGTTTATGGATCGGAGCGTGGAATGTCAGATCTCTTAATCGGGCAGGTAGGTTAGAACATTTAAACAGGGAAATGGATAGGTTAAAGCTAGATATAGTGGGAATTAGTGAAGTTCGGCGGCAGGAGGAACAAGACTTCTGGTCAGGTGAATACAGGGTTATAACTACAAAACCAAATAGGGGTAATGCAGGCGCAGGTTTAAAAATGAATAAAAATATAGGAGTGCGGGTAAGCTATTACGAACAGCATAGTGAACGCATTGTTGTAGCCAAGATTGACACGAATCCCACACCAACCATAGTAGTACAAGTTTATATGCCAACTAGTTCCGCAGATGACGAAGAGATTGAAGAAAGGTATGATGAAATAAAAGAAATTATTCAGATAGTGAAGTGAAGTGATAAGAAAATTTCATAATCATGGGGGACTGGAATTCGATAGTAGGGAAAGGAAGAGAAGGAAAAGTAGTAGATGAATATGGAATGGAGGTAAGGAATGAAAGAGTAAGCCGCCTGGTACAATTTTACACAGGGAATAACTTAATCATAGCTAACAAATGGTTTAAGAATCGTGAAAGAAGGTTGTATACGTGAAAGAGGCCTGGAGACATAGGAAGTTTTCAGATAGATTATATAATGGTAAGACAGAGGTTTAGGAAACAGGTTATAGATTCTAAGACATTTCCAGGGGCAGATGTGGACTCTGACCACAATATGTTGGTTATGGACTGTAAATTAAAACTGAAGAAACTGCAAAAAGGTGGAAATTTAAAGAGGCTTGGATAAACTGAAAGAACCAGAGGTTGTAGAGAGTATCAGACAGAGCATTATGGAACAATTGACAAGAACGGAGGAAAGAGATACAGTAGCAGCAAAATGGGTAACTTTGAGAAATGAAATAGTGAAGACAGCTGGGGATCAAGTAGGTAAAAAGACGAGGGCTAGTAGAAATCCTTGGGTAACAGAAGATATATTTAATTTAATTGATGAAAGGAAAAATTATAAAAATGCACTAAATGAAGCAGAAAAAAGGATACAAATGTCTCAGAAATGAGATCGACAGGAAGTGCAAAATGGCTAAGCACGGATGGTTAGATGACAAATGTAAAGTGTAGAGGCATGTCACTAGGGGTTACGAAAATACTGCCTACAGGAGAGTTAAAGAGACCTTTGCACAAAAGATAACCACTTGTATAAATATCAAGAGCTCAGACGGAAAACCAGTTCTAAGAAAAGAGGGGAAAGCAGAAAACAGGAAGGACTATGTAGAGGGTCTATGCAAGGGCGATGCACTTGAGGGCAATATTATTGGAATGGAAGAGGACATATATGAAGATGAGATGGGGGTTTTGATACTGCGTGAAGAATTTGACAGAGCACTGAAATACCTAAGTCGAAACAAGGCCCCGTGAGTGGACAACATTCCATTAGAACTACCGATAACCTTAGGAGAGCCAGCCCTGGCAAAACTCTACCATCTGGTGAGCGAGATGTATGAGACAGGCGAAATACCTTCAGACTTCAAAAAGAATATAGCAATTCCAATCCCAAAGAAAGCAGGTATTGACAGGCGTGGAAATTACCGAAGTACGTTTAATAAGTCATAGCTGCAAAATACTAACACAAGTTCCTTACAGACGAATGGAAAAAATGGTAGAAGCCGACCTCGGGGAAGATCAGTTTGGATTCCGTAGAAATGTTGGAACACATTAGACAATACTGACCCTACGACTTATCTAAGAAGATAGATTAAGGAATTGCAAACCCACGTCTCTAGCATTTGAAGACTTAGAGAAAGCTTTTGACAATGTTGACTCGAATACCCTGTTTCAAATTATAAAGATGGCACGGGTAAAATACAGGGAGCGAAAGGCTATTTACAATTTGTACAAAAACCAGATGGCAGTTATAAGAGTCAAGGGGCATGAAAGGCAAGCGTTGGTTGGGAAGGGAGTGAGACAGGGTTGTAGCCTATCCCCGATGTTATTCAATCTGTGTATTGAGCAAGCAGTAAGGAAACAAAAGAAAAATATGGAGCATGAATTAAAATCCATGGCCGGCCGAAGTGGCCGTGCGGTTAAAGGCGCTACAGTCTGGAACCGCAAGACCGCTACGGTCGCAGGTTCGAATCCTGCCTCGGGCATGGATGTTTGTGATGTCCTTAGGTTAGTTAGGCTTAACTAGTTCTAAGTTCTAGGGGACTAATGACCTCAGCAGTTGAGTCCCATAGTGCTCAGAGCCATTTGAACCATTTTTAAAATCCATGGCGAAGAAATAAAAACTTTGAGTTTTGCCGATGACATTGTAATTCTGTCCTAGACAGCAAAGGACCTTGAAGAGCAGTTGAACGGAATGGACAGTATCTTGAAACGAGTATATACACTACTGATCATTACAATTGCTACACCAAGAAGAAATGCAGAAGATAAACAGCTATTCATTGCACAAATATATTATACCAGAACTGACATGTGATTACATTTTCACGCAATTTGGGTGCATAGATCCTGAGAAATCAGTACCCAGAACAACCACCTCTGGTCGTAACAACGGCCTTGATTCGTCTGGGCATTGAGTCAAACAGAGCTTGGATGGCGTGTACAGTACAGCTGCCCACGCAGCTGCAACACGATACTTCAGTTCATCAAGGGTAGTGACTGGCGTATTGTGACGAGCCAATTGCTCGGCCACCATTGACCAGACGATTTCAATTGGTGAGAGATCTGGAGAATGTGCTGGCCAGGACAGCAGTCGAACATTTTCTGTATCCAGAAAGGCCCGCACAGGAACTGCAACATGCGGTCGTGCATTATCCTGCTGAAATGTAGGGTTTCGCAGGGATCGAATGAAGAGTAGAGCCACGGGTCGTAACACATCTGAAATGTAACGTCCACTGTTCAAAGTGCCATCAATGCGAACAAGAGGTGACCGAGACGTGTAGCCAATGCACCCCATACCATCACGCCGGGTGATACGCCAGTATGGCGATGACGAATACACGCTTCCAATGTGCGTTCACCACAATGTCACCAAACACGGATGCGACCATCATGATGCTGTAAACATAACCTGGATTCATTCGAAAAAATGACGTTTTGCCATTCGTGCACCCAGGTTCGTCGTTGAGTACACCATTCCAGGCGCCCCTGACTGTGATGCAGCGTCAAAGGTAACCACAGCCATGATCTCCGATCTGATAGTCCATGCTGCTGCAAACGTCGTCGAACTGTTCGTGCAGATGGTTGTTATCTTGCAAACGCCCCCATCTGGTGACTCTGGGAACGAGACGTGGCTGCACGATCCGATACAGACATGCGGATAAGATGCCTGTCCTCCCGACTGGTAGTGATACGAGGCCGTTGGGATCCAGCACGGCGTTCCGTATTACCCTCCTGAACCCACCAATTCCATATTCTGCTAACAGTCATTGGATCTCGACCAACGCGAGCAGAAATGTAGCGATACGATAAACCACAATCACCACAGGCTACAATCCGACTTTTATCAACGTCGGAAACGTGATGGTACGCATTTCTCCTCCTCACACGAGGCATCACGACAGCGTTTCACCAGGCAACGCTGGTCAACTGCTGTTTGTGTATGAGAAAATGGTAGGTAACTTTCCTCATGTCAGCACGTTGTAGTTGTCGCCACCGGCGCCAACCTTGTTTGAATGCTCTGGAAAGCTAATCTTTTGCATGTCACAGCATCTTCTTCCTGTCGGTTCAATTTCCCGTCTGTAACACGTCATTCGTGGCGTAGCAATTTTAATGGCCAGTAGTGTGTGATGAACATCAAGAAAAGCAAAACGAGGATAATGGAATGCAGTCGAATTAAATAGGGTTATGCTGAGGGGATCGTATTAGGAAATGAGACACTTAAAGTAGTAAAAGAGTTTTGCTATTTGGGGAGAAAAGGATCTGATGATGCTCGAAGTGGAGAGAATATAAAATGTAGACTGGCAATGGCAAGGGAAGCGTTTCTGACGAAGAGAAATTTGTTTACATCGAGTATAGATTCAAGTGTCAGGAAGTCGTTTCTGAAAGTATTTGTATGGAGTGAAGCCATGAATGGAAGTGAAACATGGACGATAAATAGTTTAGACAAGAAGGGAATAGAAGTTTTCGAAATGTGGTGCTACAGAAGAATGCTGAAGATTAGACAGGTAGATCATGTAACTAATGATGAGGTACTGAATAGAATTGGGGAGAAGAGGAATTTGTGGCACAACTTGACTAGAAAAAGACATCGTTTGGTAGTACATGTTCTGAGGCATCAAGGATCACCATTTTATTATTGGAGGGCAGCGTGGAGGGTGAAAATCTTATAGGAAGACCAAGAGATGAGTACACTAAGCAGATTCAGAAGAATGTGGGTTGCAATAGCTACTTGGAGATGAAGAATATTGCACAGGATAGAGCAGCATGGAGAGCTGCATCAAACCAGTAATTGCACTGAAGACCACAACAACAACAACAACATAAACTCTCTCTCTGGTCATTGACGAATCTGTTGTCCTTCTGTGGCCTTGGAAACTGTTACACTATATCTGGGTTATATTGCGCATACCTAGGAAAAGAAATCTACTATTGTACAACTGCACCATTGATAACAAACAGCTGGAAACAGTGTTTGCCGTAAAATATCTAGGCGTAACTATCCAGAGCGACCTCAAACGGAATAACCACATAAAACAGATAGTATGGAAAGCAGACATCAGACTCAGATTCATCGGAAGAACCTTAAAGGAACGTAACCCATCCACGAAAGAAGTGGCTTATAAGGCGCTTGTTCGCCCCATTCTTGAGTATTGTTAATCTATCTGGGGTCCCTACCAGGTAGGACTGACAGATCACATAGAGAAGAACCAACGAAGACCGGCGCGTTTCGTCACGGGATTGTTTAGCTGGCGAGGCGTCGTTACGGAGATGCTAAACAAACATCGCTGACAGACGTTACAAGAGAGGCGTTGTGCATTACGGAGACATCTGCTATTGAAATTTCGGTAAAGCACTTTTCAGGAAGAGTCGGACAATATATTGCTTCCCCCAACATACATCTCGCGTATTGACCACGAGGACAAAATTCTAGAAATTAGAGCCAGTGCAGAGGCCTACCGACAATCATTCTGCCCATGCACTACTCGCGAATAGAACAGGGTTGGAGGGATCAGATAGTGGTACCGAAAGTACCCTCCGCCACACACACCATTAGGTGGCTTGCGGAGTACGATGTAGATGTAAAATATGAGTCGTATGGTTACAATATATTACCGTCGCATGTAAATGAGACGAGTAGCAGAGCAGACGAGATGGCACATAAAGCTCTCACAGAAATGAAAACATGAAATAAACGGGTGTGAACTATGTTGCAACAATGGATTTCAAGAGCCAAATCCTCCACAACGGATCGCAAGAATCATAACATGCGGTACTTGTGTACAACAAATAGGAGGTACGTACATACGGAGGTCCCTTCCTTACACCTCACTGTCGCAAGCGGAAGTTACACAGCGACACAAATTTGAATACAGTGAACAGACACGTCAATGACCGGGTGGACAGTTGATTAATTCAGTGAAAAAAAAATGGAAAACTTGTGAGATTTATACACACATCTCCCCCTTCGTTGTCCAATAGCGTGAGCACATAACCACGACGCCTTGGCTGTTCAAATTCGCTCGTTGTTGCACATCTTGAGCTTGGACCTATCACTTTTTGAGTACACCATCTTCCTGTTTTCGTACGTTATCTGTGTTCAGTTTTTGACAGGCTATCCACTGTGCCATTTCACCATTAAATCTGAGGGAGTTTTTGATGAGGTGTTTCCCTTGTTAGCTATACAGATACTGTTGATATTGGTTTTGTCGTTACGAAACTGTCGAATATGATTTATCGTTACTCATACCACAAATTAAGACACGAAAGTGCTAATATTAACTCGTATCAGTAATATCTGAACGTCCTTATGATAAATGGCAAAGACGCTACAGCCAATAAATAACCGAAGAGAAATGTGCTTAATCCTTACGGGCAGAATCGAGGTATAGTACCGTTACCACTTACGACGACTGTTAATCAGGATGCCTGTGTACCTCACGGTCATAAAGTCTAAAAGGGAAGAAAGTGCTATGAGTCTGCGTGAGAAGATAGTTTTCCAAAGTCTCCACCAGAAGTGAGAGCTGTCAGTAAGTGGAAGTCCGCCCTGCTAGGTACACACATCATGAGAACCGCTAGACAATCAGACGGTGGAAATCGCCCAAGCTCTTTGCTTTTGATACAGATATTCAATAAGTACTTATATTAAGTTTCTCTTTTCTTACTTCAGACAATTCTGCCTTATCTTAAACTGAGATTGTGAGTAGGCACACCGGACGCTATGTTACTCACAAATAAAAGAGCATACCGATCGCTTTGGAGCGCTGTGGATGGTGTGGAACTGACAAGAGACGGTCATGTGACTCCTCACTGCTACCGTAAGACACGACTGTGAAGGTTTGCACGTTCCAATGGGCTGTAGAGTATCAGCGCAGTGATAAGATTCTAGGAGATGTTAAAGACTCGAAAAAAGGAGCTATCGTGTTTATTTTCTCTATTTTCAAATAATGAGTGGCTCTGAGAGCACTGACGGCACAATGACGTGTTTCTCGGGCTGTGTGTGGAAGATATACACTCCTGGAAATTGAAATAAGAACACCGTGAATTCATTGTCCCAGGAAGGGGAAACTTTATTGACACATTCCTGGGGTCAGATACATCACATGATCACACTGACAGAACCACAGGCACATAGACACAGGCAACAGAGCATGCACAATGTCGGCACTAGTACAATGTATATCCACCTTTCGCAGCAATGCAGGCTGCTATTCTCCCATGGAGACGATCGTAGAGATGCTGGATGTAGTCCTGTGGAACGGCTGGCCATGCCATTTCCACCTGGCGCCTCAGTTGGACCAGCGTTCGTGCTGGACGTGCAGACCGCGTGAGACGACGCTTCATCCAGTCCCAAACATGCTCAATGGGGGACAGATCCGGAGATCTTGCTGGCCAGGGTAGTTGACTTACACCTTCTAGAGCACGTTGGGTGGCACGGGATACATGCGGACGTGCATTGTCCTGTTGGAACAGCAAGTTCCCTTGCCGGTCTAGGAATGGTAGAACGATGGGTTCGATGACGGTTTGGATGTACCGTGCACTATTCAGTGTCCCCTCGACGATCACCAGTGGTGTACGGCCAGTGTAGGAGATCGCTCCCCACACCATGATGCCGGATGTTGGCCCTGTGTGCCTCGGTTGTATGCAGTCCTGATTGTGGCGCTCACCTGCACGGCGCCAAACACGCATACGACCATCATTGGCACCAAGGCAGAAGCGACTCTCATCGCTGAAGACGACACGTCTCCATTCGTCCCTCCATTCACGCCTGTCGTGACACCACTGGAGGCGGGCTGCACGATGTTGGGGCGTGAGCGGAAGACGGCCTAACGGTGTGCGGGACCGTAGCCCAGCATCATGGAGACGGTTGCGAATGGTCCTCGCCGATACCCCAGGAGCAACAGTGTCCCTAATTTGCTGGGAAGTGGCGGTGCGGTCCCCTACGGCACTGCGTAGGATCCTACGGTCTTGGCGTGCATCCGTGCGTCGCTGCGGTCCAGTCCCAGGTCGACGGGCACGTGCACCTTCCGCCGACCACTGGCGACAACATCGATGTACTGTGGAGACCTCACGCCCCACGTGTTGAGCAATTCGGCGGTACGTCCACCCGGCCTCCCGCATGCCCACTATACGCCCTCGCTCAAAGTCCGTCAACTGCACATACGGTTCACGTCCACGCTGTCGCGGCATGCTACCAGTGTTAAAGACTGCGATGGAGCTCCGTATGCCACGGCAAACTGGCTGACACTGACGGCGGCGGTGCACAAATGCTGCGCAGCTAGCACCATTCGACGGCCAACACCGCGGTTCCTGGTGTGTCCGCTGTGCCGTGCGTGTGATCATTGCTTGTACAGCCCTCTCGCAGTGTCCGGAGCAAGTATGGTGGGTCTGACACACCGGTGTCAATGTGTTCTTTTTTCAATTTCCAGGAGTGTAGTTCAGGTCGGGGTTCGTTTTTGTGATGTTTTGGTATTGATTATGTACCGTGACTTAACCCCACTCATTCATGATACAGTCAACATGAAACAGAATATATATTTGAGCATTCTCGGTGGGTAAGTATTGTCCTTATCCCCACGCATCCATGGTCAGCGCGCTGTGGAGTCTCCCTATTTCCACCATGAGAACGTCCGTGTCGGGGGCTTGCACGCACACATGCCTCGTTTGGCGCACACTCAGACATCCAATCGCGCCTACACTCTCTGCTAATCGCCTGAATCATACAAAAATCTATAGGACTAATTGGAGCCATAGGTAATACGTAGTACCAGTACTCCCCAAATTTGGTAGCTATACGAGATCCGATCGTGAATGGGTCGCTTCGGCCAAAAGTGAGATACCTGCCGAAACATGTAGACTATCTTCTTCTCCGAATTGAGACCATTATCAGGCCTACAGAAGGTTGCATTGTCTGACTGTCCTGTCGGGTCTTGGTAAAATATTTTTATGTATCTTTGCAAACAAAAATGTATATTTTCGTTTGTTCAGGATCAGTTATGTCCGAACGTTCTTAACAGATTGCTTTGAAATTTTAATATAACATTGAATTTTAATACTGGCGTGTTTTTAAGTACCTATATATGTGTGTGTTTATACATATATAAATATATGTGCGTAATATATAAAGGGTAAACATTGTCACCAAAATCTGTCTCAAAATGTGCCACGTTTACATTATATATATATATATATATATATATATTTGTTGATGATTAGAAATTTATTACAGAATCTGAATGTATATGTATAATAACAACAAACAAGGCTAAAGGTCAGAGACAGGGGCCAGGAGGAGAGATGGAGAGTGAATGGGAAGAAGAAGATGGACACGGAAGGAGGGTAGATATGGCGGACAGGGGGACGGGGAAGGAGGAGGTGATGAACAAAGGAAGGGGGAGACAGAGAGAGATAGGGAACAGGAGGAGATAAGGATGTACATCGGATCCCCATACGTATTAGAAACGTGTTCTTTCTCTTTTCTTTGTCTTTACTTTCTTTTCCATTTAAGCATTCTGAGCCACAGGAAAGCATGGCCGAGTACACCTAGCTACGCGTGATAACACACACGAGACTGGTGTAATATCCCCAATTATTTATCATTTATTTCACAAACGCAAACTGGTTTCCGGATGTTACACCATCATCCGGTACAAAGATAAATATTTGGTGTAGTGAAATTTTTGTTTCATCAAAGATTTGAAGCTGGTAGCTGGTTGATCTACAGGGTACCTCTGTTCTAAAAAATGAAAACTGTTAATGTTAGATTTAGAATCGATTTACAGTTATTCAACGAAGATGAAACATGTGACTCGTTAACTAATGAACAATATAACAAATTACAACTATTGTTCTTAGAAGAAAATAAATTTTCGTGGAATGTTCAGAAGGTGTGTCTGAATAAAATAATCTTCTCTTTAATAGATCCTAAATTACAAGCATATAAGATATACTAGTGGGGTTAAGCAGGCAAGTATAGTAGGGAAGTAAATATTTGCAGAATTTTTTTTTCTGAGGAATTGTTGTAACTGAAAAATTGGGGCATGTGACTAAGAGGGTTAATTTACAACATGGTTTGTGTGGAGTTATGAGTAGTATCTGCAGTTAGAAGTGGTGCATGAGAGATCCATGGCTGGTCATTCAGTATCAAGCTTGGGCAGGTGGACATACGTTTATTAATTTTTATTATTTCATAAAAGCTCATCTCACTCGGCAGATATGTTAATGTGGAACCAATTTACGCTGGAAAAAATTAGTTCTAATTTTGGCCAACAGATGTAAATATGGCTCTGTGAAAGAAGGAAAGACCTATAGAAATGTTTCCATATGTAACGCACGGTGAAAGGGATACGGGCAGAAAAGGTCAAAGAAGTGAGAAAAGCATAACGCTAATTTTATTACTAACCACCACTTATACAATTTGTTTAATATGAGCGCCGGAGATGTGGACTAGATGCTGCAGCCGTAAAACGACGTGATCAAGAGCGCCAGATTTACATATGGTGGCCAAAGCTGGAACTATTTTTTCCAGTGTAAATAGGTTCCTCATCAACGCATATCTGCCAATTTTCGATTCCATACAATAATTACAGCCCACACTGGACCTTCGTAAATATCTAAACGTCATTTATAACCAACCGGTGGCTTCATGACTCTGAGTGTGACTAATTTTATCTGATGTGGTGGTAAAATCCCGAAGACGATCTAAAATTAGAACTACTAAGTTTAGTAAGTTTGGCTGCTCGCCGTTTTCATTCCCATAATCTCTTAGAATTTCTCTTGTTCTGCCTGCTCGTCATTATTTCTAGGCACAAACCACGACCTGTCCCTGCAGCTTAAATTCTTCCAGTTCCTGTCACCTTCCTTCCAAATTCGAGGCGTAGCGCTGTACACTGTTACGAAGTTTCAAAACAGGTCACACTACGCTGCAAACCGAAAGACTTATTTTCACATTGAGAAAACAAAAGCAATGCGATATCTTCTAATACCGTGTCGGGCGTCCTTATGCGCTGCGCAGTGCAGCGGTTTGCCGTGGCATGGACTCAACAAGTCTTTCGAAGTCTACTGCAGAAATACTGAGCCATACTACCTCTACAGATGTCCATAATTGAGTGTTGCCTGTTCAAGAGTTCGTGCAGTATCTGACCTGTCGATTATGTCCCATAACTGATCAATGGAACAGTCTGGAACCGCGAGACCGCTACGGTCGCAGGTTCGAATCCTGCCTCGGGCATGGATGTGTGTGATGTCCTTAGGTTAGTTAGGTTTAAGTAATTGTAAGTTCTAGGGGACTGATAACCTCAGAAGTTGAGTCCCATAGTGCTCAGAGCCATTTGAAACATTTGTTCAGTGGAATGCATGTCGGGCGATCTGTGTGGCGAGGTCATTCACTCGAATAGTCCAGAATGTTCTTCAAACCAATCACAAACAACTGCGTCCCGGTGAGATGGCACATTATTGACCACAAAAATTCCATCGTTATTTGGGTACATGAAAACCATAAATGGCTGAGAATGGTCCCAAAATAGCCGAAAATAACCATTTCCAGTCCGTGGTCAGTCCATTACATGTAAACGTAGCCCACACCATTTAGGAGCCACCACTAGCTTGCATAGTTCGACTAAATACCTAGGAATTACATTAACGAGCAACTTAAATTGCAAAGGCCACATAGATAGTATTGTTGGGAAGGCGAAACAAAGACTGCGCTTTGTTGACAGAACACCTAGAAGATGCGACAAACCCACTAAAGAGAAAGCCTACATTACACTTGTCCGTCCTCTGCTGGAATATTGCTGCGAGGTGTGGGATCCTTACCAGACAGGATTGATGGAGGACATCGAAAAAGTGCAAGGAAGGTCAGTTCGTTCCGTGTTATCGCGCAATAGGGGTGAGAGTGTCACTGATATGATACGCGAGTTGGGGTGGCAGTCACTGAAACAAAGGCGGTTTGCTTTGCGTCGAGATCTATTTGCGAAATTTCAATCACCACTTTTCTCTTCCGAATGCGTAAATATTTTGTTGACACCCAACTAGGTAGGGAGAAATGATCATCATAATAAAATAAGAGAAATCAGAGCTCGAACGGAAAGATTTGGGTGTTCTTTTTTCCCAAGCGCCATTTGAGAGTGGAATGGTAGAGAAGTAGTAGGAAAATGGTTCGATGAACCCTCTGCCAGGCACTTAAGTGTGAATTGCAGAGTAACCATGTAGATGTGGATGTAGTGCCTTGTTGACAACTTGGGACCATGGCTTCGTGGGGTCTGCGTCATACTCGAAACGCATCGTCAGCTCTTACCAACTGAAGTACGGATTTATCTCACCAGACCACGGTTTTCAGTCGTCTAGTGTCCAACCGTTATGGCCACGAGCCCAGGAGAGGCACAGCAGGTGATGTACTGTTAGCAAAGGCACTCGCGTCGGTAGGGTGCTGCTGTAGTCCATTAACGCCAAAATTCGCCGCAGTCTTCTAACGAATACGTTCACTGTTCGTCCCATATTGATCTCTGAAGTTATTTCACGCGCTGTTGCGTGTCTGTTAGCACTGAAAGCTCTACGCAAACACCGCTGCTCTCGGTCGTTAAGTGATAGCCGTTGACTTCTGCATTGTCTGTTGTGACATGTAAAGCCTGATATTTGGTATTCATGACAGTATTGACATTGTGGATATCGGAATATTGAATTCCCTTATAATTTTCGAAACGGAATGTTCCATGCGTCTAGCTCCAACTACTACACCGTCTATTAATTCCTGTCGCGCAGCCACAATCACATCGGACACCGTTTCAGACGAATCACCTGATTACAAATGAAAGTGTAGCCAATACACTGTCCTTTTATACGTTGATTATGCGATACTACCACCATCTGCATGTATACATATAGTTACCCCGTATGTTGTCACTTCATTGTGCAGGTACTAAACTCTCGATATGTAGCTTTATGGCTGAGAGCGTTTAGGAATAAATAACATAGCACTGGACAGTTTTCAAGGGACAGGAAAAGACTGGAACAACGAAAGAAGGCTCTGAAAGGAATCACGTGTTCTAAATATGCACATCCGGAAAGCTTAACACAAGAGAGGAGAGTGATGAATCAACAAAACCGCATCTATCGGACTGTGATCAGAAATATTCCGATCTCCATTCTGATCCAACAGAGACCGCATAACAAACTTTTAGGGTTTATTTTCTCAACATTCTCTGTGCCACTTTCAAGAATGAGTTTAACTGTTTCTATACGATACTTTATATATCCTCAACGTTCCCTCCCTTGTTGGAGCTCTCTCTGAAGGGATGCGTATTTACCATGCCTGTATAGAAACTAAAATCTCGTTGTTAACATTCATGAAGAGCCTCTGGCAACAGCTGTATTGCTCAAAGAGCGGAGCTAATAAATGTTTCCATCAGCAGACGAAGTTGTGACCGGATAGGAAGTAGGGGAAATGAACAATTTGCACATTGAAAACGAAAAGTTAACTACCCAGCAAAGTAATAAAACCCAAGTCTCCGCTACATCTATGACCAACACGCTTGTTTATTCAGCGAGGTTTTTAAAATTCGGAAGTCTTGTAACAGCTCCACCAGGAGTTCGAAAACTCCCTATAACACATCCACCAGAGCTTCATCGCTGAGTCATTTCCTCGCTGGGAAGGGAACTAATACAGGCGAAGCAAGCGACACGAAAGCTATTTAACGGCACGTTAAGAACGAAGATTATAGTGGTTATAATTAAACTTTCGTCATTTATGATTACACTTCCGAGACAGCGCTCATGCAAAATGAGTGATCGTAGAACAGTGAAACATTTTTGAATTATTTGTACGGACATGCGGAAGAGGAATAACGAGTAAACAATTGAAAGAAACGTACTTTAATTTCCACCTGAGAAAGTGAGATTGTAACTGTGTACCATGTTTACGTTCCAGGTTGCAAACATTCCTCAACGTGACGATCGTCTGCTTCCACTATAGCTTCAAGTTTATACGGATTCAATTTTCGCAGCACTTTTCGACTGGTAGACCATGGTATGGTTAGCTGTCATGCCACAGCTTGTCTACAGTTTGAAGATCGCGCATTACGCCCAGCATTCGCAGCCTTGGTGACAGTAACTACTTCAACAATTTGTGGCGCAGTTGGCCGTCTGTCTCTCCCAGGAGCGATTCCCAAATTGCAAGTTAAATCGAACTTTCGAAATATGTTCTTCAGCCCCGGTGCAGAAACAGGACCTCTCCGTTTTCTTTAATGTGTCAGTATTCTCGAGAAGCAGCAGCAGTACTGGCGATATTTTGATGAAATAGCATTACGAGTAAAATCCTGCTCACCTCGTCCAGACCCACGTTGACCGCCTGCCACTGCAATGCACACTGATGCTTGTGTTTCAGCTCTACGCCTCCGTATCAGTACCGGCGCCACTCATGATGCTAACACTAGTAACAACGCAAATACTGCAGCCCACAGTCTGAACATCATTCCTATAAAATTCAGGACCCATACGATAACTAACTCTCCATCTACACTGGCGCAAGAGCGAAAGTGTGATTATACGAGGGCAGTTCAATAAGTAATGCAACACATTTTTTTCTGAAACAGGGGTTGTTTTATTCAGCATTGAAATACACCAGGTTATTCCCCAATCTCTTAGCTACACAACACTATTTTTCAACGTAATCTCCATTCAATGCTACGGCCTTACGCCATCTTGAAATGAGGGCCTGTATGCCTGCACGGTACCATTCCACTGGTCGATGTCGGAGCCAACGTCGTACTGCATCAATAACTTCATCATCCGCGTAGTGCCTTCCACGGATTGCGTCCTTCATTGGGCCAAACATATGGAAATCCGACGGTGCGAGATCGGGGCTGTAGGGTGCATGAGGAAGAACAGTCCACTGAAGTTTTGTGAGCTCCTCTCGTGTGCGAAGACTTGTGTGAGGTCTTGCGTTGTCATGAAGAAGGAGAAGTTCGTTCAGATTTTTGTGCCTACGAACACGCTGAAGTCGTTTCTTCAATTTCTGAAGAGTAGCATAATACACTTCAGAGTTGATCGTTTGACCATGGGGAAGGACATCAAACAGAATAACCCCTTCAGCGTCCCAGAAGACTGTAACCATGACATACCGGCTGAGGGTATGGCTTTAAACTTTTTCTTGGTAGGGGAGTGGGTGTGGCGCCACTCCATTGATTGCCGTTTTGTTTCAGGTTCGAAGTGATGAACCCATGTTTCATCGCCTGTAACAATCTTTGACAAGAAATTGTCACCCTCAGCCACATGATGAGCAAGCAATTCTGCACAGATGGTTCTCCTTTGCTCTTTATGGTGTTCGGTTAGACAACGAGGGACCCAGCGGGAACAAACCTTTGAATATCCCAACTGGTGAACAACTGTGACAGCACTACCAACACAGATGTCAAGTTGAGCACTGAGTTGTTTGATGGTGATCCGTCGATCATCTCGAACGAGTGTGTTCGCACGCTCCGCCATTGCAGGAATCACAGCTGTGCACGGCCGGCCCGCACGCGGGAGATCAGACAGTCTTGCTTGACCTTGCGGCGATGATGACACACGCTTTGGCCAACGACTCACCGTGCTTTTGTCCACTGCCAGATCACCGTAGACATTCTGCAAGCGCCTATGAATATCTGAGATGCCCTGGTTTTCCGCCAAAAGAAACTCGATCACTGCCCGTTGTTTGCAACGCACATCCGTTACAGACGCCATTTTAACAGCTCCGTACAGCGCTGCCACCTGTCGGAAGTCAATGAAACTATACTAGACGAAGCGGGAATGTTTGAAAATATTCCACAAGAAATTTCCGTTTTTTTCAACCAAAATTGGCCGAGGAAAAAAATGTGTTGCATTACTTATTAAACTGCCCTCGTAACTGCCCTGTATGTCCAACGTGACAGTGGTTGATGTCTTAAGGGAGCATTGAAAACATAAGATGCAGGGTGATACATGAGATGATCCAATATTTATTTCTGAAAAAAAATTACTTCAGTAGAAATACACAGGTGTAAAATATACACATCAAAAGTTTTGCAGCACCTCGGTTCCAAGAGTTACGGAACCTGTACAGTAAACTGGAATAGAAGTCAACATAAACATCATTTCCGCCCTTTTTATTGCTCGTGAAAACCACACATTGCATGTTGTACCACCATATAGCGAGACCTTCACAGATGGTGGGCCAGATTGCTGTACACACCGGTACCTCTAATACCCAGTAGCATTGATGCATGCCTGTATTCGTCGTGGCATACTACCCACAAGTTCATCGAGGCACTGCTGGTCCAGATTGTCCCACTACTCAACGGCGATTTGGTGTAGTGATTGGTTCGTTACGTCGTCCATAAACAGCCCTTTTCAGTCTACCCTAGGCATGTTCGATAGGGTTCATGTCAGGAGAACATGTTGGCCACTATTGTCGAGCGATGTCGTTATCGTGAAGGAAGTCATTCACAAGATGTGCACGATGGAGGCATGAATTGTCGTCCATGAAGACGAATGCCTCGCCAATATGCTGCCGATATGGTTGCACTATCGGTGGCATTCACGTATCGTACAGCCGTTACGGCGCCTTCCATAACCACCAGCGGCGTACGTCGGTCCCACATAACGCCACCCCAAAACAGCAGGGAACCTCCAACTCCCTGCACTCGCTGCACAGTATGTGTAAGGCGTTCAGCATGACCGGGTTGCCTACAAACACGTCTCCGACGTCTGTTTGAAGGCACATGCGACGCTGATCGGTGAAGAGAACATGATGGCAATCCTGAGCGATCCATTCGGTATGTTGTTGGGCCCATCTGTACCGCGCTGTATGGTGTCGTGGTTGCAAAGATGGACCTCGCCATGGAAGTCGGGAGTAAAGTTGCGCATCATACAGCCTATTGCGCACAGTTTGAGTCCTAACATCACGTCCTGTGGCTGCAAGAAAAGCGTAATTCAATATGGTGGCGCTGCTGTCAGGGTTCCTCCGAGCCATAATCCGTACGTAGTGGTCATCCACTGCAGAGTAGCCCTTGGGAGGCCTGAGCGAGGCATGTCATCGACAGTTCTGGTCTCTCTGTATCTCCTCCATGTCCGAACAACAACGCTTTGGTTCGCTCCCAGACGCCTCGACACTTCCCTTGTTGAAATCCCTTCCCGGCAGAAAGTAACAATGCGTACAAGATGGAAATGCGATATTGGTCGTCTAGGCGTGGCTGAACTACAGACAACACGAGCCGTGTATCTCCTTTCCGGTTGAATGACTGGAACTGATCGGCTGTCGGACCCCCTCTGTCTAAAAGGTGCTACTCATGCATGGTTGTTTACGTCTTTGAACGGGCTTAGTGACATCTCTGAACAGTCAAACGGACAGTGTTTTTGATGCAATATCCACAGTCAATGTCTATCTTCAGGAGTTCTGGGAACCGGGGAGATGTATGCAGGAAACCGTCGGAAGTAGCATACAGCATCGTTAGTTTAAGCTGAAAAAAAAACATGAAAAGATGTGTTTGCCTACAAAAAACACAAAACCCAGCTCTATATCTCCTTTCAATAAATTTATATGAATTTTTAAAGTTGTCAAGTCCTTTTTGAAACACCCTGTACTATACTGTAAATGCACAATAAACACAAAGTTATCCACAGTCAGTGTCTATCTTCAGGAGTACTAGGAACCGGGGCGATGCAAAACTTTTTTGATGTGCGTACAACTTGTTAACAATATTCCTGAACACTATATTCTACTTCTGACGTATTCATTATGACCACCATCAAATCTACCATCTTCTACAATACGAACTACTATGTTTTGAGTGACCCACCGACACATATCCTCGGTTATCTCGTAGGACGCCTCCATTATCAACACTCGCAGTTGCATCACTGTACGAGGACGTCCAGGAAAGATCTCTTCCTTTAGAAAAATTACACGGATTCAAATCAGTACTGTTCGGGGCCAAGTTCTGCCCACACGTGAAACGACAAGGAAATCTGTGTGAAATGTTTCATGTAGGAAGCCTTAGACAACATCAGTTGTGTGCAGTTTCGCTCTATCCTACGTGAAACACTCGTTTTCTAATTGAAATCATTTCGCAATAGGCTGTGGAAAAATTACACGCAGCGTATTCAGCTGATGTTCACCGTTCACAGTGTGTTCAAAAAAGAATGACCCTATTACCCACGACTTGAGATAACAGTCCATACTGTAACTCCTGCAGCGTGGTGCACCCTTTCATGAAGCACGTTGGATTCTCGGAAGTACAAAAGCGCATATTTTGCTTATTAACAGAGTCATCAAGTTGAAAACGTGCATAATCTGAAAACCAAACGTTGTTCAACAGTAAGGCTTATTCACTCTCCATTTAGCGAATGTTATTCTTCGATGTTTGTTGTACGTCATTAATTTAGGCAACACTGTTGTTAGTACACACAAATGCAAATCAGTTTTTAAAATTCGCTGAACAGGTCGTCCAGAAATTTCAAGCTGTTCTGCTGTTTCCGTTGTTGATTTGCCTAGACTTCTCAGTAACGCTACTCCGACAGCTTCGACATTCTGTGGAGAAAGAACGCCGGCATGCCGTTCGTGCTTCCTCTCAACTGCTGCCCCATCACTATTAATGCTTTGTGGAGTCCGCGTGTTGTTTTAAACGATGGCGACCAGCTCATTTTAAAATGTGCACGAAACTGTCTCCGTGAAAGCACCACACTTTCCGTTTCATGAGACATAACAGTTTTAACGCGCTGCCCTACAGTCAGACACCTTGGAACGATACGCTAACAGTTCAATCGGATATGAAAGAAACTAATCTCCATGAGATACGCTAACTTCTGCCAACATAACAAACGATAACAACTGATAAAATAAAAAAAAATAATGCCAAAAAAAGTTGGATCATTTCGTTCTACATGTATACAAATCATTCATAAGAAATATGACTCCGAACTATATCAACAAATCTTACAATCTTGCAATGCTTCGCAGAAAATGCAACAACATCCAACGACAACCAAAACCTTAATATCACACTGGACAGGCAACAGATATGAACAACAAATCCTACAATGACTCAATAAACGAACTTAAAAGGAAGAGAAATTTTGCGACAATATTACAAAGCTTATCTCTACGATAAAATGATACACTATGGCCTCGCCATGAGTTTCAGACTTGACTTCAGTTATAATGCAACGGAACAGTCTTCAGTCTGGCAATGTGTCTTCAGTTCCAGTATCATTATGTTATTAGTGCTCTGCCAACAGAGGCACAACACGTTCCCAATGCGTTTTGACAGTCCGCTTTTTTGTCGCACACGAATGCTAAAACAGATTTAATTGTGGATACACTCATTCTTGCGTCAGGCTTTAGACTCACCGTAATGGAAACTCTGGTGTGGCCCCTCAGCAACTTAATTCGAACTCGTGTCTTCATCGGTGGGGGATTCAAATACTGTGTAAAACATGTCACACATTCGTAGTTTTCTTCTACCATTATCAAAATATCTTTTTCATTACTTAAACGAACGAGTTCATGTATCACTTTACTGGCTTGATTATTTGAGGGGAGGATGAGGAGGAGGAGGAGGAGATAAGTGTTCAAGGTACCATCGACATCGAGGTCACTAGAGACGGATTACGGAAGGATTGGGAAATGAGGCAGCGGTGCCCTTTCTAAAGAAGCGTCCCGGCATTTTCCTTAAGCAATTTACGGAGAACACTGGAAACCTAAACCAGTACGTCCGGACGTTGGTTTGAGCCGTGGTCATCCAGTATAAGAGTCCAGTCTTCTAACCATTGCGCTACACCGCGCGGTTGGATCAGTTGAGTAATGAATGAAAATTTTTGGTTTTGCTGTCTGTGATTATATTTCGTTAGCATTGTGCAATAGTTCATTCATGGTACTCATTAATTAATTAATTCGATTCAATCCGCAGAAATTCAGAGTAAAGAACTCCCGTATTATAGCAGTATTCGTTCTGGAACTCTTCTTTAGCTTCCCTCATTGCGTACAAATTAAGTAATAGCAAAATTTGTTTCGTATGAACTACTGGTTATAAGAAAATTACTGCACGATGCGAAATGTTTCACGGAATGAATTAATGACTTTTCTATTTCATGTGATGAATGACAGCTTACTCTAAACGTGGACACGTGTAAGATAATGCAGACGAAGAGGAAAAGCAGTCGTGTAATACATGAGAACAATATTAGTCGTGTGCTGCTTTACACAGACCCTTTAGTTAAGTATTTAGGCGTAACATTGTTAAGCGACAGGGAATAGAACGAGTACTTGAGCCTGTAGTACGAGGCTAACGGTGAACTTCGGTTTATTGGAAGAATTCTGTGAAAGCGTAGCTCGCCTCCAAAAGACGCTGTGGACAGAACACTTGTGGGAGCCATTCTTGAGTACAGCTCTGTGTTTGTGATCCTCTCAAGATCAGGTTAAAGGAAGCCATCAACGCAATTCAGGGGCTTTCTGATAGATTTGTTAACGTCAGATTTGATCAGAAAGCGAGTCCTGCGGAAATGCTGCATGAACTCAAGTGGGAATCCCCGGAAGGATGAAGATGGCTGTACGGTTAACAGACAAAATATCAGAAGACGATATATTGCTGTCCCGGACGCAGGCCCAAAAGGTGATGGAAAAGAAAATGTTCTTTTCGCGAAACGCCGTTGAAAAAAGATTAAAATTCTCCTGGGTGCTGTACCGCGTCTTCAAATAAAATACAGAATGCTTTAAAATATAAAAGGCGACCAAAAAGTTTCAGTTTAAGGGTGTTGCTACAGCGTATATGCTACCTATCGCGGGTAGCGGGTGTATAAGCACCGCCATGTAAGCAATGATTCAGCGTGCCACTCGTGTCTTTGCGAAGTGAATGCGGTAAATGCGGAAACGTGAACTGTGGCGACAAGTCAAATGCATCCTAACAGGACCAGCGTGCTGTTATTCTTTTGTTGGCTACCGAAGGACAAGCACCGGTAAAGATCCATCGGAGAATGAAGAATGTGTCTGATGCAGCATGTCCGTCGGAAACCACGTCCGAGAGAAATGCATCAAGTGGTGTTGCTGCTTGATGATCCACACATCGCAAAAGGTCAGAAACGCGTAAGTTGCGCCAACTCAGATGGGAGAAACTCGAACACTCGCCGTGTATTTCTGATCTCTCCCCATGCGACTATCACGCAGTCGGTCCCTTAAAAGCGACCTTGAAGGATCGACGATTCCTGTCGGACGCAGGACATGTGCTTTAGCAAAAAAATGGTTCAAATGGCTCTGAGCACTATGAGACTTAACTTCTGAGGTCATCAGTCCCCTAGAACTTACAACTAATTAAACCTAACTAACCTAAGGACATCACACACATCCATGTCCGAGGCAGGATTCGAACCTGCGACCGTAGCGGTCTCGCGGTTCCAGACTGTAGCGCCTAGAACCGCTTGGCCACTCCGGCCGGCCATGTGCTTTAGCAAACGGGTATTTTCAACCTGGCGCGTCGGTGTCATAAATGCCTCAATACGGTGATTTTGCATGAAAGGCATACCTATCCTGGACTGTAAGACCTTGGAACGGAAATTTTTTGCCCACATGTTATGTACTACACATATTTTATAAATTATAAAAAAGGCATTTCGGTAGTACTACAATTGCTTGCCTCAGTACAAGACTTGTTGTACTGGAGGAAAGGTGCCACTTTTTATTTGAACATATCGCTGTAAATACGTTATATTTCTGGAACTTTATTGACTCTAAAATGTAATAGGCGTGATGACGGGAGGATGATGATCGGAAGCAAGCTGTTTCTGGACTATCCAGCTTGTCGATGACTGATTCATGCCTGCAAATCAGTGCTTTTCTTCCTGTTGTGCGGGGGAATACAATGAAAGGTCCTATATTATAGCTGTTTATATAGGCTGTCCCGTCTGTGATCGGTGAAGCTTGTAACACACGGTCGCTCGTGGCTTGTCCGATTGGGATAGATGGCTGGAAGGACACCGGAAATTTGTAGCCATCCACTCCACTAATGTTGTCAGGCAGCTTAATAATCTGACTCTCCTCTACTATTTTACGTTGGCGCGTCCATGACTGTTTAGCCAATACTGGGGCTTCCTGTAAAATCATAGATTGTCCAGAATAACATTGGTATTCCACTATCATAGTTTTATTGTACTGTTCTAGTCGCACGTAGCAACCATTTTCTGTCACGCTTGAGCTGACTGTCCTCCCTGTCACATCTATGTGCTCGTTGACAGCTTCACACTCACAACATAGCTCATGTACCTCTGAAGTATTAAGATTGTTCACTGTATGCTTGGTGGAACCTATCATGTCGTGGATCTTGTGGCAGCTGCGGAAAACCGCCTCGTTGCTGGAGGACGCCGCCTAGCCCTTCACTGACGTACACTACTGGCCATTAAAATTGCTACACCAAGAAGAAATGTAGATGATAAACGGGTATTCAATGGACAAATATATTATACTAGAACTGACATGTGATTACATTTTCACGCAGTTTGGGTTCATAGATCCTGAGAAATCAGTACCCAGAACAACCACCTCCAGCCGTAATAACGCCTGGGCATTGAGTCATACAGAACTTGGATGGCGTGTACAGGTACAGCTGCCCATGCAGCTTGAACACGATACCAAAGTTCATCAAGAGTAGTGACTGGCGTATTGTGACGAACCAGTTGCTCGGCCACCATTGACCTGACGTTTTCAATTGGTGAGAGATCTGGAGAATGTGCTGCCCAGGGCAGCAGTCGAACATTTTCTGTGTCCAGAAAGGCCCGTACAGCACCTGCAACATGCGGTCGGGCATTATCCTGCTGAAATGTAGGGTTTCGCAGGGACCGAATGAAGGGTAGAGCCACGGGTATAACACATCTGAAATGTAACGTCCACTGTTCAAAGTGCCGTCAGTGCGAACAAGAGGTGACCGAGACGTGTAACCAATGGCACCCCATACAATCACGCCGGGTGATACGCCAGTATGGCGATGACGAATACACTCTTCCGATGTGCGTTCACCGCGATGTCGCCAAACACGGACGCGACCATCATGATGCTGTAAACAGAACCTGGATTCATCCGAAAAAATGACGTTTTGCCATTCGTGCACCCAGGTTCGTCGTTGAGTACACCATCGCAGGCGCTCCTGTCTGTGATGCAGCACCAAGGGTAACTGCAGCCATGGTCTCAAAATGGTTCAAATGGCTCTGAGCACTATGGGACTTAATTGCTGTGGTCATCGGTCCCCTAGAACGTAGAACAACTTAAACCTAACTAAACAAAGCACATCACACACATCCATGCCCAACGCATGATTCGAACCTGCGACAACAGCGGTCGCGCGCTTCCAGACTGTAGCTCATAGAAACACTCGGCCACTCCGAGCTGATAGTCCGTGCTGCTGCAAACGTCGTCGAACTGTTCGTGCAGATTGTTGTTGTCTTGCAAACGTCCCCATCTGTTGACTGAGGGATCGAGACATTGCTGCACGATCCCTTACAGCCATGCGGATAAGATGCCTGTCATCTCGACTACTAGTGATACGAGGCCGTTGGGATCCAGCACGACGTTCCGTCTTGCCCTCCTGAACCCACCGCTTCCATATTCTGCTAACAGTCATTGGATCTGGACCAACGCCAGCAGCAATGTCGCGACACGATAAACCGCAATCGCGATAGGCTACAATCCAGACTTTATCAAAGTCGGAAACGTGATGGTACGCATTTCTCCTCCTTACACGGGGCATCACAACATCGTTTGAGCAGAGAACGCCGGTCAACTGCTGTTTGTGTATGAGAACTCGGTTGGTAACTTTCCTCATGTCAGCATGTTGTAGGTGTCGCCACCGGCGCCAACGTTGTGTAAATGCTCTGAAAAGCTAATCATTTGCATATCACAGCATCTTCATCCTGTCGGTTAAATTTCGCGTCTGTAGCACGTCATCTTCGTGGTGTAGCAATTTTAATGGCCAGTAGTGTATTTCACCTACAGGAAGTGAAGTAGTGGAATTTTCAGTTCGTTGCCTTCTAATCTTGTTTAATGCGGTTGGCATTGGTTGCATTTCATAATGATGTTGCTGTCGTACACGTTGGTACGAAATGTGTGGTATAGCTCCCTAAACTCTTCTTCGATATTAATGTTACTTATGTGGGGGTCACGGGCAGTCAGTGTATGCAGCCAGAACACTTCTGGGTCAGGCGCCAAAGGCTGATTTGTGGGTAGGCGGCAATGATCGACAAACCGGATAGTCTACGAATATCATTCTCCGTACTATCTCTCATGACTAATCTATTATATCTAGGGCCAATGAAGTTCCAGAAATATGGCGTATTGCCATCGATAATTTGCAATAAAAGCGATATCTTTTCTCCCCGAAAACCAGGCGTGCCCTGATGAAGGCCGTTGTAATATGTACAAAATGTCGGTTTTATGGTTTATATACACTCCTGGAAATTGAAATAAGAACACCGTGAATTCATTGTCCCAGGAAGGGGAAACTTTATTGACACATTCCTGGGGTCAGATACATCACATGATCACACTGACAGAACCACAGGCACATAGACACAGGCAACAGAGCATGCACAATGTCGGCACTAGTACAGTGTATATCCACCTTTCGCAGCAATGCAGGCTGCTATTCTCCCATGGAGACGATCGTAGAGATGCTGGATGTAGTCCTGTGGAACGGCTTGCCATGCCATTTCCACCTGGCGCCTCAGTTGGACCAGCGTTCGTGCTGGACGTGCAGACCGCGTGAGACGACGCTTCATCCAGTCCCAAACATGCTCAATGGGGGACAGATCCGGAGATCTTGCTGGCCAGGGTAGTTGACTTACACCTTCTAGAGCACGTTGGGTGGCATGGGATACATGCGGACGTGCATTGTCCTGTTGGAACAGCAAGTTCCCTTGCCGGTCTAGGAATGGTAGAACGATGGGTTCGATGACGGTTTGGATGTACCGTGCACTATTCAGTGTCCCCTCGACGATCACCAGTGGTGTACGGCCAGCGTAGGAGATCGCTCCCCACACCATGATGCCGGGTGTTGGCCCTGTGTGCCTCGGTCGTATACAGTCCTGATTGTGGCGCTCACCTGCACGGCGCGAAACACGCATACGACCATCATTGGCACCAAGGCAGAAGCGACTCTCATCGCTGAAGACGACACGTCTCCATTCGTCCCTCCATTCACGCCTGTCGCGACACCACTGGAGGTGGGCTGCACGATGTTGGGGCGTGAGCGGAAGACGGCCTAACGGTGTGCGGGACCGTAGCCCAGCTTCATGGAGACGGTTGCGAATGGTCCTCGCCGATACCTCAGGAGCAACAGTGTCCCTAATTTGCTGGGAAGTGGCGGTGCGGTCCCCTACGGCACTGCGTAGGATCCTACGGTCATGGCGTGCATCCGTGCGTCGCTGCGGTCCGGTCCCAGGTCGACGGGCACGTGCACCTTCCGCCGACCACTGGTGACAACATCGATGTACTGTGGAGACCTCACGCCCCACGTGTTGAGCAATTCGGCGGTACGTCCACCCGGCCTCCCGCATGCCCACTATACGCCCTCGTTCAAAGTCCGTCAACTGCACATACGGTTCACGTCCACGCTGTCGCGGCATGCTACCAGTGTTAAAGACTGCAATGGAGCTCCGTATGCCACGGCAAACTGGCTGGCACTGACGGCGGCGGTGCACAAATGCTGCGCAGCTAGCGCCATTCGACGGCCAACACCGCGGTTCCTGGTGTGTCCGCTGTGCCGTGCTTGTGATCATTGCTTGTACAGCCCTCTCGCAGTGTCCGGAGCAAGTATGGTGGGTCTGACACACCGGTGTCAATGTGTTCTTTTTTCCATTTCCAGGAGTGTATTTTAAAATAGAATTGGAAGGAAAATCAGCATTGGCCGTATTTTGTTGTTTTATTGCCAGCAAATTCGATTTTCGGTCACTTAGTGACCACCCTCAGTACTGTAATATACAATTAAAATTGGTAGGCACTGGTATCAAGCTGTAACCACAAGCTTTGAGTTTATGTGATCGCTCTAAGCTTGTGGTTATAGCTTGACACCAGTGCCTACCAATTTTAGTTGTACATTACAGCACTGAGGATGGTCACTAAGTGACCGAAAATCGATTTTGCTTACAATAAAACAACAAAATACGGCCAATGCTGATTTTCCTTCCAATTCTATCCACTATTTGGTCGTGGTGCACACAACACGCCATGGAGTCGCCAATCAACATATTTTAAAATATATTGTATTTTGTGCAGTGATGAGGTGCAACTCCCAGAAGAATTTAATCGTCTTGACACTGGCCGTGGAAGCCCACATTAATATGCTGTTGAGAAAGTTTAGAGAACTGGCATGGGCGACAGACTATAGAAATATTCTACTGACTCCAACGTACATCTCTCGTAAAGAGAGCAAAGACAAAATAAGAGAAAACAGGGGCCGTACGGAGGAATCACGGAGACAGTGGTTTTCCCTTCGATCTATTTGCGAGTGGAACAGGAAATGGAATGACTAGGAGTGATGCAAGGTACCGTCCGCCATTCGCCGTATCGCGGCTTGTAGAGTATACATGTAGACATAGGTGTATAAAGCAGTGTAGAATCTGTAGTGGACAGCTTGATTGCCAACTACTATGCAGGATATACAGTAAATACTTACACTAGGCCGGCCGGGGTGGCCGAGCGGTTCTAGGCGCTACAGGTTGGAACCACGCGACCGCTACGGTCGCAGGTTCGAATCCTGCCTCGGGCATGGGTGTTTGTGATGTCCTTAGGTTAGTTAGTTTTAAGTAGTGCTAAGTTCTAGGGGACTGATGACCTCAGAAGTTAAGTTCCAAAGTGCTCGGAGCCATTTGAACCATTTTTGAACTTACACTAGCTTGGGGGACGAGTACAGTTCATGTAAAAGCATCGATGCTTCATATTTACTGTTGGCGATTATCAGCTCATAGGAATTGTACGAAATGTTCTCAGTTTATTTTTTACACTCTTAAAATCGTCTGATCCTAGTCTTTAGCACCTATACAATGACACAGTATTGAGCCGTACCCGGCTCGTGTTCATGCCGTTTATTGCTTGTCACCTTGTATTTACAGTACTCGCCTCTTTGTTATTCAATTTTTTCTGGCGTCACTAAGTTGCTGGTTTGCTTGCCCGTGAGAGGCAGCAGCAGCCCTTATCGATAAGTGCACTGTCGTACTGTCTCTGGAGCGACCGCTAGTATTTCCAGCTCGTCGTCTGTCGGGAGTTCAGTCGGGGACGGATTGCCAGTGAGACGTGGACAGCCAGTACTTGCCGATCGTTGGCCACACACATGAACTGTCCGACGGAGATTGGAGCGGGAACGACCGCCGGCTGGTCGCTCGGCTGGTCGTCTCATTAAGCGACGTGTATTTAGTCTTTTGACCGTTTCTGGGCCTCGTCAATTGGTCATCTCGCCGGAAGTGGGTTGGTTCTTTCCTCGTGCGGAGATGTCTTGGCCGATGGGCAAGTGTTACCTCTGCATGGTTGGGTCCGAGCCAGTGTGCCCGGGTCGCCGTGTCTCCGTGTTCCGGACATCGAGTTGAGCCGGGTTGGAGCTGCAGTCAGCTCTGGGCACCCAAGACTCGCCCGACCGTTGCCGACACGCATTTTGAGTGGGGACTACTTTGGTTGGCCGTTCGGTCGGTCGTCTCATCGGACGCTTATGGAAACCGTGTGTGTGTGTGTGTGTGTGTGTGTGTGTGTGTGTGTGTGTGTATGTCATTACTCCTTGTTGTTCCATGGTGATTGATTTTAGGATTGTTGGAGTTCTTGGTGCAAGTGTTTATGTGGAACTGTGTGTAGCTTCTGTGATTTCCGCTGAGGAGATGAATGCTGTCTGCGTACTGGAGCAGCCAGTCGTTCGGTTGCGAGAGAGTGTGCCTCGACTGCGTTTAGATGCCAATTATCAAGACATAGTTCTGCTGCGATCCTCGTCCTCGCTGATATTTTTGGTTGTCGTGTCGTTGGTCGGGGGGAAGGGAATTGATTAGGTTGTTGGTTGATTCTTCAACCGTCCCTAGGTCGTGCTGCCACTCGATTATTTAGTGTTACGCTTGGCTTCCTGTCTCACCTAAACTGTTGTTAGAGTTTCCTCCATAGGCCGACCCTTGGAACACTTCTGAGCACCACTGTTCTGCTGTTTGTGATTGTGATTTTCTTTTGTCGCAAGTACTGTGTATTAATTTTGTCTGTTATACGTTCCGTATATGGCCTTCAGCGGAACCTTATCGGAAATATTTTAAGATTAGGCTTTCAGCCGCGGTTTTTTTAAAATTCTTGGTTGCTCTATACTTAGGCATTCAGCTGCGTTTGTTTTAAAATCTGTGGCTTTCAGCCGTAATGTGTAGAGTTCTGTCTGTAAGATTTCTCGTTAATTATCTTGAATTCTTAAAATCGCCTTCAGCTGTACTGTGTAAATGTTTATCTCAAGGTCTCTCTTTAATTATTCCGAATAATTGTCTGGGCCTCCAGCCGTCAAGATATTTCAAGTTTTCTTAAGATGGTTTCCTGTTGTACTGTGTAAATGCTTGTCTTTAAAGGTTGCCTTCTATTATGTTGAAAAATTATTGGGCTTTCAGCTGAGGAATTAATTTAAATTTTCCTTATATTTGTAAATGCTTGCCTTTTAAAGAACTTCCTTGCTGATCTGAAATATTATTTGGGCCTTTGGCCGAGAAGATATTTTAATTTTACTTAAGTAAGGCCTTCAGCACTTTGTCTAAATTCTTGTACCTTAAAAGGAACAATTTAAGTATATTTTAAATTTCCTTAAGTAAGGCCTTCAGCCGTTTCTCTAAATCCTTGTGTTTTAAAAGGAATTATTTAAACCTTATTACTGAGAAGTTACTTGGACCTTCAGCCGTGAAATGAACCATGTTGTTTTAAAGAGGAAACTGCGCACTGTGTTTTGAAGGAATAAAGTTGTGTGTTCTTGTGTAACTTTACAGTAACTGGTCTTGGCCCGTTTCCACAACCTGATCCGCTCTGTCCTGCGATACCAGATTTAAAAGTATCATGGTGTGCTCCTAAAGGAACAGACGAATTGCAGGATGTACACTCCTGCAAATGGAAAGAAGAACACATTGACACCGGTGTGTCAGACCCACCATACTTGCTCCGGACACTGCGAGAGGGCTGTACAAGCAATGATCACACGCACGGCACAGCGAACACACCAGGAACCGCGGTGTTGGCCGTCGAATGGCGCTAGCTGCGCAGCATTTGTGCACCGCCGCCGTCAGTGTCAGCCAGTTTGCCGTGGCATACGGAGCTCCATCGCAGTCTTTAACACTGGTAGCATGCCGCGACAGCGTGGACGTGAACCGTATGTGCAGTTGACGGACTTTGAGCGAGGGCGTATAGTGGGCATGCGGGAGGCCGGGTGGACGTACCGCCGAATTGCTCAACACGTGGGGCGTGAGGTCTCCACAGTACATCGATGTTGTCGCCAGTGGTCGGCGGAAGGTGCACGTGCCCGTCGACCTGGGACCGGACCGCAGCGACGCACGGATGCACGCCAAGACCGTAGGATCCTACGCAGTGTCGTAGGGGACCGCACCGCCACTTCCCAGCAAATTAGGGACACTGTTGCTCCTGGGGTATCGGCGAGGACCATTCGCAACCGTCTCCATGAAGCTGGGCTACGGTCCCGCACACAGTTAGGCCGTCTTCCGCTCACGCCCCAACATCGTGCAGCCCGCCTCCAGTGGTGTCGCGACAGGCGTGAATGGAGGGACGAATGGAGACGTGTCGTCTTCAGCGATGAGAGTCGCTTCTGCCTTGGTGCCAATGATGGTCGTATGCGTGTTTGGCGCCGTGCAGGTGAGCGCCACAATCAGGACTGCATACGACCGAGGCACACAGGGCCAACACCCGGCATCATGGTGTGGGGAGCGATCTCCTACACTGGCCGTACACCACTGGTGATCGTCGAGGGGACACTGAATAGTGCACGGTACATCCAAACCGTCATCGAACCCATCGTTCTACCATTCCTAGACCGGCAAGGGAACTTGCTGTTCCAACAGGACAATGCACGTCTGCATATATCCCGTGCCACCCAACGTGCTCTAGAAGGTGTAAGTCAACTACCCTGGCTAGCAAGATCTTCGGATCTGTCCCCCATTGAGCATGTTTGGGACTGGATGAAGCGTCGTCTCACGCGGTCTGCACGTCCAGCACGAACGCTGGTCCAACTGAGGCGCCAGGTGGAAATGGCATGGCAAGCCGTTCCACAGGACTACATCCAGCATCTCTACGATCGTCTCCATGGGAGAATAGCAGCCTGCATTGCTGTGAAAGGTGGATATACACTGTACTAGTGCCGACATTTTGCATGTTCTGTTGCCTGTGTCAATGGGCCTGTGGTTCTGTCAGTGTGATCATGTGATGTATCTGACCCCAGGAATGTGTCAATAAAGTTTCCCCTTCCTGGGACAATGAATTCACGGTGTTCTTATTTCAATTTCCAGGAGTGTATATACATCAGACAGCCAGAGGACAGACCAAAGGTAACACTCAATGTTCTGTCGACGGCAGGGTCATTCGGGACAGAGTACTCGCTTAGTTGGATTACGCAGAGGGTAGACAATAGCCGCGTCCTTATTAAAGTACCATTTTCCTGAAATGTTTTATAGGAGTCCCGGAAAGCCCATGTCGGGATGAATTGTCGAGAATTAGCTGTCATCCAATAAGAAAACCATAGATGATTTGCGAGAAAAGTAGAGAAGTCTCTGCCAGCAAACAGAGCACTTCAAGTGTTACAAGCTATCACCGATCGATACCAGCCTGTGCCACTACAGGGCATGGGGCGAGCTTATCGGTCGTAGCTGGCAGATAGTAACGCCAGCTCTGGCTCCCGTAAGAGTACTAGGATGTGTTTGTTTAGCAAACGTGTTTACAACAGCAGACATCCAAAACATAAACAAATTACTCAGCTTTATGTTTTTAATATACAATACAGTTTTATTTTCTTTCAGCTCATCACGTCAGTGTTTCATGCAGCCATCGTTGAATACACGCATTGTTTACAATAATGAGCTAAAACATTATGAATACCTGCTTAAAAGCGTCGCAGTTGTGTGCCAGGTTCATTAGGTTCAGTTCAAGCGAATTTAGTGGCTAAAATATCACCACGATACGCCTCAAAACACTGTTAGTCTATTCTGCCTTCTGACACGGTCGGCTTTCATGCTAGAAGATGCCATTGTCACGGGTAAGATGTCAAGCATGAATGGAGGCAGCTGGTCGGTTGGTCGATGCGTGGGAGGGGGTCAAACAGCGTTGTCATCGGTCCTATCGGATTAAGGAAGGCTGTGGAAGGAAGTCAGCCGTGCTCTTTCAAGGGAACCATCCTGGAATTTGCCAGAAGCGATTTAGGGAAGGCACTGAAAACCTAAATCAGGATGGCAGAACGCGAGTTCGTCGTCATCCAAAATGAGAGTCCAGTATGGTCGAACCGTGATTTATTTTCAAAGAATATTCTTAGGAATATATTTTATTTACTAGCGATTCATCAAGAACATTAACACATCTAATCACACTATGTAAGCATGGAAGTAGTTGCCAGGGAGTAAATGATGAAATCATAACCAAATTCCTTTTAACAAATGGGAATTTTATTCACTTTAATAGTGCCTAAAAGCATTTTTTAAAAGAAACAGATTTAAAACTATAATCAGAAAGCACCCTCTAAATATCAAAGCTACAATTTATTCAGAAGCAGAAAGAAACAACTTTTACTGTATGAGCTTTCGGGCAGAGAACCTTGCCTCTCCATTTTGACATGGCCGTAGTTACGACCGCTCACAACAGCCTCTGAAAGACTACACTGGTGCAAATCTGCAATACACCAGATAACTTTAAACTAAAAGTTTTAACAATTTACACAAGCACACAAACTATGCAGCCCCCCCTCCCCGTAGCAGGGATGGAAATGGTACAAAACACTAACAGTTAAAATATTAACATTTCCACCGAAGGTATAACTTGATTTTAACTTCCAAGAAAAGTATTACGGTGAAAGGATGGCAACTTTATGTACTAAAATGATCATTTAAATAAAAGCCCATGAAATGTAATCTTATATAAAATCCTACAAGGGTGGCAAAACAATAGTTAAGATGCTCTACGGCACACAGATACCGCCTCTCAAGATCATAGGCAATAATATCGAAGTTTCCAAAGATAAAAACACATTTCAGGTATTAGGCCGTTACACTCCAAGCAATAAATTCGTTAACACACCAAATCCGACACACATGACAGGGGCAGCTACTAACGTACGGTAGATTGATAGGGTGATTACCGAGCAACCCGAACCGCAGGTTGCTGTAACCCGCCCCTACTCCACAAGGGAAAAACGGACCACCCAATTTATAAACAACCACTTTCCCGCGGGTGGGCAAACGGAGAACAATAGTGGGACGACGACCCCAAGGCAAAACGGCTGGTGACCTCACCAGGAAAACAATTAGAATTTAACAAGAGTAAATCAAACAAGATATCACCAATCACTTAACTTCTAATAAACTGCGATTTCTCGAGAAGACCTGGCGCAGCACCCCCAAATCGCTCTCCCGAACCGTATGCTGCCAGCCGATTCTACGGAAGCAGGAAAGCGCGCCGATCTCCCGTCTCACGGCGTCGCAGCTCGCACCGGCCAGACTGATGTCGTGGGTTGACTCCTGTTGCTCTCGTGTCGACCGCGAAGTCGCTACCCCTCTCTATACGCCGCGGCCCACTGGACTCACGTGGCGACCTCACATCTGCCGACGCTCAAGACATACAAGTCATCTTGTGTCTCAGTGCGCGACCGACCAACCGATAGATCCAACCGCCAATGACCATTGCCTGAGAAACTCGAGCAGACTGGCAGTCTAACGCGCAGACTCAGATGCAGGAACTAAGCCCCGACCGTGCGAGCACCCGCTGAGTTCTCTTACTGGCGGAGTGGAAAGACTCTCATTTTGCCGGCTTTAAAGGTTGATCCGAACGATAGACATACTAGCACTCCGAACGACAGACAGACACCAACTGCCTAACAAATGCGCACGACAGACTAGCAAGCTGGGGACGAGAGACTGACGCAGACTGACCGACTGGCGAGCTCATAGCGCCCCTTAAATTCAAATGAACAGGCAACCTTTCCCCTTTCCCACCAGAGGGAGACACCGAAGCTGCGATTGCCACAGCGGCGCCACCGCCAGAAACGGAAGGCGACTGCTTCACACTACGCGCTGCGTCGTGCTCTTCAAAACCGCAATTTTTACCACAGCTCAATGGTAACCACTACGCCACCTCGCTCGGTGATGCAGCTGGTACGCAGTAATGTTCACGTAGTCGTGATGCCAAGGAAGCCTCGGTGAATGTCTCACATAACAGGAAACTGCCCAATCGCCTTGCGTCCATTGTGCGGTGCATATTTAGAGCAGCCGTTCGCCTCGATGACGGCTTATCTGGATACGACTGCCAACTGATGCAGCAATAAACGTGATTCACTTAGCGACACTCCTTCATTGATCAACGATCCAAACTCGACGACCTTTTGCCCACTTCAACCGTAATTAACAATGTTGGTGGATCAGCTTGGGAACAGTTAAAGTTTGTCTGGTGTAGAAAAATATCCTCTACCAGTCACAATAAAAGGTTATTTATTTGTCACACGACCAGTTTCGGGCTTGCGCCCATCCTCAGATGTATATACATTCATGTACATGTTTACACTGTTGGAGATCACTGTATAAATACAAAAAAAAATATTTGCTGGTGACCACAATTTCATACCAAATTGCCAACCTCTTTCGGAAAACTGGTATTCAAATCTCTTTCAGTACTAACAACAAGCTACAACAGTCATCATCCACAACAGCAAGGCGAACAACCAATGCCATCGCAAATCAGGTATTTACAATTATGTGACAAGTGCCCACAGTTCTACATAGGCCGAACTGGAAGTAGTTTCACTATAAGATACCGTGAGCATATGAATGCCTTCCGGCTAAATTAGTTTGATAAATCCGCTTTTGCGATGCATCTAAAAGACCATGGTCACTCAGCCATAGCCATTACAGAAAACCTACAACTACTACACACTGTGAACAAAGGAAAGAAAATGAATCTGCTTGAAGAGCTAGAAATTTATATCCACAGCTCTAACTCACCAGACCTTATTCTCAACGAACAAGTGGAGCTTGCAAAAAAATCCTATCTTCACATATTTCATGAAATATTCAAAAACAGAAACTAATTATCCTCTGATATAATAACAAAGTAATATTCTATGGAAATTCGATGTAGCAGTCATACAACAGCGCAAGTGTCATTCATTATCGTAATTTGTTAGAGTCATATTGTAAACACAAGCTGTAACTGTCATTGTATGCCGGCCGGAGTGGCCGTGCGGTTCTAGGCGCTACAGTCTGGAGCCGAGTGACCGCTACGGTCGCAGGTTCGAATCCTGCCTCGGGCATGGATGTGTGTGATGTCCTTATGTTAGTTAAGTTTAATTAGTTCTAAGTTTTAGAGGACTGATGACCTCAGAAGTTAAGTCGAATAGTGCTCAGAGCCATTTGAACCTTTTTTTTCTCATTGTATAATGTGTAATAGCTTTCAAAATTTCATGTGTGTAACATTATTGTACCTCCTAGATCTAAGTTCTCTGACAACAGTAGGTCTCAAAACAGTTCTAGCTGTCATTTTTTAATTTGTAATAGCTTTTAGTAATTTCATATATATAACATCGTTGTGCTTTCTAGATTTAAGTTCTCCGACAAAAATGTGAACCAAAGAAATTTCATAATATATATCAAAAGCCTTTGCAGTCTATAGTACCTGTTTGGGTTCCTATATATGCGGCACCCTTGCACTACTTTTGGCTGAGTTCTTTGACCACAGCCCACATGTTTGTACGTAAACATAGTGTATTTCACGCGTGCACATCGTAATTGTGAAATCTGAAGCTATACTTGGTAAAACTGAAATGTGGAATTGAAAATGATAATAGGTGTGCGGCTAAGTGGCACAACTGTCACCAAAGCGTAACTGTAATAATGGTGCTTCGTCTTTATGTAAGTACAGGGTTATTACAAATGATTGAAGCGATTTCACAGCTCTACAATAACTTTATTATTTGAGATATTTTCACAATGCTTTGCACACACATACAAAAACTCAAAAAGGTTTTTTTAGACATTCACAAATTTTCGATATGTGCCCCTTTAGTGATTCGGCAGACATCAAGCCGATAATCAAGTTCCTTCCATACTCGGAGCAGCATGTCCCCATCAATGAGTTCGAAACGGTAAGGCTTCTGCTTTAGCCTTTTCCGTAAGATTTTCCAAACCGTCGGCTGTGGTACGTTTAGCTCCCTGCTTGCTTTATTCGTCGACTTCCGCGGGCTACGCGTGAAACTTGCCCGCACGCGTTCAACCGTTTCTTCGCTCACTGCAGGCCGACCCGTTGATTTCCCCTTACAGAGGCATCCAGAAGCTTTAAACTGCGCATACCATCGCCGAATGGAGTTAGCAGTTGGTGGATCTTTGTTGAAGTTCGTCCTGAAGTGTCGTTGCACTGTTATGACTGACTGATGTGAGTGCATTTCAAGCACGACGTACGCTTTCTCGTCTCCTGTCGCCATTTTGTCTCACTGCGCTCTCGAGCGCTCTGGCGGCAGAAACCTGAAGTGCGGCTTCAGCCGAACAAAACTTTATGAGTTTTTCTACGTATCTGTAGTGTGTCGTGACCATATGTCAATGAATGGAGCTACAGTGAATTTATGAAATCGCTTCAATGATTTATAATAGCCCTGTACAAATATATTTTCGTCAAATGCTGCTTTGCCACTTACAATTGTCCCACTTGTAACTGTGTAGTCACTAGCAAATAATTTTTTTGTATTTATACCGTGATATACAACAGTGTAAACATGTACATGAATGTATAAACACCTGAGGATGGGCGCAAGCCCGAAACCGGTCGTGTGACAAATAAATAACCTTTTATTGTGACTGGTAGCGGATATTTTTCTACACTCTAGGAACAGTCAAGGAGTTAGACAGCATCCACTATGGATAAAATTCATTTAAAGTTCATTGCTGCATGTTCAACAATGTGCGTTGAACGGTGATCTCCGCAACACTTGGGCCTAGAGCTGTACTGTACTCCGTCATCAGATCTACCGCCGACAGCTGGCAATCCCTCGCAGAGCCGGTAAGCTTCCGACCTCCACATCCTGTTGATAAGACATGGACGGCAGCACCTTGTCTATTCATCGTTTCACCGTCCTTCATCCGCTTTCCACAGATTCTCACTACAGTAGCACGAAAATACTATTTCCGAAATGAGCGTTCCCAGGCTCTGGACCATAAACACCTGCCGTCCATCAAAGTCTTTGTCAGTGGATTTCCCCATTTGCGGCCTGTACCGTCGCTAGAACGATTTCTTGTTTGTCCCTCCTCGGCGTATTACCTTCCTCACCACGTCATCTGCCCACAACACCATCAGACGTCACTCAGTCTCGTGGTGGGCAGTGGTCATACTGTTTTTCCTCAGCAGAGTATAGTATTGTCATTTAACTTTCTTATCTTCCTGTTCATCAACTTGGATCAAGGCGGCCGGAGTGGCCGAGCGGTTGTAGGCGCTACAGTCTGGAACCGCGCGACCACTACGGTCGCAGGTTCGAATCCAGCCTCGGGCATGGATGTGTGTGATGTCCTTAGGTTAGTTAGGTTTAAGTAGTTCTAAGTTCTAGGGAACTGATGACCTCAGAAGTTAAGTCCCATAGTGCTCAGAGCCATTTGAACCATTTTTTGAACTTGGATCACGTAATAACAGCAATTCCTCCTCTCTCTTTGTTGTTTCTTGCTTTTACGGTATTCCTTTACTTTCTCCCTACGTAGTGCTTTCCTTCCTTCTGTCCATGTCGTACGCATTTTTTTATTCTTATGCTTTGAAAGCCTTGTAAATTTAGCACTTTATTCTTAAAAAGTTTGTTATTTCCCATTCTTGGAAGGTGTTTATTTCTAGCGCATTTCTTGTTTCCGTATTCCAGTCTACGGGTGATTTTTCATTCAAGAAATACCGGAATATTTCTTCCGTTAGACTGTTGTCACTCATTTGATAGAGGTGTTCTAAGAAGAGTGATCTTCGCCTTGCCGTTACTTCTGATATTTTCTCTACATTATTCTCCATCGTTACATCTCGTTTCCAAACGATATCCATTGTGTTGCACTCATTATTTTCCAATAATCCGGCTTGAAAGTACGTGAATTTTGTCTATTTTGTAGTTCATTGTCAATTATTCACCCGCATATAAACATTCTGGTCTTGTCACGTCGCTATGCTGTCTTACTTTCGTTTCTCTAGATATACATTTCACATAGTAGATATTTTTTGAGAACCCATACGCTCTTTCCATTTTATTAATTCTTTCGTCTGTTACAAATATTTCCAGTCGCTTCTGCAGAATGATTTTTCCAAGTTATGTATTAATTTACCACCTTTCTCTATTTTACCTACTTCTTGTTTGATGCATTTTTTGGCTGAATGTTTGGGCGGAGGGAAAACAAGTCTCCCTAGAGATTACACAATGGATTTTAGCTAAACGAAGAGTTGTAAATGCAGAAATAGAGTATAAAACATACTAACGTGAAAAAAATGTTTATTTGGTTGAAAGTAATCAGGCTAGTTAGGAAAAAATTAATAGTCATTCAAGTACTTCATGAACAGCTGCTGCTAGCTACGTAAATGAAGTGTCAAAAAGTCATCAAGGCATAGCTATTTTGCCTCTAACAAGTTACGTTGGTATAGAAATTGTGCAATTCCTTACTGCGTGTTGAAAAAATGAAGTTAATGTCAAATCACAGCCTGATTTAAAACTTTCCTTATTTTCCTTGATCTATATAATCTTAATAATAATAGCAAAGTACTGAAAATGAGGAGTCGATTGATGATTTAATGCTTAACTTAGGATCTTAGGGTTTTAAAGAGTACTAGGGGATATTTGTCTGGTGGACTTTCGTTCAGTGGTCTCGTTATGTCACTAATGTGTGCGGATCTCAACAGCTGTACATGATTTCAATCATCATTCAAAGCTACGTCAAACGATTTTTTAATCTATTTTATTTCTTACTTTTTGACAAAGCGTTTCTCAAAACATTTTATTGTTTTTTTATTCAATATATATATTTTAATTTGTCGTGAATTTTACTTTTTCAGCGAAATTCTGAGACCACTTGTATTCACCGTTTCTTCCAAGACTCATTCGTGCGTGTCATATTTTCTAAAAGTATGACAAAATCAACTGCAAAGTCAGACAGTTTATCTTAATTTCATCTGATTTGCTTCCCAGTTTTATTGATTCAATTTTGTAATAGGTATTTTATCTCCAAAGTACAGATCCTTAGAATTTCGCTTATATCTCATTACTCACCAAGTCATTGTTTCCATACGGCCATCTTTCAACAAACTGGTTAAACACATTGTATATGTGTTCGTGGAGTCTCGTGGTAAGTGAATTAGCTAGGGAGCGCAGTTCTCTAAACGCGACGCACCTATAGAAAGGCATCGAAGTTTAAATCTCCATCCCACTGTTTCGATTTATGTTCTTTTTCTTGACTGGAAAAGGTAAACCATCCTATTTTCTCAAGGAATTCGTCACAGACAAGTTCATACAGCTCTCTGTCCCTCTCTCTTCTTTATTTAAAAAAGCAGAGGCTAGTGCAACGTCGGAAACAATAAAGATGGTGCTATTCGATAAGTGAAAGAAACTAGATTATTTCACGAGTATCAGAGAGAGATTAAAGTTAAGGTATAGCAACTACTCAAGTGAACTATTTACATTTTAAATGAGAACTCAACCGTGACGGCAGATACTGGAACGTAGTGCTACTTGCGGTTGCTAATGACGTTTAGTTGTGCAGTCTCTGCGGGCGCCAGGCGTAGTGAGCGCTTCCGCACGCAGTCCAGAGACGGGAAGTAACGTGCACAATGTGTTCTGGTCTAGTTAACACCTCCGTAGCGTATAGACAGAGGACTGCGATCGATGGTGTGATTTGGTGCACTTCCACATACACAAAACGTTGGCATGTGTGAAATAAGCAGTAGGTGAAAAAAAATCATAGTAACGACCACGGTTTGAATGCCATTATCTTAAATTTGTGTTTATGCACACTCACACTCGGCTTCTGAGTCAAACACACGTGTACGACACAGCAAGATGCAAAGAATACACTACTGGCCATTAAAATTGCTACACCAAGAAGAAATGCAGATGATAAACGGGTATTCATTGGACAAATATATTATACTAGAACTGACATGTGATTACATTTTCACGCGATTTGGGTGCATAGATCCTGAGAAATCAGTACACAGAACAACCACCTCTGGCCGTAATAACGGCCTTGATACGCTTGGGCATTGAGTCAAACAGAGCTTGGCTGTCGTGTACAGGTGCAGCTGCCCATGCAGCTTCAACGCGATACCACAGTTCATCGAGAGTAGTGACTGGCGTATTGTGACGAGCCAGTTGCTCGGCCACCATTGACCAGACATTTTCAGTTGGTGAGAGATCTGGAGAATGTGCTGGTCAGGGCAGAGGTCGAACATTTTCTGTATCCAGAAGGCCCGTACAGGCCCTGCAACATGCGGTCGTGCATCATCCTACTGAAATGTAGGGTTTCGCAGGGATCGAATGAAGGGTAGTGCCACAGGACGCAACACATTGAAATTTAAAGTCCACTGTTCAAAGTGCCGTCAATGCGAACAAGAGGTGACCGAGACGTGTAACCAATGGCACCCCATGCCATCACGCCGGGTGTTACACCAGTATGGCGATGACGAATACACGTTTCCAATGTGCGTTCACAGCGATGTCGCCAAACACGTATGCGACCATCATGATGCTGTAAACAGAACCCGGATTCATCCGAAAAAATTATGGTTTGCCATCCGTGCACCCAGGTTCGTCGTTGAGTAAACCATTGCAGGCGCTCCTGTCTGTGATGCAGCGTCAAGGGTAACCGCAGCCATGGTCTCCAAGCTGATAGTCCATGCTGCTGCAAACGTCGTCGAACTGTTCGGGCAGATGGTTGTTGTCTTGCAAACGTCCCCATCTGTTGACTCAGGGATCGAGACGTGGCCACACGATCCATTACAGCCATGCGGATAATATGCCTGTCATCTCGACTGCTAGTGATACGAGGCCGTTGGAATCCAGCACGGCGTTCCGCATTACCCTCCTGAACCCACCGATTCCATATTCTGCTAACAGTCATTGGATATCGACCAACGCGAGCAGCAATGTCGCAATATGATAAACCGCAATCACGATAGGCTACAATCCGACGTTTATCAAAGTCGGAAACGTGATCACAACAACATTTCACCAGGCAACGCCGGTCAACTGCTGTTTATGTATGAGAAATCGGTTGGAAACTTTCCTCATGTCAGCACGTTGTAGGTGTCGCCACCGGCGCCAGCCTTGTGTGAATGTTCTGAGAAGCTAATAATTGGCATATCACAGCATATTCTTCCTGTTGCTTAAATTTCGCATCGGTAGCATGTCATCTTCGTGGTGAAGCAATTTTAATGGTCAGTAGTGTATATACGGAAGACTATACGACTGAAGCGGAAACGAATGAGTAGTTGCAGAGCTGGCGAAGGACAGCGGCTTTCACAGATCGATCTGCGCTCGCAAGCTGACGTAATGGCATTAAAAGGACGAGCGCGGAATTAGCCTGTCAACAGGTTGCTCGCTGAACTGCTTTCACCTTGGGTCACGCTACCACGTATTCTGCTCCTCAGCGAGAAGCAGCCTTGCTTGCGAATGTTGAAAATTTTCGCCTTTATTGTCACCTACAACTGGAATTAATTCACGGCATTAAGCCACACGCTATTGCATTTCCTTACAGCTCGGGACTTGCTCGTGAATCCTAAGAGTAAACGTAATTTATTACATTGAAAGCTGCCCATTACCTTATTTGTTTTTTACCTGTGAATACATCGCAAGTTATCACTTCGATTTTAACCCCCTGAAAATATTCCTCATTGTACGAAATTTGACCCATGGATGTAAAACAAAACGCCATCTCACTACTTTTAATGCGATATGAGGTAGTTAGTAAACTTTTGTAGTGCATCGGAACATTTAAAGTGGCCTTTAACATAATTTAAAGGAAGGTATATTGCAGTGAATATGATCGACCGTCTTAATACAATCTCTCAGCGTAAATTTAAGTGCTCGTTTTTTCCGCGAGCCGTTCGAGAGTGGAACGGTTAAGAGACAGCTTGAAGGTGGTTAACTGAACCTTCTGCTAGGCACTTTATTGTGAATAGCAGAGTAATCACGTAGATGTAGATGTATATTCATCCGTCCTTATAGGAAAGATGTGTGCTATGCTGATGTAACTGCGCTCTCTGTCTTAATACCAACGACCAGAAAGTGATTCACTGAAAAGTAAACTCTCGAAGCATTCCTTGCTACACAACGTGTCTTGAAGTTCTCTGCAGCTCTCACTTACCTTATTTAGCTAAAAATTTACATAAAATAGGAGGCTACTGTATCTGCTCAAGAAGGCTTATCGGAATATTAATTCTGTTGAACACACTTCGTTTTCTAAATGTCGTGACTGCATCTGCTACTGGTGCGCACACAGGATAAATGAGCACATATGAAAAGGAGCATAAAAGTTCGTACGTTTTATAAATGACATCGGGAGGTCAATATTTTTCGAGAGATTTTAAATTAACTACAGTTTTTCCTCAAAAAGCAGAAACAACGGTATGCCTTCTGACAGAACATGAGGCAGTATAATATCAGACATTCACAAAAGGCAGAAGAATAACCCCTATTCTCTATAATCCTCGTTATGCAATTTAGAGAGTGGGAAAGTAACGTGATATACGACTTACAATATCGGATGACTTAATGAAAAATAGTATACAACAAGCAACCGAGCAACAGTACACCAAAAGAGGACGGACAAGAGTAGTGTAGGCAGTCTCTTTAGTAAATCCCTTACATTTTCTAAGTGTGCTGCCAATAAGTCGCTGTCTTTTATTTGCCTCTCCCATAAAATTGTCCTTAATTATAATTCCTAGATATTTAGTTGAACATAGGGCATTTAGATTTGACTGATTCATCGTTTAACCGAAGATCAACGGATTCTTTTTAGCACTCATGTGGATCACCTCACACTTTTCATTATTTAGGGTCAATTGCGAATTTTCGCACCATAGAGATAACTTTCATAAATCGTTTTGCAATTTGTTTTGATCTTCTGATGACTTTACTAGACGGTAAACAACAGCATCATCTGCGAACAACCGAAGACGGCTGCTAGATTGTCTCGTAAATCGTTTATATAGATAGGGGACAGCAGAGGGCCTACAACACTACATTGGGGAACGCAAGAAATCCCACCTGTTTTACTCGATGACTTTCGGTCAATTTCTACGAACAAATTAATTTCCGATGTGAATGTAAAAGGACTGGTTCCTCATCATAAGATCTATCGTGCAAAATCCTCCATGGAACATATAATTAATTAACTTATTATATTACTTCTCGCATATCCAAACTAGGGCGCTATCCTAACACAGCCTGATCTTGCTCACATGGATACACGGTTGCAAAAGTATGTCCCGAAGATGTACCTGACGATCGTTTAATATTGAATGACACCAGTGCAATGCAAGAAACCAACGATTACACCAAAAACATTGCACGCTGTAGCTTAGAAATGAACGTCTGAATAATACCAAAGACAAATATCTCAACTTTAGAAATCGTCAGCAAGCAGTACTATGTTAACGGCTTCAGGTGGCAACCAAAGGAGCAGTGTCTGCTTGTCCGCATGGCCCCGGCGAACTTTAAAATCTGTGTTAAGCAACATGATTAGCTGACAAAGTTCCATACTCAAAGTTCAGCTTGAAGACATGTCTTTCACTATTCAGGCAAAGATATGGCTTCCTTAGCAGACAAAAATATGAACTCAAGTGTCCCTTAGTTATGCCAGTGATTTTCAACTAATACATTGATACATAACACAACAAACGTTTACACTGAAGAGCCAAAAAAACTGGTACACCTGCCTAATATCGTGTAGGGTTCCCACTAGTACGTAGAAGTGCCGCAACACGACGTGGCGTAGACTCGGCTAAATCTGAAGCAGTGCGGGAGCGAACTGACACCTTGAATTCTGCAGGGCTGTCTATAAATCCGTAAGAATACGAGGGGGTGGAGATCTCTACTGAACAGCACGTTGCAAGGCTTCCCAGATATACTCAATAATGTTAAAGTCTGTGGAGTTTGCTGGCCATAAGAAGTGTTTAAAGTCTGAAGAGTGTTCCTGGAGCCACTCTGTAGCAATTCTGGACATGTGGGGTGTCGCATTGTCCTGCTGGAATTGCCCAAGTCCGTCGGAATGAGCAAGGGACATGAACAGATGCAGGTGATCAGATAGAATGCTTACGTACGTGTAACCTGTCAGAGTCGTATCTAGACGTATCAGAAGTCCCACCATTACAGAGCCTCCACCAGCTTGAACAGCCCCCTGCTGACATGAAGGGTCCATGGGTTGATAAGGTTGTCTCTATACCCGTACATGTCCATCTGCTAGATAGAATCTGAAACGAGACTCGTCCAAGCAGGCTACAAGGTTGTCTCTATAACCGTACACGTCCATCTGCTAGATACAATCTGAAACGAGACTCGTCCGAGCAGGCTACATGTTTCCAGTAAACAGTCCGATGTCGGTGTTACGGGCCCAGGCGAGGCGCAAAGCTTTGTGTTGAGGAGTCATCAAGGGTACACGAATGGGCCTTCGTCTCCGAAAGCCCATATCGATGATGTTTCGCTGAATGGTTCACATGCTGACACTTGCTGATGGCCGAGCATTGAAATCTGCAACAATTTGTGGGAGGGTTGCACTTCTGTCACGTTGACCGATCCTCTTCAGTCGTCGTTGGTTCCGTTCTTGCAGGATCTTTTTCTGTCCGCAGCTATGTGGGAGATTTGACGTTTTACCAGATTCCTGATACTTAAGGAACACTCGTGAAATGGGCGTACGGGAAATTCCGCACTTCATCGCTACCTCGGAGATGCTGTGCCCCACAGCTCGTGCGTCGACTATAACACCACCATCAAACTGACTTAAATCTTGGTAACCTGCAATTGTAGCAGCAGTAAACGGTCTAACAACTGCGTCAGACACTTGTCTTATATAGGCGTTGCCTTTCGCAGCGCCGAATTCTGCCTGTTTGCATGTCTCTGAGTACGTATGCCTGTATTAGTTTCTCTGGCGCTTCATTGTGTAAAAGACGGCTTTCGACATCTGAATACTGAGAGATATACGTTTTGGCACTCCAACATAAAGTTGAAAGGCAGGGTCCGTTCATTGTCCTACAGACTTGTTTAACCATGTCCAACTTGAATTAAATTGAATAAATAACTAAAGGAAACCAATTTACATTGGCAAATGGACACACGATGCAGATGCGTTAAAATATTCCACAAGAGGTATTTCACAACAAATTGTCAATGGAGCCCACATTTTCTGGAAGACCACAGTTTACTGTAGAGGCAGTTCTGATGTTTTCCATATGTGTTTTGATTTAGAACACCAACGTTGTGCTTCATACCAAGCTGAGTAACGGCTTCGTGAGGAATGTTTTTGGACGTAAGTACCTTTTTTTATTTTAAAGAAATGCAAGTGTGTTTTATAAAACTTCTCCTTACACGAGCATCTATACCTTAGCCTTTGCTGTACCTTACCAATCTAATTTCCACCAACATTAAAGCACTTATTTTAACGGATAATACACATCTGGATTCTATTCTCTTAAGAATCTAATGGTAGATTTGGGTACCAACGCTTTATCATCGTCGTTGAGTTGCGGTGTTAACGGCAGCCTACGTACGGCACGGTAATTGCGTAGTCAGACTACTGCTAGTCCCCGACCAGAGGTGTACGATGACACAGAATGTTGCAAAGAGTCCATTACTTATTTTCGGATGAATGGCACAGATGTGAAGGGCTTACAATGTAATTGGTGCACTGTACAGCTATACTCCCTTGTTGTGGTTAGACATGGTCTACTGAAACTTTTACGAGGAATATCCGTGTCCTCACGTTACCGTTCACTGCAACTTTGGGCCACAAAAATTTGGATACTGCACCATTCGACTAGCTGGCCAAATGGATACCTTCAATGAGATCATTTTTAAAGTCTACAATTTGATAATAACGCTATCTCACACGAGCAATTGCCGTCTCCGTGTCCTAGATCACTCAACATCCGACGCTATTCACACCCTTAGATACTCTATTAGGAATGGTAGCAACACTAAACACGAACTAAGTAATTTTAAATAGGTGTAAACGAACATAAACACAATTGAAGGCTTGTGTTAAGATGCCTACATGCAGCCAATAGATGCATGCAGTCAGCGCGTATGTGAGGAACACCTACTTGAAAGCAACAGTTTCTCGTCTTGAATATCATTGCCCGGATAGACACTCTGCTGAGTGTTGTCAAAAATAAATGATGTGAAAAATTATAATATAATCATCTCGTGAGGCCCAAAGACCACTTGCAAGTCTTTCAACTAGACATCGCTTTGGCAACTTACATATTTTTCACCTATCCCAGTAAACCAATCGCAGTAAGGGGACCTAAAGTTTAACGTGGAATGCGAACGACGTATTGTTTTTGGCGACTTTTCAAATCGTTGAGTGGTGAAGGCTAGGTTAAAACGTAGACTGCAAACTCTGAGGTCCGACAGAGATTCGAACGCGCAAACTCCCGATTTCCAGGCAAGTGTTTTACCTCTTTTCTTAAAATTAAATATATACCCTTATTGCTGTACTCGTAGATTATCTACAGAGAGATCTAGCAAGATTCTTTAAATATTACAACGGCTTCATTGTCGGATGCTAATTAATGCTGGTAAAAGTCAACATAAAAAAGTACAATAATTTTTGTCATCATATATTAACTTTACAGTAATATTGTGGAACCAGTTTGTTACGAAGCTTTTTTTTTGGGGGGGGGGGGGGGGGGGGGGGAGCCAGTAAATCAACTTTGCATTTCAACAGAAATGACAACCCATTCATTTGCATCGATAATGAAGATTGTTTACAATTGTATTACTGGCAATACACCCCCTTATGTTCAAATTTTATCTCCAACTCCTTTCAAAAGTGCAATGTCCATTTACGTTTATATACAGTCAATGTCAGGAATGAATTTAACTGATACCATGGTGTACTAGCAGAGCCGGTGTATACTAAAGCTGATCTAACATCGGTACATCTGAAAGATTACAGATGTAACTTACAAGCAAGATAATCTCCTAGAAAAAAATTAACAATTTGAATTCTCTAAAAGCATAAAAATATGTTTCACAACTATCTTACAAACAATGTTTACGTTGCTCATTATCAGCCATCAGTTATCACAATATCACTGTCATCCTAACTAACTACATCACATGCTTCTCCAAGCTGCCATTTTCCTCTTCATTTATTTCTCCCTTTACATCACAATCATCATCAACATAATCACAACTGTTATCACCACGGTGATGGGGAAATGTGTGAACAATTCTTTGTCTATGAGCTCTTATCCATACCGAGCTCTTGCAGAAAAGAGTTTGTTTTCTTCAAACATAATGAAATCTTCTTTTATTTCTTCAGTGTTTTCAGTTATCACTCGATTTTCCATTATTTTATTATGAAGTTCCTTCAATAGTGCTGCCTACCGCTTCTTAAAGTATCATCTACATCTCCTTCATTTGTATTCTGCACTTCAAGTTGTCATTGTAATTGGTCTGTTTCTTGTTTCAATGAATTTCGTGTTACTTTTAGTTGAGTGTGCAAGAGTGTCTTTTCATCTCGTGCATTTTTCAATTTCCTTTCGTAAAAATTGTAAGTTGTTGTACACAAAGTTTCCCATGCCTACTTCATCCTAAACAGCACACTTCACCAGTATCTGCCAGAAATATTATGTTCTCTGCAATAATAAAGAAAATTCCACTGACAGTTCCTCATGCACAGTACTGTTGTAACTTCTTGACAGTCGATTAACAGTTACAGTTACTTGCCTGTGGGCAAAAGCTGCAGTAAGTGTGTCATTGTACTTCACCAGTTACTACTCAGTGTACTTGTAGAATTAAGATAACATAAAGCGTTTCGTGGTTCAACTTACATTTGCCTTGAAAGTGCTGAAAACCTTAAAACATTAACTGTCCGAAGACACACTTCACTGGATCAAAAGTAATGTTTACTATAATTGAAATGCCTTGATTTCCAATCATTGCATACTGAACTACGTGCGTCAGTTTTGAACCTGTAAATAGCACCCTCATTTTCCTTGGGGTCTCTTATTATCGCTAATAACGGACAGACATGTACGTAACATGTACAGAGACGTACAGGGGAAACAAATTATTCAGTGGCACTGTGCATCCAAGAAAATGATCCCTAGCACAGAGTTCCTCTCCTTGCTTCTATTCATCCAGACTAATAACTTTTTCCAGCCTGCACGGCCTATAGTGGCAGTCAGCGAACAGTCTTTCTTTAACAGCTCTAAATATCATGTTTACTTATTGTGTTGTTATCCCAGGACTCTCACTTGACCCCTGTATAGTATAGGTTTCTTCAGCATTCATTACACTATATGCAAATAGTAGACAATTTTCTCCTCTTACAAAACATTTTAACGGTTGTAAACATAGGTCTCTGAAGAAGTGCTTTTGAGTTGATTTAGGACCAACAATTTTTGAAAATTTGTATTGGAATTTAGCGGTATTACCCACTGACGTGAGGCTATAATTGACAACAGATTCAAAGGAAACATCTGTTGTTAATGTAATTTCATCAGTAACAGCAGATTTTGCTGCATCACTGTAGTTTCCACTTGGTTTTATTCTCAGGTACACCTTTGGAAAATTTTCCTTATCAGAGTCCGCCAAAAGAGGTAGTATGTTCTTCGAATTCACCCAGTGGAAACCTAAACTAGACCACCATACGCGAGATCTTTGGAGAAAGATATCCTTCTGCTGGGCTGTATTTTAAAATTGTAATTTATTCTCCATTACTAGTAGCATTTATAACAGATATCGATAAACACCTGTTTAGAACGGGCCATGACAATATTTAATAGTGCTGAAAAAGCTACAATTTTAAAATACAGCCCAGTGGAAGGATATCTTTGTGGTGCCCATCCAGAAGAAGGAACTGATATTTATAGATACTTTTTTTGAATTGTACTGCTAATACATTTTATTCATATTCTGTAAAAGTATAAAACATGAGTCTTCTAACACTGCAAGTGGATGATCATTTGTGTAGATCAAAAACGACATAAGACACGAAATACAACCCCGTGGTATATCTTGTCTCATTGCTTCAAATTCTTTCAAATTCTGAACGTTTATTGTTGTATGTAACTGTTATACTCTGGTTTCTGCAGATAGGATAAAAAATAATGAACAAGCTGTTTCTACTTGTTCTTAACACTGTATTTTTACTCTTGCATGAAAATATGGTGGCAAGATGTACCATGGGGACGTTGTTTAGTTAACACTTCCTTCATCAAATATTAACAACTGTGGAATAATATTTTCATTTTCATGGGTGTAAACACCTAATTACGTACGTTCATTGAAGCAAAACTACGACCATTTTTTTGTTTCTGTTTATAAACACTGACTGGAAATTTCGCTTGGATTTCCGCAGCACTGTAGAATGTTCCAGCAGAAAATGCTTGGACAAAAGAAATAGGTACCACCATAAAAACGGAGAAACCATCAAATGTAAAATTTGGGCGAGCTTCAAAGGACTGTTTTAAGACCATCCAGTCCTCTCGCATTGGTAAAGGAAGTAGATGACGCAGAAGGTGAATATTTTCTTCAACACATGAACGCTGTTGGTGTCAAGTACCGTCATGGAATTTAGGAAAAAATTACGGAAAGTGTACACAATCGTATCAAAAATACACGGTCACTCCTACGTAGTGCGGCACTGACCACTAGATGTGACGGGAGGTGGACCCGCAAGTAAAGAAGGAAGCGGGGAGTTTTCTGTTGTCAGCAGAGAGGCAGTGACAGCAGAATTATTCGGTCGGGAGTGTTCAGTTGCTTCGAACGTTGACTAGTCTTCGGATGTCACCCGAGTAATAAATCCAACAGGGACATCTCGATCCTTCTAAAGCTGCATGCTACAAGGCGGCCTGAAACGCTTGGCTAAATCTTCAGGACAGAACAGGTAGTTGGAATTGTGGAAAGGGGGCAAAAATGAGCGGCTGTCAGTTACACTCGAATACACACAACTTTATTTAGTTGCCCAAACATTACAGCGCAAATTTCCCAACTTAACTATTGACTGAATGTCACACAACCTTATGCCTTAAGGGCACAACCTCTTTAATTTTTAAAACGGCCGAAGACACATGATTTAAAAACACAACAATAAATTTTCAAAAATCAGAAAGCGCAAGGTTTTATCCTGAAATAATATTTCAAATTAGGCTGAAGGCCCAAACAATGCAAGACTTGACAAGTAAGGAACTTTCAATTTTAAAGTGGCTGAAGGCCCATTATTTAAAACCCAACTAAAAGCATACAAATTCAAACCATCGGCTAAGAGCCATTAAAATGCACAATCAAACACCAATAACAAAAGGCAGTACAGCCAGCGGCGCTCAGAAGTTTCTGGGGGTCAGTCTGCACTTGAAATATTAACGTTCGCTTAGGGAAGACAGGTAGTCGGCTCAGCTATATCCGATCCGCCAGCAACCCAACCTAGAGTCAGTCAACGGACCCACCGACAAGACGACTTGCTTTCCACCCAACCAGTATACAAGGAACTCCAATGCCAAAACGTAAAACCAAGTATGCATAAGCTGTAAAAACTACACACACGTGTTGGACAGCGACAACACGGTGAGGAAAGGACACTGCCTGAATTTTACGTCAGTGGCCAGGGCAGGTGACCGGAACGCTAACGGCCACAAGGCAGAAAATTCCGCCGGCGCACTTGGACTTCAAATAACCAAAATACAGTTATTAAAAAACTAGAAACCCGCCTCGATTGCAAAAAACACCTAGTGTTTACCTAGGTTTCGGCGTACATAACTACACCTTCTTCAGAACAATAAAACCCACAACTGCCTAAGATGTAACCTCCACCTCACACAGGCCTATGTTCGATGGGCCATGACCCGCCATGGCACTTGTGGGTTGTATTGTTCTGAAGAAGGTGTAGTTATCTACGCCGAAACCTAGGTGTTTTTTTGCAATCGAGGCGGGTTTCTAGTTTTTTAATATATTAACCAACGATTGCTGACGCGCTGCGATGTTGAAGGTTCTTAAAATACAGTTAAACTCCACCGGATGGTGACCAAACTTTCGCCAACTCGAATACTCGCTGTTGCTCACGGGAATACCCCCCCAACAGCCAACCATGAAAACCAACGGCACAATGTGAACAGACTGGCTTCGGTAATTAAATCACCACTCAACCTTTATGTCTAGGGTCGGTAAGCCACGAACCTCATAGCAATCGGAACAGCTACCACACACTCTCACACTGCATATAGACCGCCAGCGGGCCCAGCCCACTGCGCCGCGCAGAGATTTCCTGGCTGATCCACCCCGTCGGCCGGAGTGGCCGTGCGGTTCTAGGCACTACAGTCTGGAACCGAGCAACCACTACGGTCGCAGGTTCGAATCCTGCCTCGGGCATGGATGTGTGTGATGTCCTTAGGTTAGTTAGGTTTAATTAGTTTTAAGTTCTAGGTGACTGATGACCTCAGAAGCTAAGTCGTATAGTGCTCAGGGCCATATTTTTTATCCACACCAATCGACCGACTGCCGCACACCGGCTAGCCGGAAACTATAAGCACCAGACCAAAGATAGTACAAGGTGTGAATATCGATACACACCACTGCTGCCACACGTAGAAAGAGGAGGAACCACGGTATAACCGGAATAACCATGGGAAACCAAATGCAGATTAACAGTCAAGGTTTAAACCAACGCATAAGCTGGGGCCAGCATGGCTCACGGCCTTTGGTATGTGATTATGAAGTAAAAAAGTTGAGGAGCAACCACAGCTAAACCAAGACCTGGCTGACCTCATGAAAAGGGACAGTCGACCGTCACGGCGGATAGTTGTAAAAATCGCACAAAATTAACGGAAGTGCTACCAGCAGTCCTGTTAGTGTAACGACTGTGAGCATAGAGCTGAAAAGGAAGGGGTATTGTTATAATATAAGTCACACATTTCTGAAGTCAACGGTAAGTTACGCTTGAGGTGGTGTAAAGAGCCGCGACAGTGGCCAGTGGATGTCTGTCAAGGCATCGACTGGAGTGACGAACTATCTTATATCCTGTCGTCATCCAATAGTCAGGTTTGGATTTGGTGGGTATCTGGAGAGTGTTACCTTCAATCATTTGTATTGCCAACAGTGAGGTGAAATTACTGTATGGGGATATTTTTGCGGATAGGGTGAGGTCCCCTTACTACACGTAAGAAACCGCTAAATGCGGAAGTATATGAACAAATTTTACAGCACTGTGTACTGCGTCCAGTAGAGGAATAGTTAGGAATCGATGACTTCTTGTATCAGCATAACAATACACCATGTCATAAAGCAGCATTTATGAGGCAATGGTTTTCGGACAGTAACATTCCTGAAATGAACTGGCCTGCACAGAGTCGAAATCTGAACCAAATGAAACACCTTTGGGATGAATTAGAGCATCGATTTTGCTCCAGATCCCAGCGTCCAGCATCACTAACTTCTTTGGTTTCGGCTCATGATTAAAAATGAACTGTCATTGCTCCACAGATATTCAGGCACCTCACTGAAAGAGTCCCCAGCAGAGATGAAGCAGTCATAAATATGAAGTGTGGACACAACCCATATTAATGTCTACTACACTCATGCTCATAAATTAAGGATAATTGCAGAATGTGGTGCCACACAACGTGGAACTACACAGAACTGGCGCTAACAGCATAGGCATATAGGGAACACACACGACACAGATCTGTAACTCCATGGTATTGGTGATAAGTTGAGAAAATCGTCCTGAAACACATGCGCTACCAAACGCCACTGTTTCCTGCGCATGTACCCCGACATCAATATGGGATATGATCACCATGCACGCGTACACAGGCCGCACAACGGGTTGGCATACTCTGGATCAGGTGGTCGAACAGCTGCTGGGGTATAGCCTCCCATTCTTGCACCAGTGCCTGTCGGAGCTCCTTAAGTGTCGTAGGGGTTTGAAGACGCGCAGTGACACGTCGACCGAGAGCATCCCAGACGTGCTCGATGGGGTTCAGGTCTGGAAAACAGGCAGGCCACTCCATTCGCCTGATATCTTCTGTTTCAAGGTACTCCTCCACCATGGCAGCTCGGTGGGGCCGTGCGTTATCATCCATCAGGAGGAAGGAGGGACCCACTGCACCCCTGAAAAGGCGGTCATACTGGTGCAAAATGACGTCCCGATACACCTGATGTGTTACAGTTCCTCTATCAAAGACATGGAGGGGTGTACGTCCACCAATCATAATCCCACCCCACACCATCAAACGACGACCTCCATACAGGTCCCTTTCAAGGACGTTAAGGGCTTGGTATCTGGTTCCTGGTTCACGCCAGATGAAAACCCGGCGAGAATCACTGTTCAGACTATACCTGGACTCGTCTGTGGACATAACCTGGCACCACTGTTCCAATGACCATGTACTGTGTTCTTGATACCAGGCTTTACGGGCTCTCCTGTGACCAGTGATCTGTGGAATGCACCTTCAGGTCTCCGAGCGAATAAACAATGTCTGTTCGGTCGTCTGTAAACTGTGTGTCTGGAGACAACTGTTCCAGTGGCTGCGGTAAGGTCGCGAGCAAGGCTACCTGCAGTACTCCGTGGCCGTCTACGGGCACTGATGGTGAGATATTGGTCTTCTTGTGGAGTTGTACACTGTGGACGTCCCGTACTGTAGCGCCTGGACACGTTTCCTGTGTGCTGGAATCATTGCTATAATCTTGAGATCACACTTTGTGGCACACGGAGGGTCCATGCTGCCCTAGTATTCTAACCCTCATAAAATCGTCAGTATGTGTTCTTTGAACCACTTCCAACACAGTCACCATTAGCACGCCTGAAAACGTCTGCCCAATTACTCGCTGGCCCGTACTCTGACAACACCAACACACCTCTGCGTATGTGGATTGCTGCCAGCGCCACCGTGCGACGACCACAGGTCAAATGCATCGCATTGCCATACCCCGAGGTGTTTTAAACCCACAAGCCGCCCACCAGAGCGTTGTTTCACCATCTGTCAGCATTATCCTTGATTTATGATGGTGAGTGTAGTAGGTGTCCAGATTCTTTTATCGTATAGTATATGTATCGTAGGTCTGCTGTGGGATCATGGATCAGTTTACTTGTATGTTGATGGAAGCAAAATTGGGGAAGGTTTGTAGAGTGTTATACGGAGTAGAACATGCAAAACACATTACTGGGGATGCTGTTTGTTATAGCGAAGTAGCATTGAAAATGTTGTCACATGACTGGAAGAGATGAGGAGTTGATAAACTGCTGATTGAAAAAAGGAAAAATAAACTTCATCGTAAATACATGATGACTTTACTATGTCTGCGGAAAATCAAAGGACAGACAGATAATGTGGCAAAGAATCCATGAGTTCCGTACCATATTCTTACACAAAAAAGTAGTTATGGAATTTTTCTTTTCTCTTGCTGCTAAATAGCGACACCGATAACTGAAGGACAAACCAATTCACACGTAAAATGACGATATTTTAAAGATTACACGGAGCTGCTCCGTTTAAGCGAACTAACAAAAATGCCGGATAATTTTTAGTGGGAAACTAAGCGTAAAAGTTAAGACACTTTGAAGACACTATATTTTTACTAGGCTTGGCCGACGGGGCTACTTCACAAACGTAGTCGAGCGAAAGTGGAGTACGTTTCCGTGTATTTATTTTCTGCTCAACACGATCCAGGAAGTCTTCTGCACGTCAGTTAGTTTCAGTATTGACTGATAGCTTGTGACACACACTGATCAACCAAAATATTATGACCATCTGCTTAATTGCTTGTTTGGCCGTCTTTGGAATGAAATACATCACTGATTCTGCGTATCAGAAATACGACGATTTGTTTGTTGGTTTGTGGAGGTATGTGGCAATAGATGTCCACGCACAGGTCATGTAATTCACGTAAAAAACGGGCCGCTGATCTGCATAGGCGATGATGGCGCTCGATAGCGACCCAGATGGGTTCCATACGATTTGCATTAGCCGAATCTGGTCGCCAAGACATCGTCAGTTCAGTATAATGTTTCTCAAACCTCTGTAACACGATTCTGGCTCAGAGACACGGACAGTTATACTACTGAAAGATGACATCGCTATCGGGGAAGATATCAAGCACGAAGAGATGCAACCGGTTCATAGATGTCAACGTGTCTTCGATTACTGCCACACGTCCCATGCAAGCGCAGGAGAATGTCTCCCACAGCATAATACTGCTCCCACCAGCCTGTTTCTGTGTCAGTGGCGGACTGCACTTTTCAAGCCGCCGTTCACCTCGATGACGACGTTTGTGGAGACGACCATTGACCTATTGTAGCAAGTATGTCATTCACCCGAAGAGCCGACAGTTTCCATTGATCGGCGGTCAAATCTCGATGGTCCCATGCCCATTGATATCGTACCTGACGAAATCGTTGGGTCAACATGTGAACATACAGGGGTGGTTTGTTCCGGAGCTCCATGTTCAACAGTGTACGATGAACGCTGTGTTGCGTAACACTTGTTCATGCACCAGCAATGTGCTCTTTCGGAAGAGATGCCACAGATCACCATCTATCCTACTTTACAGAGCAGACAAGCCTCTAAACTTCACATTCTGTGTAGAGTCGTGGACTCCAACTATCCAGCGCCTAGAGGTAGTTTCATTGACCTCCTGCCTCTTTCCGTAGGTGTTCACGTCAGTAGCACGAGATACTCGTTCACAGGCTGTGCGTAATAATAATCTGCCGTTTGTCAAAGTTGCTTATTTCTATGGATTTATCCTTTTGCAGCCCATATCTTCGCTAGGGTGATCCCCTGTGCGTGTCTTCTCCGCTTACACACTTTTGTTACCGCGGCAAGTGCGTCCAACGCCATTAGATGGCATCCAACGTCGCGCTACAGGGTGTGGTAGATAAGTAATGAGACTCAGTCTAGAGAAACAAATTTATTGATCCAATTTGTACAAAACGTTAATATTCTTCAAAGTACTCGCCTTGGGCGTCCACACAACGTTGCCAGCGCGTTTTCCAAGCTTCATAGGCCCCACTGTAGACCGTTTGAGTTATCCCAGTTAGTGCCTTCGTGACAGCACGTTGGATGTTCAGAATATCGTCGAAACGATGACCCTTCAGGCATCTTTTGACCTTCGGAAATAGGAAGAAATCAGGAGGACTCAAGTCTGGGCTTTATGGTAGCTGTGGCAAAACTTCAACTCCAATTCGGGTCAAGTAGGAGGTCACGAGGAACGCTGTGTGCGCCGGAGCGTTGTCGTGGTGGAGACGCCAGCGTTGAGCAAGGTCCTGTCGCTTCCGTTTGACGGCTCTGTGCAGTCGCTGAAGGACTCCTTCGTAGAATTCGGCATTGACAGTCTTCCCCTGTGGGACAAACTCTTTGTGAATTAACCCCCGCTTGTCGAAAAACACAATCAGCATTGTCTTGATGCGGGACTTTGACATTCTTGCTTTCTTCGGCCGCGGGGATGCCGGTGTGTGCCACTCTGAGCTCTGGGCTTTCGTCTCCGGGTCGTACTGGAATGTCCACGATTCGTCGCCTGTTACTACATTGTCTAAAAAGTGTGGATTATTTTCCAAATCATTCAACATCTCACGGCAAACGTCCACTCGTTGTTGCTTTTGTTCGGCGGTGAGCACTCGGGGAACCAATTTTGCGCAAACTTTCCTCATCATCAAATCTTGCGTAACAATTTGGTGAACCGTAAATTTATTCACGGAGACCTCATCGGCGATCATTTTGAGACTTAAACGACGGTCGGAGTCCAGGAGTTCTTTCACTTTGGCCACCGTTTCATCCACACGACTCATTGAAGGGCGTCCAGATCGTTCCATGTCTTCAACAGATTCCCTCCCGTTTTTAAATTCATTAAACCACCGGAACACTTGAGCTCTTGATAGGGAGTCTTCTTTGTAGGCCTCCGTAATTATAGCAAAAGTTTCCGAAGCAGTTTTGCCCAAGCGAAAGCAAAATTTGATTGCATACCGCTGTTCTATCGAGCGATCCATATTCAGCGTTTTCACAAGTGTCATGGGCACACAAACAACGTAATATGCGAAGCTCGACCCTCACTGCACCAGAACTCCGACGCGACTGCGAACCGGTTCTATTGTTAGCTCAGATCCCCCACCACGTGACGTACAGGTGGAGACCGCCCTGCGAGCGACTGGGGCGCCGCGCGGCGGCCAGTCTCATTACTTATCTACCACACCCTGTAAGTAGTGGTCATAATGTTTTGGCTTATCTGTGTAATTTCGTAATCGATCACTGATCATGGAAGCATAATCGATCCTGAGACCTAACAACAACCTCTTGCAACCTAAACGTAACTTGTATAAAAACAATTCCATTTTTATATACGTAAGATACACTGTATCTATGACAACAGAACAACACGCTGATTACTACCTTATTCCAGAGAAACAATGCAATTCTTCCGAAATGAGATGTTATGATTCCTGCAAGAATTCAATGTTTGGAACATCTAAACCACTTTAATACGCTGCTTTATATTTTGCTAATATGAACTGAGGATCTATATCAATAGGATATACAGGACAATAGGTTTCATAGAGGACCAAGTCATTTGGCCATTCGAAAATTATATAACATATAAACAAAATAAGATATTCCGTAACATTCAAGTTCAATTAAAAGACTTTTTTGAAAGGTAATAAAATCCAGCAAATAACCTTAGAAATATTGCAGATTCCCAAAATCAAAGAGCAGTTTTGGAATGAGCACCAAAAATCCTTGAAGATGAGACATTTTATACACGAATTCACAGTCATTTTAAATTTCGTGAAAATGTCACTTATTTTAATAAGATAGGAGATACATCTGTGGAAATAATAGGAGACTTAAGTATCGTTGCTACCACATTAATATACATTCAAACAAATTTAATATGAAACAGAGAAACTCTTGAATTGCTCTATAAATACATATGACATTGTATGTGTGTGTGTGTGTGTGTGTGTGTGTGTGTGTGTGTGTGTGTGTGTGTGTACACACGCATGTTCCACATATCATCTTCAACCGCCAGACGGATTTCAGCCAGATTTGGTACACTTACTACTTAGTGTCCGTAAGAAGCGCTGTGGGGTAAGTACCACGTAATTGCAATAGAGGCTGGTGCACAAACTCGTTGGTAACTACGCTGCCCTGCGTGTGTGGATAGTATTGAAACCCATTCCAAGGAATATACATGTGGATGGGCATGACTTAGCAGAGAAAGAAGGGATGAAGATTATGAGAGGGTGGACAGATGACGGGGGTGGAGAAGAGGGGCAAATATGTGCCTATATGCTTAAGTTGATGAGTCAATGGGTATTAAAAAATAATTAAGAGTACAAAATGAAAATTTACTTGTTTTTTTTACTATGGCAAAGAAACTCCTGTCCGTGCCACAGCAGTGCGATATCACAGGTGATTCTTGAGATATTGTAAATAGGCATTCGCCGGACAGTTTGCATCTATTTTGAAGCATCTTTCGGTTCGAGCTCTCCCATGAGTCAAACCAACCTTCATTACGTACATTCAGTTGCCCCTATTTACTATAGATCACGCATACAGGGTGTTACAAAAAGGTCCGGCCAAACTTTCAGGAAACATTCCTCACACACAAACATAGAAAATATGTTATGTGGACATGTGTCCAGAAACGCTTACTTTCCATGTTAGAGCTCATTTTATTACTTCTCTTCAAATCACATTAATCATGGAATGGAAACACACAGCAACAGAACGTACACTTTGTTACAGGAAATGTTCAAACGTCCTCCGTTAGCGAGGATACATGCATCCACCCTCCGTCGCATGGAATCCCCGATGCGCTGATGCAGCCCTGGAGAATGGCGTATTGTATCTCAACCGTCCACAATACGAGCACGAAGAGTCTCTACATTTGGTACCGGGGTTGCGTAGACAAGAACTTTCAAATGCCCCCATAAATGAAAGTCAAGAAGGTTGAGGTCAGGGGAGCGTGGAGGCCATGGAATTGGTCCGCCTCTACCAATCCATCGGTCACCGAATCTGTTGTATAGAAGCGTACGAACACTTCGACTGAAATGTGCAGGAGCTCCATCGTGCATGAACAACATGTTGTGTCGTACTTGTAAAGGCACATGTTCTAGCAGCACACGTAGAGTATCCCGTATGAAATCATGATAACGTGCTCCATTCAGCGTACGTGGAAGACCATGGGGCCCAATCAAGACATCACTAACAGTGCCTGCCCAAAAGTTCACAGAAAATCTGTGTTGATGACGTGATTGCACAATTGCATGCGGATTCTTGTCCGCCCACTCATGTTGATTGTGAAAATTTATAATTTGATCACGTTGGAATGAAGCCTCATCCGTAAAAAGAACATTTGCACTGAAATGAGGATTGACACATTGTTGGATGAACCATTCGCAGAAGTGTACCCGTGGAGGCCAATCAGCTGCTGATAGTGCATGCACACGCTGTACATGGTACAGAAACAACTGGTTCTCCCATAGCACTCTCCATACAGTGACGTGGTCAACGTTACCTTGTACAGCAGCAACTTTTCTGACGCTGACATTAGGGTAACCGTCAACTGCACGAAGAATTGCCTCGTCCATTGCAGGTGTCCTCGTCGTTCTAGGTCTTCCCCAGGCGCAAGTCATAGGCTGGAATGTTCCGTGCTCCCTAAGACGCCGATCAATTGCTTCGAACGTCTTCCTGTTGGGACACGTTCGTTCTGGAAATCTGTCTCGATACAAACGTACCACGCCACGGTTATTGCCCTTTGATAATCCATACATCAAATGGGCATCTGCCAACTCCGCATTTGTAAACATTGCACTGACTGCAAAACCACGTTCGTGATGAACACTAACCTGTTGATGCTACGTACTGATGTGCTTGACGCTAGTACTGTAGAGCAACGAGTCGCATGCCAACACAAGCACCGAAGTCAACATAACCTTCCTTCAATTGGGCCAACTGGCGGTGAATCGAGGAAGTACAGTACATACTGACGAAACTAAAATGAGCTCTAACATGGAAATTAAGCGTTTCCGGACACATGTCCCCATAACATCTTTTCTTTATTTGTGTGTGAGGAATGTTTCCTGAAAGTTTGGCCGTACCTTTTTGTAACACCCTGTCTTTGAGCAAAATTTTGGCATGGGTCAACACGTGTTTTGTAAGCAATCTGCTTCATAAACTGATATCATTTTCCTGGTATAACATAAAGATGTACAGTGATCAGCCATAACATTATGACCTCCTACCTAATAGCTAGTATGTCCACCTTTGGCACAGGCCTTTCCACAGAGGCGGCAACGTATTGTCGCATGGGAGGAATGAGGCCTTGGTAGATCCCTGGACGGAGCTGGCTCCACAGCTGCACACACGAGTTACCTAATTCCTTTAAATTTCGAGGCGTTGAGCTCTGATACCATGTTCAATTTCGTCCAAAATATGTTCGATCGGTTTCAGATCTGACGACATGAGGGGCCAACACGTCAGTTGGAACGCGCCATTGTGTTCCTCGAACCACTTCATCACGCTCCTGGCCTTGTGACATGACGCATTATCTGGTTGACAGTGCCACTGCTGTCGGGAAACAGGAACGCCATGAGGGGTTGTCAGTGGACTCCATCCGATGTACGAAACTCCTTTGCCATCATAGTGCCTTGGACGAGCTCTTCTTGACCCATGGATGCCCAAGTGAATATTCCCCAGAGCATAACGTAGCCGCCGCCAACTGCTCTCCGTCCCACAGTACGGGTGTCACGAGCAGTTCCCCTAGAAGATGACGGATTGACGCACTCCCATGATGAACGTATCGAGGTTAATTAAACCATGCAACGCTCTGTGCAGATGGTCACGTGCCCCTTTCAGTCGTAGATGCAGATGCTGTGACAGAAACATTGGTACATGCATTGGGCGTCGGCTTGGGTGGCCCATCTCAGGAGTGTTCTGTGCACTGTGTGTTCGGACACACTTGTACCCTGCCCAGCGTTAAAATCTGATGTTACGAGGGTGAGTCAAATGAAAACCTTAAATATTTTTTAGATATTATTTATTGCGCAGAAGTGGTACAAAACTGTATCACGTTTCAACGTAATCTCCCCCACGCTCAATGCAAGTCCTCCAGCCCTTACAAAGTGCATAAATTCCTTTAGAAAAAAATTCTTTTGGTAGTGTGCGCAACCACTCATGCACCGCGTGGCGTACCTCTTCATCATAACGGAAATAAGTTCCTTCCATTGCGTCTTTGAGTGGTCCAAACATATGGAAATCACTTGGAGCAAGGTCTGGTGAATATGGTGGATGCGGAAGACACTCAAAATGCAGGTCTGTGATTGATGCAACTGTTGTACAGGCAGTGTGGGGCCTTGCATTGTCATGTTGCAAAAGAACACCTGCTGACAGCAATCCACGTCGCTATGATTTGATTGCAGGCCGCAGATGATTTTTTAGGAGATCTGTGTACGATGCACTGGTGATAGTGGTCCCTCTAGGCACGTAATGTTCCAAACTGACGCCTTTTTCGTCCCAAAAGAGAGTCAGCATAACCTTCCCTGCTGATGGTTCTGTCCGAAACTTCGTTGATTTTGGTGATGAGGAATGCCGCCATTCCTTGCTCGCTCTCTTCGTTTCCGGTTGGTGGAAGCGAACCCAGGTTTCGTCCCCAGTAACGATTCTTGCAAGGAACCCATCACCTTCTCGTTCGAAGCGCCGAAGTAGTTCTTCACAAGCATCAACACGTCGTTCTCTCATTTCAGCAGTCAGCTGCCGTGGCACCCATCTTGCAGATACTTTGTGAAACTGGAGCACATCATGCGCAATGTGGTGTGCTGACCCATGACTAATCTGTAAACGTGCTGCAATGTCATTCAGTGTCACTCGGCGGTTTTCCTTCACTATGGCTTCAACTGCTGCAATGTTCTGTGGAGTCACAACACGTTGTGCCTGACCTGGACGAGGAGAATCTTCCACTGAAGTCACACCATTTGCTAACGTCCTACTCGAATCGTAGACTTGCTGCTGTGACAAACATGCATCACCGTACCGAACATCCATTCGTCGATGAATTTCAATGGGTTTCACACCTTCACTACGCAAAAACCGAATAACAGAACGCTGGTCTTCCCTGGTGCAAGTCGCAAGTGGGGCGACCATCTTTATACTGATACTGCGACAGTATGTGTGCATCTGCACTATGCTGCCACCTACAGGTCATTCTGTACGCGGCCGATCGGTTCTAGGCGCTACAGTCCGGAATCGCGAGACCGCTACGGACGTAGGTTCGAATCCTGCCTCGGGCATGGATGTGTATGATGCCCTTAGGTTAGTTAGGTTTAAGTAGTTCTGAGTTCTAGGGGACTGATGAGTTCAGCAGTTAAGTCCCATAGTGCTCAGAGCCATTTGAACCATTCTGCATGCCGTTTGTAGCACGCTTACCAACTTCTAGGGTAACGGCGTGACATTTCGATTTGTTAGTACAAATTTAAGATTTTCATTTGATTTACCCTCGTAGTTCCGCCACAGTTTGCCGTAAGTCCGAGTTTCCCAGTTTCCCCAGCCTATGACGTACGGCATCTGTAATCAGAGGTTGCCGCCCACCCCTAATGATGCCTGGACGTGGTTTCACCTTGGTTTCGCCACGTGTTGAAGACACTCACCACAGCACTCAGCACTCCTCAGACAACCGACAAGTCGCACAGTTTCCAAAACGCTCGTGCCGATCCTCTGGGCCATCACAGTCTGCCCTCGGTCAAACTCAGATAGAACGCGCGCTTTCCCCATCCTACACACGGACAGGTCGCTCGCTGATACTACGGCAACATCCGCACGCGTAACTACCAGCCATTCCTCGCCCGGTGACGCTACTACCGTTCGTTTCGGTTCATTACCTACAGTAAGTAGGTGGTCACATTGTTCTGACAGATTATGTATGTATTGCGCACCATAAAATTCTGTAACAGAAGAAATAACAGCATATTCCAAATAGCTTTAATATACAGGGTGTTACAAAAAGGTACGGCCAAACTTTCAGGAAACATTCCTCACACACAAAGAAAGAAAATATGTTATGTGGACATGTGTCCGGAAACGCTTAATTTCCATGTTAGAGCTCATTTTATTACTTCTTTTCAAATCACATTAATCATGGAATGGAAACACACAGCAACAGAACGTACCAGTGTGACTTCAAACACTTTGTTACAGGAAATGTTCAAAATGTCCTCCGTTAGCGAGGATACATGCATCCACCGTCCGTCGCATGGAATCCCTGATGCGCTGATGCAGCCCTGGAGAATGGCGTATTGTATCACAGCCGTCCACAATACGAGCACGAAGATTCTCTACATTTGGTACCGGGGTTGCGTAGACAAGAGCTTTCAAATGCCCCCATAAATGGAAGTCAAGAAGGTTGAAGTCAGGAGAGCGTGGAGGCCATGGAATTGGTCCGCCTCTACCAATCCATCGGTCACCGAATCTATTGTTGAGAAGCGTACGAACACTTCGACTGAAATGTGCAGGAGCTCCATCGTGCATGAACCACATGTTGTGTCGTATTTGTAAAGGCACATGTTCTAGCAGCACAGGTAGAGTATCCCGTATGAAATCATGATAACGTGCTCCATTGAGCGTAGGTGGAAGAACATGGGGCCCAATCAAGACATCACCAACAATGCCTGGCCAAACATTCACACAAAATCTGTGTTGATGACGTGATTGCACAATTGCGTGCGGATTCTCGTCAGCCCACTCATGTTGATTGTGAAAATTTACAGTTTGATCACGTTCAAATGAAGTCTCACCCGTAAAGAGAACATTTGCACTGAAATGAGGATTGACACATTGTTGGATGAACCATTCGCAGAAGTGTACCCGTGGAGGCCAATCAGCTGCTGATAGTGCATGCACACGCTGTACATGGTACAGAAACAACTGGTTCTCCCATAGCACTCTCCATACAGTGACGTGGTCAACGTTACCTTGTACAGCAGCAACTTTTCTGACGCTGACATTAGGGTAACCGTCAACTGCACGAAGAATTGCCTCGTCCATTGCAGGTGTCCTCGTCGTTCTAGGTCTTCCCCAGGCGCAAGTCGTAGGCTGGAATGTTCCGTGCTCCCTAAGACGCCGATCAATTGCTTCGAACGTCTTCCTGTCGGGACACGTTCGTTCTGGAAATCTGTCTCGATACAAACGTACCGCGCCACGGTTATTGCCCCTTGCTAATCCATACATCAAATGGGCATCTGCCAACTCCGCATTTGTAAACATTGCACTGACTGAAAACCACGTTCGTGATGAACACTAACCTGTTGATGCTACGTACTGATGTGCTTGATGCTAGTACTGTAGAACAATGAGTCGCATGTCAACACAAGCACCGAAGTCAACATTACCTTCCTTCAACTGGGCCAACTGGCGGTGAATCGAGGAAGTACAGTACATACTGACTAAACTAAAATGAGCTCTAACATGGAAAGTAAGCGTTTCCGGACACATGTCCACATAACATCTTTCCTTCATTTGCGTGTGAGGAATGTTTCCTGAAAGTCTGGCCGTACCTTCTTGTAACACCCTTTATTACAGAGCTCTTAAATGCATAGAACTCATAATATTTACAAATACTGCACAAAATACATCCTCATGCCTCACAACAATAAAACCAGTACAAATTAATTTTTTCACAATTTGGGGCCACATTCTTAATATATTTATTTAAAGTCAGTACTGCCATTAGACTGGTTTTTTCTTTTTTAATTTGCAGTGTTACATTTACACGGTCATGATTTCGGTTTAACATGCCATTATCAAGTGTTTTAATGTTATACTGTATAACATTAAACCACTTGATAAAGGCATTTTAAGCCGAAATCATGATCGTGTAAATGTAACACTGCAAATTAAAAAGAAAAAGCAGTCTAATGGCGGTACTGACTTCAAAGCCAGTACAAAATGTCGGAAACTGCTCATTATGGACTGTAGTGTGCAGTCCTTCATATGATTCTAAAATCAATCACTAAATTGAAACACCGACCAATAAACAGAACGTCTTCCCAGGTACACTACACTACTGTTCCTGAGAGCGCAGTACGTAGAACGAAGGACATATTCACTTAGTCAACTGGAAACGGCAAACGGATTCTACGGTGTAAATAGTGTGATGAGTTAACTGATGAACAACTATGTTGCAGAAATAATTCTCAAACTTATATAGGGAAGAAAAGTGAGAATCGTGTTTTTTGGAAAGTTTTGCAGTGAAAGGAGGCAAATTACTTGATATAATACTATGAAATCTCTTCTAAGAGATGGCTGATAAAACTGGTAGGCCCACAAAGAAAATCGCTAAAAGAAACTGAGTCACTTTTTATGGCCCACACAAAATTGAAAATTGAGCAAAATGAAGTACCTATATTAAGGCAGAAGGGCAGAACCCGTGTGAATGATACGGAAGCAGATTCTGTTAGTCGCAATGTGCCCCGCCTCTTCTGTTAATCTGATGACACTGTTACGTAAGCCCTCCCATTTTTCATACGAGCGCAATTGTGCGGAAACTTTTGTACAGAACGATAAGCGGATTCAGTTGTTGGTCGCCAAGGGCCATTTAGTAGACCATTGTTTCTGCATAATAAGCACTTAACAAGCAAGGGACTATTTCATTGTGATTATAATGTACCTGCCCATCATTCCGCCAACTTCTGCAACGGCATCTAAAATTTAATACGTCACGTAATACAACAGTTTCCGTGAATTAGGTAAACAATCGCATCACAGTAATAACTGTTGGAAACTTCATGAAATTAATTCAAATGTTTTATACTATTCAGCGGAATGGTGTTTTGTAAAAGCTACATGCAAACCACTAAAGCTAAAATTTGCTAGTAATAATATCACAAAATGACTGTCGGAAAGCACAGAGATAAAGTTAGAGACTACAATGATATGATTGCAACACATGACAATAGTTATCTTTTCCGTGTGCCACGAAATTACCTGAAAGAGGTAATGTTGCGATTCATAATCTGAAGATTGGTTTGACGTAACTCCTCCACGCATTGTGCGCGATATCATCTCCATACACCCACTACATCATCATCTTCATTGGAATCTGGTTGCGGAATTTAGCCATTGGTGTTCCTCTACAGTTGTTACCTCCACACTTTATTATCGTTCCTTGATGACTGAAGACATGTCCTGTCAAGATACTCTTCCTTTAATCAAGTTTTGCGGTGGAGCTCTTCTCTCTCCGATGCGATTTTGTGCCTCCTAATTAGTTACACGATCGATCCACTTAATACTCAACTTCCTCTTGTAGCTTCTATTCTCTTCTTGTCTTTACTGTGAATAGCCCATGTTCCACTTTATACATGGTCCAGTCACATTAATATGATCACGTTTCAAAAGCATGAATAACCATCTTTCGTAGCGCGGAAGTGCTGGAAGATTCTGGAAGGTACCCACAGGGATGTGGAGTCATGCCCGGTGCAGTGGCCAGCTGCACTAGGTTTGAGGGTTGAGGACCTGGTGTGAACATCCAGATCGAAGTGGTTCCACAGAGTCTCGATTGAACTAACACATGGGTGTGGAGGAGGGGGACGGGACGTTTGCTGACCAGGAAAGAGCTGCAAACTCATCCTGCTTCTCTTAGAACCACGCCCGTATTCTAACAAGGGAACCACCCTATCTCACCCCCCTCAGATTTAGTTAAAGTTGGCACAGTGGATAGGCCTTGGAAAACTGAACACAGATCAACCGAGAAAACAGGAAGAGGTTGTGTGGAACTAAGAAAAAAATAAGCAAAATATACAAACTGAGTAGTCCATATGTATGATAGGCAACATCAAGGATAGTGTGAGCCCAGGAGCGCCGTGGTCCCGTGATTAGCGTGAGCAGCTGCGGATGGAAAGGTCCTTGGTTCAAGTCTTCCCTCGAGTGAAAAGTTTACTTTCTTTATTTTCGCAAAGTTATGGTATGTCCGTTCGTTCATTGACGTTTCTCTATATTGTAATAAGTTTAGAGTCTGTGTTTTGCGACCGCACCGCAAAACCATGCGATTAGCAGACGAAAGGACGTGCCTCTCCAATGGGAACCGGAAACATTTGATCGCAAGGTCATAGGTCAACCGATTCCTCCGCAGGAAAACACGACTGATATATTCTATACGACACTGGTGACGGCATGTGCGTCACATGACAGGAATATGTTGTCGACCCACCTAACTTATACACTTGGCGAATGGGTAAAAACATTCTTCTACCTTGCCCGATTTAGGTTTTCTTGTAGATGTGACAATCACTCCCAAAAAAGTGATGAGAACATAAGGGTTTGTCACATAAACTGGAAATAAAAAATTAAACTTTTCACTCGAGGGAAGACTTGAACCAGGGACCTCCGCAGCTGCTCACGCTAACCACGGGACCACGGCGCTCCTGAGCTCAGATCCTGCTTTATGTTGCCTATCTCGCGCATAGGCTATTCAGTTTGTATATTTTGCTTAATTTTTTCATAGTTCCACACAACTTCTTACTGTTTCCTCGATTGATCTGTGTTCAGTTTTTCAAGGCCTATCCACTGTGCCAACTTATAACTAAATCTCAGGGGGGTTGCGATGGGGAGGTTCCCTTGTAAGAGCTACGTGACACGTTATATTGTCCTGGTGGTAGATGCCATCGTACCGAATAGAAACAAAATGTCTTTAGAGAAGTGCGTGGTCTCCAAGGATAGATTCAAGCATGTGTTGATCCATTGTGCTTTCCAGAATGACGAAATCACTCAGGCAATGTCACAAAAACATTCATAAGCCATACCGCTCTCTCTCTTGCTGCCTGGACAATTCCGACGATAGTTAAAGATCTGTAAGCGCCAAAGGTCATCTGTCCATTTGAGCATAAAACGTGATTTACCTGAAAGGCCATCTGTCGCCGCTCACTGGGCGTCCAGTTGCGATACTGGCGTGCAGATTCTAGCCTTCGTCGCCTATAAACAGCGGTCAGCATGACTGAATGAATTAGGTGCTGGCTATTGAGGGCCATATGCAGCAACGTTCGCCGAACAAGCTGAGCAAAGTGACGCGTTGGTACATCTCTGGCCCTTGTTCGAGCTGTTATTCGTCTAGCTATTGTTTGACAGAATTGTTAGATGTCCTCGTGAGGGATATCGTGCCAAATTCTGTGCGTTATATCATCACAGAGCCGGTTGGAGGACCCTGCCCATAATGCTCCAAACTTTTTTACTTGGGGAAAGATCCAGCGACCTTTCTGGACAAAATAGAGCCGTGAAGTCTGAAGACAAGCAGTAGAAACTCTCGCAATGAGCATGCCGACATTATCTTATTGAAATGTAAGTCCAGGATAGAATGCCATGAGGAACAACAAAACGGGGCGTTGAATATCGCCGACGTATCGTTGAGTTGTGAGGGAACCGCAGTCAACAACCAAAGCAGTACTGTAGTCACCGGGGCTCAAAAAAAAAAAAAAAAAAAAAAAGGGCCCTGAGCACTGTGGGACTTAATAGCTGAGGTCATCAGTCCCCTAGAACTTAGAACTACTTAAACCTAACTAACCTAAGGACATCACACACATCCATGCCCGAGGCAGGATTCGAACCTGCGACCGTAGCGGTCGCGCGTTTCCTGGCTGAAGTGCCTAGAACCACTCGCCCACCCAGGCCGGCTCACCGGGGCTCAGTTCGAAGTGGAGATCGGCCGCGGTGGTCTAGCGGTTCTAGGCGCTCGGTCCGGAACTGGGCGACTGCTACAGTCGCAGGTTCGAATCCTGCCTCGGGCATGGATGTGTGTGATGTCCTTAGGTTAGTTAGGTTTAAGAAGATCTAAGTTCCAGGGGACTGATGACCTCAGATGTTAAGTCCCATAGTGCTCAGAGCCATTTGAGCCATTTGAAGTGGGGATCGTGACTCAAGACAGTTCTATTCCAGTCAATGAGACTCCAAGCCGAAGACTTCTCTGAAGACATCGGCGGGATCCCAACATGACTGTCGTCTGACTTTTGGTCCGACAACTGGGAGTGATGGTCTGGGCTGCCATTTCTTTTCAGTACCCATTTGGTTGTCACTCTTGCAGCACAGCGGTACGTCGATGATATTCTAAGCCACGTTTTGTTGCCTTAATGGCAAGCCATCTTGGCCTTACATTTCAGTAAGATAGTGGCCGCCCGCACACGGCGAGGTCGCCGGATCTCGGCCCAATGGAGAGCGTTTTGAGCTTTAAGGGCAGGGCCCTCGAATCAGGTAGGGATTTCGACGATCTAACGCGTTAATTGGACAAAATTTGACACGATATCTCTCAGAGGAACAAGCAACAACTCTATTAATCAATGCCATGCCGAATAACTGCTTGCATAAAGGCCAGAGATGGACCAACGCGTTACTGACTCGCTCAGCTTCTGAAGCTCTTTCTCTTGAATAAATCAACCAATTTTTCTGAAGCTGTAATCATTTATTTTTGCGCACATCTACCGATTTCAGTCCTATTCAGGTAAGTCATTCATGGTGTGACACTTTTTGCCTGAGAGTATAAATGGTTAATGTCTCGCAAAACTCACGCAAAAAATCCTATCTTTTTAAACGCTTGTCCGTCTGGAGCTCCCCATTGTGTCACATTCATTTCTGTCCAACTCCAGCGTATACCATAAATTTAGACTAAATCGGTGATGAAGAGCAGGCGAGGTCCCCTTGTGAGTATAGAGACTCTATGCTTGCTGCCAGCGGGTACTTCGCCCACTCTGGAGTCTCCACCACTTGCCATATTCCTCAATATTCGTGCTCCACATGAAGATAGAGGTTTCTCATCAAAGGTTTGGTAGCCCACGTGCCACTGGCCCTACAGATGGGCTTACAGCGGTAGCAGGCTTCGATGTCCCTGGGACCACCCTGGTAGCTTCTCTCATCACTGCCGTTAGCAAAGGCCTGGTCGTGCTCCATGTGCGGATAGAGGTTTCTCATCAAAGGTTTGGTAGCCCACGTGCCACTGGCCCTACAGATGGGCTTACAGCGGTCCCTGGGACCACCCTGGTAGCTTCTCTCAGCACTGCCGTTAGCAAAGGCCTGGTCGTGCTCCATATGCAGATAGAGGTTTCTCATCAAAGGTTCGGTAGCCCACGTGCCACTGGCCCTACAGATGGGCTTACAGCGGTAGCAGGCTTCGATGTTCCTGGGACCACCCTGGTAGCTTCTCTCATCACTGCCGTTAGCAAAGGCCTGGTCGTCTGCTCGACCTTTTGTTCCGCGGCTTGGTCGGCAGCGGCAGTGGGGCCAGGCTCCTCTTCTGCTGGAGCACGGAGGTCGCGTCCAAGTCTTGCATGCAGTTGCAGCAGCTGGCGGCACAGCTCTGTCTTCGCTTCCACGTCGTCCTCGAGAGCAGTCCTCTCCGCCACACAGACAGCCTTGAACGCCACGGTTCCCTCGCCAACTATACGGTCCGGTCATAGTAATTAAACCGTGAATTATTTTCAAAGAATTTTCTTGAGAATTTATTTACTAGCGATTCATCAAGAACATTAACACATTTAATCACACTGTGTGAGCGTGGAAGTAATTGCCAGGTAGTAACTGTTGAAATCATAAGCAAATTCCCTTTTAACAAATGGTAATTTATTCAGTTTAATGGTACCTAAAGCATTTTTTAAAAGAAACAGATTGAAAATTATGATCAGAAAGCACCCTATAAATATCAAAGCTACAATTTATTCAGAGGCAGAAAGAAACAATTTTTTTTAACTGTGTGAGCTTTCGGGCTGAGAACCTTGCCGCTCCCTTTTGACACGGCCTTAGTTACGACCGCTCACAACAGCCTCAGAAAGACTACACTGGTGCAAATCTGCAACACACCAGATTATTTTAAACTAAAAGTTTTAACAATTCACACAAGGTTGGTCAAACAAGTTAACATGCTCTACAGTACACAGATACCGCCTGTAAAGATGATAGGCAAGACCAAAACATATTTCGGGAATTACGCCGTTACACTCCACGCAATAAATTCGTTGGCACACCGAATCCGACAAACATGACAGAGGCAGCTACTAACGTACGGCAGACAGACAGACAGACAGACAGACAGACACTAACTGCCTAACAAATACGAAGCAAGACATACGAGCAAGCTGGAGACGAGAGACTGGCCAAGAAAACAAGTAGAATTCAACAAGTAAATGAAACAGCATATCACCAATCACTTAACTTATAATAAACTGTGATTTCTGGAGAAGACCTGGCGCAGCACGCCCAAATCGCTCTCCCGAATCGTCCGCTGCCAGCCACTTCAACGGACGCAGGAAGGCGCGCCGATCTCCCGTCTTTCCTGGTCGGCACCAACCGACCGACTGGCCGCTGCTCCGTCCACGACTGCCGCCCCGTCGCGGCTGCACTGCTGGTGTGCGTCTCCCACTCACTTCCAGACACACGACGGCTGAAATACTTGCTCGGACCCAACCATGCAGAGGAAACACGCCCACTGGCAAAACGACATCCCTGCACCACGAAAGGACCGAGCCAAGCTCCACAAGATGGTAACTGAAGGGGCCCAGAAGCGCTCGGAGAACCAGTTACACCACGGCGTCGCAGCTCGCACCGGCCAGACCGATGTCGTGGGTTGACTCCTGTTGCTCTCGTGTCGACCGCGAAGCCACTACCCCTCGCTATACGGCGCGGCCTACTGGAATCACGTGGCGACCTCACATGCGCCGACGCTCAAGACGGACAAGTCATCTCGTGTCTCAGTGCGCGACCGACCAATTGATCTATCCAACCGCCAATGACCATTGCCTGAGCAAACTCGAGCAGACTGGCGGCCTAAAGCGCTGACTCAGGTGCAGGAACTAAGCCCCGACCGGGCGACCATTCGCTGAGTTCTCTTACTGGTGGAATGGAAAGACTCTCATTTTTCCGGCTTTAAAGATTGATGGAAACGACAGACATACTAGCACTCCAACCGACAAACAGACAAACTGCCTAACAAATGCGGACAAGAGACAGACTACAAAGCTGTGGACAAGAGACTGAACCAGACTGACTCCTGGAGAGTTTTTAATTTTTCTTTATTGTGATTTCATTGTATTGCCCCATATGGGCAGGGGAGGGCTGTCAGCGGCACAATCCGCCGCTCTTCAGCCGAGTGACATGAACTTAAAATAAGAATAAAATGGTACGTACATAAGGCGATAAAGGGGAACTTGAAACAGAATAATGGGAGAAAATGGAGGTAAAAAATATAGACTAACACAGAGACGTTCATGGAGGACAGTTAAAAAAAAAGTCACCAGAAAGTTAAGAAAACACAGTTGACGATTCTTCAAAATTCAGAGAAGACACTGAATGGACATGCACACGTCAAAAGTCGGCCACAGTAGTAAAAACACTCCGGAACAACACACTTAAAACCCACTTTGAGCACACACGACGAAGAATAAAACTGCCAGACGGACCTGCCAAGGGAAGGGCAGAGAGGATGGAAAAGGAGGGGAGAGTCCTGGAGAGCTCATAGCGCCCCTTAAATGCACGTGAACAGGCAACCTTTCCCCTTTCCCAGCAGAGGGAGACACCAAAGCTGCGATTGCCACAGCGGCCCCACCGCCAGAAACAGAGGGCGACTGCTTCACACTACGCGCTATGACGCACTGTTCAAAACAGCAATTTTTACCACGGCTCAGTAATGTAGCTACTGCCTATGTTTGACGTCGACGTCCAGTATCCACTCACAGACGGCAGGTGGCAGTACCAACCGCGGACACTGTATAATGTGTGTCGAGGGACGAGGAAAACAGCGCAGTCGTTGTCATAATGTGGAAAGGGAGAGATATACCTGACGCCCAAAAGGATATAATCATTAGCTTTCGGGCCAAGGTTGGAAACAGTTCCGAAACTGCTAGGTTTGTGGACTGTTCGTGTGCCACTGGCTTCAGGGCACTGAGTGCCATTGTGGTCGACCACATCGTAGAAACGCTCTATAAGAAAAAGGCAGCAACGTATCAGCAAAAGAAGCCCCACAAAAAGTGATTGTTCAGCCTTTTGACACATCACTTTAATGCGACTGAACAGACTACATCACAAAGTCTGGCTCACATGTCGTTTGACTTCCACTACGTTTTCTCAAGATCGGTCAACGTCTCTTGCCTTCCTAATTGGGTCTGGTTACCCCAACACTGGTGGGACATTCCGGCTGTTGATGAGCAGTGTGCACAGCTGCCGATGTTTCGTTCTGCTGCGACAGCTTCAGGTCCGCCGGTCGGCGTCGTCTCCTTCGCCAATGCGGTTTTGCAGCTGGGGCCACCATCCTGATTTTGAGCTGTTGAGAGCGCCGGGCCGCCTCGCCCGTTAGCGACATGAGGCCCATTACAGCAGGTGCATTTTGGCGTCACTGGCGCAGGTGCACTTTGGCGTATCTTCCCTTCGCCTCTTCGCCCGGCACAGTCGTGACCGTCATGCTCACCAGAGCACTTGGACAGTAGTTGGCAACAAGGCCTTCTCCATGGCATGGCGCTTGAAGCACTGATGTTTAAGGTCCAGGCCTTGGCGGAGAGGGGGGTGGGGGAGAGCTTCCACTTTCACCGGTAAGCCCAGGAGCTGGAGTTGCACAGCGATAATTAACACCGGCGGCCGCTTCTTGTTTGCCCAGGTAATATTATAATTCCAATCCCAAAGAAAGCAGGTGTTGACAGATGTGAAAATTACCGAACTATAAGTTTAATAAGTCACAGCTGCAAAATACTAACGCGAATTCTTTACAGACGAATGGAAAAATTCATAGAAGCCGACCTCGGGGAAGGTCAGTTTGGATTCCGTAGAAATGTTGGAACACGTGAGGCAATACTGACCCTACGACTTATCTTAGAAGAAAGATTAAGGAAAGGCAAACCTACATTTCTAGAATTTGTAGACTTAGAGAAAGCTTTTGACAATGTTGACTGGAATACTGTCTTTCAAATTCTAAAGGTGGCAGGGGTAAAATACAGAGAGCGAAAGACTTTTTACAATTTGTACCAAAACCAAATGGCAGTTATAAGAGTCGAGGGACACGAAAGGGAAGCAGTGGTTGGGAAGGGAGTGAGACAGGGTTGTAGCCTCTCCCCGATGTTATTCAATCTGTATATTGAGCAAGCAGTAAGGGGAAAAAAGAAAACTTCAGTGTAGGTATTAAAATTCTTGGAGAAGAAATAAAAACTTTGAGGTTCACCGATGACATTGTAATTCTGTCAGAGACAGCAAAGGACTTGGAAGAGCAGTTTAACGGAATGGACAGTGTCTTGAAAGGAGGATATAAGATGAACATCAACAAAAGCAAAACGAGGATAATGGAATGTAGTCGAATTAAGTCGGGTGATGCTGAGTGAATTACATTAGGAAATGAGACAAAGTAGTAAAGGAGTTTTGTTAATTGGGGAGCAAAATAACTGATGATGGTCGAAGTAGGGAGGATATAAAATATAAACTGGCAATGTCAAGGAAAGCGTTTCTGAAGAAGAAAAATTTGCTAACATGGAGTATAGATTTAAGCGTCAGGAAGTCTTTTCTGAACGTATTTGTATGGAGTGTAGCCATGTATGGAAGTGAAACATGGATGATAAATAGTTTGGACAAGAAGAGAATAGAAGCTTTCGAAATGTAGTGCTACAGAAGAATGCTGAAGATTAGGTGGGTAGATCACATAACTAATGAGGAGGTATTGAATAGAATTGGGGAGAAGAGGAGCTTGTGGCACAACTTGACTAGAAGAAGGGATCGGTTGGTAAGACATGTTCTGAGGCATCAAGGGATCACCAATTTAGTATTGGAGGGCAGCGTGGAGGGTAAAAATCGTAGAGGGAGACCAAGAGATGAATACACTAAGCAGATTCAGAAGGGTGTAGGCTGCAGTAGAGACTGGGAGATGAAGAAGCTTGCATAGGATAGAGTAGCATGGCGAGCTGCATCAAACCAGTCTCAGGACTGAAGACCACAACAATAACATGCAGTTTGACTGCTGCGTCTCCAAAGCGAGCATCTAGCAGCCCTTCCCGGAATGGCACCGCGTCGCAGATCCAGGAGAGCAGCCTGAGGAGCACATTGGTGGGCTTGTTTTGCTGATAGGTTGGTGCATTTTGCTTATAGAGCGTTTCTACGATGTGGTCTGCCACAATGGCACTCAGTGCCCTGAGGTTGACCATGGCATGTGGGTCAACATACTCACGCCGAAGTCAAGCTTGCAGCAGTTGTCGTAAAGCTGCTCCATGCTATTCCTTAACAACAGATGTAGAGTAGGGATTACAATCGATTCCAGGATTTGAGTTCTGAATAACCTTTTTTTTTGTTGACTATAAGAGCTGGTTTTCTTAATTTTTTACCAACAGGCGGATAGAAAGCCCAAATGTCAATTACCCATAGCATTTTTTAATAAAGAGAATAGTTTATATTCGTAAATTTTCCATTACTTTGAAATATTGCGTTATGATAAAAAATGCAAAACCGATCAGTGCTATTTTGCTATCAACGCCGGCGGAAAAGAGCAACAGACACATGGTATATGAATTGGTACAGCATTGCTGAGACAATAATGAACCTGTTACCACGTGGCGTGGCATATTGTGTGGTACGCATGCACGTGCTGAGTGCAAGGCTTGCAACATATGGTAGTTTCACGCTAATGTCATCGGACACTAGTTGGCATCCTTAGTCTTGGAAGTAATTTACAAAGTGCTGTACCAGTGGAGTTCTATGTTCCATTTCCTCTTAAAAGATTAAGAATGGTAGTGGCCGCAACAAGGCCAGCGGCCTTGCCGCAGTGGTTAACGCCGGTTCCCGTCCGATCACCGAAGTTAATCGCTGTCGGGCTGGGCTAGCACTTGGATGGGTGACCATCCAGTCTGCCGAGCGCTGTTGGCAAGCGGGGTGCACTCAGCCCTTATGAGGCAGACTGAGGAGCTACTTCATTAAGAAGCTGCGGCTCCGGTCTCGTAAACCGACCTGCGGCCGGGAGAGAAGTGTGCTGACAGCATGTCCGTCAATATCCGAATCCAGTGACGCCTGTGGGTTGAGGATGACACGTCGGCCGATCGTTACCGGTTGGCTTTCATGGCCTGTTCGGACAGAGTTTGGGTTAGGTCTCTTAGTGATCACAAAAAACTAGCGACGTCATATAAGGTGAAAACTTATAATTTAACAAATCATTCATAGTTTGCAATAAAAATTGAAAGCATCTGATCTGGTGTCTGTGTATACGTAATATGCCTTTATCTGCTTGTAGCCCTAGAAAACGGACAAATTAAAGCGAAAAGTAGAGTTCTTCAACTTCAATTTCCATACTTTGACTATTCCTCGTGCACAGTCAGTGGTGTGATCCTCGATTACAACGCGACTTTTGAGCAGAGTCTCAAGAAATTAGAATAAATAGGAGAATACGGGTGATTTTTTGTGGTATATTGTCAATTTTAGCTTTTCGTGAAAATCAGCGAATGATGGACGGACTAAGCTTTCTTTTATTTGCCTGTTTAATGTAGTATTTTGATTCTACGTATCTTGAAACTCAGAGAATTAAAAATTTTCCTGTACTGGTAGATAGGACAGCTTGGCTGTGGAAGTGGAAGGGTAGCCCACAACATAGACAGACAACAGTATTCACAATTACAAGCACCCAAGCTTTAATGATCTTCCAGCAATAAATGCTCTTAACAAATCTCAATTAAGCAAGGACATAAACTTGGTTACAAACATATGTTAATCTTCAACCAGTGAATAACCCCAATAAAGAATTCTCATTGAAATGAAACATAGATAGGAAAATGCCTTACCAAAATGCTTGAATTGTGTAAAATCATGAAAAGCTGAGTTACAGCTTTTCTCACAAACTACTTAGGAATTTACAGCAAATAAACAAGTTTGATCCGTAACTGCCAAGTCCAAGCGATCGAAGCCACTCAGAGCGGACGACCGCCCCAACGCTGGTCATCACCGACATCGTCACGGCCCAGTGGCCACCGTGCTAAAACAGACTAACGTTTCGGTAAGCGACCGACAGCAACACAGGAGTAACAGTGACTGAAAGTCGGCGTACGCCTTACGAAACACGGCACACCCTGAAGCGGGAGCAGGCACAGCTGAATAGCGGCCATACAACCGCGAGCAAACAAATCTCACGCCGCCCGTACTAACGCGGGAAATGATAGCGAGCGACAAGACGCCATGCGCAAAGTAGCAACCGTGCCTACTCCTCGTTCACAGAATGTGCCCTGTCTCCTTGTATATGGTAATACAATTTATAGCACACATGAAACGATTTAATGATGGCATTAGTTCAACACAAGATCAGTTGACAGTTAGGTCCAGTAAAGATTTACCAACGGATTTACCTTCAAACCAACTTCTGGACCACAGGCGGAAATTAGTAAACTTGGCATAGGTTTAAAAAAAAAATGGCTCTGAGCACTATGGGACTTAACATCTGTGGTCATCAGTCCCCTAGAACTTGGAACTACTTAAGCCTAACTAACCTAAGGACATCACACACTTCCATGCCCGAGGCAGGATTCGAACCTGCGACCGTAGCATTCGCGCGGTTCCGGACTGAGCGCCTAGAACCGGTAGAGCACCGCGGCCGGCGCATAAGTTTTCACCAGACCGATAAACAAGAAATCAAATTAAACAGTTGCCAAAAATACAGTCACGATACGCAAGCCCTTGAAGACCTTGCTATCTTACTCACAGTTATCATTAATGGCGAAACATACACAAATGAATGACAAGAAATTCACCATTGAAAGCAAAAAACAGCTGTTAGAGGTATCGAGTTGAAATTTATGTCAAACATTAAGGTCTACTGTCCGTTGGTGGTGTAAAAAATTTAAGCTGCTAATTTAATGCAATCAAAATATCCGGCCATTTATGTCACATATTTTGATACAAACTCATTCATAAAAACGTATGGGGTACTTCCCATTAACTTAAAATGATGAAATTTGCCGAGAAGCAAAATTTCACAGTAAAAGTAAAGAGAAAATCAGAGAATTGCTAATTTGTTATTTCATAACAAACAATATATTTTTTCGTTGATGAATTATGCAATAATTTTTGGCTGGTTGCGTCATTCACCAACTATCATTAACGGCCGGGGAGTTCACAAGATCCAACATGGATAAAATAACATTTAGATATTTTTTTGCTATTCGTCCTGCTGTTAAAACTTGGTTCTACCTACCAGTTTTTCGGTTGTTTTAGAAGGTTTTCTGCAGGCTGATACAGAGAAACCTTCGAGAACAACCAACAAACTAGCCTGCACTATTGCTCCCCGACTCCAGTCCCCAGTTTTCAGGAGAACAGTCCTTTCACCTGCTGCGGACAATCTCATCAGTAGGTTTGCATTTGCCCCGTCAAGGCTTGTTGAGACTTCATTCACGTTTACATACTGTAGGCGTAAACGCATACTTTGTCTGCGGATCCGAATGCAGAAGAAACACCACTTTCTGAGTTGGGAGAGAGGGTAATATAGTGAAACATCAAGGTCAAAGAGACGTTTGGACCTTCTTAAAGTGCACTCCTGGAAATTGAAATAAGAACACCGTGAATTCATTGTCCCAGGAAGGGGAAACTTTATTGACACATTCCTGGGGTCAGATACATCACATGATCACACTGACAGAACCACAGGCACATAGACACAGGCAACAGAGCATGCACAATGTCGGCACTAGTACAGTGTATATCCACCTTTCGCAGCAATGCAGGCTGCTATTCTCCCATGGAGACGATCGTAGAGATGCTGGATGTAGTCCTGTGGAACGGCTTGCCATGCCATTTCCACCTGGCGCCTCAGTTGGACCAGCGTTCGTGCTGGACGTGCAGACCGCGTGAGACGACGCTTCATCCAGTCCCAAACATGCTCAATGGGGGACAGATCCGGAGATCTTGCTGGCCAGGGTAGTTGACTTATACCTTCTAGAGCACGTTGGGTGGCACGGGATACATGCGGACGTGCATTGTCCTGTTGGAACAGCAAGTTCCCTTGCCGGTCTAGGAATGGTAGAACGATGGGTTCGATGACGGTTTGGATGTACCGTGCACTATTCAGTGTCCCCTCGACGATCACCAGTGGTGTACGGCCAGTGTAGGAGATCGCTCCCCACACCATGATGCCGGGTGTTGGCCGTGTGTGCCTCGGTCGTATGCAGTCCTGATTGTGGCGCTCACCTGCACGGCGCCAAACACGCATACGACCATTATTGGCACCAAGGCAGAAGCGACTCTCATCGCTGAAGACGACACGTCTCCATTCGTCCCTCCATTCACACCTGTCGCGACACCACTGGAGGCGGGCTGCACGATGTTGGGGCGTGAGCGGAAGACGGCCTAACGGTGTGCGGGACCGTAGCCCAGCTTCATGGAGACGGTTGCGAATGGTCCTCGCCGATACCCCAGGAGCAACAGTGTCCCTAATTTGCTGGGAAGTGGCGGTGCGGTCCCCTACGGCACTGCGTAGGATCCTACGGTCTTGGCGTGCATCCGTGCGTCGCTGCGGTCCGGTCCCAGGTCGACGGGCACGTGCGCCTTCCGCCGACCACTGGCGACAACATCGATGTACTGTGGAGACCTCACGCCCCACGTGTTGAGCAATTCGGCGGTACGTCCACCCGGCCTCCCGCATGCCCACTATACGCCCTCGCTCAAAGTCCGTCAACTGCACATACGGTTCACGTCCACGCTGTCGCGGCATGCTACCAGTGTTAAAGACTGCGATGGAGCTCCGTATGCCACGGCAAACTGGCTGACACTGACGGCGGCGGTGCACAAATGCTGCGCAGCTAGCGCCATTCGACGGCCAACACCGCGGTTCCTGGTGTGTCCGCTGTGCCGTGCGTGTGATCATTGCTTGTACAGCCCTCTCGCAGTGTCCGGAGCAAGTATGGTGGGTCTGACACACCGGTGTCAATGTGTTCTTTTTTCCATTTCCAGGAGTGTATATAGCATGAAATCGGGAGCGACATCCAGTCATAGAGTTACCAGTTCTGTAGTGCAGTTGCTGGCGCTACACAATAACGTGCCAAACCAGGGAGACAAGGACCTTTCTGGCTCAGTTATAGGCTGTTAAATCTTGGTTCTATCCATCAGTACTTGAAGCTTTTGTTTGTAATCTTACGAGGGATAATTTGCTTCTGCACTCAGACATGTACCAGATCAGGTTTCACTGCATTTGCGTGACGCCTTCTCGTGGATGTAGCAAACATGCGACCACTGAAGCTGCCCCTGTTTGTTTTACGTTCAATCTTCCCTGATAACTCTATATGGTACGGATGCCACGCACTTGAAAAACGTTCCAGATTGGTGTTTTGTAAGCAGTATTCTTTCTAAACTGACTGCATTTTACCAGTATCCTACTAATGTAACCCCCATAAACGAACGGTAATGTTTGTTGACAGCTTACGAGATAATTTCAAGAGTGATAATTACAGGTGAGAGTTTTAAACAAGCACAATTTCAGCCTTTTTTGTCGCACAGCTATGTGGAACTAGAGGCTTAAAGAAATCACCAAATCTTCATGATGAGTAATTTGGTGAATTTTTGTAAATTAGTTTTTTCTTCTTCGCACAATTTATGCTTGTTTTGAAATGAAATCGGCACTAAAACCGAAAAATGGCAGATGTGGCGCATGAAGTAGATGGGGATAAAAGCTGACGAAATATTACTTCAGAATGAGTAGGCCTACGAATCGCTCTTCCTCAGAAACTACATTAATAATGTGTTGTCGAAAATTCGTATCTTAAGCTATTACAGTTGAATAATGGTTCAAATGGCTCTGAGCACTATGGGACTTAACTTCTGAGGTCATCAGTCCCCTAGAACTTAGAACTACTTAAATCTAACTAACCTAAGGACATCACACAACACCCAGTCATCACGAGGCAGAGACGGTTGAATAGACCAATAATTAAAATAAATTGGAAACTATGGTGTGACACTCATAAGTGTCTGGATAATTTATTAGCTGTGTTTGAAACTACTGAAAGCATCTACAATGTGTGCAGTGCTCCTTCAAAGGATGCACCTAAATCTTCTTTTTTTCCATTTCAGTAAACGTATTTTTGGCGTGAACGAATCGCTACTACTGTCAGCAGACGATTCCGAGAACATTGCTATTGCTTCACGCACTACAGGTAATGCACTCAACCAGCTATGCAAACAGCTGCAGTCTAAAGGCTCACAGCGAGAATCCTGAGCGACCACGAAGTGCCACCTCGAAGCTGCAGCGTAAACGGAGTCAAAGCTCGCAGTGAGCAGCGAGTTGTCAACAGCGCGCCCGCGCCGTAGTTACACATGACCCCACGTTGTGACGTAGCTAACCCCCATGTTTTCATACCCGCGTGAGAGTGCCAGGTAGCTGTCGACTCGCTCCTGTGAACACGAGCAAGGCAACTGCTGGTCTAGTGAAGCCAAGCTGAACGAAAAACAAATGGGGGGGAAGATGTATCGCACTGTCACAGCCGGCCGGAGTGGCCGTGCGGTTCTAGGCGTTACAGTCTGGAACCGCGTGACCGCTACGGTCGCAGGTTCGAATCCTGCCTCGGGCATGGATGTGTGTGATGTCCTTAGGTTAGTTAGGTTTAAGTAGTTCTAAGTTCTAGGGGACTGATAACCACAGCAGTTAAGTCAATAGTGCTCAGAACCATTTGAACCATTTGAACCACTGTCACATCAGAACGATTCTTACTCATAACTTTCAGTCTGATCTTTTACGCACCAAGGTTCCATTACGTCAAGTTCTTAAATTTACCCTTCTGTATCACTAGTAGCACGAACACGGAATCAACTTGTATAGACTACGTCACACAAAAAAAAAAAAAAAAAAAAAAAAAAAAAAAAAAAAAAAAAAACTGCGGTACTACGTATTTATTGTGTCGACTACTGTGGGACTCAGCACAGACATAAACACCGAAGAACGGAAGTTGCGAGTTGCCATGACCGGTGGCGAGAAACCAAAATGATCTGGACGTAACGCTTGCATATTAGTGTTGTTGTTATTGTGGTCTTCAGTGCTGAGACTGGTTTGATACAGGTCACCATGCTCCTATATCCTGCTTTTTCGTCTCCCAGTATCTACTGCAACCTACATCCTTTTGAATCTGCTTAATGTATTCATCTCTTGGTCTCCCTATACGATTTTTACCCTCCACGCTGCCCTCCAATGCTAAATTTGTGATCCCTTGATGCCGCAGAACATGCCCTACCAATCGGTCCCTTCTTCTTGTCAAGTTGTGCCACAAACTTCTCTTCCCCCCTATTCTATTCAATATCTCCTCATTAGTTATGTGATCTACCCATCTAATCTTCAGCATTCTTCTGTAGCACCACAATTCGAAAGCTTCTATTCTCTTCTCCTCCAAACTATTTATCGTCCTTGTATCACTTCCATACATGGCTACACTACGTACAAATACTTTCAGAAACGACTTCCTGACATTTAAATCTATACTCGATGTTAACAAATTTTTCTTCTTCAGAAACGCTTTCCTTGCCATTGCCAGTCTACATTTTATATCCTCTCTACTTCGACCATCATCAGTTACTTTGCTCCCCAAATAGCAAAACTCATTTACTACTTTAAGTGTCTCATTTCCTAATGTAATTCCCTCAACATCACCAGACTTAATTCGACTAAATTCCATTATCCTCGTTTTGCTTTTGTTGATATTCATCTTATATTCTCCTATCAAGACACTGTCCATTCCGTTCAATTGCTCTTCCAAGTCCTTTGCTGTCTCTGACAAAATTGCAATGTCATCGGCGAACCTCAAAGTTTTTGTTCCTTCTCCATGGATTTTAATACCTACTCCGAACTTTTCTTTTGTTTCCTTTACTGCTTGCTCAGTATACAGATTGAATAACATCGGGGATAGGCTACAACCTTGTATCACTCCCTTCCCAACCACTGATTCCCTTTCATGCACCTCGACTCTTATAACTGCCATCTGGTTTCTGTACAAATTGTAAATAGCCTTTCACTCCCTGTATTTTACCCCTGCCACCTTTAGAATTTGAAAAAGAGTATTCCAGTCAACATTGTCAAAAGCTTTCTCTAAGTCTACAAATGCTAGAAACGTAGGTTTGCCTTTCCTTAATCTTTCTTCTAAGATAAGTCGTAAGGTCAGTATTGCCTCACGTGTTCCAGCATTTCTACGGAATCCAAACTGATCTTCCCCGAGGTCGGCTTCTACCAGTTTTTCGATTCGTCTGTAAATAATTTGTGTTAGTATTTTGCAGCTGTGACTTATTAAACTGATAGTTCGGTAATTTTCACCTCTGTCAACACCTACTTTCTTTGGGATTGGAATTATTATATTCTTCTTGAAGTCTGAGGGAATTTTGCCTGTCTCATACATCTTGCTCACCAGATGGTAGTTTTGTCATGACTGGCTCTCCCAAGGCCGTCAGTAGTTCTAATGGAACGTTGTCTACTCCCGGGACCTTGTTTCGACTCAGGTCTATCAGTGCTCTGTCAAACTCTTCACGCAGTATCATATCTCCCATTTCATCTTCATCGACATCCTCTTCCATTTCCATAATATTGTCCTCAAGTACATCGCCCCTGTATAGACCCTCTATATACTCCTTCCACCTTTCTGCTTTCCATTCTTTGCTTAGAACTGGGTTTCCATCTGAGCTCTTGATATTCATACAAGTGGTTCTCTTTTCTCCAAAGGCCTCGTCCGACCACGCAACATTTTTCCGGTCATCAACAATCCAGTGTGAGTGTTGACGGGGCGAGACGTAAGGCTTTGTGTCGTGCAGTCATCGAGAGTATACGGGTGGGCCTTTGGCTCCGAAAGCCCAAATCGATGATGTTTCTTTGAATGGTTCGCACGCTGACACTTGTTGATGGCTCAGAACTGAAATCTGCAGCAATTTGTGGACGGGTTACACTTTTGTTACGTTGAACGGTTGTCTTCAGTCGTCGTCGGTCCTGTTCTTGCAGGATCCTTTTCCGGTCGCAGCGATGTGGTAGATTTGATGTTCTACCTGATATTCACGGTAAATTCGTCACCGGCCGCTGTGGCCGAGCTGTTGTAAGCGCTTCTGTCCGGAATCGTGCTGCTGCTACGGTCGCAGGTTCGAATCCTGCCTCGGGCATGGATGTGTGTGATATCCTTAGGTTAGTTAGGTCTAAGTAGTTCTAGATCTAGGGGACTGATGACCTCAGATGTTAAGCCCTATGGGGCTTCGAGCCATTTGAACCATTTTTGATACATTCGTGAAATGTTCATACCGGAAAATCCCTTCATCGGTAGCTCGGAGATTCTGTGTCCCATCGCCCGTGCGCCGACTACAGCGCCACCTTAAAACTCAACACAAATCTTGATAATCTACCATTGTAGCGTCAGTAACCGATCTAGCAACTGCAACAGAGAGTTGTTGTCTTACACAGGATGAAAAGTATTTAAACCGACAAACTCTGGGAGGTTGTAGGGGACATGAAAACGAATATTTTTCCCTAATATCTTTTTTCCCTATGAGGATTATTTAAACCGGTGGAGGCCGTATTACGTTCTTCAGTTGTTAGAGGCCGTGTTACGATCTTTAGTTGTTAGAGGGCGTATTACGCTCTTCAGTTGTAGGCAACTGCTGTCCACCAGTGTAGTAGTGCATTGTCTGTGTTTACTAATGGAGCGATACACCTGGAGTGAGTTCACTGATATGGTTGGCGCGTACTACGTAGCGCACCACAACGGACGAGCTGCACAGCGGGTTTATCAACAACAATATCCTAATCGCCGTATCCCGGATCATACGATCTTTGCTGCTGTGTACCAGCGTCTGCGTGAGACCGGGTCATTTGGCAGATTACCTGGACAGGGACGCCGTCGCACGGTAAGAACGTTGCAATTTGAGGAAGCTGTCTTGCAGCACGTGGAGCAGGGTCCTTCAATCAGCACTCGTGAAATTGCACGTAACATGGGAACGAATCAGGCGAACGTAAGAACAGTCCTTCGAGAGCAGTTGTTACGTCCATTTCACTTACAGCGCGTCCACAACCTGGAACCAGTTGATTATCCACCCAGAGCACAGTTTTCGCAGTGGTACATGGAACAGTATGAAATGCATCCTACATTTCCATCCTCTGTGCTGTTTACCGATGAAGCAACGTTCGGGCGTCGTGGTGTCTTCAGTATGCACAATTGGCATGTTTGAAGTGAGGATAACCCTCATGCCACAGTTACTAGCGCTCATCAAGTGCGGTTCTTCGTTAATGTGTGGGTCGGTGTTGTTGGGGACTGTTTAACTGGGCCGTATCTGCTACCTAGGCCATTAAATGGCAGGCACCATTACAATTCTCTCGTCAGAGCATTGCCAGAATTGCTGGAGGACGTCCCGCTCCCTACAAGACATCGTATGTGGTTCCAACATGACGGGGCGCCGGCACATTTCAGTCGTCGTGTCGATTCCTGGACCGACGGTTCCCAGGAACGTGGATTGGCAGAGGTGGTCCTGTACCATGATCTGCTCGATCCCCAGATATGTCCTCTCTCGACTTTTTTGTGTGGGGAGAGATGCGCAACCTTGTTTACGCAACTCCTGTTGCATCAGAAGAGGATCTGGTTGCCTGGATAGTAGCAGCAGCAGGAACAATTCAGGGTACTCCTGGGTTTTTGCCCGTGTCAGACAGAACATGATCCGTTGATGTAACCTTTGTTTACGTGTCAATGGAGGCATTTTTGAAAATCTACTGTAACTGAAATTGGGTTGTGTTAATGTGTTGTTTCTTGGTCATAAAAAAATGGAAAAGTGTTTGTTGGTTTAATTAATTTGCCACCAAAGAAATCTTCCTCTACCGGTTTAAATAATCCTCATAGTAGAAAATGACATTAGGGAAAAATATTTGTTTTGATGTCCCCTACAACCTCCCATAGTTTGTCGGTTTAAATACTTTTCACCCTGTATATCTCTATTTGAATACGCATGCCTATACCAGTTTCTTTGGCGCTTTAGTGTATAAATGTGTTCCTTCCATTCAAAACAAAAACCCATAAGACATGTAACTGCATTAATTTTGACCTTTATATTTAAGTGAATAAAACAAATCTAAGGGGAACGGAGGATCTTACTCTGCCCGTAAGCAATATGGTGACAGTAGGTGTATGTCCGAATGCAATGATACGTCCGCCCCTCGTTTCTGTCCTGTGCCTGTTCTGTGTTCTGCTGCATCGGTCTCTTCCTCAGCGCTAGGGTTCCGGGGCTCTGCGCTCGGATACAGTTGCGTGCGGTAGGGGGGCGCACTTCGGAAACTGCGGCAGGTGGGGGAAGGGCGGGGGAGGGGGCAGCAGTCAGTGCCAGAGGCACCCCCACACCCACACGCAAGCCTACACTTAGGCCGCTAGTGGCACGGGCGGGCCCGTCTAAACACGCCGCAATCTCATTACACCCGCCTCAGTCTGCCGGCGACAGCGCGCCTAGAACAGCTGAATATCGCCCCCACTGTTCTCCCGGCCCGCTGGTGTAGCAACTCGGTGGCGTTTGTAGCCACGCGACGTGCAAAATGGGTTCGCGCTTTCCTTTCCTCTTCCCGCACGGAGTACCGAAATTTACATACAGACCAACCACGTTTACGTGCTCTCTCAGATCCCGTTTCCCGTAAAACGGTTTCCCAATACCACTTCTGGTTGTGAATGTAAATATTCCTGTATCGATTCAAATCACAGTATAAGTTTACGTTCCCATGTATAAGCTCCACCGCTTTTATATTGTGACTGGCTTGTCATATTGCTACATACAACGTGAAATGATTTTGTAGTGGATTGAAGGGAAAAAGGAGCATTATGCCAGACAGGTCTTACCTACGACATTTTCTTTTGTGTAAGTTGAAGATCAGGACATTTTATTTCTATCGAACAGAAAGAGAGACTTAAAATACTGATACACTCTACAACAAAAAGAAAAACTATGCTCTACAGAGGAATTATCCGTACGGGACGGAATCCGGTAGATATGACGTTCATGTACAGACAAACGAATGATTACAGTTTCAGAAAAAATTATTTATTCAAGAGAAAGAGCTTCACAAATTGAATAAGCTTATAATAGTCTTATGCAACCAGTTATTCAACTTGGCATTGATGTACACTAGTGGCAATTAAAATTGCTACACCAAGAAGAAATGCAGATCATAAACGGGTATTCGTTGAACAAATATAATATACTAGAACTGACATGTGTCCACATTTTCACGCAATTTGGGTGCATAGATCGGGAGAAATCAGTACCCATAACAACCACCTCTGGCCGTAATAACGGCCTTGATGCGCCTGGGCATTAAGTCAAACAGCTTGGATGGCGTGTACAGGTACATCTGCCCATGCAGCTTCAACACGATACCACGGTTCAGGAAGAGTAGTGACTGGCATATTGTGACGAGCCAGTTGCTCGGCCACCATTGACCAGACGTTTTCAATTGAGAGAGATCTGGACAATGTGCTGGCCATGGCAGCAATCCAACATTTTCTGTATCCAGAAAGGCCCGTACAGGACCTGCAACATGCGGTCGTGCATTATCCTGCTGAATTGTAGGGTTTCGCAGGGATCGGATGAAGGATAGAACCACGGGTCGTAACACATCTGAAATGTAACGTCCACTGATCAAAGTGCCGTCAATACGAACAAGAGGTGACAGGGACGTGTAACCAATGGAACCCCATACCATCACGCTGGGTGATACGCCAGTATGGCGATGACAAATACACGCTTCCAATGTGCGTTCACTGCGATGTCGCCAAACACGGATGCGACCATCATAATGCTGTAAACAGAACCCGGATTCATTGCATTTGCCATTCGTGCACCCAGGTTCGTCGTTGAGTAAACCATCGCAGGCGCACCTGTCTGTGATGCAACGTCAAGGGTAACAGCAGCCATGGTCACCGAGCTGATAGTCCATGCTGCAGCAAACGTCGTCGAACTGTTCGTGCAGATGGTTGTTGTCTTTCAAACTTACCCATCTGTGGACTCGGGGATCGAGACGTGGCTGCACGATCCGTTACAGCCATGCAGATAAGATGCCCCTCTTCTCGACTGCTAGTGATACGAGACCGTTGGGATCCAGCACGGCGTTCCGTATTACCCTCCTGAACCCACCGATTCCCTATTCTGCTAACAGTCATTGGATCTCTATCAACGCGAGCACCAATGTCGCGATGCGATAAACCGCAATCGCGAAAGGCTACAATCCGACGTTTATCAAAGTCGGAAACGTGATGGTACGCATTTCTCCTCCTTACACGAGGCATCACAACAACGTTTCACCAGGCAACGCTGGTCAACTGCTGTTTGTGTATGAGAAATCGGTTGGAAACTTTCCTCATGTCAGCACGTTGTAGGTGTCGCCACTGGCGCCAGCCTTGTGTGAATGCTCTGAGAAGCTAATCATTTGCATATCACAACATCTTCTTCCTGTCGCTTAAATTTGGCGTCTATAGCACGTCATCTTCGGGGTGTAGCAATTTTAATGGTCAGTAGTGTATAAGAGTCGTTGGATATCCTCATAAGGGATACCGTGCTAAACTCTGTCCAGTTGCTCGTCAAGATCCCGGGCTTGTTAGAGGGCGCAGCCCATAATGCTCCAGAAGTTGTCAAATGTGGGCCGGCCGTAGTGACCCTGCGGTTCTAGCCGCTACAGTCTGGAACCGCGTGACCGCTACGGTCGCATTTTCGAATCCTGCCTCTGGCATGGATGTGTGTGATGTCCGTACGTTAGTTAGGTTTAAGTAGTTCTAAGTTCTAGGGGACTGATGACCACAGATGTTAAGTCCCATAGTGCTCAGAGCCATTTGAACCATTTGAAACGCACACGAGTGTGTCTACTGCCTGTCTTCATGCTTGCAAAAGCCTACCTTGGCCAACAACTGAGAACGTTTGTATCATTATCGGCAAGACTCTCCAACCACGATCTAACTCGCCAGTTGGACATAACGTGGTACGATATCCCTCAGAAGAACATCAAACAATTCTGTCAATCAGCGTGAAGTCGAATAACGGCTAGCACAAGAGCCAGAGGTAAACCAACGCGTTGTTCAGTTGCTCAATTTTTGACGCTCTTTCTCTTGAATAAATCATCGAACTTTTGTGAAATTTTTCATAGTTTGTTTGTTGTATGTGCACATCACATCTACCTATTTCTTTTCCATTCGATTAATTCCTTCGTGGTGCGTCGTCTCTTTTTTGTGGTCTTAGAATATATATATATATATATAGGCGGGCCGGCCGGGGTGCCTGAGTGGTTCTAGGCGCTACAGTCTGGAACCGTGTGACCGCTACGGTCACAGGTTCGAATCCTGCTCCGGGCATGGATGTGTCTGATGTCCTTAGGTTAGTTAGCTTTAAGTAGTTGTGAGTTCTAGGGGACTGATGACCCCAGAAGTTAAATCCAATAGTGCTCAGAGCCATTTGAACCATATATAGGCCCCTACCCCAACCCCAATTTTCATTTTCGAGACCTGGCCTGGCACAAATTGTCAACTGTCAGAATACATTAATTAAAATCGAACATTGTAGGATGTGAGGTCCGCCAGTTATGCAAAACACAGTTTTTTCTCAGTACTCAAACATGTTTCAGCACTGCTGTGCCATCATCACTGGGTATCCGTTTTATTTATTCTGTAATGTGAACATTTTTGTTAAATGATTACAAAATTATGCTTGTTGAAACTAAACATCCACATAATTTTGTAATCATTTAACAAAAATGTTCACTTTACAGAAGAAATAAATCGGAAACCCACTGATGATGGCACAGTGGTGCTGAAACATGTTTGGGTACTGAGAAAAAACGGTGTTTTGCATAACTGGCTGACCTCACATCCTACAATTTTAACTGCAAACACGGTCAACACAAGGAGCTGCAAATCCAAATGACGAATATGAAATGGAACATCTTAGCAAGAACACAAATCCAACATAGATCGTAAATTGCTATACCACTAGTTTCTGTTGGTAGAGATTACATTACATAGATATCTCTGTACATAATCCACTTTCTATTTTAGCTCCGAAGGATCTCGTACACAATCGGTGGCTGATGACAAAACAGTCGTTACGGTAATGTATTACGGGATGTATGTATCACATAATCGAAAGTTTTCAAAAAATGGCTCTGAGCACTATGGGACTTAACTGCTATGGTCATCGGTCCCCTAGAACTTAGAACTACTTAAACCTAACTAACCTAAGGATATCACATCCTGCCCAAGGCAGGATTCGAACCTGCGACCGTAGCAGCAGTGCGGTTCCGGACTGTAGCGCCTTTAACCGCTCGGCCACTCTGGCCGTCTCGAAAGTTTTCTCCGTATTTCATAGCCCATTCTTGTAGTGCAAAACTGTACTGCCAGTGACAATTTAGAACTTATTACACATCACGTTTCATAATGCTACTAGCACTAATACTTCTAACGAATGCTGTATCTAATATGCCTCGTTCATTATACCGAAATGACAAGAGTCATCGGATAGCGATATGCACATATACAGGTTGCGGTAGTAGGCCTTACGCGATGTATAAAAGTGCACTATTTTGGCGGAGCTTTAATTTGCACTCCAGTGATTAACATGGAAAGGTTTCAGATGTGATTATGGCCGCACGACAGGAATTAACAGATTCTGAACGGAATGGTAATTGGAGCTATTGGAAGTAGAAACACTGTACTTTCTATTTCGGAAATCGTTAAGGAATTCAATATTCCGAGAGCCACAGCGTCAGGAGTGTGATGAGAATACCAGATTTCAGGCATTACCTCTCACCATGGACAACACAGTGGCCGACGGATTTCACTGAACGACAAAGAGCAGCGACATTTGCGTAGAGTTGTCAGTGCTAACAGACAAGTAACACGGCGCGAAACAACAGAGAAATCAATTTGGGACGTACGATGTATGTATCCGTTATTACAGTGCGGCGAAATTTGGTATTAACTAGCTATGACAGCAGACGACCGAAGCGAGTGCCTTTGCCAACAGCACGACACCGCCTGTAGCGCCCCTCCAGGGCTCGTGACCACATCGGTTGGACCGTAGACGAGTGGAAAACAGTGGCCTGGTCAGATGAGTCCCGGTTTCAGCTGGTAAGGCTTGATGGTTCGAGTGACGCACAGACTCCACGAACCCATGGACCAAGTTGTCAACAAGGCCCTGTGCAAGCTGGTGGTGACTGCAGAATGATGTGGGCTCCATTTACACGGAACAGACTGGATACTCTGGTCTAACTGAACAGATCAGTGACTGGAAATGGTTCCGCTACTTGTAGACCATTTGCAGCCAGACAACGATGGACTTCTTATGGATGACGATGCACCCCATGTCTCTGGGCCACAATTGATTGCGACTGCTTTGATGAATATTCTGGACTATTCTGGACTATTCGAGCGAACGATTTGCCGCCCCCCCCCCCCCCCCCCCCCAGATCCCCCGTCATGAAGCTCATCGAACATTATTGGACATAATCGAGTGAATCGAGTGGTCAGTTCGTACACAAAGCCCTATACCGGCAACAGTTTCGTAATTATGGACGGCTATAGAGGCAGCAAATCTCAATATTTCTGCAGTGGGCTTCCAACGGCGAACTTGTTGAGTCCATGACACGTCGATTTGCTGCACTACACAGGGGAAAAGAAGATGCGACACGATATTAGGAGATAGCCCACAACTTTTGTCAAATCAGTGTATATCCTCACTACAGATGATACCATAATCTCCACCCCATATTCTTTATAGAATCGATATTAAAAGTTTGGAAATTATGTGTAAAGTTTGTTGGAAGGCGCCAAGTGCTCTCATTCTAAAGGCCATAAATATGGTCAGTGTAATTTGCGCGTCTTAACACTATGCCGTCTGACGACACCATAGTGGTGTCGTGCGTGAAATAGCGATCAACGGCCGGCGACGCCACAGTGGTGTCGTGAGCGTAGTATCTCTCAGTGGCCGGCGACAGCACGTTAGTATATTTTGCATTCTGTTGGTGTTTTGTTTAGGTAACATTAAGTTACACACGTCAAAAAGTTTTTTGTTTTCATAAGTACTTGTGCACTTTCGTCGTGGCAGACGAAAGAGACAATAAGATTATTTACGATGAATGCGCTGACGTCTTGTCTGACTTTCCTGGCGACTTGGCTGGTTGGGAAGAAGACATTGGATACCAAAAAGAATTAAAGTGAAGCAGAATCTTAGGAAGATAGTGAAATACGTCCAAGAAGAATTCGGCGAACGCTACAGTTGCCAACTGATTCAGCTGAATCAGACGAAGAAGACAGTGCACAGTTGTCAGACTTTGATTTACCGAAGACCAATAATAAATTTGAAGGATCCCCAGGTCCAAACATATTTCCCAAAGACACTCAGAACGTCGAGGATATCGTAGAATTATATATCGGGAACGATCTATTTGAATATATTATCAACGAAACCAACAAATGCTACAGTCGAAATTGCGATAGAAGCAAACTGGATGAAAAAAAGTCAAATTTGTCGACGTTGCGGGACCCAGACTTAGAAAATCATTTGGCCTTGCTATTCTTATGGGAAATGTAAGAAAAGCGAGGATTGATGATTATTGGTCAACGAATCCGTTGATAGACACACCGATATTTCGCAAAACGATGTCCCACAACCGATTCACACAAATGTAGTTATTTTTACATTTTTCTGACAGCAACAGTACACCGGAAAATGCCGACCGGCTTGCCAATGTCCAATTCGTAATTGGTTATTTTTACAAAAAGTTTAAAGAAATCTTTAATCTGAGTCAAAATATCTCAATTCATGAAGGGATGATACCGTGTCGTGGACGGTTAAATTTTAAAATTTACAATCCGTCGAAAATTGCGAAATACGGCATACTCGTTCGGATGCTGTGTGAAACGAGTACGGGATACATTTCCTCATTCAAGATATATTTCGGCGCTGGACAACATTTAGCAAAAACAGTGATGGAACTATTGACACCTTCTGATGGAAAGTGGCATCACCTCTGCCTGGATTATTATAACAGTGTACAACTTGCAGAGAAGTTACTTGGAAAGAAAATTCGAGTTTATAGAACGATACGGCAAAACAGATGATTTCCTGAAAATTAAAGCGTTCAAAAGTCAATGTGTTTGAAGCTTGTCATCAACGGAAAGGTGACAAGCGGCCGGGGACAAGCCAAGTAATCCGAACTAGCGCTGCCGGCGCCAAGCGAATAAATCTGTACGAGACGTGCGGATGGCAAAGTGCTGAGTTACGCTGCCTCAATCCATACGCATCGTCTCCACCTTTAATACGTGACTTATTGTGTTAAATCTATGAAGTAAGCTTGTACCTTGTAATGAGTAGATTATGACAGTATCTTATATTTTTAAATTCAGTCAGTAACAATATGAAATACTGACTTTCAACTCTCTGGCCTGAGTAAGCTGTTAGATAGGCAAACTGCAATTGGGATTGGATGACCGTAACCGTTTAGTAATTAATATACACGGTGGCCCAAAAGTTCGTTAACATTTGAAAATGCACTAATTCACGGAATAATGTAGATAGGGAGGTGGAAATTGACACTCACGCTTGAAATGACATGGAGTTTTATTGAAACCAAAACCAGTGCAAAAACTAGGCAACATTTGGCGCTGGACAACAACATGTTAGTGATGCCACATGAGAATCGTGTTTAAATTAACTGTAGTGAGAAAGGAAGTTAGATGCGCCGGTAATTGTGCCATATTGACTTTACCAGAAAAGGCGCTGTTAGTGAAGCTTTACGATCAGAGTGAAGAATCCGTTACAGCAGCTTTACGATGCTATCGGCATGAAAAGGGTATACGAACGGGTAAGGATCCTGTTACAAATGTCGCCGTGAATAAAATGATCACGAAGTTCGAAGCCACTGGTTGTTTAGACGATTGGAGACCAGATACAAGTGATACTGCTGCTCGGGCAATTCAGGAAGAAAGTTAACGGGTTCATTTCCGCAAGGTGAAGGCAGCGCTCGTGAAGTCGCAAGTACTACGTCACATAAGCATTCCACGTACTGTAGTTTGGTTGGCACTAAGGCGTATTTTCCTGTGTTATCCGCACAAAATCCAACGTCATCATGTACTGTTACCCTCTGATTCTGTGAAGCGGAGAACATTTGCGGCGTGGGCACTTCAAAAAATTGGGGAAGATGACGATTGTTTGTCCAAAATGGTGTGGACTGACGAAGCTCATTTGATACTCAGGGGGTCTGTCGACATCCACAGCTGCCTGCAGAATTTGAGCTACCGAAAATCCTTGCATTTTCGTGGAAACCCCATTGCATGACGAGAAAGTCACGGAGTGGTCTAGATTTACCACAGCAGCCGTGGTCGTACCCTTTCCTTAAAAATAAATGCGGTGTGATGCTTTTTAAATTGCCAGCGTGACGGGAGAGAAGTACGCCAATGTCTTATATAATCATATCATCCCTAGCCTGACTGATAAATACCTGCTAGGAGGTACGACTTCTACAACGGATGGCACCCCAACCTATATTGGTACATGTGGAAAGACCTCTTGCGCACATCGTTTGGTGAAGATCGCATGCTGAGCCACCATATCCATCATGCTTGGCCTCCCATGTTCTCAGATCTGCATCCGTCTGGTTATAGATTGTGGGTTTACCTGACGCCGTAAATCTACCGCGATCGTCCGACCACATTAGGGATGTTGAAAGACAACATCCGAGGGCACTTTCTCACGGTACCTGCTAATATGCTGTACATCGTTCTTCGACTATAGGTATCGTTAATGAATGACGACCGATATGCTGAGCATTTATTATAAAGAAGATCGTCTTTTCTAAAAAGAAATTGTTAATTATAACTTTTGTATCATATGAAGCGTAGTCCGCTGGACATTTTGTGCACTGTTTTTGGCTTCAGTAAAACACCAGGTCATTTCAAGCATGTGTGTCCATTTTATCTATCTACCTGCATCATTCCGTGAAGTATTGGATTTTCAAATGTTAACGGACTATCAGGTCATGCTGTAGACATCTAAAGATCCTGGTATCTACCAACATCGCACGTCGTCTGTGTTACTGCTTCAGTCACTGTGTGTCTACGACGCTAATTCACACGCCCCCACTGGCTGATATGCAGAACAGTATAGCATTCCATTTTATTACGTATTTACGTACCTTTCGATGTACTCTGGTGAAGCTTCCTTCTTTAGTTGCCCTTACCATGCGGCATTTGTCTCATAATGGTGTAATCTACTGTTGTTATCAATGACATCGGCCGATAATCGGTTACCCCATTGTATCGCATATATAAGTAATACTTTCAATACGAGTCACTTCAAAAGGAATGCTCAGTAGTTTTCATAAACCCAACTTCTTTTTTTTTTATTGAATTTTCGTTTCCCCTCCAGAGGGGCGGTCGGACTTGCAGCAGCGTAATATGCTGTTGTGCAGTCTACAGAAGAGTTTAAAAATATAATGAGTAGAGAACAAAACAAAAAACACGTGATAAAACGGTGACTGTTTACAACTGTAAAAGGGCGAAAAGTGAAATTTAAAATATAAAAACTAAGGGTTGCTGATGCTAATTAAAACACATAGTAATTGGACAAGCACAATAAAAAAACTTGGCGACATTCTGGTTTCTGTTCGCAAGAGTTAAAAAACACACCTAGCGACAGGATTGTGTCTGTTCACAACACGTAAAAACGGGGACTCACAATACTGACACATCACTTAAACGCTGCACAGTGAAGTAGACATGAAGTCAGCTGGGAGGGGGACTGGGACAGATGAGGGGGAAAAAGGGAGGGGGGAGAAGTTAGGGAAGGCAAAAGGAGGGAGCAGATGGAGGGAGAGAACACACAAAGGGGGACGGGATGGCAAGGCAGATGCGAGAAGGAGTGGGGAAGGCAGAGGAGGGGAAATCAAAAAGAACTTGGGGGAGAGAAAAGATTAAAAGAGAGGGTAGGCGGGGAAAAATGGTATGGAAGGGGTGGGGAGGGATCCAGGGAAAAGGACAGAGGGAGGGAGGAGGAGGTAAAGATCAGAGTTGATAGGAGGGATAAATGAAGGGAGAGAGGGCATCATCTGGGTGGGAGAGTTGATGGAAGCCAAGGAAAGGAGTAGAGGTTTAGGATAGGCGGAACACAACGGTGAAGGTGCGGCAGTGGGTGGGGGTTGGAGAAGAGAGGAGCCAGCAGGGGTGGGGGTATCAAGTTGGCAAGGGGTGGAGTGGACTCATATATGTTCGAGGAAAAGGAGCAGATGGGCGAAAGGAATCATGTCATAGAGAATCCTAGTGGGGGAAGGGAGGCGTATACAGAAGGCGAGGCAGAGTGCATGGCACTCGAAGATCTGGAGGGACTTACAGAATGTGGGGGGGAGGGGAGGCAGATACCCAGGTGGGACTGGAATAACAGAGGATAGGATGGATCACGGATTTGTAGGTGTGGTGGATGGTAGAGGGGTTCAACCCCATGTTTGGCCAGAGAGAAGTTTACAGAGATGGAGGCAGTTGTGGGCTTTGGATTGGATAGAGTGGAGGTGAGGTGAGGTGATGGTGAATGGTGAGTTCAAGGTAGGTGAGGGTGGGGGAGAGGTGGAGAGGATGGGTGCAGATGGTATCCAACTTCTGTTGTACATTCCAGCTATTTATAGAGATCATAGAAACGATTTTTCCGCTTGTAGTCATTCGTCAGTTCAACCTCTTTCCTCAAGTCGCGCTGTCGTAGCACTGTGGCAAGATGGCTGCCGCATTTAATGTCCATCTAAGCGACCTGCTGTACAGAATCTTGAGACAATTGACATGGTTCAAATGGCTCTGAGCACTATGGGACTTAACATCTGAGGTCAACAGTCCCCTAGAACTTAGAACTACTTAAACCTAACTAACCTAAGGACATCACAAACATCCATGCCCGAGGCAGGATTCTAACCTGCGACCGTAGTGGTCGCGCGGTTCCAGACTGAAGCACCTAGAACCACTCGGCCACACCGGCCGGCAGACAATTGAAGCTGAGATAGGTTTGCACTAGGTCGGTTCGGAGAAAGCTGACGGATGTCCACAAACAAACAGGGGAAGCAGCGTGCAACAAACTTTTCAAAGTGTGCGAGAATTCTGGAGATGAATACCTATCAAGAATTGTGATGGGAGGTGAAACCCGCATGCATCACTTTGAGTTGGAGACGAAGTTGATGGAATAGCAGCCTGCAAATTCGCTCAAGAAAAAGAAGAAATTCAAAAGCGAGCCTTCATTAGGAAAATTGATAGCTACCGTATTTTTTCATTCAGAAGGTCTGTTGCTTGATGAATCTTGACGCACGGAACCACAGCAAGGTCGGCCGCGTATGTGGCAAACCTTAAAAAATCTCGAATGTGCTTCATAAAACAACGGCAGTAACATAATGTTTTGCTCTTGCATGCTAACGGCCGGCCAAATTTAAGTGAGAAAAACCAGCGACATCAAAAAGCTTGGGTAGTCAACCTGAAACGCGCAGCCCACAACTCTGATCTGAGACCGTGTGATTGACATCTCATCGGTAAACTGAAAAAGAACCCTTCCTGGAACGAGATTTGAAGATGATGACTCCTCTGCGAAGGCTGCTAAACAGTGGTTAAAACGTTCTGGTACAGACTTCTCCATGCAGGTATAAAGGCAACTGAAAGCGGCAGAGATTATGTGGAAAAATGACTTTTTTCTGTCAACAACGCATCAACTTTTGTAAAACTAGATGTGGACAATAAATTGGATAGTTAAAAAAAGCCTTGTACATTTCTTTGGCGTGGCCGTTGTAGACAGTACTTTGATTCTGCTACGTATCCTGTGTGCTAGGCTGATTTGATAAAAGAGTTCACTCATATTAACCGATGTAGTTAAGGCTTTTGAACATCTTTTCTTGAAGCATTTACTTTTTCGCCTCTTCCTCCTTACGATTGATCTACAAGCAAAAGGAAATCTACTTTAGATTTATTAAACAAAAATTAGTGATAACATGACTCTTGATGAATGAAAGGAGAACAACTGATTTGTAGAACCAAAAGTCTATAGATCATATAGTTTGCAGGAAATTCGTTCGGTGAGAAGGTTAAGTACTCGTATTTGAGGTATTCTAGGTACTATAGTTTGCGCGTATTATTCGCATGACACGACTAACTGGCAGGAGTTTCCACTTCGTCAGCTGTAGTGAAGGCAGCTTTGAACTACACACAAAGAGCAAACAACCCATTCCCAGCCCGGAAATGACATTCGCTGTGCCGCTGTATTCTAATTAATATTAACGAATTTATATAATGACGCTACACTGAATAAATGACAAGCGTAGAAGCCAAGCCAGGGGTAGACCCAACGTGGGGGTGTGGAGGGGAAAAGAAGTCATAGGTTCATAAGAACCCTCCCACAAAAAAAGAAAGAAAAATAAGTTTGGAGGACTAGTCGCCGTGTAACAGGGTGTTCATGAGACCAGAACGTATGTTTGCTGCCCTGTGAAGACGGCTCTGAGAGGACGGACAGCGCGCGATATTTGCAGCTGTGATATAGTATATGTGAATTGAAGACTCAGAAGGCAGAGGGAAAGGGAAGGGATGAGTGATGTCAGCTGCATCGGGACATTACACAGCATCGGTGGCGAGGAGCCGAGTGAAAATGTGTGCCAGACCCAGACTCGAACCCCGGATCTCCTGCTTACCGGGCCGCTAATTCCGTGTACTATCCCGATGCAGCTGAATCACTCGTCCTTTCCCTCTCCTTCCCCCTACCCCCCCCCCCGCCACTCCACCTTCAATTTACATAAAATGTACATGTCCTGTAATCTGGTTCAAGGTGTTCTGTTCTTTTTTTTTTCCTGAAGCTGAGTGCATCACAGAACTGCTTCCATCCTGAGCCTTATTTGGCCGTCTGGACACTCGACCCATGGCATTGTCTGAAAAACAGGCAGAACCACTGGTAGTCAGATCACACTACACGTAGTATCTGTGTTGTTTGGTCTATTGCAGATCTGCTGCCTTATACAGGGTGATTCAAAAAGAATACCACAATTTTAAAAATGTGTATTTAATGAAAGAAACATAATATAACCTTCTGTTATACATCATTACAAAGAGTATTTAAAAAGGATTTTTTTCCCTCAAAAACAAGTTCAGAGATGTTCAATATGGCCCCCTCCAGACACATGAGCAATATCAACCCGATACTCCAACTCGTTCCACACTCTCTGTAGCATATCAGGCGTAACAGTTTGGATAGCTGCTGTTATTTCTCGTTTCAAATCATCAATGGTGGCTGGGAGAGGTGGCCGAAACACCATATCCTTAACATACCCCTATAAGAAAAAATCGCAGGGGGTAAGATCAGGGCTTCTTGGAGGCCAGTGATGAAGTGCTCTGTCACGGGCTGCCTGGAGGCCGATCCATCGCCTCGGGTAGTTGACGTTCAGGTAGTTACGGACAGATAAGTGCCAATGTGGTGGCGCTCCATCCTGCTGAAATATGAATTGTTGTGCTTCTTGTTCGAGCTGAGGGAACAGCCAATTCTCTAACATCTCCAGATACTGTAGTCCAGTTACAGTAGCACCTTCGAGGAAAAAGGGACCAAAAACTTTATTGGCTGAAATGGCACAGAAAACGTTCACCTTAGGCGACTCACGTTCATACTGAGTTGTTTCCCGCGGATTCTCAGTGCCCCATATACAGACATTGTGACGGTTGACTTTCCCGTTAGTGTGGAAAGTTGCTTCATCACTAAACACAATATTTGAAACGAAAGATTCATCTGTTTCCATTTGAGCAAGGATAAAATCACAGAAATCGATTCTTTTAATCTTATCAGCTGCAGACAGTGCTTGAACCAATTTCAGACGATAAGGTTTCATAACTAACCTTTTTCGTAGGACTCTCCATACAGCTGATTGTGGAATTTGCAGCTCTCTGCTAGCTCTGCGAGTCGATTTTCCTGGGCTGCGAACAAATGCTTGCTGGATGCGTGCTACATTTTCATCACTCGTTCTCGGCCGTCCAGAACTTTCCCCTTTGCACAAACACCCATTCTCTGTAAACTGTTTATACCAACGTTTAACACCACCTATCAGGAGGTTTAACACCATACTTCGTTCGAAATGCACGCTGAACAACTGTCGTCGATTCACTTCTGCCGTACTCAATAACACAAAAGGCTTTCTGTTGAGCGGTCGCCATCTTAGCATCAACTGACGCTGACGCCTAGTCAACAGCGCCTCAAGCGAACAAATGTACAACTAAATGAAACTTTATACCTCCCTTAATTCGCCGACAGATAGTGCTTAGCTCTGCTTTTTGTCGTTGCAGAGTTTTAAATTCCTAAAGTTGTGGTATTCTTTTTGAATCACCCTGTATATTAGCAATCATATTTTGCGGGGTACTTTACTCTAAATGTTCGCCAGGAGACGGTCTGAGATGGACCTGCATTCACTGACAGAAATCCATGCCGGATTTGTAAGTGATCGTCATTGACAAGGCGTGTCACTCGTCCGCAATCCATGTCTGTTATGACGGTTTTACCCCGACTGTACTTACGCTGTGTTTCACGGCTGTGAATGGTGCACCACTCCTCGTAGACACGTTGGCATTCTCTGCTGGTACACAAACAAATCAGGCAGCTTCATTCTCGTGTGCTGCTAGCTCGTTTCTGGTATTCTGTCACGTCTCCATTTTGATCCCTCTTATTGCGATGATCGCATACAGTCGGCAGGCAAGTACACACCACACCACGGCCATGACTTAAGTCAGCGGTGGACCGTCTTGTATTGTTCCGAACTCTCTACAGCACTCCAAAGCTGCCAGTATGTTCATTTGAAACGGTGACCAATATTTTGTCCCGTACGCTTTCTGCAGCTATGATTCTTACCATACGTGAATACACATCACAGCTGTCAATGTACACTGAAGAGGCAAAGAAACTGGTACACTTGCCTAATATCGTGTAGGGCACCGCGAGCACACAAAAGTGGCGCAACACGACGTGGCATGGACTCGATTAATGTCTGAAGTAGTGGTGGAAGGAAATGACACCATGAATCCTGCAGGGCTGTCCATAAATCCTTGATACTACGAGGAGGTGGAGATATCTTCTGAACAGCACGTTCCCAGACATCCCAGATACGCTCAATAATGTTCATGTCTGGGGTGTTTGATGGCCAGCGGAAGTGTTTAAACTTAAAACAGTATTCCTAGAGCCACTCTGTAAGAATTCTGGACGCGTAGGGTGTCGCATTGTCCTGCTGGAATAGCCCAAGTCCATCGGAATGCACAATGTACATGAATGGATGCAGGTGATCAGCCAGGATGCTTAAGTACGTGTCACCTGTCAGAGTCGTATCGAGACCTATCAGGGATCTCATATCACTCCAAATGCATGCACCACACACTATTACAGAGCCTCTACCAGCTTGAACAGTCCCCTGCTGACATGCAGGGTCATGGACTCATGAGGTTGTCTCCATACCCATACAGGTCCATCCGCTCGATACAATTTTAAACGAGACTCTTCCGACCTGGCAACATGTTTCCAGTCATCAATAGTCCATCGTCGGTGATGACGGTGTTGTGTCGTGCAGTTATCAAGTGTACACGAGTGGGCCTTCGGCTCCGAAAGCCTGTATCGATGAATGGTTCGCACGCTGACACTTATTGATGGCCCAGCATTGAAATCTGCAGCAATTGGCGAAAGGGTTGCACTTCTGTCACTTTGAACGATTCTCTTCGGTCGTCGCTGGTCCCGTTGTTGCAGGATCTTTTCCCGGCTGCAGCGATGTTGATGTTTTACCGGATTTCTGATTTTCATGGTAAATCTTGAAAAGGTCGTACGGGAATACTCCATCTCTACCTCGGAGAAGCTGTGGCCCATCGCCCGTGCGCCGACTGTAACGCCACATTAAAACCCACTCAAATCTTGATAACCTGCCATTGTAGCAGCTGTAACCGATCTAACAACTGCAGCAGGCACTTGTTTCTTTATATAGTAGTTGCCAACCACAGCGCCGTATTCTGCCTGTTTACATCTCTCTGTATTCGAATAAGCATGGCTATACCAGTATCTCTGGCACTTCAGTGTAGTAAGAGCCCTTCCTCTACGCGAAAGTTTTGAAGTTATGAAAATCCAGGAAACTTCAGGTCATATACATCTACATCTACATTTATACTCCGCAAACCACCCAACGGTGTGTGGCGGAGGGCACTTTACGTGCCACTGTCATTACCTCCCATTTCTGTTCCAATCGCGTATGATTCGTTGGAAGAACGACTGTCTGAAAGCCTCCGTGCGCGCTCGAATCTCTCTAATTTTACATTCCTGATCTCCTCGGGAGGTATAAGTAGGGGGAAGCAATATATTCGATACCTCATCCAGAAACGCACCCTCTCGAAACCTGGCGAGCAAGCTACACTGCGATGCAGAGCGCCTCTCTTGCAGTCTGCCATTTGAGTTTGCTTAACATCTCCGTAACGCTATCACGGTTACCAAATAACCCTGTGACGAAACGCGTCGCTCGTCTTTGGATCTTCTCTATCTCCTCCGTCAACCCGATCTGGTACGCATCCCAAACTGATGAGCAATACTCAAGTATAGGTCGAACGAGTGTATCGTAAGCCACCTCCTTTGTTGATGGACTACATTTCCTAAGTACTCTCCCAATGAATCTCAACCTGGTACCCGCCTTACCAACAATTAATTTTATATGATCATTCCACTTCAAATCGTTCCGCACGCATACTCCCAGATATTTTACAGAAGTAGCTGCTACCAGTGTTTGTTCCGCTATCATATAATCATACAATAAAGGATCCTTCTTTCTATGTATTCACAATACATTACATTTGTCTATGTTAAGGGTCAGTTGCCACTCCTTGCACCAAGTGCCTATCCGCTGCAGATCTTCGTGCATTTCGCTACAATTTTCTAATGCTGCAACTTTTCTGTGTACTACAGCATCATTCGCAAAAAGCCGCATGGAACTTCCGACACTATCTACTAGGTCATTTATATATATTGTGAAAAGCAATGGTCCCATAACACTCCGCTGTGGCACGCCAGAGGTTACTTTGTCTGTAGACATCTCTCCATTGAGAACAACATGCTGTGTTCTGTTTGCTAAAAACTCTTCAATCCAGCCGCACAGCTGGTCTGATATTCCGTAGGCTCTTATTTTGTTTATCAGGCGACAGTGCGGAACTGTATCGAACGCCTTCCGGAAGTCAAGGAAAATAGCATTTACCTGGGAGCCTGAATCTAATTTTTTCCGAGTCTCATGAACAAATTAAGCGAGTTGGTTGTCACACGATCGCTGTTTCCGGGATCCATGTTGATTCCTACATAGTAGATTCTGGGTTTCCAAAAACGATATGATACTCGAGCAAAAAACATGTTCTAAAATTCTACAACAGATCGACGTCAGAGATATAGGTCTATAGTTTTGCGCATCTGCTCGACGACCCTTCTTGAAGACTGGAACTATCCGTGCTCTTTTCCAATCATTTGGAACCTTCCGTTCGTCTAGAGACTTGTGGTACACGGCTGTTAGAAGGGGGCAAGTTCTTTCGCGTACTCTGTGTAGAATCGAATTGGTATCCCGTCAGGTCCAGTGGACTTTCCTCTGTTGAGTGATTGCAGTTGCTTTTCTATTCCTTGGACACTTATTTCGATGTCAGCCATAACAACATAGAAAAGAAAAAATTATATGCAAGCCGCAAATTTTATCGAGTCGAATAACGAATTGACCAGTAACATTACTGTTAAACAAATTTTATCAGACAAAGAGTCAGTTAGGTTCTGGAAAGTACTGAAAGGGATGTACAGCCAGTCTGGCTTCAACGCTGTATCTACGTGCACTAAGTTTCTCGGTTGGGGATTCATGAGGCGAATAGCCCGATCAAAGTGCTTCAATAATTTTCGATTGGGTTTAAATCCGGCAACTGTGGTGGACAGGGGAGTACAGTAAACTCATCCTGGTGCTCTTAGAACCACACACGCACACTGTGTGCTGTGTAACATGTTGCACTGTCCTGCTGGTAGATGCGGTGACGGGTAGAGCAAGTAAGGATTGATATGGCCCCCAAGGACAGATGCATACTTCTGCTACTCTGTTGTGCCTATAACCCACTCTATTACGCCCCATCCTGGTTGTCAGGTGTTTGTTCTCAGACGTTTCACACTGTACACGCAAATAGTCATCTGTCCGAAGGGGCATGAATCGCGATTAGCTTGAAAAGGCCACCTGTCTCCAATCAGTGAATGTCCAGTTGCTGTATTGGTGTGAGAATTCCAGCTTTCGTTGCTCATGAACAGCAGCTCGTATGGGTGCATGAATCATGTGCCACCTGCGGAGGCCCATATGCAGCAACGTTCACTGAACGGTCTTTGAGGAAACGATGCTCGTAGACCTTTGTTTCATCTGGGCGGTCAGTTTACAACGTCCCTTGCTCCTTCTCGTCTGTATTGTACTGTACTGTTGGCTGCCGACTTTACTATTAATGTTTAATAAATAATTTGGAAAGAATCTGTAAAAAAACAATTACCTAATTAGCTCAGTGTGTTTCTAAAACGCAAATCTCTCTAGTGAAAGCCGGCCGCTGTGACTGAGCAATTCTAGGCGCTTCATTCCGGAACCACGCTGCTGCTATGGTCGCAGGTTCGAATCCTGCCTCGGGCATGGATGTGTGTAATGTCCTTAGGTTAGTTAGGTTTACGTAGTTCTCAGTCTAGGGGACTGACGACCTCAGATGTTGAGTTCCATAGTGCTTCGAGCCATTTGAACCATCATCTCTAGTAAAGTTAAGGAAACTGTCGCCTTGTTAATACTTACACTGAAGCACCAAAGGAAATAGTGTAGGCAAGCGTATACAGAGATGTGTAAACAGGCAGAATACGGCGCTACGGTAGGCAACGACTATATAAGATAAAAATGCCTGCTGTATTTGATAGATCGGTTACTGCTGCTACAGTGGCAGATTATAAAGATTTAAGTGATTTTGATTGTTTTGTTATAGTCGGCGCAAGACCGATGGGATACAGCATCTCCGAGGTACCGATGAATTGTGGATCTTCCCATACGACCAATTCACGAGTGTACCGTGAATATTAGGAATCCGTTGAAGCATCAGATCTCCGACATCACTGCGGCCGGAAAAAGATCTGGCAAGAACGGGACTAACGACGACTCAAGAGAATCGTTCAGCGTGACAGAAGTGCAACCCTTCCACAAATTGCTGCAGATTTCCATGCTGGCCGTCAACAAGTGTCAGTATGCAAACCACTCAACGAAACATCATCGATATGGGTTTTCTGGAGCCGAAAGCCCACTCGTGTACCCTGATGACCGCATGACACAAACCTCTACGCCTTGCCTGGGCCCGTCAACACCGACATTGGTCTGTTGATGACTGGAAACATGTTGCCTGGTCGGACGAATCTCGTTTCAAGATGTATGTTGCGGATGGACGTACACGGGTATGGAGACAACCTCATAAATCCACGGACCCTGCATGTCAGCAGGGACTGTTCAAGCTGATGAAGGCTCTGTAATGGTGTGGAGCGTGTACAGTTTGAGTGATACGGGACCCCTGATAGATCTCGATACGACTCTAACTGGTGACACGTACGTAAGCATCCAGTCTGATGACCTGCATCCATTCATCCATTCATGTCCATTGTGTATTCCTACGAACTTTGGCAGTTCCAGCAGGACAATGCAACACCCCACACAACCGTAATTGCGCCACAGTGACTCCAGGAACACTCGTCTGTGTCTAAACAGTTCAGCTTGCCGCCAAACTACCCAGACATAAACATTTTGAGCATACCTGGGATGCCTTGCAACGCTCTGTTCAGAACAGATCTCCGGCCCCTCGTATTTTTGCGGATTTATTTACAGCGCAGCAGGAGTTACGGTGTAAGTTCATTTCAGCACAACTTCAGACATTAGTCGAATCCATGTCACCTCTTGTTGCTGCACTTCTGCGTGCTCTACGGGGCCCTACACCATATTAGGCAGGTGTACCCGTGGTCTAGGGGTAGCGTCTTCGATTCATAATCAAAACGTTTTCGGTCCCGGGTTCGATCCCCTCCACTGTCTAAATTTTGATAAAATAATCAGCATTGGCGGCCGAAGACTTCCAGCATAAGAAGTCAGCCTCATTCTGCCAACAGCCTTGTTAAAGAGGGCGGAGGAGCGGATATACTCTATCCGATAGAGGTTCAGGGCACTCTCTTGTCCTAGGGGTGGGAAATTGCCCCTAAAGGCGGAAGAATCAGCAATGATCAACGACATGAGGATGCAGAAGGCAATGGAAACCACTGCATTAAAGACACGTAACGTGTATCCACAGGACATCTGGCCTGTAATTGAAGAGGAGTCATGATGATCTCTCCATTGGCAAAAGATTCCGGAATAGTCCCCCATTCGGATCTCCAGGAGGGGACTGCCAAGGGGGAGGTTACCATGAGAAAAAGATTGAATAATCTACGAAAGGATAACGTTCTACGAGTCGGGGCGTGGAATGTCAGAAGCTTGAACTTGGTAGGGAAACTAGAAAATCTGAAAAGGGAAATGCAAAGGCTCAATCTAGATATAGTAGGGGTCAGTGAAGTGAAGTGGAAGGAAGACAAGGATTTCTGGTCAGATGAATATCGGGTAATATCAACAGCAGCAGAAAATGGTATAACGGGAGTAGGATTCGTTATGAATAGGAAGGTAGGGCAGAGAGTGTGTTACTGTGAACAGTTCAACGATAGGGTTGTTCTAATCAGAATCGACAACAGACCAACACCGACAACGATAGTTCAGGTATACATGCCGACGTCGCAAGCTGAAGATGAACAGATAGACAAAGTGTATGAGGATACTGAAAGGGTAATGCAGTATGTAAAGGGGGACGAAAATCTAATAGTCATGGGCGACTGGAATGCAGTTGTAGGGGAAGGAGTAGAAGAAAAGGTTACAGGAGAATATGGGCTTGGGACAAGGAATGAAAGAGGAGAAAGGCTAATTGAGTTCTGTAACAAGTTTCAGCTAGTAATAGCGAATACCCTGTTCAAGAATCACAAGAGAAGGAGGTATACTTGGCAAAGGCCGGGAGATACGGGAAGATTTCAATTAGATTACATCATGGTCAGACAGAGATTCCGAAATCAGATACTGGATTGTAAGGCGTACCCAGGAGCAGATATAGACTCAGATCACAATATAGTAGTGATGAAGAGGAGGCTGAAGTTCCTGACATTAATCAGGAAGAATCAATACGCAAAGAAGTGGGATACGCAAGTACTAAGGAATGACGAGATACGTTTGAAGTTCTCTAACGCTATAGATACAGCAATAAGGAATAGCGCAGTAGGCAGTACAGTTGAAGAGGAATGGACATCTCTAAAAAGGGCCATCACAGAAGTTGGGAAGGAAAACATAGGTACAAAGAAGGTAGCTGCCAAGAAACCATAGGTAACAGATGAAATACTTCAGTTGATTGATGAAAGGAGGAAGTACAAACATGTTCCGGGAAAATCAGGAATACAGAAATACAAGTCGCTGAGCAATGAAATAAATAGGAAGTGCAGGGAAGCTAAGACGAAATGGCTGCAGGAAAAATGTGAAGACATCGAAAAAGATATGATTGTCGGAAGGACAGACTCAGCATACAGGAAAGTCAAAACAACCTTTGGTGACATTAAAAGCAACGGTGGTAACATTAAGAGTGCAACGAGAATTCCACTGTTAAATGCAGAGGAGAGAGCAGATACGTGGAAAGAATACATTGAAAGCCTTTATGAGGGTGAAGATTTGTCTGATGTGATAGAAGAAGAAACAGGAGTTGATTTAGAAGAGATAGGGGATCCAGTATTAGAAACGGAATTTAAAAGAGCTTTGGAGGACTTACGGTCAAATAAGGCATAAGGGATAGATAACATTCCATCAGAATTTCTAAAATCATTGGGGGAAGTGGCAACAAAACGACTATTCACGTTGGTGTGTAGAATATATGAGTCTGGCGATATACCACCTGACTTTCGGAAAAGCATCATCCACACAATTCCGAAGACGGCAAGAGCTGACAAGTGCGAGAATTATCGCACAATCAGCTTAACAGCTCATGCATCGAAGCTGTTTACAAGAACAATATACAGAAGATTGGAAAAGAATATTGAGAATGCGCTAGGTGACGATCAGTTTGGCTTTAGGAAAAGTAAAGGGACGAGAGAGGCAATTCTGACGTTACGGCTAATAATGGAAGCAAGGCTAAAGAACAATCAAGACACTTTCATAGGATTTGTCGACCTGGAAAAAGCGTTCGACAATATAAAATGGTGCAAGCTGTTCGAGATTCTGAAAAAAGTAGGGGTAAGCTATAGGGAGAGACGGGTCATATACAATATGTACAACAACCAAGAGGGAATAATAAGAATGGACGATCAAGAACGAAGTGCTCGTATTAAGAAGGGTGTAAGACAAGGCTGTAGCCTTTCGCCCCTACTCTTCAATCTGTACATCGAGGAAGGAATGATAGAAATAAAAGAAAGGTTCAGGAGTGGAATTAAAATACAAGGTGAAAGGATATCAATGATACGATTCGCTGATGACATTGCTATCCTGAGTGAAAGTGAGGAAGAATTAAATGATCTGCTGAACGGAATGAACAGTCTAATGAGTACACAGTATGGTTTGAGAGTAAATCGGAGAAAGAGAAGTAGTAGAAATGAGAACAGCGAGAAACTTAACATCAGGATTGATGGTCACGAAGTCAGTGAAGTTAAGGAATTCTGCTACCTAGGCAGTAAAATAACCAATGACGGATGGAGCAAGGAGGACATCGAAAGCAAACTCGCTATGGCAAAAAAGGCATTTCTGGCCAAGAGAAGTGTACTAATACCAAATACTGGCCTTAATCTGAGGAAGAAATTTCTGAGGATGTACGTCTGGAGTACAGCATTGTATGGTAGTGAAACATGGACTGTGGGAAAACCGGAACAGAAGAGAATCGAAGCATTTGAGATGTGGTGCTATGGACGAATGTTGAAAATTAGGTGGACTGATAAGGTAAGGAATGAGGAGGTTCTATGCAGAATCGGAGAGGAAAGGAATATGTGGAAAACACTGATAGGAGAAGGGACAGGATGGTAGGACATCTGCTAAGACATGAGGGAATGACTTCCATGGTACTAGAGGGAGCTGTAGAGGGCAAAAACTGTAGAGGAAGACAGAGATTGGAATACGTCAAGCAAATAATTGAGGACGTAGGTTGCAAGTGCTACGCTGAGATGAAGAGGTTAGCACAGGAAAGGAATTTGTGGCGGGCCGCATCAAACCAGTCAGTAGACTGATGACCAAAAAAGACCAGTTTCTTTGGCTCTGTGTGTATTTACACTCTAAAGGTTTGTATGTAAAATACAAAAAAAAATTGTCCAGAAAATCTTTGTTGTTTAGTTGTTGAATAATCACACTAATGAGATTTAATTTAGAAAAGCACACATTCACTAATCAGACAATAACTGAACCACTACAGTGTGTCTTAATCGTGACATATCTAACAAAGAGGTTGTCAGGATCCAATCAGTTCCTTTTTGCTCATTAATTTCTTCTTCAAAGTTTCATTTTACTGGGACAATGCAGCAATCACAGCTTACACAGAAACAGTTGCTCACTATTAGTTTTTCCACCTGAAAAGCTGAAAACCCCAGCCTCTCGAAATTTCCTTTTCAGTAAGAATGTTTTCTGTGTTTGAATCTAGATTTACTGCTAATATAAGCAGTACTTTTTTGTACAAAACAAGCATAAGTTCAGAGCTAGATATTAGTAGCCTTGCTCTCTGTTTGCTACAGCTGTTATGAATGCAAGAGAAAGACTACACACAATTCAGATTTGAGTTGTGCTGTTTCTATAATGTAACGTATAATGATGCTAATGTGAACAACTTTATGGCTAAATAGATGCACACATAAACTACATGAAATTCTGATACTAGATATTCTGCTGGCAGAAATGTTCAATTGGTTCACTTGGCTCTGATCACTATGGGACTTAACTTCTGAGGTCATCAGTCCCCTAGAACTTAGAACTACTTAAACCTAACTAACCTAAGGACGTGACACACATTCATGCCCGAGGCAGGATTCGAACCTGCGACCGGAGCGTGGCAGAAATGTATTTCATTTCAGTATTGTTCTGTACCAACTGCAATTTGTTACAAAAGTTACGAACTAATATCATATTCAGCAAAACTTTAATTAATTTGCATAATTATTCGTTTATTGTTATGACTATCACTTTGAAACGCAACGAATTTTTGATGTGGCAAATCTAGACACTGCCATTTGTCTGGCATTCAGTAATACCAGTTAATTATGAGGTCAGAAATTAATGTAGTTTTACTCATTAAATATCTCCGTAAAGAATCTATTCAATTAACAGGGCATTTTTAGCAAGCGATGTATTCTAGTCAACACAAATGGCATTTTCTGTTGTAGTCAAAGTTCAAGTTTGATTGCTTAACTATTTTAGGAGACAATGACGTTAATTTTGCCAAGAAACCTTTACACCCTTAATTGTTTCTAATTAACGTGGCTACTAAATAACAAAAGATGTAACCTTTGACTTTATATTTTCCAAAGGACAATTATTGTTAAAACGAACTCCACCTTTACAGATAAATAAAACTTAAAAGTACCTGCCTTGGTTGCTGACGTGGTGTTTGACGCTACTTTTTTGCAGTGCTTACTTACGATTGCAGTTAAAATTAGGGCTGCTGAATGTGAAAGCTACAAACGTATTGCTCATATTTCTCTTCATATACCACTTTTAGCATTTACATGCCTCTTTAATTATTCTTCTACAATCATTCATTTGCAGCTTGTAATTATTATTTGTAGAGTAATAACGCCTTCACCATCTCCTTGCTCTCTCAGCGCATAGTCTTCCGTGCACACAAAATCATGCTATTGTGCAGTTACTCTTTACACAACTTCAAGCACAGAATTACTCTTCACAATTGGAAACATTGCATTTATCACTACTCAGATACGTACTGAGTCTTTCGTTGTAGTTTTTAGCACTTTGACTGGTTTTACTACACAGTTCTGTTTAAGCTATGGTCATACAGTTAAGCGAATATTAACACAACCACGCTATATTAGCAACATAAATATTCACATGTTGCAAACTTCTGATTTTTGGCGCTCTCCACTTCTCTGCTACGCTTATACCGACTGCACAAGGCTAATATTACAACTAAGTAGTCCCCTAGAACTTAGAACTACTTAAACCTAACTAACCTAAGGACATCACACACATCCATGCCCGAGGCAGGATTCGAACCTGCGACCGTAGCACTCGCGCGGTTCCGGACTGAGCGCCTAGAACCGCTAGAGCACCGCGGCCTGCCCCGTTACTCAACAGTTGCACGGCTATTCACCAGTACACATTTTCGTACACATCGTTCACAACTGTCATCTATGGTCAGTGGTGCACCTGAATTGCCTCAGCGCCTGCGCCATTTTGTCGTGCACGTCATACTTTAATCATGGCATTCCAAGAATGCTTTACAGATTAACACATTTCGGAAATGCTTTCACCCTTGGCCCTAAAGTGAGCTATCACGCCATTTTGGACGTGAGATATACCGCTCCTTTTCTGCATTACAACGAAAGCACTCTTTCCCGCGCCCAGCCTCCCCCTCCCCTTACCCCCACCAACTCACCCCATCGCGTCACATTGGAAAATATACGTTTATGTTGTAGGTAATACGTTGAACTCTCAGATCGTTATGAGATAATCTCCGATTCATGTGGTCTCATGAACACTCAATGAAAACTGTAATTCAGCTGAAATGGTTAACAAACACGCAAAAGGCATTTTTGTAGCCATTCTTCGCACTCCGCAAGTTGCATGAGACCTTCTGATGAAGTGGACCTAACAAGAACACTGTGAAATCGGTTTCATCCCGTCCAAAACTCCTAATAGGTACGAACGTGTGTTTTGCGCTTTAGGCGGCTACGCAACGTAGAGATAAACTGCGTCTGAAATTACAAACGTAATGGGGATTACGTTCGACGAGTCCATTAGAGACCGGGATACAACCTCAATCTGAGCAAGGATTACGAGCGCACCGGCGGTTTCATTGACCGCAATCGGTGTGAGCAATGCATGATCTGATTGGTTGGCTTGACTTGTGGTATCATAGGGGTCAGTCGCTTTAAAGCCCATGCGTTTGGTAGAGAATTAATACTTACCCCTTTTAGTAAGCAGACAATCTAGCAAAGAAAATAGACAATTGAGAAAATTACTGGATAAATAGTGCTGGATTAATGAAGTTGGCGAAGCCAGTTATTTCCGAAATGAAATAAATGTGTATGAAATACTGCTCACACATGTCAGTGGTAATCTCATTTAAACAGGGGATTCTAATTAAATCAGTTAATCAATTAATGATATATGTAGAGTGAGCATGGCAGCAAATACAGAATTATGTCCGAACAAAGTTCATTCAACTGCGCAGTAATTTACAAAAATCAACATCAAACATTCGAAATCCAAAAATTCAGTGTACTACAATTAATTAGGGCATAAACTAAACTTGATATCTAATCACCAGTGCGCAAATATAAATATTAACTGCAGCAATAATTAAATTTCATATCTTCCTCAAACACTTTAAACAAAGTTCAAAGTTAGATGCAGTAGTATGACTCAGCGAAAATACTGTCAAATAATGTACAAGGATCCACTAAAAAATTAAAATCTAGAACACAAAGTCAAAAAAATTATTTCAGGTCAGCTGAAATGTTGAAATCTTTAACACGCCAATGCTCAAATGCACTGTCTCCTCCCTCACCAACGACCAACCAATGCACAAAAGGCAAAAGATTACTGACCAAAAGTACCTGACAAAATAAATTGTATACCCTATTGTTCGCCATTAAATACCTTCTGCGATGTCACATACTACTGAATTCAAGTTAGACACTTAAAGATGACCAGCAGTGAAATTTGTTTTTGGACAGGTTCCGCCTTCAGCAAACACTTTTTTTTTAATCTTCGCGAGACGTGTTCCGCTGAACCTACAGCATCATCAGTGATCTTCTTTCGATTAAATAACAGAAAAATTGTTCTTTACTATTTGTACATACAGAAAATTCAGTTTTGAAGAAACGTTTTCACAAATTTGAAGACAAACATATATTTTTGTATGTACCGTGTGGCCATATGCAGTAGCTTCTGTGGTTTTCTGTATTTTGATTTACAGTTGTTTGCCATCAGCAGCCATAGAGAAATTAATGCAGAAAATTATTAAGTTCAAAACTTACGACTGTTAATGTTATGATTACCATTAAGGCAAAAAATAATTAATGACAAGAGCCAATGCCCGGTACTGATTTAAATCAATGGGGAAAGTTGAAAATTTGTGATCAAATGGAATTCGAAAGCAGGTCTCCTGCCTACAAGGCAGTCATGCTGACCACTGTGCCATTCAGGCACATCTCTGAAAGAACACACACTACATGCAGCATATAACTAAGGCGAAAACAGCCAGTGATCACTGGTGTGACAGCAGGTTTTCTCACATCCATTCTCGCCAGATGTATGGTTGGTTATCTGTAGTTTATTTTTATTGTTTTCTTCATAACGGGAGTTTCATTTGGTCTATAAATAATGTACTTGATACCAGCCCGTTTGTGCATAATAAGGTGCTATGAGATGTTGCCTAAGTTGTGTTGGTAGTGGTGGCTTTTGTGAATGTGGGAAACTGATGATTGTTGTTGTGTCCCTCTGTTCAGATGTCAAGCAAACTTCAATTTTTGTCGATACGCCAAGTCGTAAGCTTCAGATTTGAGATACATGCACATACATACAGCTTACACAGTACTGAAGAGCTGCTATGAGATGTTGCCTAAGTTGTGTTGGTAGTGGTGGCTACACTGAACCGCCAAAGAAACTGTTATAGGTGTGTGTTTTCAAATACCGAGATATGTAATCAGACAGAATACGGCGCTGCGGTTGGCATCGCCTATAATATAGGACAAGTGTCTGGTGCAGTTGTTAGATCGGTTACTGCTGCTACAACGGCAGGTTATCAAGATTTTAATGAGACTGAACATGGCGTTATAGGCGGCGCAGGAGAGACGGGGCACACTACCTCTGAGGTAGCGATGAAGTGAGAATTTTCTCGTACGACCATTTCACTAGTGTACCGTGAGTATCAGTAATCCGGGAAAACATCAAACCTCCGACATCGCTACGGCCGGAAAAATCTCTCGCAAGAACAGGACCAATGTCGACTGAAGAGAATCGTTCAATTTGACAGAATATGTTTGGCGTTTCAATGTAATTTACAGAACCTTCGATCAACGTATACTGCAACATGGCCCCTCAGTTTGTGTGCACTAATAGGTAGATCGACAGAGAAAACATAAATGGTTCATATGGCTCTGAGCACTATGGGACTTAACATCTGAGGTCATCAGTCCCCTAGAACGTAGAACTACTGAAACCTAACTAACCTAAGGAGATCACACACATCAATGCCCGAGGCAGGATTCGAACCTGCGACCGTAGCGGTAGCGCGGATCCAGACTGAAGCGCCTAGAACCGCTCGGCCACACCGGCCGGCGACAGAGAAAACAGACAAGATCCAAAAAAGAGCAGCGCACTTCTTCACAGCTTCGGTTACTACGCGCTAAGTGTCACATAAATGCTCATCCAGTTATTGTGCTAGACACTACAGGAAGAACAATATATAGCTCGATGTGGTTTACTGTTGAAATTCAGAGAGCGTACATTTCTAGAAGACTAAACCAATACTTTGTTTCCTCCTACATATATTTCACGAAAAGACCATGACGGTAAAATTTTAATAAATTGATGTTAGGCAAAGGTTTACCAGCACAGCAGTAGACCATTCATAGTTTCGAATAACTTTTAAAGATTATCTTTCTTTGTTCACATGACCATCTGGACATCATTGGTTGATTAAAGTCACTTGGTAGCATCAAATATATATATATATATATATATATATATATATATATATATATATTACGGGCATCCTTGTTCACCAATCTAAAGACTAAAAGCCACCAGAGATACGCATATGCTTGCTGCAGAAACAAATTTGGTACACTTCTAAGGTTCTTATTTCTGTTCTTGATGGTTGTGAAAACTGCAGATAAAATTTCACTCTTTTCAATGCGCTTCACGAAACGTTCCTTCTGTGAGTTTCTGAATTTTCCTTATGGCTTTATTGCTTTAAAAGACAATTTTGAGTAATAAATTAATTCTCCGTAAAGCAACTTGAAAGAGTTTATTATACAGATAGAGGTAGTTCAAAAATCTCTGCAGTTAGCTGCAAATATTTTGTGTGGACAGAAAATAACGTTTTAATCAACCGCATTTGACGAGAAAGAGAGGATACGGCGTGTGTACTGTTACATGTCTCCAATTACAGCCATTTTCGAACTTGTAATTGTTTTAATAGCGATCTAGGGGCTAACGACTTTTTCCGACCGTGTTTGATTTAAACTGCAGCAATTAATGTTTATAAAAACTGTTTTTATTGCCTATATGACCTTTCTGTAATTCGGTAAACTCTTCATATCCGCAAATAGGCTGCGAATGCTAGGCGTTCCACACAAAGAAATCAAAGTTGGTGTGTTCAGTAATTTTTCCCTTATGTGCAGAAATAAAAAGCTCATATTTGTCTCGGATAGCCTCTTAATTTAAAAGTGTACTCTTTCTTGATTCGTCTGCAAATGCACCAAATGTAAAAGGACGATAAGTACAAGATATGAAACGTCCCCTTTGAACAATTATACACGACTGTCCTTAACCTGACACACAATATTTTGTTAGAGCAACGCAATCTGACTTTCAAAATTCCCTACAAAAGAATGGCCCTGACTAACATTAAACTATACCTTTCACAAATCACTTACCTCACAAAAATCTTCGCTGCTAAAGCTACTGCAATACAGCGAGCGCCACTACTGCCAGCTAAATAAAAGATTCAAACTATGGAAGGCACTAACTATTGATAGGGATAGTTAGCAAATGAAAGATATTAATAGAGAACAAACAATGTATTTACCTTGATATCATCATATATAAATATAGCAGTTCATGACAAATTTCAAAACTCCGCCATCTCTCTCCCCACATCCACCACTGCTGGCGGCTCACCTCCAACTGCGCAACGCTACGCGCTGTTCACAGCCAGCTGCCTAACACTACAATGGCGAGTATTACAACAATGCAAAGCAGACACAGACTGCACACAGCACAGCCAGTGATTTTCATACAGAGGTGGCGTTACCAATAAAAAAACCTAAACAGCCTACTTACAGATATAACGGGAATAAATGCAAATATTTTTATACGTGATACCTTAATACCTATACACAGCAATACGTATACACTGCAATGTGCTGTTTGGGTTTTCTCAGTGCTGAATAGTCTTCCCAAAAACACGGCACAAGCTTCACAACCTAATGTTTTCTGTAAGGACGTAACTGCACCACTAAGAGCTAAATGGAGCACTCCTTTCCGTATAGACTAACCATTTTGTGTCCACATCTCTACACTGCAGCACCTCAGCCGCTGCCTGGACGAAAATAAGCGCTACTCGCTTGTTCTTGCCACACTTACTTGGGGGTACTGTTGTTGTTGTTGTGGTCTTCAGTCCTGAGACTGGTTTGATGCAGCTCTCCATGCTACTCTATCCTGTGCAAGCTTCTTCATCTCCCAGTACCTACTGCAACCTACATCCTTCTGAATCTGCTTAGTGTATTCATCTCTTGGTCTCCCTCTACGATTTTTACCCTCCACGCTGCCCTCCAATGCTAAATTGGTGATCCCTTGATGCCTCAGAACGTGTCCTACCAACCGATCCCTTCTACTGGTCAAGTTGTGCCACAAACTTCTCTTCTCCCCAATCTTCTTCAATACTTCCTCATTAGTTATGTGATCTACCCATCTAATCTTCAGCATTCTTCTGTAGCACCACGTTTCGAAAGCTTCTATTCTCTTCTTCTCCAAACTATTTATCGTCCATGTTTCACTTCCATACATGGCTACACTCCATACAAATACTTTCAGAAATGACTTCCTGACACTTAAATCAATACTCGATGTTAACAAATTTCTCTTCTTCAGAAACGGTTTCCTTGCCGTTGCCAGTCTACACTTTATATCCTCTCTACATCGACCATCATCAGTTCTTTTGCTCCCCAAATTGCAAAACTCCTTTACTACTTTAAGTGTCTCATTTCCTAATCTAATTCCCTCAGCATCACTCGACTTAATTTGACTACATTCCATTATCCTCGCTTTACTTTTGTTGATGTTCATCTTATATCCTCCTTTCAAGACACTGTCCATTCCATTCAACTGCTCTTCCAAGTCCTTTGCTGTCTCTGACAGAATTACAATGTCATCGGCGAACCTCAGAGTTTTTATTTCTTCTCCATGGATTTTAATACCTACTCCGAATTTTTCTTTTGTTTCCTTTACAACTTGCTCAATACACAGATTGAACAACATCGGGGAGAGGCTACAACCCTGTCTTACTCCCTTCCCAACCACTGCTTCCCTTTCATGTCCCTCGACTCTTATAACTGCCATCTGGTTTCTGTACAAATTGTAAATAGCCTTTCGCTCCCTACTAATCAGCCTAAAAGCATACCACTTCTAATAACTGTAATTATAAGTCAGCAAATAGCTTAAATACACTACTGGCCATTAATGTTCCTACACCATGAAGATACAGGCTACAGACGCGAAATTTAACCGACAGGAAGATACTGTGGTATGCAAATGATTAGCTTTTTAGAGCATTCTCACTAGGTTGGCGCCGGTGGCGACACCTGGAACGTACTGACATGAGGAAAGTATTCAACCGATTTCTCATACACCAACAGCACGTGACCGGCGTTGCCTGGTGAAACGTTGTTGTGATGCCTCGTGTAAGGAGGGGAAATGCGTACCATCCGACTTTGATAAGGGTCGGATTGTAGCCTATTGCGATTGCGGTTTATCGTATCGCGACATTGTTGCTCGCGGTTGGTCGAGATCCAATGACTGTTAGCAGAATATGGAATCGGTGGGTTCAGGAGGGTAATACGGAACGCCGTGCTGGATCACAACGGCCTCGTACCACTGGCAGTCGAGATGACAGGCATCTTACCCGCATGGCTGTAATGGATCGTGCAGCCACGTCTCGATCCCTAAGTCAACAGATGGGGACGTTTGCAAGACAACAACTATCTGCACGAACAGTTCGACGACTTTTGCAGCAGCATGGACTATCAGCTCTGAGACCATGGCTGCGGTTACCCTTGACGCTACATCACAGACAGGAGCGCCTGCAATGGTGTACTCAACGACGAACCTGGGTGCACGAATGGCAAAACGTCATTTTTTCGGATGAATCTAAGTTCCGTTTACAGCATCATGATGGTCGCATCCGTGTTTGGCGACATCGCGGTGAACGCACATTGGAAGCGTGTATTCGTCATCGCCATACTGGCGTATCACCCTGCGTGATGGTATGGGGTGCCATTGGTTACACGTCTCGGTCACCTATTGTTCGCATTGACGGCACTTTGAACAGCGGACGTTACATTTCAGATGTGTTACGACCCGTGACTCTACCCTTCATTCGGTCCTTGCGAAACCCTACATTTCAGCAGGATAATGCACGACCGCATGTTGCAGGTCCTGTACGGGCAGAAAATGTTCGATTACTGCCCTGGCCAGCACATTCTCCAGATCTCTCACCAATTGAAAACATCTGGTCAATGGTGGCCGAGCAACTGGCTCGTCACAATACGCCAGTCACTACTCTTGATGAACTGTGGTATGATGTTGAAGCTGCATGGGCAGCTGTACCTGTACACGCCATCCAAGTTCTGTTTGACCCAATGCCCAGGCGTTATTACGGCCAGAGGTGGTTGTTCTGGGTACTGATTTCTCAGGATCTATTAACCCAAATTGAGTGAAAATGTAATCACATGTCAGTTCTAGTATAATACATTTGTCTAATGAATACCTGTTTATCATCTGCATTTCTTCTTGGTTTAGCAATTTTAATGGACAGTAGTGTGCTAATGCGGTGTTGTTACGTACAACATCCTCAGTCTCCAGTAGACATATCTGCAATTATTCCTGTCACACCCTGTATATCAAGTACATTAATGACACAGAGATTTTGACTGAACAATCTGTAATTCTTTTGAAATATCTGTGACTTTCACACATGTTTGGGGGCAGCTTCTGAGATACACACATCACGTTCGGGTCCAACCCAATACATCTACAAATAAATCAAAGCCATATTACGTTATTTTATCCATGTTGGATCTTGTGAACTCAGAGGCCTCGTCATTCACCAACAAATTACGTTAACTGAAGAACGTCGATGTGGAAAGTGAGGCCAAGTTGGCCGTGTGCAGCCTACAAGCTAAAGAGGGCGCAAAGGGATAGCCCAGTTGTGTTTAAAACCACTCTCTTTCGAAGAACAGCAAAACATTTTGTTACGAATCCTTGTGAAATTGGAGGTGGAATACCCCTCCAACAAGTGCTTCCGTTTTATTATCCTGAGTGTCCTCAACTGTAGAAAGCCCTGTTTTATTTTATACGAAGTAGTAAAGTGTGTCTATGAACTTCCTCTGTGTACCCTGCAAAACAAAGTTAAAGCATTGTTTAAACTATTTGTGCTGTGATTTCTCTACATATGTGTTTTTAAATTTGTTCTAAGCTTTTGGCAGGATCGCAGAGGTAACACCGGTTCCCGTCAGATCACCGAAGTTAAGCGCTGTTGTGCTGGGCTAGCACTTGGATGGGTGACCAACCGGTCTGCCGAGCTACTTGACTGAGAAGAAGCGGCTCCGGTCTCGTAATCTGACATACGACAGATTGACCACATGCCCCTCCATATCCGCATCCGGTGACGCCTGTGGGCTGGGGATGACAAGGCGGCCGGTCGGTACCGTTCGGTCTTCATGGCCTGTTCGGGAAGAGGTTTATTGGCAGGATGGTACAATAAACCCAAGCAAAATTAAAAATTACCAAAAATAGAAATGCCCCCGTAATGGTTCCCTTACAAGCGAAAATACACTCTTTGAACAAAAGTATCCAGATATTTCTGCGTGATGCAGTATTGATCACTACGTATCACGAGAGGGGGATCCACCAGTATAAAACGGGAATATTCACCCTCTGATAAAGCGTCATACATCATTGTTTGTTGACAATAACATTCCTGAAATGGACTAGCCTGCTTAAGTACTGCCCTAGGCCCAATGGAGCTCCTTTGGTATGTGTTGGAAGGTCTTCGCCGCAGGCCCTACCGTCCAACATCCCTACCTTCTCTGGTTTCAGTTGTTGAGGAAAAATTTAATGTCCACTTATTGGTATTTGGAACCAAAAGCCTCGCCGCAGTGGTAACACTGGTTCCCGTCCGATCAGCGCTGTCGGGCTAGGCTAGCGTTTCAATGGGTGACCATCTCGTCTGCCGAGCGCTGTTGGCAAGCGGGATTGACTCAGCCATTGTGAGGCAAACTCAGGAGCTACTTGATTAATAAGTAGCGGCGCCGGTCTCATAACCTGACGTACGGCCGGGAGAGCGGTGTGCTGACCACATGCACCCCCATATCCGCATGCAATGACGCCTGTGGACCTTGGGTGACACGGCGGCCGGTCGGTACCGTTGGGCCTTAGTGGCCTGTTCGGACGGAGTTTACTTTTTATTGGTATTTGGAGACTTTTCATTAAATAGTGTATTTGATCGTGTGGTAGCATTTTGTAGAGATGCTGTAAAACTGTTCTGTGAAAAAGCTGTTTTTATTTAGTATCCATGCATAGCAAGGCGCACGTTTTGATAACTATTGTGGTTTGTGGATTAATTCATAATCGTGTTTGATAGACAGATATTTCTCGTAATCGGCTTCATCAGATAATCACATCCCCAGTTACCCAAAATTACCTTTCCTTTTACTGTCAGAACTGCATCCCAGCATAGCTGAGGTGTTACTAGCTGACTGTGGTTCTAGAGAGTTTCATGTATGTTAAAGTTCTTATTCTGAAACACTGGAAAACGAAGATAAACTGTCATCACAGTTAATTTCTGACAGAAGACGCGCACGCTGATGAGAATAATGCATTTCGTCAACATTTACAAACATCTTTTACTATATGAGGAGGAAAATAGCATAGTTGATGTTTTTATGGTAATGGAAGTAATGAAAAGATTGCTCAGCTGAAAGACCGTCCTCTGGAAGATACAATATCAGTTCTGATGTAACCTCACTATTATCTGTGGGTGATTCTATTTTAATTTTTAATAATTATTTACTTATTAATAGTCCATTACCTTGCTGACTAGAATGTGCCGTTCTAGTCTACATTTATATTTTGTAAGTAAATGAATATGTTCATAAATCTGAAGTGACTATTTTTGCAAAGCTACTGTCGCCATGCCAACCGTTACGGGTACCATCTTGTCTGTCAATAGTTCGTATATTCGGATTTAAATGGCAACTGCCATTTAAATCCGAATATACGTCCACAGTTCAGAACTATTGACAGACATTCAAACGTTGGTCATAATCAGCTACTGCTCTTACTCACTCCTGACGCTTCTTATATTCCTACTCGTATTACGGTCAGTATTACGTACTACTAATACCAATGTAATTTCAGTTGTGATTGTCGACTAAAACTGCTACACATGGAGTGTCAGGGTTCTGATTCTGACAGTGATATGCCGGCCGCTGTGGCCGAGCAGTTCTAGGCGCTTCAGTATGGAACCGCGCGACCGCTACGGTCGCAGGTTCGAATCCTGCCTCGGTCATGAATGTGTGTGATGTCCTTAGGTTGGTTAGATTTAAGTAGTTCTAAGTTCTAGTGGACTGCTGACCTCAGATGTTAAGTCCCATAGTGCAGAGAGTCATTTGAGCCATTTTTTTGAAAGTGGTATCAGGTTAGAACAAAGCATTTTGTCATACCATTAAATAAAACTGAGGATTTCACATGCAAAAATACACTCCTGGAAATGGAAAAAAGAACACATTGACACCAGTGTGTCAGACCCACCATACTTGCTCCGGACACTGCGAGAGGGCTGTACAAGCAATGATCACACGCACGGCACAGCGGACACACCAGGAACCGCGGTGTTGGCCGTCGAATGGCGCTAGCTGCGCAGCATTTGTGCACCGCCGCCGTCAGTGTCAGCCAGTTTGCCGTGGCATACGGAGCTCCATCGCAGTCTTTAACACTGGTAGCATGCCGCGACAGCGTGGACGTGAACCGTGTGTGCAGTTGACGGACTTTGAGCGAGGGCGTATAGTGGGCATGCGGGAGGCCGGGTGGACGTACCGCCGAATTGCTCAACACGTGGGGCGTGAGGTCTCCACAGTACATCGATGTTGTCGCCAGTGGTCGGCGGAAGGTGCACGTGCCCGTCGACCTGGGACCGGACCGCAGCGACGCACGGATGCACGCCAAGACCGTAGGATCCTACACAGTGCCGTAGGGGACCGCACCGCCACTTCCCAGCAAATTAGGGACACTGTTGCTCCTGGGGTATCGGCGAGGACCATTCGCAACCGTCTCCATGAAGCTGGGCTACGGTCCCGCACACCGTTAGGCCGTCTTCCGCTCACGCCCCAACATCGTGCAGCCCGCCTCCAGTGGTGTCGCGACAGGCGTGAATGGAGGGACGAATGGAGACGTGTCATCTTCAGCGATGAGAGTCGCTTCTGCCTTGGTGCCAATGATGGTCGTATGCGTGTTTGGCGCCGTGCAGGTGAGCGCCACAATCAGGACTGCATACGACCGAGGCACACAGGGCCAACACCCGGCATCATGGTGTGGGGAGCGATCTCCTACACTGGCTGTACACCACTGGTGATCGTCGAGGGGACACTGAATAGTGCCACGGTACATCCAAACCGTCATCGAACCCTTGCTGTTCCAACAGGACAATGCACGTCCGCATGTATCCCGTGCCACCCAACGTGCTCTAGAAGGTGTAAGTCAACTACCCTGGCCAGCAAGATCTCCGGATCTGTCCCCCATTGAGCATGTTTGGGACTGGATGAAGCGTCGTCTCACGCGGTCTGCACGTCCAGCACGAACGCTGGTCCAACTGAGGCCCCAGGTGGAAATGGCATGGCAAGCCGTTCCACAGGACTACATCCAGCATCTCTACGATCGTCTCCATGGGAGAACAGCAGCCTGCATTGCTGCGAAAGGTGGATATACACTGTACTAGTGCCGACATTGTGCATGCTCTGTTGCCTGTGTCTATGTGCCTGTGGTTCTGTCAGTGTGATCATGTGATGTATCTGACCCCAGGAATGTGTCAATAAAGTTTCCCGTTCCTGGGACAATGAATTCACGGTGTTCTTATTTCAATTTCCAGGAGTGTATATTCTGATGTGCTGCTTGAGACTTTCTCGAAGTAGTAAATGCTTGAATAGTTCTCGGTCGTTCAGTTGGGTGGTATTGCCTAACCTGCAAAATATTTCTAGAATTCAGCTGCTCGTCGTCTTCAGATGGAAGTGTGGGTAGCTGATGTGGTTCGTCAATTATGTAGTGTCTCGATAAAAAGACGCAGGTGTCAAAACACGTTTTGCCCGGCATAGTGCAGCAACTCGACGTTTCATGGACTCAATAAGCCGATGGAAGTCCCCTGTAGAAATACTGAACCATGCTGCCTCTTTAGCCATGAATAATTGCGAAAGGCTTGCCAGTGCAGGATTTTATGCACAAAGTAACCTGCCATAAATGTTCGACGAGATTCATGTGAGGCAATCTCGGTGGCCATATCATTCGCTCGAATTATCTAGAATGTTCTTCAAACCACCTTGTGGCCCAGAGACATGTCACATTGTCGTCAATAAAAATTCCATCATTATTTGGGAACATGACGACCACGAATGGATGCGAATGGTGTCAAAATAGTCGAACATAACCATTTTCTGTCAATGATTAGCCCATTACATGTAAACACAGCCCACACCATTATTGGAGCCGCCACAACCTTGCACAGTGTCTTGTTGACAACTTGGGTCCACGGCTTCGTGGGGGTCTGAGTCATACTCGAACGCTACCATCAGCTCATACCAACTGAAATCGGGACTCATCTGACCAGACCACCGTTTTTAGTCGTCTAGTGTCCAACCGATATGGTCACAAGGCCTCGAGAGGGGCTGCAGGTGATGTCGTGTTGTTAGCAAAGGCATTCGTGTGGGCCGTGTGCTGTCTTAGCCCATTAACGCCATATTTATCTGCACTGTTCTAACGGTCACGTTGATTGTTCGACCAACATTGATTTCTGAAATTACATCCCGCAGTGTGACGTGTCTGTAATCACTGACAACTCTACGTAAACGCCGTTGCACTCGGTTGTTAAGTGAAGGGCGTCGGACACTATGTTGTCCATGGTGAGAGGTAATGCCTGAAATTTGGTATTCTCGGCACACTTTGACACAGTGGTTCCGGATCATTGAATTTCCTAATGGTTTCCGAAATGTAATGCCCCATGCGTCTATCTCCAACTACCATTCCACGTTCAAAGTCTGTTAATTCCCGTCGGGTGGCCTTGATCACGTCAGAACCCTTTTCACGTGAATCGCCGGAGTACAAATGATAGCTGCACCAATGCTCTGCCGTTTTATATCTTGTCTACGCGATACTGCAGCCATCTGTATATGTACATATCATTATCTCATGACTAATCACCTAAGTCTTTAACCTATTAATAGGTATCCGCCGGCCGGAGTGGCCGATCGGTTCTAGGCGCTTCAGTCCGGAACCGCGATGCTGCTACGGTCGCAGGTTCGAATCCTGCCTCGGGCATGGATGTGTGTGATGTCCTTAGGTTAGTTAGGTTTAAGTAGTTCTAAGTCTAGGGGACTGATGACCTCAGAAGTTAAGTCCCATAGTGCTCAGAACCACTCTCAATAGGTATCCGTTCTCCGCAAATCCAGACCGGAGATGGCTAAGATCTACTGACAAACTGTCTAGTCGAAGTAGCTAGAGTTCTATGAGGCTCGTAGCTCGTATGTACATGTCGGTGTTTTGTTGCATTACATGACACACTGCCAAAAAACGGAACCATCTTCCCTAAACTTGGAGTATCATTTCGATAAGACTTGTATCTAAAACCAACGAGTAATTTCACACGCTTTTCTTACGTATGGTGCAATACGTGTGTGATATACGAATTTTAAATTATTTAGTTGTAAATGCTCCTTTGAATGCAAGAGTGTTTTTTGTACAGACCAATGTCCGTAAATATACTACTCTCCCGGCCATTCGATTTTGCAATGAATAGTCCTAGTTAAGCATTAATTTAAGCAACACGGTTTTAATATGTCAGTCGAATGGCCGCTTGTATTTTGGAGTTTTCTCCTTAACGCTCACGAAATCCTGTTAGTCATAACGTCTAATGTAGGTATATTCCATTATCTGTTAATATTTGACACCTAAGAGAAAGAAGCGAGAGAATTTGGCTGATTTTACGATTTATTCAACATTAAATATTACTACACTGGCCTTCGTTCTTCAAAATTACAACCTAACCAATATGTGTAACCTATAAGAGTCACAAATGTCATTTAACAAAAACCGACTCTACGACATAAACGATCATCTATATGATTAAAATGTCAATGTTCGTTTGTTCAAATTCAAGTATCCCCGAAAGTTTTTGACCGAGTGCTTTAAAATTTTGACACAACGTTGCTTCTAACATAGACGGGCTTTTAGGTACCCAATTCTTTAATAAATGTATATTTTTAATTAATATATGTATGAAGGGAAAATATTGTCACCAAAACAGCGAAAGATCTGAGAAAGTACCTTTCCGATTTACTTCCAATTTTTACACTATGCTGTAATAAAGTTTAAAGACATGAACATTGTATTTTTTTATTTATATATATAAAGAGCGAAACGCTGTTAGCAAACAGAAAAGTTGTGTTTGTGGTTTACTGGTTTATGATTGGAATACTACTACAGAATCTGAATTTGTAATAACAATAAACAAGACTCAAGATAGGTGAGAGGTTGGAATAACAGATGAACAGAGGAATGGGAGGAACTGGGCATAGAAAACGGAGAGGTGGACAGAGAGAGAGGGTGCAGGAGGATATGGGGTTAGAGGGAGGGAGGAGAGGAAGATGGAAAGATAATGGGGCTAGATGTGGTGGATAGTGCGGGGGGAAAAGAAGGTGAGATGGACAGAGACAGGGAAGGGAGAAATGGACAGAGATAGGGGAGAGGAGGAGATTAGGACGCATATCCAATTCCCATATATATTACAAACGTGTAGTTGCTCTTTTCTTTCATTTCCATTTACGCAAACTGAGCCATAGCAAAGCGTGGCGGGGTGGAATAGGTTTCGAAAACAAAAAGATGTTGTAAAAAATAAGTACATAGCAACATTGAGCCAACAAAATATTACAGTCAGGAACCGGTACGTAAGTGTGCTCTGTAACTGGTGTCTGTGATGAACTGCGGAAATGATTCAAACAGTATACTTTGACCAGCAGCGAACATAAAGCACGCCTGACTGCAACAGAAGGATCCCAACAACATTTTATTGCCCCGCTTTGAACACACAGAAGTCGATAGGGCCAAATCGGTCAGTGCCCTTCATAACAGCATAGTGACGCCCCGGTGTTGGCTCGCCGGCCTGCCGACTCTTGTCGAGTGAAAATCCAGCTGGAGACCGTCACGGGCGGCGCGTGTCCGCCACCTCGACCACAGTGATGACCACATCGCCCTCTAAATTAATCAGCGCCTCGCTCGGCAGCGTCTCCGGCAAATTTCAGTTGAATTCAGCTTTGCACGGCCCACGACGACACGTAAGTAACGGTCCGACGAAAGATTTAGACCTTTACGAAAGTGGTTGGTAGTATCTACGACCGGCCGGTGTGGCCGTGCGGTTCTAGGCACTTCAGTCTGGAACCGCGTGACCGCTACGGTCGCAGGCTCGAATCCTGCCTCGGGCATGGATGGGTGTGATGTACTTAAATTAGGCCGGTATTACACTATCAAATTTCTTTGTCCAATATCTTTGTCAAAGATATTTGATGGTGTAATAGGGACTTTGCCAAATGTCGTCCAATATTTGATCAAATCTAGGGCCTTGCTGTAGAGTTGATCAAAGAAATCGCTTGTCTTCTGTTCACTGCAATGTGACATGTTACCACACGGAGTGCTAGCATCACTACAGCATTCTGTCGTCTGTAGTGTTTTTATAAACATTGCCGGTAAATACAATTGGTGTGTGCCGACAACTACAAAATTAATAGAGATGTATGAAGCTGATGAGGCGCTTTACAACATGAGGCACCCTGAATACAAAAATAGATTAAGAAGATTGGAGACCTGACGTGACCTAACCTAACCTAACATAACCCACTCTTGTAGCAAGGAATCGGAGTGTTCAGTGAGCCTGTCTTCTGAAGATGTAGCAGTTCTTGAGTGAATATTGTGCTTTGTGACATGACGATACACTTCACTGAGCACATACAGAAATGTATGCTCATCCATTCTTAAGTAATTAATGTACGACTTGACGTCTTCCACTGTAAGCTTACGTAACAAGTTTTGTTGAATGCTTTTATCGTGTCGTCGTAAAACCCACGGCTTCACCCAGATTAGATTAGTTTTTCGTTACATAGGTCCGTGCTGAGGAGACCCTCGTGGATGTGGAACACATCAATTTTTTTTAAGCTGAAATAACAATACTAATAGTATGAATAAATACATCATTTGTTTCTATTAAAAATTTCGTCAATGGAGTAGAAGGAGTTGGTCACTAGTAAGTCTTTCAGGATTCTTTTAAACTGATCTTCATTTGTAACTAAATTTTTTATGTTTGCTGGCAAGTTATTGAAGATGAGTGTTCCTGAGTAGCTGACCCCTTTTTGAACTAAAGTAAGTGCTTTTGAGTCCTTGTGCAGATCATTTTTGTTTCTGGTATTGTATGTATGAACTGAGTTGATTGTTGGAAAAAGAGATATATTATTTAGGACAAATTTCATTAAGGAGTAAATATACTGAGAGGCAGTAGTTAGTATACCCAGTTCTTTGAAGAGGTTTCTGCAGGGCGTCCGTGAATTTACTCTTCAAATAATACGTATTACACGCTTTAGGACTCTGAAAACTTTTGTTTGGCTTTACGATTTACCCCAAAATATTATACCATACGACATTATGGAATAAAAGTAGGCAAGGTACGCAAGCTTTTTCATTTTTATGTTGCCTATGTCTGCTAACACTCGAATTGCAAATACAGATTTGTTAAGGCGCTTCTGTGGTGTGCTCATCCCAACTGAATTTATTATCAAGTTGTAATCCCAGGAATTAAGACTGACAACCTTGTATGTATGGTTCCTTTTTTTCCCCCCCACATCTTTTCCGCATGTGCACACAATGTAATTGCGGTAAGTGCAACTGCTGCGGTTAATAACAAGTTGTTGTCAGCCATCTTAAACTTTGACGAAAAATTTGATGACAGTGTAATACCCCTTCTAGCGCTACGTCAAAGATCTTTGTCAAATATATTTGACGGAATATTTGATCACATCTTTGATCAAATCTTTGACAAAGAAATTTGATAGTGTAACACCGGCCTTAGTTAGGTTTAAGTAGTTTTAAGCTCTAGGCGACTGATGACCACAGATGTTAAGTCCCATAGAGCTCAGAGCCATTTGAACTTTTAGTATCTACGTTTCCTACGGCAGCTTTGTTCTTTGCCTTTTTAGAGACCAACAAATGTAATAAATTCGCAGTCATGAGGAGGAGCGGGAGGAGGAGGAGTACTCAATTTCTTCCGACAACGTTACGTTGTGCTTCCCCTCTATGGTCTATCTTCATAAATTGTGCACAAACTCAGCAGGAAATACAAACAATTCAATCTGTCCCTATCGAAACTAAAAATTCAACTTATTGTTACATAAATGACTAACAGTACTGTGATGTGTGAAATTCTTATGATAATGCACCCATGGCAGCTTGAATACAAATAAAATATTTCTGTTTAAGAACATCCACATTAGAACTTGATCTTTTAGGGTAATTTATTTTTGTGAAATTAGTGTTTTCTTAAAGTTTCAATTAATTAAAAAAATAGTTCAAATGGCTCTGAGCACTATGGGACTTAACTTCTGAGTTCATCAGTCCCCTAGAAATTAGAACTACTTAAACCTAATTAACCTAAGGACATCACATCAACCTAAGGACATCCTGCCCGAGGCAGGATTCGAACCTGCGACCGTAGCGGTCGCGCGGTTCCATACTGTAGCGCCTAGAACCACTCGGCCACGCGGGCCGACTCAATTAATTAAGTGAAATGGACGCTGGATTGGTTATTATTCTGTTGGTGCGTAAGTTCGTAGCGTTTTTGTTTTGCGTGTTGGTATTCCGGTTACTATGGGTTTATTTATCTATCGTATTTTTTATTTATACACTCCTGGAAATTGAAATAAGAACACCGTGAATTCATTGTCCCAGGAAGGGGAAACTTTATTGACACATTCCTGGGGTCAGATACATCACATGATCACACTGACAGAACCACAGGCACATAGACACAGGCAACAGAGCATGCACAATGTCGGCACTAGTACAGTGTATATCCACCTTTCGCAGCAATGCAGGCTGCTGTTCTCCCATGGAGACGATCGTAGAGATGCTGGATGTAGTCCTGTGGAACGGCTTGCCATGCCATTTCCACCTGGCGCCTCAGTTGGACCAGCGTTCGTGCTGGACGTGCAGACCGCGTGAGACGACGCTTCATCCAGTCCCAAACATGCTCAATGGGGAACAGATCCGGAGATCTTGCTGGCCAGGGTAGTTGACTTACACCTTCTAGAGCACGTTGGGTGGCACGGGATACATGCGGACGTGCATTGTCCTGTTGGAACAGCAAGTTCCCTTGCCGGTCTAGGAATGGTAGAACGATGGGTTCGATGACGGTTTGGATGTACCGTGCACTATTCAGTGTCCCCTCGACGATCACCAGTGGTGTACAGCCAGTGTAGGAGATCGCTCCCCACACCATGATGCCGGGTGTTGGCCGTGTGTGCCTCGGTCGTATGCAGTCCTGATTGTGGCGCTCACCTGCACGGCGCCAAACACGCATACGACCATCATTGGCACCAAGGCAGAAGCGACTCTCATCGCTGAAGATGACACGTCTCCATTCGTCCCTCCATTCACACCTGTCGCGACACCACTGGAGGCGGGCTGCACGATGTTGGGGCGTGAGCGGAAGACGGCCTAACGGTGTGCGGGACCGTAGCCCAGCTTCATGGAGACGGTTGCGAATGGTCCTCGCCGATACCCCAGGAGCAACAGTGTCCCTAATTTGCTGGGAAGTGGCGGTGCGGTCCCCTACGGCACTGCGTAGGATCCTACGGTCTTGGCGTGCATCCGTGCATCGCTGCGGTCCAGTCCCAGGTCGACGGGCACGTGCACCTTCCGCCGACCACTGGCGACAACATCGAAGTACTGTGGAGACCTCACGCCCCACGTGTTGAGCAATTCGGCGGTACGTCCACCAGGCATCCCGCATGCCCACTATACGCCCTCGCTCAAAGTCCGTCAACTGCACATACGGTTCACGTCCACGCTGTCGCGGCATGCTACCAGTGTTAAAGACTGCGATGGAGCTCCGTATGCCACGGCAAACTAGCTGACACTGACGGCGGCGGTGCACAAATGCTGCGCAGCTAGCGCCATTCGACGGCCAACACCGCGGTTCCTGGTGTGTCCGCTGTGCCGTGCGTGTGATCATTGCTTGTACAGCCCTCTCGCAGTGTCCGGAGCAAGTATGGTGGGTCTGACACACCGGTGTCAATGTGTTCTTTTTTCCATTTCCAGGAGTGTAGTTCAACGTTGTTGTTTTAGCTTATATATTGTGATTTTGTCATTTAGAGATAGTGGGTGGAGCTATAGACCCAAGATGAATGAGTGCTAAGTGGAAAAATCAGTACATTTACGACCTATTCTTGTGTTTGAGTTTAATAGAAGGGTCACAGCAGCGGAGACAGCCAGAAACATTAGCGCCGCGTATGAGAATAATGCCATTGGACAGAGCACGGCAAGAAAATGGTTTTCTCATTTTAAGGAAGATAGTTTTGACATCAGTGACTCTCTACATTCAGGAAGACCTTCAAGGTTTGATTAAGATTGTTTAAACGGCTTAATGCACAGCGATCAACGTCAGTGTACCCGGTAACTGGCAGATGTGGTGAACTGTGATCATTCCACCACGGTGTGCACGCAATTGGCTCGTGAACAACACCGGCCCTTCGTATCTTACATCGTTACTGCTGAGGCGAAGTGGTGTCTTTTTGCTAACAGCAGGAGAAGAAAGGAGTGGTTGAGCCCAAACGTGGCAGCAACTCCCCGTACAACGACCTACGCGCATCCACAAAAGATAATGTTATACATCTCATCCCATCAGCAACGTAGCTGCAGAAGCACTAGCTAAAGGACTAAACTTTGCCGTCACACCTGAGCGGATTCCCATGGAAGAAATAATCGAATCCGTGGAAACAGCACTGCGGCACACATCTGAGATAGAAGCTGAGAAAATTACACAGGAAACCGTTCGAGTTCTACCACCTGCCAAGCCACAGAAACACATCCTTAACAGAGAGGAAAGAGCAGCTATCAGGGAACTGAAGAACAACGACGAAATTACCGAGCGAGGTGGCGCAGTGGTTCGACACTGGACTCGCATTCGGGAAGACGACGGTTCAATCCCGCGTCCGGCCATCCTGATTTAGGTTTTCCGTGATTTCCCTAAATCACTCCAGGCAAATGCCGGGATGGTTCCTCTGAAAGGGCACGGCCGACTTCCTTCCCCATCCTTCCCTAATCCGATGAGACCGATGACCACGCTGTCTGGTCTCCTTCCCCAAAACCAACCAGCCAACCAACGACGAAATTGTGATATTAACAGCAGACAAAGGCAATGCTACTGTCGTGTTAGACACCTTGCAGTACGAAGACAAGATGAAAGAATTATTAAATGATCCCATCTACAAAGAATTAAGGGCGGACCATACGGCGAAGATAATTCGAAAGACGCAGGACGCGATTAAGGACTCGGGAATTGACGTTGACACAGCAAAGGATCTTATTTTCAGAGTACTAGTCACTCCTAGAATTTACGGTGTTCCAAAGATACATAAGGAAAGTTGTCATTTGAGGCCGATAGTGAATGGGATCAATTCGCCTACTTACAATTTGGCAAAGTACCAAGCCTGCAAACTAAGACGTCTAGTTGGCAAGACGGACTCTTATGTGAAGAACTTGACACACTTTATAGAACGCCTAAAGGGAGAAACAATTTTACCTACGGACATCATGGTCAGCTTTGACGTGAAATCACTATTTTCGAACGTGCCAGTAGATGAAACTATCCACATCTTTCAGTAGCGTCTCCCGCCAGACATATGCGACCTGGTTGAGTTGTGCCTGACTTCAACATACTTAAAATGTCAAGGAAAATACTACGAGCAGACAGACGGAGTAGCAATGGGGTCTCCCCTATCTCCGCTGGCAGCCGACATATTCATGGAAGCCTTTGAAGCAACGACCCTCGGTTCAGCTCCTTTACGCCCACGTTGCTGGTTCAGATACGTGGACGACACGTTCGCTATATTGCCTCATCGTGAAACGGAGCTACACAAGTTTCACGAATATTTGAACAATATGCACGGGAAGATACAGTTCACGCTGGAAGTAGAAAAGAATGGTGCTATCCCATTTCTAGACGTCGAAGTGTACAGGAGAACGGAGGGCACACTGGGGCACAGACTATATCGCAAGCCTACACATACAGACAGGTATCTGCACGCCCAATCCTACCACCACCCAGCGCGGAAGAACTCTGTCATCCGCTCTTTGGCAATCCGTGTGCAGCGCCTAAGTGATGCTCATAACATCACACCTGAGCTTAAAAGGTTACGCACAACGTTTCTAGCCAATGGCTACAGCCATAAGTCGATAAAAACAGCCTTGTCGACGAACACAAGCAAGAACGATAAGCAAGAAATAGACAAACTGCAGCCAACAGTGCGCTTACCTTACGTGAAAAACATTACTGACCGAATAGGCAAACACCTTCGCCGCGTTGGGGTGCAGCCTGTCTTCTACAGTGGTCGTAGGATTCAGGACGTGCTAGGCTCCACTAAGGACAAGGTGGATGCATTACACACTGCAGGCGTTTACAAGGTGGAATGCGAATGTGGAGAGGCATACATCGGCGAGACTGGTAGGCCAATAGCAACGCGCATTCGGGAATACGAGCGTTATATTCGTCTAAGGCAACACAACAAATCCGTAGTGGCAGAACATCACCAAGACTGCGGAAAAGAAATAAAATTCAGTGAAATCTGTGTGTTGCCCAAGCAGCCAATTATGACGAAACGCAAAATCAGAGAGGCCATCGAAATACTCAAACACCCTAACAACATGAGCAGGAAGGATGAACTCAGGCTTGCCCCATCTTGTTTGCCAGCAATCAGAGACCAACGGACCGCACTGTCAACACGAGGCACGAGCACTACCGGCGAGTAACTGCCGCCGCGCGGCCGATGTCCAGCAGTTGGCAAACAGCAGCAAACTTCTCATTCGACGGTGACCACCAATCACGGTACATAACACAAGAGCCAATAGACAACGGAGGTCACGTTCTCCCTCCGCCGCAATAACCTATTAAAATAAAGTTCCCTCTCCTTCTTCCTTAAGTGACCAATGAAACCAACTACCTTTTAAAATTATGACGTAATGGCATGGGCAGCGAACACTAACAACAAAATGTAAGGAACACTGCATAGCCTGAACGCCCCAGTAGACCCTGAAGAAGGCCGCTGCAATCGTGGCCGAAAATGTTGGATTTTCTACAGCAGCAGTAGTTTTTACATTATGACGCGGTACCAAACCCAGAAAACTTTTATATCGACTGTCGAATGTTATACACCTCGAGGAACAGTGACGGCGTGGTACATTACGAATTGCTTCCCCAAAGCGTAACCATCACTGCTCGCATTTACTGTCAGCAACCTAAACGTCTTGCAGACGCAATCCAAGAATAACGACCAGGAAGATGGCATGAAGTGATGTTACTCCAACATAACGCCCGCCCGCATTCTGCCAGACTGACATAAAACACTATACAGGATTTGGGTAGGAAAGTCATTCGGCACCCACCTTATTCACTTGATCTTGCTTGCTCAGATTTTCACCCCTCCAGAACTCTATCAGACCGCCTTCAAGTAACTTCGTTTCCGGATGACAATTCGCTCCGAACATGACACGACAAGCTCTTAGCCTCAAAACCACGTGATTTCTAAAGTCGCGGAATCGAAGAGTTACCTCAGCGTTGGCAAACTGTTGTAAATTTTGGAGGACAATATATTTGCCTGATGAGTGAAGTTTTTGTTATCACCTCTTATACGTACTTACGGAAAAAAAGCTGCGAACTTTTGCACCAACTCAATACATGGCTTGGAAAGAAATGGGAATGGTATATTAGTCACAAATTACCATTTTCAAATAAGTGTATTAAACCATGCGAAATGACCATGATCAACATAAAAGACTTATAAGGGGATCCTCCATACTGTAAATCATGGATTTTGATGCACTTCAAATATGTTGTAGAGGCAATTACCCTTACCTGGCTATCCGGTTTTTTAGCGACGGCCCTTGGTTTTAGAGAAAATTGATCTTGAAGTTCATTTCGCGATTTGTATACCTGTAACGTTACACATGTTTCCAGCGAGTCAGCGTAGCCCAGCGATAGCCGGCACGGTAGCTCAGCGTGTTCGGTCAGATGGTTCGCAGCCCTCTGTAATAAAAAAAACTGAGTTAATTGATCAACAACGAACTTAAACGGATGTTTTACGACGTCCACCCCGAGCTGATGCAATAAACGAAAGCGAACAAAATGAGATTAAAAAAAAAGGTTCACAGTTGCCGCGATGGAGGTACCGTGTTCGGATCCTGCTCGTGTACATTTTTTTTATAAAATCGAGCAAATTTTTCAATTTTTTATTTCTTTCCAAATATTCATTCCGTATGCGGTTCGCATCATATTCTACCAATTCATCTTCTTCGTTGAAATCTATCAATTCATCGTGAGTAATGATCTGTCTTTCGCCCAATTGCAACGGAATTGCCAGAGATAACGCTATGCGGTGTATTCGTTACGAGATTCAAATCGCCGAGTAGATATTAGGCGTATTTAATGGCATTTGTGATTTCGTCTTTTGATTATTCGTTCAATTCCTCTACTTGTGGATCTTCTTCTGGCTGCACTACTGCAGAAAAACTTGGTTCTTCCATTTCACAGAATTTTTCTAACACACGGCACTAGCGACGCTTTTTGAGCAACTGACGCTGTAGTTTGATGCGAACGTAAAGGAATGCAACTCGCATCCTCATTGTCCTAGGAACTGGGGTTCCCGTTACGGCTAATGGTATTCATGGGAGAGGGCACGATAATGGGCGGAGATCGATTTTAGGTAATACAAGAAGCAACTGCTGTATGAACATTTGGAACTCCAACTGCGAACCACAAACGGAATGAATATTTGAAAAAATTAATAACTGAATATATCTTTATTAAATGGTTCAAATGGCTCTTAGCACTATGGGACTTAACATTTGAGGTCATCAGTCCCCTAGAACTTAGAACTACGTAAACCTAACTAACCTAAGGACATCACACACATCCATGCCCGAGGCAGGATTCGAACTTGCGACCGTAGCGGTCGCGCGGTTCCAGACTCTAGCGCCTTTAACCGCTTGGCCAACCAGCACGGTTCCGGACTAATGCGCCTAGAACCTTTCGGCCACCGCGGCCGGCAATATGTCTTTATAATTTCGCGCACCTTACACTGTTAGTTGATATTCTTTGAAATAAAATTGAAAAATTCCGTCGATTTTGAAAAAAACAAAAAATGTACACGAGCAGGGTTTGTACACGGTACGTTTAGCGCGCTAGCTTCGAAAACTTACCGCTGTGCTACCCCGACTTGCTCGGAATATGTGTGATGTTACAGGTATACACAACACGCAATGAATTCAAAATCGATTTTCTCAGAAACCAAGGCCCATCGCTAAAAAACCGGGTAGCCAGGTACTCAGGGTAAGTGCCTCTACAACAAACTTGAAGAGCATCAAAATCCGTGATTTACAGTATGGAGGGTCCCCTTGTTAGAATAAAATTATTCACTGGCTCATAACTGACCAAAATTCTCAAAGGGTACTTCCCCCGGGGCACATTAGACACGCTTGTGGTATGAAATACAAATTCTGGCTTACAGAGGGAAAGGGCTGATGGCAAGCAGAGGGCTGCAGTCTTCCAGAACTGGGTGGACTGCGGCGCAGTTACAGTGCCGCGTGTCCCTTCTAACACGGCAAGGCGTGCCGAATGTCACGCCACCACTCCCGCAACAGCCCCAGAGACGGTATCTTACCAAAGCAGCAGTGTCAGACATTAGAAAGGATATCATACCGAAGCAGCAGTGGCTTGTGAGGCAGACTGACTCCTCTGGGACGCTAACAGAAGAGCAAAAAAACAGTTCAGATGGCCTTAAGCACTATGAGACTTAACATCTGAGCTCGTCGGTCCCCTAGACTTACAAGGGGAGGCCGCCAATTGTGAATTTCAGATTCGATTCATACTGCCCATAATAGAAGCTTATGGCCAGAGGTGTAATGTGGCAAAGCACCAAGATGCACTTCTCAGCCGTTGTCGAGAAAATCGACAGTTAAAAGAAACCGTTGCGGTGAAATACTCTCTACGATTAATGTTGTTCTGCAGCGTCGTGGCGCAGCGGTAAGCGCTCGGGTTCGTAATCCGAAGGTCGCCGGATCGAATCTCGCGCCATGCAACTTTTTTTATTATTTGTTTTTTTGTAATTCAAATGTACATATATAAGTCCCGGTAATCAGTTGCAACAATTATGCATATAATAAGTTGTTGAAAGTCGTTTGTCGTGGAAAAATAATGCTTGAAATAAAACACAACATCACAAATAATATTCAAGTGGATACAATTTATTGATAAGTTCGGTATACACTCCCACATAATTAACAATTAGTGACCAGAAATAGCTGAAGTATCGCACGAACCAGAGTGACAGTTATCATAGAAACATGGGAAGCAGGAAACAGCACGACATCGAGCACATCTGATAAACGATGCGTTTTTACAAGAATAATAGTTTTTTTAAATTATCTCTTGGGAAACACACCTGATTGACATTCTGAAAAATTGTTCTATCGTTCGTCAGGTTTGATGCATACCACGCGTATCGTATCATATCGGCAATAATCGGAGAAGACAATTGGTGGTGGACGATGGATTGGATTTTTATACAATCGTCTCTGGAGTTGTCACGGTTTCGCTCGATTAAAAAAGCACAATTTTGAAGGCGCTTGATCAAATTTTTTACCTGCCGGTAAAAATACGTCACACGGTCGGACGAGAGGAGTGCACTTTGGAGGAATGACTTTTATAGTACACGTTGGTAACTTTTTATCGTCCTGGAACATCTCATCGTATAACGCCGAGTTCGTTAGCCCACCCCAAGAGTCGATCAGAAGGAGAAATTCTTTCTTTTGTACGTATGGTTGCAAAGCATTACGCAAGAAGTCCATGAACAAACCCGTTGTTAGTTTACCGGATTTGGAGGATGTAATAACAACGTTGGTATACTTCTTGGCGTACTCGTCGACTGTCTTCTGTACTCTGGGTACAAACGTACCTGTGGACTCTTGGAGGCATACGAAAACAAGAGGCAAGACTCGTCCAGACATCGTGATTGAATATTGTGCCGTATACGAATGCATCACCTTGTTCATGTCGTGTCGGGTTACCAGGACAGTCTTTGACCGTTTTTCGGCGATAGTTCTGTTGAACGTGGACTGGTACTGGCACCCTGACAAACAAAATACAAAAATATAAAAATATCGTTTATATAAGAAATACAATAAATGTGTGTTGTCTATCATATATCAGATTATCATATTTTATCATCATGTCATATGACATTTGTGAACAGCTCTTTACGTACCTGTTTGATCAGTATTAATTATGAAATATTTGTCGAAGTTACTTATCAACGTTCGCGTCTGGATCCGAAATGTGTCCGCTGCGGCCAAAATTTCGTCTTGGGTTGCCGTCTCTTTCCGGGAAACAAATTTTGTGATTTTCCGTTGCCGAATCCCATGCTTCTTTTTAAATTTGGTGACCCATATTTTTGAAGCTTTGAAGTTGAAATCTGGGAACTGATTTGCAGTGCCCAAGGCCCACTGCTACAGGTTTCTGGTAGAAACTTGCTGGAAGTTTTGTCGAGCTTCTACGAAGCGATCATGCACCCATGAATCGATGGTACAATATTTATCAAATTTGCTACCGCCACGATTGATTTGCTCTTCCCACCTGGATAAATAGCCCATATTTGTCAAACGCGACCACCCCTTTTTTTTCAAAGTTTTCAGACTCCAGCCTGGATGTTCTTTGGCCAGATTGACAGCTCTAGTTTTGTAATCCAGAGAAATGTAGTCATACCCTTTTTTTTCTTCTCGTCCGGCTCGTATTCGTCTGATGATTCGTTGGCAATGGGACTCGTTTCACCGTCTTCGTAGGCATTATTATCGTCGATTTCATTAATGTCTATCAGTTCCTCATCATGAACGATGGTTTTTTCGGCGTGCATTTGCAGCGTATTTTGGAACATTTCTTCCCCAATTACCATGGCTTCTTCGTTGATTGATGATGACGGTTCTGCTGCGATGCGATTACTGTTATGAAGGAGGCTTTCAAAATACATCAACGCATGTTTCAATTGTTGTTTCGCCACTTCACTGTGTATAGAATCTTCTTCGATCACACCACTTTCATGCGAAGGGCCCGGATCGCTCTCCAATTGTACCGCCTCCATTTTTCCGTTTGTTTAACAAGGTGTACCAAAGCTCTCACGTACGCACTGGTTTTCGACGATGTTATAAGTTGCCGGCCGCGGTGGTCTAGCGGTTCTAGGCGCGCAGTCCGGAACCGCGCGACTGCTACGGTCGCAGGTTCGAATCCTGCCTCGGGCATGGATGTGTGTGATGTCCTTAGGTTAGTTAGGTTTAAGTAGTTCTAAGTTCTAGGGGACTGATGACCCCAGTAGTTAAGTCCCATAGTGCTCAGAGCCATTTGAACCATTTTTGTTATAAGTTGCGCTAGGGACCGTATCTACCTTCTTTCGAAGTTAGCAGGCAACTACGCTGTTATGCGGCGGTTCGTTTCGGCCCATTCAATATCTGTCCAAAAAAATGGTGCAAATGGCTCTGAGCACTATGGGAATTAACTGCTGTGGTCATCAGTCCCCTAGAACTTAGAACTACTTAAACCTAACTAACCTAAGGACATCACACACATCCATGCCCGAGGCAGGATTCGAACCTGCGACCGTAGCGGTCGCGCGGTTCCAGACTGTAGCGCCTAGAACCACTCGGCCACACCGGCCGGCTCAACATCTGTCCTTAAAGTGTAACGAGCGAGTAACGGAGTTTATATTTCATACCTGCCACAGCAAATTTGTGTTCGTGGGGTCTCTATTCGAATTCGAACGTTTGACTTACACTATACGTATTCGTTTCGGAATATCGTTTCTACGTCTTCCGTTAACTATACGTGGTAAACATTCTGAAGACAATTAATAACATTTGTGGAATACAACTTTGTTTGCGGAAAAAGATAATTATGTTCGAAGTTGCCAGTTTTTCCACGACAAACGACTTTCAACAACTTATTATATGCATAATTGTTGCAACCGATTACCGGGAATTTTATTTATATATATATATATATATATATATATATATATATATATATATATATATATATATATATTTGAATTGCAAGAAACAAATAATAAAAAAAAGTTGCATGGCGCGAGATTCGATCCGGCGACCTTCGGATTACGAACCCGAGCACTTACCGCTGTGCCACGACGCTGCAGAAAATCATTAATCGTAGAGAGTATTTCACCGCAACGGTTTCTTTTAACTGTCGATTTTCTCGACAACGGCTGAGAAGTGCATCTTCGTGCTTTGCCACATTACACCTCTGGCCATAAGCTTTTATTATGGGCAGTATGAATCGAATCTGAATTTCACAATTGGCTGCCTCCCCTTGTTAGAGCTACGTAAACCTAACTAACCTAAGAACATCACACACATCCATGCCGAGGCAGGATTCCAACCTGCGACCGTAGCAGCCGCGTGGTTCCGAACTGAACCACCTAGAACCACTCGACCACAGCGGCCGGTACAGACGAGCATTCTTTGTGCCAATTGCTCTTCTCCAAGACCATGACAGAAGAGCCCATTCTCGCAAAGTGTTCTTCCGCTCTTGCTCTTCTATCCTGTCCGACTTTCGTAGGTTCTCCAATTAATAACTTTACTAACTTTTAGGTTGCAGTAAATTATTTGGGAATCTCTTTGCTTGACTGACAAACAAAGTCGACAAAGACACGTGTTGGGATTGGAAGTTCCATGTTGCCTGTCATGTGCTTCTGGCCATGAGAAAGTTCCCACTGCAATAGGGAATGCTGCTGTCGTTGGTCTGTATCTCAAGGCTTTTATGCGATTATGAAAACGTTTGTGGGTTCGGGGGTGCCATACTGAACGCCATTCACGACCTCAACGGCTAAAAACGCCTAGAGCCAGAGAGGACAAATTGTCCTCTCGGTCATGTAGGACCATACCGTTAAATAATGTGCACTGAGTCAAGAAATGTGCTTTGTTTGCAGGTAGACGAATATCCACACGAAGAGTAAGACTACGTTTGTAGGCTCCTGTCTGCGTGTCTACTGTTGCTGCGGCGCCTTCTTACATGGCAACAGAGGTAGGTGCGCCGAAAATGGACGGCCCAATGACAATGTGCACAAGAGTGGCACCACGTCGTCTTTGCAGACAAGTGCTTATTCTGCATACAGGAGCACGACGAAAGTATCTGTAAGTTCTGTGGAAGGAGGCTCAGAGGACAACAAACATTACCAGTTTATATATATGTCCGAAAGAACAGATACCATCTTCATATATAAGGCTCACCGGCCATTTGACCATCTTCTTCTGTGCGGATGCACAGACAGTGCCCGAACTCTTACGGGAATCAGCGGTAAAGCCGCGAGTAATGAGTATGATGGGCAAGGGCACTATGAATATAGATTGGGACAATAAGTTGCGAATGTGGGTCTCACTGGAGGCGTGCCAGAGGTAAGTCCCTGCAGTCGCACTGTTATCTGTGTCCTCGGTGGCTCAGATGGCTAGCCGACAAGGTAGCTCAGCGTGTTCGGTCAGAATGTTAGCTAGCCTCTGTAACAAAAAACTGAGTGAACGCATCAGCGAACAATCTGAACGGGTGTCATCGGACTTCCGCCCAGAACGAATTCAACGAACAATATGGAACAAAATGAGACCACAAAAAAAAAATGATGGATAGAACGTCTGCCATGCAAGCAAGCAAGAGATCCCGGGTTCGAGTCCCGGTCGGGGCACACATTTTTCAACTGTCCCTGTTGACTTATATCAACGCCTGTATGCAGCTAGGGGTATTCATTTCATTGTAATTACCAGATTACATATCCCATTGTTATACGAGCTTAGAAGGGAGGATGATTATTGCTACAACAATCGGTTTTCTGTTACACTGCTTATTTTCATCTCCATTTGAACCTGATTATTAAAACCCCTGAAAACAACCGATTTCTGAAATAACGGATTTTCGATTGTTTTTTTGTTGCTGTTAATTCCAACAACAAACGTGCACATCGCACAAAGGCTGAAAAATTGTACGACTCTCTCAGACTTCTGCGCTACAAATTTCAAGACAAACAGTATTAAAATATCAAATAAAATAGGTAAATGAAAGGAAACATGGTCCGTCAACCGTTCGCTGCATGTCTCGAAAAGTAATGAGGGTTTGAATACTGCAAAAAGTTCTTCAAATTTTTCAAATCCCTGTTAAAAAAATTACATTCTAATCCAGGATCATACCATTATTTAGACATTACGAATAGTCAGTGCTAAAGGGTGTAATCTAAGATTGGACAACTCTATTTTTCATGTTACGTTGTCCATTTCTAACAAGGGAACCTCCCCATCGAATCCTCCTCAGATTTAGTTGTAAGTTGGCACAGTGGATAGGCCTTGAAAAACTGAACACAGATCAATCGAGAAAACAGGAAGAAGTTGTGTGTAACTATGAAAAAAATAAGCAAAATATACAAACTTAGTTGTCTATGCGCAAGATAAGCAACATCAAGGATATTGTGACAGGAGCGCCGTGCTCACGTGGTTAGCGTGAGCAGCTACGGAACGAGAGGTCCTTGGTTCAAGTCTGCCCTCGAGAGAGAAGTTTAATTTTTTTATTTTCAGACATTTATTATCTGTCCGTCCGTCCGTGCGATGCGAGGTAACTGCGCCGTAGTATGGGGACGCTACACCTAAACAGGCATCGAAGCACACAACGTCAGTCGACTACAGCGCACGGAAGAGAGAGTATTCCTGCTAACGAGGCTCCCTGGCTGGCAGTTGACTGTTCGCTACTTTGGACGAGAGAGCATTAAATACGTGAGATGTATTCCGTGGGCAATATGAATCCAGCAAATGTAGCTCGTGACTTCAATAACAAGGTCAAGGAATATTTTCCGAACTGTAAGGAATCGGAAAGTTCCTTAAGGGATCGAACGATTGTCGAACATTTGTATGATTATTTCCTACATTTGTTGATAAACAGTACGTGTGGTGATGACGATACCTTGCACGTCCTTTCGTCTACTAATCGCACGGTTTTGCGGTGTGGTCGCAAAACACAGACACTAAACTTATTACAGTGAACAGAGACGTCAATGAACGAACGGACAGATCATAACTTTGCGAAAATAAAGTAAACTTCTCACTCGAGGGAAGACTTGAACCAAGGACCTCTCGTTCCGCAACTGCTCACGCTAACCACGGGACCACGGCGCTCCTGAGCTACCACTATCCTTGATGTTGCCTATCTTGCGCATGGACTACTCAGTTTGTATATTTTGCTTATTTTTTTTTCATAGTTCCACACAACTTCTTTCTGTTTCCTCGATTGATCTCTGTTCAGTTTTTCAAGGCCAATCCACTGAGCCAACTTATAACTAAATCTAAGGGGGGTGCGATGGGGAGGTTCCCTTGTAAGGCATGTAAGCAGATAACAGGATATTACGTAGACACTGGCAGTAGAACATCTAATTTCTGTTTTTAGTGTAGTGAAATAATATCTTTACTTTTTAACGTAATTTCAATATAACTAGTTTTTTACGAAAAAACCAAAAATTCTCTCTGAAAAATTCAAATAATTAGTTAGATGATGGGCGAAACCAGGAACGATCAGTTACATGACAACAGCTAAAATTTCAGTAGTGAATTAATCCAATGGTAAATATTTATTTTCCATGAAACTTTTTTCATATCAGCGCACACTCCGCTGCAGAGTGAAAATATCATTTATTGTCCAATTTGTTCATAAGTACTTGTTGTACAGTCTGTTGATTTATAAGTTGACTCCTTTCATCAGGAATAATATGATTCAAAGCCGATATCAGTCTTTTAGAAGCCACAGAACACCCTGCCAAACTCGTTTCTTAAGAAAAGTTTTATTTAAAATCAAAAATTTTTGCACCATTGCTGTGTCAGATTGATACATCGGTTTTGTATCCGGTTATTAGTAAAAAAGAAAAAGTAGCTATAATTACCGATTCCTAGCAAATAGCGAAAAATAGTGGTTATTGGGGACTAAAATACCAGTATCGGTTTTGATCGGTCGATTTTTCCCATACCTGGAGCTTAGCACTGTTATGGTGGTTTGAGGTGTCGTTGGGTACACAGGACGACCGCTCTATGCCCATATCTAGTAATCTGGACATCAGGCTTTGCATTTCTGACATGCTTACGCCAGCGACTGTATCCTTTGAGGCCTCGGCGACGTCATCTTTCAGCAACATAACGCAAGACTGCTACTAGTAGTTCTCCTGTTATCCTCAATTCAGAGGGTCTTCGACGACTTCACTAGGAGTACTTTCTCCGGATCTCTCACTCATTGGAAACATCTGGCCACGGGTTGTCGAAACACTTTCACGCCATCTGTCGCCAACCGCTACGATTGACGACCTCTTGCAGAGCTGAAGCAGTGTCGAATGCCGTAATCGTCTATGCCGCCTGAGCTCATTTCGACGCGGTGCGCAGCCAGGTTAAGGCTATTGTTGTTGCCACACGTGCCACCTCTGTGTATTTAATTTCGCAGCCCGTACATCCGTAAACCACCAGTAAATTGAATCACGTATTCTTCCTGCTGGACTACGAACGTCCAACCAATGAAATCTCGTTATACGAGTACAATGTATTCATGGTACTGCAATTTTAACGGTGAGCAGCGTCGCAACCCCTCCAAGTCGTAGTGAGCCTCAGGTCGTAAGTTGGGGTACCGCAGGTGTAGAATGCCGCGACCGTTCCGACGCTCGACGGGAGGGCAATCAGAGCCTTAAAAATGCAGATTGATTGCCAGCGTGGTCGGGAGGTGGGCGCTAAGTTAATTTGTACGGGCTGGAACGTCCGCTGTGAGATTTCCGCAGTCGACGGCCCCCGTTTCGTTTACCGCTCCTCTGTGGGCCGAGCTCTGCCGGACGTATTAATATGCATTGGCCGCCACTGAACTCGTTTGCAAGGCAGCGCAAGGGAGCCTCCGACACTCCCGCGTTGTTCATTCTCGCAACTTCCCATTTTTTAGGGCTTGTACGTGAAAGAAATATGACGACTTGCTGCTTGCATCAACATAGGCACACTTCGTTGAACAGTCATTTCTGTAAACTACAGATCACAATAAATTCAATGAGCCTCATTTTTCAAATAAATGTAAATGTCGTGCGACTAGAGCCTCCCATGGGGTGGACCGTTCGCCAGGTGCAAGTCTTTCGATTTGACGCCACTTCGGCGACTTCCGCGTCAATGGGGATGAAATGATGATGATTAGGCCAACAGAACACCCAGTCCCTGAGCGGAGAAAATCTCCGACCCAGCCGGGAATCGAACCCGGGCCCTTAGGATTGGCATTCCGTTGCGCTGACCACTCAGCTACTGGGGGAGGACATTTTTCAAATGATACACGTGTTTTTGAAACGGGGCAATGATTCGCAACCTACCAACATACTGCAGGTCACTATAATTTTAGTTAATAATGTGTTTATACTGGTTGCTGGTGAAGAGGAAAGTTAGTTATTAGTATTTTATTAATGATATCATTCATAAGCAGCCATATCACAGTCATCACAAACGCTCAAGAAAGTTATAATTAAGCTTTACTTGTTTAATCAGAATCGGACGATGACTCTCCTTGTCCGCAGTCTCCATGATTCGTAGCGATCTGCAATCCTGTGTAAATAAAATGTCTTGGTTTTCTTGCGTTGCGTAGTCAGTCGGGAAGCCTCAGATCAAGCGTAAAGTTTGCTTTGATAGAGTTTAATTATCCGATAAAATAATGGAGCTCTTGGATCTAATAATTGCAGGTTCGTTTCCAATTCATCGGAAGTTCCCTTCTGATTACCAGCGAAACGACACCTCCGTGCAAATTTCCAATTAGAGAATACATATATAATGAAATTCCTAACACACCTTTGATGTAAATGCTCAGTATATATTTTCTTGAGTAGCATACAATATATTTTCAATCTCTTTCTTCCAGTAATCTCGATAGCAAAATTACAATTATTCAATGCGGCTATTCGGCACGGAGAAGATCCTAGAAGTCCTCTCAACACACCAGGGAGAATATCACGAAGAGTAATTACGCGCTCATGGAGTAGTAATAGTACTGTGCTACTTTGTGCATCGATTGTGCGAGTATATAGACGGTCAAGTAGGAAACGTAATTCACTCACAGAATTGTGCAGGTATAATTAGTAGAATATAAAGAGATATTACATCACGTTACCTTGTCTGTGTTCAGTGAGGGAAAAGATCCACGATTTTTTCACATTAGGCCTCTGCAGAGGTGTCAATGGCATCTGATGTCTAACACGTAGCTCAGTTTGCTTTTTCTGTAAAGCAGTCACGTGACGCCAGCTTCCGTTGACGTTCCGTAGGTAAATTCTTTCTGTTAACAAGCACTCTAATTGTTGTTGCCGCGGGCAGGAAGGTACCGTTCCAGCGCGCGTCAAGAGAGTGGACCAGGTGAAGCTCGATTTTGGAAACGATATTCACGACTTTCTTCAGTAAAATAAACTGACTTCAGGCCTGTAATCTACCCCTCCCTGACATCGTTTGTTGGTTGTCACTGACTTCATAATTACCTCTTTTAATATGCTTCGAGAGAAGGATTTACAATAAACTTTTTACTTCTTTTCTCGTAGTTGGCTCCAGGTCTTCACGTATAAGGGGATTCTCGAAACTGAAAATTTTGAGATTGTAGGTTCTCATGGTTCCAATTGACGTAACAACTTCTGAAGGAATTGCCTGAGCAGTTGATTTTATTGTCTCACATTTTTCTATATCACAATGTCTTTGCAATTTCCACTTCAAAACTGAAAATTACATTGTTATTGCCCAAAAATAAACACACGTCCGATCACATCAGTGGCATGCCCACTACCAATCCGTTCTGCGGTACTAACAGTATTCTAAAGAGTTTACAAATTTTCTTGACCAATGAATCTCCACCAATTTATATGATTATTTTACAAATGAATCCAGAAGTAAACATAATAAATATCGACGGATTGCACAATTAATAATAGGAGTTTTAAGTGTGCCAGATATTTCGTAATTTTAAATATTTCTAAAAATGTAATATTAACTGCACATACAGAGCTAGTACATATCGACTATAACAACGAAAATAAAGTAAGTCCGTTTTATGGATTATAGCCTGAAATATACCACATCGTGTACAAAATCATATGAGATTCTTTTAGAAAAAAATGGCTCTGAGCACTATGGGACTTAACTTCTGAGGTCATCAGTCCCCTAGAACTTAGAACTACTTAAACCTAACTAACCTAAGGACATCACACACATCCATGCCCGAGGCAGGATTCGAACCTGCGACCGTAGCGGTCGCCCGGTTCCAGACTGAAGCGCCTAGAACCGCTCGGCCACCAGCGGCCGGCTTTTAGAAAAAAACCTGAGATAATATTAAACTGTTTAATAAGGTGTAATTATTTTTGGTATCGACTACTTCTGTGGAAGGAAAGTAATGCTAGTGGAAGGTGTCCATTTACAGACCTTTTTTTCTATACTCTTAAGCTTGTATTATGTATTTTTTTTAAGTAACAAACTTGCACCCAGCGGACACGATACGACATCGACGAAAGGCCTTTGAGGAGTGCCAGGGCGGTAGGTGGGAGCCCTGAACGTCACAGTTTACAATGAAGAACAAGCCATGGTATTGCCTTGCGTAATACGTTGGAATACTTTTAAAAATGGTTTTAATAAAATGATGACACTCTGAAATTAAAGTCAGTCCTTTCGACACAAAAGTACTTATAACAACGTGAACCACAAATCGAAAGTAAAATGTATCACAAAAATTCTACGTACTGCAGGAGAAAAAGCGTCGACCCACAAGTTAAATAAAGGTTTTATGTAACTGCAAGTATATTTCATGAGTTGCAGTTCCAACCAACTTGAAAAATTTTCTTATGAAAAAGCAAGCGTTTAGTGTTTCAACTTTTGTGTTTTTTTATATTGAAACTGGAAAAATCCTTAATCGGCAATGCCTAGCACCTTAGAGTTTTCCTTTTTTTCGTCGACGTCGGAACACTTTTATTTTGATGAAATTAGGACTATAAAGATTGACTGGCTTCCGCTTACCAATCGAAACGTTCTTTACACGATTGGAATCACTTTCCGAAGCTTTTATATCTATATAAACACGTTTGTTTGTCGATTTGAAGCACTCAAGCTCTACTTCGTATAAAAAAATAAAATAAAATAAAATAAACCAAGAGAAATGAGAAGCTAAGACAAGCACGTGCTTTCTTTTTATCAGAAACGAATCATATTACGAAGAAAAATCTTTTTGCGATAAGTATTTCAGTTGACGCTAATGCCCTCTGTGATACTATCCGAAACTAACAGGACCCCTATTCCGTCGTTAACTATTACGGTATTTCATCGGTTGTATTCGAATGCTCGGATGTGCCAAACCCCTATGCACGAGCGCAATTTTAACATAGTGTAATATTTATTGCAGACTTTATATGAACGAATTTTAAAAATAGATTCTCTAAGGAACATTTTAAGCAAAACAAAAATTAGGATCAGTGCTGATCCACCCCTTTAAGGTGCGATTCCAGTGCGCGGCTGTAGCGACACAAGCACCATGGCAATAGACGTACACCTGTCCAATGTGAACCTGTCCAATTCGTCTGTCCAGTGCGGTTAAATCCAGCAGCTCTACCTGAAGGTTTAGTTAGCATCTGCGTTTATGTTAAAGCCTACATTTCTCGTGGTGTTTCCATATTTTTGTCCAACCCTGGAATAACATGTCTGAAAAGTACGGCAGATAATCAACACTAAAGAAAGCCGCATAATTTATGTCCGGAATATGTCTTCAGAAACGAGCGAGTCTTATGTATATCGTTCCGGGGCCGTAAAAAGTTACTGTGAGTTGCACAACAGACACACAACTTCATTTTCCTAAGAACTGCTTATTTACACATTGCTTTAAAAGATCACAATTAGAATCTATGGCTGAACGCCTAGTTGAAGAAAACTTAAGATGCTTTCTGGACTGAAAGCCCAAAACCACACCAATAACAAGAACGGCTGAAGGCCTGGCTTTGAAATCAAAAGCAATTAAAAATAGAAGGTAAATTAATAAAAACATGCAATTGAAAACAATTAGCGGCTGAAGGCCTACACTAAACGTCTGAAGGACAACTACAATTAAAACACATTAATACACAATTTTTTTCTAACCAAGAAATTTCTTTTTAAACTTACAACAGCACGGCCAAAAGCATAATTAATGAAATATTAACTTATTGCACGGCTGAAAGGCACAAACAAATTTGAAACAACGGCCGAAGGCCTGATCACCAAGTCAGACAAACAATTTAAAATAAACCCCTTCCTCCTTATAAAAGAATTCTCCTTTAAAGAGTACACAGGGCTGAAGGCCTTATTAAAAAGGGTTCACGTAAATCCTCGGCTGAAGGCCACACATAACAGATCTAACAACTAACGGCTGAGGGCCTGGGTTACAAACAATTTCAGATTTTTAAAATAAAATCAATCTCCAACATTTTATTTCAACACGGCTGAAGACCTTTATGTAAAATTTAAAAGAACTGAATTAATACAGGGCTGAAGGCCACGTACAATACTTCAAACTAAAATCACACTCTAAAACAAACAGACAAGTGGTGCACAGAAGTGTTCCAAGGGTCGGCCTGAGAAGATAGCTGAAACGTAAGGTGAGGTGAGACAGGCAGCCAAGAACTGAAGTTACGTAATCGGATGGCAACCCAAACTAGGGACGGCCCAAGGACTGACCATCAATTTAACCAATTTCCTTCCACCCGACCAACGACACAAAGATGGAAAATATCGGCAGAGAACGAGGATACGAACAGCACTACGTCTTGAGAAACTGACGTCTAAAACAACGAGTGCATGGGTCTTTCCCCGCAGCAAAAGCCAGACACCATCCAGTCGCCCACTCGGCGCCGTCGGTTGCAGACTGGCTGCAGGCGGTGCTACACGGGTTTCGCGCCCACTCTAGGCCTGTATAATGGACGCCACATCGTCCGCGTACAACAGAAGCTGGACGCCTGGATCCTTGGCCCCTTCCCACACACTGACAGGAATATTTCTGCAGGGACTTGGCTCGAATTCGGATGATGCAGAGTACTGATCTTCCTTCCAACAGATTTCGTATTATGTCACCAAATTAGTTCAGGTCAGCGCCCGGATGATTCCCATAAGAAAGTCTCGATTTTTTCTGTCGTACTGTGCTTGTCCTGCCAAGCTCAACTTGTAATGACTTTGGTGTCCTTGTTTCTTTACACATGCAACTATCTGCTTGTAGATGTGCACACTCGCTCCAACTATTATCACTTGAAGTATGTTTGCTTCAGGTTATTATTGGAATGTCAGTTTACAAACGCAGGCTTTGAACATAGGGAAAAGCACATCTCGTCAGACAATTATGGTCAGCATACGTTACAACCCCCTATGGAGTCTGAGGGGGAGAACTAGTAGTTGATAACGCAAATGGATCGAAGAAAAAGAGGACAAGAGCCTGAACCAGTCTGGAAATTGGCTGAACATTCCAACTACGGAACATCAGCTCTGCATCCTTATCTAGAAATATTGGTCTTGGGAAAATTAATCGTGTACCCCAACTGCACCGACAAAATTCCAGTGGTGGTTCAAGGATATTTTCAGTTTACTTTGGTATAAGATTGGCTCTGAGCACAATGGGACTCAACTGCTGAGGTCATTAGTCCCCTAGAACTTAGAACTAGTTAAACCTAACTAACCTAAGGACATCACAAACATCCATGCCCGAGGCAGGATTCGAACTTGCGACCGTAGCGGTCTTGCGGTTCCAGACTGCAGCGCCTTTAACCGCACGGCCACTTCGGCCGGCTTGGTATAAGAGATGCGTGGTCCCCGGTGGTTCGATTCGGAGCAATCACGCAATTATGATGTTTTCGGCTTACTTGCGGGGCACTAGCTTGTGAGACAGGAGTATGGGGTACGGGTGGACCAGGATGGTACCCGTGTGGCGGCTTAATGACCGTGGCTGGTGTACCAGCCCGCTTGAGAATGCTTTTTAGGCGGTTTTCCCACGCTCTTTTCGGAAAATTCTGGGCTGAACCCCACCTTCAGCCTCAGAAAATACGCCATGTCAACAGTTAAAATACGGCCTCGCCTAGAACAGTTTACGAAATTTACGGAGGGGTAACTGACGACTGCGGAGTCAGGAAGGGCATACGGCTGCAAAGTCGAACAACATAAACTTACCAAATCATAAGTACAACGAACCCCGTACTAGACGAGATTAACGCTCAATAAAAGAAAATCTTCCCTTCCAAAAAACAAAACAGCCAGCAATGTTCAGTCGTCTAAACGAAAACGCCTACTTTTAGACAGGAACGCAGAAATATGTTTCATAGTTGGAATGTTTAGCCTGTTTGTAGACTAGTTCAGGCTACTATACAAGGTACATATCGGCCAACGTCTCAACATTAAACCTAACCGTACTGCTGTGTATCACTGCTAATGAAAAAATAACACTGCCGGAAAAATAATCTGCGACAGAAACGAACACTACCGAATGCAAGCTTGAGGGCGAAGAGTGAAATGTGCAGTGCTGTCGTCAATAGCAAGTACGATGATGATTGACTGGAACAAGTTTGTTTCCAAACAACACACACAGCACCTAATTTGGCATTTACTCTGTTTTTCTATAAGCTTCAGTATAAGAGAGATACAAAAACAAATAGGGGTAGGAAATCAATTAAAATTAAATTACACTGCAACGGGCTACGACAGAGTACGGGTCCAAGATACCACAATCCTCAAGAAACATACCAGAAGAACTATCAGACGTTGTCGATGGGGTTCAGATTCATCCTGTATATCGACTTCAAGGCACCTTCAGAGCACCATGCTTTAGAAATAATTACGGAGTGGGAAGATTGATGCCTTTTAGTGAGACACAACTAATTGACTTGAGTTGACTGAAAAGACTAACTAATTAGTCCAATGTTCTATATAGCGCTTCTTGGGGATATAAGAACAGACAACAGAGATAGACTTCAGTTTGAATCCAGTTTAACCCAGGTGACTATGCATCAACCGTGTCTTGGACGCGTGGACCGAGGTCCGTGCTCCGTCCAAAGACCGTCCGGATTCGAATTTGCCGATAAACACCTCAGATTAAGTCCATGCCGCGCACACACGCAAGGCAGCTGCCCGCAGCAACAGAGAAGGCGGCTAGGTGAGTCGTCCAAATATTATGTGCAAAAGTGGAATCGCAGCTCGACTGGAAACTGTGAATGGCTGTTCCTGAAGGGGGATATTCAGCGGACTGTTTGCAGGTTTTTTCAATTGGACGCCACATGAGCAGCTTGCGTGCTCTTAACCTGCCCCAGTAATGTTATCGCCCCTACAGTTTAACTTGGAACACGAACCACGTGTCGTTCCTACCATACGTTCACGTCATTCAGAGGTGAAAGATAGAGTAAAGGTAGTTGAAAAATTAGGTTCCTGTCTAACCAGGATCCAACAAACTTTCTGTCTCCAAGTTCGCACTTTATCACCAGATCACTCATGCCGACTGTACCAAAATGGACTATGCAAACCAATAGATAATTTTACCAAAGAACTTTAGTTATTTCGCTTTTGATTGAATTTTTTGTTCATGGCTGCTAAATAATGCTTTTTATTTTCTGGTGGGTTCTTTACCTAAGCACTCATGTAAGGAAGAATTCATCTAAAATAAGAAGTTAATCGTCCTGAGAAAAGCACAGAGCCGGCCGAAGTGGTCGTGCGGTTAAAGGCGCTACAGTCTGGAACCGCAAGACCGCTACGGTCGCAGGTTCGAATCCTGCCTCGGGCATGATGTTTGTGATGTCCTTAGGTTAGTTAGGTTTAACTAGTTCTAAGTTCTAGGAGACTAATGACCTCAGCAGTTGAGTCCCATAGTGCTCAGAGCCATTTGAACCATTTTGAAAAGCACAGATTTCATTAACTAACGATAATAACGCATATTGGCGACCTCTTCGGCATCACCAACACACATTTTTTTACAAGTAACTCACCGTAAGAAACCGCGTTGTTCGAAATTTTAACGTTTAGATATAGAATATATATTTTGTGACTAATAAAAAAAGCCTCAAAATTTCGCACCGGAAATTACCACGTCAGTATAAAGTGGACGATTGTATTTTATAATTGTTTGATTATTTTCATACCAACTTTATTTGCAGAGATTATACGTTACCAATCACATAAACATCGTTACACGCGCTTTTAGGGGCCAACATCAAGTGCGAGGAGAGGTATAACTTGTTAATTCTATAAAATTAACTGGTAAGTTAGGTCAGTCACATCACAAGAACTGTCTATTATCATGGTAGAAATATGTGTACGAATGTGTAGGTTACTTTCCCTAATTTCAATCTCTCTGCAGACAAGTAAAGACATCATGTTCACCTCGTCCGTTGGAAGAAATACGCATGGCAGTGACCTCTATTATCTCATGCGAAGGCACTGCCTGCACTTCACGACTGAAGTTTTGGGTAGAGTGGCAAATATTTATTGAGTCGGTAGTCTGAAAAATTTCAAATTGAAAAGTTGATACCTTTCAGTGGGTTCAATATTAAAGGTGATTGACTGCAATGCATTAAGAAAATCTCATAAACGTCGTCATAACAATTTACTGATGCGAAAAGAGACCATTCTTTCAAGTTTCAGTTAATTGAAAATAGCAAAAACCGATTTTACTGATGCGAAAAGAGACCATTGTTTTATAAGCTTCAATTAATTGAAAATACTAAAATCGATTTTTATGGCTTTTTTAACCTTAGTATCATCGCACTTGCATGCGCTTACCTCTGCTCGTGATCCGAATGTATGTTTGACCCTTATGCTTGCTTCTTGGATTACTCAATTTTTCTTTCTTTCCATTCTCATACACGCCACGTAATATGCACGAGGAGCTTGAAGGCCAAGAAACGTAGCTCTTAGGACTGAGCTGATCACCAGCGAAAGTTAGACTCACGCAATATCTGGTACTCATCGACTCGCTGTGCAGACTCTACACAACTGACTGATACAGACATCGAGGGAAGGTCACATAAGCAGCTGGCATCAATTCCACAGTATCGAGAGCTCCCGACAGCCACCAGCGTCTTCTTTTAAAGGAGTGACTCGTATTTCGTCTTGTGGGGTCAGTTCAGTCACAGAACAATGTCATTCATACGTAGAGTACATAGATGGTCGTATAAATTTCGTCTCTTAATGCACTACTGGCCATTAAAGTTGCTACACCACGAAGATGAAGTGCTACAGACGCAATGTAACCGACAGGAAGAAGATGCTGTGATATGCAAATGATTAGCTTTTCAGATCATTCACACAAGGATGGCGCCGATGGCGACACCTACAACGTTCTGAGATGAGGAAAGTTTCCAACCGATTTCTCATACACAAACAGCAGTTGACCGGCGTTGCCTGGTGTAACGTTGTTGTGATGCCTCCTGTAAGGAGGAGAAATGCGTACCATCACGTTTCCGACTTTGATAACGGTCGGATTGTAGCCTATCGCGATTGCAGTTTATCGTATCGCGACATTGCTGCTTGCGTTGATCGAGATCCAATGACTGTTAGCAGAATATGGAATCGGTGGGTTAAGGAGGGTAATACAGAACGCCGTGCTGGATCCCAATGGCCTCGTATCACTAGCAGTCGAGATGACAGGCATCTTATCCGCATGGCTGTAACGGATCTGCAGCCACGTCTCGATCCCTGAGTCAGCAGATGGGGACGTTTGCAAGACAACAACCATCTGCACGGAAAGTTCGACGACTTTTGCAGCAGCATGGATTATCAGCTCGGAGACTATGGCTGCAATTACCCTTGACGCTCCGTCAGAGACAGGAGCGCCTGCGATGGTGTACTCAACGACGAACCTGGGAGCACGAATGTCAAAACGTCATTTTTTCGGATGAATCCAGGTTCTGTTTACAGCATCATGATGGTCGCATCAGTGTTTGGCGACATCGAGGTGAACGCACATTGGAAGCGTGTATTAGTCATCGCCATACTGGCGTATCACCCGGCATGCTGGTATGGGGTGCCATTGGTTACGCGTCTCGGTCACCTCTTTTCGCATTGACGGCACTTTGAACAGTGGACGTTACACTTCAGCTGTGTTACGACCCGTGGTTCTACCCTTCGTTCGAGCCCTGCGAAACCCTACATTTCAGGAGGATAATGCACGACCGCATGTTGCAGGTCTTGTACGGGCCTATCTGGATACAGAAAACGTTCGACTGCTGCAGTGGCCAGCACATTCTCCAGATGTCTCACCGACTGAAAATGTCTGGTTAATTGTGACCGAGCAACTGACTCGTCACAATACGCCAGTCACTACTCTTGATGAACTCTGGTATCGTGATGAAGCTGCATGGCCAGCTGTACCCGTACAGGCCATCCAAGCTCTGTTTGACTCAATGCCCAGGCGTATCAAGACCGTTATTGCGGCCAGAGGTGGTTGTTCTGGGTACTGATTTCTCAGGATCTATGCACCCAAATTGCGTGAAAATGTAATCACATGTCAGTTCTAGTATAATAGATTTGTCCAATGAATACCCGTTTATCATCTGCATTTCTACTTAGTGTAGCAATTTTAATGGCCGGTAGTGTAGAATTAGTTCCATTCTACATAACGTTGTAGTGGAATCCAGAAAAGTCTACTGATAATGCTGCTGCGTCACCGAGGAGAGTAATTCGAGAACCCGTGGGAGGCATTGTGCTGGGAATATTTTATGTGGGGTAGCAGTAGCGGCCATCACCAGACAGCTCGCGTTGGCAGTGTGCCGTGTAGCACTCCACAGGTAGCGGCCACGCCATCACTGTGCTGTTCTATGCTGCGCTGTGTGTGTCTGTGAGCCCCGGTGCGCTGGCCCACTGCCAGTAACTGCTACAGGAGATAATCGCCGTGTCGTTAGCGGCTTACGAGCGCGCCGCTCCTTGGACTCTAAAGAGACCCCGGCACGGTTAGGCAGGCCCCTCACGTCTCAGGCCTTGCCCGCCACGAGCCTTGCCTGTAGGACACGTAGAAATGAAACTGCAGTCTTAGAATATCCGCCACCGACCGCGTCTGATACATCCATTCAGAATACGTTTGTCCGATAAGTGGCACAAAAGTCGACTCTATCTGATGGCGTTACTTAAGCTGATAATAACCATTGGCTGAACCAGTGGACGAGGCATTCTACTATCTTGGACAAACTATGGCGAAAGTCACCTTGTTGAAGCCTCTCAGTTTGAAGAAAGTGAGGTCACTTTTGTGCATCTACTTAGGTACACCTAGCGACCTTCGTCACCGTCGTTTACACTGATGGCTCCAAACAGGGGAATTTCCTTGGCTGTTCTGTAGTGTTCCCTGATCATGTTACCCAGATTCGCCTCCCTGATGAATATACCGTTTTCACAGCGGACCACCTCGCGATCCTGAAGGCACTGGAGCGGATGAATCGTGTTCGGGGCAATCGATTTTCCTCTGCTCCGAGTCTCTCAGTGCCTTACAATCATTTCAGAATCTATACCCAACTGAGGAGGTGGTCCAGCTGATATACGACCAACTGTACTTGCTCAAACGGCGGGGTAAGGAGGTGTCCTTCCCTGGTCATGTAGGAATATGGGGCCATGAACAGGCCGTCGGGCTACCAAGGAAGCCTGCAGAGAGCAGGATGTGGTCCAGTGTCCTATTCCCTGCACTCCACAAGAAGTGCATGGAGTTGTGGGAGGATGAATGGCTGGCGGTGACTGCCAATATACTGCGGTTGGTGAAGTCAACAACTGGGCCGTGGCGTTCCTCCTGCCGTTTGCTCAGGCGGGAGGAAGTGACCCTCACGCGTCTTCGGATCGGGCACTGTCCTCTCACACATACCTTTCTATTACGGCGGGAGGATCCCCCGTTTTGTGATGCTTGTGGTGTGCACATCTCTGTCCGGCACATTTTAACAGACTGCATTTTATACCGTGATGCAAGGGCAGAAACCCAAGTTGATGGGGATCTGCCCTGTGTTTTAGCTAATGAAGATGCGTGTGTGTCTAGGGTTTTAAAGTTTTGTGATGTGTCTGGAATCTGGCCTAAACTTTTAGTCTGGAGGTTTTAGTGTATTGCAGAATGACTGACTCCTCCCTTTTTCCTTGCGGTCAGCCAGCCACTTCAATCTGCTATATTGTTTTAGTTCCCTCTAGCACTTTCTTCTTGTGTTGTCCATGATTTACTGCTGACGGCATGCTTGGTCCCACGTTTCGGTGTGAGTAGGCACATATTTTTCCAACCGTGTTTCCTGTGTTTTACGTTCTATTTTAACTTACTGTTCTGAGTATTTTCTTGACAACCGTCTCAATCTGTTACTGAGCAGGCGCTGAAGACCTTGTCGTCGTGCGCCAATACAACCCTCTCCCTCTCCATTACATTACGAGTACATTACTTACCACACCACACGTGGGTATCAATGAATATTTACTGCTGGGCGATTAATCTGGCATAGCTCTGGTAAATGATACAGACAAACCTCTCTCGTGGATCAGTCTATCAGTCAGTGAAACCGTATCATAATCCCTATAGTAGTTCCCGATATTAGCCTTCACATGCAGTAGGAACTTTAATTTATAACATCTATAAATCATACAAGCTATTGGTGACTGAGGGTGGTGTATTGAACAACTCTTCTTCAGTATTTACGTCATTTGCAGATTAATAATTGTAGCTATTGCAAGCTCTATGTTTTTAGATCGGTTCGTTCTCCAAGTACATGTGGCAATAGCAAGTCATTAATGTTTATTTTCCCCTGGGCAGCAGATGATGCGCTGAAGCGTGAATCTGTGGATGCAAGATTGTTAGTCTATACTGACAGGTGTAGTCTACTTAATGCCAGAGTTACCACCACGCAGAGAACATCAGGTCATAAACATTGTGGCAGCGTTATGAGAAGAATGTTCGAAGCAGTGCTAAAACAGCTAATACACTGCTGTGTGTGCATATAAGCTACCACATGTAAAAAATATCTTCACTTATATCCTTTACATCTTGTATATACAAACTTTTGTCATGGTTCACTCCATCTGCTAGTGACAACGGCATCAAATTCCCTGCAGTATTTCCTTCACATGCTGTCATGGTGGACATCAGTTTATAATAAGTACTGATGAAGACAGATCACATTTTGTTGATGATGGATTTTATTCAGTAAGCAACGACCACAGCTCAGCCAAAGTGACGATCGTTTTACTCCTGCCGTAATTAAAATCGGTGCTCAGCTCTAGTATTTCGCAGTAGAAATGATACAAGGTCCTATCGGTCATTTCACTACCTAGATGACAATTTTTAATCAAAGGAACAAAGCGACATAGTATAAAAAAATAATTCGTTTAGCATTCTTATTAAAATGAAAAACTTACACATATCAGATAAAGCCTTTCTGTCAGTACCACACCCTCTCTCTCTCTCTCTCTCTCTCTCTCTCTCTCTCTCTCTCTCTCTCTCTCTCTCTCTCTACCCTTCTTTCTCTCCCCTTCTCTCTCTCTGTCTCTCTGTCTCTCTCTCTCTCTCTCCCTCTCCCTCTCCCTCTCTCTCCCCTTCTCTCTCTCCCCTTTCTCTCTCTCTCTCTCTCTCTCTCTCTCTCTCTCTCTCTCTCTCTCTCTCTCTCTCCCCCCTCTCCTTCTCTCTCTCTTTCTATCTCTCTCTCCTTCTCCCCCCTCTCCCTCTCTCTCTCTCTCTCTCTCTCTCTCTCTCTCTCTCTCTCTCTCTCTCTCTCTCTCTCTCTCATACACACAGGCATATAGGAAGACTGTTTGACGCAGAGAAAAAGTGTCTAACATAATGAACTAGGACATATGAAGGTTCCAATGATCACAATATCTGCACTTACGCCCCTAACACACTGTATATTAAAAAAAGAAGTTTCTCAAGAATGGATAACAGAATTTAAGTTATTATGACATATTCTGCATACTTCCCACACAGATTTGAGTAAAGACAGTAAATATTTTGGCAACTGTGAATATCGAAGTTCTTTTTCTTTCTTTCTTTCTCTTCTTCTTTTCTTTACCAAACAGGTAGTAGCTAATCTTGATGCTGCACTTAGAAATGCCGGTTAACTCTATGTAGCAGAAGTTTAGGCTTCTACAGAGTACAGCTCTTTAACGAATGATTAGATAAACGCATGAAACATGTTGCATTTACATTTAGTTGCTAAGAATTTCCTTGTCTGATGAAGGAGTTGACGGGATGAAATACGTTACTATCAAGTTTATGAAACGTGTATCAGTCCTTGAAGGTTTTATTTTCTCGTAAATAACTGTAGAAAGTCTGAAAACAGAACAATATGAGTTTGCTGTGGAATTTACTTGGCACAAAATTGGGACATGAGCTAAGGGTGAATGTGAAACTTGGCGGGTGCAGGTTCGAGGTCAGTACCAACCAAAAACAAAAACGTTGCAAATCCAAGCAAGAGAACATATATAATTTCGAGGGACCGATTTACCTCGGTACTAAAATGTTCAGCTAACAACGTTATATTTATCGATATTTATCGATATTTTACTGTCAAGCAGTCACAGCACAGGACCCGTGACGCCACGGAGTAAGACTATTTCGTAACGGGAACTCATTGACGACGTGTTTTGAACGCACACGAAACGTATGGAACGTCTCATGATCCGAACTGAAAACACGAAAGGCGTGCAGCAAAGCCAACATATATTTCGTGAAAAATCGCTCCAAAACGTCTCGTCTTTAGAACGATTTGTTGCAATGAAATATCACGAAACGTGACGTTGGTGGTTAAATATGCTACCTATACATCTTATCTTGGAGTTAGCTTATGGTGTCATTTTGGAGTTGATTATGAAAAGAAAGGGAGATGCAGTCAGTAAACTTTTCAGAGAGTATAGTAAAGATCGGTAATCACAGCAACTTTCCTGACTGTGGAAACAGTGAACCACTCCTATTGTCACCAGTCTGTCCTTCAAATCCTCTCTGCTTGGGCCATCGTCTTTTATTTTGCTGCCCAAATAGGAAACATATCAAATACTTTGTGTTTTTTCCAAAGTAATTCCTTCAGTATTCGAAATACTACTCATTCTACTCAACTGATCTTTCAAGTCCTTTGCCGTAACTGCCAGAAGGAATATGTCACTGGCAAACCTAAAAGTTTTTATTTCTTCTATCTGAACCTTAAGTCTATTTCGAAACTTCTGTATAGTGGCAGATACCTGCACTCTTTCTCAGTTCATCATTTCCATACTTTTTTTCATTATTTTTGCCCCCTTTATTGTACCTGAGCAACTAGGTTGCATGCTTAATACTGTCTACTCTTAAACGTGAAACGTCATATATATATACACTACTGGCCATTAAAATTGCTACACCAAGAAGAAACGCAGATGATAAACGGGTACTCATTGGTCAAATGTATTATACTAGAACTGACATGTGATTACATTTTCACGCAATTTGGGTGCATAAATCCTGAGGAATCAGTACCCAGAACAACCACCTCTAGCCGTATTAACGGCCTTGATACGCCTGGACATTGAGTCAAACAGAGCTTGGATGGAGTGTGTAAGTACAGGTGACCATGCAGCTTCAACACGATACCACAGTTCATCAAGAGTAGTGACTGGCGTATTGTGACGAGCCAATTGCTCGGCCATCATTGACCAGACTTTTTCAGTTGGTGAGAGATCTGGGGAATGTGCTGGCCAGGGCAGCAGTCGAACATTTTACGTATCCAGAAAGGCCCGTACAGAACCTGCAACATGCGGTCGTGCATTATCCTGTTGAAATGTAGGGTTTCGCAGGGATCGAATGAAGGGTAGAGCCACGGGTCGTAACACATCTGAAATGTAACGTCCACTGTTCAAAGTGCCGTCAATGCGAACAAGAGGTGACCGAGACGTGTAACCAATGGCACCCCATACCATCACGCAGGGTGATACGCCAGTACGGCGATGACGAATACACGCTTCCAATGTGCGTTCACCGCGATGTCGCCGAACACGGATGCGACCATCGTGATGCTGTAAACGGAAACTCGATTCATCCGAAATAATGACGATTTACCATTCGTGCACCAGGTTCGTCGTTGAGTACACCATCGCAGGCGCTCCTGTGCAGCGTCAAGGGTAGCCGCAGCCATGGTCTGCAAGCTGACAGTCCATGCTGCTGCAAACGTCGTTGAACTGTTCGTGCAGATGGTTGTTGTCTTGCAAACGTCCCCATCTGTTGACTCAGGGATCGAGACTTTGCTGCAGGATCCGTTACAGTCAATCGGATGAGATGCCTCTCATCTCGGGTGCTAGTGATACGAGGCCGTTGGGATCCAGCACGGCGTTCCGTATTCTCCTCCTTAACCTACCGATTCCATATTCTGCTAACAGTCATTGGATCTCGACCAACAGCGAGCAGCAATGTCGCGATACGATAAATCGCAATCGCGAAGGGCTACAACAAACTCGGAAACGTGATGGTACGCATTTCTCCTCCTTACACGAGGCATCACAACAACGTCTGACCAGGCAACGCCGGTCAACTGCTGTTTGTGTATGAGAAATCGGTTGGAAACATTCCTCATGTCAGCACGTTGTAGGTGTCGCCACCGGCACCAACCTTGTGTGAATGCTCTGACAAACTAATCATTTGCATATCACAGCATCTTCTTCCTGTCGGTTAAATTTCGCGCCTTTAGCACGTCATCTTCGTAGTGTAGCAATTTTAATGGCCAGTAGTATATATTCGCGCCAACCTTATAACACAGTGAAATGTGACTGAACTATTCAATTACATTTAAAGTGACTTATCGATGAGATTTGTGTGACATCTTATGGCCGGCCGGGGTGGCCGAGCGGTTCTAGGCGGTTCAGTCTGGACCCGCGCGACCGCTACGGTCGCAGGTTCGAATCCTGTCTTGGGCATGGATGTGTGTGATGTCCGTAGGTTAGTTAGGTTTAAGTAGTTCTAAGTTCTAGGGGACTGGTGACCTCAGTTGTTAAGTCCCATAGTGCTCAGAGCCCTTTTAACCATTTGACATCTTATGTCTTGATCTCCGAGTTGGACGATCATAGTCCCTCCATCAGAACCATTTACACTGAGATCACTGAAATCATGGGCACCTCCTTTTGCTCCTAGTGCATGTACGTGGCACGGACTCTATAAGTCGTTGGAAGTCTCCTGCAAAAATATCGAGCCAAGCTGCCTCTATAACAGTCCATCATTGTTAAAGTATTGCCGGTAAACGATTTTTCGCATATATGTTCAACGGATGGCCAAATAATTCGCTAGAATTGTCCGGAATGTTCTTTAAACCAATCGCGAACAACTGTGGCCCAGTGACATGGCTCATTGTTATACATAAAAATTCCGTCGTTGTTTGGGAACATGATCCCCATGATTGGCTGCAAATGTTATACAAGCAGCCGAATATAAACATTTTCAGTCAATGATCGGTTTATTTCGACCAGACGACCCAGTACTTACAATGTAAACACAGGCCATACAGGTCTGCGCCAGTCTCGAACACTGGCACCAGCTTTTACCAACTGAAATCCGGACTCATCTGACGAGGCCACGATTTTCCAGCCGTCCAACCGATGTGATCACGAGGTACTGTAGGTGATGTCATGCTGTTAGCAGAGCCTCTCGTGTCAGTCGTCTGTAGCGATAGCCCATTAACGCCAAATTTCGCCGCGCTGCCCAAATGGATACGTTCGTCGTACGTTCCTCATTGATTGCTGCGGTAATTTCACGCAGTGCTGCTTGTCAGTTATATTGACTACTTAAACACCGCTTCTTTGGGTCGTTAAGTGAAGGCCGTCGGCCACTGCATTGTCCGTGGTGATTGGCAATGACTGAAATTTTGTATTCTTGCCAATCTCGTGACACTGTGGATCTCGGAATAGTGAATTCCCTAATTCGAGAAATGAAATGTCTCATGCATATAGATCCAACTACCATTTCGCTATCAGTCATCTACACTCATGGTCATAAATTAAGGATAATACTGATAAATGAAGGTTTCAGATAGATTATATAATGGTAAGACACAGACTTAGGAACCAGATTTTAAATTGTAAGACATTTCCAGGGGCAGATGTGGACTCTGACCACAATCTATTGGTTTGAACTGTAGATTAAAACTGAAACACTGCAAAAAGGTGGGAATTTAAGGAGATGGGACCTGGATAAACTGAAAGAACCAGAGGTTGCACAGAGTTTCAGGGAGAGCATAAGGGAACAATTGACAGGGATGGGGGAAAGAAATACAGTAGAAGAAGAGTGGGTAGTTCTGAGGGATGAAGTGGTGAAGGCAGCAGAGGATCAAGTAGGTAAAAAGATGAGGGCTAGTAGAAATCCTTGGGTAACAGAAGAAATATTGAAATTAATTGATGAAAGGAGAAAATACAAAAATGCAGTAAGTGAAGCAGGCAAAAAGGAGTACAAACGTCTCAAAAATGAGATCGACAGGGAGTGAAAAATGGCTAAGCAGGGATGACTAGAGGACAACTGTAAGGATGTAGAGGCTTGTCTCACCAGGGGTAAGATAGATACTGCTTACAGGAAAATTAAAGAGACCTTTGGAGAAAAGAGAACCTCTTGATGAATATCAAGAGCTCAGATGAAAACCCAGTTCTAAGCAAAGAAGGGAAATCAGAAAGGTGGAAGGAGTATATAGAAGGTCTATACAGGGGCGATGTTTTTGAGGACAATGTTATGGAAATGGAAGAGGAGGTAGATGAAGATAAAATGGGAGATATGATACTGCGTGAAGAGTTTGACAGAGCAATGAAACACCTAAGTCGAACAAGGCCCTGGGAGTAGACAACATTCCATCAGAACTACTGACAGCCTTGGGAGAGCCAGGCCTAACAAAACTCTACCATCTGGTGAGCAAGATGTATGAGACAGGCGAAATCCCCTCAGACTTCAAGAAGAATATAGTAACTCCAATCCCAAAGAAAGCAGGTGTTGACAGATGTAAAAATTACCGAAATATCAGTTTAATATGTCACTGCTGCAAAATACTAAAGCGAATTCTTTACAGACGAATGGAAAAACTGGTAGAAGCTGACCTCGGGGAAGATCAGTTTGGATTCCGTAGGAATCTTGGAACACGTGAGGCAGTACTGACCCTACGACTTATCTTAGAAGGAAGATTAAGGAAAGGCAAACCTACGTTTCTAGCATTTGTAGACTTAGAGAAAGCTTTTGACAATGTTGACTGGAATACTCTCTTTCAAATTCTGAAGGTGGCAGGAGTAAAATACAGGGAGCGAAAGACTATTTACAATTTGTACAGAAACCAGATGGCAGTTATAAGAGTCGAGGGACATGAAAGGGAAGCAGTGTTTGGGAAGGGAGTGAGACAGAGTTGTAGCCTCTCCCTGATGTTATTCGATCTGCATATTGCGCAAACAGTAAAGGACACAAAAGAAAAATTTGGAGTAGGTATCCATGGAGAAGAAATAAAAACTTTGAGGTTCGCCGATGACATTGTTATTCTGTCAGAGACAGCAAAGGACCTGGAAGAGCAGCTGAACGGAATGGGCAGTGTCTTGAAAGGAGGATATAAGATGAACATCAACAAAAGGAAAACGAGGATAATGGAGTGTAGTCTAATTCCCTCAGCATCACCCGATTTAATTCGATTAGGAAATGAGACACTTAAAGTAGAAAAGGAGTTTTGCTATTTGGGGTCAAAGTAACTGATGATGGTCGAAGTAGAGAGGATATAAAATGTAGATTGGCAATGACAAGGAAAGCGTTTCTGAAGAAGAGAAATTTGTTAACATCGAGTATAGATTTGTCAGGAAGTCGTTTCTGAAAGTATTTGTATGGAGTGTAGCCACGTATGGAAGTGAAACATGGACGATAAATAGTTTAGACAAGAAGAGAATAGAAGCTTTCGAAATGTGGTGCTGCAGAAGAATGCTGAAGATTAGATGGGTAGATCACATAACTAATGAGGAGGTATTGAATAGAATTGGGGAGAAGAGAAGTTTGTGACACAACTTGACTAGAAGAAGGGATCGGTTGGTAGGACATGTTCTGAGGCATCAAGGGATCAGCAATTTGGTACCGGAGGGCAGCGTGGAGGGTGAAAATCGTAGAGGGAGACCAAGAGATGAATACACTAAGCAGATTCAGAAGGATGTAGGCTGCAGTAGGTACTGGGAGATGAAGGATCTTGCACAGGATAGAGTAGCATGGAGAGCTGCATCAAACCAGTCTCAGGACTGAAGACCACAGCAACAATAACACTGATAACTGGTGAAACAACGCTCTGGTGGTCGGTTTTCGGGTTTAACTCACCTCGAGATACGACAGTGCGGTGAATTTGACCTTCGGTCGTCTCGCGGTGACGCTGGCAGCAGTCCACATACGCAGAGGTGTGTTGGTGCCTGTCAGAGTACAGTGCAGCGAGTAGGTGTGCATATGTTTTCAGACGTGCTAATGGTGACTGTGTGGTAAAAATTGCTCAAAGAACAAATATTAGTTACGTTGTGAGGGGTAGGATACTAGGGCGACTGGAGGCTGATCAAACACAGCAGGTCGTAGAACGGGCCTTGCAACGATTTCAGCAGACAGGAAACGTGTCAAGGCACACATTACGGGACGTCCACCGCGTACAACACGACAAGAAGACCGTTATCTCACAGTCAGTGCCCGGAGACGGCCACGGAGTACTGCAGGTAGCCTTGCTCGGGACCTTACCGCAGCCACTGGAACAGCTGTCTCCAGACACACAATCTACACACGACTGAACAGACATGGCTTATTCGCCCGGAGACCTGCAAAGTGCATTCCACTGACCCCTGGTCACAGGAGAGCCCGTAAAGCCTGGTATCAAGAACACAGTCCATGGTCATTGGAACAATGGTCCCAGGTTATGTTCACAGACGAGTCCGGGTATAGTCTGAGCAGAGATTATCGCCGGGCTTTCATCTGGCGTGAAACAGGAACCAAATACCAACCCTTTAATGTCCTTGAAAGGGACCTGTATGGAGGTCGTGGTTTTATGGTGTGGGGTGTGATTATGATTGGTGCATCTACACCCCCGCATGTATAGGACAGAGGAACAGGTCAAGTGTATCGGGACGTCATTTTGTACCAGTATGTCCACCTTTTCAGGGGTACAGTGGGTCACACGTCCCTTCTCATGGATGATCAAGCACGGCCCCGCCGAGCTGCCATCGTCTAGGAGTACGTTGAAACAGAAGATATCAGGCGAATGGAGTGGCCTGCCTGTTCTCCATACCCAAACCCCATCGAGCACGTCTGGGATGCTCTCGGTCGACGTATCGCTGCACGTCTTCAAACCTCTCCGACACTTCAGGAGCTCCGACAGGCACTGGTGCAAGAATGGGAGGCTATACTCCAGCAGCTGCTCGACCACCTGATCCAGAGTATGCCAACCCGTTGTGCGGCCTGTGTACGCGTGCATGGTGATCATATCCCATACTGATGTTGGGGTACATGCGCAGGAAACAGTGGCGTTTCCTGTGCATCTTATCACCAACACCGTGGATTTGCAGATCTGTGTCGTGTGTGTTCCCAATGTGCCTTTGCTATTTGCTCAAGTTTTGTGTAGTGCCACGTTGTGTGGCACCACATTCTGCAATTATCCTTAATTTATGAGCGTGAGTGTAATTCGCTTCGTGCGGCCATAGTCACATGGCAAACTTTTGCACATTTACTACCTGAGTGCAAATGACAGCTCCACCAAACGACTGTCCTTTTATTCTTTGTATTTGCGGTACTACCGCCAGCCGGCCGGAGTGGCCGCGTGGTTAAAGGCGCTACAGTCTGGAACCGCACGACCGCTACGGTCGCAGGTTCGAATCCTGCCTCGGGCATGGATGTGTGTGATGTCCTTAGGTTAGTTAGGTTTAAGTAGTTCTAAGTTCTAGGGGACTTATGACCACAGCAGTTGAGTCCCATAGTGCTCAGAGCCATTTGAACCATTTTTACTACCGCCATCTGCATATGGGCATATCGCTATCCCACGACTTTTGTCACCTCAGTGTAAAACAGGGGTAATGGCCACGATTCAGTCTCCCCAGTTGGCGAGGCCGCTGAGGCTGAACGGGGTTACATCTTATTCCTTAAACTGTATTATAGGGTCTCAACTGTAGCAGTATGGAAAGATATAATCCAGTGAGTGTTTGAGCTAGGGCGTAACGTAAATTGTAGAACTATCATTTAATACGACTGGTCTAGGAAATTCGACGCTAGGAGAGCACGCACCTCCTCACAAATGACGCATTGTTTTTCACAGCTTTAGCAACGATTTCGATAAATTGGAGATCGTCTTCAAAAGGGATGAGGAGAAGAACTGGATGAAGCCCAACGACACAGACGCCATCAGTACTACAGGCAACAACGTATTACCCCCAGAATATCGTGGTTCACAGACTGAACGCGCAGAGGACCTTACCCAATTTTATTTTAAGGCTGCGTTTCCATAGCATTAACTTTTCTAGTCACCTTGTAACACAAACATTTCTTCTCGCTCGAAATTTTCGCTTTATTTTAAATAATGTTTTGCCTGTATTATGTGCATGCTTCGGTAATATTTATGTTAACTCGATATTTTGAACCGAATATTAACATTTTCGATACGTGTATTGTAAACCGTAAAAATTAGACATTACATAGTATAGGGTGAATATAAGTTGTAACGATAGAACAGGAAAAGTTAGAGGGAAGTCCGTGTCTGTTAGGGAGGCAAAAGCGCTCAAAGGAAAATAACGAGCTCGCACAGACAGCGCTTCTACTGAGAACAAAGACGGTCGTTGGCAGCCCGGCCATGTACCTCCTGTTGTAGGTGCGAGATAAGTGTCCCCACTTCCAAGGAGTTAGAGCCTCGAGTGGACGTTCATTTAGAGATTTGTGGTAAGGCTAATATTATTGTCCGTGAGAATTGGTAATTGGAGGAAGAGCCATGTGTGAGCCATGTAAGTAATGAGCATATGTCTGAGTAGTCCTCGCCAATGTCAACGCAGTGCTTCGCGTCATCGCCTCCAGGCAAATTACTGTTTTTATTCAAAGTGTAAAAAAGCATGGAGAAGTATATTTATTGTGCGTTTCTTGCGAATTTATTGACCGAATTTAACTTATGTGTCCATCCTGACTGTCTTTCAAATAAATCATTTTCGTTGTGGTAGGATCGTGATGCGGATCCTAATGCGCCTTACAGCTATTAGGGAAAAAACAGTAAAATTTAAATTCATTTGTAATTTCGTTGTTTTATGTGTGACAAGAATCCGCTCATCCGGGTGTATGTATGGTAACAGTGTGCCTACTGTATGTAAAGGACGTCTGCAGGTTAACTTCCACGATCACTTTAGATGTTGACTCATTCAGAACCATCCAAATTGGTTTCTCAATCGTTAATGTGGAGAAGTCATTTTCTTGTTAATTTTTATTCTATAGTAAAGAGTAAAATTAGTGTTGTAGTTAAGAGTTGATTCAATAATAAAGTTCCATTGTACAACTGTTATTGAAGAAATTTATTTTACTTGTAGGTATTTTCAGTTTAAATCACGGTTTACTAAAATTTGTGTTGGCATTTTAGTCTCAGCCGCCGTTTTACATTGCAACAACTTGTTACAACTGTTTTGTGTGACCTAGCAAAGGCTTTTCAAAACCCGCATTTTTCTGCATATTGCCTATGAAGTGTTTCGCAGATAAGTAAATAACTCCTCGATAGGTTGTCTAAGTACAATATCAGCAACACGATCATTGTCAACATTTACTACTATGATAACACACGAGAGGAAGAGTGTACAACGTCCACTGGATAGGCGTCAGAGGTTTTCCACCTTAATCATGCGTCTTAACACCAGAAAGTGATTTCGTGAGAGTCGTAGCGTGATCAGCAATTTTGCGCACGACAATAAGCAAATAAAAACCCTAGTTTTCTCTCGGGAGAAAATACATCATGGATTTTTTAACATTTTATAATCTTGGCATACAATATTGATCATAACAAGGAGGGTTTCTGTAGAGGCCCGCTGACTATCTGTCGATAGTGTCATACTTCGGTATTGTTAAATTATTACACTACTGAATTCATCGAACGATCAGTTGATTGTGCAGTAATTTCATTTCATGACAAATGAGTGTGTTTGTAGCATCTTTCTCTCAACATTCTATCAGAATTGTACTTAACGCTAACTACCAACCTACGATGACATCAACCGTTATTTGAACATCCCTCAGTTTTGTTTTGAACAGCCGATACAACATCCAAGTACAGTTCTGTTCACATAAAGTGAAACACCATTAAGACGACGTGCAACACTCATCATCACAAACGCAACGCAGGTACGAATAACACCATCTATATGAGGAAAGAATCTGCAGGTTGTTTGTCATTCAGAAATCGTTTGTTTGTGAGAAGCCTGTGTTATTCCTGAGCAAGGATGAGAAACGTGTACCAGCACTTGATGGAATTCGTCAGCGGCAGGGTCATACTTCAAATTGTTAGCTTGGCGACTGGAGATCAGAAATGAGCGAGTGCGAAACAATGTTGTGGGTTGCATACTTAAAATCAGAGCTACACCGTCTTCCTTCCTTCCCGCTGTAGTTCCGCTATCATTACAAGTCTGCGAACTGTGGCACTGGAGTCTCTTCATAGTCGTCGACTTGTTCTCCTTACTGAAGTTCGCAGGAGACGTAACTTGGTATCAATCCGCCTCAGCAGCTGCTCGTTCAGAGCAGTGGATTCCTAAGCAGAGGGGCCTAAGGTTCAGTTCACTGCCGTTACCAGAAAGTAAGTACCAAACTATATCATCCCATTTAAAAAAGAAAGCTAACCTTCATATCTCTTACGCGATCCCACCTAGCAACAAAAAACCAACGTCATATTATTCCCATGCAACATTTGTCCCACAAACTTTTCAGTTACTATTATACTTTCGGAGTTATTCTAGGTGGCAACAGTTATTGATTCACCCTGTATATAATCATTTTCAAACACTCCTGTAATTTTTTCCTGCAACCCCCAACACCTTCTAATACCACGAGCAAGAGTTTCATACCCTGTCACTTGCAAACCATTGGCCCTACAGAAAAAATGAACAGGACCTTTTTGTAGTAAATTTAATGCAGCTAAATGTTGTACTGAGATACGTTTTCGCTAGAGGCCGTAGTTCCCGAATTATTCAACGCGAACGTACAAATGTGACCTTCAAAGGCGTTTTTCTTGAAAAACTAGAAAACTGTGGCCTCCAATAAAATCTCTATCTACATTAAATTTCCAACAAAAAAGGTCCAGTTCACTAATAGTTTAGATGTGGCGAGCGAATATGTATATCTGGTGTGTGTGTTTGGAAGTCATTGTGGGTTGCATAAAACCCATAGTATCGGCAGCTGTTTCATCTGAGATCAAAATTCACTGCTAACCGACCAGTCATTGTATTAATATATAATAATCGTCATGACCATTTGTGCGTATGTAGCGGAAATGCCACGAATCTGTAGCTGTACTTGCGAACTCGAGTGGTCGCTCTCCTTTTGCTCGAGAATTTGAAGCGAGTACACAGAACTCATTTCTGATCTGATGGCAACTACTGTTGTGGTTTCCCTTAACATGGCAACAGAGAGGGGAGAAAGAAAGTAGTGCGTCACTCTCAGATGCATCCTACTTCCCCACAGTCTATGTGAGGAGACTCAGAGGTGAACCAGAGTTGCCAGACGGCCATTCGTCATTGGTCATATAGGCTCAGAACCTGGCGTAATGGCAAGGGATCTGATTGGCTAGACAACACGATCAATCCTTGTTTGCATAGCTGATAATTCGGATAGCCACCATCACATTTATGACATATGAAGACTGATGTCTCTGCTCTACCTTCTAAACCTCCGTGACGTCGTCATTCAGCAAGATGACGCAAAACAGCATGTTGCTCCTGGTGTCGTGACGTACCTCAGTACAGTGGATGTTCTACTCCTACTGTCCAGTACCAAATGAAAACATCCGGTCATATGGCGACGAGCAACTGGCATGACACGAATCGTCAGCCACTACAACTGGTTAACTTTGGCGTAGTTTTCAAGAACTATGGTATGACGTACATGTATCTGCACCCCAAACTCAGTTCGACTCTATGTCCATTTGCGTTAGAATCTTTGTTACTGCCGTAGGTGGGACATGTGTATGCTATATATCAGACCTTCTATACCCCAAAATAACTTACATATGAAGGGCTCATTTCAATAGTGGTACAAGTCCATTTTTGTTCATTCTGAGATACAGAGTCCTAGAGTCCTAAAGTTGAATGCGCGCTGAAAAATCTGCAGTTGAGATACCAGAAATATTCAAGCATATGGCTTCTTCCTAGAGATGAACCTTTCTTTCTGTTTGTTTCAACCATTAATTTCAGAAGCATTATAGACAGAAAAGTGGAGGTAATGGACTTTTACCACTATTGAAATAAGCCCTTCATATTTAATCATATGTTTTACATACGATACAGTATACACACAATAAATAAAGTTTACTTATTTTCCATCCTTCATGGTGTCGCAATTTTCAGCAGCGAAGTAGGTACTAAAAATGGCTCTGAGCACTATGGGACTTAACATCTGAGGTCATCAGTCCCCTAGAACTTAGAACTACTTAAACCTAACTAACCTAAGGACATCACACAACACTCAGTTATCACGAGGCAGAGAAAATCCCTGACCCCTCCGGAATCGAACCCGGGCATCCGGGCGCGGGAAGCGTGAACGCTACCGCACGACCACGAGCTGCGGACGAAGTAGATACTAGCTGAACGCTGTGTCTTAAGAGCTATGAGCACTTTTTCACCTTCGTTACTGTCAAACACGTCACTTCTAAGGAACAAGCGCTCATAGCTCCTAAGGTATGGGCTTTAGAGCCCATGCTTACTGGACATTTTATTCTTGTTTTGGTCCATACTACCTCCTCCCAAAATATAGAAAACAAGGATCGTTCTGTGGAAGAGATGTGTTTCACAGTATCAAAAGTGAAAAAGTGCTCTTACCTTTTAAACTGTGCATTTCAGCCACGATGTATTCTAGATATTTTTTTCGGCGTTTTGGTCCATAAAACACCTCTGAAAGTTTTCCGGTTGAGTTCAGGTTCACTTTGTATAAATCTTGAATGCTACATGCCTTTTCCACGTGCTGTGTCACACTAGTGCGTTACACACAGCGAGGGTAGACACTTGTTACAAAACACATTTCTCCTGCACCACTCTTTGTCCTTGCGACACTTGCTTCAACCACTCCCTGTACACCTATTTAAAATCAGCGAAGTTAAAATGTGTGCACTATACTTATTGTCTGTAGATCACTTGATTCCTGGACTGCCTGCTTCTGAACTGGCAGATATTGGAACAGTTCATTCTAGCAATGCTTTGTCTTATCACTGCCATTAAAAGAAATGATAATAATAGTAATAATAATAATAGTAGTAGTAGTAGTAGTAGTAGTAGTAGAGCAGCAACAGCAGCAGTAGTACTGTGTGCAGCACTATAGTGCCCTGATGCAGTTAATGTTATGTCGTACTGTCACTTACGAGGGCTGCTCAGAAAGTAATGTCCGATCGCGAAATGGAAACCACAGTGAAAATACGATGAAGCTTTGCACAGATGTGTTGGACAGTGTCTATAGTATGACCATTGATCGGGTCACATCACTCTTTTCAATTCTGAGCGCACAGTGAGCTCGTAAAGGAGCCTGGAAAATGGCGTGTCCCTCTGACTTCCTTCTCTGGACACATGAACCGCTGGATATGAAGGTAACATTTTGGCGTAGAGAACTGGTGGCAAGCACAGGCGGCTGCCGCCTTCTATGACGAGGGTATTGGATACTTGGTACAATGCTACGACAAATGTCTCAGTCAGAGCAGCGACTGTGTAGAGAAGTAGTTGGAATGTGTAGCTAACTGTAGCAAATAAAACATTTTTGATTTTCCCTGTGATTTTTTATTTCGCGACCGATCGGATCCCACTTTGCGGACAGCCCTCGCAATTCTTTCGTCTGTTTCAGAGTGATTAATAGGACAAATTATGATACATAGAAAAAACTATCTACAACTTGGAGAATACATTCTCATGAGATATTTAGTCTGTATTACTAATATCTCTCACATTTAATGTCATAGACGTGTGGTACAAAGCTCGAGGTGTTTGTGAAATGAGTGGACTATATGAGGAAGATGATGAGCATACGTTTATGACACTAGTTTTAACCTACTTCCACAGCCTCATGTCACATAACGGTGCTAGTAATAGAATAAGAAATGTTATTGTAAATTTAAAAATTAATATTTATTTATTTCCGTGATTGAAACATAACCATATCCTTTTCGTTCTTACACCTCAGAAAATTTCATCCCCCCCCCCCCCCCCCCCGCTAGGGTGAAATTACCCCGATATTGGAAACCAGTGTTGTAGTACGTCTTGCACTGTGCGGCCGATCCCGGCGGAGGTTCGAGTCCTCCCTTGGGCATGGGTGTGTGTGTTTGTCCATAGGGTAATTTAGGTTAAGTAGTGTGTAAGCTTAGGAACTGATGACCTTAACAGTTAAGTCCCATAACATTAAAAGAAAGTACGTTTGGCACCGCTGCATTTGAGGCACGTATCGTGTACTCACAGGGCATTTGACCTGGAGATAAGAATTCTAAGATTGTACGTTTGCATGACAGCATTATGTGCAGTTAAATCATGGAATTTTCCCTTAAGAATGTCGCTTTAAAAAACAAATACGTGTTTTTGTGATTCTTGAGACTTGTTTGTATTCTGTAATTGTTGGCTCTTGGTTGCACTTCATTTCCATGAGAACAGAACATCAATTGCGCCTAGCATTTCACAAGTGTTTGGAGTGCAATCCCAGATGAGGTGTTAAGAACTCGCTGATTTTGAGTGTGAGTACTAGCGCCTGCTCAGGCTCTTCCACGCGGACAAAGTAGTGGCGGTGTGACTGGGAGTGAAGGCATTGCGCGCTCACCATTTGCTCGCAACAACACGGGAAAAGAGCCAACTGTGAAATTTGGGAGGATCAGTTTGACAGTGGTAACGGCTAATAGCAGGGATGGCGAGTCGGCATGTGTAGCACCGACTCGGTCTTCGTATTGCAATCCACGAAAGATGGCTTAGCAAAATGTTTAGTTTATCATAAAACACTGAATGCTTTCGGGAAGTTCAGTTTATAACGATCCTAAATGTCTCACCACGTGAATGAATACAGGACGGAAAATATGAAGGACCAGGGCGTATGTGAGAGTTCTTACAACTTCGAATTAAGTTCTCTGAGGAGGAGGCAAAGAGGAAGAAAAACGAGTAAATGTGACAAATCTGCACTACTTTCAGCAACGTTCTAGCAGTCTTCTACTGATGGTATTATTATGAAACAATAATTTGTAGTTGTGGCTGAATACTTATGTCCACTTCAGGTAGAACTTTTAGGAACCAAATATCCAGTATTCTTTGTCCGTCGTCTACACGTTAAGTCTAAAATGTGTCATGAGAAAGACGACCAAAGAGTCCAGTAGTAATATTTAACTTACTGTTATCATATCGCTTATAAATAAGGGAAGGCGTAGCTTTTACTTTTTTCTGCGAGCAGCAAGGAGATGCCTTGCTCTTTCGTGTTATCTTTCTTGCTCCAGCTACCATTGTGTAAGCATCAATCAGTCATTAGTTAATACTACACTGAATTCATTTAACATTTTCTCGGTCGATTTATTTGAAAGCCAGATATTATCCTTATATATTAATGCTACGAAATTATCGACTTTTCATTAGGTATTACATGAAAGGAGACGCAAAATTTCAGACGTGGGGCTTGTCTGCTACTAGTATAGTATGAAACGCTAATGTATCAGATTATTTTCTTTTATCTGTGCACCAATTGGCCTGAAGTGTCTCAAAAACTTAGTGAGACATTTAAATAACCATAGAGCATAACGTGATTGAGCGTTCGCGTTCTGCATATACGTTTCAAAATTACGACAGTACACGTCTTTAACATAGTGATGAATCCTTTCACCGTAAGTCTGAGATAAGCTACAATGATAAAAATCGGCATTCTTGGCGAGTAATATTCTTCGTGGTGCGAAGCTTTTCCAGAAAAGTAAGTGGTTAGCCCCTGAGGAGGCGAAAGTTACTACAAGCTTTATTCTTTACTTTCCTTCCGTCTTCTTAAGTAGCGACAGGAGCGAAACCCATGTTGGAAAGTAAATCAGAATTCGTAGTGCAGCTGAATGGGAAAATGAAAACGCTTACAGTAATGAATTTCTGCCATTCTGTAGCTTGAAGTTTTTGATCCGCAGTGCGACAGGGAATATATCGACTTTCTAGATTTCTCCAAGCATATACCCCAGGATCGATTTCAACTTTTAGACAAATCTCTACATGGCGCCCCACCCTGTGCCCTGTTGCTGTGGAGGGGTTACAGTATTCGTTCCTTGCAGGCTGCGATCACTGTTCGCGGAACAGGTTGGACGTCAAGCAATGTTCTACAGGATTCATCCTCTACGTTTATAGCAACGTCGTTTCTGACTCCTCAGCCTGAATAGTCTACTGTCTTCCCAATACCACTCTTGGAGATTTTCACTGCATAACTTCCTTGACATCTGTCAGTCATTTTCTAGACGGTCGAAGTTGTTTACGTTTTCCTTCTGAGACCGACCTCCATACGCTCTTTGAGCATTACCTTCCACACGTTCTACATGGCCATCACATAGCAGCTGGTTCGTGTTAATAACCTCCGTGATAATCCGTACAATTTGCACAATTTTTCAGAATTCTTCGCCTCTGAGGACTTGTATTTTGGTCTCCAGTAATCCCTGTCCATGCAGAGCATATGATGTTCTTCTCTCTTTCTTATTTCTAAGTGCTGACAAATATATGAAAATAATTTCATATATATAGGGTGATTATAATTTAAGTTAACCTTTCTTCAAACTGCTGTAGAAATAACACCACTGGTCAGAATGACGTCAAATTGCAACGGAATATTATCGGAGAATTGCAGAATAAAGAGTTACAAAATGTAGCAATACATGGCGCTGTAAACATCACAATTTAATATTGGTCGATTACAAATGGCAAATGAATCATATAACAATGCCTAAGGTGTAAGTTTGACGTTAAACAAACTGTACTACTCAGTGTGCTTGGACATACAGGTGTAATACTGTTAATTACGTAAGCCCACCCACCACGGCAAGGTCATATCACATCGGATGGGAAAAAGTCCTGAGGTCAAAAACAGCATAAAAAGCATCACTAACATCGGTTTTTAATCGTTTTATGGTCCTGAGGCCAAAAACCGCACAAAAAGCGTCAATCACATCGGTTTTTAATTGTCCTGAGGTCAAAAACCGCATAAAAATCATCAGTCAAAATCAAATCGGAATATTAATTTCCTTGTGACTGGCGCAAAACATGTGCAACATGCCGTCCACAGTTTTCTGCAACAAGTTGAAATCGAGAAACAGCATGTTCCTCAACTGACCGAAGTGTTTCCGGGGTCACGTTCAGAATGTCTTCAGAAAGTTTTCAATCGGAACACTGAACACATCTTTCAGATAGCCTTCCAGCCAGAAGCCACACGGATTAAGATCAGATGGTCGGGGCGACCAGGCTGTAGGGAAATGGCTGCTGATAATTCTAACATTTCCGAAATGGCGCTTCAGCAGCCGCTTAACTGGATTTGCAATGTGCGGAGGTGCGCCATCTTGCATATAAATGATCCCATCCACACTGTTGGAGAGCTGGAATGACGTGGTTGCACAAAAGACACTCATAGCGCTTACCAGTGACAGTACAGGTAAGAGGACCGGAAGCACCTGTCTCTTCGAACAGATATGGACGTATGATAAATGATGCCGTAAACCCACACCGCACAGTGACCTTTTCAGGATGAAGTGGCACTGGTTAATTTGCGTATGGATTTTCCGTTTCCCATATTCGACAATTTTATGTATTGACATATCCTGTCGGATGGAATTGGGCTTCGTCTGTCCACAAAATCTTCCACGTCTGATCATTGTCCACTTCCATGCGAGCAATAAATTCTAAAGCAAAGTTCTCTCTTGCTGTCAGGTCAACAGGAAGCAACTCATGCACGTGGTTAATTTTGAATGGATCCAAAGAAGGATGTTTCGTAGGATTTTATGAACTGTGCTCACGGGTATGTCCAATGCTCGGGTAATTCTCCGTACACTAAAGGTATGCACACCACCACTCGTCTCCTCCTGCAATGCTGTGGCCACTGCTTCCACTGACGTCGGATCAATTCGTTTACTCCCTCTACCAAGTTGCACACCAAAAAAAAAAAAAAAAAACGTCTTTCAGAATTTCTGAATCATTTTCTCTAGACCCACGGCCTTTTTTCAAACCCTTCAGTGTCCGGAACTTCTGCATAGCGACATGTGCACAATCATAATTCTTGTAATACAGCTTTAGAATCACAGCGCGATCCGGCATTGAGACAGTCATGGCGAATGTCGCGGACCCGAAAGGAGGAGAAACCGTGTACCCGGCGTGTTTATACGAGGGTGAGTCAAATGAAAACGATTCTTGCAAGGAAGCCATCACCTTCTCGTTCAAAGCGCGAAAGAAGTTCTTCACAAGCATCAACACGTCGTTCTCTCATTTCTGGAGTCAGCTGCCGTGGCACCCATCTTGCAGACACTTTGTGAAATTGGAGCACATCATGCACACAGTGTTGCGCTGACCCATGACTAATCTGTAAACATGCTGGAATGTCATTCAGTGTCACTCGGCGGATTTCCTTCACTGTGGCTTCAACTGCTGCAATGTTCTGTGGAGTCACAACTAATTGTGCCTGACCTGGACGAGTAGCATCTTCCACTGAAGTCATACCATTTGCGAACTTCCTACTCCATTCGTAGACTTGATGCTCTGACAAACGTGCATCACCGTACTGAACCTCCATTCGCCGATGAATTTCGATAGGTTTCACAACTTCACTACGCAAAAACCGAGTAACAGAAAGCTGTTCTTCGCTGGTGCAAATGGCAAGTGGGGCAGCCATCTTTATACTGATACTGCGACGGTATGTGTGCATCTGCACTATGCTGGCACCTACAGGCTATTCTGCATGCTGTTTGTAGCATGCTTACCAACTTACAGGATAACGGCGTGAAATTTCGATTTGTAATTACAAATTTAAGGTTTCCATTTTTTGAGAATTCTACATTATCATACATTTCAGCCTTACCATATTTCTATGCACCAGGAATTGCATGGCGATGATTTTTAAGGTCGTGTAAATATTTCCCACTGGGCACAAACAAATTGCGAGACGATAACAGGTTTTTTTCGAGAGTTCTATTTAGTGACGAAGCGTCATTCACAAACACAGGTAACGTAAACCAGCATAACATGCACTGTTCGTCCCGAACAGGCCATGAAGACCCAAAGGTACCGATCGGCCGCCGTGTCATATTCACCCCATAGGCGTCACTGGATGCGGATATGGAGGGGCATGTGGTCAGCACATCGCTCTCCCGGCCGTATGTCAGTTTCCGAGACCAGAGCCGCTTCTTCTCAATCAAGTAGCTCCTCAATTTGCCTCACAAGGGCTGCGTGCATACTGCTTTGCCAACAGCGCTCGGCAGACCGGATGGTCACCCATCTAACTGCTGGCCCAGCCCGACAGCGCTTAACTTCGGTGATCTGACAGGAACCGGTGTTACCACTGCGGCAAGGCCGTTGGCAATGGGCACTGTTGGGCAACGGAAAATCCACGATGGCTGCGACAAGTGAACAGCAGCGACTCTGGCGGGTTAATGTATGGTGTTGAATTATGGGAGGACATCTAATTGGTCCTTATTTTATCGATGGTAATCTAAATGGTGCAATGTACGCCGATTTCGTAATTAATGTTTTACCGATTCTACTACAGGATGTTTCACTTCATGGCAGAATGGCGATGTACTTTCAACATGATGGATTTCCAGCAGATAGCACGCGTGTAGTTGAAGCGGTATTACATAGAATATTTAATGACAGGTGGATTGGTCATACAAGCACCATACCATGGCCTGCACGTTCACCGAAGCTTTCATCTCTGGACTCCTTTCTTTGGGGAAAATTGAAAGATATTTGCTATCGTAACCCACCGACAACGCCTAAAACATGTGTCAGCGCATTGTCAATGCATGTGCCACAGTTACTGAAGGCGGTCTACTCTCTATTAGAAGAGGAATTTCGTTACGCGTATTGCCAAATGCATTGAAGTTGAAGGACATCATTTTGAACATTTATTACATTAATGAGGTTATTACGGTTGCTCATGCAGTCACCACAGCATGCGTTTCCATAATTTATGATAAAGTCACAAAAGTAAATGTATCACATTGGACAACAGAAATAAAGTCCAACTGTAACTACATTTTGTGTTTTAATTTAAAAAACCACATTGTTACCAACTATTCATCTAAACGGGTGAGGCATATTATAAGTGTTGGAATATTACAGCGCCATCCATTACAAAGCGAAACAAATGTTCCAAATCAAACATTCCTATTTATTTACATACTATGCGAATATGCAATAAAAATGGGGGGTGGGTACTTAGTTTTAAAAAATGCAGTTTCTATCAATGTGACCTTGCCATCTGTTTTCTTCCGTCACGCTCAAACAGATTCGTTCTTCTTATTTCGTGAGCTATTTGGCACGGACACTATCAATGGACCACCATAAAACTTACGTTTGTATAAATTTTACCTAAGACTTTCCTGAATTTTAACAGCGTAAAATAAATAATGACATCGTTGTATTCGTAAGGCCTTCTGACTAAGAAACTATTGCACTTCCAAGCGTTACATTTGGATCGAATTTACAATGAAAGTAGTTTTAACGTAACGTTTGCAAATGTCATTTCTTTCTACTGGCGAAATAGTCCAATCAATAGAGATTAAAAAAATGGTCGAATATTGGGAATAGTTCGTGTAGTCGGTAAATTTTTTACAGTGGTAGGAGAGAGTGCCACGAAAAACATAACGGAAGTCCAGACTAGTGAGGGGTAAGTGGGGTGGAGGTGCGTTCGAAGGTCACTTTTGTACGTTATTTTTATTGTTTTAATTGCTCGACAACGCTGGCCTCCAGCGAGAACGTATCACAGTACAAAATTTAACTACATTAAATTTCCTGCAAAACGGTCCTGCTCAACTTTCCGCATGTCAGCACGTTGTAGGTGTCGCCACCGGCTCCAACCTTGTGTGGATGCTCTTGAAGCTAATCATTTGCATATCACAGCATGTTCTTCCTGTCGGTTAAATTTCGCGTCTGTTGCACGTCATCTTCGTGGTGTAGCAATTTTAATGGCCAGTAGTGTATTAAACGTTTTTTTCTTTTGCATATCTATCTGTAAATATAGTCGGGGAGAAAAATGAAAGTGGATAGGAATAGTGTCTTGATCAACACTTCAAATCAATACTTTTGTGCAATTAGTATATGAATGTTCGTAGTGTGTTACCAGATGTGTCATATTAAACAAAGGTCTTCTACACGATTGTGAATTGACACCTCTGTTAGAAATGTTTATATGGCCATGTTTGCTGAATGTACTGCCCAAAATATTACACCATGGCTAAATAATAGTATCAAAACCACCATTATTTAACAGGATGTGTTGTGATAAAGCAAGTACGCCGAGAGTTCGTCTGCATTCGTATCCTCGCATATTTTGGAAGTGCGAAAGCCGTTGTTGGCGGCAGGAATCGATCTTTTCTCATCGCGGCAGGCTGCAACGAGGCGAGGAGAGGCGCGCGTACAAGGCGGTGCTGGAGGGGGTTGTGAGGGGGGGGGGGGCGGGTGGAGGGGCGTCCGGCCCTACCGCCCCCTCCCCTCCCCCTTTCCACCTGGCGCTGGCGCCTTGCCCGCCCTCGTCAGGCCTGCCCACTGACCCGGAGACGATTTCAGAGGCAGGCAGAGGGGGCGGCGGCGTTGGCGGCGGATGCACAGTGTCTCGCGCGCGCCACGCCTACCCGGCCGCAGCCGCAGACGCAGCCGGAGCCAGGCGCCGTCCGTGCCGCGGGTCTGCCCGCCTCGCAGGCGACGTGTCACGTCGACCGCCGGAGAGTCGATTAAGTGTGTCGATAATGAACCGCCGCCCGCTAACGAGCAAACGCGCGTTCCTGACAGTGCGCCAAGTTGGATCGTAGGCGCATGCCGGAGGAAGAGGAACCCCGCTCTTCGTCAACAGTGGAGTCTACTGTATTCCACTTCCCGCCAGACATGCAGGTGAATTGTTGTGTTAGTTCCCTCATTAGGGCGAATTTCCGTAACAACGGTGAGAGTACCCCTTCTAATTACGTACCCAATTCCTTTCAATCTGTGATATCTATTCGACGAAGGCAAGCTACAGTTCGAAAACAGTGCGTTTCTTTAATGCCAAAAATTTTACTAGAAGGCTGTCGTAGCGTCCTCGCTCATTCCAGCGCATTGATGTGTTATAAAGATCCTATACTCCTGGTATTGTTGTGAAACAGAAATTTCGATTGTTTTCTAGCTGAAGAAAAATGTGAGAGAATAAATGAGAATTTTTCTTTGATGACCATATTTTTTTATGCTCAACTGTGGGCAGTCGATTATGTTACCAATTCCCACAGCACCTGAGTTGATTGATAGATTGTGTATATAGACGATAAATGTTCTACATCACTCAACGTACGTAAATGCTGTTACAATAGCTTCGGAAATGGAGAGAACTGCTGCAGTGTATGCTAGTATATGTAATTCAGAGAAGTTTGCATAATAATGTTGAATTTCACAGAACCTAAATGAACATTTTTATTGAAAATTAGTGACACACTGTTGAAGTCAAGTTGGCGTACACATTTCAGTGAGACATTTATGCACCTTCAGTTACTTTACTTGCACTTTATAGACAAAAAAAATTCTGACATTAATTTTTACGATGGTTTCAAAGTCTTCAATTTGAGCCCATTCTCCGTATTTTTGCGTCAGTACGGTTCAGTTCAGTTCAATGTGTGTTTCTTAATTTCTAATAAAAACTGCAATACCGTTAAAAACAGACTATAAAAACGAAAGCCGCGAGCTTGTAAAACTCGCGATGTGCGTCTTAAAACTTTAGACGCATAGAAAATTTTATTGGAAAGAATCCTAAAAACATTCAAAATTTACATAACAAACAAGAGACTGTTGTGCATGTGTTCCTGAAACAAATTATAAAGAAATCCTTCTTTTCCTCGTAGCAGTGCTATAAGTGAATATGACCGTCATGCGGAGGACTCGTGTTCATTTCCCGGTAATGACACACTTCTTTCCTTGGTGAAGCATTACAGTAACATAACTGAGTCTCTTGGAGTCAACTATTAAAGTAATTGAGTTAAAAATAGTGGTCCTGGTACGGCTGGGAAAGCCAAGTAGAGACAGCATGCCCCACCATACCACACTGAAATTACGCCGTTACTAGAGGGTAAGGCGATGGGCGGTCGACGTTATGTGACCCTCTGGACGTGAACGTGAACAGTAATTACACAGCTTAGATTCAACGTTCGTTTACAGAAGGAAGTAATTACCAAAATTGACATAAATAAATTCCCTTTCTTTTCAGGAGTGTTCAGCGTAGTTCCATACAACCTAAGTCCAAAGTGACTTCTGGCAGTAGCGTTTAGCAAAAGCTCCAAAATTCCACAGTTTCCCTGTTATTTCAAAAAAGAAAGTCTTGAGCCAAAATATTACTCTGCGATGACGGAGAACTTACGGGAAAAGTGCTGTCTGTCTTGAAGAAAAGGAGAAATATTACTCGCCTTTTGCAGTAGATTTTTTATTATTTTCGTTATAACCAAACGTTTCCTAAGACAAAAATTATCTGCCTCTCGCGCAAAATATTTTATTAACTTATGACTAGTTACAATACCTATTGCACCATCAAAAGATATAAAATGTTTGTCTACGAATAGCACGTCAGTGTGAACTGCATTATCATAAATAGCAGAGTGGTCTTACGGCACTGCAGTTCGCATTATCATCCTATTCGTAGCTAAACATTTTATATCTGTTGATTGTGCATTAGGAATTGCAAGCCGTCGTATCTTAATAAAAATACCTTGCGCGGGAGACATATTTTTTAAATTATTTTTATTCATATTTTATTCCTAACACTATTACGGGAACTACGTCTCAGTGTCGATGTCACCTCCTTATTTAACCAAATATGTTTCAAGCAATTGTTGTAGGCATTTTCAGCTGCTTCAAAATAAACAAAAGAAATTATTGATCGCTTAACCATAGATATTTTATTTTGAGGTACGTAGTGTTTCGTAGCAGTACTTTTAGATTAACATAATAATGGAAGATTTTATAGGAAAACGAAATGGCTTGAGCACTTAGTTTTGTGTCTCTTATGTTTTATGAACCATTAAACATTTCTGATCACGACTTCCTTTTGTTAAGTAAACAACTAACTGATTTATTTCTTGGCCGAGCACTGATGACGCCTAAACAATTTAGTGACATGTGTTTGATTAAAACAACAATAAACGCTAACAAAGGGATAAGGTAAATCAAGAAGTAAATGTAAAAGATAAACAATGTTGCACCATCAGCTGAGGAGGACCGACCCGAAATTTTAACAATATATCTGTGAGAATGGGTTCCAGCGAGTATCCTACTCGAGTGTAACGGATGTCAATTGGTAACAGCACATTGCAGCACTCAGCAGAGGATAATAAATTATCTCATGTGATGCTTATACCAATATGTACTCAGATTTATGATACTGGCCACACCTTTCAGTCCTGAGGTGCATTTGCTAAGTGATCGGTTACCGAATAATCCTTCAAATCTAGCTTGCAAGCGTCGGTACCGGTGTGAGAAATCTGCAGTCAGACGCGCCACGTGTGACGCTGCTTGACAGGTACTTCCCGTAGTAGTGGCTGCTACATTACTAGCGGTGGTGGCTGCCGGCGGAGTGTACAGCCGACCGCAACAGGTCACACACAGTGTCGTAGAGGCAGCAGACGCGGCGGCAACAGAAACAGTTTTCTACTAGAGCTCGCAGCACAGTCACTGTCTAGCTCTCAAAGTAGCCATAGTCACACCTTTTATATTGAAACGCTTTTCAAATTCGTGATGTAAATATTCCTCGTCTGTTAAACGGAATGGTTTTTGTCAAATGGCAGTTTGATTGGCAGGTGTGATATAGTTACATATTTATCCCAGTCTATTACCTCTTCCTGCTGTGACGTACACTACCTGACAAAAAAAGTGAAGCAATCAGAAGAAAAGGAAGAAACGAAATGAAACTTACGGATTTGACGTCGGAGCCGGTCCCACGCATGTTCTATCAGGGACAAATTTGTGGATATTTCTGGCCACGAAAGTACCTCATCGTCACGCAGACCGTTCGTATCCATGTGTGGGTGAGCATTGTCCTGTTGAAAAATGGCACCACAGTACTAATGTGTTAGAGGTAAGATATGAGCGTGCAGTATGTTAGTGACATATCGTTGTGTCGTGAAGAGTTCCCTCAATCACTACCAGCCATGATATGAAGTCATAACCCATGATTTTCAGTACCATGAGACCCGAAGTAAAACGGCTGCATCTCTGCAAATCTTTTGAAGAGCGAGAAGTCTCCCCCTTTCACAGCCATACTCGCAAATTATCGTCATCCAGGAGAGTGTGTAATCGTGATTCATCTCTGAACCCCATTCACAACACTCCACGGCATCCCACAAAACGTAATATCTGGTGATTTGAAATGGAGCGACTGCATAAAATGAATCGCTAATGAGGTAGATGTCAGATTGGGAATCATTCGAAGAATTCTCAGGAAATGTAGTCCGTCAACAAAGGAAGTAGCTTACAAACACTTGTTCGACCTATACTCTTTGTCAATATTCCGTACCAGAGAGGACTGATAGAAGAAATAGAGAAGATCCCAAGAAGAGCAGCGCGTTCCGTAACGTGTTCATTTAGTAAGCGCGAAAGCATCACAGAGATTGTCAACGAACTCCAGAGTCAGACGTTGTAAGAGAGGCGTTCTGCATCCCGGTGTGGTTTATTATTAAAGTTCCGAGAGCGTACCACGAAAAGACCGCGAAGATAAAATTAGAGATATTCGAACCTATATAGACGCTTACTAACAATCTTGTTTCCGTGATCTATTCACGTTTGGTACAAGATAGGAGCGAAGTGACATTCGTACCAAAACCACACAACGCAAGAAGCCGTTTGTGTTGTGGTGTTGGCAGCCTATTCATGGGGCAGTATTCCCTAGTCCAGGTCTTGCTAGTCACTAATCAATAGCTCGAGATGACACAGAATGTTGTAGGGCGTCCGTTAATGGTTCTCGGATGATGTGCACGGATATGAAGGCATCACGATGTGCCTGTGCACCATATGGCGATCCTCGTTTATGATGATGAGACATAGTCGATCGGTAGGATGCCTATCCTGACGTTCTGATACAGTTGAACATCGATCCACTGTCACATACGAATCACCCACAAATTTTGATATTGTAAAATTCGACCAGCCGGCCAAATGGAGACCTACAGTGAGGCCACTTTCAAACTCTGTGAGGTGCTGACAACGATTTTCGCAGTGATCACTTAACATCCGACGTTGTTCACGTCCCCTTACATGAGAGTCACCCAGAAAGCGATGCACCGATTTTTTTTTTTTTAATCAGCCGAAAAAATGCTACAAATGCGAAATGATACACATGTATTATTTGAAATCTCCTGAGTGCAGGCGCCAAGTTTCCGTCACTTTCGACAGACAATGTAGCTTCAGGACAGTTTCAAAATGGTTCTGTAGGTGATGTACTTTACAAGCAACGTGCCGTCATTGAATTTCTCACTGCAGGGAAAGAAACTGTGGGAAATATTCATAACGCTTGTACAAAGTCTATGGAGCATTTGGTGTCGACAGATCTACAGTTCGTCGCTGGGAAAGGAGGGTGAAGTGAATGATTATAAGGTGGTTCGGCGGAGGTCCACGATTTGCAGCGGTCAGGGAGGCCATCCACGGCTGTCACACCTGACAGACCTGACCTAGCCCCCCTCGGACTTCCACTTGTTTTGGCCATTAAAGGAAGACATTTTGAGGACGGAGAGGAGGTGATTCACACAGTGATGCACTGGCTCCGCCACCAGGACAAGGATTGGTACCGACAGGGCATACACGCCCTTGTTTCGTGCTGGAGGAAGGCCATAGAACGGGATGAAGATTACGTGGAAAAATAGGGTGTATATATAAAACACCGTCCTTTCGTGTGTGTAATCCTCATTGAGTTCAATAATGGATTGTTGAAGAAAAAAATGCGGTGCATTACTTTCTTGGCAACCTTCGCATATTCAAAGAAGTCTGAACAACCTATGTGAGAGAAACGCAATTTTAATCAATTTATGAAACGTCCCCTTAGAAAAATTATTGAATTACTGTGCTGATAAACCTCTTACATTATTTGATTTTCAAACAGCTGAGCAAAACTGAACGTACTCAGACATTTCGCTCTTTACCTATTCTGATCAACACTAAACTGACACACAATATTTTTAGCGCAACGCAATCTGACTTTCAATAATCCCTACAAAAGAATGACCCTGACTAACATTAAACTATACCTTTCACAAATCACTTACCTCACAAAAAACTTCGTTACTCGAACTACTGCAATACAGCGAGCGCCACTACTGCCAGCTAAATAAAAGATTCAAACTACAGAAGGCACTAACTACAGATAGGCGTAGTTAGCAAATGAAAGATTTTGATAGAGAACAAACAATGTATTTACCTTAATAGTGTTCAAAAGTCATAATATATATAACAGTTCATGACATCCAGTCTTACAAATTTACTGACTCCAGATCATCCGCTCTCAAAACTCCATCTCTCTCCCCACATCCACCACTGCTGGCGGCTCACCTCCAACTGCGCAACGCTACGCGCTGTTAACAGCCAACAGCCCAACTCTACAATAGCGAATATTACAACAATGACACCCAGCCACAGACTGCACACAGCACAGCCAGTGATTTTCATACAGAGCGCTACGTGGCGTTACCAATAAAAAAAACCTAAACAGCCTACTTACAATTTACATGCTAGCCGCTGGTGTGTATCTGTACAGATTTTCGTTAACATGCGACCATGTCTTCTGGGTAATTCAATTGTTTGTTAGAGTGTGTAATTCTCTTCCGTCTCCACTTTTTTTTTACCTCAAAAATCGGTTGCAAGCACTCGAAATATTCCTAATCGACTGCTTCACAAGGAAGGTGCTTTGTTCATCATAATCCAAATTTTCGCGTGATGGCAAGAGAGAAGTTGGAATGGCCCGTGGCAGGAATCCAGAATGATCTGTACATTAAACTTTACGATTAATAGAACACTTGATTTCTAAAATTAGAAAAAAACTTAACTTGTAGTTGCGAGATGCTTGAGGTGCTTCCTGTGCCTCTTACATGCAGTTAAATTTACATACTATTACTACTCGCTGAATAGAGGCTAAGTATGGTCTCCCTGTTACTCACTACTGATGCTCTGGAAGTCTGCGACAGAACTGGAGCCGGCCAGCGATGGGCGGCTGGTGCAGTCAGCGTTGACAGGAGCGGCGGGGGGGGTGGGGGTGGGGGGGGGGGGGTGGCTGAGCTCTTTCCTGGAGAATGGCGCTGTCCGCTCTTTCCATTGGTGCGCGCGTCAGCTCCTCTTGATGCCGTTTTGCGGCGCTCTGCTGGTCGGTGTGCGGCCAATGCTTTAGGACTGCACACATTCCTTTTCAGATAAATCTTTCTCTTATATTATCAACTTTCTCCATACGATGCAGCTTTTCGTTTTTGATTTCCCTTTTAGAAATTATGTCGATTATTAACGTTTATTGGAAGACAAGACAGTCTCTTTCTGGCAGTGACGTGAAATGGCTTCCATGAACTTATCTCACAAGGCTTCGTATGAGCACACTTTTCAACTTACACTACTGGCCATTGAAATTGCTACACCACGAAGATGACGTGCTACAGACGCGAAATTTAACCGACAGGAAGGAGATGCTGTGATATGCAAATGATTAGCTTTTCAGAGCATTCACACAAGGTCGGCGCCGGTGGCGACACCTACAACGTCCTGACACGAGGAAAGTTTCCAACCGATTTCTGGTGAAACGTTGTTGTGATGGCTCGTGTAAAGAGGAGAAATGCGTACCATCACGTTTCTGACTTTGATAAAGATCGGATTGCATCCTATCGCGATTGCGGTTTATCGTATCGCGACATTGCTGCTTGCGTTGGTCGAGATCCAGTGACTGTTAGCAGAATATGGAATCGGTGGGTTTAGGAGGGTAATACGGAACGACGTGTTGAATCCCAACGGCCCCGTATCACTATCAGTTGAGATGATACGCATCTTAACTGCATGCCTGTAACGGATCGTGCAGCCACATCTCGATCCCTGAGTCAACAGATGGGGACATGTGCAAGAGAACAACCATCTGCACGAACAGTTCGACGACGTTTGCAGCAGCATGGACTATCAGCTTGGTGACCGCGGCTGCGGTTACCCTTGATGCTGCATAACAGACAGAAACGCCTGCGATGATGTACTCAACAACGAACCTGGGTGCACGAATGGCAAAACGTCATTTTTTCGGATGAATCCAGGTTCTGTTTACAGCATCATGATGTTCACATCGGTGTTTAGCGACATCGTGGTGAATGCACATTGGAAGCGTGTATCCGTCATCTCCATACTGGCGTATCAACCGGCGTGATGGTATGGGGTGTCATTGGTTACACGTCTCGGTCACCTCTTGTTCGCATTGACGGCACTTTGAACAGTGCACATTACATTTAAGATGTGTTACGACCCGTGGCTCTACCCTTCATTCGATCCCTGCGAAACCCTACATTTCAGCAGGATAATGCACGACCGCATGTTGCTGGTCGTGTATGAGCCGTTCTGGATACAGAAAATGTTCGATTGTTGCCCTGGCCATCACATTCTCTAGATCTCTCACCAAACGTCTGGTCAATGGTGGCCAAGCCACTAGCTCGTCACAATACGCCAGTCACTACTCTTGATGAACTGTGGTGTTGTCTTGAAACTGCATGGGCAGCTGTACCTGTACACGCTATCCATGCTCTGTTTGACTCAATGCCTAGGCGTATCAAGGCCGTTATTACGGCCAGAGGTGGTTGTTCTGGTACTGTTTTCTCAGGCTCTATGCACCCAATAAGCGTGAAAATGTAATGACATGTCAGTTCTAGTATAATATATTTGTACAATGAATACACGTTTATCATCTGCATTTCTTTTTTGTGTAGAAATTTAATGGCCAGTACTGTACTTACGACAGATTGTTATTTGATAAGCAGCTGTGGTATTACCTTCGATGTACGATGTCGAAATACTTCGAGATAGATGACTAGTTTCAACTAAATTATTACTAATTAGTCAGTGTTATTATCCAATAACTGACAAAAATATGCCTTCAGCAAATACACACTACATCACCATACTTAATACGGTCTAGGAAAATCATTAACGTTCAAAACAGCTTCCATTCGCCTTGGAATGGATAAATACAGATCCTGCATTGTTTTCAGTGGAATCTTGTACCATTCTTCCTGCAGAATACTGGCAAGTTTAGATAACGACGATGGAAGTCGGTAGAAATCACCCGCACTTCAACCCAACGTAGACTACAAAGGCTCAATAATAAATATTAAGATCTTGTGATTGTGGTGGCGAGGAGAGATACGAGAATTCATCCTCGGGCTCGAAAATCAGCCCTCGACATGTGAGCTGTGTTTTCACACATGCCTTATCGTCTTGGAACGTAGCATCACCATTGGGGAAGGAACGTTGCACGTGGGATGGACCTGATCATCCACTTTGGTCACATAGTCCCTGGCAGTAATGCGGCCTTGCTGAGAAACTATAGAGCCCATGGAGTACCACGATAGGGCTAACCAAATCATCACCGTACCCCAGCTATGTTTCAATCTTTGGAGGCAAACGCGCCTAGAAGTTGGAAACAGTGTGAAACAAGACTCACTTAACGATATGAATTTCTTGCCCTGCTCCACAGTTCAGGTTTTACGGCTTCGACACCTCTTTTTCCTGCTACGCGGATTTACATCATTGATGAGTAGTTTTGGGATTCCTGCTCGCCTTGCAATTCGCTGCTTAAGGACCTCCCTTCGTGTTATTTTCGTGCTGACAGGGTTCGCGAATGCAACATTCCGGTCTGCAGTGACTTCTACAGCCATCGGCACCTTATTTTTTCTCTGAGTACTCTTCAATGACTGTCCGTCAGCCACGCTCAACACACACTTTCGTGCCTCTTAAAACACAAAATACTTCAGCTACCGTGCTTACAGAAGGATCCACCACATGAGCACCAACAATTTCCCCACGTTCGAATTCACTAGAACCCACATTATGCATTCAGTACTACACAGAACACTGTTCTGACCATGACTGACTCCTGAAACGTTTCGAGGACACTGCACAGGTGCCATTCGTGGTCAAATACAACAGTGCAGTCTGTAGGCTTGTCTAGCATCTGCATTTATTTTGAAAGATGTATTTCTGGCTGCGTTTCCGTATTTTTGTCCAGCCCTGTACTTTTCCTTGAAATGTGAACCATATTTCTAATCTGTGGATTAAATCCAGTCTATTCCGCTCAATTTTATTCTGACCTTTTCCAGTGATGTTTCTAGACCTTGTATTCTCATGTTAGTCAACCTTGTAAAAATGAAGAAGAATACTTTCACAACTTTCACACCCATACTCCACTCCTAAGAGTGCTAGAGATGTCCTGTACTTTTCTAGAGACAATAGATGTATATGTGCCAGGCATAATCAATAATGGTCCAGTTCTTCCACAGTTAGGCTTGAAGGTCAGTACTTCTGTATACTATTCTTACCATAAAATTGGATGAAGAAGCCGCTAGGCTGATTGTGCGATAATTCTCTCACTTATCAGACCTAGATAAATTCATAATTTGGTGGATGACATTTAGCCGAAAGTTTGATGCTACGTCTCCAGTTTAACGTATTCTACACACAAATGTAGATACTCATTTGGTATCTATTTCCCTCAGTTATCTTAAAAAAAAAAACCGTTTTATTCGATCGCGTTTCTTCCAAAGCTCTGTCAAACGCTGGATCCCCTATATCTTCCAAGTCGACGCCCATTTCTTCCTCCTTCACGTCATCGAAGAAAACCTCCCCCTCATAGAGGCCTTGAATTTACTCTTTCCACCAGTACTCTCTCTCCTCTGCGTTTAACAGTGGAATTCTGATTGCACTCTTAATGTTGCTGTCACTGCTTTTAATCTCGGGGAAGGTAAATTTGTATTTTCTAAGTGCCGAGTCAGTCCTTTCGATGTTCATGTGTTTTTAGAATTCTTCACATTTTGCCTAAGGCTATTCCGCCTTGGCTTCCCTGCTCTTCCTATTTACTTCATTTCTGAGTGATTTGTATTGATATGTTCCTGTCTTTCCCTGAACACTTTTGTACTCATTTCTTTCGTCGATCAACTGAAGAACATTTCTTGCTGAAGGTTTCTTCGCAGTTACATTCTTTGTACCTATGTTTGTTTGTCCAGTGTCTGTGACTACCCTTTTTACAGATTTCCACTACTTTTCAACTGAACTGCCTACTGTGGTATTCTTTACCGCAGTAATCACATCTTTAGCGAACTTCAAATGCTTCTCATCATTTCTCAGTACTTTACTATCCCAATTCTTTCGTACTGATTCTTCCATACGATTGTCTTGGACTTCAGCCCACTCTTCATAACTATTAAATTGCAATCTGTGTCAAAATCTGGTCCTGAGTACACCTTACAAACCAGCATCTGATATCTGAATCGCTGTCTGACAATGATATAATCCAGATGAATTCTCCCAGTGTCGCCAGGTCTTATAAATAGAGCTCCTCCTGCTCTTGTGATTTTTGAACAGTGTATTCCTCGTTATCGCCTCGTGTTTACTACAGAAATCTACTAATCTTTCTCCTCTCTCATTCCCACTACGCACTCACGTTCCCACTAAACACAGTTTTCAGTTCCTTCCCCTTCCTCAACTTACTATAACCCCATCTCTATTCCATTACATCTACATCTACTTGATTACTCTGCAATTCACATTTAAGTGCTTGGCAGAGGGTTCATCGAACCACAATCATACTATCTCTCTACCATTCCACTCCCGAATAGCGCGCGGGAAAAACGAACACCAAAACCTTTCTGTTCGAGCTCTGATTTCTCTTATTTTATTTTCATGATCATTCCTACCTATGTAGACTGACTAGAAACATTCGGAAGAGAAAGTTGTTGACTGAAATTTCGTAAATAGATCTCGCCGCGTCGAAAACGTCTTTGCTTCCATCCCAACTCGCGTATCATATCTGCCACACTGTCTCCCCTATTACGTGATAATACACAACGAGCTGCCATTTTTTGCACCCTTTCGATGTCCTCCGTCAATCCCACCTGGTAAGGATCCCACACCGCGCAGCAATATTCTAACGAGTGTAGTGTAAGCTGTCTCTTTAGTGGACTTGTTGCATCTTCTAAGTGTCCTGCCAATGAAACGCAACCTTTGGCTCGCCTTCCCCACAGTATTATCTATGTGGTCTTTCCAACTGAAGTTGTTCGTAATTTTAACACCCAGGTACTTCAAAATGACTCTGAGCACTATGGGACTTAACTGCTGAGGTCATCAGTCCCCTAGAACTTAGAACTACTTAAACCTAACCTAAGGACATCACACACATCCATGCCCGGGGCAGGATTCGAACCTGCGACCGTAGCGGTAGCGCGGTTCCAGACTGTAGCGCCTAGAACCGCTCGGCCACTCCGGCCGGCTACCCAGGTACTTAGTTGAATTGACAGCCTTGAGAATTACACTATTTATGGAGTAATCGAATTCCAACGGATTTCTTTTCGAACTCATGCTGAGTTAACCGTTCAATATCCTTACATGTTCCCTGTATCTCTTCATCTTCTACTTTGAGGTAAGCCTTAATTATTGTTATTGGCATTGGTTTGCTGTCAGCACTGGTGAGAATAATGCTATCACTGAATTCTTCAAATTAATTTAAAATCTGGCCTACCTTCCTATTCATAACGAATCATACTGCCGTTACATCATTTTCAGCAGCTGGCGATATTATCCTATATTCGTCTGACTAGAAACCTTGTCTTCTTCCCATTTCATTTCACTGACCCCCACTACCGAATTTAGACTTCTTACTGTGGTATCGCCCAAAGATTGCAGTGCCATATCAAAGTTTGCAACTCGCATCGATACACCAGAAGTTAGAGATGTTTCGCTGCAATCCGCACCTACCAATTGGAGACGCTGGCGGAGCCACATTCTCGCACCCAGCGCTTGAGCGTCATCGCACAGAGTCTCATATACGGAGTCTCATATACAGCCGAGCAGAGGAAGGCTGAGCCCAGTTCGTCACCTCCGATCCAGCAGAAAACATTGCCTAGTTAGAGCTCATGTGTTACTCATGTCTTCGATGGAACTGTGCTGTCACTGGTTAATTACTTTTTTTTCCTCAGAGGAGCAATATGGAATCTTTCTCCAAATGAGAGATCATCATAACACTTTAATTTTAGTTGTAGGCCACATGTCCTTTGGATATACAGTGTGCGTATTTGATGCAGAGATTTCCATTGCATTCAGCATCCCCATGTCGTTGATCATTTGTGAGTCTTCCGCCTTTTACGAGGGCTAATCGGAATGCAAGGACCGATGGGGGTGCGAACTGGAAACCACAGTGCAAAATTCGATGAAGCTTTGCACAGATGTTTTTTTGTTGGGCAGTATCTCTAGTATGCCCGTCGATCGCGTCACGTCGTTCTTTTCACTTCTGAGCGCACAGTGAGCACATAAAGATGCTTAGAACAATAGTGTTTCCCACCAAATACGAGGGCCTGGTGTGAGATTTCGCCTGAGTTCATGAAACCCACAAAACATACCTGTCATACGTTTGCTTCTGCATGACAATTCTCGGCTGCACGCTGAAGGGGCAACGAAGATGCTCCTGCAGCGTTTTCGATGGAAGTGTTTGATCACTCACAATAGATCCCGTACTGACTCTCCCTGAGTTTCATCTCTGCTCACATGAACAGCTAGCTATGAAGACAACGTTCTGGCACAGATAAAGAGCTGTAGACTAGCATAGAGAATTTTCGGGAAGCACAGGTGGCGTGCTTCTATGAGAAGGGTATTGGAAAGTTGGTACAACGCTAAGAAAAATGTCTAAATATGGGCGGTGACTATGCGGAGGAGTAGCTGGAAGGTGTAGCTAACTGTTGCAAATAAAACATTTTTGTTTTTCACAGTGGTTTCCATTTTGCGACTGGTCGGAACTTACTTTCCGAACTGGCCTCGTAGAAGCAGTTTCTCACTCCAAGAACAAGAGAGTACCCTGCACCTCGATCAAATCTGGCAAGGTCCTTGGCAGAACGAGAGTGACTTCTTATGCTGGAAGTCTGCGGGAGTCATTGCCGACAATTTTTGTTCAAAATTTAAGCAGTGCTTCTCATAGAACCTAGGACCTGCAACGTTGCCAAAGACGTTATCCTCAGACCGCTATACCTAAGAGCACTTTGTTTAATCGAATTTCTGTTGCAAAACGAGACAATTTAATTTAATTCGCTATTGAACTTGGCCACTTGATGTTGGCTTTCAACGTGTAGTTCTAAGAAGCTTTACTGCATTACGCAAAATATCTGTCTGATAAGTTTTCACTACTGACAAAGATAGAGTTTGTAAAATTAACATTTCATTAACATTTCATCTTGTTTAGCCATTGAAAGTACCATACCAGTTCAGTCGGAAGAAAATGAAAACAACTGGTAAAGACTTCTATTACGCTTCAGGAAATGCACCATAATCTTTCTCTCAAAGTTTCAGAAACGATCAGTATTGTGAGAGCAGTTGGGTTTAACGAGGGGAAAATCAGTTAATTTCTTGAGTGGTTATAAAATCTGTAATTGCAACGAATCCAGTGTCACGACTGTACAAAACGTGTCAAAGTTGTTCCATTCAAATAGCACAGTCAGTTTGCTAAAATGAATTCAGCCGAAGAAGGAAGAAGTGTGACCACATTCTTCGGTATGAAGTCTGGGAGTCAGTCCAGGACACCATTCTTTGTCCTTCCCTGGCAGTGTAGCAATGAAAGAATCTTAATTGGTGTTCCTGAAGGCAGTTTAGAAGAGATCAACCAAATGGCTGGGCGACGTCCCAGCTGTTCTTGAAATGGAAGCAGCACCTTGTATAATTTGCACATCCTTCTGTGAAACTTCTGTTCTGTGAATATTATACGTCCGTGTAAGTCATAAAAACTTGGAGGCTGTCAACTATGCCCGAAGTACAACTTTCATAAAATCGGCACTCCACCACATACGACTCACTAGCTTTCGTCTCTGGACCACTTATTTATGAAACCACTTACAACGAAGCTGGCGAATCCTAATGTCAGGGAAATTTCTAAAAAAAAGGATTGAGAAAGTAATGGCAATAACATCGAGAGACCAAGAAGCGAAAAGTATTTGTAATTTTTGCAGGAAAATCCATGATATAGATTGTATCCGGCGTTCATTATGCAAACTGTGTGCACATAAGTCATGCTCTTGCATTTCGGAGACAACTGAGACGTACGAATGCGACTTTTGCCTACGTTGAAGTAACGTCTTGTTCACTCCACTAGTTTTGTGAATGAACAGTTCTCAGGTGAGATTAATTTGCACTGGAATTGCGTCAGTGATATGCTAATTCATTATGCATGAATGATGTGTTTAAAAATTTCGATTCTATGGCTACTAATAATTTATAAAGCTTAAGAGGTCATTATTAGCCGACCTCTCATGCATCAGTTACGTCTGGGCTTTCCCGATGAAGACAGTGCTGGATATTGTAGAAAGCTAGAAATATTTTCGAGAATTAACACGACAAGCCCGCCAATAACACATAATACATCAACCCGTCGCGAAAGACTTCGAAGTTATAAAATAACAATATGTTTCGATCGTCCTCCAGCGTGGAGACTTGTCTGTCACAGACTATTAATTAATGCAATGGAACATCCTATCACGTCTCACCAACCGCTTCAAAATGTCACCTTTTCCGTTGCATCGATTCCATTGCTTCCCAATTCCACAGACTCTGTCAGTAAAATTCAACATACCGTGAATTTTTGTGTTAGGAGTATAATATGAAGGAAAAATAGAAATATACCAGTGGCGATAATTAGGACACCAGCGTTTCTAAGTGACTGTTAACGGACGCCGCATAGTTATGTAACACAATGCAGCTGACGTTAACGTGGCAGTTGCGGCCGCTTGCAGCGAAACAGGGACGTTGCCAGAGAAACTTAATTAAACAGTAATAAGCATGTGATTCACGTAAACATGTTAATTATTCTTACTCGCTGTGAACAACGTCACAAATTTGTTTACAACCCCGTGGCTGTACCATAAGACCGGATGGGAAGTGTAGACGCACAGAAGGTTCGATTCACTATGTTTTCTGTTGGACCTTTAAGATCATAATTGTACAGGTAGTGGAGAATCCTAAGCAGATTACTGCGAAATAAGTGTCAGACAAGCTACAATGGGCGTATAATCCCGTAACAAAACTGAATGTTACATTGAAAATCGTTTGGTCCCATTGCAATCAGATGTGCACTTCAAGAAAAAAACGGAACAATGCCTACTTGTCATCGCCTATTTCTCTCAAATTGGTCATATATGCAGTGCTGGGTCAGTTATGAAAGTGCCAGAAGGGGCAGCTCCAGATAACAAAGGATTCAGAAAAAAATTAGCATTTTTGGCGTGAATCTAACGACTTATGAGCCATTTATGATGACGGCATATTTTCGAGTCAGCGGTTGGGATCGTAACTTATATTGCAAAAAACAGTAATAATCCCCAGTTTATAGTATTGTTAATACTTTCATAAACGGCATGAAAAGAAAAGGCAAATGATAATTTGTGGTTTCCACCTAATTTCCAAGGAGGAATTGCAGGGCGTAGACGAGAACGTCTTGTATAAAATTAGATGCTCTTTTATTGTAAAATTGATTAAAATACTTGCTGCGATGACATTCATCGTAAAACCAGGCGGGCAATAATTTTCCCGGTATCTTGCACTCCTCATAAATGCAGCATTTTTAAAATAATGTTGTTGTTTTGAACATTCATGAGAAAATTACACGTTGTCTACATTCCGCATAGCATAGTTTGCACCAAACCTCGTATAGCGCATCATTTGGTCACATGTTGCAGATGGTAGTCGGTGATGTACGATGATGCAGTCTTCTCTGGTTGCAATTCCTTTTTGTCTATCGATCAGATGGAGAAGAGAAATTTGTGATGCAATCTGACTGAAAGGAGGGATCGGTTGGTAGGACACATCCTGAGGCATCAAGGGATCACCAATTTAGTACTGGAGGGAAGCGTGGGGGGTAAAAATCTTAGAGGAAGACCAAGGGATAAACACAGTATGCAGATTGAGAGGGATGTAGGTTGCAGTAGTTACTCGGAATTGAAGAGCCTTGCGCATGATGGAGTATCACGGAGAGCTGCATCACACCAGACTTTTGACTGAAGACCACAACATCAACATCGATCAGATGAAAACCGTTTTGTATCTTTTTGATTAAATTCTGTACCTGACGATAAAAAAAAGACATCACACTACTGCATTAGCGGAGTGCATGTGAATTTGTTCGGTCTCCCCACGAACGGATTGACAGAAGAAATTTCTTCTCCTGCACGTACGGCTTCATCATATCAGTCAACATGTTTTTGCAGAAGGCTGTTGTAAGTTTCAGAGGCTCTGATGAATAATGACAGCATTCCTGTATTTATCGGCGTATTTATCCACCGTATTTTTGAATCCTCGTTCCAAATGAGCCACTACTCTGACTGTTGACCTGATTTTCCAGAAAGAGTTACAGCATTTCACGATGTACACGAGTGAGTTACTTTGCTCATATCCCATCGTTTCGCGAGAATTACTTTTCCCTCGCCCTTTTCCCTGATGGTCCACGGTTCGGCTATAAGTAAAATTGGTACTGAAAATCTGGTAAGCGAATATACTAATGTAAATACTTTGTTATACGGGACGTTAAAAAGAGTATTTTGAATTGACATCGACTGATGAGAATTCGCGTCTTATCTCTTTGTTCGGACACATTTGTTAGAGTTCCTTCATGGACAGTTGTTTGTAGAGTCCTCGTGGATGCTGTAAGTACAACCCTTTCTTGGATATTTATTTCCAATCTAGAATTTCAAAAAAATGGTTCAAATGGCTCTGAGCACTATGCGACTAAACTTCTGTGGTCATCAGTCGCCTAGAACTTAGAACTAATTAAACCTAACTAACCTAAGGACATCACACACATCCATGCCCGAGGCAGGATTCGAACCTGCGACCGTAGCGGTCACGCGGTTCCGGACTCCGCGCCTAGAACCGCTAGACCACCGCGGCCGGCTCTAGAATTTCCTTTGCCTTTACCTTCAAAGCCTTTAATGAAAATATTAATAAGCACAATTTATGGGGCATTATTGCGGTTCATTTTCAGTGTAAGAAAGGTAAAACCAAAAAGGAAAAGCTTCTTATAGGAACTCGACCCTACGAGCCTTGGATTATCGTTCTGTATTCTTTTCGCAACGCAAACTGCTGCCTGGAAGCTATACTAAAATTAACGGTTCATGTTTCGCCCGACCCGCGTCGGAAATGCTATTTTTTCTTCATGCTTGGCCATGTAGAGGTCCCATTACTATCGCTTTCATATCTGGCGAAGCCCTGCATAAGCCGTAAATTTGGTCGAAATGGTTCAAAATGGTTCAAATGGCTCTGACTACTAGGGGACTTGACATCTGTGGTCATCAGTCCCCTAGAACTTAGAACTACTTAAACCTAACTAATCTAAGGACATCACTCACATCCATGCCCGAGGCAGGATTCGAACCTGCGATCGTAGCGGTCACGCGGTTCCAGACTGAAGCGCCTAGAACCGCACGTCCACAACGGCCGGCTTGGTCGAAATTTGTGATGACGGGTATACGCTGTCGCCTTGTAAGCGGCTGAAATCTGCGTTGCGGGTTGCCTATATAACGTCTCCCATGGGAATAAAAGTTTTCAGTATTTAATATAATTATTGGCTAAATTTAAAAATTTGAAACGCCGTCATAATCTGTCATTAAAAGCTATAGTCTTACGTTAAAAGTGTAAAGCAATAGTCTAAATCACTTATGAATCACTTGGAGGAACGTGCGCTAGAGATCGCCATCAGTTTCTATCATTTTCAACAGTTTTTGCTGCTTTTAGACATGAGGTTGCGTCAAGTGGTGTACAACATATAAAAGCTATTTGGAATACATACAAAACTGGCGCACCGTGAAGGAATTATGCGAATGAAGCGGAAATCGGTAGATGTGATGTACTTCTACAGACGAACACATTATCTGCACCTTCCTCAGACAGCTCTTCGGTCTGGAATCTCATTGACGGGAGTAGAATTGTCTCCATTGATAAATCCCGCATCGAATTCACCCGTAATGACGAGCGAAGACTTGTCTGAAGATGTCCTGGACAACTGGACATCGGTGTCGCCCGCCATAGGGTCCGGCAACCGGAAGTGATCGTCTGGGATGGCATTTCTTCTCATAGCAGGACATTTTTAGTAGTCATCCGCGGCACCCTACAGAGCAGCGATACGTCGGCAATATTCTACGCCCCGTTTCGTTGCCCTTCATGGCAAGCCATCCTGGGCTTACGTTTCAGCAAGATAAGCCCGCCCGCACAGGGCGTCTTGTATCCCGCCTGGATAGGTGACGCGTGGATCTGCTCCTGTGAACTGCTTCTGCAAAATGGGCCGAGAGTGAAGGACGCGTGTAGGAGCAGGAGAAGATGAGATACTTCGGTACTGCGTGTAAATAAAAGCACCTTTACTATAGGAAGAATATGAATACATAAATTATTACTTAACTTTGGCTTAGATGAGCACGTAGGTGCGAAGCCGTACATTAATCAAAGCTAACATCGACTAGAAGTTACAAAGGTAAAATCTGCAGTGGCTCGCCTACTATGATAATGAAACAATGTTGCTAGGTCGTCTGCTCGTGATCATATGGCTGAATCTAGAGCGGCGCTCATAGAGATGCACAGCGCCAGCTAGAGGGCGCTGTCGTCGGCGAAGATCTTTCGCTCTCTTAGTACCAACCCAAGAACGGGCACCTACGCTGTGGCATCGTCGCAGAGGTTTTTTTCTCCCTTGGCGCTTGCGTTGTCATTTTTTTTCCTCTGCCCTTACAACCGCTACCCTTCGATCGCTTTCCTCCACTTTCTATCTCCTGAAAGACCATGTTAATGAGTAATCTTACCCAGACGCATGGATAATATCACAGCTCGCATCCTGTGACTTCTGATTCAAATACTAACATGTCATACGGAGGTGACATTAGAACTTTTGGTTTGGTCAACACGTTGGTGTGGGCATGGAGGGGCCCCATCCTAATGTAAAAAAAATGTGGCATCGTAGCTATTGATGCCACAGGGCGAGAGTTTATACTGCTTGTCTTCGCGCTTGCCAAACCATAACATTGCCACAAAGGCTGCCAGATCTCTCCCCAGTCGAGAACTTTTGGAGCATTATGGGCAGGACACGTCAACCACCTCAGGATTTTGACGGTCTGACGCCACAGTTTGATAGAATTTGGCACGATATCCTACCGGAAGACATCCAATAACTCTAGCAACCAATATCAAACCGAATGACTCTTGCAGAGGTTGACCAACGCCTACTGACTTTCAATTTGTGAAGCTCTTTCTCCACTGAACTCTTCCCTATTCGACTAATTTCTTTGTGGTACGTCGTTTATTTCTTAAATTTTTTTTCTGTTTATTTTGTTTGTCCTGGAGAGCATATTGTTAATTCTTCAGATACATAACTTGTGATAAATAAAATGCTATATATTTTAGAATTATTTTTATAACATATGAATGGTTAAACAATACTTAGCCAGTCGTGTACCTGTACACGCCATCCAGTCGTGCACCATCTTGTACCCTGAACACGTGAAGATCTTTTACCATGGAACATGTGGTACTTGGAGATAAACTGAGTTTCTTTAATGTCAGTTTTACGTGTCCCGAGAACGGAAAGTTGTTGTAGTTGGCAAGAGCTGAAGTTACTCAATGTATTAACTTGCCACTGGTTTTTATCTTCTACTTAACCTAATTACAGTGATTGATTGTTGGTGTGTAACAGAGCAATAATGTAACAGAAAGACGACTAAATACAGTATTGACAACATTGTATTGCTTATACACTTTTAAGTTTCAAAAGAAAATTTGTTCCTAGGTATGACTACGTTGTACCTTGGAACATGCTTTCACTTTTGGAAGAACCCAGTTTCCCGGAATAATTTCTGTTCTTTCATAAGAAGACTACAGCACACATAATTTGAATGACATCACTTAAAGATGGAATAAGAAAATACACACATCAAAAAAGTTTTGCATCACCGTCGTTCCCAGAACTTCTGGAGATAGACGTTGATTTTGGATACTCTATCACAGACACAGTCCTTTCGACTGTTCAGAGATGCCACTAAAGCCACCCAAAGAAACAACCAACCATGCATGAGCAGCGCCTATTAGACGGAGGGGATCAGTTGCAGTCATTCCACCAGGAAGGAGGTACACGGCTCGTGTTGTCTGGAGTTCAACCATGCCTCTATGGTCAATACCGTGGTTCGATCCCGTCCGCATTGTTACTTTGTGCCAGGAAGAGCTCTCAACAAGGGAAGTGTCCAGGCGTCTCGGTGTCAACCAAAGCGATGTTGTTCGGACATTCAGGAGATACAGAGAGACAGGAACTGTCGATGACATGCCTCACTCAGGCCTCCCAAGGGCTCCTACTGCAATGGGTGACCGCTGCCTACAGATTACCGCTCGAAGGAACCCTGACAGCAACGCCACCATGTTTATAATGCTTTTCGTGCAGCCACAGGACGTCGTGTTAAGACTCAAACTGTGCGCAATAGGCTGCATGATGCGCAACTTCACTCCCGACGTCCATCGCGAGGTCCATCTTTGCACCAATGACACTATGCAGCGCGGTACAGATGGGGGCAACATGCCGAATGGACCGTTCAGGTTGGCATCACGTTCTCTTCACCGATGGGCGTCGCATATCCCTTCAACCAGACAATCGTCTGAGAAGAATTGAGAGGTAACTCGGTCAGGCTGAACGCCTTAGACACACTGTCCAGAGAGAGTAGCAAGGTGGAGGTTCCCTGCTGTTTTGGGGTGGCTTTATATGGGGCCGGCGTACGCCGCTGGTGGTCATGGAAGGCGCCGTAACGGCTGTACGATACGTGAATGCCATCCTCAAATCGATAGTGCAACCATTCCGGCAGCATATTGGCGAGGCATTCGGCTTCATGGACGACAATACGTACACCCATCGTCCACATCTTCTGTAAGACTTCCTTCAGGATAACGACATCGTTCGACTAGAGTGGCCAGCATGTTCCCGAGACATGAACCCTATCGAACGTGCCTTGCATGAAAAGGGCTGTATATGGACGACGTGACTTACCAACCACTCTGAGAAATTTACGCCGAATCGCCGTTGTGGAGTGGGGCAGTCTAGGCCAACAGTGCCTTGATGAACTTGTGGATAGTATGCCACGACGAATACAGGCATGCATCAATGCAAGAGAACGTGCAACCGGTTATTAGAGGTACCAGTGTGTACAGAAATCTGGACCACCACCTCAGAAGGTCTCGCTGTGGTGGTACAACACGCAATGTGATGTTTTCATGTGCAATAAAAAGGGCGGAAATGATGTTTGTGTTTATTCCAGTTTCCTGTACAGGCTCCGGAACTCTCGGAACCGAGGTGATGCATAACATTTTTTGATGTGTGTATTTAAACTGGTGTTACATTCTGGCTAGAGGCGAATGCTTGAAAAGTTTACTATAGTACAAAACTCTTCTCTTCTGCTAGTATTTCTATTACTGCTGCTTCTGCCACAGTCACATTTAAGTTACCGCGTGTCAAAAGTCTGAATAACCACCTTTCTTGGCGCGGATCACTGCGAGACGTGCAGTAAGAGCGTCAACGCGGTTCTGGAAGGTACTAATAGGGATGTGGAGCCTTGTCCACTCCAGTGCCGTGGCCAGCTGCGCCTAATTTCTCAGTCGAGGATCCATGGCGCGAACATGCCGATAGAGGTGGTCAGCGCTGTTTCACTAAAAAAGTGCCGTAAAGAAAATGGTTTGTGCAGTAAAGTACTCAGTTCTCCGACGTTCATTTGTGAGGCGCTCGTTTGTTGCTGTCACCCCTTACGTGCTTTTCACGTGATCACAGGTTCGACGCCACTGATTTGTCCAGTTTTACATGTGTTTAATAGTCGTCTTATGAAATCCTAGCCCGCCGGTGTGGCCGAGCGGTTCTAGGCGCTTCAGTCTGGAACCGCTTGACCGCTACGGTCGCAGTTTCGAATCCTGCCTCGGGAATGGATGTGTGTGATGTCCTTAGGTTAGTTAGGTTTAAGTAGTTCTAAGTTCTAGGGGACTGATGACCTCAGATGTTAAGTCCCATAGTGCTCAGAGCCATTTGAACCATTTTCTTTGAAACCCTGTTAACCATCGTTGGACACATACGTGGAAGGGTTAAGGAATAACCCAAGATGATTGTTCTGAAATGGCACAGCCAAGTTTCTTCCCCATCCTTCTAATTTCCGATCTGCTGCTCATTCTGTAACTACTTCATCGTTTATGGGACGTTAAACCCTGATCTTCCTTCCTGTACGCTTCACTCGAGGTTCACAGCCGTTGTTTGCAAAGTCAAGCTAGAAATTCGCTGGCGTGAGGCAGCTGGAGAATCTAGCACACTTTCCCACGTGTTATTGTCCTCCGGCTTCTGTTATTTTTGAGCGCAGAGCGAACACCGCACCTGCCGTGAATGCGGGTCGTCTGAAAGGCGAGTGCAGACTTCGTGCGAGCTGCAGTGGGCCCACCTGTGCGCGCCGCTGCAGGCTGCAGGCGGATCAGCGCCGCTCCGAAATGTCGCGCGGCCGTTGCTCCCGCTCTACGGAGGCGCGTCTCGCTGGAATACGGAGCAGTCCGCCTAATATGCAGGACAGCGGCAGGTAGATTTCCGCGGAAATAGAACCGCTGCTCCCTTTCTGAGGGAACACAATAAGAAAACGTCTCCCGTGGCATGCTGTAGTCTAGACATCTGATTAGGTTTTAATTCCCAGGAAAACACCACCTAGTGATTTACAGCGCAATGAGTCTTATAAGGATATGAGTTCGGTTGGTTGCAGCCATACAGTTTACATGAGCATCATTCACTATATTATCTGATCAAAAAGTATAAAGACAGCTCTACGTACGCTGAATTGACCTCTGGATGTCATGAGAGATCGACCTGCAGGGATAAAAGGAGACGGAGAGTATATTGTTGCCAGTACAGAAGCAGTACAGCAGAGTGGGTCGTTCAGGAAAGGTCAGTGACTTCGAATATGGTGTAGCAGGGGGTGTCATCTGAGTAATAAATCCATTAGGGACATTTCAACCCTTCTATGGCTGCTTAAATCGACTCTTGGTGAAGTGAAACCGAGAAAAGACATATCACAGGTGAAGCAAGACTAGGCAGACCTCATGTACTGGTGGATAGGGACTGTCGGGCATTGTACAGGATGGTCGTGGAAAAAAAATGAAATCCTTGAAAGGAATCGCTCGTCAGTTTCAAACTTATATGAGAAGTCCAGTTATCACAATGATTACAATGTCGTTACAATGATCGAGCAGTTCCTCAAAAGTCACGCCCTTCTGTCGTCAGTGGTGGTGTAATCAGCGGCGCCATTGGACAGTTGATGAGTGGAAACCAGTCATATGGAGTGATGAATTACTGTCTACCCTGTGGCTATTCGAACGACGGGTTTGGGTTCGCGGACGTCTGTAGAACGTCGCTTGCCATCGTGTGTACGAAGTATTTGGTGATGCGGTAGTGTTTCCCTTGGTTAGGGTGCGTTTCCTCTATTGTGCTTCAGAAAACATTAAATGCTGAAAGATGTGAAAACATTTTACAGCCTTGTACGCTGCGTACATTATGGAAGCAGTTCGGAGACGAGGGTTGTGTCAGCATGAATGCACCCTGTTGTAAAGCAGCATGTGTTACGCAGCGGTTTGTGTACAATAACATTCTTGATATGGACTGATCTGCCTAGAGTCCCGACCTGAAGCCAATGGAACACCTTTGGGGTGTGTTAGAACGTAGATCTCGCTCCAAACCCCACTTTCCAATATCATTATATTCTGTGGTTTCGGCTCGTGTGTGAGAATGGGTTGTCATTCCTCCACAGTCACTCAGACACTAGATTGAAAGTCAATATTTTGAACGTATATGGACTACAGCAAAGGTTACAGAACAGCACGTGTAATAGACAGTCAACCAGCTGGAATAAGTGGTGTTTTCCAGTTAATATTTACCATAGTTTCGACGGATTTAAACATGTCTTCCTCAGAAGGACAAACGTGCATACAATGCGATAGCATAACATACAAAGGTCATGTAAAGACACCTTTACTGACTGATTGCCAATGTGAAGTTTGTAAGTACTACTTGTCCTATGTCGGTATATATCATATTGTTTGTGACATTCCTACACTTGTAGAGAGTAATTTCTGTTTGACACGTAATATTGGTCCATGACGTTTTGATTGTAAGTTACGTTATCGCATTGTATGCACGTTTGTCCTTCTGAGGAAAACGGGACTAAATCCGTTGAAACAATAGTAAAGGTTATTTGAAAACATCCATCTATTGCAACTGCTTGGCTGTCTATTACACCTGCTGTTCATTGAAACTGTCCGCGGCACAGTTCAGGTTGCGTTTACGGTGAAGGCTGAACACACTGCATGTCACTGTCCATTTCTTTTGATCAGGTACTGTATATCTATTTCACTGGGTCCTCAGTGCATATGTACCCAGTACCTCACATCACAGATTAAGTACCTGTCATGCCATAATCTAAACACAAGGTCTTACTTATATGATGTCCTATCTCTGCCCATTTGTTGCTGCTGCCCGCTTCTGGATGAAGCTACCCTACATTCTGGGCATGATTCTATGCCTTGCTGCTTTTTAGGAAATATTAATTCACTTCCTTCTGTCACCCTCATAACATTTCACCACGAAAATTGATGTATATGGCCAATATTACTCCGTCTAAAAGTAAATAAAATGCTCCTTCTTCTCCTAGTTACACTTCCTTTTTTTCATTTTTTAATCATGTCATTTTATTTTCCACGATCTTCATTAACTGCAGGTTATCACTTTCCTGTTTTTGCTAGCGCTCGAAGTTTAAATCTGCCTTCCTATAATTTCTAAGGGCTCTGATGACCTTAATGTTGAGCACCCCTCACTTAAGGGGAGCCGGAGGTGGTCAAATCCAAAAAATTACGATTTTTTTTTTTTTTTTTTTTTGCTACCGAAAATTAATTGGAACATTCCTCTTTAATGTAAACTTTGAATTATTGTTCTACTCGCCCTAGAAGTGGAGTTATTATCATTTTCCCCCCACGCCTGCAGAGGAAATGGGCGGCCGCTGAATGCATCTAACACCCTCTCGTGACTTCCTGGCGAACTGCTTGGGATTTTCTCGGCCTGTTACGCATACAGCGAGTGTGCAAAGGTTGGCTACATTGTTTTCTGTGACAAATGAAGCGCTAAGACCGCGGAACATCGTCTCTTTGCTGTTTAGCGTTTCGAATTAGTTCAGTGTTGCGCCTGTTGTTGGTAGTATTATACTTCTTGTGTAAAGCGTTGTTCTGGTTACGATGCCACGTTTTAGTAACCGTGTATATAAGAAGAGGAAGAACGTAGGGAAAAGAAAATTAACACTAATACCAAGTTGCGATACTACAATTACTGAAACAGTGCGTTCTTCTGCTAAGCAACACATGGCCAGCCATAGCCCTGTGACATCTTCTAGCAAGAAGCTGACTGATGGAAGTGACAGATTTCGTGAATATGTTAGTGACAGTGATGATATTAACGAAGTACTGAATATTGGATTATTATCTTCTGTGCTGAAAGAAAGTGTTCTGTGCAAAATGTGTTCAAGTGTAGGAGTGGGACTAGAGATAACAAAGCACTTTGGTTTAGCTTGTGAGATGAAGATAATCTGTGCATGTTGCAAGTATCAAGTGACTTTCTACAATTCACATGCTACTTTCTTTGGTGAAAATGGACGATCTAGAGCGTTTGAGTGAATGTTCGACTTGTGTATGGTCTTCGATCCATTGGAAAAGGGTCTGCTGCTGCTGACTGTTTTGTGGTATTATGAACTTGCCATCGCCTCCAAGCAAATTTGGGTACTACTGTGAACTGGTAGGATCCTCTGTTGAAGATGTGGCTTTGAAAACCATGAAGGAAGCAGTGGAGGAATCTGTAGAAATGAATGGTGGTTCTAGGGATTTGGTAGTGGCATTAGATGGTTCCTGGCAAAAGAGGGGTCATAAATCCCTGAATGGGGTTGTAACTGCTACTTGTGGTGATAGTGCAAAAGTGATAGATGTTGCAATATTATCAAAACATTGTAGGTGCAAAAATAAAATCAAAGGAGAGCACAGTGGAACCTGTGAGGCAAATTTTAGTGGATCAAGTGGAGCAATGGAAGTGGATGGAGTGAAACAAATTTTTGAACGTTCAGTTCCCAGATACAACGTTAGGTACAAATACTACCTTGGGGATGGTGACTCCAAAGGTTTCAAGACTATAGAGGAACTGAAACAATATGGAAATGGATTTGTAGTTGAAAAGTTCGAATGCATTGGGCATGTGCAAAAGCATATGGGGGCACGGCTTCGAAGGCTCAAACAAACTTTGGGTTCAAGTAAGCACAGTGATGGAAAGACAATAGGAGGGAGAGGCAGGCTCACTGGTGGGGTGATTGAACGTCTACAGAGATACTATGGGTATGCTATAAGGCAAAATACTAGTAATGTTAGTGACATGCGAAAAGCAGTGTGGGCATTGTTCCCTCATACTGCCTCTTCCAATGAATACCCTCTACACAGCCTGTGCCCAAAAGATTCCTGGTGCAAATATAATGCAAAAAAGGACTATGATCACAAACATGGGTTGCCAGCAGCTGTGATAAATGCAATAAAACCAATTTTTCATGACTGCACAGCCAGAATTGTTACACAAATGTCTACATGGAAAGACGCAGAATCCTACTGAGAGCGTAAACAATTTGATTTGGAAAGTGATTCCTAAAAGGGTGTTTGTAAGCATAAAAACACTGTACTTTGGTCATTTATGATGCAATAGCAACCTACAACTAAGGGAACAGTGTGAAGTGTGAAGTTCTGAAGGCATTAGGATTTTCAGCTGGGGTGAACACTGTACGAGCACTAAGAAATATTGACAGAGAAAGGATAAAAGGAGCAGAAAAAAGAGAAAGGCATATGAAGTATGATGGAACAACAGACCAGAAAAGAAGACAGAAGAGGAAGCTTTTGGAGGATGAAGAAGAAGACCCTGATAATCCATCCTATAGTGCAGGAATGTATTGAGAAACTTTGATAGCCATTTCCCGTAAATTAGAATTTTTCGAATATAAGGAACATTTTCTCAAAATACACTCAAGCTCGAGAGATGAAATTTTTTTACAGCACTCCTAGTGGTCAAACTTACATTGTAACACAGCCATTTGGCAATATGTTCAGTAGTTTCATTTCAGTTTAATTATAAAGCAATTATTTATAAAAAAATTGGGTCATTAATAAAAAAAAAATAATTGGAAGGAAACTAGAAAAGATACGTGGCTGTACGTCTCATGATCGAACGTACACTGTTTTTCTTTTTTCCTTTCTGAACTATAGTAATTTATAAATATTATGTAATGGTGCATATATAGGATGCAACTTATAATGTTCTTTTCGATATGTAGAATGCCTCATTAGTTACAATAGAAGGCTTGGTGGGTCTAATTTTGCCAGTTTAAATAAAAACCTAATTTCAGAAAGGTTATGTTCAAACATTAAGGACGCCTTTTCTAGGTTAAGTTTCTATGAGATGCTGGGATAATTATGAATTTATAAGTTTTGTAGAATGCAGAGCGGAAAAAACAACCTGTTCCCCTTTCTTAATACGGCGTTTGTACTCTAAAGACATCTGGAATAATCTCTGAAGTACTACAGACGAATATGAATGTTAGTTCATTTTTGAATACGGTAAGTACTTATTACTGCACTGTGTTGGCCAGCATTATCACAGCACAGTATTTTCAAGTGTGTCTATACCGTGGGTAATTTTAGCTGCAATCCCTATATTTAATGCGCATCATATGGAGGGACAACTGGTATATATGTCCACGTGTGTTTATTTATATTTCGACGACGAAATGTCACTCAGACATGTTTGATATTTACTGGCTTTTTACTGCAGCTTAAAATTGAGTCTATCAAATGTTATCACGTTATGCGATGCACTTTGTTATCCGCACGCTTTGCTATTTTCAGTTTTTACCTTTCCACTTGAAAACGGCTCTACAGCCGAAATTTCGATAGTGAAACAATTAAATAATAAAATCTTACACTGAAATAGCGGCAATGATTTCATTCAAACCGTATATTACGACTGTGGTTCCCAACCAAGGAAGGCCATCAAACAAATGAAAGGTACCATATCAGCAGGAGTACCAAGTTCTTTGGGAGACAAATTCGTTGAGTGTTGTCATGTCGACTGTGGTAGTAGTGGTCGAGAGTCAGGTACGAAAGCATGGCGCGAGAGGGGGTGAAGCAAAGTGATACTGAACATGGCAAATCTCTCTATTATCAGGGTCAATGGAGGATTAATACTGCACCTATAATCTAAAATATACGTGTCGTTACTGGACACGGCGGTTTCGCGTATTTGCAGAACATGGCACAGGTCACATTTTAAAACCCAAATTACAACATATTTAAAAAATTACACAAAATACTGAAAATGGATCTGGCGTGAAGGGGCCACTTCCGTGCAGGGTTGGGTTGCAGTGGTGGATCGTGGCGAGTGTGGTCGCCAGTGAAAGTTCAGTAAACATCATCACACATTTAAAACCCATAGTACTGTATCATTGAACCCGCCAAGTTAGCCGAGATCGCTAATGCGCTGCTTCCTGGACTCGGGTAGGCGCGCCGGCCCCGGTTCGAATCCGCCTGGTGGCTTAACGACGGAGGCCAGTGTGCCGGCCAGCCTGGATGTGGTTTTTAGGCGGTTTTCGACATCCCACTAGGTGAATACCGGGCTGGTCCCCACGTCCCGCCTCAGTTACACGGCTCGCAGACATCTGAACACATTCGCACTATTCCATGGATTACACTTGATACAGACAGTTGGGGTACACTAATTCCGTCCTGGGGGGGGGGGGGGGGGTACGGGGTGGCGGCAGGAACGGCCTCCGGCCACCCCCTAAATTAACCTTGCCAAATCCGATTAACCATGCCGACCCTGCGTCATAGCGGGAAAATGGCACATGCAAAGAAAGAAAGTACTGTATCATTGTGTGGCAGTCACATCGCCTCTCAGTACATGGTGAGATGGCATGTAGTGCACGGCCAGCTGTCTGTCAGAAGTCTGTGACGTCCTACTCCCAGGACTGCTGACGTCAGCAGCTTCCTCAGTGGTGTGCCCCAGTTAAACGCTCCATGGCAGCTCCAGAGAGGCGCCAGTGACGTGGAAGGCTCTCAGAATAATAGCAGGGATGACAGCCTCCGGTGTTGATCTCGCTCCTGTGAGTGACAGCATATGGCGCCAGGGCTCCATTTCCAGTGCAGAAGGGTGAGCAGCTGTACTGTACTAATCTAGACCTGCTGCCCACCAGAGTAGGAGTCTGGTTACTGGTGGAGTGAGCTGGAGGCAACCCACGAGTGGAGAGGCACCAAGTCCAGCGTGGAGGACTTGTGCCGATGCGCTGCTTCCAGCCATGTTCAGAACTACAAATCCGTGGCCTGGCGATGCACAAGAGGGGTTCAATGAGTAATGCAATACGTCTATGTTTTTTTCTCCGAAATCAGGTTGGTCTTTTACAGGAGTACAATACACTATATTATTCCCCACTCTTCTGGCTACAAAATCCCATTTTTGAATATAGTCTCCATTCAATGCGACGGCCTTACGCTATACTGAGAGGGCTCGTAAGTCTACATGGTACCACTCTACAGGTCAGCGTTGGAGCTGACGTTTTGCTGCATCAATAACTTACCCATCATCCATGTAATGCTTCCCACAGAGTGCATCCGTCATTGAGCCAAACAGATGGAAGTCCCAACTGGTGATCGAGTGTGTCAGCTCTACCTACAGAGACATCCAGATGAGCAGCGTGACGTTTGATTGTGATCCTTCGATCACTTGGAATGAGAGAGTCTGGACATTCCAACATTGCCGTATTCACAGCTATGTTCGGCTGGCCGGCGCACGGGAGATCGGACAGGTTTGCGCGATCTTGTTTCGGGATGACTCACGCTTCGCCCAACGACACACCGTGCTTCAGTTCAGTGACAGGTTTCGGTAGACATTTTGCAAGCGCCTATGAATATCTGATATGCTCTGGTTTTCCGCCAAAGGAAGCTCAATAACTGCTCTCTGCTTGGAACGCATCTCCGACTCTGACGCCACTTTGAAGACTGCGTATAAATTCGCCACCTATCGGAACTGCTTGAAACTATGGGTGTTGAAGTCGGAGTATTCCACGTTGTCCAGAACAAATTCCTCATTTTTTCAACTGAAATTGGCCACTACTTTCTGAATGCCCCCCGTAGAAGCTACTTGACCCGTTCTGCAGCCGGCCGCTGTGGAAGAGCGGTTCTAGGCGCTTCAGACTGGAACCGCTCGACCGCTACGGTCGCAGGTTGGAATCCTGCCTCGGGCATGGATGTATGTGATGTCCGTAGGTGAGTTAGGTTTAAGTAGTTCTAAGTTCTAGGGGAATGATGACCACAGACTATATGTACAATAGTGCTCAGAGCCATTTGAAGCATTTAAACCGTTCTGCAAATGTCGGGACGATTGCATCGCAGTCCATAAACAGATCTGTTGCCCCAGGCGGCATGATCATACCTTAGGTATGCCGGCTGCTGCAGCTGAGCTCCTAATTTCCGCAGTAACTCCCAAAACATAATGGAGGCCCTGAAAGACACACTGTAATTAGTATCACTTGCATTCCGTCCACTTTCGGGAAATAATCCTCCAATTATTTCTGTGCTTGTTCTTCAGTCGATTTTACCCGATGAGGGTCTTCATTTTTCCAGAAGCAAAATCATTGGCAAAGCCAAACAATTTCTGTTCGGCATACTACGATGAGATATAAATGCATTTCAGTTCCACAGTGTGCTTGATAATTGGTTCCTCGATCGCCTTGTCTTTACTCCCGTCCTCTACAAAATACGGTTTGTTCACTATATCTGCGTCTCTTATTTGTTCAAATCTGAATTCACTGGGGCAAAAAGGGGTTTAGGAAGTTTTTGTCTACTACGACTTAATATCGGGAGAGTGATTCTTGTTATCATACACTGACGGAAAAAAAATCGCAACACCAAAAATAATTATGGCAGAATATTGAAATTTCGGGGATAAACTTGTCTAGTTAACGTATTTAAGCGATTAATGTTGCAAGTTCACAGATTAATGTAAGCGCGAAATAAGCCACTGCAAATGTAAAATTCTGGTACATTATTAACCGGTGTAACCGCCAGAATGTTGAATGCAAGTACATAAACGTACTTACATTGTTTTGTATAGCTGGCGGATTTCAGTTCGTGAGATAGAGTTCCATGCCTGTTGCACCCGATCGGTCAATACAGGGACGATTAAAGCGGGTTGTGTATGACGCTGAAGTTGTCGTCCGATGATATTCCACATGCGCTCGATGGGAGACAGATATGGTGACCGAGCAAGCCAAGGCAACACGTGGACACGCTATAGAACATCTTACGTTACAAGAGCGGTATGTTGGCGAGCGCTACCCTGTTGTAAAACACCCTCCGGAATGGCGCTCATAATGCCAGCGCAACTGTCGCATCACCATATTGACGTACAAATTTGCTATCGGAGTACGCGGCATATCCACGAGAATGTTCTTGCTCTCGTACGAAATCACACCCCAGACCATAACCCCAGGTATGTGTCTAGCATACAGACGGGTTGGTTGGAGGTGTTCAAATACCCTCTGGCCTTCTTATAACCAGCAGACGGCCATCAATGACAGTGAGGCAGAATCAGCTTACGTTAGAAAACACTACAGACCTACACCCTGCCCTCCAGTGAGCTCTTGTTTGTCAACAGTGGAGTTACAAATGTTGCTGGTTTGGGGTTGGTGGAATGCAAACTACACGGCTCTGGTTCGGAGCTGTCCTTGAAGTAACCCATATGTGACAGTTCATTGTGTTTCTGTGGTACCAACTGCTGCACAGATTGGTGCTGCAGATGCAGTGCGATTCGCCACAGCCATGCGCCGAACACAATGGTCTTCCCTCTCGGTTGTGCCACATCACCATCCGGAGCCCGATCTTCTCGCTATTGTACATTCTCGTGACCACTGCCGCCAGCTATCATGTACAGTGGTCATCGCGAATGGAACTGTTGTTGGACCAAATGTGCTTTTGATCGTGCGTCTCATTACAAGTATATGTCCAGAATTTGAGTAAAATATCTTTACGAACAACAAACGTTGTTCCAATGTTAGTGCTTCTATTCTGAAATGTGAACTGAGACACACGATTTTCAGATCTACAATTCAACAATATTGCAAAGAGAATCACTTACGGCACATAATTACACCGCAGCAGAAAAATATTTTGTAATGCCTATTTTGCGCCACTCTGTATGATGTAGAACGTGAAGTTTAACATATTTTTAAGAGAAGCAGAATGATAACCCTATTGGAAGTACTGGAAGTTAACCCTTTCATGGATAAAATTCATTCTTGGCAGATTTTTAAAATATTAAGGTGATAACAGTTTCTTTTCAGTCCCATTATTATATTTTCACCACCAAAATATTTTTTAAGTTCTCCAACTTTTCACAACAGGAAGTGGGACACACGTGTCCCATGAACCAACGCAAGATGCCTTTTCTGCTGACTGACTGATTTTGTTATTTTATTTTTTTAGCCATAAACAGGATTTTGCAGAGAATAAAATAACTACAAATTATACATGCATGTAATCTTTTTATTTGTGTAGACCCAGTGTAAAAAATATTCATTACAATTCAATTTTCATGATACATGATCAATAGTTGCAAAACTTTACATGACATGAAACTTGGAAAAACATGGTGTGACACAGAGTGGTACACCACAAGCGGTGCAAACAACTTTTGTTCTTTTCTCTTTAGAGTTTGTGCTGCGGAATCTGCATCGCTTCCTAGTGCCACTGTCTTTCTGTACATGTTTGCCTACGTTCACGAGCCGGACGTCATCTGGCACGCTAGAGACTCCTCTCTTTGCTGGGAAGAAAGTGGGCATTGCTCCCCTCTTCCTGGATGAATACCCATTAATCAATTGTCTTGCTAATCTTTACAAATAACGTCTGCTGGGACACATGTGTTCCACTAATTTTATTTCGATTATAAGATATTACAGTCGCTGAGAAGTACATTCCACACTGTATTTGTACTAAAAAATGGTTATTAAGTTAATAATAAGATGAATTACTTACTTCAGACATCGCTGGAAAGTGAGAAGTGATGAAAACTGAAGAATGATACAAGTAAGTGGCGTTGCAGCCGCCATATATACACGCCAGTCAACAAAAGTAGTCACCGCTTCTCTATTGCCTTTGCAGTGCAGTCCCGATTTTTTTCTTAGGTTCAGTACAGTCGTCCCTAGATGGCAGCACCGTGCAGAGCTGGGTAACATATATCCCGACACTCGAACCGGCGCTCAAAGTTAGTGGGACAGACCCATCAACCACGAAACGGTTAACAAACAAGTCACACAGATTCCAGCTTACAATTAAACGTGCAAACTTAATTTTATTTTCCCTCTCTGATAAATTAAACTCCAGTTTTACAAATATTGGTTTACAATTGTAAATTTCACTTTATTTTTCATCAGTTGTCAAACGTATTTACAGGTATTTACAAGTGAAAGACTTTGCAGATGACAAGCTACCTGCAGTAATTAACACACAAGTGATCCAGAAAATTCATGCACACCAAATGTAAAGGTATTTACAAAAAGAAACGATCTGTTGTTTGAACTAAAAATGCCCACAATTTTATAATCATTTAACAAAAATGTTCACATTGCAGAATAAACAAAAACGAAAACCCAATGTGATAGCACAGTGGTGCCGAAACATGTTTAGGTACTGAGAAAAACGGTGTTTTGCATACGTGACGGACCTCCCATCCAACAATTTTAACTGCAAACGCGACCAAGGAGCTGCAAATCAAAATGATGGATATTTGTTTCCTTTTTTAGTTAATGTAACTACTACTGTGTCAACTGTTTGCAAGTCATAAATTTTGTACTGTCACATTCTGTATGTCCTGCATAAATAAAATCTATGTAAACAGCACTTCACTCAATCTGTGTTTGCGAAATTAAGTTGTCACCTGACGATGGCCAAAGAAGTCGAGGCCGTGTGGGGTAGGTGCGTGGTCTAGGCGCCTTGTGACGGTCCGCGCGGCTCCCCCCGTAGGGCATGGGTGTGTGTATTGTCCATAGCGTAAGTTACATTAAGTAGTGTTTAGGCTTAGGGAGAGATGATCTCAGCAGTTTGGTCCCATAAGACTTTACCATAAATTAAAAAAAAAAGTCGAAAGCCGGTCCGTGAGCAAATAAATATAATTTTGCAGAACGTTACGCCGTGTTGCCTATTTAATATTTTGACAGACTACTGCAGGTTCGGCGTTTCTTTGTTTCAAAAACTACCAAAGTACGCACGGGTAATCCGCAAGTCGAATAATACGCACTTGCATAATTCGAGGCTTGCTGTATTGTGCTTATTAACAGTGGGATAAATGTCAAAATGGCTCTGAGCACTATGGGACTTAACATCTGAGGTCATCAGTCCCCTAGAACTTAGCACTACTTAAACCTAACTAACCTAAGGACAGTACACAACACCCAGTCATCACGAGGCACAGAAAATCCCTGACCCCGCCGGGAATCGAACCCGGGAACCCGGGAACCCGGGCGCGGGAAGCGAGAACGCTACCGCACGACCACGAGCTGCGGACGGATAAATGTCGACGGAACGTAAGGCGAGTAGTAAGTGGGACAGCAAGAAAAAGCTAATTAAAGAATTCAGGTAACTTAATTAAAACTAATTAAAGTAGTTCTGTCGGATTCAAGTGGTACAAGAGTTACACATTAATACTCACGCGCGCCACGGATAACCGAGCGCATTGACATCTCCACTTCCGGCGCACGGGAAGGCATGCATCGCACGGAATCCACGTCGAGGATTAACGACGGAAACCTGTGTACTGAAAGGCCTGGATGTGGTTTCTAGGCGATTTTCCACATCCATGTTCCGCCTCAGATATACGACGCGCAAACGTTTGCAAAAAAGATGTCAGATTTGTATGAATTGTATGAGTGGAACCAAGCATTCATATAACTGATTCTTCTCGATGGGCAATTAATACACCACCTTCAGTGCGAATGCACATTTACGTTCGGCCTCCAGTGGGAATCGAAAAGTAGCGAGCACTGAGGACACGGATAGTGACTGCGGATAGGTGACTCTAGGTGGGAATGTGGGTCGGCCGGGAGGCGTACCGAGATAGTCCAGGTAATTGCAACCAACACTGTGTCTGGGTAACGCAGTGGTCAGTGGTTAACGCAACTGTCTCGTAAGCAGAAAATCCCTGGTTCCAGTCCCGGTCTGGGACTCGTTTTTCACTCGTCGCTGCTGATTCCATACAAAATCCCGATTCAGTTCATTCTCTTCCCTTTCCTTTCCTTCCTCCTCCTCCACCATCAGTTTACACAACACGTCACATTTGACTTTGCGATTACACTGAACACAGGCAGAAGAAGGAAAGGGGGAGGACTAGTGCATTATGACCCGTCGATTTCGAGGTCACTAGAGGTGGAGCGGAGGCTCACATTAACGAAGGATGTGGAAGGAAATCGCCGTGCCCTTTCAAAGGAACCATCCCGGTATTCGTCTTAAGCGATTTAGTTAAATCATTACGACAGGCGTTCAGTAAATAAGGCAATAAATTTTTTTCTCGGCCACTTTCGATTGAAAAAATGCAGAATTTGTTGTTGAACATCGTGGAATATTCCCGCTTGACCCTTTATAGTTTCATGAAGTTTCGATAGGTGGCGGCGCAACATGCAGCCTTCAAAATGGCATCTGTAATGGAGACGCCTTCCAGGCAAAGAGCTGTCATTGAGTTTCTTTTGGCGAAAAACCAGAACATAACAGACATTTATACGTGCTTACGGAACGTCTACGGAGACCTGGCACTGAACAAGAGCATGGTGAGTCGTAGAGCGAGGCGTCTGTCACCATCACAATAAGGTCGCGCAAACCTGTCACATCTCCCACGTGCCCATCGGCAGCACGCAGCTGTGACTCCTGCAATGTTGGAACGTGCGAACACCCTCATTCTAGGTGAGCGACGGATCACAGTCAAACACCTCGCTGTACGTCTGGACGTCTCTGTTGGTAGTCCTGGCACAGTCGTCCACCAGTTCGGGTACTGAAAAGTGTGAGCCCGCTGGGTTCCTCGCTGCCTAACAGAAGACCGTAAAGAACAACTAAGGACCAATAGTGCGGAATTACTTGGGTTCGAGGATGGTCGTGACAATTTCATGTCGAAAATCGTCACCGGAAACAAAACGGCAATCCATGGAGTGGCACCATACCACCTCTCGTCGGAAGAAAAATTCCAAACCTGCACCCTCAGCTGGTTAAGTCCTGACGACAGTCTTCTAGGAGTCGGAAGGGGTTATTCTATTTGCGATTATCCTCATTGGGTACGACCAACTCTGAAGTGAGATGTATTGTGCTATCCTCAGGAAACTGAAGAAACGACTTCAGCGTGTTCGTCAAAACAAAAGTGCAAACGAACATCTTCTCCATGATAATGCAAGGTCTCATACAAATCAGCGGAGCGGAGAGGAGCTCAAAAAATTTCATTGGAATGTTCTTTCTTACCAAGCCTACAGCCAGGATCAGACTTGCTACTTCCACCTGTTTGTCCTAACGAAGAATGTAGTCCGCATTACACGGCTGATAGGTAGGTTACTGATGCAACAAGTAGAGTGGTACCATAGACCCTCCCAGTAAGGTGGCGTAAAGCCATCGCGATGAATGGAGAATATGTTTAAAAATACTATTTTGTAGCCAAAAAGGTGGAGAATAATGTGGTGTATTGGAATCCGGAATAAAACCGAGCTGCTTTCAGAAAAAAAATGCTTGATTACTTATTGAATGCTCGTCGAAACACTGTAATTTTCGACCTTCCTTAAAATACCACTGCTATAGCTACCAAAATATTTTTAAAACTCCGTTATCTGCAGTGGAATGGATAGTCTATTATAACTGAAATTCCATTGTCCTTGAAGGAAAGTCCACAGTGTCGGAATCAATTCAAAATATGTTTTTCTAGTTTTCTTTCTTTACTAGCTTGTGATTTCAGTACGTGCCCACCAACGTTGCGTGAAATAAGAATAAAACAGACATGATGTTAGCACATTTTAAAACTACAGAAAAATAACTATATTATTATTTGATTATACTATAATTCAACATGCATTTTATCATAATCGATAAATAGTTACAGTAGAAGTTTTATCTTTTAGCGACAGATTGGTGAAATTTGGATGAAGAATTCAGTAGTTGTACGTTCAGAGGAGCCACGTAATGTGTTTTACGGACTCCAAAGAAAAACCAGGTCGGAATAGCCGGCCGTGGATTTGAAGCCTGAACCTGACGAGTGCAAGTCCAATACCTGCGTTACTACTCCCCTCTCTTGGAGCTTTTTGCACCATCATTATGAAACTTTAGAAAAGTCATCTACATTTGTCAGTATATTGCAAAGTTATGACAGCTGTGCTGTATGCCCTTCGTGCTTGATGCGTCATATCATTCCTTGCTTCCTCTGGTCCAGACACAAATCTCAATCTTTTTATGGGACGATCAACGTGTCTCCTAGCAGGTCGATATTCGAGATTAACTTTAGGGAATCTTTTCTTGTCGATATTAGAAGGTGGTTCTTCCAGTTTACTTCGACCTGAGATTTTTGTCATTCAAAGTTTTTTTTTTTGCCATCTAATTTCTTCACTCTTTTTCCTATTACTCCCATACAGTGTAATCAATACAATCATAATTTTATAGATTACAATCTGAGGACTTACCTTTCTGTTATCATCGAATTGTTTCGCACATAAATTGAGACCGGTAACGTTTCTTTTACATTTCATCGTCATCATTAAAAGATATTTTCCAGATTAGGTTATTAAAACTGGAAACTTATTCTATATATCGAATGGCCATTCTTATCTTAGCCGCAATAGGATATTTCTTTGGGAATGTGTAACGTACCCTCTCTTTTATTGTTTTTGTTTTTTTTGTTATTGTTGTTGTAGAGATATGAAATTATTGCAGCGGTTTGCTTAGTCAGCCGTACTTAGGAATTTTTTGACATTAAATGGAGCCTGAAACTTGCGTAATAAATACTTCGCGTGAAGTGCGACTTGCGGCATAAACAAAAACTAATTGCGGAGATGCAATCCACAGAATATTAACAGAAAAGCTTTAGAACAATGCGCATGACTGACTAGACACATTCAGAGGGTACGTACATTCGCGTACGAGTCGTTGCGATCTGATGAGAAAGATCTATCTCAATTTTTTTTTGTGTAAAATAATTACGTCGTAACACACTCGGAGATTGCGAACGTACAATCAGGGTAGAGGCACGTACTTTCTATCATCCCCCGTGGCCTGGGTAAAAGAATTGCAATTATTTAAATTTAAGAATATTTCTTTTTCAATCGGACTCCTCTTTTTATACGAAAAGGAAGATTGCAGGCTTTGAATGTCTCGGTAAAAACACATCGGAATTAATCTTAGCAGCCACCAAAGGAAAGTAGTGATCACAATCACGTACCTCTATTGTTGAGCAGCGCTGTCGTAAAGATCGTCGCCTCCATCTAATATTCGCCTTCTCGAATTAAAAGAATAATTTGTACTCCATTGGTATGGGATTTAGGCTTGATCTTGACAGAAATTATAAAACACATTTTTCATCATTTAACACCTTCATTTAACACACACATAGACATGAAACTGTACAGTACGTCTTTACGCCAGCACATCAGAACAAAAAAGGTAGTTAATACCAGAAGTAATAAAAGAATCTCGAAATTAGTCCTTTGTCTCTCAATGATAAAAAAGTTTTTTAGAGTGTTCCTCTGGTATGACAGTCGAACAAATTTTCTTCTTGTATCTTTGAGATTAAATTACAACATTTTTTTGTTCCTTTTCAAATGCCATAACTTTGCCTTCCTTCTTGGGTGTTCATAGAGCGTAATTTCCATTAATAACATTTAACATACATACCGATCTTTGCGGTTGGTCTTCATACTCCTGTAGAATAAATTATTCACCAGCACCATAGCAGATGCTCCACCTTTATTCCACGCTAAAATTTTCTTTCCTTTTCCTGACTACTTCATCCACGTACATGACGAACAGAGCTGGAGACAGGCTACAATTTTCCTGTACCGCTTGACTTCTTAAAGTTTTTCCGTCAGTTTATATCCCGGACATAATACAATATTCGACATTTTATATCTCTTTCGTATTACGCAAATTAAATGTTTCCGACATCCATTCTTTTGCATTATGCTCCACTGCTGCTCCCGATACGTTTATCAGAAGCGTTCTCATAGTCAATAAAGGCGATATACGTTCTTAAGTTAAACTCCATTCTTTTTTGCAGTAACTGATTATGCATTATCAGTACAGAATAATGAGTACTTTTCCTGCATCCATACTATTCGTCCGATGAAAGAGCTTTTCTTGTTGTATTGAGCCCGTTAATTACTATTTTTGAGTATATTTAGTCCTATTCATTTAAACAAAGCTATTCCTCGATAATTATTGAAATAACTTATATATCCCAACTTGAACAGCGAGAATATTCTTATTTTCCTTCGGTATTCAAAAAGGTCGGTGTCCCGTGAAACTGCTGTGATATCCTTTTTTGCTACTTCAGAACCGTTCTCTACGAGAATGTTCGTCAGAGTGACGTTTCTTTTAAATGGATTCCGTTGATTGTTTTCTGGGGTCACGGGGTCAGTACGCGCGGTGCGTACCAGTTCCACTTTCAAATCTCGTTTGCCGCACAAAGGCGCTTCTCTAGCTTTGAAGTCGCCCTCCGAGTGGCAGAGGCAATGTCCGAAAGGTAGTGGCAATTACTTTTTTTTTTTTTAAAAAAAAAAAGAAAAGACTGCAGTGCTGAAGAGGTTTTTACGGGAAGTGGAAAGAAGGAAATTGCGAGGTGAGAGTGTTTCATTTCTTTCCGCCCTGGACATTGGTGGCGGCACTGAGGAGAGAATAAAGCCTATGGATGGCTCTGCTTGACCATCGGAAAGTTTCTGAACCGTGAGCTGGCGCCACAATCCAAGAATGTGGATTCCTTTCTCTGGATCCTCGTAGGTTGCACTTTTACCAAAAGCATCAGCACAAGTTTGCTGTCCTGGACTGCTACGTAGGTCATCGGCACATCCGGAGGCCTTATTTGAAAACAAATCAATCTCAGTGAATGTCCGGTCTGTAAGCCAGGAAACTCCTTTATTCCCCAGGATACGACCATTTTCAGACATGTCGCCCTCTGATGATTACGGGCCGGCAGTAAAAGTTTTGTTGTATAAGTAACGGCAATTTAATAATTTCTTTCGTTACATTCCATTCAAGGGACTTTTTACTTTTATTGTTAAAAATGTATGAAAAGTAACTATACAGCCTTAGAAACAACGACGCAGAACTACTGAAACGTGTCATAAGCGGCGATGGGTTGAGGGGAATGACATCAAAACCAAGCCTCTGTCGTCCCATGGCAAGCGTTATGGATCACCAAGACAGGAAAAAACTTGACAGCTGCAGTCAAAACTTACGGCTGCTCTCACTGTGTTCTTTGACTTCAACGACAAAGAGCACCAAAAGGTCCTACGATCAGTAATGATTGATTACAGATGATACTAGTTGTGGTGTGTGTACTGTAAGACCTTCGGTACACACACCATCAGATTATTTGACTTGTCGCTCTAACGAAGTAGGCGAGTGTCAGCAATATGTCTCGTGGTCTTATCGTGGCGTGTTTATCTTCGGCGGTTAGGTCAGACGATAGAAATGCCACTTGCACGCTTAGAATAGCTGATTGACGGTGACCAACTTTAAACAGAACTTGATTAATTTTCACACACATTTATTAAAATAATAAAAAGCATAGACATTATGTAACTTGATTCTGGATGCTGTTTATAATTGACAATCTGAAGTTCCTTTCGTCTTGGTGCATTAATCTTATTTTCACATATCTCTGATACTTGACAAAAGTGTCTATACATTTATCTTCATGGCTAAGTACAGGAATATGATAATATTATTAGGCGCAGACTGAAATTTGACTACAGACTAATGCAGAATGATGCAGACTAACTAATTGGAGGTCTGTACACCCATTATAATACCTCGCGCGTTTAGGTATCACTGCGTGAGTGTGATCCGCGAGGAGAAAAGGTTCTACGTTAGCAGCAATCTCATTGGCTGCGTTACATATTAATACGCGGATCGGCGGAAGCAGAATTTGGTCCGTCTCTAAGACAGCGCCATCTCGCAGTACGAGACGGATGAGCGCTGCGCCTGCGCTGTTGTGCTTTGCGGGGCGCGCTCTAGTGGGAAAGTTGTGTACGCGCTGACTACGTGGAACTATGTACACAACACTGGTAAAGTAATCAGCAGATCAAACCAGTTGCAAAATGATTTAGACAAGATATCTGTATGGTGCAGTAAGTGGTAATCGACTCGAAATAATAAAAATTGTGAAGCATCCACATGAGTCTTAAAAGGAATCCATCAAATTTCGGTAACATGGTAAATCACACAAATCTAAAGGCAGTCAATTCGACTATACGCTTACGGATTATAGATAAGAACAAATTAAATTGGAACGATCACATTGCATGAGGGCTTAATTAAAAATATAATGAATGCAAATTCTTTTTAATTTTGGTCGATGTTTGTACGATTACGAAGTCTCGTAAACGGTTGGCCCTGACTAGTATTTGTACGCAATATGACTGCATAGAATAACAACAAAGAATGAAAGAAAATTTCCGTTAACACAATTAATTAATTAAGTCCCCAGCAACTATAAAACCTACGAAACCAAAGCACAAGTGTAACTGTTGTGTGTGTGGAAGTGTAATTCAACGTACACATCTGGCACGGTTCTTCTTCAATAAGACAAGAAATTTTAAATACCATTTATATTGAAGTAATTAAAAAAAATAGAAATACTATAATTGTGCAAGAAAACCAGAATTACACTCTAATACAAGAACATGAGCCAGATGCTTTGAGACTGAACCTGTGACGAGGCATTGTTTAAGACATAATAAAAAAAAGGAATTTTTTTTACCTTCATATATATTGACGAAAAGCACTCTGATCATTACAATATCTCCATTCGAACAACATCTGCTGTCTAGCCCATCAAACAACTGCGTACAACATGGCCACAAATAGCACAGCTATCAATATCCTCTCAGCAAGATCTGCACAAGCACTCACTACGACGACATCTCAACAACGACTTGACTCCTACTACTTCTCAACAAGCACTGACTACTGGCACATCTCGACAAGCACTGCCAGTGGAGGCGGCGGAATAAAACTCTTTGGCGCAATCTCTGGCGCTGTGGCTCAGTGTAGCCACCTTTCATCATAGATAATATTGCAGGGAAGGCGAACCAAAGTCTCCGTTTTATTCGCAGAACGCTTAGAAGATGCGGGTCTGCTTAAAAGTCTGCCCGTCCTTTATCGGAGGATATGAGTACTTGCTGTGTACATAGTTCCGCGTAGTCAGCGCGTACACAACTTTCCCAATAGAGCGCGCCCCGCTAAGCACAACAGCGCAGGCGGAGCGCTCGTCCGTCTCCGCACTACGAGATGGCGCTGTCTTAGAGACGGAATCACACTCGCGCAGTGATACCTGAACACTCGAGGCATTATAACGAGTGTACAGACCTCCGATTAGTCAGTCTGCATCAGTCTGCATTTGCCTGCACCAGTCTATAGCCAAGTTTCAGACTGCGCCTAATAAGATTATCATATTCCTGTACATAACCATGAAGAGAAATGTATAGACACTTTGTCAAGTATCAGAGATATGTGAGAATAAGATTAACGTACCAAGACCAAAGGAACTTCAGATTGTCAATTGTAAATAGCGTCCAGAATCAAGTTACTTAAGGTTTATGATTGTTATTATTTTAATAAATGTGTGTGAAATTAACCAAGTTCTGTTTAAAGTTGGTCACCGTCAATCTGCTACTATAAGCGTGCAAGTGGCATTTCTATCGTCTGACCTAACGGCAGAAGATAAACACGCCACGATAAGACCACGAGACATATTGCTGACACTCGCCTACTTCGTTAGAGCGACAAGTCAAATAATCTGATGGTGTGTGTACCGAAGGTCTTACAGTACGCACACCACAGTACTATTGCGCGTTTTAGGATCCTTACCAGATAGGACTGACGGAGGGCAACGAGAAAGTTCAAAGAAGAGGAGCTCGTTTTTATTATCGCGAAATAGTTGATATGTGATACACGAGTTGGGGTGGCAATCATTAGAAGAAAAACTTTTTCCTTGGGGCGTGATCCTTTCACGAAATTTCAATCACCAACTTTCTCCTTCGGATGCGAAGATAGTTTATTGACGCCCAACTATATTGCGAAAAATGGTCATCGTAATAAAATGAGATAAATCGCAACTTGCATCAAAGATTTAGGTGTTCGTTCTTCCCTCGCACTTCGACTAGAGCGGAATGCTAGAGAAATAGCCTGAAGGTGGTTCAATGAACACCCTGCCAGGCACTCAAGTGTGAACGGCACTGTTGTCTTTCAGATTTAGAGGTATATGTGTTTTTCGTGAAGGAATCTAAGCGACATAAGGGCTGTACGATACGTGAATGCCACCCTCCAACCGATTGTGCAACTATTTCGGCAGCATATTGACGAGGCATTCGCCTTCATGGACGACAATTCACGCCCCCATTGTTCACATGTTGTGAATGACTTCCTTCAGGATAACGACATCGCTCGATTAGAGTGGCCAGTATGTTCTCCAGACATGAATCCTATCGAACGTACCTGGAATAGATTGAAAAGGCTGTTTATGGACGTCGTGGCCCACAAACCACTCTGCGGGATCTACGCCGAATCGTCGTTGAGGAGTGGGACAATCTTGACCAACAGTGCCTTGATGAACTTGTGGATAGCACGTTACGACGAATACAGGCATGCATCAGTGCAAGAGGACGTGCTACTGTGTATTAGTGGTACCGGTGTGTACAGCAATCTGGACGACCACCTCTGAAGGTCTCGCTGTATGGTGGTACAACATGCAATGTGTGGTTTTCATGAGCAATAAAAAGGGCGGAAATGATGTTTGTATTGATCTCTATTCTAATTTTCTGTACAGGTTCCGGAGCTCTCGGAACCGACCTGACGCTTTTTTTTTTATGAGTGTGTATTCGTATTTTTGTTGTAAACCAGATACGTTTTTATTGATTAAAGACATTTTAGAATAATTAAAGTTTTGCTAATCAAACTCCCCAAGGTAAATAAAAGATCTGAGTAAAGTTTGTCAGTGTGTGACTCTTCAATCTGCAGAATATAGTAAATTAAAATTTTTATTGGTTCTTTTGAGTTTTTACGCAACTTTAAGGTTTGTTGACAAAATCCCTTCTGATCGTTTAATTTCTATAGAAGTAAATCAAAGTAGTTGTCACCACGCGTTGCACTCTGCATGGATCGCAGTATTGCTTTTGATTTTTTAATTTTTTTTATTCATTTATTTTTTAATTTTTTTTCATGTTCCCGGATACAATAAATTTATGCAGTTGCAGCCGCAAGACGAGGTATGTTGTCTGCTGCGTGCAGGGGCATCGGAGTATAATTGCAAGGAGACGTCAGAGAATATTTTTAAGATCACAGTCAGAAGCTGGAGAATTGATTTTTTCATGATTTATAGGAGTAGTACCTAATTTCTGTTTTCCTTCTCTATCAGAATACTGACATGTCGCAATAAGGGTTTTCATAACACAGTTTGTATGGCCACGTATCAGATTTTATGACAACGATAGCAAAGTTTCACTAGACTGCCTTGCAGTTTTATAAAAAAGTATAGGTAATGATAATATTGTCTAAACTAGAGCTTTACACATTTACGTACGCCTTTCACCAGGCTAATAAAAATTTGCAATATTTGATAGATAAATTTTCAATGCTATTTGTAAAACTAATCGCTATCCATGCGCAGGAACAGGATTTCATTCACTGATTTCGCGTGGTACATTACTAGCTCGAAATCTTTACTTGGGAAGAGATACTTTTGTGCTGTCTTATGCGCGACACGTTTTTACAAATTACTATATAACAGTAAGCTACTTTCATGTTTGTTAAAGGCAGCAAGAGTACTGAGACTAAGTCGCAGGTGTTTCATAGAAGTGTTTCTGTTCTCCGCTGGAACTGCTCGCTCGATATTTCCAAGGACCTGGGAAATAGCTCTATTGTTTGTGTATGGACAAACAGCCTTCATGAATCATGCATTACAGATTTCTCTTATCTGCCATTCACTTCTCATTTTTATTATTCTTCTTGCCATTTGGCATCACAACAGCTGCGATGTTTTTCATAGCAACGACGTCAGATCTTTTCAATGCTACCGTATTTTACAGACGATATGACGCTACGGAATACAAGACGCATTTTAATTTTTAAGCAATTTCTTTTAAAAATAACATTTTTACGATTTTCTTTATTAGACTGCAAAGCCAGACTAAAAAATATTCTTAGTTTATGAAGCCGATCTAACATGACTGAAAATTGTCATCTGATTTCATATCATCTTCTTCTTACTCTTCGTCGTCATTGTTGTCCCCTTCATGTATAACATGGTTTTCATTGCCATAGAGTACGTACGCCGCACTTCTAGAAACATTTAATAATAATGTCTTCTCTCACTCTTGTTTGACCACGACTGTTTTATCCACTGACACACTTGTTTGACTGTATGTCGTCTTAAAGCTCCCCTTGGCGTTAATGCATGTTGGGTTTTATCCATCATCCATTTGTTCCACTTCCCTTTCACATACACTTCAAATCGTTTATTTATCGCGGCATCAAGAGGTTGCAGTTGTGAAGTAAATCCTCCCGGAATAATATTAATTACTGTATTTCCCTGTCTCTGTTTCTATTTCACAGAGTTTTTCAAATGACTGCTGAACTTATCTAGCGCAAGAAGAGAACTCTTCTTTGATATAATAGTTTTCCTTGTCTCCCACACTCTGTTGATCCATTATTTCATACCACCTTCGCCCATCCATCCTTTGTCATTCACATGAACGAAAACACGTCGCGGTATTTCAAAAGGTTTTGGCATTGTTTGTGCTCGAAAATGATCATCGTATTAAGTACAGTACCATCAACACAACATGAAAGGGCAACAGTGTATCGCATTTTCTCATGTCCACTTGTTTTTATACTTACAGTTTTAGCACCTTTCATGATAACGGTTCTGTTACTCGGCACATTAAATATCAGAGGAGTTTCGTCCATACTCACTAGCTTTGGCTTAGTTCCACACTGTTTTTCGTTCCATGTAGAATAATAAAACGATGGAAAGATAATGTTTTCTCTTTGTAATCTTGTGGCATTTTCTGAGATATTTTGGTTTCGGTTCACATGCTGAGTCCACGACGCTTTATAAACCTATAGCACCAACTCCACCCGTAAAGTCTGTTAAATTTCACTGTAGTGCTAGAATACGAGCGTCTATCTGAATCAATTACGTATTAATTCCAATGTCGTTTTGACAGAATCCTCGAATCCATTTCAATACGTCATACGTTTTGGCCATTTTGCATTCAATCCTCTATTTACACATCTAGTGTTCCTCATTTTTTTTCAATTCTTCTTAACTAGCCCTCCAATCGCGAGTGGTTTCTTTTTTTCTGTTGGTGGCCGAAATGTCGCTCTGATGCGATGTTTCCTTGTTCTTCTGCATGTGCTACTATTTTCTATTTATAGCTTGCATTATACAGTACGAAAACCTGTTATTTTTTCTATTACGAAACTAGCTCTTAACAAAAATATTAATTCCAGTTCACTGGCACCGTAAACTTCAATGACGCATCATGGGTTTGTCATGGCGGGGTGGGAGGCAGACAGTGTTACCAAGCTTGTGAATCCTCGAACTCATCTTTGACGCATCGGTGCACTGCTGCTGCTAGTGAATCCAATGCTGCCAGACAGACATAGTTTTGCCCGCCTCGTAGAATATATGCACATTTTTAAGACTTGCGGGAATTTAACATCAAACACAGGAATTTTTTATATTAATTTCGATTATAAGACGCCCCTGAAATTCGGAGGCAATTTCTCGAGAAAAACGTGCGCCCTATAGTCCGTAAAATACGGTATTTGTGTTCTGAAAGGAATGTGCCGTTCGAGAAATACACCACTTGCCCGCGAATGGCAAAGCTCCCGAGTTCGAGTCTCGGTCCGGCACACAGTTTTAATCTGCCAGGAAGTTTCATATCAGCGCACAATACGCTGCAGAGTGAAAATTTCATTCTGGAAACATCCCCCAGGCTTTGGCAAAGCCATGTCTCCGCAATATCCTTTCTTCCAGGAGCGCTAGTTTTGCAAGTTTCGCAGGAGAGCTTCTTTGAAGTTTGAATGGTAGGAGACGAGGTACTGGTGGAAGTAAACTTCTGAGGATGGGGCGTGAGTCGTGCTTTGGTAGCTCAGATGATAGTAAGCCATGTTGTGGCTCGCGTTGGTGCTATTGGTAGATTGGCATTGTGTAATAGGGAAAGTGGCGTCTCGTTTTCTTCTCGTGTTTACTCGCGCCACTACGTTTATTAGCATTGTCTGTCCACAAATGGCAGCAGCAGCGGTTATCGATATCCAGTACCCTAGTACTATGTTTGGAAGGGCGTCAAGTGTTTTCTGGATCGGAGTGTGTCGGAGAGTTGTGTTGAGACGGAGCAGCAGTGAGGTTCGGCTGCATGAGGACATGCCAGAACCGCTGGCGGCATGCGGACACTGCCGGATCGAGGACCACAACTTCATTGTCCACCCAAGACGTTTGAGTTGAGTGAATATTCACCCAGTAGTGAAACCTCCACTATTTTGAGATCACGCCATTTCTTAGCGCTGCTGCTTGCAGGCTCGCCGGAACAAAGAGCAACGAGTGGAGTGTTTGGAGGTGGCGAAATTAGTTAGCCATTCTCTGCTTCTTATTATTAATCATTGAATTCTTGTCCAGAATGAGATTTTCACTCTGCAGCGGAGTGTGCGCTGATATGAAACTTCCTGGCAGATTAAAACTGTGTGCCCGACCGAGACTCGAACTCGGGACCTTTGCCTTTCGCGGGCAAGTGCTCTACCATCTGAGCTACCGAAGCACGACTCACGCCCGGTACTCACAGCTTTACTTCTGCCAGTATCTCGTCTCCTCCCTTCCAAACTTTACAGAAGCTCTCCTGCGAACCTTGCAGAACTAGCACTCCTGAAAGAAAGGATATAGCGGAGACATGGCTTAGCCACAGCCTGGGGGATGTTTCCAGAATGAGATTTTCACTCTGCAGCGGAGTGTGCGCTGATATGAAACTTCCTGGCAGATTAAAACTGTGTGCCCGACCGAGACTCGAACTCGGGACCTTTGCCTTTCGCGGGCAAGTGCTCTACCATCTGAGCTACCGAAGCACGACTCACACCCGGTACTCACAGCTTTACTTCTGCCAGTATCTCGTCTCCTACCTTCCAAACTTTACAGAAGCTCTCCTGCGAGTACCGGGCATGAGTCGTGCTTCGGTAGCTCAGATGGTAGAGCACTTGCCCGCGAAAGGCAAAGGTCCCGACTTCGAGTCTCGGTCGGGCACACAGTTTTAATCTGCCAGGAAGTTTCATATCAGCGCACACTCCGCTGCAGAGTGAAAATCTCATTCTGGAAACATCCCCCAGGCTGTGGCTAAGCCATGTCTCCGCTATATCCTTTCTTTCAGGAGTGCTAGTTCTGCAAGGTTCGCAGGAGAGCTTCTGTAAAGTTTGGAAGGTAGGAGACGAGATACTGACAGAAGTAAAGCTGTGAGTACCGGGCGTGAGTCGTGCTTCGGTAGCTCAGATGGTAGAGCACTTGCCTGCGAAAGGCAAAGGTCCCGAGTTCGAGTCTCGGTCGGGCTCACAGTTTTAATCTGCCAGGAAGTTTCATTGAATTCTTGTGTTTATTGGTGAAGTTCAACCAGCGGAATTTTTCTGCCTAGTGGCCGCTAACGCCCCAGTTACCTGCCCTGGAGGTTAGCGTATTTTCGCGGCAGTGTGCCTTTCCTTGCCTTGCCACTGCTGTCCTGTAAGGCATGTAGTTAGACAGCCTTGTGGTTCTGATATGTTGTTTCTGTTGGACTGATTTGGTCGTAGTGGTTCCTTCTGCTTCTCGATGTTCTAAATGCCGGATTCTGAAGATGCAGTACTATCCGCCGGTTCCGCCTTGTCTGGGTTATTCCATCGTTGTATTGGTTATCAGACGTTAGGCTGATTTTGAAAGAGTGTTGGTCTGCATTTGAACTGTAACTAGTTTGATTTGCCATACGGTTAAGTGAATACAATTCTTGGCTGCCTGTCTCATCCATTACAAAGTTGAGCGACTTTCCCAGGTCGATCCTTGGAGCACTGCCTGAGGCCCACTTCTCTCTTGGTTTGAAGAGATTGTGACGATTGTGCTTTTATATAAAAAAAATTTAATTTTGAGTTATTACTGTTAGGGCCTTCAGCCGACAAGTAACTTGAACTTTTGTTGAATGAGGCCTTCAGCCATGAGTGTAATTTGTCTAATGAATTTTTCATTAGATATTGTCTCTTAATAGTGAAATTTGATGATCGTGTTTTTTTAATATTTTAGTATCTCTTGGAGAAGTTTAACTGTTCTTAAGAAATTGATATCCAGGCCTTCAGCCATCAAATTGTTTTGATTTATTACTATTGGGGTCTTCAGCCAACAAAAAATTGACTTTCTGGTTAATAAGGCCTTCAGCCATGAATGCAACTTGCTTAAGAATTTTTTATTAGGCATTGTGTCTTAACATTCAAATGTGATAATTGTTCCTTATTGCCAACCTTATTTGCAATTGGTTCCAAATAAAGTGTACGTGATTTTTTTTTTAAAAAATCTGAGTATCTAACGGTAACAGAGTAAGCCCGCGTCCACACCCAATCTTTCCTTTCCCTAAGTCCCATGTTTCAGGTAGAGCACTTGCCCACGAAAGGCAAAGGTTCCGAGTTCGAGTATCGGTCCAGCACACAGATTTAATCTGCCAGGAAGTTTCATCTGCTCACATGTGTGTTGGCATAGTTTGCCCCGCAATACAGCAGCGACTGTGGGTGACATTGATTCGACATACCCATGGAGGTTTCCCGCAGAATGTGATACCAGAAGTCCACGCACAAGTTACGCGATTCTCGTAAATTAAGAGTCAGTAGTCTGTGGTCACTTAACGGGCACCAAGCAGCATCCCACATTTCCCCATCGGGTTCAAATTAGGTGGATTTAATGCTCAAGACATCAACGTGAGTTCACTGTTATACTACTCAAACATCTGTAGAACGATTCTGGCTATGTGATGCGGGCAATCCTGCTGGAAGATGCCATCGCTGTCGGAAAAGACATCAAACATGAAGGGACGCAGGTGGTTCGCAACACTGTTCGTGTAGGCCACAGTTGTCATAGTGCCTTTGATGACTGTCGAAGGGATCAAATGCTGTGGAGTCCCATGTTCAACATTGTGCGCTGTACGTTAGGTTGTGCCTGGACTACCACTGTATGCTGTTGCATTTCAGCCTATGCTGCTTTACAGAGCAATCAAATCACTGACCATCATGTTCTGCGATGAGACGTGGTCGCTCAACACCTTTTCGCCTATTCGTGAATTCATCGTTCTCCACCCACTTTCCATACGTAGTCAGGACACCATCACGTGAAGTGCGGACCAGCTTTGCCGTTTCTCGGATGTTCGTTCAAAGGCAATGGCCCATAACAATCTGCCCTCCTTCAAGGTCGTTTGTGTCAGTGGATTTCTCCATTGGCAACCTGCATCGTCCAAAGAATGATTCCCCATTTGTCTTTGCTCTCCTTACACACACCACTTACCGTCTCACGGGCCTACAACGTCATCAGGCGTTATTCAATTGCGCAGTGGGCAGTACTCATAATGTTTTGGCTCGTCAATTTACATAGTACCTGGCTGAAAATGACTTACAAGCTCGTGGCGCCCTCCGTCGGTAACGCGGGAATTCAGATGGCTGTTGATGGTGTTGGCCCAAGCTTCCATTCTCGCAGGCATACGTTCAATCAGGTTCTGGAAGGTTTCTTGGGCAATGGCAAGCCATTCTTCACGGAGTGCTGCGCTGAGGAGAGGTATCGATGTCGGTCGGTGATGCCTGATACGAAGTCTGCGTTTCAAAACATATGAAAGGTGTTCTGTAGGGTTCAGGTCAGAACTCTGTCTAGGCAAGTCCATTACAGGGATGTTATTTTCGTGGTGTGCATTATGAGCAGGTGATCCATAGTGTTGAAAGTTTGCAATCGCCATCTCCGAATTGCTCTTCAACAGTGGGAAGCAGGAAGGTGCTTAAAACATCAATGTAGGACTGTGCTGTGATAGTGCCACGCAAAACAACAAGGGGTGCAAGCTCCTTCATGAAAAACACGACCACACCATAACACTACCACCTCCGAATTTTACTGTTGGCACTACACACGCTGGCAGATGACGTTCACCGGGCATTCGCCATACCCACTCCCTACCATCGGATCACCATATTGTGTACCGTGATTCGTCACTCCACACAACGTTTTTCCACTGTTCAAACGTCGATTGTTTACGCTCCTTACACCAAACGAGGCGTCGTTTGGGATTTACCGGCGTGATGTGTGGCTTATGAGCATGAAATCCGAGTTTTCTCACCTCCTGATGCAGTTTGGAATTCCTGTGTGATGGTCTGGATAGATGTCTGCCTATTACGCATTACGACCCTCTTCAACTGTCGGCGGTTCTGTCAGTCAACAGACAAGGTCGACCTGTACGCTTTTTTCCTGCACGTGACCCTTCACGTTTCCATTTCATTATCACATGGGAAACAGTGGACGTAGGGATGTTTAGGAGTGCGAAAATCCCGCGTACACACGTAGGACACAAGTGACACCCGATCACCTGACCGCATTCGAATTCCATGATTTTTGCAAAGCGCCCAATTCTGCTCCCCCACGGTGTCTAATGACTACTGAGGTCGCTGATATGGATTACCTGGCAGCAGGTGGCAGCACAATGCACCTAATATGAAAAATGTATGGTGACACTTGTTTCGTGTGGTTGTTGTTTTTGCAATGACTGGCTTTAGTGAACAGTGTGCGATGGTGAGACATTGGTGTTTGCTCGTTAAAACTGGAACAGAAGCTCTTGAAATGTTGAAAACAGGAACGACGCTATGGGGAAAACTCAACAGTTTGAATGGTTTTCACGTTTCAAAAATGGTAAAATGTCAGTTGATGACAAACCTCGTTCTGGTCGTGCTTCTACGGCTCAAACACGTGACAATGTTGAAAACATATGTGCAGTCATCAACGAAGATCGACCATCGATTATTAAAGAAATTGTCGAAGTGACAGGACTGGCTTTGAAGTCAGTGCAACTCGCGCTGCACTGCCAAGTATTAACTGAGTGAAAGCTGCTTATTCGTGGGGATAATCTAATATTGTTAACAAGAAATGACAATAAGAAATACATATATTGAGAGTCCAATGTCAAAATACTCAGACTCGTGAACAGGGGTCGAGAAGAAGTTCGTGAACTTACACCACTTATTGCCCGAACCGTCCGTTTCTTAGCCGAAAATATGCTTTTAGAATGGGAAGATTTGCCCCGGAATATGATACCATACAACATAAGCGAATGAATATAAGTAGCCTAATTTTCGTGTCGAACGGTCACTCACTTCAGATACCGTTCGAATAGTAAAAATTGCAGCATTAAGTCTGTGAACAAGAGCCTGAACGCTGGCTTTCCACGACAGTTTACTATCTATCTGAGCACCTAGAAATTTGAACTAATCATATGCCCATTCTGTGAAATTAAAAACTCAGGGTTTGTTGAATTGTGTGTTAGAAACTGTAAAAACTGAGTCTTACTGTGGTTAAACGTTGGTTTATTTTCTACAAGCCATGAACTTCAGTCATGAACTGCACTATTTGAAACCGAGCCAATGTTGCACACAACACCATTTTCTACCAAGCTAGTGTCATCAGCAAACAGAAATATTTTAGAGTTACCCGCAATACCAATGGACATACCATTTATATAAATAAGGAACAGGAGTGGCCCCAACACTGATCGCTAAGGCACCCCCCCCCCCCCCCCCCCACACACACACACACACTTGACCATACCCCACTCAGACCCCAAATCACAGACATTCTCAACATTGTGAATAATGAACTTTTGCAGTCTATTGCTAAAGTAAGAGGTGAACCAATTGCGAGCTGCTCCCCGTATTCCGTAATGGTCCAACTTCTGGACTTCATTAAATCAAAAAATATGCCTGGCTTTCGAAACCTTTCGTTTAACCCATCCAGTACCTCACAGAGAAAAGAGAATATAGCATTTTTAGTTGTTAAACGACTTCTAAGGCCGAACAGTACATTTGATAGCAAATCGTGTGATATAAAATAGCCAATTATCCTTACATACACGGCCTTTTCAATAACTTTAGCATGGTATAGGAATAGGTCTAAAATTGTCTGCATTATCACTTTCTCCCTTTCTATAATGCGTCTTTATTACTGACTACTTTAATCGTTCAAGAAACTGACCGTGCCTAAAGGAAAAATTACAAATATGGATATATACAGGGCTTACATGTGCAGTACAGTAAATTAATATTCTCCTAGGTACTCCATCACACCCATGAAAGTCCTTAGTCTTCAGTGATTTAATTACTGACTGTCTTTAGTTAGTATTTGAACATTTGTATCTTTGTGTGAGTGCACGAGCGTTTATGTTACGTTCCTTAGTTAACCTAATCATATGATGATAAACAGTTTTCCTTATAGAAAAATATTGTTAGGGTTTTTATAAGTGTTAAACGTTGACTAAAGTTGATGAGTACACTCAGTTTTGTCAATAAATCTCAATTTGTAAACAACTTAGTTCGTTAAGCTTCCCCGCGATGTACGTACCAGCACGCTATTCACCTTCTGTGGTCATTAATCTCATTTATTCTGTAAAGGAAAAGTACTAGGAAGCATTTAGTAAAGTTCATTCCCTGATGGGTGGATCTGAAGTCCAGTATTTAAATTTACGTTGCCCGATTTTCTTGTGATTTAACGTAAGGCCAAATTCAGTTAATGTTTATGTGACTTCAGACGGTTTGGAATTCAGTGTATTTTAGAGAATGATAAACAATCTTTTGTTCTATAGGAAGCTCACGGCTACGAAGTAAGTCCATGTTATATGGCGAGAAACGTCCCACCAAAGATCCGGTTACAGACGTTTAGACTTTTTCAGTATTTTATAGAGAGTGGTTGTCTTTAATAGTGAATAACAAAAGAAAATTTCAGTGACTGAATTGCAAACGCTTTTGTTGTTTTGGAGTGTAATTGTCCATCAGCACAAATGTGTTTAGAGCAAGAATATTGCCTAGGACTGGACAAGGACGGCGAAGAAAATTAGTGAAAGTGTATTCGAAGGAACCATGCTTACATCCCCAAAATTGATACAAGGAAAGGACGGAGAATTTAAATTTGCTTAGTTGACTAACAATTTGAACACCTTACGACCCAAGTAAGAGCCCAGTGTTTTTTAAATATCGCGCTACGTCACTCGAGAGACGTAATAAACCGCTTCCAGCTTGTGGTAGAGCATTCATGATATGATATTTTCGACATCTTCATTCTTCTGGTCTCTTTTCGGGACCTACCACTCTATGTTGCTTGCATTATATTAGTGCTCCGTATTTATTGAGACGATCCGTCATTTCCAGTAATCCACTGTAGCGCTAAGATTTTGTAGGTAGTTCACTTATTTACACTACTGGCCACTAAAATTGCTGCACCACAAAGATGACGCGCTACAGAAGCGATATTTAACCGAGATGAAGAAGATGCTGTGGTATGCAAATGATTAGCTTTTGGTGGCTCTGAGCACTATGGGACTCAACTTCTGAGGTCATTAGTCCCCTAGAACCTAGAACTAGTTAAACCTAACTAACCTAAGGACATCACACACATCCATGCACGAGGCAGACCGTAGCGGTCTCGCGGTTCCAGACTGCAGCGCCTAGAACCGCACGGCCACTTCGGCCGGCGATTAGCTTTTCAGAGCATTCACACAAGGTTGGAGCCGGTGGCGACAACTAGAATGTCCTGTCATGAGGAAAGTTTCCAACCGATGTCTCATACACAAACAGCAGTTGACCGGCGTTGCCTGGTGAAACGTTGTTGTGATGCCTCGTGTAAGGAGGAGAATTGCGTACCATCACGTTTCTGGCTTTGATAAAGGTCTGATTGTAGCCTATCGCGATTGCGGTTTATCGTATGACTGTTAGCAGAATATGGAATCGGTGGGTTCAGGAGGGTAATACGGAACGCCGTGCTAGATCCCAACGGCCTCGTATCACTAGCAGTCGAGATGACAGGCATCTTATCCGCATGGCTGTAACGGATCGTGCAGCCACGTCTCGATCCCTGAGTCAACAGATGGGGACGTTTGCAAGACAACAATCATCTGCACGAACAGTTCGACGACATTTGCTGCAGCATGGATTATCAGCTCGGGGACCATGACTGCGGTTAACCTTGACGGTGCGTCACAGACAGGAGCGCCTGCGATGGTGTACTCAAAGACGAACCTGGGTGCACGAATGGCAAAACGTCATTTTTTCGGATGAATCCAGGTTCTGTTTACAGCATCACGATGGTCGCATCCGTGTTTGGCGACATCGCGGTGGACCCACATTGGAAGCGTGTATTCGTCATCGTCATACTGGCGTATCACCCGGCGTGATGGTATGGGGTGTCATTGGTTACACGTCTCGGTCACCTCTTGTTCGCATTGACGGCACTTTGAACAGTGGACGTTACATTTCAGATGTGTTACGACCCGTGGCTCTACCCTTCAATCGATCGCTGCGAAACCCTACATTTCAGCAGGATAATGCACGACCGCATGTTGTAGGTCCTGTACGGGCCTTTCTGGATACAGAAAATGTTCGACTGTTGCCCTGCCCAGCATATTCTCCAGATCTCTCACCAAATGAAAAAGTCTGGTCAACGGTGGCCGAGCAACTGGCTCGTCACAATACGCGAGTCACTACTCCTGATGAACTATGGTATCGTGTTGATGCTGCATGGGCAGCTGTACCTGTACACGCCATCGAAGCTCTGTTTGACTCAAAGCCCAGGCGTAGCAAGGCCGTTATTAAGGCCAGAGGTGGTTGTTCTGGGTACTGATTTCTCAGGATCTATGCACCCAAATTGCTTAAAAATGTAATCACATGCTAGTTTTAGTATAATATATGTGTCCAATGAATACCCGCTTATCATCTGCATTTCTTCCTGGTGTAGCAATTTTAATGGTCAGTAGTGTACTTTAAAAAAAGAATTCTCGATTTTCGGGAAAATACTCAGTTTCGGCATAGCTTTTACAGTAATCCCAGGCAGCATTATATGCCGATTATTAACATGAAGTGATTTGGAATGTGAAGTGCAGCAATACTGCGCAGTCAATGATACTCCGTCGAGCTCGTGAAACAAAATAACGCGCCGCGGATTAAAGGCTCGCTCACACGCGGTGGGGGAAGACCGGGAGATTACTCTTTTTATTTTTTATTTTTTATTTTTTGAGCGCTGTGGTTCACCTGTGCAATAAGGCGAGGATTGAGGGGTGTGGCGTGGAGGAGGAGGGGGGGGGGGAGTGGACGGAACTGCAGGCAGCACTTGCAGCGCGCATTACGCTTCACGGGGCGTAATTTAATTCTGAATGCACTGAACTGAGATTAAAGCGGCAGTGTGGCGGTGTGACTGCAAATCACGTTATCGCTGATGGAACAGCACCAAGGCGGCCGCTGCGTATCTCCCCACCTGCCACGATCCCTGTCGCTTCATTTGCGGGCGGATCTGATGCCTGCGTCTCGTCAAACGATACAAAAGGTTGCTTCCGAGAGTTGGCGTTATTCGCTTGCTACCTATGAAAACTGACTGTACTACACGTACGAGCACTGGATAAGCAAAAGAAAACTGGTCCAGGAAATGCGTCCTACAATAGGTAATCCAACTTAGATCATCCTCGCCACGTGCGAAAGACCTAAGTTTGGTTGCCTAACTTCAGACGTATTAAGTATTTCCAGGGCCAGTCTTACACTCAAGGGCCAAAGAAACTTGTATAGGCATGCGTAATTAAGTACAGAGATATCTAATCAGGCAGAATACGGCGCTGCAGTCGGCAACGTCTATATAAGACAACAAAAGGTGCAGTTGTTAGACCGATTACTGCTGCTACAATGGCAGATTATCAAGATTTAATGTCGTACTATAGTCGGCACACGAGCGATGGGACACAGCATCTCTGAGGTAGCGATGAAGTGGGAATTTTCCCGTACGACCATTTCACGAGTGTATCGTGAATATCAAGAATCCGCTAAAACATGAAATCTCCGTCTTTGCTGCTGCCGGAAAGAGATCGTGCGAGAACTGGACCAACGACGACTGAAGACAACGTTCAACGTGACAGAAGTGCAACCCTTCCGCAAATTGCTGCAGATTTCAGTGCTGACCATCAGGGTGCGAACCATTCAACGAAACGTTTCGGAGCCGACGGTCCACTCGTGTACCCTTAATGACTGTATGACACAAAACGTTACGCCTCGCCTGGGCACGTCAGCACAGACTTTAGACTATTGATGTCTTTGCCTGGTCGGACGAGTTTCGTTTCAAATTGTATCGAGCGGATTGTCGTGTACGGAAACGGAGACAACCTCATGAATCCGTGAAGCCTGCATGTCAGCAGAGGACTGTTTAAGCTGGTGGTGGCTCTGTAATGGTGCGCGGCGTGTGCAGTTGGAGTGATGTGCGACCCCTGATTCGTCAGCATACGACTCTGACAGGTGACACCTAGGTAAGCGTCCTGTCTGATTACCTGCATCCAACCAAGTCCACTGTGCATTCCGACGGACTAGGGCAATTCCAACAGTACAATGCGACACCCACACGTCCATAATTGCTACAGAGTGGCTCCAGCAACACTCTTCTGAGATGACGCAAAACTTCCACTGGCCACCGAACTCTCCAGACAGGAACATTATTGGGCATATCTGGAATGCCTTCAAACGTGCTGTTCAGAAGAAATCTCTGCCTCCCCCCCCCCCCCACCCCGCCATATCGTACTCTTACGAATTTATGGACAGCCCTGCAAGATTCATGGCGTCAATTCCCTCCAGAACGACGTCAGACATTAGTCGAGTCCATTCCACGTCGTGTTGCGGCACTTGTGTGTGCTCGCGGGGGCCCTACACGATATTAGGCAGGTGTACCAGTTTCTTTGGCTCTTCAGTGTAATATGCCTGATTTATGAACACATTGAACCGGTACACAATAAAATAAACAACTTGCACCACGCTTCACATTAGAAACACACAATACACTGAATTTTCTGTATCTCACCACACAGGAAACAAACAACATCCATGACTTCATAATATTCAGGAAACCGACAACCATGAGCGTCACCATTCACAACCTGTGGAACCACCCAAAGGCACACAACGAGAAAGCTTCAGATTCATGCTCCTCATGTTCTGCAGAATATTCACAAGCAAAAAGTACTTCACGCAGGAGCTAAACGCAATAAAGAAACAGCAGAGAAAACTGGTTACAAGCCCCATATGATGGAGAAATTAAACCAACAAATTTGAAAGAAAGCATAAGACACATGCACAAAACTTTACAAAACACAGACCAACACAACACAAAAACAATGACCGCATGCAAATCACGACGGTGCAACAATAAACACAAAACAAAATGACACATACCTACACAATAATATTGTCCACAGAATAGGCAATAGACTGAGGAACAGATAGGATACAGGACAGACAACACTACACAACAAAACCTCAGAACTCAGGAGAGACCCACAGATAAATTAAACATATGAGGAATATATGAACTCACACGCATCGCTTGCCAGTCGGTATACATTGGAAAAACATGCAGTAACTTCAAAACAAAATACGCAGAACACCTCAGAGCCTTAAAAAGTAGTACCACCCATAGCACATTTGCTGATCACCTAATAGCCCGTTACTACCGCCCAACCACAATAGCAACAGCTTTAAAAGTACTGAAATCCATCCACTGCCTGTACCACAAACTAACAATAGAAGAGAACTTGCATATACAGAAGACAACAGCAGAAGGAAAACAAGTCTTAAATAAAAACACTACACTCTGTAAAGGCACGGTGTTGAACACATTAATGGAACTTTACAGAAAAGGCGACACATATGGCTAAATGAGCTCATACACTACACGCGCGCGCTCTCTCTCTCTCTCTCTCTCTCTCTCTCTCTCTCTCTCTCACACACACACACACACACACACACACACACACACACACACAGAGAGAGAGAGAGAGAGAGAGAGAGAGAGAGAGATAGAGAGAGAGTGAGAGAGAGAGATAAAAGAAGTAAAGGAAATTCAAATTCGACGCTAAACACTCGGGAACAAACGAACGCCGACGGGGTTAGACACTTAACAACATAGTACACACCATGTTTTGCGAAGGCATTTGTAAGCCAGAAATTACACAAAGTACAATAATATGTGTGTGCAGTGGCCTCAGGCTGCAAAAGAAGAAGAATAAGTCACAATAAAAACTGAGTAGTAACAAATAAATACGCAAAACATTTTCTCACACCAAATCACGTTTTTCTTAAAAATCAAGGGATGTGTTAACTCGTTGACATAATTCACATTTACACCATTTGGTTTGTAGAAGACAAGCTATCAGTGCAGGACACTATACAGATGGTCCTGGAAGACTATGTAATGTAAAATCACGGTAAGAACAAAAACGAACAATAACTGCCTAAAGGCCTCATTATGATAGATAAATTACAATCTAAAATATGTCTACTTTTTACAGTTTTCAGTAAACAAAAGCCACTGATGATGGCCCATAGGTGCCGAAATATGTTTGGGTGCCAACCAAAATAGTGTTTTTACATAATAGGCGGAATCTATTTTCACTGCAAACACGAAAAAAAATGAAGTGCAAATACAAATCATGAATATTACTGACAGCATTGATAGGGAGAGAAACATGAATGTGTGAGAAAGAAACTGGGAACAGACGACTTCTATATTTTTTCGTTGTTTATCTGTTTTTGCACATTATTAAAACAGCAAGCCATTCAGTGTTCTTCCATTGTGTGTTCTATATCATTATAAAACATATTTTTTTGTAACTAATAAATATTAGTTGACAAACTTTTTCATTTTTATATAACCAAAGCAATTACTTTTGATGAAAGTACAGTTTACAGCATAAACATTAAAAAATCTATATTATTATTGTTGTTTTTTGCACTTGATAGAAAGTTCTTAATCATGATCAAAGCCAAGAGTTTCTGTTATTGTTGATAAGGATGAAAGTAGTTTATGAATAACAGAAATATCTCTTACGTAAGTTTGAGTAACTACTGAAGCGATGTTTGGTATGTTTTTGTTTTGCATTGTTATAATTTTACCTATTTTAAAAGTAAATCGTGTTTTCTAGCTCTATATGATAAACTTGTATTTTGTTTTTGCTTTTACTAATACATCTCCCCTCTTTCACCTAACAAATGAACAATTTTCGAATAAAGTCTGAGTTAAATACTGACCATTTCAGTTTTGCTATAAATACTGTTTATTTTAATTTAACAGATAAGAGCATAACTATGTAGAACAAAAATATTACGTAGGTTACACACCTATAGTTATTTAGGCTACTTATGTATGTAGGTTATATACCCTCACTGAGTTTCTAGTCAGTTCAACACTTCCAGATTTTTGGGAAATATAGCACGACACTATTCCCATATGCAAGCAAAGCTGTAGCAATGAGATAACGCACAACAAATATGCAACACACCTAACGTACACATAATTCGATTACGATCTTAACTGGCCACAGTCTATGCTTGGTAGAGTTTCACAACTACACTCCTGGAAATGGAAAAAAGAACACATTGACACCGGTGTGTCAGACTCACCATACTTGCTCCGGACACTGCGAGAGGGCTGTACAAGCAATGATCACACGCACGGCACAGCGGACACACCAGGAACCGCGGTGTTGGCCGTCGAATGGCGCTAGCTGCGCAGCATTTGTGCGCCGCCGCCGTCAGTGTCAGCCAGTTTGCCGTGGCATACGGAGCTCCATCGCAGTCTTTAACACTGGTAGCATGCCGCGACAGCGTGGACGTGAACCGTATGTGCAGTTGACGGACTTTGAGCGAGGGCATATAGTGGGCATGCGGGAGGCCGGGTGGACGTACCGCCGAATTTCTCAACACGTGGGGCGTGAGGTCTCCACAGTACATCGATGTTGTCGCCAGTGGTCGGCGGAAGGTGCACGTGCCCGTCGACCTGGGACCGGACCGCAGCGACGCACGGATGCACGCCAAGACCGTAGGATCCTACGCAGTGCCGTAGGGGACCGCACCGCCACTTCCCAGCAAATTAGGGACACTGTTGCTCCTGGGGTATCGGCGAGGACCATTCGCAACCGTCTCCATGAAGCTAGGCTACGGTCCCGCACACCGTTAGGCCGTCTTCCGCTCACGCCCCAACATCGTGCAGCCCGCCTCCAGTGGTGTCACGACAGGCGTGAATGGAGGGACGAATGGAGACGTGTCGTCTTCAGCGATGAGAGTCGCTTCTGCCTTGGTGCCAATGATGGTCGTATTCGTGTTTGGCGCCGTGCAGGTGAGCGCCACAATCAGGATTGCATACGACCGAGGCACACAGGGCCAACACCCGGCATCATGGTGTGGGGAGCGATCTCCTACACTGGCCGTACACCACTGGTGATCGTCGAGGGGACACTGAATAGTGCACGGTACATCCAAACCGTCATCGAACCCATCGTTCTACCATTCCTAGACCGGCAAGGGAACTTGCTGTTCCAACAGGACAATGCACGTCCGCATGTATCCCGTGTCACCCAACGTGCTCTAGAAGGTGTAAGTCAACTATCCTGGCCAGCAAGATCTCCGGATCTGTCCCCCATTGAGCATGTTTGGGACTGGATGAAGCGTCGTCTCACGCGGTCTGCACGTCCAGCACGAACGCTGGTCCAACTGAGGCGCCAGGTGGAAATGGCATGGCAAGCCGTTCCACAGGACTACATCCAGCATCTCTACGGTCGTCTCCATGGGAGAATAGCAGCCTGCATTGCTGCGAAACGTGAATATACACTGTACTAGTGCCGACATTGTGCATGCTCTGTTGCCTGTGTCTATGTGCCTGTGGTTCTGTCAGTGTGATCATGTGATGTATCTGACCCCAGGAATGTGTCAATAAAGCTTCCCCTTCCTGGGACAATGAATTCACGGTGTTCTTATTTCAATTTCCAGGAGTGTATATGTGTTACTGTCATGAGCATTTATGGAAAGACGGTTGAACGACTGTGAAACCACGAGTAGACGACAAAATGTTGGACGTCCACACCTAATTATAAAGTGCAATCAAAAAGTGCCCGCTCGAAGGCCACACTAACACTTTGCATAAAACTTGGTGCTTACATACCCAAATCGAAGTAGCATGGCTTGCAAATACACTACACCAACGCACTCAGGCGGAAACTTTTTGCTCACCCCCTATAGAAAACATTGACCTCGGAGGCTTGCCTGATGGTTCAGATGGCTCTGAGCACTATGGGACTTAACTGCTGTGGTCATCAGTCCCCTAGAACCTAGAACTACTTAAACCTAACTAACCTAAGGACATCACACACATCCATGCCCGAGGCAGGATTCGAACCTGCGACCGTAGCGGTGGCGAGGCTTGCCTGCTCTATAAATCAGGATAGACGGCGATCTATGGAAGAACTGACAACAGCATACAGTGCTGGTACAGAGACAATTGCTTCCAATAAAACGGTTAAGCTTGCATGGTTTAACATGGGGATCCATTGCAGACGCCAGTTCACGTTCTTAACATAGACACATCCCCAATTACGAATGACGTGAAGACAGTATCACCTAGAATGAAATTCACTCTGCAGATGAGTGTACGCGGGTATAAAACTTCTTCACAAATTACTTTATGCCAGAGCGAGCTTTACTTCCAAAAGCACCACGTCTCCTACCCTGCAAACTCCACAAAAGCACTCCTGCGAAACTCTGAAGACTAGCACTCCTGTAAGAAAGTATATTTCAGAGACATGGCTTACCACACCCTGGGAGAAGTTTGTAATGTAGGAGATGAGGACTGACGGAAGTAGAGCCATGAAGACATGTCGTGAGTCGTGACCGGGTAGCTCAATCAGAAGGCTAAGGTCCCGGGTTCGAGTCTCGGTACAGCACCTAGATCTAATCTGCTACGAAGTTTCAGTATCATCTAGATTGGTGAATGAATGAATGACGAAGTGTTGCTTCTTCAGATGAATTACAATAAGTGATCAAAATTCTCCGGAAACACCTGGCTGAAAAACAAGTTCGTGGCTCCCTCCATCGGTAATGCTGGAATTCAATATGGTGTTGGCCCACCCTTACCCTTGATGACAGCTTCCACACTCGCAGGCATACGTTCAATCAGGTTGGGGAATGGCAGACCATTCTTCTCGGAGTGCTGCACTCAGGAGAAGTATCGATGTCGGTCAGTGAGGCCTGGCACGAAGTCGGCGCTCCAAAACATCCCAAATGTGTTCTGTAAGATTCGGATCAGTCCATTACAGGGACGTTACTGCCGTGTAACCACTCCGCTAAAGGCCGTGATTTATGAGCAGGTGCTCGATCGTGTTGAAAGATACAGTCGCCATCCTCGGATTGCTCTTCAACAGTGGGAAGCAAGAAGGTGCTTAAACCATCAATGTAGGTATGTGCTGTGATAGTGCCACGCAAACAAGGGGTGCAAGCCCCCTCCATAAAAAACACGACCACACAATAACACCAACGCCTCCGTATTTAACTGTTGGCAATACAAACGGTGGCAGATGACGTTCACTGGGCATTCGCCATACCCACACCCTGCCACATTGTGTACCGTGATTCGTCACTCCACACAATATTTTTCCACAGTTCAATCGTCCAATGTTTACGCTCCTTGCACCAAGCGAGGCGTCTTTTGGCATTTGCCGGCGTGATGTGTGGCTTATGAGCAGCCGCTCGACCATGAAATCCAAGTTTTCTCACCTCCCGCCTAACTGTTATAGTACTTGTAGTGAATCCCGGCACAGTTTGGAATTCTTGTGTGATGGTCTGGATATGTCTGCCTATTACACATTACGACTCTCTTCAACTGGCGGCGGTGTCTGTCAGTCAACAGACGAGGTCAGCCTCTAGGTTTTTTTGCTGTACGTGTCCCTTCACATTTCCTCTTCACTGTAACATTGGAAACAATGGACACAGGGATGTTTAGGAGTGAGGGAATCGCGCGTACAGACGTATGACGCAAGTGACAACCAATCACCTGACCACGTTCGAAGTCCTTGAGTTCCGCGGAGCGTCCCATTCTGCTCGCTCACGACGTCTAATGACTTTTGAGGTCGCCGATGTGGAGTACCTCGCAGTAGGTGGCAGCACAATGCGCCTGATATGAAAAACGTATGTTTTTGAGGGTGTCCGGATGCTTTTGATCACATAGTGTATGTTTCTTGTTAAAAACCTGATGAAAGGCTCATCGGAACTTTTACTGCGCTATGGATGCGTGCTGTTATTGACAGTATTAAGATATGGGGGCATACACCTGGCCTTCCATGGGCCTGCTATAGTAATGGAATTCATCGAGACAATTGTAGACCATTGAACAATACTGCAGACCATCTGAATTTGTCCACGCTTGGTGTCTTCCGCGATAGCGAAGGCATCTTTCAGGAGTATATCTGTGTCACAAGGCAATATTTGTGCTAAGGTGGTTTGAGGAACATTATACCAAATTTACGTTGACATCTTGGCCACTGAATTCGCCACCCGAACGAACACATCAGACGGAAACTCTCTGGCGCCAGATCCACCCACACTAAAAGGCAGCCCGCAATTTATGGGTATTGCATGATTGTGCGTAGGTGTTTGGAGCAACATACCTCCGGAAACATACCAAGGACTTCATACTGCGTAGAATCACTAACGTATTACTTTTCAGATGCGGAACAACATGTTATCAGGCAAATTGTCAAAATGTTTGGGCTTACAGGTTTATTACATACTCTAAAGAGCCGAAGAAACTGGTAAACCACCCTAAAGACGTGTAGGGTCCCCTCGAGCTCGCAGAAGTGCCGCAACACGACGTGGCATGGACTCTACTAATGTCCGAAGTAGTGCTGGAGGGAAATGTCACCATGAATCCTGTAGGGCTGTCCATAAACCCGTAAGAGTACGAGGGGGTGGAGATATCTTCTGAACAGCACGTTGCAAGGCATCCCAGATACGCTCAATAATGTTCATGTCTGGGGAGTTTGGTGGTCAGCAGAAATGTTTAAACTCGGACGAGTGTTCCTGGAGCCACTCTGTAGTCTAGGGTGTCGCATTGTTCTGCTGGAATTTCCCAAGTCCGTCGGAATGCACGATGGACATGAATGAATGCATGTGATCAGACTGGATGCTTACGTACGTGTCATCTTTCAGAGTCGTATCTAGACCTATCAGGGGTCCCATATCACTCCAGCTGCACACGCCCCACACCATTACAGAATCTCCACCAGCTTGAACAGTCCCCTGCTGACATGCAGCGTCCATGGATTCATGTGGTTGCCTCCATACAATTTGAAACGAGACTCGTCCGACCAGGCAACATGTTTCCAGTCATCAATAGTTCAATGTCGGTGTTGATGGCCCCAGGAGAGGAGTAACGTTCTGTGTCATGCAGTCATCAAGGGTACAGGATTGGGCCTTCGGCTCCGAAAGACCATATCCATGATGTTTCGTTGAATGTTTCGTACGCTGACACTTGTTGATGGCCCAGCCTTGAAATCTGCAGCAATTTGCGGAATGGTTGCACTTCCGTCACATTGATAGAGTCTCTTCAGTCGTCATTGATCCGGATCTTCTTCCGACCGCAGCAATGTCGGAGATTTGATGTTTTTTCGGACTCCTGATATCCACGGAACACTCTTGAAATGGTCTAACGAAAAAATACCGATTTTATCGCTACCTCAGAGAAGAAGTGTCCCATCGGTTGTGCGCCGACTATAACATCACATTCAAACTCACTTAAATCTTGATAGCCTGCCATTGTAGCAGCAGTAACCGATCTAACAACTGCGTTAGACATTTTTTGTCTTACATAGTCGTTGCCGACTGCAGCGCCGTATTCTCCCTATTTACATATCTCTGTATTTGAATATGCATGCGTATACCAATTTCTTTGGCGCTCCAATGTAAAAGGAAGAAAAACAAAGAAAGAAAAAAACGGGAAGTTGTTTTTTCATATAGCCTCAGAAGCAAACGAGCTCCATTGGACACGCTCATCATTAACATTAGAGATTTTAGAACACATACACGAAATCAGACACGCAGTTATTCACACCTCTGACGGTATCGTTAATACTGCTGCAGATGGGCACAGCGTAATACAGGGTAATTGAAAAAGAAAGAACAGATTTGAATTGTTTATCACAGGCAATCTATAAAAGACAGAAACAAATTGCGCATGTAACTGGATACAGGAAGGTTCAAAATTTTGACACAGCTGCGCTGTTATTCGTTTTTAGCAACGTGGCGACTACACCACAAGAGATATCATTTTGTGTGTTGTAATTTGTGCGAAGTCAGTTCGTTGTGTGTGTACAACTTGCATTCCGCCGTCGATTCCCCAAGACGACGCATCTGCATAAGCAGATTTATGACTGGTGTACAAAATTCTTGAGAGTTGGTTGCTTATGCAGAGGGAAGAATACTGGTCAGACACACGCCTGTGATGAAAATCTCGAGCGTATCCGAGATGCGTCGGACGATTCCTCAAACGATGGTGTGGCGTGTTCTGAAACGAGGCCTGCATATGAAGACTAGCAGTTACTACAGCCATTGCGTTCCGACGATCATAAGGGAAGGTACGAATTTTACATTTCAGTTCTCCAGGATATGGTAGAGAACAATTTCTACCGAAAGACGCATCTTTTCGGACAAATCGACGTTACGCCTATCGGGTAATCTAATCCGACATAATGTAGGAATTTTGGCGTCACAGAATCGTGGCGTGGTCGTCAAACATGAAAGAGACTCACCGAAATGGAACGTGCTTTCTGGTCGTAAACGGTATGGATCTTTCTTTTTTGTTGAGGAAACTGTGACCGGAATCAGGTTTTATTCCATAGAGAAACACTTATGCCGAACGACTGTAGTAGTAAGGGGTATAGAAATCAGTCGCAAATGACTTTTATTCCAATCTAGATTTTGGTCGCTGTGGAGCCGTCTTCAGTGTAGTAAATGTAAATCAAAACATAAAAAGCACCTACACTACTGTTCATTAAAATTGCTACACCAAGAAGAATTGCAGATGGTAAATGGGTGTTCATTCGACAAATATATTGTACTAGAAGTGAGATGTGATTACATTTTCACGCAATTTTGGTGCATAGATCCTGAGAAATCAGTGCCCAGAACAACCACCTCTGGCCGTATTAACGACCTTGCTACGCCTAGGCATTGAGTCAAACAGAGCTTGGATGGCGTGTACAGGTACAGCTGCCCATGCAGCTTCAACACGATACCACAGTTCATTAAGAGTAGTGACTGGCTTATTGTGTCGAGCCAGTTGCTCGGCCACCATTGACCAGACGTTTTCAATGGGTGAGAGATCTGGAGAATGTGCTGGCCAGGGTAGCAGTCGAACATTTTCTGTATCCAGAAAGGCCCGCACAGGACCTGCAACATGCGGTCTTGCATTATCCTGCTGAAATGTAGGGTTTCGCAGGGATCGAATGAAGGGTAGAGCCACGGTTCGTAACACGTCTGAAATGTAACGTCCACTGTTCAAAGTGCCATCAATGCGAACAAGAGGAGACCGTGACGTGTAACCAGTGGTACCCCATACCATCATGCCTGGTGATAGGCCAGTATGGCGATGACGAATACACGCTTCCAATGTGCGTTCACAGCGATGTCGCCAAACACGGATGCGACCATCATGATGCTCTAAACAGAACCTGGATTCATCCGAAAAAAAACGACGTTTTGCCATTCGTGCACCCAGGTTCGTCGTTGAGTACACCATCGCAGGCGCTCCTGTCTGTGATGCAGCGTCAAGGGTAACCGCAGCCATGGCCTCCGAGGTGATAGTCCATGCTGCTGCAAACGTCGTCGAACTGTTCGTGCAGATGGTTGTTGTTTTGCAAACGTCCCCATCTGTTGACTCAGGGATCGAGACGTGGTTGCACGATCCGTTACAGCCATGCGGATAAGATGCCTGTCATCTCGACTGTTAGTGATACGAGGCCGTTGGGATCTAGCACGGCGTTCCGTATTACCCTCCTGTAGCCACCGATTCCATATCCTGCTAACAGTCATTGGATCTCGACCAACGTGAGCAGCAATGTCGCGATACGATAAACCGCAGTCGTGATAGGCTACAATCCGACCTTTATCAAAGTCGGAAACGTGATGGTACGCATTTCTCCTCCTTCCACGAGGCATCACAACAACGTTTCAGCAGGCAACGCCGGTCAACTGCTGTTTCTGTATGAGAAATCAGTTGGAAACTTTCCTCATGTCAGCACGTTGAAGGTGTTGCCACTGTCGCCAACCTTGTCTGAATGTTCTGAAATGCTAAACATTTGCACATCACAGCATCTTCTTCCTGTCGGTTTAATTTCACGTCTATAGCACGTCGTCTTCGTGGTGTAGCAATTTTAATGGCCAGTAGTGTATATATGCACATAATCCCAACTGGACTGTTCATGTGAGAGATTGAGTTCACACTGAGGCCGCTGTTGTGAATCTAGGCCGGCCGGGGTGGCCGAGCGATTCTAGGCGCTACAAACTGGAACCGCGCGACTGCTACGGTCACAGGTTCGATCCTGCCTCGGGCATGGATGTGTGTGATGTCCTTGTCCTTAGGTTAGTTAGGTTTAAGTAGTTCAAAGTTCTAGGGGACTTATGACCTCAGATGTTACGTCCCATAGTGCTCAGAGCTATTTGAACTATTTGATGTCGTTATCCTGAAGGAAGTCACTCACAAGATGTGCACGTCCATGAAGACGAATGCCTCGCCAATATGCTGCTGATATTATTGCACTATCGGTCGGAGGATGGCATTCACGTATCGTAGAAATCTTGCGGCGCCTTCCATGGCCACCATCTGCGTACGTAGGCCCCACATAATGGCACCCCAAACCAGCACGTAACCTCCACCTTGCTGCACTCGCTGGACAGTGTGTCTAAGGCGTTCAACCTGACCGGGTTGCCTCCAATCACGTCTCCGACGACTGTCTGGTTGAAGGCATATGCGACACTCTTCGGTGAAGAGAACGTGGTGCCAGTTCTCAGCGGTCAATTCGGCATGTTGTTGGGTCCATCTGTACCGCTCTGCATTATGTAGTGGTTGCAAAGATAGACCTCGCCATGGACGTCGGGAATGAAGTTGCGCTCATGCAACCTAATGGGCACAGTTTGGGTTGTAACACGAAATCCTGTCGCAGCACGGAAAGCATTATTCAACATGGTGGCGTTGCTGTCAGGGTTCCGTCGATCCTTAATCCGTAGGTAGCTGTCATCCACTGCAGTAGTAGTCCTTGGGCGGCCTGAGCGAGGCATGTCATCGACAGTTCCTGTCTCTCTGTATCTCCTCCACGTCCGAACAACATCGCTTTGGTTCACTCAGAGTGGCCTGGACACTTCCCTTGTTGGTATCCCTTCCTGGCACGAAGTAAGAATGCGGACGCGATCGAACCGCGGTAAGGACCGTCTAGGCATATTTGAACACGAGCTGTGTACCTCCTTCCTGGTGGAATGATTGGAACTGATCGGCTGTCGGACCCCCTCCGTCTAATAGGCGTTGCTCAAGCGTGGTTGTTTACATCTTTGGGCGGGTTTAGTGACATCTCTTGACAGATAAAGCGACTGTGTCTGTGATACAATACCCACAGTCAACGTCTATCTTCAGGAGTTCTGGGAACCGGCGTTATGCAAAACTTTTTTTGATGAGTGTGTATATAAAACGGAACCATTACAATGACTCAGTCGTTGGTAAAGCGGGTGGCAGACTTCGGTTTATTGGTAGAATACTTGGGAAGTGCAATCGGTATACAAAGCAGACTGCTTAAAATCACTCGTGCGACCGATCCTAGAATATTACTGAAGTATGTGCGATCTGTACAAAATCGGACCAACAGGTGTACTGAATGTTTACAAAGAAGGCAGCACGCGAAGTCACAGGTTTATTTGACCCTTGGAAGAGTGTTACATGGATTCTGAAGGAACTGAACTTGCAGACTCTTGAAGAGAGGCTTAAACTATACCGAGAAAGCCTACTTATAAACTTTCACGAACCATGATCAGCACATGTCTTTAGGAATACAATAAAACTCGCTGCGTATCGCTCCCATCGGGATAGTGAGGATAGGATTAGATTAATTACACCTCGCTTGGTCGCATTTAAGCAAGCATTCTTCGCACGCTGCATGCGTCCATGGAACTGCAGAAAAATCCTAGTAACTTGTATAAGAGAATATACCGTCTGCCATGCAGTTCACAGTGGTCTGCTGAATGTAGAAGTAGATGTAGATGTAGAAGACTTGTGTGAACACAATACCATTAAATTTAGTTTTCCATTGTCGGAGATCACGTGTTTAAGACAGAAAGTTTGTAGTCGATATCTGGAATGCTAGTCCTGTGAGGCACAGCTTTCAGAGCGATGTGTCTGACGGTTTTATGTGTTCACTGTGAAAAAAGAAGGGATTATTCACTTCATCCAAAAGTCAAACACAGGAAAGGGTGCAGAATGGAATAGAACGTTTTTAATAACGTAATCCCGCTTTTAGCTGTTGAGTGTGGGCCGTGCTTTGAACGTACGCTGTTCAATTACAGGAACGGACTCACTCGCAATATTGTCAATCTGTCAGTCTTATTTCACCGACCACATCTCATTCCGTGCTCCCTCTAGCTATCCATTTGTTTCTCTTTGTCCATTATGCGTGACCCCGCTTGAGCTGATAGATGGAAGCGTGATCTACTGAACTGTGAATTTCAGTATTAGTTCCTCCACGACGTAGGCTTCATTCACAGTTATTAAGTGCTTACACGTGTAAATATGACTGTAGACAACAAAAATGTGGAATAATTCTGAATATGAATTATGAAAACTATTGGTAATTATCTGAAATGCTTTGACTCAGCTGAAATATAATAGTTCTCCTTCAAGAGCAAGTTTATTGGTTACAAGAGATATTATTTCACCATACAAATATTTGAAAACTCTACTTAACGATTCCCTGATGATTTTATTTAGTTCATCTGTCTTCGGTTTAATATTTGCTTTCACATTGCCGAAGCAGCACTAAACACGAAATAACACTCGCCTGCTCTCATTATTCATACTTACGAGAGTGTACTGAACAGCCTCTGAGATTCATAATAAGGTAACATTCATTTTGATTCTAAACTTAAAATGCAGAGCTTTTTGAGCAAAATGCAGCATCTGGAAGCATGTTCGGAAGTTCTCAGACGAATTGGTTGCATCACTATGATACAATATTTCGACGGACAGAATTACGTGCATTAATGATAATATCTTTAGGCCTATGTATTGGGTTTTATTTCTTTGCGATCGGTTTCGGTGGTGTATTTCACCTTATTCAGCTCCCTAGCTACGGCAAACATGTCATTAATCATACCAAACAAAAAATTGATGACATCTACATTGACTTTTTAAATGATATGTTAACTATATGACTGGGAAGAAGTTGGATGTTTAGAGACACTGCACAGTAAAGTTTCAACAAAATCTCATCAATACGATTTTAGAGTACATTCAATGTGAATTTTATTCAGCTAAGTCATTATTTTCAAATATATTTACAGTAATGAGCTATTTTTATCTTGGAAAATCGGGTTTTTTGCCACTAATCCGCGTCGTACTTGCACGCGATCTAAATATCGTAAAAGTAGGACTCAGATTACTAACAGAAAATCTGATTTTCCAGAATGACAACGCCTCACCGGGAAAGCGTGAAGGCCGACACATTTTAAAAATTTAAGTTTTATGGGAAATTGTCAATTGCTGTTTAACATTGTTTACTTTCAACACAAAAACATATGACGTGGGTTAGCACTGACGTATCACTGTTCACTTGCTAGGCCAATTAACGAAACACGACTGCGAAACTTCTCAAAAATACTAATTTAAAAGGTCCAAATTGTTCCAGTTTTTGATATTAAAATTTCCATTAACAGCTTTTGCAATACTAAAATTCAAGAACCTCAGAAATGATCTATTATTCAGCACAATATAAAATTAATGGTTCAAATGGCTCTGAGCACTGTGGGACTTAACTTCTAAGGTCATCAATCCCCTAGAACTTAGAACTACTTACACCTAACTAACCTAAGGACATCACACACATCCATGCCCGAGGCAGGATTCGAACCTGCGACCGTAGCGGTCGCGCGGTTCCAGACTGTAGCGCCTTTAACCGCTTGGCCACCCCGGCCGGCTATAAAATTAATCTTAGCAAGTACTATACTATAGCATGTAAACAATTTAAGGGTGGTCCTACCATCATTGTGTCATGTAAATCGACGTAAACGATGATAAGGAAAATGGCCCAACATTTTTTACTTTCTTAGACAATTATTCGAATTTAGCTGATTAGCAACAAATTTTGAAGCGCGTTTGTATTGTTCACCATATTCTCAAAAAAGAGACGGACAGAGCCAATGCTACCTCACCTGCGAGTTCGTAGTCTCACCATCGATATCTCTGACTCTGGTCATCTTTGGTGGCACTAGTGTTCGGTGTGTGTGTTATCTTTATTGCATCAGTCCGAGAACCGAGGTTTTAAATTTGCATGTACGTCGCCTGTCCGTTGCAGTTTGCCTTGAAACTTGGGGGATGTTCTCCAGCCGAAATATCGGCGGTCGCTGAAAGTGTTACCTGCCTGAATTCCGGGAAGTTATTTGAAAATTGTATGCGCTAAGAGAAATTCAGGTCTCACAATATCTTCTTCTGATATCTTTAGACGTTACTTCCTACTAATAGTTAGGTTGTTGTGATACAGCCGTGTACACCGCATACGAAATGTATGTGGAGATATTATGATGAACTTTACATATTACTTATGACAGAATATCCTAATTATGATTGGACTTTCATGTATTATGTTATGTTCAACACAGATGGTTGTGGACGTTTGCTAGAAGTATAATGGTGTTCTCCCATTGAAAACGTAATCAGCTTATGTTGTAGAGTGGAGTATTCTTTGGCCCTTCATATAAACTAAGACATCCTATCTGATACGTATATTCTACTTTTTACAGTAAACCAGCTACACTGACGTTCACGCCAAATTACAACTATTGCCACATGCTGTATTTATGCCACACATGATATGTGTCTATCAAAATGGAATCCGTTTTCGGATTGTCGCCCTTTTTGAATTATTTACTGCTTTATTATGTCAAATTTTTGTTATATTAATGAAATAAAATAATGCATATAAACACAATACACTATACAGATACATGTAATTGCATGTATAGAATTTGGCGTTGTTATCCACATCAGAACATTTTATGATCTGAAGAGGGCAGTAGCCGAAACCGATAAAAGTTGATTGTAATAAATTTTTGTGATCAGATTTTACATCTTCAGTTGACACAATTTATTCTATGTTTCTTTGTTACTAATACGCTATCACAGTACAATGGACCAGAATCACAGAAATTCCATTGCAGATCGCACACATGCGCACTTGCAAATGACACATTGTACACCACAGCATTTGACAATTCTCTGTGACTGACAAGAGGAATTCGGTCCTCAACAACCCTATGTGCCTTCAGTGTAAGCTATTTCGTTTTCCTACAGTTATAACAATTTTGTAACAGTTGATGTATAAATTTTAGTTCTATATTGGGTACATACACATATACCGAGCAGGGTGGCGCAGTGGTTAGACACTGGACTCGCATTCTGGAGGACTACGGTTCAATCCCGGGTTCGGCCATTCTGATTTAGGTTTTCCGTGATTTCCCTAAATCACTCCAGGCAAATGCCGGGATGGTTCCTCTGAAAGGGCACGGCCGACTTCCTTCCCAATCCTTCCCTAATCCGCTGTCTGGTCTCCTTCCCCAAACCAACCAACATACACATATAATGAAAACTGATCCATTCTAATATTGCCGTCGTTTGAAAAAAGTAAATACAGATGTATGGGTTTTGTTTTTTGTATAGTATGATGAATGATATGTTTGCTGAATTGAAGTCAGCCTTAAATAAATAAAAATTAATATATACAGCTAAAGGTACTATCGTTATTGCCCATAAATAAAGCAGCTGCTGTCCTAATACCCAGCCTGAGACCGGCTGATGAACATCGATCGTGAGAAATCCTACTTACGCTCTCACATGGCATATTGAAAGCCATGATGAAGGCAGTCAGGTAGAAACAATATTGCTTGAATTCTGAAAGGCATTGAACTTGGCCCTACTCATCGACTATAACGAAGTACTATTATATGAAATTTCAAACCATATTTGTGACTGCGCTGAGGATTGTTTAGTAGGGAAACACAGAATGACATCTTGGATGGGGATTAATCGAGAGATGTCGTCCCCCATGGAGGTATGTGGAGACTCGTGGTGTTTATATTTACTTCAATTAATTATAACTTCCAACTTTTAAGCATGATTCAATTATTTATAAGGAATTACTATATGAAAAAAACCGCCCCAGTATCCAGTCAGATCTTGATTACATTTCAGTGTGGTGCAAAGATTGCTACTTGTCTTAAAAGCTTAGAAATGAAAAATTTTACGCTCAACAAACGAATAAAAGTTGTAACCCATTGCTGCAACGTCAATGTGCTTGGATTCGAATCGGTGACATCGTAAAAGTGCCTGGGTGTTTCAATTTGCAGCGATAAGAAATGGAATGGTCACATGGGTGCACTCGTAGCTAAGGCAGGTGGCAGACTTTGATTCATTTGTAGGAAACTGGGAAAATGCAGTAGGTCTACAAAGGAGAGTGGTTACAAAACACCTGTGTTACTTATCGTAGAATGTTGTTCAAGCTGTGGGACCAATACTAAATAAGACTAACAGGAGATATTGAAAGTAGGAAGCATACAAAGAAAGGTGGTCAGATTTGGTTGATCAGTCGGGGGGGGGGGGGGGGGGGGATGGGGGGGGAAGGAAAACATCACTGAGTAGTGGAAAAAATCTTAAAGATTTGAAGATAGATGCCACTATCACACGAAAAGGTACTTACAAATTATTAAGGATCAGTATTAAGTAAAGAATCGAGAGATATTCTTCAGCTCCCTCAGCATCGCTTCCTTAGGGACCGGCTGGACAAGAACAATTGCAGCACGAACAAGAGATACTTAAGCACTTGTTTTTCCCTCGCTCCATATTTGATTGAAACGGGAAGACAATGTAACATACTACACCATGCTAAGCACCCTCTCCATCCACTGCACAGTGGTTTGCAGTGTGTAAATGTGGATGCCAATTTTGTTTTTGATCTTTCGTCTTTTAAAACGGATACTCTACACATAGCTTCAATATACTGGCACCTTATTGGGCGTCATATACCCTTGTGTAGTGTCTAGGTGCAACGAGCGAGTATTTTATACACTTAGAACTATCTCTTATGCACACTGAAACCTCTTGCTCCATTGAAACTTCAGAGATCAGACATTTTCCAATATCAGTTTTTTTTTTATTTCTTTGTTTCAGGTGAGTGCCTCATGCATAATTTATCACCGGCAAAGTGGATAACGGAAGGCTACCGGAAAACTCCTCGAACTAAACCTATTCATCGTTCTCCGTCGGAACCATGAAGAAACAAGACATAGCTAAAAGAACGTCACATACGGATTGTAAAGGCAAGTGGCAAACAGCACATAAACATTAGGTTTCAGGACAATTATGCAGCACTGTTTTGCAACTTCATAGAATAATTTTATATTATACTACTCTGACTCTCCAGATCGAAAACGCTATAAACAAATTCTTCGTTTTTTTCCATTTACAGAGCGCTACTTGTTTCCTCAGAAAGGCATGCGTCAGTATTGCAACCGTTTTACAGACCACAGTTGTTGTAGAAGTCATTAGCCAGAATTTAATATACAACTGCAACTGATCATTCGACTGACATACGAGTACTAATTACCAAGTACTTTATTTGTATGTTGTTTAGAACATCCTATGTTCCATTGAGGAATTTCACACTTCAATACAGAAGCATCAGCATTCAGATAATTACAAAATTAATCTGAAACCTAAGTCCTAATGCTACATAAAACACACAAAAAAATAGCTTAAAAGCTGTTTCACGTACTTGAAATCGCACCTCCTGCTCCGCCTTTTCATAATAAATCCTAGTACCTCGGATTATAGCATAAGTTCTTGTCACAATAGCAATACAATATCTTCTTTCTTAGTATCCTAACTTTACCCATTCATAAAACAGGAACATTCGCGGACTCTTTCTCAATGGCTGCTATCCGCCTCTGGGACAAACTGATTGCACTCTCCACAGTTAAAAACCATATTACATAAAATTCTGTAGCACATACATATCACATAACTTTTTCCTTAAAAATCAACATCTACCTTCTTCGATGTCAAACCGCAAAACTTAGTTCTTCTCCCAGTTATCTATTTCTTTTCCTTTGCATTTGGCAGTCAATCACGCTGTTTACTGCTACCCAACACTCGCCTCCCGCCCCCCCCCCCCCCCATCCGCCTGCCTTTAATACTTCTGTTGCATCACATTCGTCTTTCTCTTCCTGCAAGTGTACCACATCCGTCACATCAATTGCTGCCAGTACAAGTTGTTTAAATCCATCTCCTTGTAATGCTATCACTATGCTCAGATGCTGGATTCCATATTAGATGCTACATCTCCAATAATGTGTCGTACTGAATGTAATGTAAAGTGAGCAAGCTGCACAAAAAAGTCACACGCAGGAAACGTCGTGATATGTCGGGTAAACTGCCCCTAGATTTCATAATGGCCCCAATTAGGCCAATGAAAGAGTCGACAATCAACCTGTTTACTATATTCATGTCTCAGTATCTTTCTACACTTCCACCCCACACACCTCCCTTCAATATCGAACTGACTATTGCTTGAAGCCTCACCATGTGCCCTATACCAAATCCTCTTTTTAGTCAGTTTGTACCATCAGCTTCCCTCTTCTCCCCCCCCCCCCCCCAATTTTACTCAGTATCTCGTGGTCAGTCACTTGCTCTACCAATCTAGTATTGGGCATTCCTCTGTAGTACCACATTTCAAAATGTTTTATCCTTTTCGTGTCTCAGTTGCTTTTCATCATTTTCACCTGTATAAGGCTATACCCCAGATAAATACCTTCAGAAAAAGAGTTCTTAAATGAAATTGATATTACATTTTAACAAATTTCTATTTTCCGGAAAGTTTTTTCTTATATTTGCGTCTGGATTTTTATCCTCTCTCCCTCAGCCATCATGATATTTTGCTGCCCAAACAGCAAAATTCGTCCACAACATTTAGTGTTACATTTTCTATTCTAATTCCCTCTAGCCGCCTGATTTACCTCGACCACATTCCATTACCCTGGCTTTACTTTTTTTGGTGTTCATCTTATAATCTCTTTTCAGGATACTATCCATTTCGTTCAACTGCTTTTCCAAGTCCTTACTACTTCTGACAGAATTACAATGTCATCAGCGAACCACAAAGTTTTTATTTCTTTTCACTGAAGTTCAATTCCCTTTCCAAATATGTCCTTGGTTTCCTTTACTGACTGGTTGATGTGCAGAGTGAATAACATCGGGAATAGGCTGTAACCTTGTGTCACACGTTAACAGCTACTGGTTCCCTTTCAAACTCTTCAACTCTTGTAACTGTAGTCTGGTTCCTGAACAATTTATAAATAATAAACCTTTGTGTCGTGCAGTCATCAAGAGTACACGAGTGGGCCTTCGGCTCCGAAAACTCATATCGATGATGTTTCGTTGAATGGTTTGCACACTGATACTTATTGATAGCCCAGCATTGAAATCTGCAGAAATTTGCGGAAGGATTGTGCTTCTGTTACGTTGAACCATTCTCTTCAGTCGTCGTTGGTCCCTATCCTCCAGGATCTTTTTCCAGCCGCAGTGATGGAAATTTGATGTTTTTCCGGATTCCTGATATTCACAGTACACTCGTGAAATGGTCGTACGGGAAAACCCCAACTTCATAGCTACCTCGGAGACGCTGTGTCCCATCGCTCGTGCGCCGACTATAACACCACGCTCAAATTCATTTATATCTTGATAACCTGCCATTGTAATAACAGTAACTTCGTAGTATATACGCATGTGTATTCAAATACAGAGATATGTAAACAGGCAGAATACGGTGCTGCGGTCGGCAACGCCTACATGAGACAACAAGTCAGTTGTTAGATCAGTACTACCGCCAGCTTCTGCGACCAGCGACCGACATCACAACTAGCGGCTTCTCATGACTTTTAACCACACACTGCAAGAAGCCAGTGCCTTCACATTGGCTGCTAACTTAGATCACCACACCACACAAATGTAATGCAAGAAAACTGCTAAATATCAGTCAGCAACCAATTGATAAGTAATAAGTGAATAAATTGATCAGTCACTATAAGTAATGAAACAGAAACACACACACACACACACACACACACACACACACACACACACACGCACACACTTGTAAGATCTACACTAACTGTAATTAATAAAGTTGTACGGTAAACATATCTTCGAAAATTTAGATTTCATCTTACATTTTTATTAGCAGCTAATTAAATAGAACTGTTACGTTGGTAAACAAATCTACCTTCAACTCATCCTCATTTTTAGTTTTCCATACCTCAATCAGGATCACTTTGTTGTCCATCTCTCTCTTTGTCCATCCATGTGTTGAGACCTCATTCTCTCAGGAATGGATAGATGTATCATGTTCGAATTTATGTCGATTTTAGGGTCTACAGTGACTTAGCGGTGTACATTAAATTTATGCTTCTAGGTTAACAAAAATAATGTCGTTGTTGTTGTGGTCTTCAGTCCTGAGACTGGTTTGATGCAGCTCTCCATGCTACTCTACCCTGTGCAAGCTTCTTCATCTCCCAGTACCTACTGCAACCTACATCCTTCTGAATCTGCTTAGTGTATTCATCTCTTGGTCTCCCTCTACTATTTTTACCCTCCACGCTGCCCTCCAGTACTAAACTGGTGATCCCATGATGCCTCAGAACATGTCCTACCAACCGATCCCTTCTTCTAGTCAAGTTGTGTCACAAACTTCTCTTCTCCCCAATCCTATTCAACACTTCCTCATGAGTTATGTGATCTTCCCATCTAATCTTCAGCATTCTTCTGTAGCACCACATTTCGAAAGATTCTATTCTCTTCTTCTCCAAACTATTTATCGTCCATGTTTCACTTCCATACCTGGCTACACTCCATACAAATACTTTCAGAAACGACTTCCTGACCCTTAAACCTATACTCGATGTTAACAAATTTCTCTTCTTCAGAAATGCTTTCCTTGCCATTGCCAGTCTACATTTTATATCCTCTCCACTTCGACTATCATCAGTTATTTTGCTTCCCAAATAGCAAAACTCCTTTACTACTTTAAGTCTAATCTAATTCCCTCAGCATCACCCGATTTAATTCGACTACATTCCATTATCCTTGTTTTGCTTTTGTTGATGTTCATCTTATATCCTCCTTTCAAGACACTATCAATTCCGTTCAACTGCTCTTCCAAGTCCTTTGCTATCTCATCGGCGAACCTCAAAGTTTTTATTTCTTCTCCATGGATTTTAATACCTACTCCAAATTTTTCTTTTGTTTCCTTTATTGCTTGCTCAATATATAAGATTGAATAACATCGGGGATAGGCTACAACCCTGTCTCACTCCCTTCCCAACCACTGCTTCCCTTTCATGTCCCTCGACTCTTATAACTGCCATCTTGTTTCTGTAGAAATTGTAAATAGCTTTTCACTCCCTGTATTGTACCCCTGCCACCTTCATAATTTGAAAGAGAGTATTCCAGTCAACATTGTCAAAAGCTTTCTATAAGTCTACTAATGCCAGGAACGTAGGTTTGCCTTTCCTTAATCTAGCTTCTAAGATAAGTCGTAGGGTCAGTATTGCCTCACGTGTTCCGATATTTCTACGGAATCCAAACTGATCTTCCCCGAGGTCGGCTACTACTAGTTTTTCCATTCGTCTGTAAAGAAAAAATATTATACGACCATTTATGTCACATATTTTGATACTCGCAAACTCACTCATCAAATCCTGTAGATGAACACTAGGTATATAATTAAGTTTGTGCGGATCCGTCAGAGCACGAGTCCTATTCGCACTTAACCAGTTTTTATTATATAGAAGTTTCAGCAGGAAAAGTACTTATAAGAGAAGGAAATAGTTTAGAAGAATGCTGTACTCATCAGCACGTCAGCTGAAGCCATGCGGTGCAATCGTTGGAAAGCAGAAGGTGTGACGTGGGGAATTTAAACCGCGAGGGAGGAGGCGCAACGATAGCGTTGGTACCATCACAGCAGGACAGAGAGCAACCTCTGACGTCGAAATGATCGCACGTGAGACTGAAGACGGTGGATGACATGAGAGTGCTGTGGAAATACTAAGACACAGTTTTCAACTGTATGCTAAGGATACGAGATAAGAGTCCCTGTTGAATAAAAAAATTACCTAACAACATTTTTTTTAGAGAGTGGTGAACAGAGGGAGATAATATGATGCAATTAACAGTAGGGGTGCATTATAAGAGTTGGTTCCAAAAACAACAAACTGGAAAACGATTAGTGATAACTAAAAAAAAAACTGTAGGTCCATTATTTCATTTAACCACTTACATACAAAATAACTTCGAGAATAATCGATGCATTCAAGCTAATTTAAGTATCTTCACAAACATGAACCAGAACAGATTTTACAGATCTTTAGCAGAAAAATTCTTCCGACATGAAGAATAAGGAATTTCAGTGTTCATAATTACAGGTTTGCATACAGTAGATTCTTTCAATGACACTGCATAAAGGTCTGATGGCATTATGTGAACAAAAGGTATAAAAATCAACCTTTAGAATAAATAAATTTAAACAGATATTTAAAAACTAATCCTTAAACGTCCATAAACAGTTTAAAAAAGTAACATCACCTTATATCTTGCTTACATGCCAGAACAAATAAAACGCAGACATTATTCGTTTTGTAAATAAAAACTGCCTTTTCCTTGCTGCAATGTATGTTACTTGTTGCAGACGAATTTCGCCTTTTACTTTAAGGCATCTTAATCGGAACCTAGACTGATGCAGTTTTGTTTTGATATGCGTTCTTCATAGACTATTAAACATTTCATGTCTTGTTTTTTATCAAATAAGTGATTACTTACAGATATCCGAGTTCTTGTCTGGCATCTGCGTTTCCTCTTATTAGGTCACATTCTGGAAGTCACGCAGGTATCGCATATGAAGACAAAACTGTTCCGTTCTAGATTCCACTGAAGATGCCTAAAAGTAGAAAGCGAAACGGGTCTGGAACAAGTGAAATACATTGCAACAGGCAAAAGGTGGTTGTTATTTACAAAACGAATATTTCTGTGCTCGCTACGGCTAATGGCCATGCAAACATACTCGTTCCACATGTTATACTTGGCGTCACATGCCAGGATTTAAAGAGACAAAAACATAATAAACAGTCCATAACCAAGGACACGTTATAAAGTAAGTATTAAGCCAGACAGTGTTAAAACTGTTTATAATCGAATATTACAGTAAGAAACATTTTAAGTGAAACGCACCGCATAATTATGTGATGTGACTCAATAAAGATACCGAAGAGTGCACTGTGGCGATTTGTGTATGGCGAAATACGAACTCCATTTACTCAGCCCCGCACATACATTACAGGAGTATCATCAACATTGTACTACCACAAACAGAATCGACGGATCACCAGCATCGGAACTTTTATGTTTATACAACGTATTATTCGATCTTTAATTTCGTTGAAAAACAGATATCAATGAACACTTGGAAATGACTGACGGTCAACGACGAACAAAGTAAATGAAGGGCACGTACTGATGAGTATTCTCTTGTGTTTTTCGCGCCGAAGACTTTCCTGCATAAACTATGAAAAACTCTATCAAGTGACGTAATATTTGTGGAGAATATTGCCAAAGCCACTATAAACAGAGCAGTGCATTCTAATACATACAGTGTATATGTTTTAATTTATGAACGAAGTACAAGTGGAATATCTGAGTCTCGTCAGGATAAATTCACTGAGTCTGATCGCGTTTTCTACTATTGCGTAAGTAATACCAGGTTAGATCAGGCTACCCAAACTTTTCCTTTGATAGAACACTTTGAGATTCCTGATACACTGATGGAACACCTTTTCTATTTTAAAGATTAATAAAATTTTAAAACATGAGTAAAACTTGTTTTATTCAGTAACTACTTTAATTTTAAATCATAAGTAATAACACAGAAATAATACCAATTTTTGTGAGAAAACACATCATTAATAGTTTTTCAAGGAGCACTTATTCATTTCCCAAGCAACATCTGTGTTCTGCGGAAAACAGTTTGGGATAGTCTGGTTTAGGTTAATTAAATCAGTGTGAAACCAAATTATAAACTTAAAAATATTCTCAGAGTGTCTCTTCTAGTCATAAAAGTTTATATGCCGGTCTGTCCTTTTTCCTCTCCTCTGTGGGCACAGATATTGAACAATCACAGCCAGAGAATTTCCTGTGGCATAGCTGAGGTACACAAACATCCAGAAAGGACTCAAATGCATGAATTCAACTCCTTGCTGTTTTATGATGGTGGATCGGCTTTCAAGTCCGCCGGGCAGAAAAAAGTTAGTAAAATGCAGACTTTCGTAGGAGAGAGAACAGCCAATAAAGATTAAATGGTTAATTGAAATATAGCTTAACATAAAACATTTAATGAATGGTAAGTGTATCAGTTAAGGCAACAGGCGTGAAATTCTTGACTTCGTCAAGCGAACAAAAGCCGTAGGAAAATTAATCTTGGGGCAGGCAATTTCGGATTTAGCTTGCGTACGAGAATCCTTCATTTTCGCTGTTGTTGTTGGCTTGAGAGGGCGGAGACTGGTTGGACTGCCGTCGTACGGGTTATAATGAGAATTCTGACTTTAATTAACCCGCTGTTGATTATTCAGTGATGGCATAGCTATCTCTTTACTAATGATGAACAAGCATCTGAAAAGAATAGTTCTGGCCCCAGAATATGCAGTACATTCCTCCATAAAATTATACCAAGAGTGTTTGTGGAAGTAACTGGAAAAGGTAAACTAATGACGTAATTTCTGACAATTCATGTTCTACACTGAAGGCCATTATAATTGCTACACCAGGAAGATGACGTGCTACAGACGCGAAATTTAACCGACTGGAAGAAGATGCTGTGATATGCAAATGATCAGCTTTTCAGAGCATTCACACAAGCTTGGCGCTGGTGGCGACACCTACAACGTGCTGACATAAGGAAACTTTCCAAACGGCAGTTGACAGGCGTTGCCTGGTGAAACGTTGTTGTAATGCCTCATGTAAGGAGGAGAAATGCGTACCATCACGTTTCCGGCTTTGATAAAGGTCGGATTGTAGCCTATCGCGAGTGCGGTTTATCGTATCGCGACATTGCTGCTCGCGTTGGTCGAGATGCAAGGAATCGGTGGGTTCAGGAGGGTAATACGGAACGCCGTGCTGGATCCCAACGGCCTCGTATCACTAGCAGTCGAGATGACAGGCACCTTATCCGCATGCCTGTAACGGATCGTGCAGCCACGTCTCGATCCCTGACGACGTTTGCAGCAGCATGGACTATCAGCTCGGAGACCATGGCTGCGGTTATCCTTGACGCTGCATCACAGACAGGAGCGCCTGCCATGGTGTACTCAACGACGAACCTGGGTGCACGAATGACAAAACGTCATTTTTTTCGGATGAATCTAGGTTCTGTTTACGGCATGATGATGGTCGCATCCGTGTTTGGCGACATCGCGGTGAACGCACATTGGAACCGTGTATTCGTCATCGCCATACTGGCGTATCACTCGGCGTAATGGTATGGGGTGCCATTAGTTACACGTCTCGGTCACCTGTTGTTCGCATTGACGGCACGTTGAACAGTGGACGTTACATTTCAGATGTGTTATGACCCGTGGCTCTACCCTTCATTCGATGGGTGGCTGTTCTGGGTACTGATTTCTCAGGATCTATGCACCCAAATTGCGTGAAAATGTCATCACATATCGGTTCTAGTATAATATATTTTTCCAATGAGTACCCGTTTATCATCTGCATTTCTTCTTGGTGTAGCAATTTTACTGACCAGTAGTGTATCTTCGACGACGAACTTTATGCAAAGTCCAAGAGTCGATACGATAATTTGTGTAGGTACCTGTACTTAAAATTATATCGATACTACGATAATGTCAAAAGAAAATTATCGATGTGGACTCTGCCGGAAGATTTTTTTCATTTACTTTAATTTGTGGGTTAACATAAAAGGAAATATTTAGACTGCAATGCAAAATGTAGAAATTAAACTACGTTTGCAGGAAGCAAAATGCTTACGAAGTCAAATACAAATGCAATCAGTGAAGTACAAAAAATTTCAAACAAAACAAAAAATATAGACCATAAAGTAAATTACATGCTACATATAGATAGCAACAAGTGGCACGTAGTACTCTCAGTGGGAGGAAGATGTTCGACAATGCATGCATTCGGCTACCGAATCTGACCGGCAGAAAGGCCTGCATGTAAATAATTTCGTGTAGAAGTTTGGAGCTCACGGTATCTAGGAGTCGCAGGTAGCTCTCGTGACGTATAGAAGCCGTGTGCCCTCCTGAGAGAAGGCGGTGTTTTCGCAGTGTATTTCTGGAATCGGGAGTCAGTGACCTTTCTTGATCATTCAAGCTGTTTCTGAACTACGGAGCGACAACAAGAATTTTAACTGTGTTCCCTTTTAGTTTTTGACATTTTCCAATTTTCTCGGCGAGTGTTGCGACTTTGATGGCGTAAATATACATGCTCAGCAAGGTTAAACCTAATAGCAGAACATGCTTGTATTAGCTAGATGGAGGTGGTGTCTCATATTGACAGACTTTTAGAAGTCTAATCTAAGCCAATAAATTTCATTTGTTTCCGTGCAACTTCAAAGTGTAGCCTTTTTTTGTATCTTTTGACCAGTTGCCTTTGAACTGCCTTTGTTGTGGAGAGTATCGGCTGAAAACCGGCTGCAGCCGGTGCTAGGTGTTAGTGGTATTTTCCAGTCCAAAATCTTGCACAGAGCAGCCAGACAACTACGGGGCCTTAATTATTGACAATTTCAACACGTCTCGATTGTTGAAGTTGGACTGGCGGCCATTATTTAGACTCATGTAACAGTGCGGCAGTGCAGAGATTTAATCTGACTTCGACAATAAACATTTCCGAGGAACTCCGCGGAGCAACTTGTTGTGTAATTTGTCTCGTGTGCCACACATCGTCAATAGTGGGTGGATTACAGCCGCAGCCACGATTTCGATTTTGTGCGATGCCGCGGAAGCTTACAGGCACGAACGAAAAAACAGTGTCCCATCTCGAATGACACAGATGAATATGGATCGTAAAGTTACAAGGACCCTTAATTTTCCCTGGCGTACGTACATAGGGCCTCTAGATAGTAAATCGTCCCATTGTGCAACAAGAGCGGAGCATTGTCAAAAGAGAGTACCGGCAACGGTTTTGGTTTTTCTGCATACAGAGTTATGCTGCGCTACGGATAGTAGGTGGCCCACAGTATGGGAATAAAATGGCATTGTACTTGAAACGTATTCTAAAGTTGAAGTATATGGGACTTTGTGATTTGCAGCTTCCTTATGACAGTATTAATTTACTTTAGCAGCCAACCAGCTGTCTAGTTGTCTGAGAATATTGTTATGTATAGGCAACAACGGCCCGTAACATTAAGAATTTCCGAGATTAATCGTAATTAAAAAAAAAAGTTGCCGGGAGAGCGATGTACGTACCATAACTCGGCGCCTCTTGTGTGCACTCTGACCAGTGCAACAGACAACAAGCCGCCAACAGCGAGCAACCACCGGCGAGATGTGAATGAAGCAGCAGCACATTTCCAGTGTTGAGACGGCTGTATTGGCCCGTTCCGAAAGCAAACAAAATAAATTTTTAAAATACACTGCATTAAAAAGTATTTAACTAAACGCCTCTGTGTGGGACTTGGTGTCGTAAAGTTATACGCGGCCAAGCTCGAACTGTTTTCTAATTTATGTAATTGTAACTCGTGGGCCAATTCGTGTTACAGAATATTTCAAAATGGTTCAGATGACTCTGAGCACTATGGGCCTCAACATCTGAGGTCATCAGTCCCCTAGAACTTAGAACTACTTAAACCTAACCAACCTAAGGGCATCGCACACATCCATGCCCGAGGCAGGATTCGAACCTGCGACCGTAGGAGTCACGCGGTTCCGCTCTGAAGTGCTTAGAACCATAGAGAATAGGAACGGTGCACTGATGCATAAATACGATAAAATAAGTGATGAACATGTAAACCAAATTTGGCTGTCACTTGTATTTTGCCGCGCGGGATTAGCCGAGCGGTCTACGGCGCTGCAGTCATGGACTGTGCGGCTGGTCCCGGAGGAGGTTCGAGTCCTCCCTCGGGCATGGGTGTGTGTGTTAGTCCTTAGGATAATTTACGTTAAGTAGTGTGTAAGCTTAGGATTTCACACCCATTTGGAAATTTTTCACTTATATATATATATATATATATATATATATATATATATATATATATATATATATATGTGTGTGTGTGTGTGTGTGTGTGTGTGTGTGTGTGTGTGTGTGTGTGTGTAGATCACATAACTAATGAGGAGATATTGAATAGGATTGGGGAGAAGTTTGTGGCACAACTTGACCAGAAGAAGGGATCGGTTGGTAGGACATGTTCTGAGGCATCAAGAGATCGCCAATTTAGTATTGGAGGGCAGCGTGGAGGGTAAAAATGGTAGAGGGAGACCAAGAGATCAATACACTAAGCAGATTCAGAAGGATGTAGGTTGCAGTAGCTATTGGGAGATGAAGAAGCTTGCACAGGATCGAGTAGCGTGGAGAGTTGCATCCAACCAGTCTCTGGACTAAAGACCACAACAACAAATATATATATACACTCCTGGAAATGGAAAAAAGAACACACTGACACCGGTGTGTCAGACCCACCATACTTGCTCCGGACACTGCGAGAGGGCTGTACAAGCAATGATCACACGCACGGCACAGCGGACACACCAGGAACCGCGGTGTTGGCCGTCGAATGGCGCTAGCTGCGCAGCATTTGTGCACCGCCGCCGTCAGTGTCAGCCAGTTTGCCGTGGCATACGGAGCTCCATCGCAGTCTTTAACACTGGTAGCATGCCGCGACAGCGTGGACGTGAACCGTATGTGCAGTTGACGGACTTTGAGCGAGGGCGTATAGTGGGCATGCGGGAGGCCGGGTGGACGTACCGCCGAATTGCTCAACACGTGGGGCGTGAGGTCTCCACAGTACATCGATGTTGTCGCCAGTGGTCGGCGGAAGGTGCACGTGCCCGTCGACCTGGGACCGGACCGCAGCGACGCACGGATGCACGCCAAGACCGTAGGATCCTACGCAGTGCCGTAGGGGACCGCATCGCCACTTCCCAGCAAATTAGGGACACTGTTGCTCCTGGGGTATCGGCGAGGACCATTCGCAACCGTCTCCATGAAGCTGGGCTACGGTCCCGCACACCGTTAGGCCGTCTTCCGCTCACGCCCCAACATCGTGCAGCCCACCTCCAGTGGTGTCGCGACAGGCGTGAATGGAGGGACGAATGGAGACGTGTCGTCTTCAGCGATGAGAGTCGCTTCTGCCTTGGTGCCAATGATGGTCGTATGCGTGTTTGGCGCCGTGCAGGTGAGAGCCACAATCAGGACTGCATACGACCGAGGCACACAGGGCCAACACCCGGCATCATGGTGTGGGGAGCGATCTCCTACACTGGCCGTACACCACTGGTGATCGTCGAGGGGACACTGAATAGTGCACGGTACATCCAAACCGTCATCGAACCCATCTTTCTACCATTCCTAGACCGGCAAGGGAACTTGCTGTTCCAACAGGACAATGCACGTACGCATGTATCCCGTGCCACCCAACGTGCTCTAGAAGGTGTAAGTCAACTACCCTGGTCAGCAAGATCTCCGGATCTGTCCCCCATTGAGCATGTTTGGGACTGGATGAAGCGTCGTCTCACGCGGTCTGCACGTCCAGCACGAACGCTGGTCCAACTGAGGCGCCAGGTGGAAATGGCATGGCAAGCCGTTCCACAGGGCTACATCCAGCATCTCTACGATCGTCTCCATGGGAGAATAGCAGCCTGCATTGCTGCGAAAGGTGGATATACACAGTACTAGTGCCGACATTGTGCATGCTCTGTTGCCTGTGTCTATGTGCCTGTGGTTCTGTCAGTGTGATCATGTGATGTATCTGACCCCAGGATTGTGTCAATAAAGTTTCCCCTTCCTGGGACAATGAATTCACGGTGTTCTTATTTCAATTTCCAGGAATATATATATATATATATATATATATATATATATATATATATATATATATATATGTGTGTGTGTGTGTGTGTGTGTGTGTGTGTGTGTGTGTGTGACAATCTGTATATTCCATGAAGGATTGTTGTTCGGTGGTTTTGATGACTTTTTGACTTTTCACCCTGGAGGTATTGTATTGTATGTTAAGCAGGGACGTAGAAACGACGGAGAGGTTGCGTCCCCGCCGCAGTCGCAGTGGTCCACAACCCCACGACGTCTACCGCAGTCCACTTTACCCCTCCGCCGCCCCACACCGAAGCCAGGGTTATTGTGCGGCTCGCCCTCCGGTGGACCACCCCAGGGAACACCTCACACCAAACGAGTGTAACCCCTATGTTTGCGTGGTAGGGTAATGGTGGTGTACGCGTAAGTAGAGAACTTGTTTGCGCAGCAATCGCCGACATAGAGTAGCTGAGGCGGAATAAGGGTAACCAGCCCGCATTCGCCGAGGTAGATGGAAAACCGCCTTAAAACCATCCACAGACTGGCCGGCTCACCCGACCTCCACACAAGTCCGCCGGGCGGATTCGTGCCGGGGGCAGGTGCTCCTTCCCACTCCGGAAAGCCGTGCGTTAGACCGATCAGCTAACCGGGCGGGCACCATGGAGGTGTAATAAGGGGATATTTACACTGTACGTTGGCTTTAAGCCTGAGCCGCCATATTGCATACCAGAAAAATTGTCAGACAACTCTTTACCACTGCCTCTTGTTCGCAGTTTGAGCGTGTGCACGCGATAGATGTTTAAATAGTAAATGTTACACGCCTTTCGTGAATAACACAGGGTCAGGAACGGTTTTTTACGCGTTTGTCTGGTTTAAATGCATATTTGATCCAGTAGTAGCTTCATTCAAATGGTTCAAATGGCTCTGAGCACTATGGGACTTAACAGCCGTGGTCATCAGTCCCCTAGAACTTAGAACTACTTAAACCTAACTAACCTAAAGGCATCACACACATCCATGCCCGAGGCAGGATTCGAACCTGCGACCGTAGCAGTCGCGCGGTTCCGGACTGCGCGCCTAGAACTGCGAGACCACCGCGGCCGGCGTAGCTTCATTAAGGTATTATTTTATAATATGTTTCGAATAAACAAGGGAAGAAGTGTATAATGTGACAAGGCTGACTGCGTAATCCAGCATTTTTCTTACTAAGGAGTGACGAAACCGTATTTCTTCTTGCCTAAAATAATGGGAACATATTTTTCTATATTTCGTTGGTTTCCTTCATACACCGTTCATCCAAGGAGATTATAGAGTTGGAATGATAGGAAATCTAATGTCGAATGATATAAATACAACCACTACAGTTAAATGAAATGATAATTAAATCAAGACCCTACGCTGCCAACAGGCGTTGACATACATCAACGGGGACAGTTGAAAATGTGTGCCCCGACCATCTCTTTTTTATCTCATTTTTGTTATATATTGTTCGTTGATTTGTTCCTTGCGGACGTCCGATGACAGCCGTTTAGTGTGTTCGTTGATCCGTTCACTCAGTTTTTTTTTTATTACAGAGGGCAGCTAACCCTCTGACCGAAGACACTGAGCTACCGTGTCGGCGTCCATCTAAGCCACCGAGGACAGGGACTTATCCCTTGCACACTACCCGTGAGACCCACATTCCCAACCTAATGTCCACACACTACATTCGTAGTGCCCCTGCCCATTACACTCATTACTCGCGGCAGACAATCTTACTGAGTCCCGTGAGAGTTCGGGCAATACATGCGCATCCGTACAGAAGAAGATCAATGACTGGTCAGCCTAAAATATACGAAGATGGTATCTGTTCTACGAATGTAGGGTGTGGACATGAAAGTGGGAATGTTGGTCTCACGGGGATCGTGCAGCGGGTAAGTCCCTGCAGTCGCACTATCCTCTGTGCCCTCGGTGGCTCAGATGGATAGAGCGTCCGCCATGTAAGCAGGGGATCCCGGGTTTCGAGTCTCGGTCGGGGCACACGTTTTTCACTGTCCCCGTTGATGTATATCAACGCCTGTCGACAGCGTAGGGGTCTTGATTTAATTATCATTTCGTTCTAGAGCGCTGCATGAACACCGATGGTATCTGTTCTTTCGGTCATGTCCAAAAGAACAGATCCATCTTCGTATACCACAGTAAAAGTAATCAGCGCAACAAAAATTCGTGTATAGAACAGAAAATAACACACTCGAACGAGTCCAGTTACGAATGAAATGTGATTACTTTGTTACTGTAGACTACAATCAAAATGCTTAGAATACCAGTACGACGCAAGCTGACATTCTTGACCATATGAAACTAATTTTTTGGGTAACTCAGATGTCGCACGTCGCTTTCAGGTTTTTGAATGCATGAAAACTCCTTTTATTATACCTCTATGTTTTTGGCAGTCACAAGTACAGGTGCTGTCGCCCTGCGACCCAAAGTGCGCAGTTAGATTTTAACTAATACAGGGTTTGCTTTGCTAGTATTAGGTGGCAATTATACAGGATACTTCTCCAGGTCCCTTCACTGTGTGGCACCTGCCTCGACCCATAACTAATACCCTGTGCGTCTAGGTTCCAGAGGCAAATTGGTCGATCGAGTGTAGGAAGCTCCCCAAAGGTAGGAGAACCGCCATGCAGTACGATTCTTGTAGGCAATACGTCTAACTTACAGAGTCACCGTGAAATTCCTGTGATATACAGGGTGGTGAGAAACAGAGTGAGAAGCTTTTAAGGGTGTTGCAGGGGAGACTGTGCTGAGAAATAATGCGTTGCTCCGTTTCCGAGTTAATTAGTACTGACAAAACAAACACTGTTTTTAGCCTGTTTCACAATTTATTATTAATGTTATTTCACAACCTAGGTTTCGGGGTAATGCCCATTTTCAACTACATTACTGATTCCCAAAGATGATAATACATCGATAAACATGACGACAAGACAAAGATAAGCTCACCTTCTTAGGTATCAATCCAGAGCTTAATGTACACTTACATCAACGAACATTTTTGTAACAAATTGCATCCATTATTACGCATTCAACAATTATACTGCAATAACCGGAGTAAAGTTATGCATCATCTAAGATATTTTTAACTACGATGGACTGGGTTCCAAAGTTTTGCTTCTATCCTGGAGTTGTGATCTCATCTAAAGGAGGTGAATAATTGAATTGGGTTTGCTCGTTTATTAATAGGTGTGGGGATATACATATCTGTTTTTTTTTAATTTCTAAAATTTCTAATTGATCGAGTTTGGGCCCCCTTTCCTCTGTGTGTAGGACTTGTACATGTATTGTGTATTTGTGATTATTGTTCAAGTAATGTTATGCAAAGGCTGAATTAGGCTTCCTCAATCTCCAGCTTCTGTGGTGTTCCTTAACACTGGTACAGATTGATCTCTCCGTTTGTCCAATGTAGCAAGACTGACACTCCCGGCATGTGATTTAATAAACCCCACGTTTTGGCTCGAATTCGATCCTTATTGCCATCACTAGTAAAAAAAATTTATCGCTCTCTTGTTCGGTTTTAGGAAACCAAACGAAGAACACGTCTGGCGACACCGTCTCTGGCAGGAAACCTGAATTTGCGCGCACAACTCGGAAATGGTGCAACGTATTAAATTTTTTACTTAACTGTTATTTCTTAGCACAGCATAACGTGCATTAACCTTAAAGGCTTTTCAGAATGTTTCTGTCGACTCAGTCTAGATCTTAATCAATGCTGCTTCCAGGCGTAGCGAAACTGTGCCAGTAATTTTACCAATACCTCAAGATTTTGCACCATGTGATTTCCATCTCTTCCGCAAAAGGTACGGCTGAGGGTGACAGGAGGGGTGGGGGGGGGGGGGGAGGAAGAACTTTTTGAACTATGAAGACGACAGCGGTTGTTGCATGGATCTAGACCAAAGAACGGATTTCTGTCGACGAGGGTAGAGCTTGCCGACCGGTGTTTACATAGACTTAATGACAATATTGAAAAAGAGTGTCATATACTCATGTCTATTTAAAGTGTAGTGTAGCATACAGTAAAAGTTTCTTGCGTTGTCAGAATAATGTGTGACTTACTTTTGCAGTCTCCTTGTAGAGTAATGCATCGTCACTGCTAGATAAAGCGCCGTACTCCATATGGTAGTGTAAATGTTGCAGAATGTGATTTTCGATGGTCGTCGGTCAGCCGAGTGGCGAACAAGGCCGAGAGAGGGCGAACACCTTGAATATCGACCATGTCTAACCTAGGACCGCTGCAAGGTCTGCACTGACAATGGGAGGCCGGTGCCCAGGGAAAGGAAGAAAAGGGACTCCCACTGCTCGGAATTTTGTTTGCCGCGCGGATGGGCTGCGCGGCTCTCGAGTTCCTCGGAGTGTTCCGTATCTGTTTACATACGTCGCGGAGAGGACAAAGAAGTAGAGATACATCCACCTAGGAAGAAGAACAGGAAATAATGTCAGCAAATACATTCCGCAAAACATGCAGCGTAAAATAACGTCGTTTTACGTTCCGTTCGGTCCGCAGCATAATAATGTCATTATAAGACATAACGAAAATGAAAAGCTCCAAAACTATATCCAGTGAGGTAATATATTTAATATTTTACACGACAGGTTTGTTTTGTCTTAATTGCCATTATCAAGTGGCCAGCAAAAATAACAGTGGTAAAATTATCTAAACGTAAAATTTATTTTTACATCTGCATTGGTCCTTACGTCTACATGGAAGTGACGACCGTATTACACGTTAAGTAAGTTTTTTGTGTTAAGTCTTGGTAAGTGTAACATCTTTTGTATTTACAAAACGTAAAAAGAAAGACGTTTTGACAGTTTCGTATTCTGACAGTTCTTTACTACGATACTATATGTTTACAAGTATACGCAGCTTACCAGAGATTATGATACATTTCGTTGTTTTTATTTTCCTTCAATTTTACCAATTGTCTTAGTACGTTTTGCTATTTTAATACCAGATTTAAGGAATACATTAGAAACGGTGATAGTAAACCGTGAAGCTTCTATATACATCCGAAAATTCAACTTCACGAACCGGACAAAATTGAAAGTGCCTTAGAAGTATTACACAGAATACCGCAACGACTAACTATAAACAGTCTCGAAGAACTGGAAATGTATATTCATGTAAGAAAATATCAACATGAAACTCTAAATGAACACACAGACTTTAAACACAAATACTATTTCGAAAACTTTATTCACAGAATAAAATATGAAAAGGGATAGTCAAATGAAAAACAAAGCATACACAGACTGCAGATAAAATTCAAAGGAAGATAAAAACAACGACATGTGACATCATCTCCGGTAAGTTGTTTATACTTTGTAAACATACAGAATCTAAGTAAATAACTGTCATAACATCGAACTGTCAAAACGCCTGTTAAAAACGTATTTTTATGTTTTGTAAGTACAAAAAATATTATACTTACCACGAGTTGACAGAATAAGTTTACTATAATTGCAATACGGTTGTCACTTCCAACTAGACGTAAGTACCAACGCAAAAGTAAAATTTGCATATAGATAATCTTACCACTGCTATCTTTGCAAGTCACGTGATAATGGCAATTAAGCCCAAACAGCCTGTCGTGAAAAATATTAAATATATTGCATTAATCGAGGTAGTTTTGGAACTTCCATTTTCATAGTGTCATTTCGTGCAAACGGGGTAGAAAAGAACCATTCACGCCTTTAAGTCACCTGGTAGCACGCACGCGGTTACAGCTATACAAGGAGTAGTCACAATGTTACAAATATGGCATATAAAAATTAAGTTACGTAGTTAATTTTCTGTTTACTTGCATTTGCACGTCTGGACTCGTGATAAACGCTGGATACGACGCGTCACAGTGCCATAAAATTCCGCTAGAGGGACCAGAACAAAATGGCGCAGCCTATTCCTAAAACGGAGTATTCGTTTTCGGTATCAGCGGAAACGTTGCATCTGTGTTAGGCTGATGCGCACGATTAAAGACGTAACCTGGGTTGACCTGACACGGCTGTAACATTTCCGCTGCTACCGAAAGCTAATCACTGCAGTATACTCCATTTCATGAATGGGCTCTGCCGTTTTGTTTTTGCCCATCTAGCGGCGTGCTGTGGTAGTGTCACGAGTAGTTCTCAGAATGTACCACGACTGCAGACGTGTATCTGCAATCAAACAAAAATTTAATGAAGTAACTTTATTAATTGGAGGTAATAGGGAAAACTTTATGACTAAACTGCGTACTATACCAAGTACTCAAAAGCTCGAATCTGCCATAATAAAGATAGTACTTTGTTACTTTAAATCACGTAGTCAGCACGTAACATTAGAAAGCACCATTTAGTTCTCTCTCTATTACTTCTGAGTTTATCGTACAACAATCTCACATTCACTGCCGGGCATTACTGACATGCGTGTCTGCGTTCTGTGAGATTTTGACTCTGACATTGATGTCCTACACTGACGGGAAAAAATTCCGAGAAATAATGAATATAGAGCAACGAAATTTTGGGAATACGTTTATTTAAATAAAATATTTAAATAATTGACGTTTCGGTCTAGTGGTTCTTGGCGCTCAGTCCGGAACCGCGCGACTGCTACGGTCGCAGGTTCGAATCCTGCCTCGGGCATGGATGTGTGTTATATCCTTAGGTTAGTTAGGTTTAATTAGTTCTAAGTTCTAGGGGACTGATGACCACAGATGTTAGGTCCCACAGTGCTCCGAGCCATTTGAACCATTTGAATTGACGTTTCATGATCACAGGTTAACGTAAGCACGAGATAGCTATTTGCATTGTGAAATGCTGGTACATTAATAACCGATGTAACAGCCATAATGTTGAATACAAGCGTCCAGCCGTGCATGCACTGTGTTGTACAGGGGCCAAATGTCTGTTTTTGGGATGGCGTACCATGCCTATTGCATTTGGTCGGTCAGTACAGGTACGAGTAATACTGTTTATGGTTGACACTGCAGTTGTTGTCCAATGATGTCCCATATGTGCTCGATTGGTGATCAAACACGTCTAGGTGACATGTGGAGACTCTGGGCAACATGTTGGGCCGCAACAGTGGTTTGTGGGCGAGCGTTACCCTGCCGGAAAAACACCCCCTTGAATGATGTCCATGAGTTTCTGTAGAACAGGTCCAGTCACCAGTCATACCAAATCGCACCCCACGCCACAACTCCATGTGTAGGTCTACTACGTCTAGTCCGCAGATAGGTTGGTGGCAGGCGCTCCCGTGGCCCCCTAACCAGCACATGACGACCACTGGTACCGAGACAGAACCGACTTTCATCAGAAAACACGACAGACCTCCACTCCGACCTTCCCTGAGCTCTCGCTTGACACCACTGAAGTCTCAAATGGTGGTGGTTTGAGGTCAGTGGAATGCGCGCTACAGGACGTCTGGCTCGGAGTTGTCCTTAAAGTATCCGCCTTCTAAGACTTCGTCACTGTGACGCCTCCTGATGTTCAAACTGCTGTTGCAGACGCAGTGCGACGCGTCAGTTATACCGCTTGTAGCCCAAGCACGATGGGCTTCCCTCTCGATAGTGCCACATGGCTGTCCAGTGTCCAGTCTTCTTGCGACTGTACATTATCGTGACCACTCTTGCCAGAAATCATGTACAGTGTCTACACTCCTGCCAAGTCTTTCTGCACCATCACAGACAACAACCGGCTTCTTGTTGCTCTGTTACAACACCTCGTTCAAACTCAGTGAGCTGTTGATAATGGCGTCTTCGTAGTCTTAAAAAGCATTCTTTATTAAGGTCACCTTATTACGTCCAGTCTCTAAGGTAGCTATCGCTCGTAACCGTTACGTAGTGTATTGAACCAAAGCTGGTTTGCATCATCATAACGGTGCTACTAGCGCCACTCTTATGCGACTGGCGCAAGATTTGAACAGACGTCATTGAGCCGCGCTGCGGAGCGTGTTGGTGCTGCTTGTAGGTATCCGCCTTCTGTTGCAGGCCAGACGGTATCGTTTAGTTAGCATGGAAGCGGTTGTTTGTCTTCTTCTTGTGTTGACTGGCGCCATTCGGTTTCGCAAGCTCTGTCCGCTAGTGGCAGCAGCGGCGGTTACCGATATTTATTAACTTTTGCCCAATTTTTTTTGGCGACGTCGTTGTTTTTCCGGGTCGTGTGAGTGTGCCAGTTCGGTTGAGGACTCAGGAGGAGCCAGGTCCAAGCAGTGCGGGAACACACCGGGACCGCTGGCAGCACACATGGACGGCTGGATGGAAGCGCTATGGTCACGAGGATGCAAGACCTCGTAGTAAACCGGAACCAGCAAGCTTTAAGATGAGTGCATTTCAGTCCAAGTAGAGCAGAGTCAGTCACCCGTGTGGACTCCGTAGTACGTATGTGATGACGTGACAGATTATCATCGCGCCGTCATGTGCGGTTTGGTGGATCTGCCTACCGCTTTGTACTTGAAGACCTACTGTGTTAAAACCACTTTGCTCAGTGATTAGACGGTGTGGCTACTCAACTGTGAATTAATAAAGCAGTGAAGAGATTTGTTCATTCTGCCAACCTTCGTCAGAGTTGTCACAGTGAGTTCAGTATGTGTTTGTGTGCCTAATGAATTTGATGTCACTCATTTGGTACTTGGTTTTGGCTCGCTTTGCTATTGTTTCCGAAATGGTGAGTGGTTAATGATTCTGGTTGGTTACATTTCGGTTTTGACTCGTACGCAAATCGAGTGGGGTTTTAGTCACTGTTACTTTGTTTTGTGTTCTGTACTGTGACTTGTTTGTTCAGATTTTCGGGTTTGTGGAATCGGACGGAAATCTGGTAGTGGTTCCTTTCTCGTTTCAGGCGCTCTAAACACAGTATTCAGGGAACATAGTGCAGACCGCCGGTTCCGGCTTTGGCGTGTTGTTCCATTCTTGCATTTGGTTTATTGGACGTCAGGTAGCTTCAGCAAGATTATCATTAGTCATTCGTTAGACTGCCACTAGTCTGAGTTACCATCTTGTGAAGTGAATGCAACTCTTGGATGCCTATCTCATCGCTCGCGAAAGTGTTTGTTGCCGGACCTTCTCAGAGGTCGATTTCTGGAGCACCGTCTGTGACTGGTCCTTGTGTTTTATTATCGTATTATTTGTTGCCATACCTCTTAACGCCTACATTAAAGGTTATGAATGTCACGTTAATAGTTCCGGTCGCCTTCTGGAATAAATCTAACAGTGTAAGGATTGTGTTAAAAGGTTACCATCATCTTACTTCACCCGTTTGGTGGTCACTTGCTTGTTTCTTTTAATTAACCTTTGCTTGTATTTGCTGTTTTACAGCAGGTTTCTAAATTTTCTTATATAATTGCCGTTCCTGGTGGGTAAGGCCTTCAGCCGTGATTGTGGTCATTTGATTTGAAAAAAATAATTCGATATCTGTATTTTAGCAGTAAGCCTTAAAACCTTATTTACTGCCATTCCTGCCGTCTGATACCTTCTGTTGTGTTTGTGGCCACTTACGCTTAATATTTCAATAGCTGTAAGTTGTAATTGCAGCGAGTGCTTAAACATTCTTAATTTATTGCCATTCTTGTGCCTTCAGCCGTGATCACAGTGGCTTGTTTTTTAAACATTATCTGTATCTGTATTTTATTGTGATTTGCTAAATTGTAACTCACTGAAAACACTATTATTTACACAGTTGTTTATTCCTTCATTAATACCGTGTGTTATTTTTTATATATTATTGAGCCTGGAATTACTGTTTTAAAAATAAACATGTGTAACTGTAAAAGCCAACCAATAGTAACTGATTACGGCACCGTCCACAGTAGTAAACGAATCCTGCCTTCCCTCGCCTAGGTTTCAGTCATCTTCCAGATGTAGAAACGCTCCTAACAGCTTTCGTTTATCTCGCACAATTCCTTCAATGTTTTGGGATTTTGCTTCCGTCAGTGCATATCATATGCTGTTTTGTTCTTAAACTGCTCCGAACGACGTATTAGGCGAAAGGGTGGAGATAGCGTCAGCAATTTATCTGCCTTATCAATTACCGCTAATGCAAAAACAATTAAGTGGACAGACGGAAACATTAATTATTTAATTACTGTGGCAATAGCACTCATGACGCTGATGGAATTGGCTTGACACTAAACGCCATTGTATGCTTCGTTTCCGGGAAGCGTCAACATGTATGGCGTAATGATGTCCATGGTACTCAAAATTATTGATTTTGTGACGAAGCTTGTATGGCTAATCAAAATACGCAAGTACACGAATTGTGTAGTATACTGCATTTGCTCAGCTCTGAAAATCGTTATCGTTGACGGAAATTAATAACCAGATAGAAAAACATTTGTGGTTCGTGAGTGGCTGTATAATAAAATCAAATAAGTAAATTCTAGCTCGCTGGAGAACCTCACTGCGACTGTATCGCAAACTCGGTAATGTTATTTGCACTTGAGTGTGGTAATTTACATACCAAGTAAAGAGATTACAAGCGCCAGTTGTAGGAATGTAATTGGACTGTAAAAAACATCTACATCTACAGCTACTTGATTATTGTGCAATTCACTCTTAGGTGCGTGGTAGAAGGTTCTTCGAACCACCTCCAAACTATTTGTCTATTGTTCCACTCTCTAACAGCGGGTGAGAAAAACAAACAAATGAATCTTTCTGTACGAGCTCTCAAGTCTCTTATTTGATTACGATGACCCTTCCATTGTATATTGACAACAATAAAATATTTGCACATTCAGAGCAGAAAGATGGTGACTGAAATTTCGTGAAAAGTTTTCGACGCATCCCAAAACGTCTTTGGTTTAATGACTGACACCTCCGAATCGCTCTCATATCCGTGACAATGTCTCGCCTATTTTGCGATAACACAAAACGAACTGCTGTCGATGTATTCGGTCAGTCCTATCTGGTAAGGATCGCATACCGCACAGAAATATTCTAGCAGAGGACTGACAAGTGGTGGTGTTGGCAGTCCGTTTGGCAGACCAGTTTCACCCTCTAAGTTTGTGTTCTGCCAATAAAACGCAGACTTGATTTGATTTCCCCACTACATTATCTGCGTGATTGTTCCAGTTTAAATTGCCCGTAATTTTATTTCATAGGTATTTAGTTGAACTGACAGCCTTTAAATTTGTAATATTTGCCGTGTAACCGAAGTTTAAAGGATTTCTTTTTGTACTCATGTGGAAGACTCCAAACTTCTACTTTTTTAGAGACAACTGCCTTTTCTCGCACTAAGTAATTTTGCAATTGGTTTTGATCTTCTGAGCACGTTATCATACGGTAAACGATAGTATCATCTGCAAACAATCTAAAAGGGCTGCTCAGATCGCCTCCTAAGTGGTGTATATAGATTAGGAATAGCTGAGGGCCTGTAACACTTGCTATCGGAACGCCAGATATCGAAGTTTTAGTAAATGATTTTGCGTCGAAGACGAACGCAATTTGATGAGAAGTGTCTTGTGAAGAATGGTATCCAAAGCATTCTTAAAATCTAGAAATTTGGAATCGGTTTGAGATTCCTTGTCGACAGCATTCATTACTTGGTGCGAATAATAAGCTAGTTGTGTTTCACAATAGCGATATTTTCGGGATCCGTGCTGACAGTGTGTCGATAAACCGTTTTCTTCAAGGTAATCCATAATGTTCGAACATATTAAATGTTTCATAGTCCTACAACAAATCTACGTCAGTGGTGCGTGCCTATAATTTATCGTATTAGTCTCAATTCCTCTTCTTGAGCATCGGTGTGGCCTTTGGAACTTTGCAATCTTTTGTACTGAAGTTTCGTCGAGTCAGTAGTTGAATATGATTTGCTAAATATGGGACTATTATATCAGTATATCTGAAAGGAACCTAATGGGTGCTCTTTCTGGACTGGAAGACTTGAGCTGTTTCGTTACAACGAGTTACTAAAGTTAGCACCGGTTCTTCATTCGTCTATTTTGATGAAGGAATTTCGGAAAACTAAGTTTAATAATTCCGCTTTAGTGCCTCTGTCCTCGTTGATATTGCCATTGGTATCGCGCACTAAAGGTATTGGTATCTCTTGCCGGTGGTGTACTTTACATACGATCAGAATCTCTTCGGATTTTCTGGCAGATTTCTGGACAAAGTTTCGTTGCTATTTTGACAAAAAAAAATGTTATGGACAAAGACTATGAAATGCTTCACAAATTACTATCGTTTATAAATGATGCTCACTATTAACAAACAAAGCTCTCGTGGTCGTTAAAAGGGTTGTGATCGTGTGATTTTTCAGTTTCTCCCGGCGTATTTGTTGATTCACAGGTGCACTCCCAGTTCATAGTGCCCAACGAGCTCAATATTTCGGCGTGCTTGCTGAGAGACAAACGTCAGCGGACTTGGACGCCAGTGTGCTGCTGATGGAGGCGAGGCTGAATGTTTACTAAAGATGCTGGTAGTATCACCCCTAGCGGTGTGCATGCTGGGGGGATTGCGTGTCTATTGCCAGAGACGGATGTCCGGTGTTGGCGGCAGAGGTGGTCAGAAGACAAGTGACATCAAGACTCTGATGCCTCCTATTGTGGTCTCCACTGTGGACTCTCTTCGGGAAGTGTCTAGTTTGCTGTCTCACAGTCCACATACACACAACAGAGTGACCTTTCTCGCACCGTTTGGCAAGGCACTCTCTCTCTTTGCGTGACCGTGCATCCAATTGGCAAGTTCCTGTTCATTCTCATATGAATCAAGTTATTTTGCAACATTTTCCTAACTTTTGCGTACCGCCCCCAATTCTCACAGCACAAAGGCCTCACAGAACTGCCACGAAACTTATTCCTGGAAGGTATTTGTTGTGTACATAGTTCCGCGTAGTCAGCGCGTACACAACTTTCCCACTAGAGCGCGCCCCGCTAAGCACAACAGCGCAGGCGCAGCGCTCGTCCGTCTCCGCACTACGAGATGGCGCTGCCATACAGACAGACCAAAAATCTGCTTCCGCCGATCCGCGTATTAATATGTAACGCAGCCAGTGAGATTGCTGCTAACGTAGAACCTGAATGCACGAGGTATTATAACGAGTGTACAGACCTCCGATTAGTCAGTCTGCATTAGTCTCCACCAGTCTGTACCAGTCTGCATTAGTCTGCACCAGTCTATAGTCATGTTTTAGCCTGCGCCTAATAAGAGTATCATATTCCTGTACATAGCCATGAAGAGAAATGTATAGACACTTTGTCAATTAACAGAGATATTGAGAATAAGATTAACGTACCAAAGGAACTTCAGATTGTCAATTGTAAATAGCATCCATAAGCAAGTTATTTTTATGCTTGTTATTAATTTAATAAATGAGTGTGAAAATTAATCAAGTTCTGTTTAAAGTTGGTCACTGTCAATCTGCTACTCTAAGTGTGCAAGTGGCATTTCTATCGTCTGACCTAACGGCAGAAGATAAACACGCCACGCTAAGACCACGAGACATATTACTGACACTCGCCTACTTCGTTGGAGCGACAAGTCAAATAATCTGATGGTGTGTGTACCGAAGGTCTTACAGTACGCACACCACAGTATTCCTTCGCTTGGCAAATTATTTGTCGCCCACAAGGTACTGACATCTAATGTCTTGCAGACGTGTCCATTTGCCGTCTCTGGCTTTACATCTCCAAACATATGGCCTGGCAAAATGTATTTGAGACAATGACCGGTACAGTGCCTGTTCGGATATAAAATGGAGCCTGGTTGATGGCTCTGTGGCATTTCACGTAATTATCACTGTAGCAACCGGTTTTCGGTTGCAACGGTTCTTTGCGTCACAAATTTATACTGATCGTTAAACCCGCTCAAAATAACCGGTTTCTGAAATAACTGATTTTCGGTTTTTTATTGCTATTACTGAGAGCAGCATCAAACCAGTCTCAGGACTGAAGACCACAACAACAACAACAACAACAACAACAAAAACAACATTGCTATTACTTCCAGTAACAAACGTAGACCTAAAATAAATACTGAAAAATTTTAGTGAATGTGAAGAAGTAGGGTGTCCAGCAAAGATTTCGAAAGTGAAGGAGACAGGCCGGTGACAGTAAGAGTGGAAGGTGACAAGTTGATGACTTCCTTGGAATGTCACATGTGAATGGTATCAATTTTTCACCATGAAGCAACCACAAAATTAAGGACTCAGTTATTGTCTAAAGTTTATAGCACGTCAATAAAGTCATAGATACGAGAATGAAGTTTACCTTCTCTCCCAAGGAATATTGTGACTGATTTTTCCTTACATGATGTCGCAGGTTTCTTCTGATCCCTCCAGCTTCTACCCACTTAAATCAGTGGAGCATTATATTTCGTTGCTACCGCAGTTCGTAAAACACTTCCAAACTAGGGGTGGCACCACTCTGAAATACAGCTGATGTCCGAGGACGACAGAGAGAAACTACGGTATAGTTCAGGTGAGAGCAAGTTTTGCACATTGCACGTACACATGTACAGTGCAATATACAAAACTTGCACATGTACCGTCTAATAGCCCACGCCACATAGAAAGAAATACGTTATCGTCTCTGCGTTGTTGCACCGATTCTTATATCACGTCTCCGTTGCTAGTTTCTATCTGCAGGCGTTGTTATTAAAATGGTGTTCATCACTTCCCCCTATTTGTACAATAACCGACTATTTCAAAACGGTGGAAAAAATTATTTGTTTAAAAACCAAAACTTTTAGCTCTGGTACAAAGGAAAAATGATATGCCATTTTTTTTTTACCCAGTTGCTAGTAAGAAATTGAAAAAAAGTGTTATAATCAAGATCAATCAAACACTGAAAAGTCCCGGTTATTCAGTACTGAAATACCGGAACTGGCTTTATGGGTCAGTTTTTTCCATCCCTAGTTTCGCGGCGTGCTACTCCGAACTGCAGGGGTATTTGCTGGTCCCGATGTCAGGTGGCTGCTGAACAAGGGGGCTTCGAAAAGGAAATTACAAATTATTATAGCTGGTCAAGTAACTTTCATTGAATGTTCGACTACAATTCAAAGAGGTATAGGTAAATGGTCCTGTTTTTCAATGTATCACCATGTCTTTGTAAACAGCGGTCGGAACGTTCTAACAACCATTCAGCACCTTGACGATGATCACTAAGCCATTCAAAAACTGCTGTGTGAACTTCCTCATCGTTGGAAGCTCCCCTTTCGCGCAAGAAATTCTTCCGCATTGGCAAAAAGATGGAAACCGTATGTTGCCACATCAGGAACTTCTCGATCGGCACTACCCATGTTTGCGCGGTCTTGGTCAAATGATTGGGTGTATTTAACTATGCCTGGATGCGACATAGCATTTGGTCCACACACCGCCAGCACGTTACGATCAATCTATGTGCAGTTTAGACGTTTTTGCCCTCAGGAATCGTACTGTCCCAAGTACTTCAACTTCGGAGTACGGTTACAGTTGCCTCGCCCTTTCACACCCACGCTGTGACGCTCCTGTTACGCGTACCGCAGCAGAACTGTCTGTAGGAAAGCCGGGACACAACTCCCTTCTGACAAGGTGCTTCTCTTGTTACACCACGGTCTTAGCACGGGAGGATGCGCATAACTTACTTCCTCAAGTCCTTACCTATCTTGCAACGGGCTGAGCTTCTCGTCCGGGCGACATTTTACCTCACACATCTTCGTCCCGTAACTGAAACTGATGGAGAATTGATCGCTCACCTCCGGCACCACCATATCTACTACCACAATCTCTGTGTCGTTGATTACTTTATTCGACAACAGATTGTATTAAAAAAATATTTATAATGCTATTTTCTTGAAAAAAGAAATTTTCAGCATTTTATACAGGTAGTTAACGAACAGAGGCGTAATGTTTGTCAAACACGATTTTTTAAAGAAATATTCGTAAGATATTTCCAACAAATATTCGCAGGAATCAGATTCGCTTTTCATAATGCTAATAAATGAACCCGCACACAGTAATGATTGAAAGCTTTGGTCCTGCGAATTTATCCACATACTGCATATGTTTCCCATAAACTCTTATCATTATACGCAACTGTCCAAATGAGCATAAACATCACCCTCTGCTGCACATCACTTTTTGCAATGTAGATCAATGAAACATTTTGACCTGTTTCCATTCTATTACTGCAGGAAGGAGTGTATTCAAGCGGAACTGCTCGACAAACGGAACCATCTGTCCTCTACGGTTCGCCCTTTAGAGTGGACACAAGATTCTCCGTAATTGAGCAAAAGGGAGAAAATGTAGAGAGCTGCAGAAGGATGAAATATTTATCGATAAACAGGGTACTTCAAGTGGCAGCAAAGAACCAGCGAAAGCAGAAAATAATCACAGGGCTGCCTCATGCCTGATTGATCCAGGTAAACGTCAGACGGATAAAGCGCCCAACAGTAAAAAGACGCATATTATTACTAAACTTGGAAATGTGATGTCAGTGAACATATTCTAAGTTAATGAACATGATAGATACAATAAAAATAAGTCGAGAAAATGAAAAAAAATTACGTAACGTTTAAGTTATGTATTATTATTATTATTATTATTATTATTATTATTACTATTTATTTTAACCGCCAATTAAAAGAACTGGATAATGCATGCTGATTATTTGATCACAAAGGGAAAAGTTCTATTTGGCTTTCTGACGTAATCGCAAAACATTATCGTTGCAAGTATCGTTTTATTTCTCTTCCTGATATTTCTAAAGCACACTCAAAAAAAAAAAAAAAAAAGATGCAATGGCAGTCTTGTCACAAATGAACATTGCGAAGTTCGTTGCTCTTTTAAAACAAGATGCAATCCTAATATATGTAACAGCTGCAAGCTATGACGTTAGAATTAGGTTTATTTCATACCAGATTCACGTGGCATGTGTATATTCTTCAGTGAAGTTCTCACAGATACTGCTTTATGATAGGGTCTATTGTCACGCTGTCCGCCCCGATAGCTGAGTTGTCAGCGTGGCAGTCTGTCACGCCAAGGGGCCCGGGTTCGATTCCCGGCAGGGAATGTGTGTTGTCCTCATTATCATTTCATCATCATCAGTGGAATGCAACTGGAAACTACCACTGGAATCACTTCCCCAGACGCTCATGCGGTTCACCTCTCTGACGAGGCATCCTCCATGACAAGAACTGCCGTAAGGCAGAACACAAAATTAAAGTTATTTTCACGCTGATACAAACAGCCGTCATGCACGAACCATCCTTCCAATGTACGCAGTATGCAATGCTTCAAAATGTGTCCGTATCTTTCCGCATTTAGCGTCGTTAAGCGTAGTAAGAGGATCGTAACTCAACCCCAAAAAACACACCCATTCCGTAACACTACACGTGATATTAGGTGAACACTTCCATACGGTTACTGCAGGATATAGCGTAGTTCAGCACTCCAGATCACTCGTTTCTAGCACTCCACTCTCCAGTGGCGTAGCTCTTTACAGGACCTCAAGCATCGCTTACCACTAACCACAGAAATGTGTCCCTTATAAGGAGCTCCTAGACGATTTTGTTCCGTTCTTTTCAACCCTCAGCACACAGCCACTGTGGTCGTGGGACTGATGGTATCACTTTGGAGCTCAAGAGTGATTTCCTCCGCTCACTGCGAGCGATTTTTTTTTTTACAACCAACTGCCGCTGCGCTCCATGGTCCATGTCCGTCAGTACACGGGTTAGCTGTGGTCTTCCTTCGCGTTTCCACTTCACAGTTGCATCACAAAAACTCTGCTTGGGCAGCTTTAGAAGTGTCGAAATGATACCCAGCTGACGTTCAGTGTCTAGTCCACGTTCGAAATCGCCGAGCTCCTTTGATCGGCACATTCTACTGTCGTTACTTCTCTGCTGATGACACAATACTCCCCACGACCTACCATACTAGCGGGTCCGCCACTTGTGGCCTCTAGAGGTCAGTTCCGCTTATCATATACACTATGTAATCAAAAGTATCCGGACACCTGGCTGAAAATAACTTACAAACTCGTAGCGCTCTCCACCGGTAATCCTGGAATTCAACATGGTATTGTCCTACCTTTGGCCTTGGTGACAGCTTCCACTCTCGCAGGCGTACCTTCAGTCAGGTGCTGGACGGTTTCTTGGGGAATGGCAGCCCATTCTTTACTTAGTGCTGCACTCAGGAGAGGTATCGATGTCGGTCGGTGAGGCCTGGCACGAAGTCGGCGTTCCAAAACATCCCAAAGTTGTTGCATAGGATTCAGGCCAGGACCCTGCGCAGGCCAATCCATTACAGGGATGTTATTCTCGTGTAACCATTCCGCCACAGGTCGTGCATTATGAACATGTGCTAGATCGTGTTGAAAGATGCAGTCGCTATCCACGAATTGCTCTTCGACAGTGGGAAGCAAAAAGATGCTTAAAACATGAATGTAGGCCTGTACTGTGATAGTGTCACGCAAAACAGCAAGAACTGCAAGTTCCCTCCATGAAAAACACGACCACACCATAACACCACCGCTTCGGAATTTTACTGTTGGCACTACACACGCTGGGAGATGACGTTCACAGGATATTTGCCATATATACACCCTGCCATCATATCGCCACATTGTATACCATGATTCGCCACTCCACACAACATTTTTCCACTGTTCAATCGTCAAATGTTCCTTACACCAAGCAAGGCCTAGTTTGGCTCTTACCGGCCTGATGTGTGGCTTATGAGCAGCCCCTCGAGTATGAAATCCAAGTTTTTTCACCTCCCGCCTAACTGTCATAGTACTTGCAGCGGATCCTGATGCAGTTTGGAATTGCTAGTGATGGTCTGGATAGATGCCTACCTGTTACACATTACGACCATATTCAACTGTCGGCGGTCTCTGTCAGTCAATAGACGTTCCGCGGAGCGCTCCATTCTGCTCACCTGGCAGTAGATGGCAGCACAGTGCACCTAATACGAGAAACGTATGTTTTTTCGGGTGTCCGGATACTTTTGATCACATAGTGTAAGTGTCTCGATACTTCTGATCAGATGGTATACCACAGTTGTATTTCTGAGAAATTGAAAGGGAATAAAAGCGCACAGAGATATACTTTTACTTCTTACATGAAGGTGGGTTAGCGTCGGATTGCATAACACGAAGGTTCAGGTATGAATTCTTAGTCGCTAACAGGACGGTTTTTTTCTGTTACGAGTCACCTCTTTCACTTTTCCGAAATGATTTGTGTATGTGACAAAATCCAAGTTGCATCGTAGTCTGGAGTCCACGTTAGAACTGCTCATAACTATTCACCTCTTGGATCTGCAGCTCTTGTCCTTCCTTTCTGCGTTTGTAGTTACATTATAGGATAGGAGTTCCGCATTTCTGGAAACTCACTGTTTTTGTATCTTTTTACACAAACGTGTTTCAGCATTTCTGTGCCATCATCAGTGAGTTTTCTTTATTGAAAACTGTAAAAAGTGAACATATTTTAGGTTATAACTAATGTAACACAGTGAGGCCTAAAGAAAGTTCGTGTTCGTTTTGCTTCTTACTGTGATTTTACACTATCTAATTTTGCAGAATCAACTGTGTAGTGTCCTGCACAGAAAGCTTGTGATCTTCAAACTAAATGACGTAAATGTGAATTTCTTCGGCGTTGACTTTTAAAAAAAGTGATTTTGACGTGGCAAAATATTTCTGGAAAACCATATAATGTTAAATCACGGTAAGAAGCAAAACGAACAAAAACATTCTTTAGGCCTCACTTTGTAAGATCAGATACAACCTAAAATATGTTCATTTTTTGCAGTTTTCAGTAAACGAAAACTCACTGATGATGGCACAGAGGTGTTGAAACAAGTCTGAGTAAAACGGAAAAAAACAGTGTGTTTGCAAAAAGGCGGAACCAATATTCCATGATTGCTCATAAATAACTGGACAAGCAAATTAAGTGATCGGAGGAAGGCAGGGACTTATCACATCCAGCAGTTACATGTCCCGTAAAGAGCTGATTTGGCTTTGTATAGACTTGCTAGTCAACATCGGTGATATGTTCTTGCTTTCTTCCACCTGATGCGCTCGTGTCGTCTCTACGACAGTTCTTCTTTTTCAATTTTTTATTATTCTATCAGAACTGGAGTAGAAATTGCACTAGCTTACACTTTCAAAGTTTTCGTCTATGGCTGCCATTCACATTTGTACTTACCCAATATTTATCGATCTAGAAGACCATTTGAGCTGGCAAAACAGTCTGGTTCCAGTGGCTGATCTGCAGGTTATTCAGGACATTTTCCAGTCTTAAATCAATATTCTAGTTAATTTTTGTGGAAACTGAACGTATTTTCGGAATACAGAAACTGTTACAAGTAATACGATCTGCTCGTCCGGCGTGGAAACCCCAGTGGCTGTCGATCGACTCCCGTGTCATCCGCTTGCTCGCGGTGTCAGGCACACCACACCCCCGGCCGGTCTACAGCCTTACTAGGCCGTGGAGCCGCTACTTCTCCTTCAACTAGCTCCTCGATTGGCCTCACGAGGCTGAGTGTACGCCGTACCAGTCGTCCCAGCAATGAAAAATCCTTGGCTGCACCGGGAAACGAACCTGGGTATTCCACATGTGAGCCATTCTGTTCTGACCATTTGGCCACGGAGGCGGATATTATAAGTAATACGCCTTGTATTAGCAACACCCTGCGGAGACTTCTTCAGAAACTAATTATTTTGAGAACTAATTCACAGCATGTGTACTTATTAATGTCCTATCATGTTAACGATGACACACTAGGACTAAGAAGAGCCGCTTCAAAGACTTCAAGAGATTAACGTTTATACAGGAAGATGTCAAAATACGGGGTACACTAGTATTCAGTAACTTGTCAGAGCATATTAAAAGCTCTGTAAAGGTTCTAGACTGAATGAAGGAAATTTCTTGTGCAACTTCTTTTACTTTATTTAGGATTATCTCCACAGAAACTCTTAAATTTACTATTTTAGGGTGTTTTATAATTATTAGAATCAGCAGTGAAAATTTCTGGCAGATTCGAACCCAGTGCTGGGCCGGGTCTCGAACCTAAAACCAACTGAGCAATCAAAGTGCGACTCAAGACCCGCCGAATACGAAATCAAATTTTCGTTGGCAAAGTTCATACCGACTGAACCAGCCAAGCACTACTCATGACCGCCCTCACAGCTACGCTTCTGCCAGTACCTTCATCTCATACGTTCCGAACATCACAGAAGTTCTCCCACATAACTAGCCGGACCCGCACTCCTGGAAGAACAACGCTGTAGATAAAAGGCTTATTCACATCCACCATGTACATCTACATACACATACTTACATACTCCACAAGTCATCGTACGGTGCCTGGAGGAGGATACCTAATAACACTCCAAGTCGTACTGTTCCTCTCCATGCTATTCCTGTTGCAAATACAAGGGGCGTTCCATAAGTAATGCCACACTTTTTTTTTTTTTTTTTGAAAGTACGTTGCTTTTATTCAGGATTCCAATACGTCATAGTATTTCCCACTGTTTTGGCTACAGAACCCCATTTTTGAACATCATCTCCGTGTAATGCGACTGCCTTACTCCACCTTACTGAGAGGATCTGTCTGTCCGCATGTTACCACTCTACTGGTCAACATCGGAGCCATCCTCCACTTACTGCTACCCGCAGAGTGCATCTTCGCATTGGGCCAAACAGATGGATGTCGGAAGATGCGTAGTCGGCCCCAGCGGGTGCACACATTTGAGTATGCCAACTGGTGGACGTGTGTGACAGCACTACCAACAGAGATATCCAGTTTTGCAGCGAGGTTTTTGAGTGTGATCCGTCGAACACCTCGAATGAGAGTGTCCTCACGTTCCAACATTGCGCGAGTCACAGCTGTGTGTCACCGGCCGGGCTCGCAGGCGATCGGACAGATTTGTGTGACCTCGTTGCGATGATGACAGACCCCTTGCCCAACGAATCATCATGCTTTTGTTCACTTCCAGGTCTCCATAAACATTCTGCAAGCGCCTATGAATATCTGCACTCTGGTTTGCCGCCAAAAGAAACTCAATGGCTGCTGTTTGCTAGGGATACGCCTCCTGCACCTGCCTTACGGACGCCGTTTTGAAGGCTAAGTACAGTGCCGCCACTTTTCTGAGCTTCATGAAACTATAGAGGCTAAAGCGAGAATACTTCAGTTTCCCAGAACAAATTCCTCATTTTATAACCTAAATTTGTCGAGAAAAAAGTTTCGCGTTACTTACTGACCGCCTCTCGTAAATATTGAGATAGGGGAAAACGATTGTGTTTATCCCTCCATATGAATGCTGATTTGTCTTGTCTTGTCTTCGCGGTTCTTCCGCGAGTTCTGCATTAGTAAAAATAGAATTGTTTTGCAGTCCGTCGCAAATACCGGTTCTCTATATTAAAAATGTCTTTTTCACTCCAGGTGTTCCTGTTTGAGTTCACGGAGAATATTCGTAATACTCGAGTGTTGATAGAATCTACCGGTGTCTAACAGCACACCCCCTGATTTGCTTCGATGTTATCCTTTAATCCGTTCTGGTGGGGATCCCAAACACTCGAGCACTTCTGTGTTCGGTCCCCTTTATAGACGGGCTAGACTTTCGTAGAATTTTTCCAGTAAACGGAAGTCGACCACTCGCGTTCCTTCCAACCGACCTGATTTGTTCGTTCCATTTCATGTCGCTTTACGATGTTACGCTTAAATATTTAATCTATATCTAATATTGTAGTACATATTAGAGGACACTTTCCTACTTATTTGCCTACTAGAGAAGTGTTGGTGGAAGTAAAATTTTGAGCGTGCGGGAGACGATGAAAGGAGTTGGCCGGGGTCCCCAGTCCTGTCTGAAGACCAGTCAGTAGGAGCATTGTAGTCCTCATTGGAGACATTATTTTAATTTACCAGAAAGTTTCAAAATAGCTCTCATCCACTGCAGAATGAAAGATCGATTCTAGATAGTTATCTTTGCAATATAAAGGGCAATAAGAAAGTTTCCGTCTGAAGGCGCTGTTACAGCGCATCTACAACGTAGAACGTAGCGCGACTCCGACTCGAGTATATAACCACCGCCACGCAGGTAAGTGACTAGTGTGGCATTCGTGTCTTTCCCACGTGCATGAGTTAATCGCGGTAATGTGAACTATGGCGACGTTATTACCAACTGGGTAATAACGTGTTAAACGCATTCTCTGAAAATTATATCGAGCAGTTAGTTCATGAGCCCAAGCAAATACTAAACGGTTGTGAAAATACACTTGACGTCTTAGCAACAAATAATCCTGAGTTAATAATGAACATCAAAACGGGTAAAGGGATTAGTGAATACAGGGTTGTCGTAGCGATATTGAATACTGTAACCCCCAAATCCTCCAAAACTAAACGATAAATATACCTATTCAAAAAAAGCAGATAAAAGTTCACTTGACGGCTTCCTGAGAGGCAATCTCCATTCCTTCCAAATTAATAAAATAAGTATAGACCAGATGTGGCTTGAATTCAGAGAAATAGTATCGGCAGCAATTGAGAGATTTATACCAAATAAATTAACAAATGACGGAACTGATCCTCTTTGGTACACAAAACGGGTCAGAACACTGTTGCAGGAACAACGAAGCAAGCATGCCAAATTTAAACAGACGCAAAATCCCCAAGATTGGCGATCTTTTACAGAAGCTCGAAATTTAGCGCGGACTTCAATGCGAGATGCTTGTAACAGTTTCCACAACGAATCTTTGCCTCGAAACCTGGTAGAAAATCAAAAGAGATCCTGGTCACATGTGAAGTATGTTAGCGGCAAAAACATTCAACGCCTTAACTGTGCGACAGCAATGGAAATACTATCAAAGGCAGTGCTGCCAAAGCAGAGTTACTAAACACAGCCTCCCGAAATGCCTTCACAAAAGAATACGAAGTAAATATTCCCGAATTCGAATCACGAACAGCTGCCAACATGAGTCACGTAGAAGTAAATGTCCTCGAAACAGTGAAGCAACTTCAATCACGTAATAAAAGCAAGTCTTCTGGTCCAGACTGTATACCATTTAGGTTCCTTTTAGAGTATGCTGATGCATTACCTCAATACTTAACAATCATATACAACCGTTCGCCCGACGAAAGATCCGTACCCGAAGACTAGAAAGTTGCACAGGTCACACCAATATTCAAGAAAGGTAGTAGGAGTAATCCATTTAATTACAGGCCCATATCTTTAACGTAGATATGCAGCAGGATTCTGGACCGTATATTGTGTTCGAACATACTGAATTAGTGATTAAAATTCTTCTGGGTATTATGCCACGTCACTGCTAAAAACTAACAACAATAATAAACTAAAACCGACGTTTCGGCCGAATAGCAACGGCCTTCCTCAGGGCAGCAGAGGAATTTTAATCACTATGACACCGGCATCGAAAGCCTACGTTCTTCTACTGAATTACCTCGAAAAAAAAGGGTCTGTTGACACATAGTCAACATGGGTTTAGAAAAGATCGTTCTTCTGAAACACATCTAGCTCTTTATTCACATGAAGTGTTGAGTGGTGTTGACAAGGGATTTCAGATTGATTCCGTATTTCTGGATTTCCGGAAGGCTTTTGACACTGTACCACACAAGCGGTTTGTAGTGAAATTGCGTGCTTATAGAATATCGTCTCATTTACGTAACTGGATTTGTGATTTCCTGTCAGAGAGGTCACAGTTCGTAGTAATTGAGGGAAATTCATCGAGTAAAACAGAAGTGATTTCTGTCGTTCCCCAAGGTAGTGTTATAGGCACTTTGCTGTTCCTTATCTATATAAATGATGTGGGAGACAATCTGAGCAGCCGTCTTCGCTTGTTTGCAGATGTCGTTATCGTTTATCGACTAATAAAGTCATCAGAAGATCAAAACAAATTGCGAAACGATTTAGAAAAGATGTCGGAATGATGCAAAAATTGGCAGTTGACCCTAAATAACGAAAAGTGTGAGGTCATCCATGAGTGCTAAAAGGAATTCGTTCAACTTCGGTTACACGATAGATCAGTCTAATCTAAAGGTCGTAAATTCAACCAAATGCCTGGGAATCACGATTACGAACAAATTAAATTGGAAGAAACACACAGCAAATGTTGTGGGGAAGGCTAACTAAAGACTGCGTTTTTTTGGCAGGACACTTAGAAAATGTAACAGATCTACTAAGGAGACTGCCTACACTACATTATAATAGAGCCGCGCGATTTGGGATCCTTACCAGACAGGACTGACGGAGTACATAGAAAAAGTTCAAAGAAGGGCAGCACGTTTTGTATCAGCGCGAAATATGTGTGAGAGTGTCACTGAAATGATACAGGATTTGGGCTGGACATCATTAAAAGGAAGTCGGTTTTCATTACTACCGAATCTTCTCACGAAATTCCAATCAGCAACTTTCTCCTCTGAATGCGAAAATGCTTTGAAACTTCATGACAGATTAAAACTGTGTGCCGGACCGAGACTCGAACTCGGGACCTTTGCCTTTCGCGGGCAAGTGCTCTACCAACTGAGTTACCTAAGCACGACTCACGACCCGTCCTCACAGCTTCAGTTCTGCCAGTACCTCGTCTCCTACATTCCAAACTCCACAGAAGCTCTTCTGCGAACCTTGCAGAAATAGCACTCCTGGAAGAAAGGATATTGCGGAGATATGGCTCAGTCACAGCCCAGGGGATGTTTCCAGCATGAGATTTTCACTGTGCAGCGGAGTGTGCGCTGTTATGAAACTTGCTGACAGATTAAAACTGTGTGCCGGACCGAGACTCGAACTCGCGACCGTTGCCTTTCGCGGGCAAGTGCTCTTCGCAGAAGAGCTTCTGTGAAGTTTGGAAGGTAGCAGACGAGGTACGGGCAGAATTGAAGCTGTGAGGACGGGTCGCGAGTCGTGCTTGGGTAGCTCAGTTGGTTGAGCACTTGCCCGCGAATGGCAAAGGTCCCGAGCTCGAGTCTCGGTGGCGCACAGTTTTAATCTGTCAGGAAGTTTCATTTCAGCGCACACTCCGCTGAAGAGTGAAAATCTCATCCCGAAAATGTTTTGTTGACATCGTCCTACACAGAGAGAAAGGAACACCACGATAAAATAAGGGAAATCAGGGCTCGTACAGAAAGATGTAGGTGTTCGTTCTTTCCGCGAGCTACACAAGGTTGGAATAATAGAGAATTGTGAAGGTGGTTCGATGAACCCTCTGCCACTTAAATGTGATTTGTACAGTATCCATGTAGATGTAGATGAAAGAGAACTAACTTATTCTTTTCTTGGCTGTCGAAGGGACAAACACCGGCAGACATGCACTTGGTATTAAAGAATGTTTATGGTGCAGCTTATCGGTCGAAACCACTATTATGGCGTGGTGTGCCAACTTCCGTGCGACAAAGGGTGCTGTTGCTTCATGATAACGGAGTCCCCGTATCGCAAATGCCGTGATACAGACGTTACGCCTACTGAAGTGGTAGACACTCAACCACCCGCCCTATAGTCATGGTCTCACCCCATGCGATTATCACGCACTCGATCCCTTAAAAAGTGCCTTAAAGGGCATTTGCTTCCTGTTGGACATGCAGCGAGCAGTTACGAACTTTTTCGTGCAGCAGGACACAGTATTTCACCAAACGCATATCTTCAACTTGGTGAGTCGGAGGGACAACTGCCTCTATCCTTACGGCGATTTTGCGTGATTAGCATTCAGATTCTGGACTTGTGTCCTGCGAACGGAAATTTTTTGATCGCCGCTTGTACTTTGCTTGACAACTGCTAAGGAACCATTGTCACTTGCTAAGAAGAAACTGGCAATTGCTATGGAATAGCCGATCAATGCTAATAAAAGGAAATGTAGAGTGCAGGACACGATAACTGCAGCGAAGCCTCTGTATGCATTCAACATTTCTTGCAGTACGCGGTTCTGCGAAGGTTTTCGTGGAACAGATTAATGCGGCATACTGTATGGTACGGCAACGTGTGCTTACGATCAAAAAATGGTTCAAATGGCTCTGAGCGCTATGGGACTTAACATGTGTGGTCATCAGTCCCCTAGAACCTAGAACTACTTAAACCTAACTAACCTAAGGACATCACACACATCCATGCCCGAGGCAGGATTCGAACCTGCGACCGTAGCAGTCCCGCGGTTCCGGACTGAGCGCCTAGAACCGCTAGACCACCGCGGCCAGCTGCTTACGATCATGAACGAGCAGTTGGAATGCTCAAAGCCCGTCGGAGTGGCGCTACTGTGTCCACAGGAATGCATGTGTCCCAGAGTGTCATCCGGCAATTAGAGAAGGCCCCTGAAGGTGAAAAAGCAATGGAAAAGCGTGCCCGCCACCACACGCAAGAGGATCGGTTCGTAACCCTAGAGGTGAAAAAGAACAGACATCTCACTCCTTGGTAGATCGCTGCAGATGTTGCAACCGTTCCCAGATCACGTGTTTCTGCCAGAACCATTTTACGGCTATTAAATCAGGCTGGTTTGTATGCTTGGAATTATGCATCCCACTTCAACCACGTGATTGTCACCATTTCGTGTGGAGAGAGTGGGGAAAACGTTACGCACCACAAATCTTAATGAACGTTATCGGCACAGCCTAAGCGTTATGGACTGGGCAGTAATTATGCACAGTGCCTCAACACCGTGAGTATCTTTGCCCGCCGGCCGGTGTGGCCAAGCGGTTCTAGGCACTTCAGTCTGGAACCGCGTGACCGCTACGGTCGCAGGTTCGAATCCTGCATCGGGCATGGATGTGTGTGATGTCTTTAGGTTAGTTAGGTTTAAGTAGTTCTAATTTATAGGGGACTGATGACCACAGATGCTAAGTCCCGTAGTGCTCAGAGCCATTTGAACCATTATCTTTGCCCGAAGTACCATAACAGCACAACGGTATTACAAGGAACTTGTTCTGGATTGTATCCGTGTGTATAGGGGTGCGGTCGGTCCTGACTTTCAATTTGTGAACGACAATGCCACCCACACACAACCACTGAGCTATCGGACACACTGTAAAATGAAGATATTGGACATGTGGAATGGCCTGCTTGCGCCCCGGATCTAAACCGTATAGAGCATAGCCTAAATGCCCTTCTCAGACGTGTTTCGCAACGAACACCCCGTCCCTGAACCGCCCAGGAACTGAAAACCACCTTCAGAGAGGAGAGTAACATCCCCATGAGCTCCTTAACAGTTTGAGGACAGCATGAAGCCGGCCGCTGTGACCGAGCGGTTCTAAGCGCTTCAGTCCGGAACCACGCTCCTTCTGAGGTCGCAGGTTCGAATCCAGCCACGGGCATGGCTGTGGGTGATGTCCTTAGGTTAATTACGTTTAAGTAGTTCTAAGTGTAGGGGACTGATGACCTCAGATGTTAGATCCCATAGTGCTTAGAGCCATTTGAACCATTTTTATGACATCTTGAATAATACGTACAAAATATGCATTAGTGTCCTAGGAGCGCAGGTTCCTTACTTAGCTTCCGATATCGCTCTTTATGTTTGGAGTCTGACCTGTATCAAACATTAACGTTATTTATGTCTGCTGTCCTGCGTTCCCATGAGGTGAAATCGGTTTAGTTTTTCGTTATAAATAAGCCGCTCCACCTCTGTTACGTGTGTACTGTATTTCACTTTCGTCCATCACTGTCCGTGATTATTCTTGTCGAACAATATCTCTGTTCCTTAGCAACTGTCAGGCAGTGTAAAATTATCTTCCGTCATGTTCAGTTATGAGTATTAATATTCATCATTTGGATTTGCAGCTCCTTGTGTTGACCGTGTTTGCAGTTAAAATTGTAAGATGTGAGGTCCGCCAGTTATGCAAAAAGCAGCGTTTTTTCTGTGTACCCAAACATGTTTCAGCACCACTGTGCCATAATCAGAGGGTTTTCGTTTTATTTATTCTGTAATGCCAACATTTTCGTAAAATGATTACAAAATGATGTGGAAAGTACGTGATATATTTACGTGTGCATCACGACACCTCACCATGATGCGGAGAATAAAAGGGCTTGTCACACGAAAACGTAAGTAAAAACGTATATAGGCGAGAAAACACCGCGTCATACCAAATTACATTCTGGATGATAGTTTAACTCCCAGCAAAATTTTCTCATCAACACCGTTTGGTTGCAGATGACAAGCTACCTGTAGTAATTAACACACAAGTGATCCAGAAAATTCATGCACGTCAAATGTAAAGGTATTAACAAAAATAAACGGCCCATTGTTTGAACTAAACATCCAGATAATTTTGTAAACATTTAACAAAAATGTTTACATTACAGAATAAATAAAACGGAAACCCACTGATGATGGCACAGTGATGCTGAAACATGTTTGGATACACAGAAAAAAACGGTGTTTTGCATAACTGGCGGACCTCACATCCTACAATATTAGAATTAAACTCAAATTAAATTAAATGCATATACTTGTCTGCGCCGGATCGATGGAATGTCCCTAATGTAACGTATCAGAAGTAAACGGAATTAATATTAGTAAATTCAAGGTGAGCACCACTTTCTCAAACACGAAAATTTCGCATGCGCTAAGGTGACATGAATACTACTTTTCTCCACGTAATATTCACCGTATACATCGTGACGGCAAAATGCCGTCGTGTGTTAATTATGTTTTGTTGTTTTTTCAGCATTTTTAGTTAAAATCGTAGTTGAGACCATACCACTATAAAACGGTGTGTTAAAAACGACGGTACAAAAAACTCGATGGACACAAATTCTAGTCGTCGGAAAGTACCGAAACGTATTCGAACAGTAGCAGGGGTTTGAAGCACCAGCACCGCAGTAACTGTGATCATACACCATACCTGCGTAGCCTGCCTTAGTGAAAACGTGTGGCACATTTTTAGCGCCCACTTGTGCGGTATAACCGTCATCAGACGCTTTCACCCAGCTACACTCACTGGCGACGGCACTCATAGAGTCGCAAAAATGTGAGAGTCGTCTGCATTTAAACGGCGCAGTTTAACGTTAGCCGTGTTGTTCGGTGCATAAATATTCGCAACAAAGAGGACAGATGAGCAGGACAGTAACCAGGCAATACTATGTCTGGAATATGCAAAAAAAGGTGATCGGTTCTCGGAAAACGTCCAGGGCATTCACATGTGAACTTTTTCATTTCGAATAAGTGTCCTGTTACATGAGTGGATATTCGTATTTTCTCATCGGACGTTCTATATAAGCTTGTTTATGAGCAGTGGGAATGTGTATTACCTGCATAAATCCAAACGGATGTACATCGGCACATTAGCGCTTCCCGTTGGCAACAGTTCGAACCCCAGAGATTCAGCACACTGGACTCGCATTCGGGAGGACGACGGTTCAATCCCGTCTCCGGCCATCCAGATTTAGGTTTTCCGTGATTTCCCTAAATCGTTTCAGGCAAATGCCGGGATGGTTCCTTTGAAAGGGCACGGCCGATTTCCTTCCCAATCCTTCCCTAACCCGAGCCTGCGCTCCGTCTCTAATGACCTCGTTGTCGACGGGACGTTAAACACTAACCACCACCACCACCCAGAGATTCGGGACGAGTTACAAATGTTATGACTAACATTGAGAGTTGTATTGCTGTAATGGAACCACTCTGGACGCTATAAATCTCACATCTCGATCGGCAAAACCAGAAACAGTCACAGATAAGGATCGATGATTCTTCTGATATGTAATGAACTCATTTTGATTCATTTATTATTTTATTTATTTGTTGCTGTTTAACTGGCCGCTGTGAGCGAACGGTTCTAGGCGCTTCAGTCCGGAACCGCGCTGCTGCTACGGTCGCAGGTTCGAATCCTGCCTCGGGCATGGATGTGTGTGATGTCTTTAGGTTAGTTAGGTTTAAGTAGTGCTAAGTCTATGGGATTTATGACTTCGCCGGCCGAAGTGGCCGTGCGGTTCTAGGCGCTGCAGTCTGAAACCGCGAGACCGCTACGGTCACAGGTTCGAATCCTGCCTCGGGCATGGATGTGTGTGATGTCCTTAGGTTAGTTAGGTTTAACTAGTTCTAAGTTCTAGGGGACTAATAACCTCAGAAGTTGAGTCCCATAGTGCTCAGAGCCATTTGAACCATTTGATTGATGACTTCAAATGTTAAGTCCCATAGTGCTTAGAGGTATTTGAACCAATATTTTTGTTGCTCTTTCACCAAGACCTTCCGTCTAGAAACAGCACCTATTGCAGATCGTTTGACGCACACGTGGCACTATGTTAGCATCCTGTAACGTTATTACAATCAAAACGTTACATGTCGCAAAATAAGATGTTTAACGTAACGCAAATACGTGATAAGTCATGCCGACAAATATCTCTGAACTCATAGCCAGAGACGTTCATTTCGCTGAGAACCGAAAAGAGTTGAATTATAAACAGACTCCGCAGTCGACATCACTACCGTACGCTTGCGGCCTGGCGCTAGGCTCTGACACGACTCGTTCGAATCCTGGTGGTAGAATAAATTTGCACCACCGGTGTCTGACCGAAATTGGAGGAGCGACGTTGGTGCAAAGTTTCTGATCACTAGAAATCTGGAAATTTGTGATACGTTCCTATGGGACCAAACTGCTGAGGTCACCGGTCCCTAGACTTACACACTACTTAATCTAACTTAAAATAACTTACGCTAAGGACAACACAGACACCCATGCCCGAAGGCGGACTCCAATCTGTGACGGGGGGAGCCGCACGAACCGTGACAAGACGCCTAAGACCTCACGGCTGTCACGCGCGGTTTCTGATCACTAGACATTGCATCAATGGCCTCCTTTTATTCCAGACCTCTCTGCGAGTATCTCAATGAGTGAGGGTGCGCGATACTGTTGACGCCGATTTTCCTGTCGGATGAGGACATTTAGCCCTTCGGTGCCCTTGGTGAAAGCTGAATACGAGCAGCCGGTTTCACCCTTTTGTTTTCCTCCTCATACAACAAAGACACTACACACACACACACACACACACAGACACTACACACACACACACACACACACACACACACACACACACACATGCACACACACACAACCCATACCACTCACCTACACTTAACAGATATACCCGATATTCCATTTGGAAAGGTATAACTAACTCTCTACAATTATACAGCTGAACTATCTCTCGGGGTCTCCCACAATCTATTCCCTTTCTGCTTGGATTATGGAAGTGCAGTTTTTGCAATTGGCAGTCCCGTGATTGTGTGTTCGGAGATGGCGAAAGTCAGTAATCGTTGCTTCTTCATGTTTTCGCTGCACAGAGACTGCTCCATTAAATTTCAGGTGTGTAGCCTCATAAATTTCTCTCCTTCTAATATTCCGGGTGTAGGTCGTTTAGCTATCTTCAGAGTGGACCGAAAGATTGACATTCCAGCATTTGCCCCGTCCTTTTAAACTCGCGCCGCCGATCAACACACCTGGCGCCTTTGTATCTGTGGCCACATGCTCAGTGGCGCGGTCCGCGAGTTCAATAGGACGGAGCGAGTGTGAGAGCGTCAGTACTTTGGATCACTCTGAACGTGGCCGAACGATGTACAGCCGAAATGTTACAATAAGAAGCGAAATTTATGAGGCTGCACACGTGAAATTTAATGGAGCAGTCAGTCATCGTTGCTTGCCAGAATACATTATTTTTTTATAGAAATTTCATAGCACCTCGACGTTCAAATCCAATAGTTTTTGTGTGAATGTATCCTATTGATGAAAAGCTTCCGGGTTTTCAGGCCGGTTCGAGCGTTAAAATACCAGGACGTTTCGAAGAGTGTTATACCGTGACTATGACACTCTTCGAAACGTCCTGGTATTTTAACGCTGGAACCCGCCTGAAAACCCGGAAGCTTTTCATCTCTAATAGTCCTGTCCGCATACTTGTTCACTCGTTCAACAGAAACATATACGAGGCGTAGCAACAAAAATTCAGTTGTCACATCGAAAAGATAAAGATGTGTCGTGAATCTTGCTGATGATATTATTTCCCATGTATCAACTCTTTGGTGCGACTCATTTTTCCGAACTATAGATTAATGGTTCAAATGGCTCTGAGCACTATGGGAGTTAACTTCTGAGGTCATCAGTCCCCTAGAACTTAGAGCTACTTAAACCTAACTAACCTAAGGACATCACACAGATTCAAGCCCGAGGCAGGATTCGAACCTGCGACCGTAGCGGTCGCGCGGGTCCAGACTGTAGCGCCTAGAACCGCTCGGCCACTCAGCCGGCAACGATGGATTACTTGGTGGAGATGTCGGTTTGGTAAGTCTGCGTTTTGGCTGTTCATGAATCACCTAGTCGTGATTGTGGAAATCTCTGCCTCGCAATGATTTCTTTATCCGAAAAAAGAAGAGCCACTTTGGGGCATGCTAGGAGAATAGATAGTATGATGCAAGATTTGACAGACCACAGCGGTGGCTTTTGTGACTGTCATGTGCAGAATGAACTGGGGCTTTACCTGTGACATTAAAAACATCTCCTTGGACAGTTTCCCGTGACGCACCGTCTAGACATACTTCTGAGAAACATCGTCACGGGATTGCAGTAGTACGTTCCTGCAAAGTTTTGCCCCGCATCGTGGCAGCCCCTCCCTCGCCTGCCCCCCCCCCCCCCTCCCCCGCAAAAATACTTTTCCGCTACTTGCTTTCCTTCTTTCTCTCTGGGTCATAGTTAGAGCCCAGCACTTATTCATGTACGAGGGTCACTCCAAAAGAAATGCACACTATTTTTGTAAAAATACAGTTTTCATTCTGCGTGTGTGAATGTTTTACAGTGTGTAGATACATCCTTCCCACTTGTTTTCAAACTTAGTTCAACTTGTTCATGTGACTGGCCCCGTCACAGCATGTCTTCAAGATGGCTGCTACACTTGACCTTCGTCAGAAGCAACGTGCTGTCATAGAATTCCTGTGCTGTGTAAACTAGACAGTGGGAAACATCCACAAGAGGTTGAAAAAGGTGTATGGAGATGCTGCTGTCGATCGCAGTACAGTTAGTCGGTGGGCAAGCAGGTTACATGATGAAAGCGGGCACGGCAATATTGAAGATTATCCTCACAGCGGCATGCCTCGTACTGCACACACTCCAGACAATGTGCAGAGAGTTAACGAATTGGTGACTGCTGACAGACGCATCACAGTGAACGAATTGTCACGCTACGTTGGGATAGGGGAAGGAAGTGTTTGCAGAGTACTGAAAATGTTGGCGTTAAAAAAGGTTTGTGCCAGGTGGGATCCCCGGATGTTGACAGTGGCTCACAAAGAAACAAGAAAAACAGTATGCACCGAACTTTTGGAACAGTACGAGAATTTCTTGGAAGAATTGTGACATATGATGAAACATGGCTCCATCATTTTTCGCCAGAGACGAAGAGGCATTCAGTGGAGTGGCGTCATGCAAATTCATCCAAGAAAAAAAATTTCAAGACCACACCTTCTGCTGGAAAAGCTATGGCTACAGTGTTTTTCGATTCCGAAAGACTCTTGCTTGTGAACATCATGCCAAGTGGAACCACCATAAATTCTGATGCAAATGTCACGACACTAGATTAGATTAGATCAGATCAGTACTCGTTCCATAGATCATGAATACGACACTTCGTAATGATGTGGAACGTGTCAGGAAGAAGACTGAAGAAACTTCAAGCTCGACTGAGTCGTGTTCGACCACATCGGCAAAAGCAGGATGTTTTGCTGTTGCACGACAATGCACGGCCACATGTCAGTCAAAAAACCATGGAAACGATCACAAAACTTCGGATGGACAACACTGAAACACCTGCCTTACAGTCCTGGCCTGGCTCCATGTGACTATCATCTCTTTGGGAAACTGAAAGACTCTCTTCGTGGAACAAGGTTTGAAAAGATGACTCGCTTGTGCACGGCTGCCAAACAGTGGCTCCAGCAGGTTCGTCCAGAATTTTACCGTGCGGGTATACAGGCGCTGGTTCCAAGAGGGCGTAAGGCAGTTGAGAGGGTTGTAAATTAGGTGGAGAAATGAAAAATATTATTCCTAAAGGATGTGTCAACACACTGTAGAATAAAAGATGGATTTTAAAAAATATATTGTGCATTTCTTTTGGAGTGACCCTCGTACATCATATATCTATAGACGATATCTCTATATATCTGACTCAGCTGCAACACTCTCGCTGCTGCCACCGTTTGGCCGGCTATTTGAATGGGTATGAGTATTTGTAGATCCCAGCCGGGGGGGGTGGGGGGGGTGGGGGAGGGGAAGGGCGTAGTAGTGTTCAAAATGTAGTGCAAGATGTTGAAATCTCATCCACCAGTGATTCTGGTTTTGACTACTATCACCTCGATTGTTATACGAGAAACAGCGTCCTCACTTCTCTTGTGATTGCCACTTCTTCACAGAAATGTGTTGTAACACATCGTTGTTTGTAATTTAAACTTTCTTGACCGCAATGGAAGGGCCTGCTGCGCGTAACTAATGCGTCATATATTGGAGCATTGCTCCCATATGCGTCCACCAGTTCAGCACGGATTGTCGCAGCGTTGTTCCCCATGAAATGGAGAACACGAATAACCACACGATACGCCACTTTATCGACAGGCTCAGCCATTTTGTTTTAGCTTCTCCAGCGGAGTGTTAACGATTTCAGTGCTCACAAGGATTGCAGACATGTACTTGGAAACAAGCAGAAGGTTGATTACGTTAGTTATTTATTTCGAGGTGATGATTACAAGGTCATGATTATCACTCGTAAGTTAACAAACTTTCTGGCAGACTGAATTGGACCAGGAGTCGAACTCGGATCCTTTCTATTTGCGGGTAATGCTCTTTTCGACAGAGCTATACAGAAATATCTCTCCTTCCGCGGTGGTTAACTTACTGGACTCACATGCTGCAGGAAGGCGGTTGAAATCATAGTCGAGATAATCCAAATCGCTTAAGGCAAATACCATCATGGTTCCTTTGAAAAAAATACGGCCAATTTGTCCCCTCATCCTTCCCCAGTTCCAGTTTTTACAACGACTGTAATGACCTCGACTTCGGCGGTACTTTAGATACTAATCCTCCATTTTTTTCAATTTTGTCAGTACTTCCATCTTACTTTAGAAGTTCACGGAATCTATCTGTACACATTTGTGGGTTAGCAAAGAAAACAGCCAAGAATGGCTTACGTGGAGAACATGGCAAGTGTCATAACCCGATTTCCCAGACACTTCGGTCAGTGGAAGAGGAATCAAAATAAGCGAACTCGTTTCCGGGCTTATCACTAGATACTCCACGATTTCTGAGAAAACGTCGGACAAATCTTTAGTGGTACTTTATGTTCCTTTTAGACAATAACTAGTTCATCTGTAGCGGTAGCATATCGGCTAGCGTCGCGGCCTAAACACTTTTGCGCCTCGTTTTCGAATTATAATTTCTATTTTCTTTTTCAGTTACCTACCCATGTCTGTAGGAGATTACTACTCGAATTTTTTCCAACGTATATTGAAAGAACGTTGTCCTTATTCGTTTACTAATTGTATCTCTGGTGATTGAACTAAAAAAAAAAAGAATAAGTGAATGAGGAAATAATTTGAAATTGTTTTCTGTGAAATTCCTGCAGTGTATCTTGCATCATAATCAATTGAAAGAGCCAGTTTTCGATTAAGTAATCCATTATGGGTGACTTTCCGTGAAATTAATGCCAAGCCTTGAAATCTTTAGCAATGTTAACGACGTTAATTTCCCGCGTGGATTTAATACGAAGAAACATCAATGTGGCAAACCTCCCTTTCCATGATACTCCTGGTGTTCATCATTTCTACGATTCGAGTGTTTCAACGAGAGATATCATCCAAGGGAATGCACCAAATCTTCCTGAAGAATAAATATAAGAATAAAATATTACAATTAACATAAGAATATGATAATTTAAAAAGGTTGTAACCCCTGAAAATACCATACACACATTAAAACGATTGTAAGCCCTGAAAATTCCATACAACATATAATGTATAATAAATGTATGACAATTATTGTAGTGTAAATTTAAAATTAATGTGACGCTCTTGTATCCCCTATGATTCGCTTACTAACTTAGTACGGACATGGTTAGATAAAAGTGTAAAATAAATAAAGACAATAATCAGATTTCGAACACGGGGTGCAAAAGTGAGACAGCGCGTCCCCAGCCACTGTGCCACGATTTCGGGCAACTAAATTACATCATCGCTTTGAGCGTTGTTTCCTCAGAAACAATCAGCTATCTACTGCTACGACGAAACAAGTATTCGTTTATTTTCACTCCTCTTCTATTGTCTGAAGTTTCTGGGAAATCGAATTGTGTCACTTGTTGCGTTCTCCTCGTTAGCCACAGAATGGGCGTTATTCCCAGAACATCCATTTACTCTGCGGCGAGATGTACGCTATTGTCTAGCTTCCTGGAAGATTAAAGCTGTGTGCTAGACCGAGATTCAAACGCAAACCTTTGCATGCAGGGAGGATTTTCCCATCACAGTCTCTCACAGTTTTAACCTATTAGGAAACTTAACATTAGTGTATGATCCGCTGCAGTTAGAACATTCTGTCTGATGTATCACGTAGTACTGGACTATTGTGAGCTCCCCTCATTAGGAGAACTGTGGATAACTCGACGTTTGAAAACTACAACTCAACGATTCGAGGAAATTAAACAGGAGGAATCTACATGGTTATGCTCTAGTCCTACCTGCCCTCTGCTGAGTATGCCTGCATCTGGTATGTATTGCAGTATTGGTCTATCACCACAGAGCAGGAAAATGGACGCAGGGCTATTTTGTCAATGGAAGAGAAGAAGCGTCCATTTCTGAACAAATCGACTTTATCATAGTGCCAAATTACAGACATATACTATCTGATCAAAACCATGCGCGATTGACGACAGAATGTCAAGAAAGGCGGACTGACAAGTATAAAAGGAGGCAGGGAGTATCGTGTTGTCAGCAGAAAATCAGCACAGCAGAACAGTAGATTAGGTCGGTCAGCACCGCACAGTTACTTCGAACGTGGACTAGTGATAGCAGATCTATAGCGGGCATTTCAACGCATCTATAGCTGATCAAGTCGGCTCGGTGATGTGATTCTTGATGTGGAAATGCGAACAACCACAGTTAAACCGAGATCAGGCAGTCCTCATGCACTTACCGACGGTGATTGTAAAAACTAGCATGAAAAATCCAAAAGCAAAACCTCGTGACTTCCAAAATGCTACCAGCAGTCTAACTGGCACAATAACTGGGCGGAGGAAGTTGAAAGGAATGTCATTTTAATTGAAACAACTGTGGGTTCTTGGTGAAACGTTGTAAATTAGTTATACAAACACTGTTTTTTGCCTTGTTTCACAAATTTTATTCTGGTTACTGCATAACTTAGGTTTCGGATTATTAGCCAGTTTCAAGTACATTACTGATTCCAAGTATAATTATGCAATGATAAATATGATGAGAAGCCAAAGGTAGTCATCTCAACTTCTTGATGTACCGATCCTTGAGTTAACGTAAAATGACTTCAGTGGCCATTTATGAAAAATTACGTATGGAATTACACAATTCAGCAACTACACTAACGTGACTAAACATGCTGGTCTGATGCGTAACTTTCTTCCTAGGTATGTTCAGTAATGTTAGTGTGATTGCTGATGCATAAGTTTTTCCTGGGTATATTAAGTCATGTTAGCGTGATTGCTGAATTGTGTTATTCCATATGTAATTTGTCAAAAATGGTCACTGAAGTAATTTTACGTTAACCCAAGGATCGATACATCAAGAAGTTGAGATGACTATCTTTGCCTTGTCACGTTTATCTTCTTTGCATCATTATCTTTGAAATTAGTAATGTACTTGAAAATGGGCTTATGACTCGAAACCTAGGTTTTGCAGTAACCTTAATGAAATTTGTAAAACAAGGCAAAAAACTGTGTTTGTTCCATATGTAATTTGCCAAAAATGTTCACTGAAGTAATTTTACGTTAACCTTAGGATCGATACATCAAGAAGTTGAGATGATTATCTTTGCCTTATCATCACGTTTATCTTCTTTGCATCATTATCATTGAAATTAATAATGTACTTGAAATCTAGGTTTTGCGGTAACCATGACAAAATTTGTGAAACAAGGAAAAAAACAGTGTTTGTTCAGTTAAAAAGAATGTGGTACGATAGTCGAGCAGCTCATCATACGCCACGCGTTTCTGTAGCTGGTGAAAAGAGTTATTTGATGCCGTCTAAAGAGGCACGTCACTGGATTGCGGATGTCTGTAAACGAGTGATTTGGGGTGATGAATCACGTTTAACCTGTGACAATCCGATGAAAGAGTTTTGGTTTGGTGAATGCCATCATGTGTAGTGCCAGCAGCGAAATAAAGAGGAGTTGGTGTTACGGCATGCGGATGTTTTTTCAGAAATGTTCAAATGTGTGTGTGATGTCTTACGGGACTGAACTGCTAAGGTCATCAGTCCCCAAGCTTACACACTACTTAAATTATCCTAAGGACAAACACACACACCTATGCCCGAGGGAGGACTCGAACCTCCGCCGGGACCAGTTGCATAGTCCATGACTGCAGCGCCTTAGACCGCTCGGCTAACCCCGCGCGGCGGTGTTTTTCATGGATAGGTTGCTGTCCCCGTTATTGCGCTTAATAAATCGCTAAATGCCGAATTATATGAATATGATAACAGCACAGCGTACTGCCTAGAGCAGAGGAACAGATCGGAGACGGCGACTGTTTATATGAGGATGATTATGAATCCTTTCATAAAACAGCATCTGTGAGGCAATGGTTTGTTGACAATATCATTCCTGAAATGGGTTGGCCTTCCCAGACTCCCGACCTGAACCAAGTGGAACACGTTTGGAGGGAGTTGGAACGTCGACTTCGCTTCATCGTCCAGCGTCACTACCTTCTCTGTGTTCGGCCCTTGAGGAAGAGCGGCTGCCAGTCCTCCACAGACATACAGACACCACACTGAAAGTGTGCCCAGTAGAGTTCCAGTCGCCATAAAGGCGACGTGTGGACGCAGCCCATATTAATATCCGCTAATAGTTGTCTGGACACTTTTGATCAGATAGTGTATGAAAGAGATGTGATGCCCCCACACATCATCTTCCTGCGCCGCTGCTTCTATTGCTGACAACATAGTGTACACTTCGGAAACAGGTTCAAATGGCTCTGAGCACTATGGGACTTAACTTCTTAGGTCATCAGTCCCCTAGAACTTAGAACTACTTAAACCTAACTAACCTAAGGACATCACACACATCCATCTATACTTGAGTATTGCTCATCACTGTGGGATCCGTACCAGGTCGGGTTGACAGAGGAGATAGAGAATATGAAAAGAAGAGCGGCGCGTTTCGTCACAGGGTTATTTGGTAAGCGTGATAGCGTTACGGAGATGTTTAACAAACGTAAGTGGCAGACTCTGCAAGAGAGGTCTCTGCATCGCGGTGTAGCTTGCTCGCCAGGTTTCGAGAGGGTGCGTTTCTGGATGAGCTATCGAATATATTGCTTCTCCCTACTTATACCTCCCGAGGAGATCACGAATGAGAGATTCGAGCGCGCACGGAGGCTTTCCGGCAGCCGTTCTTCCTGCGAACCATACGCGACTGGAACAGGAAAAGGAGGTAATGACAGTGGCACTAAAGTGCCCTCCGCCACACACCGCTGCGGAGTATAAATGTAGATGTAGATGTAGACATACCCGAGGCAGGATTAGAACCTGCGACCGTAGCGGTGGCGCGGTTCCGGACTGTAGCGCCTAGAGCCGCTCGGCCATCTTGGCGGCCCGGAAACAGGTATCCAGTTCAATACAAATCTAACGAGTGTTGGAAACCATCAAAATTCCGCACTCATTATATATAACATTAAGGTCACCACTTAGAGCCTGATACCTCACAGTTTTGCGGTGTGATTCACAACTTTCTCATCAGTTCGGCAAAATCAAGTTACGATTTTCTATGCAAATAGAGACTTACACGTATAGTGGTGAAAGGGTATCTTCTAAGGAAAATGGGAATTTTTACTAAATGCAGGTACGCCAATTTGAATGAAACGTTTACAGTAGAGAGAAAAAGTTTAAACAGCGAGCAAATGTGACGTGGCGACAATAATTTTATTGTTACAATTTTACTGCTAAAAGCAGAGGAGTCAATGCACTGGATGATCCTTAACATATTTGTATGCAACTCGACTTTTATACGGGGTGTTCAAAAAGTCTCTCCGCAGTGCCGTATGATGGTTATCCACGAGTGCCGTATGCTGCAGTGAATATACCGAAATGAACCTCGGTGAAATACAAGTTATTAATTTATTGAATATTCATTTTTACTTAGATAAACGAAACAATGGAATGTTGGAGAGTCCAATTGAAGGGAAGTAACCCAGGCAGGCGAACAATCATACGGCACGCGCGGCTAATAATCATACGGCACTGCGGAGAGACTTTTTGAACACCCCATACTACAGTTCCGACAAGCAACGGTTTCCTTCCACAGACTATAATAACGCAGGATAGCCCAAACCTTTAGTTACAGATCCCTCCAGTGTGCAGTGACGGGTACTTCAGATATGAATGTCGTTTCCACACACTCTTGTTCCAATGTGAAATGTTGCTGGTTAGATCGTCTGTCGCTAAACATTCGCATGAACCCCAAATTGTGTTAATTTGTCGTCGTGGTCATTTCGCGAGAAGTACGTCGGAGAAAATAGTAAGTTAACTGTGCCTCTTTAGTGGAATCAGCCATTGGAATTCGATGAGCGTCTCCATAACGCTGTTGCTTTAGCTAAGTGAAACCGTGACAAAATATGGTCATCTCCTTTGGAACTTCTCTGTCTGCTCTACCAGTCCTACCCAGTAACGATCCTAGGATGACGAGTACTACGCAAGAATCAGTCGCACGTGTTCTCTAAGCCACTTTTTTATTGTCAGTGTTCTCAACGATTTATTTGCTATAATACACCCTTGGCCAGAAGTATTGATCAGTCTAGGTAACTTTGAATGATGTACAAAATAGGAAAATTAAATAAATAGGAACAATTTCTTCGAGGTTATAATGTTTATCAGTAACACAAAATCAATATTTCGTAGGCCCATGTTTTTCCCTTATTACACTAGAAATTCGTTTTGGTTGGGACCACTCTAGCTCTTGACAATCTTCAGCACTTACGGTGTTCCACTCAAGGCACTGGTTGTCTTTTAATTCTTCTTTTAACTTAATTGTGTTTCGCCTCACTTTGCTCTTCAATAAACCCCGTAAATGCTCCATGAGGATCAGATCTGGTGATTGGGCAGGCCAGTCCAGAAGCTCCATACTATTTTCCCGAAGCCAAGTCATTGTACGAACAGATTTATGGCTGGTTGCGTTATGCTACTCGAATTTATAACCGTCCATGTTTGTATCGCCAAAAATGTTAGTAAAAGAGGACAGCAAAGCAGAATATAGGACGTCTACGTACTTTATGTAATCCATACGGCCTTCACATACGACCATTTGTCCTACTCCTGCAACACTCATGATGCCCCAGATCACGACGCTCCCTCCGCCGTGTTTTACGGTAGATACCACACACTCTAGGTTATGTTCCTCGGCCATCCAACGGCGGACGTAGGTCACACCCAGTGCACCAAAAATCTGAAATATGAATAATATTGTAGAGAATTGTATGATGAGTTTTTAAATTAGTATATTTTGTTTTCTATTGAAATTGATACGTGTTGTTAGAGCATCAAGTTGACAAACCTACCTGAATGTTTGCTTCATAAGATCACGCGATATTTGACCAACCTGATTCGGTGAACGTTTGGTGTTCTAGAGCCCACTCAACCATGCCTTTCTATTTTTGTCAAAGACCCATGGCTAATTCCTGAATTTACATCCTTCTAGTCAGCTTCTTGAAGTTGTCTACGAGTGGAGCGAGCAGATATTGTTTTGTTAAAACTCAGCAGCGAGGCCTAAAGAGATTTTCTTACTATTTTTAACGACTCTCTTACTATCATTCGGTACTCACGGACTGATGTGATCCGCTTGCGACCAGTTCTGGACCTATTAACATATGACCTCGTTATGGCAGGTCGCTCAATAGCATGTTGTACAGATCGGCGCGAACATATCACAGTTTTAGAATGCGATTTCGCTTTCTCATGCAAAAGCTTTATGTGCGCTCGTTTTTCTAAACTAAGTTCGTTTCTTTTAGACATAATACAGCAGTATCATGGATGTCACAGAATCAAACAGGAAAAGAGCAATAGATTAATTGTATGTGTCCACAGCGAGCGAATGTAGCAAACTGACATCCGGCAATTTTAGAATAATACAATGCATGCACGTTTGCATGCTTCCATTTAACGTACTGATTATTACACCGGTTATTAATGTACCAGCATTTCACATTTGCAATGGCTTATCTCGCAATGTGTTCCCTAAATTTCATTACTCTATATTAATTATATTTTAGTGTTACGATTTTTTTTCATCAGTGTGTTTAAATGATGATGACTTTCACGGGTTTGCAGCCGGGTTCCATCGTCCTGACGACAACACGATATTTCGGCGGACCATCTGGCCGCCATCTTCAGGTGAGATTGAGTGCACAAACACGCCGGAACTGTAGAGACCTCAGATTCGGCGGCTCCTTTATACCGCGGGTAGTGGCCGTTGCGCGTGCGCGAGCAACGGAAGAGCTGCCCTCTGTAAGGCGAAGAATTGCAGCGGTGCCAGCGGTGAAAACTGTCAAAAGCGAGGAATCGCAAAATTAAAATGCAGCCGGTCGGAAACCAGACGGTTGTTGTTTTATCTGTGATAAAATAGGATTCCACGTCTTGCTTAAAGGAAAACCTTTATCTCTATTAATAATATCATCAGACAGACGTATTCCAATTGATTCTTTCAATACACAATCCCAGTAACGGGAAGCCGAGGCAAAAATTTGTCTCTCTTTGAACGACATATTGTGCCCTTCATTAAGACAGTGTTCAGCAACGGCTGATTTTTCCGGCTGGACCAGACGTGTATGCTGTTAATGTTTCACACATCGATCTTGAACTGTAAGAATAGTCTGTCCGATGTAGGCCTTGCCGCAGTGACAGGGAATCTTGTATACCCTGAGTCCCAAATCATCTTTATCCGATCCAAGAAGGCATCTAGTTTTGGCAAAAGGCGTAAGGACGCTTTGAATATCATATTTCCTGAGGATTAAATGATGTTTTGGACAACGCTGGATCTTCTCTGAGGCTGTTCCCGGATGATGCTCTTGTTTAGGATTGATAAAACTCCATAACCCCAGAATGAAATGCGGAAAGACCCGCAAAACATCAGCGATTAGTAGAGTACTGACTCCCGACCCTAAATGAAATAAATTTAACTTATTGTGCACAAATAGCCGGGATTAGCAGCTACAGTTCAATTGCCGGCCGAAGTGGCCGTGCGGTTAAAGGCGCTGCAGTCTGGAACCGCAAGACCGCTACGGTCGCAGGTTCGAATCCTGCCTCGGGCATGGATGTTTGTGATGTCCTTAGGTTAGTTAGGTTTAACTAGTTCTAAGTTCTAGGGGACTAATGACCTCAGCAGTTGAGTCCCATAGTGCTCAGAGCCATTTGAACCATTTACAGTTCAATTATGCACCATTGCCCAAAAGTATTGAGCACCCTAGAAATTTTGCACGTGTGCGATACACTCGTACATAAAATAAATAAACCTTTTGGTTTAAGAAGTACTTTGTCAGCAACGAAAAAGATCAAAAACCATGGTCCATTTTAAAACCACCAATAAAACATCTGGTATAATAAAATTTGTCATTTTGCGAATGTAGCAAACAACCCAGACTGATTGGTTGTAGGCCATCATCTGGCCTTCTCCTATCCAACACAAAGTCGTCACTGGCACCGAAGCAGAACCAGCTTCCACCAGAAAAAAAACCTCCACGCTGCCCTAAAATGACATCTCGCAAAGTCGCAAATGGCAATGGTCTGTGATCAGTAAAATGCACGTTACAGGAGATCCGGCTCGGAGCTGTCCTTGAAGTAACCGATGTCAAAGACTTCGTTGTGTCACTGTGGTGGCAACTGCTGCTCAGACTGCTGCTGCAGATTCAGTACGATGTTCCAGAACCATACGCCGAACACGATGGTCTGCCCTCTCGGTATTGCACATGGCCAGGCTGCTTGAGACTGCACAGTCTCGTGTCCACGGCTGTCAACAATCGTGCACAGTGGCTACATTCCTGCCAAGTCTTTATGCAGTATGTAATATACTGATTATTCCTTGCTATTGTAGTGTTATCTTGAAGCTGTGAGAAAGGAGGACAGGCGTTCCAAGGCGCTGAAGCAGAGACGATGCTGAGGGCAGACGAAACTAGGAGAGATATTGTTACGTGAAGTAAACCGAGAGCATTGCGAAAATGCAGACACCCCCAGAAGCGGTCCTAGGGCGTTAGTTACTCTTCAAGGAATTAATATGTAACTACACATGTCGTCTAAACGCTGTAGTAGGTTGCAACCGTAGAGCTTTGTAACCAACAGGCATGTTGTAGCGTATAAAGCCAGCTTGATACCAGCCCTGAGAACAACAACGTCAGTAGGCTCACAAGGGTTAGAAAGATCGAAAACCCAAAAAACTGTTTACCTAGTGTTGTGTACATAGTCCTGCGTAGTCAACGCTTACACAACTTTCCCACTAGAGCGCGCCCCGCTAAGCACAACAGCGCAGGCGCAGCGCTCGTCCATCTCCACACTACGAGATGGCGCTGCCTTAGAGATGGACCAAATTCTGCGTCCGCCGATCTGCGTATTAATATGTAACGCAGCCAATGAGATTGCTACTAACGTAGAACCTTTTCTCATAGCAGATCACACTTGCGCAGTGATACCTGAATGCACAAGGTATTATAATGAGTGTACAGACCTCTGATTAGTCACTCTGCATTTGTCTGCACCAGTCTGTACCAGTCCTCATTAGTCTGTACCAGTCTATAGTCAAGTTTCAGTCTGCACCTCATAAGGTTACCATATTCCTGTACATAGCCATGAAGAGAAATGTATAGACACTTTCGTCAAGTATCAGAGATATGTGAGAATATGATTAACGTACCAAGACCAAAGGAACTTCAGATTGTCAATTGTAAATAGCATCCAGAATCAAGTTACGTAAGGTTCATGCTTGTTACTATTTTAATAAATGTGTGTGAAAATTAATCAAGTTCTGTTTAAAGTTGGTCACCGTCAATCTGCTTCTCTAAGCGTGCAAGTGGCATTTCTATCGACTGACCTAACGGCAGAAGATAAACACCCCACGATAAGACCACGAGACATATTGCTGACACTCGTCTACTTCGTTAGAGCTACAAGTCAAATGATCTGATGGCGTGTGTACCAAAGGTCTTACAGTGCGCACACTACACCTAGCAGTCTCTGCTCCGGGGAGCCCAAGGGGCGGGGCTAAATGACGTATAACAATAATGTTACAAGCCTTATTTGGCAGAGGAGGTACGTTTACCTTTCAGCTGAACAATGTTGATACCAAATACGGACTTAGTTCAGCTCCATTAACATCCCCGCCATAGGAGCAGCAGAGGGGACCTATGTAAACTGTGATTGGCAGGCACCTGCAAGAGACCTGCGGGATTGGCTGAGTGGCTTTATGTGGGAAAAACAGTGCCCCCACGCGACTCTTTAAAACCCCTAGATTGAGTATTTTGGCAGAGTTCTCAGTCAGACGATCTGGGCGCTGAATCCACGTCCGTCGACTCCAGCGTCGGTCCAGCTCTGCGTAAGTCTGCTCTTTTTTCTCTCTTGGAGTTCTTCAGTGAACAATGTCACAATCAGTATGTTTTGTTTTGCAGCTAAGTTGTTGCCTTAAGATGCTGCTAGTGTTTGCTACTGTGGTTAGCATCCACTGCTGGGACTTCTGCACTGGCTTCTGTTGTAACAGTGTTATTCATGCTTTATATAACCCTAGAATTAGCCTCCAGTGTATTAGTTAGTCCTGTCTGGAATAAACAACTATTTCAAAACCCTGTTTGTCCAAAAGTCTCCACAGCAAGTTCCCTACCGAGTCTCACCATCTGCATTTTTAGTAAATTTCTGTGCCAGTTTTGGCCCAGATAGAAGAAAACAATCAAATGCTTTCACTGTGAATTGTTCTTCTGCCTTCTGCTCTGTACCGCCCGGGAGCGCAGACTGACCAGCAACCCCTTTTTCCCTCTCCCACCTATGACAGGACACGACAAGTATCTCAAAAGGAACATCCAGCTTCTCGTAGCCCTATTACACGACGTCGTTCAAACTCAGAGGGGTGTTGACAGTGGCGTCTTTGTCGCCTTAATGGCACTGTTAACTAACATCAACACACTACGTCCAACCCCAAAGGTAACTAAAGCTCATGCCGTTACAGCGTGTACTAAAAGTAACCTGATTTGCATCTTCATTGTGGAGCTACTAGCGCCGCTTTTATGCGACTGCTGCTAACTTTGAATAGACATATCTTTGCCAATGTAGAATACGATCGTTTCCGTCATCGTGTATCGTTAACACTAACGGCTCCGCAACATTCCGTTCAGGCGACAGCAGGAAGTACTGTCTCCTTTGGCGATCACTCTCCATTAAGAATGACCTGTTGAGTTCTATGTGCTAACAACCCGTTAATACCGTTACAAAAGTCGTCCGACATTCCTTAACATTGCATTTTGTTCAATGAGTGACAATAAGAAACTGTGTAGAAGGTTTTCCTGAAGCAAGTCACTCGGCGTGCAGAAATTTCAAGTAGAAATAAACAAAAAATGCAGTTGGAAACAAGTATGCCATCTTGCTACACTGAAAGTAACCGATGACAATAACTACAAAAAAAGCACACTACTTTCAGTGGACCACAGGACTCAAATCTCATTACGCTCGAAATCTGTTCGTTACAATTTTTTTTCGACAGCGTTCCTGAGAGAGGCACTGTTTAGTACAGCAGGTATGTCTCGATGACAGAGTGCCTTTCCGTTCTATTTGTGCCCGTATTTTTCATTTCATGCTGTTTCTCACGTTGAATAAACTGTAAAGCTAAGGATTACTGTTGCGTAACAGGTGATAATGGTCAACGAATAAAAAAAAGTGTATCTATGTTGGATCATATTCTGAGACTCCATTACGACGGATATCTGTTTGCTACAGTATTTAAAGTCGTGTTCCTGTCAAATGTCGATGGTAGGCAATCAAAATCTCGTAAGTCCATTTCTAATATTTTACAGCAGAAGCAAGCGACGATTTCTTAAAAAAATTATATAAAGCGATACATATAAAGTTCTTACATGTCTAACTATCTAATAGGAGCCTAGTTATTAACAGATTAGAGATGTTCCCGAATTGACAAATCTCTCTCTGATATTGGAATTACGAGGATTCCACAGACAGAAGAAGTTACGAGGTTTTCATTGGTGACCATCGATATGCTTTGGGGCAGCCTGATTTCCAGCGCGTAGAAACTGTCAACGTGTATCCCTCTGTGCGTAGGAAAGCTAATATTTATTTTTTGCTTTTGCTACTGTTCTATACTCACAGCACACACAGCCTCAGTTTCAATTTAGTCAGTCACCTTCCCCGCCCAAACCCCCCACCCTTCCAACACCTATTCTTTAAAGAACCGAACTCTAGCGTATAAAACAACTTCAAATGACTCATAAACTTTAGTGTTCGACTTATTGCGTTCAACATTTAACATAGGATTACAACGAAGTGTCAAAAGTCGAGGAATAGAGATACGTACATACACAGATGGCTTTAGTGTCGCGTAAACAAGGAATAAAAGGGCAGTGCATTCGCGGAGCTTTCATTTGCACTCTGGCGTTTCATGTGAAAAGGTTAAAAGGTTTCCGACGTGGTTATGGCCGCAAGTCGAGAATTAACAGACTTTGAAACCGAAATGGTAGTTGGAGCTAAACGCATAGCACTTTTCATTTCGGAAATCGTTAGGGAATTCAATATTCCGAGATTCACAGTGTCAAGAGTGTGTGGAGAATACCAAATTTCTGGCATTACCTCTCACCGCGGGCAACACAGTGGCCGACGGGCTTTACTAAATGCCTAGAGCTACGGCTTTGCGTAGTGTTGTGAGTCCCGACAGATAAGCAACACTTGGCCAAATAGCCGCAGAAATAAATGTGGGACGTACGATTAACGTATCCGTTAGGACAGTGCAGCGATATTTGTCGTTAACGGGCTATGGCAGCAGACGGCCGACGCAGCTGCCTTTGCTAACAGCACGATATCGCCTGGCGCGCCTCTCCTGGACTCGTGGAACCTTGAAGAGGGAAAACCATCGACTGGACGGATGAATCCAGATTTCGTTTGGTAAGAGTTGATGGTACAGAGCCATGATCCCACGTTGTCAACAAGGTACTGTGGAAGCTGGTGGTGGCTCCATAATGGTGTGGGCTGTGTTTACATGGAATGGTCTGGGTGCTGTTGTCCAACTGAACTGATCATTTAGTGGGAATGTTTATGTTCGACTACTTGGGCACAATTTTCTGATATTTATGGACTTAATGCCTCCAAACAAGAATGCGCCATGTCACCAGACCACGACCGCTCGCAACTGTTTTGAAGAAAACTCCGGACAATTCGAGCGAATGATTTGTATGGGACACGACCGAGAGGTCAGTTCGTGCACAAAATCCTGTACGGTCAGCACTTCCATAGTTATGGACGGCTATAGAGGCAGCATGATTTAATATCTCTGCAGGAGACTTCCAACGACTTGTTGAGTCCATACCACGTCGAGTTGCTGCGCTACGTCGGGCTAAAAGTGTTTCGACTCGATTATAGGAAGTATCCCATGACTTTCGTCACCTCGGTGTATACCTCTTAATGAACAGATTATAACGGCATTTTTAATTTTTATGTCCGATCGATAATTAGATGAAATAGTGGAAATCAATTCTTTTGCCATTATAAGTAGTTATATAGCGTACCCGCAACTGGGACTGGGTGACCACTTCAGCAGTTTGATGCTGTAGACATCCTATAACACTTCTGCCCGCTACTGCTATACTATAACCTCAATGCTGGAGGCAGTTTGTATAGCAAAATTATTTTTATTCAAGCAATTATAGTATAAAGAAACAGAGCAGTTTTACCCTCTGAGAGGAATTTTATGTTGACCGTGTTGTACCTAACGGAGGTGGCTTCTCGGAAGTGACAGTCAAAATTACGTAAATATTTAAACAGTAAAAAAACAACGTTTTACCTATCTACACTGTTCAAAGAATAAATAAAACGGTCGCCAGCCTAATTAGGCAAGACAATGAGTAACATTCTTATCCAAGAAAATACGTATGAGTAACTTTAACGGACAAACACAACCTATACTTTGCCACACGCGAGTGCAATGAACTCTGGCACCTGAATACAGTATGTTCACGTTAAGGTTGGAGCTACCAGATCAGAACAAACTATTTGCATAAATATAACAGATAACAAAACACACTATTATCTTCAGGACTTAGAAGGGGAGGCCGCCAATTGTGAAATTCAGATTCGATTCATACTGCGCATAATAAAAGCTCATGGCCAGAGGTGTAATGTGGCAAAGCACCAAGATGCACTTCTCAGCCGTTGTCGAGAAAATCGACAGTTAAAAGAAACCGTTGCGGTGAAATACTCTCTACGACTAATGATTTTCTACAGCGTCGTGGCGCAGCGGTAAGCGCTCGGGTTCGTAATCCAAAGGTTGCCGGCACGGTAGCTCAGCGTGTTCGGTCAGAGGGTTAAGTGCCCTCAGTAATAAAAAAACTGAGTTAATCGATCAACAACGAACCTAAACGGATGTCTTACGACGTCCGCCCCGAGCAGATGCAACGAACAAAATGAGTTTTAAACCGATGAACATCGTTTTACTTGCGCATCATCGTCCGGAGTTTGGCGACTAACACAGAAGATATTGGCTTGTTACCTCCGGGTCACACCTGATATGATTGACCCGCAGACCCTACTCTGTCCCGATGAAACTTACTTTCCGGCTGCAAAATATCATGCGCTTACATGGTTCAAAGGACTTACCGTCGCCTACATCTTTAGCGACGGAGAGAAAGAGCAGCTTGACTACTGGTGGTTCCTACAAAATGCTCACAACGCCCTCGAACGCACACCGAAATACCATACGCTCTTCGCAAATTATTTACGCAGCGTTTTCGTTAACCCCCCACTCAGCTGGGGAGTGCCAGGCTGTGGTTAATGTGCTGTGCCGCATCACACTAACGGCTCTGCCTTGCCAGCCATGACCAAAGGAAGAGACAAGCTGCTGCAAGGATACTGTTTTCCTTGAGGCACTAGCGAAGCAGAATGCCTCCGTTGCAGATGCCCTTCAAAGGCGCTATTGGAGATTTCAGATAACGATGCCAAGGCTCCAAGTGGAACCAGTTACATTATTGAAGAACCTTTTAGTTAGAATTACAACAGTGGTTTATATTTTATTTTTTTGATTACTCTTTTATGCCACCTTTGTTGTTGTAACACTTACTTGTAACACTTAGTTACTAGAATTCTCATTTGTACACGCTCCCTAAATGTAATCATATAAAAAAAAAGTGGCAACGGATAGCCCTAACCTTGATTCCCATACTTCCCCTGGTCTATAGGCAGCTCACTGGGGTGGGTTTACTCAGGAGCTAACGCCTGAAGTGGATCAAATTTTTTTTGTTATAGGATGACAAGTGGCGGTGGCACTTAGGTTGTTTTATTTTTTTTATTTATTTATTTTTTTAGTTCCATTTTCCTAAGGGGCTTCTTAAGGGAAGAAAGTGGTTCAACAAGGGGGTAAAAAAAAGCAAAAAGGGGTAGAAATCAAAAACTTAAAAAAAAACAAAAAATAAAAAAAAAATAAAAAAAATAAAAAAATAAAAAAGGGGTAGCGTCTAAAAAAAACAAAAAAAATAAAAAAAACGAAATAAAAAGAAAAAAAAGTTCGAATCTCGGTGGAACCTTCGTTTAGTCTAAATTTTCTGTAAAAAAAAAGAAAATAAAAAATAAAAAAAAATAAAAAAAAGAAAAAAAGAAAAAAAGAAAAAAAAAGGTCGCCGGATCGAATCTCGCGCCATGCAATTTTTTTTTATTATTAGTTTTCTGTAATTCAAATATATATATATTAATGAATTGCTTATGCATGTTGGTGAAGGCGGATCGCTCTCCAATTGTTCTGCCTCCATTTTTCCGTTTTTTTAAACAGGGTGTCCCAAAGCTCTCCCGTCCGCACTGATTTTCGACGATGTTATAAGTTGCGCTAGGGACAGCATCTACCTTCTTTCGAAGTTAGCAGGCAACTACGCTGCTATGCGGCGGCTCGTTTCGGTCCATTCAACATCTGTCCTCCATGTGTAACGAGCGAGTAACGGAGTTTATATTTCATACCTGCCACAGCAAATTTGTGTTCGTGGGGTCTCTATCCTAATTCGAACGTTTGACTTACGCTATACGTATTCGTTACGGAATATCGTTTCTACGTCTTCCGTTAACTATACGTGGTTAACATTATGAAGACAATTAATAACATTTGTGAAATATATATATATATATATATATATTTGAATTACAAAAAACAAATACTAAAAAAAGGTTGCATGGCGCGAGATTCGATCCGGCGACCTTCGGATTACGAATCCAAGCGCTTACCGCTGCGCCACGACGCTGTAGAAAATTGTTAATCGCAGAGAGCATTTCACCGCAACGGTTTCTTTTAACTCGATTTTCTCGACAACGGGTGAGAAGTGCATCTTGGTGCTTTGCCACATTACACCTCTGGCCATGGGCTTTTATTATGCGCAGTATGAATCGAATATGAGTTTCACAATTGGCGGCCTCCCCTTGTTAGTCAAACTGAATGGTCTCAATAACGTTACTCTTCATATTTACTGTAGAATAGTAAATTGGACATAGGTTTAGTATTACTTTGCAAACATATTCCTACCTGACAAAAAATTGGAAATGTAGTTCATCGCAAAATTATGAACTGGTCATAGGTTAAGTCTTTCTCAGTTAAATGCTTTTCTATTTAGGACGAAAGTTAAATGTATTTCACTAACAAGCAATTTCTCACTGGATTTTAAATAAAAGAAGTTACTGTTTTGATAGATAGTGGTCTTTCTGTTCATTGTTATTTATCTTGAGCGTAAAGGATACACTGTGGATCCTATTACACTATTAATATGCACTTTCAATACACAAGAGGAACCCAATATTGTACAGAATTTGGCTTGAATAGCAAGAGTAATTAAAACTTTATATAATTAAGTAACTTTGTGCATTTGAACTACTTTCAATGGAGGGGGGCCCTTAATCTTGACCACTGTAGCAGGGCAAACTAAACACACTTTCAATACATTAGAGAAACGAGTACTTAGCAAGCATGAACATATAACTTTCAACAGTTGCAGTTCTGAACTTTTACTGCAGTGAAACACAAATTTGAGATATTTGTAAGATCCTTTCAACAAACAATATTAATTGTAGCACACTCTAATGCCATATTAATTTTAATATGCCTTCAATAAAGGACACTCGGTAAACACTTTAGCGTGGGAGGGACACTAAGTAGATATGTGACTGAGGCTAAATAACGGTAGGTACAAGAGTTCAGTCAAATTTTACCTTATATTTGGATAAACTAAAACATCCTATGAGCTGATCCTTCACTGTACATTTCTATAGTGTTCCATTACGGTGATTGCGCAATGTGGTGGCGATTGAATGTTGGTAGGTGGATTTGCAGATAGAATTGCTGGACTGTGTCATTTCTTGGTGGCGATGAAAGATACCAATTCCAGAATAGTTGTAGCTCTTTATCCATCCATCCGAGGCATTGGAAAGCGTCAGGAAAAGCCTCTCTCGGAACCAACACAACACACAACTTTCACATGAGCAGTTGACAGTTTGGTAGCTCGTCTCCGACTGACTCTTTGTTCCACCTTTTCTACCTAGGCCAACCACAATTTGCGCGCGCCACACAGTTCCGTTTCCGAGGGGAATCATAACACCTTTTACATACAAAATAATTGATAACCCTAAGTGAGGATCAGCAATTACATAATAACAACCAATTAATTAAAACAGAAAATTGTCACATATTGACATTTCAACAAAAATTATTTAAACTAAATTGTTCAACCTCAAAGATAACCAAAGAGATTATGTGGGAGAGACAAACATATCATTTGCTCATATTACAGAGATTGCACTTCATTACAGTATCAAATTAATCATACAATAATTACAGAAGGTCAACGATGGGATGTTGAACAAAACAGGAAGCTAAATGAATCAACAAAAGGTATGTAGTGTATAAGTTATGGTGTTACAATCCGTTTTGAGTAATGACAGTAAACATCTGTATCGATATCATTGTGTGTCTGCCTTCGAAAATGAAACAAGTACAGTAGTAGACATTCATAATACACTTCAGCCGCAATGCTAAATAGTCCATTGGCGTAATTAAGTAATTTTAAAGCAACCTTAGAAAAATCACACTAACTCCGCTCAAGTTGTTGATAGAGGAAAGATGTATCTGAAGATTAAGGTATTAATCTTCCAGTGCTGAGTGATGACTGTATATTTTGACGTTATAACTGCGAGAGTATACGACGGAGGATGATAAGACTGAAAATTTCTGGCTGCGGTTGAAGCAGTGCGCGCCTTTGTGTGTGGGCGCAATGTAACTCCTTTTAATGCGCTCTTCTTATACTGTGTGTGTGTGTGTGTGTGTGTGTGTGTGTGTGTGTGTGTGTGTGTGTGTGTATGCGCGCGCGCGCGTGCTAGAGAGCGAGCGAGTTAGTGTGGCGACAGATACAAAGCGGCAAAGCTTTAATCTTCCCCTCGGCGCAGAGAGTTGCAGAACGGCGGCAGCTGGCCGTACGGTTCCTTTGCAGGGCTCCAGATGCGTTCTCGCCATTGAAAATCATAAAAAGCTGCTTACAGCTTCCTTTTCACCTACGCAGTATTTAATCACACAGAGAAATGGCCATACGTCCAATCCCTGACATATTTTCGTTTTTATTATTCTGCACGAGATGTCCGTTCTCTGAATCTGACTGCAGCAGAATACTTCTCTGCAAGAACTAACAAATACAAAAATAATCGTTCATCAAAAATTCGAGCATCTCATCGTGAAGGGATGTGAGAAAAACACGGACGATGGCGACCAAAAAGTAATTTTCACGCAAATTACAGTGTCTTATCATTACATTAGAGTCACTTCTGGGTAACAACACACGACGCGAGTCCTTCTACAACTGCTTTTCCCTACTTACCGCTGTCAGTATAGGCTGTACTGCAACAATACTTTTTCCTAAATCAGCACGTTGAAAGTCTACCCCTTGTTTGTTAAGCTGATTAATTTTCATGAAAGAAGTATCTCCCTTTAATATAAGCGGACGCAGTGCTCCATGGTTCCCATTTCTACCGCTGTGTGTCTAATTCTTTCAATTAGGCCCGATAAATTGAGATATGGGTAATCAAACCCGCTAGAAAAGATAGTATTCTAATTTAAAATGAAGCAACGAATAACGCAACATCGGTGGATGGCCATGGAACAATACGTGCACATTAGGGACGGTAAGACTTTCTTTTTCTGATACTATGAATTCAGTTAGTCGCATGAAGTGCATAGTGCATACAGTGGATATGCCTGGATTGAAAATTCATAGAATATAGTCATTATCTCAGTGGTATGGATGAAGGATACTAAATAACGCTAAGAGAGAATTTCAGGTATCATTCTGATCCATTTAAATAATATTTAAGAAAACTATTACTCTCTGTGATAAAACATTTAAGAAAACTATTACTCTCTGTGATAAAACATTTAAGAAAACTATTTCTCTCTCTGACAAACATACATGAACTCTATTCACTATCTCTTTCATCTCGTCATACCGGAAACATAGAAAACACTTCGTCGCCAGTTACATCTACTAATGATTACAATGGGTGAAAATGAACGTTACTGAATGGTGGCCTCTTAACACCATTTAGTTACTGTCACACCTATTTAACGCGCAGAGTAGTGAAGGATATTACCATTCACTCTCTCAAACATTACTTGTGTTACTACTCATGCAGTACCATGCGGATAAGTTCATGCTGAAGCGTATTATGCAGCCGCAATGCAACGTGAGAAAACCAGCCCAGGCTTCATGACTCCACACTATTCATACTATGATTGGCGAATGGCAAATCCAGTGACTACCGTTATGAATGCTGGCAACAAAGAAACGAGTAAAACAGACCGTTGAATCAGGAAAAATTTATATTGCTTGTATCCAGAACGAAACTATGCAACGAATGAAACATTAATGAACCTATCCGCTATTGACTTAAGAACAAGAACCGTTGGTTCATGCCCTCAGTCACCTTGCGCCTAAGTCCACTAGTTGAAACACATTAATCTGAAAAATTTCTACAAATAAAATATCGCTGAACGTTTCCCGGTATATATTCACACCCGAACATCCTTCATAATCAATGTTACCCCAAAAAACCTACATTATGAATAACGTTTCTCACCAACAATGACGAGCGCCGCACCCCTGCGTCCGTCTCGTTCAATCGGCGGCCCCAGAGTGTCCTAACATGGCGCGTTCCAGGACCAACTGGTGGTGGGGGTATGAACTCAGTGAGAACCAACCTCACAAACTCTGCCCTGCTCATCCCCACTATCTTTGGAATCACGAACTCTCTGCCGAATCTGCTCGCGTTGTTATGTTGGTGCTAAACTACCCTACTGCTACCATCTTTGACTAACCCAGATTATTATATATTCCATGCATAATTACTTTCATCCATCCACATACACCATGGGATCAAAGGATGAGAGAGGAGGTTTGACACCACAGAAGAAAAAATATATATGGAAGCATTCTTGAATCCAGAGGTTAATTGGCTACACGAAACATTGAAAGGACGCTCGCGGCGTAAAATGAATTATTAAACATGTCGAAATTAATCAGTCAGTTAATTGAGTCGTAAACCTGTGGCGTTTCAACGTATCTTGTGGACCTTTCACATGGCTCCGTTAACTCTGCGGCTCTCCGGTGTCACTTCCTCTCGATTCTTGACGCGTTCCGACGCTCTGAAGTGGTTTACGCCGACGGTTCGATGGCTGATGGGCACGTGGGCTTTGCGTATGTTCATGGAGGACATATTGAACAACACTCCTTGCCAGATGGCAGCAGTGTTTCCACTGCAGAGCTGGCGGCCATATCTCCTGCTCTTGAGCACATCCGCTCATGCCGTGGCCCGTCATTTCTGCTGTGTACCGACTCATTGAGCAGCCTACAAGCTGTCGACCAGTGCTACCCTCGCCATCCTCTGGCAGCGTCCATCCAGGAGTCCCTGGAACGGTCCCGTCGTCCAGTGGTGTTTGTGTGGTCCTTTGGACACGTCGGAATCCCAGGTAATGAACCTGCCGACGGGCTGGCGAAACAGGCGACGCGGAAACCGCTTCTGGAAACAGGCATCTCCGAAGCTGACCTGCGTTCTGTCTTACGCCGCAGGGTTTTCAGGCTTTGGGAGACGGAATGGCGTAACAGTACGCACAACAAGCTGCGTATCATTAAGGAGGCGACGAATCTGCGGAAACCTTCCATGCGGTCCTCTCGCAGGGAATCAGTTGTCCTCTGCCGGCTCCGCATTGGTCATACGTGGCTAACGCATGGTTACCTACTTCGTCGCGAGAACCCACCTCAGTGTCGCTGGGGCTCCCAAGTGACAGTCGTCCACCTCTTGCTGGACTCCCCACTTTTAGCCGCTCTTCGACGAACTTTTAACTTTCCCAGCTCCCTGCCTTCGGTGTAGGGCGACGATGCCTCAGCAGCAGTTTTAGTTTTAAGTTTTATCCGTGAGAGTGGTTTTTATACTTCTATGTAGATTTTAGTGCATGTACTTTGTCCCTCTGTGTCCTCCACGCTAGTGCTTTTAGGGTGAAAGTTATAATGTGTTGCAGAGTTGCTGGCTTCTCGTTTTTATTCTCGTGGTCGGCCAGCCGCATTAATCTGCTTTCTTGTTTAACTTGAAACGTCCCCTTAGAACAATTATACATGACTGTGCTTAAACTGACACCCAATATTTTTAGCGCAACGCAATCTGACTTTCAAAAATCCCTACAAAAGAATGGCCCTGACTAACATTAACCTATACGTTTCACAAATCACTTACCTCACAAAAATCTTGGTTACTCGAACTACTGCAATACAGCAAGCGCCACTACAGACAGCTAAATAAAAGATTCAAACTACGGAAGGCACTAACTACTGATAGGCATAGTTAGCAAATGAAAGATTTTTATAGAGAACAAACAATGTATTTACCTTAATAGTCATCAAAAGTCATAATATATATAGCAGTTCATGACATCCAGTCTAACAAATTTCAAAATTCCGCCATTTCTCTCCCCACATCCACCACTGCTGGCGGCTCACCTCCAACTGCTCAACGCTATGCGCTGTTCACATCCATCTGCCCAACACTACAATGGCAGACAACAATGCAAACTAGCCACAGACTGCACACAGCACAGCCAGTGATTTTCATACAGAGCACTACGAGACGTTACCAATATAAAAACCTAAACAGCCTACTTACAAACTCTCTTCTATTCCTAGCGTCTCTGCTGTTTTCTTGTCCTCTTTTGTTCCTTTTAGAGGTCGTTGCCTTTCCTTCGTTCTTGTGGTTTTTCCTTTCCTTCCGTTTTGTCTTATATGTCTCGTCCGTCTTGTTCTCAAACTTTTGGAATTGTTTTATTAGGAACAAGGGACCGATGACTTTGTAGTTTGGTCCCTTCCCCCCTCCTTTAAACCAACCAACCATCAGCACGTATACCCAGTGTGTCTCAGTTCCATTAGGACTCCTTGTGTGGAATTCCAAACCGCAATGCTATTTTGTCGAGTGTTGCGGTCTTACGATCCTTGAAGTTTCAAAAACAGCTGTGTGGAAAATCACGAGGTTTTGGCGAGAAAACGGATCACAGTCATGAATCACCCACCGTATTCGCCGAATTTGGTCCCAGTCGACTTCTGATGGTTCCCCAAATTGAAGCTGGCACTGAAAGGACACACTTATGACAAAATTAAGACATCCAAGAAAATCGTACCTCAGTAATAAATGCAGCTCAGCTACAGTGAGTTTCAAAACACTTTAAAAATTATTTAAGCCGTGTTTTGATTCAGAAGAAGATTGTTTTGAATAAATACATTGATTCTGTGAACATAATAAAAAAAAAATGGTTCAAATGGCTCTGAGCACTATGGGACTCAATTGCTGAGTCCCCTAGAACATAGAACTAGTTAAACCTAACTAACCTAAGGACATCACAAACATCCATGCCCGAGGCAGGATTCGAACCTGCGATCGTAGCGGTCTTGCGGTTCCAGACTGCAGCGCCTTTAACCGCACGGCCACTTCGGCCGGCTGTGAACATAATCCACGACATGTTTTTCACAACCGTAGTCCTAACAGAGTTGGGACACAGTGTGTAGCGGCGTTGATAGGAATTTTTCTCTTGTCTTTAATATCATCTTTCAGGGATTTTGGAATACGATAAATGTACCAGTTTCTGAAAAGGAACTCTGCTCCAAAAACGATTCCGCTGACTATTACGAAGACAAATTTTCTACTGTCCGGAACAAACTAAGCATTTCACTGCCGCGACATACGTAGTGCGTATATACCAAAATCGGCCCTGAGTCTATAGGTCGCCACTCCATTCAAAACTGTACACAGGTCTTCATGCAAAGTTATGAACATCCTTTGTACCCTGAGATATACCACCAGACATTAAATGTTATTCAGTGATACAACGCCGCTCGGGATTAGCCGAGCGGTCTGGGGCGCTGCTGTCGTGGACTGTGCGGCTGGTCCCGGCGGAGGTTCGAGTCCTCCCTCGGGCATGGGTGTATGTGTTTGTCCTTAGAATAATTTAGGCTAAGTAGTGTGTAAGCTTAGGGACTGATGACCTTAGCAGTTAAGTCCCATAAGATTTCACACACATTTTGTACAGTCATACAACGATCTGACTCTTTCGTAATAATAGTAGACAGCAAGCTCTCTCAGAGCGCAACGAGAGGGGGGAAAGTTACTTGGAAGTACCACAATTTGCTACTAAACGCGTACATGAACTGCTAACCACATGCTATAGATCTTCAAGGTGTATTAGAACGTACTTATCTGGCGAGTTCCGATTTGTGCAAGGACAAATGTTTTGGTCCTCTGTTATCCACATTGTCTAATGACCTATAAAAATTCAGCCTCTACGGTGAACAGAATGATTCACTACTACGTAGTCACAGTCGCAAGAAATCTCGGAGAAATTGCATCAGCGCCAGATTACCTGGTCACCTGAAGATATTTTGCAAAACAGGAAATATTAGAAATATTAGCAGGGTGCTCAAGGGTCACGTACCGCTTAATCAAATGCAGAACAAGTATAGGAGACCCGCTACCCAATGAAAATACACAAGAATTCCAAGATGGAGGTAAATATAAGTGGCGCAACTCGAAATTAAGGGAAAAGCTGTTCGTTAATGTATTCACAAAATCGAAACGTACCTGAAGTTCAGTATGATCCACAAGTACATTAAGCATGTACTTCCGTCATGGTGGTGATGAATTAACATCGATCCGGGAATATCTAACATTCATTCTGAACGGTATGTCAGACGCCGGTCGCAGTGGCCGAGCGGTTCTAGCCGCTTAAGTCCGGAACCGTGCGACTGCTACAGTCGCAGGTTCGAATCCTGCCTCGGGCATGGATGTGTGTGATGTCCTTAGGTTAGTTAGGTTTAAATAGTTCTAAGTTCTACGGGACTGAAGACCTCAGATGTTAAGTCCCATAGTGCTCAGAGCCATTTGAACCATTTGATATGTCAGAATCACAAAGGAAATAACATGAGACATGAGTGAGAAAAACATGAATTTACAGATGCCTAGCGCAGAGATGTATTCAGATCACCACGTGTTCTGAATCAATTGAAAATACGAACAAATACGAAGTATCCTGCACTCAAAATCCAGGTGTGAAAGACAATGTGAAAGAAACACAACTTTACCCAAATTTGGTATTATTATAGTTCCCAATGATATGAAAACTATCGCAACGCTCGTGTCTTACTACAGTCTCACCATTACACCGAAGACTAGTGGTCGAAAAATGTCTGAGACACTGCCTGCTACCGGGTGCTGGGTCTGACAGAGGACAAGACAAGAGTGCCTTCTGCTTCGAAGCATGCTAGAACACAAACGAATTCTGCCGCCTAGCGTTCCTACTGGTCGGCACGAGTCAAAACTTTTTGACCTCGTGAGAAATTGTACGAGTACTTGTTTCTAGCAAAATAAGAGTCCCTCTCAAAGTCATCAGTAGCATGTGGCTGACCGTATTTGACAATTTTAACAATGCAGGTCCACAAGTCGACAGAGGGGGCGTACATGATATTACTACTGGGCATGCGCCTGCGCGGCAGACGAGTGGGTGGAGCAATATTCGAAGGTAGAAGGAGGTGTAGAGCTTAACTTTCCGTCGACAGAACGGTCATTAGAGACGGAGCACAAGCTCGCGTTACGAAAGAACGGCGAAGGACGTCGGCCGCACCCTTATCAAAGGAACAATCCCCGCATTTGCCTGGAGCGATTTAGGGAAATCACGGAAAATGTAAATCTGAATGGCTGGACGGGGATTTGAACTGTCGCACAGTGGGCCAATTCACTTCAGACCCTAGACAGAATAAGAAAAAGTAAAAGAAAAGGTGAGCGTTTGTACTTTAGTCCCGCGAAACCTTGTGTAGATCACACTGGTGCATACTGGCTCCCTAACAGTTGACGGCAAACAGTGAATAGGACAATGACACATTTATTCAAATGATGTTTGTGTGGCCTGTTTAATATTTAACAGCAGTCCTGTTCATATGTGAGGATAAAATAAGATGGGTAGCTCGCCAGAAGGTATTTTAATCGGTGTAACGACGTATATCGGCTTGACTACAAAATTTCCTCTGCGTAGCCTCACTATTGCAAATGGCTCTCCTACTACATAAATGGTATAGATAACGAGTTCAAATGTATTTGCCTGGATATATTTGCACGTTTTAGTGGACGGTGATTTTTTTTCTACTGTGCGACCGTCCCACTCGGTAAAAATAGGTACCTCATTATTGCAATTATTTCATAGCTTATTATCTGCACAAAAAAGTCTTCACAATTTTCTGTAGGATTCTTGGAGAGGTCTTCGGAATTGTGATCATTATTTTTTTGAGTAAACTGGCAAATAACTTTTTTACAAGATTAAAATTCCATCGAGTAATATTGTTTCTTCACGAAATGTTACAGAACTATTCAAATTTTGTACAGATAACTATAGAACTAAAACATACCAATTAAGAACTGTGGAAAAATTGTGTATTTCTGTTAAGTCGGGTGGACTTTATCGAGCTCATAATATTCTGCAATAGCGCTCGATGCCGCCGTCAGTCTACATACTTTTAATGCGCGGATATGCCATGTCGAAGCTGCTTCGTTGCCGATTGGTCGGCTGGTTGAAGATGCGCAGGGAGCTAGCAATAAGGATACCTGGCGTTACTAAGAAGATTTTACACGCAAATATTCCCATGAGGAAGCGATGCATGTTGTATTTCACCGTGCATCTGGCATCTTCAGATCCATTCATTTTCACAGTCCAGAAAATGACAATTGTAGAAGTTAAACAGATACCACCTGAGCTGAAAGGTCTGCTTTTCGAACCACCTCCCAGTGGACAATTCTACAGCGACCGTTCATCGAGTAAAACAGAAGTAATATCCAGCGTTCTCCAAGGAAGTGTTACAGGCCCTCTATTACATAGGATACAATCTGAGTAGCCGTCTTAGATTGTTTGCAGACGTTGCTGTCATTTGCCGTCTTGCAAAGTCATCATATGACCAAAACGAATTGTAAAACGATTTAGATAAGATATCTGTATGGTGAGAAAAGTGGCAATTGACCCTGAGTAAAGAAAAGTGTGAAGTTATTCACATGAGTACTAAAAGAAATCCGCTAAATTTCGATTACACAATAAGTCGCACAAACCTGAAGACTGTAAGTTCAATTAAATACTTAGGGATTACAATTATAAATAACATAAACTGGAACAAAATGGTTCAAATAGCTCTAAGCACTACCGGACTTAACATCTGAGGTCATCAGTCCCCTTGACTTAGAACCACTTAAACCTAACTAATCTAAGGACATCACACACATCCATGCCTGAGGCAGGATTCGAACATGCGACCGTACCTAAATTGGATCAGTCACATACATAGTGTTGTGGGTAGAGCAAACCAAAGACTGTGATTCATTGTAAGAACAATTAAAAGGTGCAACAGGTCTACTAAAGAGATTGCTTACACCACGCTTGTCCACCCTATTCTGGAGTAACGCTGTGCGGTGTGGGATCCGCATCAGGTGGGACTGACGGATGACATCGAAAAAGTACAAAGAAGGGCAGCTCGTTCTGTATTATCGTTAAATAGGGGAGATAGTGCCACAGACATGATACGTGAATTAGAGTGGCAATCGTTAAAAGAAAGGCGTTTTTCGTTGCGACGGGATCTTCTCATGAAATTTCAATCACCAGTTTTCTCCTCCGATTGCAAAAACATTTTGTTGGCACCTACCTATAGAGGGAGAAATGATCATCACGATAAAATAAGAGAAATCGGGGCTCGAACAGAAAAATTTAAGTGCTCATTTTTCCCGCGCGCCGTTCGAGAGTGGAACGGTAGAGAGAAAGCGTGAAGGTGGTTCATTGCAGCCTCTGTCAGGCACTTTATTGTGACTAGCAGAGTAATCAAGTAGATGTTGATGTTTTTCATTTGCCAAATTGGATCCGCCATTTTGAATGTTGTAATTCCGACGTCGTACACCTAAACAGTGACCCAAACAATCTAAAAAGGACAGGATTTGAAGGTCGTTGGTCCACTGTGCGTTGTTCTGAATGGATGTCACGTACGCGAACCATTGCGTCACCTTGTGCGGAAGCAATACTGCACAGAGCCAGCAAAACTCGACAAAGGGCGGTTTACGCAACGAAAACATGTATGAATATGTCACCACAAGTTTCGGTATGAAGTCAGTGACGTGCACCAGCCATCTCCATTGTAAACTCACATGAAGATGGCTGAATAGTTGTTAGCCGAAATATGGTGGCAAGGAGACGGTGTCATCTAGCTGCATCCCAAAAGGTCGTGGAATAAACAAAGCAATACTTTGACAACTCCGTCCAATTATCCGTACGTTCTCAGAATTCTGCAGCTTGAAAGAGAAGTTTAAGGTTGGAAGTTGTTATAGTGCTATTAGTTAACGCTTCCTCCACTACTTCACTAGGTGGGGCCTCTCGTTAGTCAAAATTAACTGTATTCTCGGCCAACTATAGCATTTTTCATTCTTTATACTAGGAAGGACACGAATTACAGCACTCACGAACCAGAGCAAAAGTAGCTCTTCGAATTTTCGGAGGTAGCTCATAATTTGTCTCGACACTGGTTCACTAGTACAGATTCGGATGACTAAAGAGTGAGAACACCGATGTTGTCGACACGATACTGACTGGATGAAAAATGACAAATTGAAGAAGGGCGAATACGTTATGGCGTACCGAAACAAGCAGATGATGAAATAGAGAGATGTCGTGATGGCCGGCACTTCCCATTAAGATATATTTCAATCAGTGAATTCCAAGAGTGGCAGTGTGCAAAGTCCTAGTGTTGTCATGGATTACATCAGGAAAGAGGGAGGCGTGGACAGGGGCGATTCACAGTTGTTAAGCTACCAGATGGGAAGCAGCAGACCGAGAAAAAAAGAGGTATCAGAAGATTTTTCGCTACCTGTTCGAAGTTGACGGACAGAAAAAATGGTTCAAATGGCTCTGAGCTATAAGACTTAACATTTGAGGTCATCAGTTCCCTAGAACTTTAAACTACTTAAACCTAACTAATCTAAGGACATCACACACATCCATGCCCTAGGCAGGATTCAAACCTGCGACCGTAGCGGTCGCGCGGTTCCAGATGAAGCGCCTAGAACCGCTCAGCCACCCCGGCCGGCGACAGATGAAAACAATTTCACCTCATCACAACATAGCACGTACATGATATAGGTATTTTTCATTTTTCAAGGCGTCGTTGGAAACGGAGGTGGTACGTGATCAGTTTGAGCCAGGACTGCAGTAAATTGGAGTTCAGGAATGACTTCCGAGTGACAGAAGCGCACGAACCGATAAATGTCGCCAGGAGTAGGCAGTGGCAATGAGAGCTTCACTTCGCGGGATGCGTGGTTTCCACACGACCCGCTAAGCCAGCAGAATTGCAGAAAGGAGAGCTCAGTAAGCCAAAGGCGCCCCTTGACAGAGCGCAGGGGCCTAATGAAAAAACTTTCGCCTCCTCTCGAAACTTCGACCCCCAACAACCATCACTCAGGATTAAATATTCTAATTACGCTCTGAAATAGAAATACACTTTTACGTCAGTTTTGTGGTGCTACGAGTGGCTGTAATTATAGTGCTGCCTGAAAGAAGACTCTGAGACGACGCACGAAAAAAAAAAAAGCTCTATCCTCTTACACGGATGATTTCTACACGTGTAAAATGTTTGATCTTTCAGTCTTTGATGCTGCAATTATCAAGTCGGCTCTCATTATTTAACGTAAAATGAACGCCATTTCCCCGCCCCAGCTGTACATTATTATATAACTGACGGTGAATAACCGGTGCTTCCCTGCATGTTCAGCATTCATTAAGTGCCCAAAGCGTATTCGGTAAGCGCCATTCAACACGTAGGATGGCTTTGCTACTAAATCGAGAGGGTTATGCAGTACTGAAGTGTTGTTTACGTTATAAATCTAACAACAGGTTTGACGTGAGTACACATATAGTCTTAGTTGTAGGTAAACGAGATGGCAAACTTCCGTTGATTGGTTGAACAATCGTGAAATGCAATCTGTCTGCAAAGGAGATAGCCTATAAGTCACTCGTGCCACAAGTGGTAGAATATGCTGAAGTGTGTAGAACCCGTAATAAATAGGACTTATAGGGGATATTGATGGCATACTGAACGTATACACAGAAGGGCAGCACGCATAATCACAGATTTGTTTGACAACTGGGAGAGTGTGACAGAGATGCTGAAGAAAATGCACTGACAGAGACCTGAAAACAGAGGCAAGCTATTCTGAGAGAGTCTACTTACAAAGTTTCGAGAACCAGCTTTAAATGATGACTCTGGAAATATACTACGGCTCTCTAGGGATAGTGAGAAAAAGTTTAGATTAATTACAGCGTGTACAGAGGCTTTTAAACATTCTTCCCGCGCTCCATACCTGCTTGGAACGGGAAGAATTCCTAATGATTAGTACAATATTAAGTACCCTGTGTCATCCTCTCCACAATGGTGTGAAGAGTGTGGATGTAGATGTAGAATTATGCAAATGTAGTGTAAACGAACTGAAACTCGTTTGGTGTTTCCGGCAAAAAAAAAGAAAAAAAAGCTTTGAGAAATCACAAAATCTTCAAACACACGTGTCATGTTCTGAAGGAGATTTATGTCAACTCCAGATGTAGTTCGCTTCTTTGGAATGGGTACAAAATTCGGAGAAAAATTGAGTTTTTCCAGTTGCATTTTAACGGCGAATAATAGGTACGTTGGGATGACGTATTCTGGATGAACTGCTTCTCAGTTTTTCAGTTATGAATATTTTTTATCTCTATGTAACACATAAATTTCTAATTTCTGATACTGTTTTATGTGGTAGAAACAGTAACATTGTGTCTGAAAGGTGATGAAAGGAGAGAGGTTTTATCATTATTCAGAGCACATGGGGCGGCGGCGCTGCTCTCTCTTCTTACTCTTCGACTGCTCCCTCTTATTGAAACGTGCAGTGGAGTAACGCAAATCGTGACTTGGTGCGGAAGATGAGTTCACGTTCTTGCTCCAGTAATATAGCGCTGAGAGGGCGAAATGACCGTTTGTTCGGGATCGGACGACCTCTACCGAAGCTACGTTTTATCAACCTTTGAGGAGTACAAGACGAAAATTAAGTGATGTAGTGTATTCAATCTCAAATGTTCTCTATTACAGGAAGAGTGACGTGCGGAAAGAGATCGATGAAGTAGTCGACCCTTCAGACGAAAAACGTATAAAGTTCGCGCAACGCAAAAAGTATGGTCGTATTCTTGTTATTCCACCTCTACTACCAGAAAACATATGCGCTCTATACCAAACCAAGAAAGGGTACAAACTAGCGTCATTGTTACGCCCGTGTGGCAAAAAAACCATTTGTGTATTCTTTTAGATTTAACAGCTTGCATTTTTAGGCTAATAGCGAGTTGTGCAGCTTACCATTCATTTCTGTAACTTTTTCGAAGACTGCTGTAAATTTGTTATAATAATTAATAAGAATTTAGAGAAGACACTTTATCCTCAAGTTCTGCTTCTGGTTCTGTAGTCGCTGACGCGGTAACGTATTGAAAGTCAATGTATATCAGTATAACTGTTAGAAGTTCTCTCATGATCGATTAAATATTAAAATAAAGTTATAACAGTCTTCAAAAAAGCTTTATACATACATACATGTACTGTATATACATATATAAATATCACCTGTAAAATTATGAATGCATACATGCTTACATATGCATGCAGAAGCACTCTCCACACATGTTATACACTATGTGATCAAAAGTATCCGGACACCTGGATCAAAATTACGGTAATGCTGGAATTTATTATGGTGTTCGCCCACCCTTAGCCTTGGTGACAACTTCCACTCTCGCAGGCATACGATCAATCAGCGGCTGAAAGGTATCTTAGGGAATGGTAGCCCATTCTTCACGGAGTGCTGCATTGAAGAGAGGTATCGATGTCAGTCGGTGAGGCCTAGCACGAAGTCGGTGTTCCAAAACATCCCAGGTCAGGACTCTGTCCAGGCCAGTCCATTACAGGGATGTTACTGCCGTGTAACCACTCCGCTACAGGCCGTGCATTATGAGCAGGTGCTCGATCATGTTGAAAGATGCAATCGCTATCCCCTATTTGCTCTTCAACAGTGGGAAGGCCGAAGGTGCTAAAAACATCAATGCATGCTTGTGCTGTGATAGTCCCACGCAAAACAACAAAGGGTGCAAGTAGCCTCCATGAAAAACACGACCACACCACAACACCACCGCCACCGAATTTTACTGTTGACACTACACACGCTGGCAAATGACATTCACCGGACATTCGCCATGCCTACACCCTGCCATCGGATCGCCACATTGCGTACCGTGATTCGTCATTCCACACCACGTTTTCAAATGGTTCAAATGGCTCTGAGCACTATGGGACTTAACATCTATGGTCATCAGTCCCCTAGAACTTAGAACTACTTAAACCTAACTAACCTAAGGACAGCACACAACACCCAGCCATCACGAGGCAGAGAAAATCCCTGACCCCGCCGGGAATCGAACCCGGGAACCCGGGCGTGGGAAGCGAGAACGCTACCGCACGACCACGAGATGCGGGCCACCACGTTTTCCCTCTGCTCAATCGCGCAACGTTTACGCTCCTTACAGCAAGCGAGGGTCGTCTGGCATTTTCCGGCGTGATGTGTGGCTTATGAGCAGCCGCTCGACCATGAAATGCAAGTATTCTCACCTCCAGCCTAACCATCATAGTGCTCACAGTGGATCCTGATGCAGTTTGGAATTCCTGTCTGAAGGTCTTGATAGCTGTCAGCCTATTACACATTACGACCCTCTTCAACTGTCGGCGGTAACTGTCAGTTCAAAAAAATGGTTCAAATGGCTCTGAGCACTATGGGACTCAACTGCTGTGGTCATAAGCCCCCTAGAACTTAGAACTACTTAAACCTAACTAACCTAAGGACAGCACACAACACCCAGCCATCACGAGGCAGAGAAAATCCCTGACCCCGCCGGGAATCGAACCCGGGAACCCGGGCGTGGGAAGCGGGAACGCTACCGCACGACCACGAGATGCGGGCTGTCAGTCAACAGACGAGGTCGGCCTGAAGGCTTTTGTGCTGTATGTATCCCTTCATCATTCCTCACCACTATCACATCGGATACAGTGGACCTAGGGATGTTTAGGAGTACGGAGATCTCGGGTACAGATGTATGACACAAGTGATATCCAGTCACCTGCGGAGCGCTGCATTCTGCTCTCTCACGATGTCCAATGACTACTGAGGTCACCATTATGGAGTACCTGGCAGCACAATGCACCTAATATAAAAAACGTATGTTGGGCATGTCCGGATACTTTTGATCATATATATATATATATATATATATATATATATATATATATATATATATATATATATAGCTCTCAGCACTATGGGACTTAACTTCTGAGGTCATCAGTCCCCTAGAACTTAGAACTACTTAAACCTAAGTAACCTAAGGACAGCACACACATCCATGCCCGAGGCAGGATTCGAACCTGCGACCGTAGCGGTCGCGCGGTTCCAGACTGTAGCGCCTAGAACCGCTCGGCCACCCTGGCCGGCTCTATATATATACACTCCTGGAAATGGAAAAAAGAACACATTGACACCGGTGTGTGAGACCAACCATACTTGCTCCGGACACTGCGAGAGGGCTGTACAAGCAATGATCACACGCATGGCACAGCGGACACACCAGGAACCGCGGTGTTGGCCGTCGAATGGCGCTAGCTGCGCAGCATTTGTGCACCGCCGCCGTCAGTGTCAGCCAGTTTGCCGTGGCATACGGAGCTCCATCGCAGTCTTTAACACTGGTAGCATGCCGCGACAGCGTGGACGTGAACCGTATGTGCAGTTGACGGACTTTGAGCGAGGCCGTATAGTGGGCATGCGGGAGGCCGGGTGGACGTACCGCCGAATTGCTCAACACGTGGGGCGTGAGGTCTCCACAGTACATCGATGTTGTCGCCAGTGGTCGGCGGAAGGTGCACATGCCCGTCGACCTGGGACCGGACCGCAGCGGCGCACGGATGCACGCCAAGACCGTAGGATCCTACGCAGTGCCGTAGGGGACCGCACCGCCACTTCCCAGCAAATTAGGGACACTGTTGCTCCTGGGGTATCGGCGAGGACCATTCGCAACCGTCTCCATGAAGCTGGGCTACGGTCCCGCACACCGTTAGGCCGTCTTCCGCTCACGCCCCAACATCGTGCAGCCCGCCTCCAGTGGTGTCGCGACAGGCGTGAATGGAGGGACGAATGGAGACGTGTCGTCTTCAGTGATGAGAGTCGCTTCTGCCTTGGTGCCAATGATGGTCGTATGCGTGTTTGGCGCCGTGCAGGTGAGCGCCACAATCAGGACTGCATACGACCGAGGCACACAGGGCCAACACCCGGCATCATGGTGTGGGGAGCGATCTCCTTCACTGGCCGTACACCACTGGTGATCGTCGAGGGGACACTGAATAGTGCACGGTACATCCAAACCGTCATCGAACCCATCGTTCTACCATTCCTAGACCGGCAAGGGAACTTGCTGTTCCAACAGGACAATGCACGTCCGCATGTATCCCGAGCCACCCAACGTGCTCTAGAAGGTGTAAGTCAACTACCCTGGCCAGCAAGATCTCCGGATCTGTCCCCCATTGAGAATGTTTGGGACTGGATGAAGCGTCGTCTCACGCGGTCTGCACGTCCAGCACGAACGCTGGTCCAACTGAGGCGCCAGGTGGAAATGGCATGGCAAGCCGTTCCACAGGACTACATCCAGCATCTCTACGATCGTCTCCATGGGAGAATAGCAGCCTGCATTGCTGCGAAAGGTGGATATACACTGTACTAGTGCCGACATTGTGCATGCTCTGTTGCCTGTGTCTATGTGCCTGTGGTTCTGTCAGTGTGATCATGTGATGTATCTGACCCCAGGAATGTGTCAATAAAGTTTCCCCTTCCTGGGACAATGAATTCACGGTGTTCTTATTTCAATTTCCAGGAGTGTATATATATATATATATATATATATTGTTCATTTTTGGAATACAACCTACGAACAGCTATGAGGCAGAAGAGATGACACTTTCTGCGGGACCTAACTACCATTTTGCAGGACAATGCTCAATCACGTACAGTGCAAGCTGTTACTGATTTGTTTGGTTCAAATGGTTCAAATGGCTCTGAGCACTATGGGACTCAACTGCTGTGGTCATAAGTCCCCTAGAACTTAGAACTACTTAAACCTAACTAACCTAAGGACAGCACACAACACCCAGCCATCACGAGGCAGAGAAAATCCCTGACCCCGCCGGGAATCGAACCCGGGAACCCAGGCGTGGGAAGCGAGAACGCTACCGCACGACCACGAGATGCTGGCTGATTTGTTTGGCTGATGGGGCTGCTAAGTGCTGTACCACCTACTGCACTCCCCTGACTTAAGCCCTTATAAGTTCAACTCGATTTCTAAACTGAAGGAACGCTTCACTGCATTCGCTTCAGAACTGTATAAATTCGTTGGGCAACAGACCGTGCCGCTCGAACTGTCAACACAACTGGTGCTGCTAAGAGTGTCCTACGACTTCCACATCGCTGGAAACGGGTTATACACAATGCTGGTGACTACTTTGAAGGTCAGTAAAACTTGGAAACACTTATCTATTTTGTGCGAGCTGTAAATAAATAGCTGCCACTATTAAAGTTCCAACCCGAGGTGTTTTTTTTCCCACAGTGTACCAACTCTAGGGTTCTAATGAAAATATGTCTGGAAATGCATGGTTTCCATGCTAGAGACCATTTATATTTATTCAGTCATACATTGTTACGGAGACTGCGATCTAATACGCATGTATTGTTGAAAATGGTTTCCACGTGTCTCAACGCATGCGTGTACGCGCCGCATCATGTTCTGTCTCTCACGTTCACATCGGCCAGGCTGCATCCGAACAGTGTCAACAGCAGTATGAATACCGCTTCTCCAGTGTCTCCACATCTGCAATGGAATGGGCTCTGTGTACACGATAGTTTTGAGATTGCCCCATAACCAGAAATCGCACGGGTTGAGAAAGGGTGAACGAGCAGACCATGCAACTGGACACCCTCGTTCGATCCATCGACTAGGAAAGACACGATTGAGATGGGTCCGGACGTTAACGGCGAAGTGGGCAGGAGCACCATCATATAGCAGGCACATAACCCTTCGAATCCTCAGTGGCACTTCTTCCAGAAGGGGAGGCAAAGTTACCCGCAATAAACGCCTATAGTTCCGGCCTGTTAGGCGACGTGGAAGGAAGACTGGTCCTAAAATACGGTCGCCAATTATCCCAGGCCACACCGACGCTGACGGTTCGCTTTTACCATATCAGGGGGTTCTGCATACTATCTCACAGATGACTGTTATGTAAGTTGAAGATGTCACTCCGCGTAAAGGTTGCCCTCATCTGTGAATAGGACGGATGATACAAATCCCGAAATCGTTGTTGCCTGGTGAAGAAACCAGTGACAAAACTTTTCCCAATCTGGAAAGTCTGTCACTAGTAAGCCCTGCACACACAGTAAATCATAAGGGTGTTAACAATTATCAAGGAAATTGTTACGCAAGGTCGTCCTGCTTATCCTGTACTGGCGGGCTAACTGCCTGATATTGACTAGGCGGACGCCTTCCACAGTGTTAATCACATATTCTTCCAACTCCGGTGTCCGAACATTTCGGTTATGTCCTTCATAATTTCCTGCTTTCTGAAACGACACTGTCTCAGACAAACGGTGGAACGCTGTTGCAAACATTGAATTCTGTGGTTGTTGTCGGCGGGGATTGGTCTTCTGATACAATGTTGGTGTCCGCAGCCGGTTGCCATTTGACTTTCCGTATGTAAACACCAGTTCTGCATGCTCTCGATTCGCACACGGAAACATTGTGTAATATACTGTATAATATCCACTACAAAGTGCTTCAGCAAGTTAAGTGAATCGGACACAACATTACTTATTGCTGTGGAAGGAAAGGGCGCCAGGACATGACGTATGAGAAACAGTACCACTCTCTAGGAGGAAACCATTCATTCTGTAACTGTGGCTGCATGGTACACTGTGTATTAGACCGCAGTCTTAGTAACAAAATATGATTGAATAAATGGTCTCTAGAGTGGAAACCATGCATTTCCGAACATAATTTCATAAATTCATTAGCCCTTTTTTGCTTTGTATACTCTCATACTCAACAGACGGCTGGAACACAAATTGAAGAAGTAACAGGAGAGGACCAGTTTGGATTTAGGATAGGAAAAGGAACCAGAGACGCCATCGGTATGGTGAGGATATTATCAGAGACAGTTTAACCTGTTAACGAAGAAGTTTGTTTTGTTATATAGAGTGGCAGAATGCTCAATCACGTACAGTGCAAGCTGTTACTGATTTGTTTGGCTGATGGGGCTGCTAAGTGTTGTACCACCTACTGCACTCCCCTGACTTAAGCCCTTGTAAGTTCAGCTCGATTTCTAAACTGAAGGAACGCTTCACTGCATTCGCTTCAGAACTGTAGAAATTCGTTGGGCAATAGACCGCGCCGCTCGAACAGTCAACACAACTGGTGCTGCTAAGAGTGTCCTACGACTTCCACATCGCTGGAAACGGATTATACACAATGCTGGTGACTACTTTGAAGGTCAGTAAAACTTGGAAACACTTATCTATTTAGTGCGAGCTGTAAATAAATAGCTGCCACTATTAAAGTTCCAACCCGAGGTGATTTTTTTCCCACAGTGTACCAACTCTAGGGTTCTAATGAAAATATGTCCGGAAATGCATGGTTTCCATGCTAGAAACCACTTCCATTTATTCAGTCATACATTGTCACGGAGACTGCGATCTAATACGCATGTATTGTTGAAAATGGTTTCCATGTGTCTCAACGCATGCGTGTACGCGCCGCATCATAGAGCCAACTGGATAAAATTGATGAACATTCTCAAGGAGACAGGAATGAACTGGAGAGACCGGAGACTAATTCTCAACTTGTACCTGGCACCAAGAGTAAAGGTGCGGCTGAACTGTGGAGAAACAAGCAGCGTGGAAATAGGAGGAAGCGTCAGACAAGGGTGTTGTCTATCGCCGAATCTCTTCAACCTGCATCGGGTATGTCTGGCGAGAGAAGCTTTTAAAGGATAGGAGGACGCCTCACAATTACCATCAAGGTTGCAGATGACTTGGTACTGCTTGCTAAAAATCAAAGAGAACTGTAACACATGATGAACCAGTTGGTGGAAACTGGAAGGAAATACGGCATGGAAATCAACATCGAAAAATCAAAAGTGATGCGGATATCAGAAAAGGGAGAAACCTTTTAGGATAATCATCGACGCTCGAGAACAGGAGGATGTGAAACAGTTCTAGTACTTGGGAAATTTGGTGACAAAGGATGTCCAATGCACCAGTGAAATTCGAGCAAGAATCGCTGTGGCCAAAATTGCATTCAATAAAAAGAGGAATCTGCTAATCAGCAAGTTAAGCTTGGAATTAAGGAAGAAACTGGTGAAGTGCTACATCTGGAGCATTTCACTGTACGGAACAGAGACTTGAACACAGAGAAAAAAAGGGAAAAAATACTTTGAAAGTTTTGAAATGTGGTGCTGGAGGAGAATGAAGGTCAAGTGGAGCGATCGGGTGACTAATGTACTGAGAAGAGTAAGAGAGAAGGAGAGACATTCTGAATACAATTTTTCAGAGTAAGGCCAACTGGATCGGACACATACTTAGACACGGAGGGCTCATAGACGAAGTTATTGAAGGGAAAATTAAAGGAACGGTAGGACGAGGAAGAAGAAGAAGTCAACTTCTGGATGACATGAAGGATGGAAAGAGATACAGCAGACTGAAGGAAGAAGTTAAAGAAAGGGAACATTGGCATCAGAAATTCTCCGTACGAAGACACAGACCTGCCACTTGGCAGAACACTACATAATAATAAACCTCTCGTCGATCAATCCCTAGAGTTTGCACATGGTGGAAAAAATCACCCTGTATACAAGCAGATCAATATCCGCTGCTAACCCCTCATTTACTGGTATATCATAATGTTCATTTCTAAAGGTTGTTAACGTGGCGGCAGTGCCATGTGGCTTCGTTGACAATCGCGAACTTGTATTCTCGCTCTCCTTTCTATGCTGGTAGAGCTCATTTGTATCCAACAAGATTCAGTTGACGAGTTTGCTACTGTAAACAGGCACTGGTAGGGACTCGCGATTCGAGTCTCCGAGCGTACGGAGACAACGAGTTCGGAACTGACGTCATAGGACTCACTGGCGAGTCTAAAGCGAGTATACGGATGTAAGACAAATACGGACCTCAGCCACAGTCAGGGACTGAAATAAGTGGTGACAATCAAAAATTTGTGCCGGTCCGGGACGCGAACCCGGATTTCCCGCTTTACTTAAGCGGTCGCCTTAACCACTTCGGCTATCCGAGCACGCTTTCCGTCCTGCCCAAATTCTTAACTTGTCGCTCACTACACATATAGCATCCACTATCCAGTATCCTCATTTTCGCAGCTTCACCTGATTCCCGCAACAGTTCAGAAGTAGTGTGCATCCGCATTGAATGTATCATTATTCGCTGTCAAGACGCATTTATAGGTGTGGTGTCCGTTCTTTCGGAAATGTCCCAGAGAACAGGCACAACACATACTAGTATACGAAGCTCATTTCTGATCACTACAGTGCACTACGAAGCATTGCAGGAAGTGGTCCGACAAGGTGCTTTTGCATACGACACAGTTTCACAGTGCACAGCTACACATGCTGATTCTTTGGGCTATCAAATGTTGTCTACATTGTCCGTTCTTCTCCGGCCATGACACCCAGAGACTCTTCCCTCGGCTGAAGATACCATTAAGTGACAGACAGTTGTAGATTTACGACGAGGTGACTTTCAAGATGGAACATTTCATAACAATAAAATTGAGACATCTACAATCAACGACTGCGCAAAGTCAGTTGGGACAAATGTGTCGCTTCGACGTGTGAGTACCAAGATACGTACTAACACAAAGTTCGTTACGTAGTCGTAGCATGAGATTTTTTTAGGGGATAATTAAAATTTTAGTACTACACCTGGTACTGCTCTGTCTAGCAGCCGAGTTGTAGTGGTGGCGCCGTCGGTAGCATTGTCAATGCAGTTTAACATTTTTCTGGTAGTTTTTCAGCTCTATATAGGTCAATCACAACTAATGGAATTAGTGCGAGAACAGTCAAGCCTGCTGGGGAGAGTATTGTACCTGGAGGATAATGTTCCTAGGAACAGGTGATGTCTTTTGGTCGGTACTAGAATGTAGTTATTGGTTTTACTATCACGTGAAAGTATGTTCCGTAAGGATCGCCATAAGCAGTTACCGCCATTTTCCACTGTTTACGTTCTTGTTAGACATGAGATTGTGTTTTGTGCGATATTACTAAATGTTTCGAACTCTACGTATTTTAGTGCCGTATAACATATCACAGTTATTTGGAATACATTGTTAGTTCTACAGTTACAGCCTCTTATGGCAAACAAAATTCTGTATATTTTTAAAAACAGTTATATAACGTGTGAACGGTGAAGCTATACTTCGTCGCTTATGCACCATCTTGTACCGTGAAACAGAAGACAAACTTTTACCGTGAAACATGAAATACCTGCAAATTAATTGAATTTCGTTAATGTCTTAACAGCTTTTCCTGTCATGGAGATGGTAATTTGTGTTGGCATTCAAAAGATTCACTTTCATAATTTATTTAGTTTGTAACTTATTGTTGATAGTACCTCTGCTTAATTTGATTTCAGTTACTGATAATCGGTGTGTAGTAGAGTAATAATGCAACAAATATGTAACTAAATACATCATAGACATCATTTTCTTTATTCCAACTGTTTTAAATTGCAGTAGGATATTTGTCACTAAGTACATGACCATTTTGTACCTTGGAACACTTTTTCACATCTGGGAAAACCTTAATTTTCGGAAGAAATTTTTTTTAATTTCGGAAAAAGACTGCAGCTTAAGAAAGCTGGATGTCATCATTTAGAAACAGACTAATAAAATATATTAAACTTCTATTACAGGTGCTAGAGGCGAAAGTATGAAAAGTAATAAGTTTCCTTTAATTTACGTCTGTGGTCACAAACTTTTTGTTAACAGATTACCGGTTTCGGTCTTTAATGACCATCATCATATCTGCAGCAAAAATGGGAAAAACATAAATACACTCGCAAACTGTCTACAGCTTAAGACCAATACGTAGAACATAATGAAAAGGAGTACTGGCAAAATTTACATTTGTGGGCGATAATATCCGCATTTAACGTTTGACGATGCCACTATGGCTGCAGTACATTAGGACTTTGTTTTTATGAAACAGGTATGCCTCCTCATATTTAAAGCTCACAAATGTAAATTTTGTCAGTACTCCTTTTCATTATGGTCTACGTATTGTTCTTAGGCTGTAGACAGTTTGCGAGTGTATTTATGTTTTTCCCATTTTTGCTGCAAATCTGATGATAGACATTAAGTACCGAAACCGGTAATTTGTTAACAATAAGCTTGTGACCATAGACGTAAATTAAAGGAACCTTATTTCATGTACGGGTCACTGTTTTTTCGCGACAATGTCGCAGCTTGTGAAAGTATGAAAAGTGTTCAAAGATGCTGCAATCTCACCTGCCATCGAAAACACCATGAGGCTGAAATCGATGATAATGTATGGATAGATTTTGTGGGATCGAAGTCAATAGACTACTTATTTTATTACTTATTGTCACTACATATTATAAACTAAATTCCCCGCCACGCACTTCTACCCGTTTGTGAACGGTAATCTCGGTGCTTACCTTGAATCGGTTTTCACTAGTAGATTGACTGATTCACGAGGAGGATTTGAGTCTATAATTTAAAAATATTTCGTACAAACTAACTGAGTTATGACGAATTAAAGATCACCACGTTTCTCTGTCTGTGCCTGAAGGACCAATCTCAAGGACAAGTGTAAGGGTTTTGATACAGCTTTCACTAATTGTTGGACTGATTCACGAGGAAGATTTATGTGGTTTGTGTACACATTTTACAAGTTTTCCCGCCGTAAATACTTATTGTCAGCTAAAGTCTGTATTTCTACATCTACATCTACATCCATACTCCGCAATCCACCATACGGTGCGTGGCGGAGGGTACCTCATACCACAACTAGCATCTTCTCTCCCCGTTCCACTCCCAAACAGAAAGAGGGAAAAATGACTGCCTATATGCCTCTGTACGAGGCCTAATCTCTCTTATCTTATCTTTGTGGTCTTTCCGCGAAATGTAAGTTGGCGGCAGTAAAATTGTACTGCAGTCAGCCTCAAATGCTGGTTCTCTAAATTTCCTCAGTAGCGATTCACGAAAAGAACGCCTCCTTTCCTCCAAAGACTCCCACCCGAGTTCCTGAAGCATTTCCGTAACAATCGCGTGATGATCAAACCTACCAGTAACAAATTTAGCATCCCGCCTCTGAATTGCTTCTATGTCCTCCCTCAATCCGACCTGATAGTGATCCCAAACGCTCGAGCAGTACTCAAGAATAGGTCGTATTAGTGTTTTATAAGCGGTCTCCTTTACGTATGAACCACATCTTCCCAAAATTCTGCCAATGAACCGAAGACGACTATCGGCCTTCCCCACAACTGCCATTACATGCTCGTCCCACTTCATATTGCTCTGCAATGTCCAAATATTTAATCTACGTGACTGTGTCAAGCGCTACACTACTAATGGAGTATTCAAACATTACAGGATTCTTTTTCTTATTCATTTGCAATAATTTACATTTATCTATATTTAGAGTTAGCTGCAATTCTTTATACCAATCACAAATCCTGTCCAAGTCATCTTGTATCCTCCTACAGTCGCTCAACGACGACACCTTCCCGTACGCCACAGCGTCATCACCAAACAGCCGCACATTGCTATCCACCCTATCAAATTCGGAGGTGGTCGTTCATTCGGTAATAACTAGAGATCCGCTTCGAACGGTTAGCACTAAGTATCAACGGCCAGACATAGCAGTAATAATTTATATACACATACTTTCCTCGTGAATCAGTCCATCAGCTTGTAAAAGCGATATCAACATCCTTACAGTAGTTGCTGAGATTATCCTTCACACACCAACGACATCTCCTACAGTCGTTTGACGCGAAACGTCTTCCTGAAGTCACGGCTGCACAGCTCCATCTCTTTTCCTTTAAAGGGAGGGCCATTTCACAGACAGACCACACGGAAATAGTCGATATCACAGCCACTATGAAATCGCATGTTATATTTAATATTAGTGTTATGGAGAGTATACTGATAGCTAAACAGCCCCAGTAAGTGCTGTGAAACTGGAGAGCAGACATTTGTGAGTATTCCTCAACAAAGTTTATAGACCTAGCTGGCTATAAACTTTTTATTTCTACCATAATCCGGGTAACGAGAAAGAGTTAAAAGACCTTAGATTCATCATGTTCAAGTGATTCTCTGATTGCTGAGAAACTCGATCTGTAGCTTTTGTCGCTAACGACATGGAATATCTGCAACATCCCTGCATAACGCATGCGACGTGCATATATTACTTTTTGTTTTTTTCTTTTTTCTCTAGTAATGACTGGATCACGAAAACGCGTCCCATCCACGATCTACTCGCTGACCAGATGTCCCGCCCACCTCCACAAAATTTTTATAGCACTGGCCGTAACGCCTTCCACTCCACTCTGTCTTCTGATCTTTTTTTTTTCTTGTTTCACCAGGTAATTCCCTACATTCATATCTCCCCAAAAAAGATTATATGATTTTCTTTTCATAGACTTCGGCATTATTTTTAGTTTATAAAATGTACTCCAGACCATTTCTACTCTTTTATTTGTGTCCTTTCTGTCCGTCCAATGACTGTCTTTAACGGCTCTAAACACAAAAACTCGTATCTGGTTCTTTGACGTCATTGTAAAATTGCTATATTTTCGAAACGATGTTTCTAATTGTAACTGACTTTCAGGCCAATTGTATAACTACGTCTATTATATTCTTAAATTCATTGTTAAAATTTATATGAACTAAAGGCAAGAGTATGCACAACATTTTTCTAATGTGGTTCAGACTGGAACAAAACATTATTGTGGCTAACCAAAATCAAATGGACGCTGCGGCAGCGCAAATAAATGGTGGTTAAACAAAGGAATTTTATTGCTGGAATGCAAGCCACACGAAAAGACGGATACGGGATGTTCATGGAAAATTGTAGTGCGTAGATAACAATATAAAACATACATTATCAGCATGGATACGTATAGCCCAAGAGTCTGGTACATGGATACGTCTGGAGGAGGCTTCTGTGAACAGTGAGTGGCAAATGGCTGATCAAGTCTTAATATCTGCACAAAACTAGAACAAGCAGTGTCCTGGAAGCTCATGCCCGGAAATATAAGCATGTTGAAACGTAGGCCATTCTGTGTTTTGATACACTTCTATTTGTTCAAGTGACGAGTATATGACGTGTACATGTAGTTACCACAATTCTTGACATCATTCTCAAAGAATCACGAACTCGAGTGCAACTACCTAGCTGTCTCTGGTTATTTTCATACGCGTGGAACACACGATCTTGTGACGTGCGCACGTTGCGGATGGGTGTGCCAAACACCAGTGACAAAGTGTTCCCACATCCTAATATCGAAGGGATTAGGGTCACGTGAATGGGAAGGCCATGCTACTGGACTTTCCTTACTGATGTTCCGCTCAGTGCGTGACTGAATTAAGTAAACTCGCACGAGTGTACAAAATGAGCTGGAGCCCTGTCGTTCATAAACTACCTTCGTTGTGTTTCTTCGAGGGTAGCGTTCTCAAAACGTACGATTATTTGTCGCGCGGAAATTGGTGTTAACTTCATTAATCGCTCGCTATTAATGTGGCAATTAAATACTTCACTCTAAATCTGAAGTATTTGCTCGTGCTCGTATGTTTACAAGTAATGCTCTTTTATCGATACAATATCTTGTAGCAATATGGGACACTTTCTCTGAAGCACTGTACCGTATCCATCAATATCATATGTTACTCCACACTGAGCTGAATTCTCAGGGTAAATAAGAAGGGGAACGTATGTACGATTAAGACTCTGAAACGATCAGCAACCAGCGCGAGAGAAGAAATTTCATACCAGGCTGCAGCTTGTACAAATTTTTGTTGGTCTCAACATTTTCAGTACATTCTGGGTTCGGAAATTGATCTGGTGTTCGCTGCCTTCATATCATTGCATGATCATTAATTTGATCCCCATCATCTCTTCGATTCATTTCAGTGGTTCTCACTCATTTCACATTTTCTACAGAGCCAGGCGACCCGAATCATGGTGACTTAACGTGTGTTGTTCAACGATCAATTGGAAACCGCTTTTCATAATGCATCGAAATTTGTAATAACGGAAAAAGTCATAATACACATTACCACACAGCATTGCACACGGATGTTATACGGCTTCACGTACTGAAAACGGGCACACATACTGAAATTTCTTGTATATTTTTAGAGATGGATTTGAAACAATTTTGCACAAGTTAATAAACTACATACTAAAAGCAATACAACATTTGTAAATATGTTTCTCGGGCGAGACGTCGGATGTTGCCGTGAAATTTACGCAATACTTCGTCACTGCAACTGATCAACAGCTTCAGATGCACAGACGAAATGTTGTGGAAATCTCACAGCGCTAAGGGACGTTCCCCCGAGAACCATATTTACAACTAGTACGTCTGTTTTACTTTTTGTTGTCATAGTTCCACAGACGTTGTATAAAAATATTTCAAATCAAAGGTTAAAAAACTTGTAAGAAATTTGAAAGTGTGTATTTTTGTTTAATACACGAAGAGTGTAGATTCCATAAAGCTATGTGTGTGACAACGTGTCTAGCGAATTTTTGCGTGTAGCGAAAGTTCATTGCTCATACTCACCCTACGATTTATCTTAAACGAGAGTCTGGAGAGGGCAAACCTGTGTTTATAGCACTTGCAGATTTAAAGAAAGTTTCTGACAATGTTGTCTGGAGTACACTATTTGAAATGTTCAAGGTAGCGAGGATAAAAGACGGGTACCAGAAGCTTGATAACTTGGAGTAACAACTTGCACAGAAACGAGACTGCAATTATGAGAGTTGAATAACATGAAAGGGAGTGGCCCCGTGGTTGCAAAGTATATATGATATAAAATATAAGCTGGCAATAGCAATGAAAGCATTTCCCAAAAGAGAATTGGTTAACAGCTAATATATATTAAGTATTAGAAAGTATTTTCTGAAAATGTTTGTCTTGAGTGTAGCATTGTACGAGGCTAAACATGGACACTAAGCGAGAAACTTTTGAAATGCTTTGCTGTAGAAGCATGCTGAAACTTAGATGTTTAGATCGAATGACTAATGAAGAGATACTGTATCGAATGGGGGAAGCCGGACGCTGTGGCCGAGTGGTTTTAGGCACTTCAGTCCGGAACCACGCTGCTTCTACGGTCGCAGATTCGAATCCTACCTCGGGCATGAATGTGTGTGTTGTCCTTAGGTTAGTCAGGTTTACGTGTTTCTAAGTCTAGGGGACTGATGATCTCAGATGTTAAGTCCCATAGTGCTTAGAGCCATTTGAACCATTTGAATGGGGGGAAAACAATTTATGGCACAACGTGACTAAAAGAAAACCGGTTGATGGGGCATATCCTGAGGTATCAAGGACTCGGACTATTGTAGAGGGGAGACAAGGATCGATTGTAGAAAGCAGGTGCAAATGGCTGTTGGCTCTAGTTGTTACGCAGGGGTGAAGAGGTTTGCGCCGGCCGCTGTGACCGAGCGGTTCTAGGCTCTTCAGTCAGGAACCACGCTGCTGCTACGGTCGCAGGTTCGAATCATGCGTCGGGCATGGATGTGAGTGATGTCCTTAGGTTAGTTAGGTTTACGTAGTTCTAAGTCTAGGGGACTGATGACTTCAGATGTTAAGTCCAATAGTGCTCAGAGCCATTTTGAACCATTTGAAGAGGTTTGCTCAGAACAGACCAGTGTGGAGAGCTACATCAGACCGCTCTTACGACTGAAGACCATGACAACGACAACAATATGACAAAATATTTCCAATTTATCGTTAAATACCACGCCAGGTCGGGACTTGTCGAGGTTTCTCGCTCCCTCAAAACTATGTTTCTCAGTGAATTCTAACCAAGACGTCTGCTCACGCCGGATAATGAAAGTGTCTTATACAAAGTGTAAGATACCTATAGCGACAAATTTCGAGCGGTCGTAAACAGCGTCATGAGAAAGACATTGAAGTTAGGAAGACATGCCCGGGAACGTCATCCATTTACGCTACAGAGCATCGAAGTACTGGGACCAACGATTGCGGCAACACCACTTATTCTGCAGCAAACGAGTGTTTGTACGCTGGCGTACCGCAGTGGACTTGACAGCGTTCAGGAGGTGATATGGCGCCTGGGCGTTCACGCTTGTCCCAAGTACACAGAGTTATCCGAGAAACTCAAGTTTCCTGGCGAAGTTGGTCTAGCGGCAGACATTAACCTTTGTAACTTCCACGTTCTGTAAAGTCGTTGGACGACGTTCCTGGGCCTGTTTCATATAAATGCTGGTTTATCTGCCGGGTTTTATAGCCCTCTTCCATGAAAATCCATTACTCCCACGTTTCGTCCGGAGCAGCGTACGGCGCCTTCATATATGCTGCTCCTGCGTCCACTGAGCCCTGCCGACCATCTCTGAAGATGTTCAACGCAGCTCTGGACGAAACGTCAGGAAAAAGGAAATGTCATCGACCACGACCATACAATCCAGAAGATTCAGCATGAGCTGACACAGTCGATCGTGAAAGCTTTCACTGCATGTGTTTCTATCGTCAGATTGTTCCGTAAGACGCCGTCTACAACGCCTCGAGGTTTGTCGCTATCTTCTTCATGTACCCTGTATATATTTTAGCGAAAAGATGCCCTTGAATCTACCCTGAGACAACAGAGGCGAACTAACGTGTTTATGCACTACACGTACGAGTTTGTTTGACGCATCGCAATACCCACGTTCTTGAGGAGGACGTACCTGGCGTCAATAACAAAAGAACCGAGTTGAGCAATATTAGTTGCACGGTTGTTACTAGTCTATGTAGATTATTCTTATTCTACAACTATACAACACTTTTAGAAAGTGAATTTTTGATATGTAACATTCAAAACTACTATTCGAGTAGAAACGCATCGGTCAGTATACGAGTACATGCTCAGACGACAAAGTTACATAGAAATCCTTGTGAAAAAAGTAACTGTGTACTTTTGTTCAAATTAAACGCCTTACTAGTATTCGAACAGGAAGACACATGTGCTGTGATTATACAACGGGGCCATCTAACATATGGCGAATCTGTAGAGTTTGTACAGTCAATTGTAATGTGACTGACGTTCAAAGGAGAAAGTATCAATAGAAGAACCGGAATCTGACGGAGAACGATATATTTCTTACTTGTGAATGATTAATTTCCCAGGAATTAATTTTCGCAGTGGAAAAGAATCTAAAGCGGAAATAAAAAGTAAGGAGTTTCCAAGAGAAGAGAAAGCAATTAATTAATAAAAGAGGACACTCAAAATCCGTCAAGTTAAATGAAAACGACATTTCTTAGAGAAATATTTATGATTAAAACGAGCTATGGATTGAACATTTGATTGAGTTAGTGATTATGTTTGGATGGCACAGACAATATTTAACGTTCTAAAATGCATGTATCAAATCAGGTCATGTTCAGTTTGTTACGGTTTCCATATACATTCATAGACCACAGAATACTTTTATCATTCTAACAACTGTCCCTTGATATTTATAGGCTACCGTATCGTCTTCTAAAATCATCGTTGCATCACTAATACAAGCTGTCAAGAACTTCTTGGGCAAATTGCCAATAAATCCATTCGCCAGTAAGTTTCTAGATGTACATCTACATAAACACTTCACAACCGGCTACACGTAAGTTCAAATTTAATTAAGCATTTATATATTACTTTCGGATTAATAACAGTAACTGAATATTAAGTTAGGGACACGAGTCCATCGAAATACGATTCACTGCTATTTTTATGTGAGAGCCATATGTCTTCGGAAAAAAATCATTGCTTTCGACGACCGAAAACATTCCAGAAGTTTTTAAGGGGTACATACAAACTGTGTGAATGTGTTCAGGTACATTTCTCAAAAGTAGGCTGATTCGTATTACACTGCATGATCAAAAGCATCCGGACACACCTCGAAACATGCGTTTTTCATATACGGTGCATTGTGCTGTCACCTACTGCCAGGTATTCCATATCAGCGACCTCAGTAGTCACTAGACATCGTGAGACAGCAGAATGGGGCGCTCTGATGAAATCACGGACTTCGAACGTGGTCAGGTGATTGGGTGTCACTTGTGTCATACGTCTGTACGCGGGATTTCCACATTCCTAAACAACCCAATGTCCATTGTTTCCGATGTGATAGTGAAGTGGAAACGTGAAGGGACACGTACAGCACAAAAGCATACAGGCAGACTCTCTCTGTTGACTGATAGAGACCGCCGACAGTTGAAGAGGGTCGTACTGTGTAATAGGCAGACATCTATCCAGACCGTCACACAGGAATTCCAAACTGCATCAGGATCCGCTGCAAGTTCTATGACTGTTAGGCAGGAGGTGGCAAAACTTGGATTTCATGGTCGAGCGGGTGCTCATAAGCCGCAAATCACGCAGGCAAATGACTGCTTCGTGTAAGGAGCGTTAATACTGGACAATTGAACAGTGGAAAAAGGTTGTGTGGAGTGAAGAATCACAGTACACAATGTGGCGATCCGATGACACGGTGTGGGTACGCCGAATTCCCGGTGAACGTCATCTGCCAGCATGTGTAGTGCCAACAGTAAAATTCGGAGGTGGTGGTGTTACGGTGTGGTCGTGTTTTACGAGGAGGGGCTTGCACCCCTTGTCGTTTTGCGTGGCACTAAAACAGCAGAGGCCTACATTGACGTTTTAAGCACCTTCTTGCTTCCCACTGTTGAATTGCTATTCGGGGATGGCGATTGCATCTTTCAACACGATCGAGCAGCTGTTCAGTATGCATGGCCTGTGGCGGAGTGGTTACACGAATTGTCCTGGACAGAGTCCTGGCCTGAATCCTACAGAACACCTTTGGGATGTTTTGGAACGCCGACCTCGTGCCAGGCCTCACCGGCCGACGTCGATACCTCTCTTGCTGCCGTTCCCCAAGAAACCTTCCAGCACCTGACTGAACGAATGCCTGCGAGAGTGAAAGCTGTCTTGAAGGCTAATGGTGGGACAACTGAATTCCAGCATTACTGATGGAGAGCGCCACGAACTTGTAAGTCATTTTCAGCCAGGTGTCCGTATACTTCTGATCACACTGCGTATCTACAGTTTTACAGACATAATTATGCACTGAAAAACCGGAGACAAAATTGACACTGTGTTGCGATACGCTTGCTAAATTTTGTACCTTAGAGCTCAGTTCTTGATTAATTCCAGAAAAAAAAACGAGGGCGCGTTGAAAAGTAATTCTGTTCTCAACATCGGCTGAATTAAGACATGTCATGCATATTTACTCAGCCGACTTCCTCACTTCAGTGACAGAAGTCGCATTACGCTGCCGGTAGAGGGCTCCGAATTGTAGCGTGTAACGTGACGGTGTGTAAAATAAGTTTGTAAGTGTGTAAGAAATAGCGTGCTGTACTTTCTCGGAAACCTGAAAGCACGAATTTGAGGAGTACGTCCACATACGTACACCATCTTCTTCAGCATAACAACACTAGACCATTCACGAGCACTGTGATATTTTCAACAACCCTTGGGCTCATTGTCATCGATCATCGTTCCACAACTAAAAGAACACATTAGAGAACTTCTGATTGCAATGAAGCGATGCGAGAAGGGGTGAGGTTATGGCTCCGCCAGCAAAGTCAAACATTCTACAGGACAGTGTTAGCAAACTAGTCTCTCGTTCGGAGAAATGTGTTCATCGCCAGGAAATGTTGAGAAATAAATATGCAGACACGAATGATAAACAAGCAAAATATCAATAAAGTTTGTTTCGATTAAAAAGCTGTAAGAGATTCCACATAAGAAATTCGGAGGCTTTACTTTTCACACGTCCTCTTAGAAAATCAGTATCCTACTTCGTTTTTAGAATATTGTGATGTTATTCTGTGTAGAAGGTAGAGTAAGGTGTCACGTTGGTCAAGCACATGCAAATTATTCACGTCGGTTGAATTTTACTGCTTTACTATCAGCGCTTAATGATGTATAAACTGAAACAACACAATAAGCAGAGTATGGTCACAGTTTCCGAACAGGTAATGGAATTTACGCCGGATATTTGGCAGGCTTTCTGTGAAGCACTACAAAACTTCAGCACCTGATGTGGGGGGACGATAGAAAAGTCGGATTAATCGCTTGTTACGAAGTACTCTGAAGACAACCTTTTACTTCTTTTAGGTTACAGCTTTTCGGCTACTAAAGAAATACAACCTTCGAATAGTGCAGTACTGATTAATTCTGAATCACGCTAATGAAGTATAAGACTGTGGACATTTCATAAGTTATTAAATCCCCTTGAAGAGAATCAAATCTAACGTGAATTTAGTGAACAGGAAGGGTACCCTATTCCCTCTCTTCTCCTCAACGAGCAAAGTTTCTTCCACCGTTGGGATTCAGTACGCATACTACGCAGCATATGAAACCATCCGCCTTGTATAAACGTTTATTTTACAACTGTGCGCCTTGTACTATCAAGCTACCAGGAATACTACACTATTGTTTCTCATAATTTTCTATCAAATGTACATTTCGGTTTTAGAAGTGGTTTAACAACCGTATCCTTTTTTCTGTGTGAGGTACTTCATGGATTTAACAAAAGGCATCGTTCTTTTATTTATGTAAGGCGTTTGACTGTGTTGATAACAAAATAGTGCTCCAGAAGTTGGACCATTATGGAATACGGAGAGTAGCTCACAATTCGTTCACCTCTTACTTTAACAACAGACGGCTGGAGTGGGGTACACTCAAGTGCTGGGTGCCTCAGGGATCAGTGCTTGGGCCGTTTCCGTTCCTTATTTATAAAAATGATATGCCCACTAGTATTGCAGGTTATTTTTAAATATTTCTAGTTGCTGATGACACTAGCTTAGTAGCAAGGGATGCAGTATGCAACAATGGCACTGCTTCAAATACCGCAGTTCGTGCCCGGCCGAAGTGGCCGTACGGTTAAAGGCGCTGCAGTCTGGAACCGCAAGACCGCTACGGTCGCAGGTTCGAATCCTGCCTCGGGCATGGATGTTTGTGATGTCCTTAGATTAGTTAGGTTTAACTAGTTCTAAGTTCTAGGGGACTAATGACCTCAGCAGTTGAGTCCCATAGTGCTCAGAGCCATTTGAACGATTTGAACCGCAGTTCATGACTGAAGTTCATGGCTTGCAGAAAATAAACTGACGCTTACCCACAGTATGACTCAGTTTTTACAGTTTATAACTGACAGTTCAACAAAACTCGACGTTTCACAGAATGGGCTTATGATTAATGAAAATGAACAATTAAAATTTCTAGGTGTTCACATAGATGGTAAACTGCCATGGAAAGCCCACGTTCAGGATCTTCTTCAAAGACTTAATGCTGCCATTTTTGCTATTCGAACGGTATCTGAAGTAAGTGATAGTTCGGCACGAAAAATAGTGCTTGTTTTTATTCGCTTATGATGCATTGTATTAAGTTTTGGCGTAACTCTTCCCAATCTCGAAGAATATTTTTGGCTCAGAAACGGGTGGCTCGGGCAGTAAAAAAATATGTAAGTTCGCGAAACTCTTGTCGACCCCTTTTAATAGTCTGGGTATTCTGACATGAGCCTCCCAATACACATATTCTACATTGTCTTTTCTTATTTACAGTATCAGATTATTCCCAAGAATTGGAACTTTCACTCAATTAATACTAGGCAGAAACCCAGTCTGCATTTGGATCGCACTTCCTTGACTCTTACGCAGTGTTGTGGGGTATACTGCTGGATCCATTTTCAGTAAGCTACCACAAGAATTCAAAAATCTTAGCAGTACTCCATGCGCTTTCAAATCGAAACTGAAGAGTTTCCTCATAGTTCACTCCTTCTATTCTGTCGTGGATCCTCGAAAAATTAAGCTGATTCTTGTTGTATTGTTGATTGCGTTTGCTTAAACTTTTTTCGGGTTCATAAACATTCTATTTTTATCTGTTATTACTTTTATGTTGTAATTTCATGTACCGACACGTTCCACGAGCTTGGAGACTTGCTCCTCAATTTGGTCCTACGGAAGTTGACGTGTAAAATAAAAATAAAAAACGTCAGTTTCTGACTCGTGTAAGAAGGGAAGTAAATTTTTCCAAGGAAATAATCTCAGCAGCATGACAGTGCCTTACTGCAAAACTTTTGGAATGCTTATTTACTGCTGCGTTAAACAGCAACCATATCTTCCGCTTGTCCAGCTTTACAAGCGCCTTAGAGTATCTTCAGAGCGCCGACGTCTTAGATGGAGAACCCTCACGACCCTCCCCAGTTTTATACGCCTTACGTAATTTCCGTTATGTCGGGCAGAAGCAGGAGAGAGGCGAAGTGCCACTGAAGCCACAGTAAGTCTGTGCCTTATTCAGCACAGAAGAGAGGAAAACCACCAAGCACGCAGTATGAAGCTAAGCGACGAAAGTCTAGATATCCCCTTCACACTAAGACGTAACACTTGTGTATCTACTAGATCTATACTTCGTATCATCTTTAAGCTGGGCGAAACGTGTTATTAAAAGAACTTGCACAATTTGTTACAGACTTTCTTCGGAGTGAGAATTTTCCTCAAACTGGGAAATAGCTGTAACAGTTCTGCTTTATGAGAAACTAAATTGACAAGACATTAGAAAAACTATTTAGGGTGTCTTAAAAAGGGCTCCGTTATTCTTACAGGACATAATATCACTCAAACCTAGAAAAAAACTGTAAAATAACTCTGGAAGCAAATATTTGTTGAAATACGAGCCCTTCTGTCTGGCACTATAAAAAAACCGTCCGAACAGGCCTCGAAAGACACAACAGTACCGACCGACCGCCGTGTCATGCTCATCCGATGCGGATATGGTCAGCATACAGCTCTCCTGGACACTGTCCGTTTTCGTGGGCGGAGACGCTACTACTTAATGAAGTAGCTCCTCAATTGGCCTGACAACGGCTGAGTGCACCCCGTTTGCCGACAGCATTCGGCAGACCCGGATGGTCACCCACGAAAGTGCTAGCTGAAAAATGGCTCTGAGCACTATGGGACTAAACTTGTGAGCTCATCAGTCCCCTAGAACTTAGAACTACTTAAACCTAACTAACCTAGGGACATCACACACATCCATGCCCGAGGCTGGATTCGAACCTGCGACCGTAGCGGTCGCGCGATTCCAGACTGTAGCGCCTAGAACCGCTCAGCCACTCCTGCCGGCTGCTAGCTAAACCCGACTACTCTTAACTCCGGTAATCTGACGGAAAGCAGTGTTAGCACTGCGGCTATGCCAAAGGCATCTGATACTATAGATGGTGTTTAATTTTGTTGCCGATTTTTCTTAAAAATCCTTCAGAATTCCTTCCCAAAGAATCGGGAAATCCTTCGGACACACCTGGCTGATCCCGTGCGTGGGACACACATCCTGTAACGTTTGCTTGTTTTCGAGGGTTCTGAAATACACCAGTGCCTTTTAAGGGCTCCGTAAGCAGTACTCTACGGGAGTAAGATTTTTCTGCAAATTACATTTCAGAAAATAAATAGAAAAGAGACCAAATGGTTATTGTGATGGTGAGAACACATCAAATGCAAGTACATTACGTATGGAAAAACATCCGCACCAAAGCACAGGAAAATCTCTAACTTACTATGTTTCTTTTGTCGACAATTGTCTGATTGAATTTACTACACTGGTTACTGCCTTGGAATGAAGACAGCTTTGGCCTATCCTGCGACGATCACGGCTGTATTGATGATCATATTTAAAACGTGAACATCAGTACAACTGTTCAGTCACAAAACTGTCGACAAAGGAAACATAGTAAGTCAGAGATTTTCCAGTGCTTTGGTGCTCACGTTTTCCCGTAGGTAAGGTATTTGTACTTGATATGTTCTCGCCACCACAACAACCGTTTGGTCTCTTTTCTACAAACAAAACTTAACTTGAGAATCTGAAAATTCACAGTGGTCAAAATAAGTTTTTCATATTGTCGAAACTTTAACATATAACGTTCTGATCCAAAACTACGTCACGGTATCAATACAATGAAATGCTTGTAATAAAATTCTAGTGCAAACAGTCCATATTTGTACCGTGATGACCGGATGTTCAGTCTGTGGCAACCGCGCCACGTGAAGACATTGCAGTTCTTATGATGTGTATCATTACGAGAGTTGTGTTGTTTCAGAATAATTCGGGCAATAACAGCGGACGATCGGAGGCTCCTTATAGCCACTCTAATGGAGCAGGAAGCGAGATAGGTGGACGTCGCAGCGAATACCGCTGTACGCCAAAGTGATGTCTCTAGAACTGGGAAATTCGAGCAGGACAATGCGACACCCCACACGTCCAGAATTGCTACAGCGTGGCTCCAGGAACACTCTTCTGAGTTTAAACACTACCGCTGGCCACAAAACTCTCAGACATGAACATTATTGAGCATATCTGGGATGCCTTGCAACGAGCTGTTAAGAAGAGATCTCCACCCCCTGGTACTCAACGGATTTATGGACAGCCCTGCAGGATTCATGGTATCAATTCCCTCCATCACTACTACAGACTTTTGTCGAGACTCTGCCATGTCGTTTTGCGGCACTTACGCTTGCTCACGGTGGCCCTAATCGATATTAGGAAGGTGTACCAGTTTCTTTGGCTGTTCAGTTTATATCGGACGGAAGTCAGCGTTAGAACTTTAACATTCAGCCACTGATTAATAAAATGACCATTTATCAGAAAGAAAATGAATCGAATATCATGAAAGAAGCCTTACAGATGAAGCGGATCCAGTGAATTAAAAGAAATATTTATCACGAAGAAATCTAAATTTTGACTATCTAGATAAATAGGCGATTCCGTTAGAAACTTACAAAATTTATCTAAGTATCAGAAGTAATGCCTATAAATGACATAAAACCACTGCACTTTTTCGCGATGATTATCACTAATCGGTATAATTGTCCGTTTTGGTCGGTGTTCATGTTTTTTCAAATACACATCTTAATGAATTCCGGCCACAGCCATCATCAGAATCTATCAGATAAATGAACAAAAGCCAAGTAAAATTTCTACCGGAATTACAATAATACCAGGGTAAGTCAATAAATAAGTTGCGTACGCGAGAATACGGCATATCATCTTAAGTTTCGTGCCTATACATATCTAGAAGGTGGCAGCATATGTCACGTGGAAGTTAGCCGATACACAATATTTCGCGGCCAACGATTAATGATTTGCAGTCAGAGATAGCAGATGCGCTATAAGTGCGCACCGAACAACGCGATTTTTGTGAGCCGTGGGATGTCCACACAGTCCGCCCATAGTGAAATTCGTCCCATATTTGGCTAGAATTGCATTTAAAGGGCATTTTTTGTTTATTTGGATTCAGGAATTCAGCAAAGGACAAAAAAAATCACCAACAAGGAGCGTTCTGGCCGTCCTGGTTATCCAGTGATGGAAAACTGTTTCACCGCCTGCAGGACATACCACTCTTCTGGTTGCAGAAATTTAACAGATGTATCTCCCGAGAGGTCGCTCGTTAGATGCGAACGCTGCCACAAGAATTCTGTGCTGCAGGCTTTTAATAGTTTTTCGAATGACGGAATGAGTTTAAGTTAGAAGGGGAATAAATTCAAAAGGAAAATAACCTTCAGGCTGGAACATGAGGCTCTCATGTCCCTCTATTCCAGTTTGCAACTTACTGTGTATATTGACTCACCATCGTACATTGTATAAAATAAAACGTGTCTATTCCACTTCATAATTTTTACACAGGGTGCTCCGAAACTGTTCGTTCAAATTAATACTGGAAGTAGAGAATGTAAAGACAAATATATTTAGCTATGGTACGTACGACCCCTGACAGCAGTTCTACGGCTAGCGATGGTTTACACATAAGGTAATTACACTACTGGCCATTAAAACTGCTACACCAAGAAAAATGCAGATGATAAACGGGTATTCATTGGACAAATATATTATACTAGAACTGACTTGTGATTACCCTTTCACGCAATTTGGGTGTATAGATCCTGAGAAATCAGTACCCAGAACAACCACCTCTGGCCGTAATAACTGCCTCGATACGTCTGGGCATTGAGTCAAACAGAGTTTGGATGGCGTGTACAGGTACAGCTGCCCATGCAGCTTCAACACGATACCATAGTTCATCAACAGTAGTGACTGGCGTATTATGACGAGCCAGTTGCTCGGCCGCCATTGACCAGACGTTTTCAGTTGGTGAGAGATCTGGAGAACATGCTGGCCAGGGGAACAGTCGAACATTTCCTGTATCCAGAAAGGCCCGTACAGGACCTGCAACATGCGGTCGTGCATTATCCTGCTGAAATGTAGGGTTTCACAGAGATCGAATGATGGGTAGAGCCATGGATTGTAACACATCTGAAATGTAACATCCACTGTTCAAAGTCCCGTCAATGTGAACAAGAGGTGACCGAGAGGTGTAACCAATGGCACCTCATACCATCACGCCGAGTGATACGCCAGTATGGCGATGAAGAATACATGCTTCCAATGTGCGTTCACCGCGATGTATCCCAACACGGATGCGACCATCATGATGCTTTAAACATCCGAAAAAATGACGTTTTGCCATTCGTGCACCCAAGTTCGTCGTTGAGAACACCATCGCAGGCGCTCCTGTCTGTGATGCAGCGTCAAGGGTAATAGCAGACATGGTCTCCAAGCTGATAGTCCATGCTGCTGCAAACGTCGTAGAACTGATCGTGCAGATGGTTGTTGTCTTGCAAACGTCCCCATCTGTTGACTCAGGGATCGAGACGTGACTGCACGATCCGTTACAGCTATGCGGATAAGGTGCCTGTCATCTCGACTGCTAGTGATACGAGGCCGTTGGGATCCACACGACGATCCGTATTACCCTCCTGATCCCACCGATTCCATATTATGCTAACAGTCATTGGATCTCGACCAACGCAAGCAGCAATGTCGCGATACGATAAACCGCAATCGCGATAGTTCAACAATGCGACCTTTATCAAAGTCGGAAATGTGATGGTAAGCATTTCTCCTCCTTACACGAGGCATCACAACAACGTTTCACCAGGCAACGCCGGTCAGCTGCTGTCTGTGTATGAGAAATCGGTTGGAAACATTCCTCATGTCATCACGTTGTAGGTGTCAGCACCGGCGCCAACCTTGTGTGAATGCTCTGAAAAGCTAATCATTCGCATATCACAGCATCTTCTTCCTGTCGGTTAAATTCGCGTCTGTAGCACGTCATCTTCGTGGTGTAGCAATTTTAATGGACAGTAGTGTAGCATGCTGATTACCGCAGTGGCATACAGTACTGATAGAAAGAGCGACCTTTGGCGTATATGCATGGAGTACGTCGTCGGACCATTGACTGTCGTGTCCGTTCGAAGATTCGTGGCATATCGGAATGGTACCAGCAGCGACGGCAATTCTAGTGACGAGGTGTTCTTCTCTTTCCACAATGATTTCACGTACAACTGTTTCATATGGCCCAGAAGACGAAATCCAGACACATGAGATTAGGTGACCTGGATGGCCAGAGCCACTCGACCGATCCATCGGTTCCCGAAGATAGCTCTGAGATGATTTCTCAAAGAAATGGTCAAGTGGTCTGGCGCCCCATCGTGCTGGAAGTAAAATCCTTTGTCAAATATTCAGAGGTACAAGCTCCTACAGTTCTGGCAACATATGTTCTACGAAGATGCGATATCTCAGCCCACTGATGCGGAATGAAAGAATGTATGGTCCAACAATATATCGCCGAGAATGTCGGCTCAACATCAACACCGAATGGCTGTCGATGAGCACGAGGTCGTACCTCGTGGAATCATATGTGCCCAATGATACGAACTGTGTATATTTGAAAGTCAATACAGATTCATATTCAGCGGCATAACAGGTTACGTCAGACCACTAACAAAATGATCCGTAACACCACAAGTTGACTTCAGAAACTATATATCCCTCATCGAAACATATTTGTTTTGATGTTGTCTGCGTCTTGTATTAATTGAAATAATAGTGTCAGAGCACTTTATAGATTATTTTTTAAATAACTCTTTACTAAATTCGTAGTCATTGTGTATTGTGTATTAAACGTCCGCTGCTCGTGGTCGTGCGGTAGCGTTCTCGCTTCCCGCGCCCAGGTTCCCGGGTTCGATTCCCGGCGGGGTCAGGGATTTTCTCTGCCTCGTGATGACTGGGTGTTGCGTGCTGTCCTTAGGTTAGTTAGGTTTAAGTAGTTCTAAGTTCTTGGGGACTGATGACCATAGATGTTAAGTCCCATAGTGCTCAGAGCCATTAGAACCATTTTTGTATTAAACCGGGGACAAATAAACGTCCCGCCGGAGCCTTCAGTGGTTCACAGCCCAATAGCAGGCCACAGCAGTCCACCCACTCCACCGCCGCCCCACAACGAACCCAGGGTTATTGTGCGGTTCGAGAATACCCCCCGCCCCCCCCCCCCCCCCCCCCCAGGAACATCTCATATCACACGAGTGTAAAGTAATTTTGGTGTACGTGTACGTGGAGACAGTGTCTGCGCAGCAATTGCCGACATAGTGTAACTGAAGAGGTATAAGGGAAACCAGCCCGCAATCGACGAGGCAGATGGAAAACAGCCTTAAAAACCATCCAAAGGCTGGCCAGCAGAGCGGATCTCGACACTAATCCGCTGGGCAGATTCGTGATGGGGACCGGCGCGCCTTCCCCCTCGGGAAGAAGCGCGTTAGATGGCGCGGCTAGTCGGGCGGGCTTCGTAGTCGTTAATTTGAATTTTATTTGATAAGTCGAATCGCATTTAACTGCACCTAAAGGCCACGGATTGTTGTTTAACTTACGCTGGCTAAACTGCAGACTAAACAGCGTTAGCCATGGTACAGGTGTAGAGCTAAACTGACTAGATACAATGCGTCGAGGTTTTAAACCTTGTATGCCTTCGTTCTCTTCTATAAAATGTATGCTGTACTTCGGGTAGGAATATTACTTCACATTTTTTCTGTTGATCTGACAAATTCTGATGAGGGCTGTGGCCGAAACGCGTTAAGGTGCATATTTTAAAAACGATGAAAATGTGCATAGAAATCAAAACGAATAGTTATATTGATATCAAAAGTAAAGCGATGCTTTTATTTTAAAAATAAGTGGAACTGTCTGTTGTAAAGGAAACGAATCGAATACCCTAAACAAGCTGTGAAGCTAAAAGGGAAACAACGATACGCGTATTAGCAAAACCGCAATAAGAAACACCGCCACAGAGAAACACGGTTCAAAATGAGGTCACTGCAGCTAATACATCTACAGCTACATAATTATTCCGCGAGCCAGTGTACAGTGACGGAGGGTACATCGTACCAATATTATCGATTGTTCCATTTACGTATTGCACGACGAAAAAGATGAGGGCCTACAATTTTTATGAGATCGCTTATTACCTGCATTCATTATGAACATAGCTGACAATTTCCTTAACCTAACCTTACAGATCGAAAAATATATTTCGAGCTTCAGCAGAATGGGAGTGGGGTAGTCACATATTTACGCGTTAACAATAATTTTTTATTATTTTGATTTGTATTTGCACAGAATAGAGGTGTTGTTTTGTTATGTCGCTACATTGTAAACTGACGTATACAGGGGAAACTCCCCATAGCAACCCCTCAGATTTATGGTAAAGGTCCCAGTGGATAGCCCGTCAAAAACACAGATAAAGCATGAAAACAGGAAGAAAGTGTACTGGACTGTTAAAAAAAACAGTAGAAACAGCGAACGGTCCAAGCTTAACCAGTGCAACATTGAGGGAAGAGTAAAAGCGATGACATCGTAGTAAAGTGGTCACGGTGTTGAACGACAAACCCGACCTGCCGTGTTCAAAACACCCTTGTGCCTTTATTTATTTTTTCGCTGTTCGCTGTATTCAAATTTGTGTCTGTGTCTGGTGCAACGTCCGTTTGCAACAGCGAGGTGTAAGAAAGGAACCTATAATGAAAGTTGATAATGCGCAACTACTGTTTTAGCAGCCAAAAAGGAAGCGGCTCTCGAATAGGAACCGCAAATGTTTTATGACACAGCGCCAAATCAACCGAATCCTCCGCCGGCAAACACGTCTGGTGTGTCATACACGGCATCGGTGACAGTCCATGTGTCATATGAGGACCTAATTTGTATGCCCGGTGAGTAAGTGAGACTGCCTCCTTGCCCGATTTAGGTGTTTATATGACTGTTAATGTGATCAGTCCCAAGGAAATAATGAAAACGTAATAATTTGCCACATAACAAATGAACGCAACTGTTTCACAATCACGCAGATTCTCTGTGCTCTGTGGAAACTTGAGTCTTTAACGTTTTAGAAGTTGCGTTCCGTTCTGGAAGTTTCGACTCTTGAATTCCTTCGTTGTAGCCTAGTTCACACCCGTTCCGTGAGACGTCTGTGTGGTACCTCGCCTGCTCTCGCTATTCATCACACTCACTTGCGACGGTAACGTATTCCTACCATATACCTCACATTCTTTAACCAATGTATAGTATGGCAGCTGCCACGACTGTAGAATCAGAAGAAACATTTCAGTGACCGGACAGACAGCTCATAAAGTTGTGAAAAAATAAAGACAAATCACACAGGGGGTTTAGAACCCCTCTCGGTAAGTTCGCAGTCCCAACAGCTAGATCACACAACCACAACGCCATAGCTCAAACATTCGACTAAACGTTGCACTTATTTTTCATAGTTCAGTAAACTTTCTTCCTGTTTTCATGTTTGATCTGTGTTTAGTTTTTGACAGGAAGCATACCCTTTTTGCCGTAACCTGGGCAGACTCTGCCTATGTCACGGAAAAATATGGGTCAACTTTCCTTGCAACCGCAATTTATGGAAATATAGATACTGAAACAAGTGCAGTTGGTGTCTTTCTCCTGGACGCCCTTCCCTTTATGGAAGATTTCACTGATTTCCTCAGCCTCTCGATGTTCTGCGTGTGCACACTGAGGTCATTGGAAGACACGAACTCTACAAAGTGGTTGACGAACTCATGGTTGAACCCTTCTGGTATTTAATCACTTCGCTACCGGGCAGTATAAAATGCTTTATCAAACTAAAGTTACCTTGTATCTGGAGAACACTCTTACCACAAACCACTTACGGGACTCTCGTTGTATACAAACGAATACCCAAATATGTTTGATTTCATTCTTTAAACTCTGGCTTTTTCTTCTTGCTATGTGTGACTCGTCCACTTCAACAACTTTATTTGGTTCATCGATCGGTACACAGTCGTTCGTCACTTTTACATTCAACAGACTTCTGGGCAAAACCCGAAATAGTCGCACATGGTATTGGTAGATAAGTCAGTTTCCGATGATTTTGCTTGCAGGGTGTAGTCCCTAATCCAGCAAGATACAAGGATTCTGTTGGTCTTAATGGATAATTTGGAATAGTCAAACCATGTATTCTTCCCGATAGTTGTTCGTTTACCACAATTTCCACAATCAAATTGTAAAGGTATTTCACTTCCAGATCTCTTCTTAAGAACTTTTATCGATGGTTCAAATGGCTCTGAGCACTATGGGACTCAACATCGGAGGTCATCAGTCCCCTAGAACTTAGAACTACTTAAACCTAACTAACCTAAGGGCATCACAAAACCATGCCCAAGGCAGGATTCGAACCTATGACCCTAGCGGTCGCGCGGTTCCAGACTGAAGCGCCTAGAACCACTCGGCCACACTGGCCGGCAACTTTTATAGACTTCACCCCACCGCAGTCTACACAGTTCCTCCTTTCGTAATCCGTTATTATTCTATATTTCCGACAAAAATTCAAACAATTTTCTACATTGCATAAGCATGGAATTAGATTCCTCCAAGTGAGTCAATCGGCCGAAGAAACGTCAACAAAATCACACATCCCAACTCAGTACCGACATAAATCATTTGCGTTTCCCTAGCAACTCACAAATACAATGAGTTTTCCACTCTGCAGCGGAGTGTGCTCTGATGTTGAACTTCCTTGCAGATTAAAACTGTGTGCCGGGCCCAGACTTAAACTCGGGACCTTTGCATTTCGGAATCAACTGCTCTGCCGTCTGAGCTACCAAAGCACGACTCACGCCCCGTCCTCACATCTTTACTTCTGCCAATACCCCGTATCCTAGGTAGGAGACGAGGTAGTGGCAGAAGTAAGCTTCTGTGAAGTTTGGAAGGTAGGAGACGAGGTAGTGGCAGAAGTAAGGCTGTGAGGAAGGGTCGAGAGTCGTGCTTGGATAGCTCAGACGGTAGAGCACTTACCCGCGAAAGGCAAAGGTTACGAGTTCGAGTCTCGGTCCGGCACACAGCTCTAATCTGCCAGAAAGTTTCGACTCACAAATAATTTATCATAACGCCCTCCACCACAGTCGCGTGATCGATTTAGAATCGCACGTTCTATATCTATAGTTCGTAGCCTGCGGATTAGATAGGCAAACATTCTTGGAAATTACCGCTTTTGCCCGTTCTTGTAGGTACTATCTTACATTTATCCACATTGAAACAAAGTTCCACTGATTGAAAAAAGTGGAAATTTTGTACAATAGTATTAGGTCACTGGTCAAAGGAGGCATCTAATACCGCAATATATCTCTTGACGGACGGTGTTATATAGGCTCTTTCTCAGTGCTTCGAAGGATTTTAGTACGCTGTTTGAAGTACGAAGTACAGGGTGAGACGGGAGACGGATGGTTTTTAACGGCGTAGTACTGACCACTGTACCCGTGGTCTAGGGGTAGCGTATTTGATTCATAATCAAAACGTCTTCGGTCCCGGTTTCGATCCTCGCAACTGCCTAAATTTTGATAAATAATCAGCACTGGCGGCCGAAGACTTCCGGCATAAGAAGTCAGCGTCATTCTGCCAACGGCCTTGTCAAAGAGGGCGGAGGAGCGGATAGAGGTTCAGGGCACTCTCTTGTCCTAGGGGTCGGAAATGGCCCCTAAAGGCGGAAGAATCAGCAATGATCAACGACATGAGGATGCAGAAGGCAATGGAAACCACTGCATTAAAGACACGTAACGTGTATCCACAGGACATATGGCCTGTAACTGAAGAAGTGTCATGATGATCTCTCCATTGGCAAAAGATTCCGGAATAGTCCCCCATTCGGATCTCCGGGAGGGGACTGCCAAGGGGGAGGTTACCATGAGAAAAAGATTGAATAATCAACGAAAGGATAACGTTCTACGAGTCGGGGCGTGGAATGTCAGAAGCTTGAACGTGGTAGGGAAACTAGAAAATCTGAAAAGGGAAATGCAAAGGCTCAATCTAGATATAGTAGGGGTCAGTGAAGTGAAGTGGAAGGAAGACAAGGATTTCTGGTCAGATGAATATCGGGTAATATCAACAGCAGCAGAAAATGGTATAACAGGTGTAGGATTCGTTATGAATAGGAAGGTAGGGGAGAGGGTGTGTTACTGTGAACAGTTCAGTGACCGGGTTGTTCTAATCAGAATCGACAGCAGACCAACACCGACAACGATAGTTCAGGTATACATGCCGACGTCGCAAGCTGAAGATGAACAGATAGACAAAGTGTATGAGGATACTGAAAGGGTAATGCAGTATGTAAAGGGGGACGAAAATCTAATAGTCATGGGCGACTGGAATGCAGTTGTAGGGGAAGGAGTAGAAGAAAAGGTTACAGGAGAATATGGGCTTGGGACAAGGAATGAAAGATGAGAAAGACTAATTGAGTTCTGTAACAAGTTTCAGCTAGTAATAGCGAATACCCTGTTCAAGAATCACAAGAGGAGGAGGTATACTTGGAAAAGGCCGGGAGATACGGGAAGATTTCAATTAGAATACATCATGGTCAGACAGAGATTCCGAAATCAGATACTGGATTGTAAGGCGTACCCAGGAGCAGATATAGACTCAGATCACAATATAGTAGTGATGAAGAGTAGGCTGAAGTTCAAGACATTAGTCAGGAAGAATCAATACGCAAAGAAGTGGGATACGGAAGTACTAAGGAATGACGAGATACGTTTGAAGTTCTCTAAGGAATACAGAAATACAAGTCGCTGAGGAATGAAATAAATACGAAGTGCAGGGAAGCTAAGACGACATGGCTGCAGGAAAAATGTGAAGACATCGAAAAAGATATGAATGTCGGAAGGACAGACTCAGCATACAGGAAAGTCAAAACAACCTTTGGTGACATTAAAAGCCACGGTGGTAACATTAAGAATGCAACGGGAATTCCACTGTTAAATGCAGAGGAGAGAGCAGATAGGTGGAAAGAATACATTGAAAGTCTCTATGAGGGTAAAGATTTGTCTGATGTGATAGAAGAAGAAACAGGAGTCGATTTAGAAGAGATAGGGGATCCAGTATTAGAATCGGAATTTAAAAGAGCTTTGGAGGACTTACGGTCAAATAAAGCAGAAGGGATAGATAACATTCCATCAGAATTTCTAAAATCATTGGGGGAAGTGGCAACAAAACGACTATTCACGTTGGTGTGTAGAATATATGAGTCTGGCGATATACCGTCTGACTTTCGGAAAAGGATCATCCACACAATTCCGAAGACAGCAAGAGCTGACAAGTGCGAGAATTATCGCACAATCAGCTTAACAGCTCATGCATCGAAGCTGCTTACAAGAATAATATACAGAAGAATGGAACAGAAAATTGAGAATGCGCTAGGTGACGGTCAGTTTGGCTTTAGGAAAAGTAAAGGGACGAGAGAGGCAACTCTGACGTTACGGCTAATAATGGAAGCGAGGCTAAAGAACAATCAAAACACTTTCATAGGATTTGTCGACCTGGAAAAAGCGTTCGACAATATAAAATGGTGCAAGCTGTTCGAGATTCTGAAAAAAGTAGGGGTAAGCTATAGGGAGAGACGGGTCATATACAATATGTACAACAACCAAGAGGGAATGATAAGAGTGGACGATCAAGAACGAAGTGCTCGTATTAAGAAGGGTGTAAGACAAGGCTGTAGCCTTTCGCCCCTACTCTTCAATCTGTACATCGAGGAAGCAATGACGGAAATAAAAGAAAGGTTCAGGAGTGGAATTAAAATACAAGGTGAAAGGATATCAATGATACGATTCGCTGATGACATTGCTATCGTGAGTGAAAGTGAAGAAGAATTAAATGATCTGCTGAACGGAATGAACAGTCTAATGAGTACACAGTATGGTTTGAGAGTAAATCGGAGAAAGACGAAGGTAATGAGAAGTAGTAGAAATGAGAACAGCGAGAAACTTAACATCAGGATTGATGGTCACGAAGTCAATGAAGTTAAAGAATTCTGCTACCTAGGCAGTAAATTAACCAATGACGGACGGAGCAAGGAGGACATCAAAAGCAGACTCGCTATGGCAAAAAAGGCATTTCTGGCCAAGAGAAGTCTACTAATATCAAATACCGGCCTTAATTTGAGGAAGAAATTTCTGAGGATGTACGTCTGGAGTACAGCATTGTATGGTAGTGAAACATGAACTGTGGGTAAACCGGAACAGAAGAGAATCGAAGCATGTGAGATATGGTGCTATAGACGAATGCTGAAAATTAGGTGGACTGATAAGGTAAGGAATGAGGAGGTTCTACGCAGAATCGGAGAGGAAAGGAATATGTGGAAAACACTGACAAGGAGAAGAGACAGGATGATAGGACATCTGCTAAGACATGAGGGAATGACTTCCATGGTACTAGAGAGAGCTGTAGAAAGCAAAAACAGTAGAGGAAGGCAGAGATTGGAATACGTCAAGCAAATAATTGAGGACGTAGGTTGCAAGTGCTACTCTGAGATGAAGAGGTTAGCACAGGAAAGGAATTCGTGGCGGGCCGCATCAAACCAGTCAGTAGACTGATGACCAAAAAAAAAAAGTACTGACGGCGCGGTGGTGGGAGATGGTCGTGGTGGGGATACTTCTGATTCACACAAGACGCCATTTCATTTACTCAGTCACTATGGAACAGTGTGACTTGCAACGTCGACTGTTTGTCTATGGCAGTTTCGTGAAAAGTGGTGAGTCTATTATTGCTACGCAGCGATTGTTCCGTGCACGGTTTAATGTCGGTCGACATGGAGCTGTTCCGAGCCGTAACACAATCATCAGATGGGTGGAAAACTTCAGATCAACTGGAAACATACTGGATAAGAAGCATCCTGGCCCGAGACGCTGAGTAACGACACCAGAAAATGTTGAAAGGGTAAGGCAAGCGGCAGTCAGAAGTCCAGGACGGTCAGCCAGACGTCATGCTAGTGAGTTACGAATCAATCGTGAATCGGTTAGACGAATTTTGCATAAAGAATTAAAATTCCATCCCTACAAAACGCTCACTGTCCAACAACTGAAGGAAACTGATTTTGCTGCACGAGCAGACTTCACTTACAGAATGCGAGTGATTTTGGGATCGAATGAAAATGAAATTTTATTGATGAGCGATGAAACTCATTTTCATTTAAAGGGAGCCATGAATAAGCAAAACCTACGTTACTGGGCTCCAGAGCATCCACACCTTATCCACCAGCGTCCTCTACACTCAGAAAAAGTAACAGTTTGGTGTGCTCTTGGCTCTGTTCGCATTATTGGACCTTATTTTTTTTAAGAGAACGGGCTAAATGGTTCAAATGGCTCTGAGCACTATGGGACTTAACATCTTAGGTCATCAATCCCCTAGAACTTAGAACTACTTAAACCTAACTAACCTAAGGACATCACACAACACCCAGCCATCACGAGGCAGAGAAAATCCCTGACCCCGCCGGGAATCGAACCCGGGAACACGGGCGTGGGAAGCGAGAACGCTACCGCACGACCACGAGATGCGGGCTAAGAGAATGGGGCCACTGTTACTGTTAATTCGGTTCGTTACATTCGCGTGCTTGAAACATTCTTGAAACCAGAAGTAAGAAGACAACGAATCCCTTTAAAACGCGTTTGGTTCCAGCAGGATGGGGCAACATCGCACGCTGCAAACACTTCAATGACAGTTCTTCGATGCATGTTTCCTGGCCGGATTATCTCACGTTTTGGTAATGTTCCTTGGCCTCCCAGGTCTCCCGACTTGTCACTATGTGACTTTTTTCTGTGGGGGTACCTTAAGAACTGTGTCTATAACCACAAACCACGAAATTTGCACGAGTTGAAGAATGCAATCATTCAAGAAATTGCTGCCATCCCTGCAGAGATTTTAGTCCGTGTGAGGGAGGATTTTGAGAAGAGACTTGAGAACAGCATTCGAAATGATGAACGTCACCTTGACGACATTATTTTTCACAAATAACTTTGTTAACTAAAATGGCAAATAATGAGCTTTGATTTTGTGTAAATAAACATGCATTGATTTTAAAGATGGCTGAGCTTTATTTCATTAAAAACTGGGTAATTTCCAAAAATGATTACCTATCGAAGTTGGAGGGCTCCAAACTATACATATCGAAGATGCGATAGTAAATCGATTATGGAAGTCTCGTGGCGCGCATTACGAGTACGTTTGAAGGTGTCACTACAGAACGACAAAAGAAAAGCGTTTTGAGAAGCACTTGCAAATTGAAAGGAGATGACTTACCTTAGTCGTCGTCGGTGTTATCGTCTCGTGACAGTCCGCGTGATATATAAACTGCGGGGACAATTCCTTTTTTCCCGTAACCAGGGTAAACTCTGCCAATATCGCGCAGGAATATCGGCAGTGTGTCGCATGCGTCGACTTTCCCCTGCAAACGCAAGTTGTGAAAGTATAAGTACTGGAACAAGTACAGTTTGTCCCTCTGTCCTGGACGTCCTTCTCTTTTTATGGCTAACTTGACAGACTTCCACAGCCGTTCTGTGTTCTGGGTAGGGACACTGGCGTCATCTGAAGAGACAAACTCGACAGAGTGGTTCACGAATTCGTGCTCGAACCCTTTAGCATTGAGAGTCTGGTACGACTGAAACCCGTCTGTGATGACGTTTGTTCCAGGCAGTATGAAATGTTTTATGAGACCTACTAAAGTCACCTTGTCTCGGGACAATACCCTCACAATGAATCACTTGCGTGACTCCCTTTCTATCCCACCAAAAACGCAAATGTGATCTACTTCACTTTTAGAAGGTCGTCCTCTCTGATTCTTTCGTCTAGCAATGTGAGACTTGTCTACTTCCACTACTTTATTCGGTCCACCAATTGGCACACTGTCATTTGTCACTGTCACGTAGCACACTTCTCGGCTAAATCCGAAGTAGTCACTGACGGTATTCGCCGATAGCTCAGTTTCTGATGCTGTGGCTTGCAAAGTATAATCTCGAATCCAGCACGTATTGTGAATACATAGAAAGAAGGATCCTTTATTGTATGATTATATGATAGCGGAACAAACACTGGTAGCAGTTACTTCTGTAAAATACCTCGGAGTATGCTTACTTAACAATTTGAAGTGGAATGATGATATAAAATTAATTGTTGGTAAGGCGGGTGCTAGGTTGAGATTCATTGGGAGAGTCCTTAGAAAATGTAGTCCATCAACAAAGAAGGTGGCTTACAAAACACTCGTTCGGCCTATACTTCAGTATTGCTCATCAGTGTGGGATCCGTACCAGGTCGGGTTGACAGAGGAGATACAGAAGATCCAAAGAAGAGCGGCGTGTTTCGTCACAGGGTTTTTTGGTAAGCATGATAGCGTTACGGAGATGTTTAGCAAAGTCAAGTGGCAGACTGCAAGAGAGGCGCTCTGCATCGCGGTGTAGTTGCTGTCCAGGTTTCGAGAGGGTGCGTTTCTGGATGAGGTATCGAATACATTGCTTCCCCCTACTTATATCTCCCGAGGAGATAACGAATGTAAAATTAGAGAGATTCGAGCGCGCACGGAAGCTTTCCGGCAGTCGTTCTTCCCGCGAACCATTCGTGAGTTGAACAGGAAAGGGAGGTAATGGCAGTGGCACGTAAAGTGCCCTCCGCCACACACCGTTGGATGGCTTGCGGAGTATAAATGTAGATGTAGATGTAGAATTACGCTCGTCTGAATCGATAATTTAGAGGACTCGAACCACGTATTTTTCCTGAAGCTGGTTCGCTTTCCACAAAGCCCACAATGGAATTGCAACGTAATCTCAGTGTCCACACTCCTCGTACGCAGTTTCACAGACTTCGCAGCACCACAGTCTACACAGTCTCTTCTTTCGTCGTCAGGCAGAAGTCCATATTTTCGGCAAAAAGTCAAACATTTGTCTACACTGGATATGCATGGAATTAAAGTTTTCCATGTGAGGCAATCTGAAACTCGAGAAGCAGCACACTTCACACTCGCTATGAAGAGAAACTGTGTCGATTTCCCAATGGAATCACAAACAATTACGGTGGGAACGTAATGTACTCCAAGTGAAGAAACAACGAAGAACTGATAAAAACGACGATCACAAGTAATTTATAATAACGCGCGCCACGATACTTCCATAATAGATTTACTACAGCATCTTCGATATGTATCGTTTGGAGCCCTTCAACTTCGATAGGCAATCATTCTTGGAAATTACCAAACACCGTCCGTCTCCCGTGTGTCACCCTGTACTTATAATGGACTCGAAGCAAACAGGAACCAATTCACTTACTGTGGCCGGCGTCTGTCTTCCCTCACCCCGTGTGGGTTTGCTCGCGAGTGCTGCTGCTGTCCCAGTTACCGAGGCCTGTGCGAACCGGCAGGTTTGCGCGGCCGTCTCGGCTGACCGCGTCCCCCCGCCAGACTCCAGAGCCGCCGACACCGCGCTGGTCGCTCCCCCTCGGGGCCGCGGACACAAAGGCCGCAGAGTACATACGGTGTAGTATTTACCTTCCGGCCTCCGGGTGGCGTGGAGACGAGTCGCGCCCCCAGCCGACCCCTGGCTATCGATCCCCCTATCTGCACGCCAAGAAGACCGCCGCCTGTTGCCTGGCGACGGCGGAGGAGCCAGCGACAGTGGCGAGTGCAGCGGGCGGCCGACCCCGCAGGGGCGGGGATCTTCGTGCCGGTCACGAAAGGGCCGCGCTCACCAGGCGCAAACTTACATCGCGTTGTCGCCGCTGTACAGCGGATTTACCGATGGTCCACATCTCTCATCATACTATTGTGTTTCACATAACACTTGAAAAACATATAACCTTTCACTATGTGATAACATAATACTTCGACGGCAAACGAGATCAAGTTTAGAAGATGTTGTAATTGTTTTTCAACTGTAACCCACACGAAGACATCTGCGAAGATTTACTTCACGTCACGTCAGTTCAGCTGCAGTATTTGGTGAAATTGAATAGTACGATGAGTGGTGTGACGTACTAAGCCTACATTAATAATACCGGGTGATAAAAAAGTCAGTATAAATTATAAAACTTAATAAACCACGGAATAATGTAGATAGAACGGTAAAAATTGACACACATACTTGGAATGACATGGGGTTGGTTTCTTTGGTTGGTTTGGGGAAGGAGACCAGACAGCGTGGTCTCATCGGATTAGGGAAGGATGGGGAAGGAAGTCGGCCGTGCCCTTTCAGAGGAACCATCCCGGCATTTGCCTGGAGCGATTTAGGGAAATCACGGAAAACCTAAATCAGGATGGCCGGACGCGGGATTGAACCGTCGTCCTCCCGAATGCGAGTCCAGTGTCTAACCACTGCGCCACCCCGCTCGGTGACATGGGGTTTTATTAGAACCGAAAAAAAAAACAAAGTTCACAAAATGTCCGACAGATGGCGCTGGACAGGAAAACGTCAGTGACCGCGCATGACAATCGTGTATAAAAGGAGCTGTAATGAGAGAGAGAATCAGATGCGCCAGCAGTCGGAGCATGTTGACGTTACCTGAAAAGGCGCTTTTAGTTCAAAATGGCTCTGAGCACTATGGGACTTAACATCTATGGTCATCAGTCCCCTAGAACTTAGGACTTCTTAAACCTAACTAATCTAAGGACTTCGCACAACGCCCAGTCATCACGAGGCGGAGAAAATCTCTGACGCCGCCGGGAATCGAACCCGGGAACCTGGGTGTTGGAAGCGAGAACGCTACCGCACGACCACGAGCTGCGGACGGCGCTTTTAGTGAAGCTGTATTATCAGAATGGGGAATGTGATAGTTCAGCGTTACGATCCTATCGCCATAGGTAGGGGATTTGAAAGGGTAAAGGCCCTCTGACAGATGCAGCTGTGGCGAGAATGATTTCGAAGTTCGAAGCCACGGGTTGTTTAGATGATAGACCCCGTAATGGCCGACCGAGCACAAGGCATAACGCTACTGAGACAGTTGAGGAAGCCGGCCGGTGTGGCCGTGCGGTTCTAGGCGCTTCAGTCTGGAACCGCGTGACCGCTACGGTCGCAGGTTCGAATCCTGCCACGGGCATGGATGTGTGTGATGTCCTTAGGTTAGTTAGGTTTGAGTAGTTCTAAGTTGTAGGGAACTGGTTACCACAGATGTTAAGTCCCATAGCGCTCAGAGCCATTTAAACCATTTTTGAACAGTTCAGGAATAAATGGAGACTGTACGGGTTCGTCTACGCACGGGGAAGTCAGCGCTCGTGCATTCGCACTTCGCACCGGCATTCCATACACTACTGTTTGGTTGGCACTGAGGCGTACCCTCCGATGCTATCCATCCACAAACAGCAGTTGACTGGCGTTGCCTGGTGAAACGTTGTTGTGATGCCTCGTGTAAGGAGGAGAAATGCGTACCATCACGTTTCCGACTTTGATAAACGTCGGATTGTAGCCTATCGCGATTGCGGTTTATCGTATCGCGACATTGCTGCTCGCGTTGGTCGAGATCCAATGACTGTTAGCAGAATATGGAATTGGTGGGTTCAGGAGGGTAATACGGAACGCCGTGCTGGATCCCAACGGCCTCGTATCACTAGCAGTCGAGATGACAGGCATCTTATCCGCATAGCTGTAACGGATCGTGCAGCCGCGTCTCGATCCCTGAGTCAACAGCTGGGGACGTTTGCAAGACAACAACCATCTGCACGAACAGTTCGACGACGTTTGCAGCAGCATGAACTATCAGTTCGGAGACCATGTCTGCGGTTACCCTTGACGCTGCATCACAGGCAGGAGCGCCTGCGATGTTGTACTCAACGACGAACCTGGGTGCACGAATGGTAAAACGTCATTTTTTCGGATGAATCCAGGTTCTGTTTACAGCATCATGATGGTCGTATCCGTGTTTGGCGACATCGCGATGAACGCGCATTGGAAGCGTGTATTCGTCATTGCCGTACTGGCGTATCACCCAGCATGATGGTATGGGTTGCCATCGGTTACACGTCTCGGTCACCTCTTGTTCGCATCGATGGCACTTTGAACAGTGGACGTTACATTTCAGATGAGTTACGACCCGTGGCTCTACCCTTCATTCGATCTCTGCGGAACCCTATATTTCAGCAGGATAATGCACGACCGCATGTTGGAGGCCCTGTACGGGCCTTTTGGATACAGAAAATGTTCGACTATTGCCCTGGCCAGCACATTCTCCAGATCTCTCACCAATTGAAAACGTCTGGTCAATGGTGGCCGAGCAACTGGCTCGTCACAATACACCAGTCACTACTCTTGGTGAACTGTGGTATCGTGTAGAAGCTGCATTGGCAGCTGTACCTGTACACGCCATCCAAGCTCTGTTTGACTCAATGCCCAGGCGTATCAAGGCCGTTATTACGGCCAGACGTGGTTGTTCTGGGTACTGATTTCTCAAGATGTATGCACTCAAATTGCGTGAAAATGTTATCTTATGTCAGTTCTAGTATAACATATTTGCCCAATGAATACCCATTTATCATCTGTATTTCATCTTGGTGTGGCAATTTTAATGGCCAGTAGTGTATATGTTACAAGAGCGACTAGGATTATACAACCTCGTTCCTGTTAGAAACCTTTTACGTCATAAGGTGCAGGTAGCAATACAAATGCACTAAACACCAAAGAATAAAGTGTCGTTAAAAAATGAAACAAAAACTGATGCAAAGTAGCTGAAGTGCGAAACAACTTTAAAGATAAAGTGTTGCGGAATTAGGTGCTGAAACGCGATGTTTTGACGGCCTGTCGAGGAGCAGAGAAGAACGCGAGAGTGCAGCCGCAGTGTCGGCTTGGGGGGTGTGAGTGAGAGTATCGCGGGGCGGCCGGCGCCCCCCGCTGCGGCGTTGTGTAAGCGCGCGTCTGCGGCCGTCAGCGCCGAGTTTTGCGGCCGACCCCGGCGCGCGGTCAGCTGCGGCCGTAAGCCGCTTACGGCTGCCCCGCGGGCGTCACAGCTCGTCCAAATCCCGCAGCCCACACGCAACACGCGATACTGCTGTGACGGCCGAAACCACGGCCGCCTGTCTCCTCCTGCGCTCTCTGATTACACGGGAGACGAGACGAACACATAGCGCTCACCTCGTGTCTCGAGAGGAACAACAAAGCGCTGATCACTATAATGTTGATGATAACAGCTTCGCTCTCAATTCGGCGTTGTGATAACACTATCGAAGCCTCTTTAAGACAATTTTCCCGTTTCCAGGTGCCGTCGTTGTGTCCATACAATTACTGTAACCTCTTTCTTACATCTTCTTCTACATCTGCAACAGGTTTAAACAGAACTCTACCGACAAACTTTCAGAGGTTGTTGGAGGATACCTTCTGAGTATTTTTCTATGTAGGACCCACTGTCCAGTGGCTCGTTTCAGAGTTAACAGGGGACTTGTGCGAGACTTCTGCAATTTTATAGTTGTAAATAACGGCAGTATTTGGAGTAAGCCTAATGGTTGGGATAAGGGTAGTTGTGTGAATGAGGAGAAAAGATCTTTACAAATGATCCGAACGATGTGAAATAATAACCATGAATTTATGATACATCATTGTATGTACATTTCCATGTAGAAAATTTTGAACAAATATCTTTACCGAGCGTTAAATACCTCGGTGTAAACGATATTTGACGTAAGAATATAATCGTCGTGTACTTCTTGGCATTTACTTTAAGCGATAAAACGATGTTGGTTGATTTATTTTGTCCTCGAGAAGGCTGCATACAGTTGTCCATGACTAAAGACGGGATGTGGCAAATACAATCTTGATACGTGAAGCATCTGTTCCTGCGAAATGTATAGGTTACATTACAACGTAATGTTCGCTTCTTACCAGGAGTATCATAAAGGCCACAATAACCTCTGACTGTATTTTGAGATTTTAATAGCACTTAGTGCTTTATGCTGTAGTAGCAATATGTAACAGCAGTACAGAAGCAGCAATTACAAATACATGTTTGTGTAAAAGAAAGTGTCCAGAAATGTGTTTTGCATTCCGAATGTTTGTCTTGGCTTGTATAACGGGCAGAGATCAGGGACTGTCGGTATTAACACATAACCAGTAACTTGAACTCGACAAATATTTTCAGTTACAGTAAGCACGGCAGGCCGTAGTAACAATAGGTAAATCACAATTCAAGGCAACAATGAGAAATATGTTTGTCGTTCCGGAAAATATATTAGTTTAGGAAAATCGATTTGTACGACGAGCAAAGACAAAGGACTCCCTCAGTGGTTACCGTTATTATATATGACAATGCTATGTATAAATTATCCAGTAAATAGTACTGTACAACAAATCAAATGGTATTTGTAATAAGATAATATTAATAGGGAATCTATTATTCGTGATTAATCTGTTAGCTTCCTAATATACAGGTATGAAGTGGGGGCGCCATGATACTCTTTTGCTTATGATGGCTAAGACTCTTTTTTATGTTACAATTTTCCACAAACAGTAACTTTTAGCGTAAAATCGACATGAGTGTCGGAAGCCGGTTAAAAAATCTTTTTAACAATACCTTATTCCTCCCTGTAGTACGTGTTGATAAAAAGGGTTGTTGACTTGAGAAATAATGTATGAGATGATTGATTTCGCTTGGTTTGTTGCCCCCAGCTAGCTTTGTACTATTAAACACGCAATTCTTTAAAGAATCGAATTCCTGTGTATGAAACAGCTTCAAACGTCTGATTATTTTACAGTTCTATTAAATGGTTTGCATTAAGCAGGTAAACAAGAAAAATAAATGACAATATTTGGAGATATGTTTAAAGAGTGTTGGAAGTCGCTAAGTGCTCTCACTATGAAACACTGGATGAATATGGTCTGCGTGATTTGCGCTCCATTTTAAGCAAAAGCAAGTTTTTTTTTCACGCATCACAGTGTTTATGACGTAATGTCTCCTGAACTATGTGTTAAAGAGCGATACAACTATGCAGGTACGTTTATTGATAATGTAGATATTGTCAGTGAAGCTCGTTGCGAATAAAGCTAGTAATAAAGAAGTAATAAATTAAAACGTCATGCTCGGTGTTGAAGGTTTATTGTGCCTCATTGTAAGCAAAAGCTACCTGTCCCGCACATAAATTTTTGTGAGTCATATCACCTGAACTGCGTGTCACATAATGACATAATTTTGCAGGTACTTTCACCGTACAGTAATGTGAGCAGGGTCGGTAGTAAAGAAGTAATAAGTTAAAACGCCATGCCTCATCTTGAAGATTCACTTTATAACAGCGAAAAAGTAGTGAGTGATAAACTATTTTTCTTTGTAGGTGGTGCCAGCAAAATTATGTGTGAAGTTTGTTGTTGTGGCCTTCAGAGACTGGTTTGATGCAGCTCTCCATGCTATTCGATCCTGTGCAAGCTTCTTCATCTCCCAGTACTTATTGCAACCTACTTCCTTCTGAATCTGCTTACTGTATTCATCTCTTGGTCTCTCTCTACGATTGTTACCACCCACGCTGCACTCCAATATTAAATTGATGATCCATTGATGCCTCAGAACATGTCCTACCAACCGATCCCTTCTTCTAGTCAAGTTGTGCCACAAATTTATCTTCTCCCCAATTCTTTCAATACCTCCTCATTAGTTATGTGATCTACCCATCTAATCTTCAGCACTCTTCTGTAGCACCACATTTCTATTCTCTTCTTGTCCGCCGGCCGGTGTGGCCGAGCGGTTCTAGGCGCTTCAGTCTGGAACCGCGCGACCGCTACGGTCACAGGTTCGAATCCTGCCTCGGGCATGGATGTGTGTGATGTCCTTATGTTAGTTAGGTTTAACCAGTTCTAAGTTCTAGGGGATTGATGACCTCAGATGTTGAGTCCCATAGTGCTCAGAGCCATTTGAACCATTTTTCTTCTTGTCCAAAGCCGGCCGCGGTGGTCTAGCGGTTCTGGCGCTCAGTCCGGAACCGCGTGGCTGCTACGGTCGCAGGCTCGAATCCTGCCTCGGGCATGGATGTGTGTGATGTCCTTAGGTTAGTTAGGTTTAAGTAGTTCTAAGTTCTAGGGGACTGATGACCACAGATGTTAAGTCCCATAGTGCTCAGAGCCATTCGAACTTCTTGTCCAAACTATTTATCGTCCCTGTTTCACTTCCATAAATGGCTACACTCCATGCAAATATTTTCAGAAACAACTTCCTGGCACTTAAATCTCTACTGGATGTTAACAAATTTGTCTTCCTCAAAAACGCTTTCATTGCCACAGCCAGTATACATTTTATATCCTCTCTACTTCTACCATCATCAGTTATTTTGCTCCCCAAATAGCAAAACTCATCTACTACTTTAAGTGTCTCATTTTAATTCCCTGAGCATCACCCGACTTAATTCGACTACATTCCATTATCCTCGTTTTGCTTTTGTTGATGTTAATATTATAGTTTGTTAGAGGTCGCAGGTACTTGATGAATAAAATTCAGGTATTTTCGTAGTGTCAATTACGCTGTCTCGAGACAATGACACAGTTTCTAATTCCTGTGTTATTGTATTAAAGTTTTAACGTAACTGTACACTTCTTATATAGTAGATTATGACTGGACTTTAAATTTTTAAATTCGGTCAATAATTAAGCAAATTACTGAATATCAATTTTGTGTTGCCCGTGGTGGCCATTAGATACAAAACCTACAAATGGTGCTGGATTCCAGGGTAACGACTTAGTAACATAGATCCATATTGCTATGAAAATAGCGCGCAATACTGCAAATGTTGGTGGTTGCCCTGTGTGTCGAGTGCTACCTGCTGTTGACCACAGTAATGCCCTCCTTAAAGTCCACGTAGAATACGGTACCCGATGCGCAGTGTGCAGTTTTCGTCAGAAGTGCTGGACGAATCCATTCGTTTGTTCGGAAGGGGAGGTCGACGGTGTTGGCCCCATTTTGACCAGTCGGCAATAACGGAATCGAGGCGCGCGCCATGCAGTCTTTCTCAAACGATTTTACAGAGTTTTCGGTAAAAAAATTCATTTTTGCGTTACTTATAGCTTTATATGTCAGCTTCATGATGATGTGCCCATAATTTCGTTAATCCTCATAGTTCTTGTGATATTTGCGTGTAATTAAGACATTGCAAGAAATTCGAAAAAGTTTGCAATGTGAAATAAGGGTCGCTGTGATCATGCGTTTGTGCACGTTTTATAATATGCTACTGCGTATGAAATTTAGGTAGCATTAGAGTTTTTCTTTAGACTTAGGTGGAGGTCTCTGTCACCACTCTCGAGAAAAATAGATCTCATGCAGCGCACACATTGCGATCGCATGCAACAGCGATCAAGGCACAGTGAAATATCTGCAACATTTGTCATTTTTCATAACCGGCCTGGGATATCGAAATGAGATGCATGCAGTGAAAAGATTATTCTTTATTTGTTTCTCTGTCGCTGTGTTGTGCCTCCATCTAACTGTCTGTCTGTCTGTCAACCGCTTTTCTACCGTCTGCTGGTGTCATCTGAACGTCGCGGCAGCCGGGGTTTATCCCTGGATTAGAGCCAGCGGCCAGATCCGTCTGAAGACCCACTGATGCTTCTTACCAGCCGCCGAAGAAGTCGTTGGCAGCGGACGTGGAGGGGTATTGGCCTCGCTCTTGGAGAACAGAGTTTTAGAAACCTCACTTGCATAGCTTCGGCATCAACCTGCAGCCTTCGCATGTTTACCAGACAGGTCATCTATTCCATCGCTGCCAGGCTCCAGACGCTGGTCTCTCTTTGTATTATTTGTGTACCTGCTGTTTATGTACCTGTGGACTCGAATCTGCACACTATTTTGATGGCAGGGACTTTTATATTGCTGCCAACTATCAGAATGTGTGCTGTGTTCTTGCGCTAGCATATTATGAAACCTCGAGCAGTTTAAGAAATATCGATGTAGTGCTAAGAAAACAGACACGACAGCGTGAGCGCACAACACCTACTTATACAATATTATTACGTATTGCTACAACATCAAACGCGAGTTGGAATTTCCAAGACGTTATACATCTACAGCTTCGTCTCTACTCCTCCGCACGCCACCTTTCGGAGTGTGGTGGAGGGCACTTCTACCAATAACATATCCTTCCCCCCGCTTCTCCTTTCTTCCATTTGCGAATGCTGCGTGGAGAGAACGACTGTAGATAAACTTCCGTGCGAAGTAATTTCTCCGATTTCATGTATATACAGTGTGAATCACTTAAAACTTGCACCATAGAAATTTGGAAAATTTAAAGTGCTATTGATGTGCGGTTTTCACAGAATAGATTGGTAGTCTGGGGCTCGTACTGTTAGCCAATAAATAGATTGTAATAATACTTAGAAGTTGTATTTTTTGCAAACATACACTTTTTAAATGGAACCATGCCTATTGACATTAAAAAATTAATAGTAGATTATATTAGAATGTCAGTGGTGTTTTTGCATGATTCTAGTGCGACTCGTCTACGAGACATCGTGTTTTGAAAAGTTTTTCACACCGACACTTGCTTCTGCCATTCAACTTGCGTTGTTGGTAGGTACGATGCTGTTATGCTCGCTTACAGTGTGCTTGTGCGCTCCTTGAATGGACAGTCCAAGCAGAAGACCGTGAGTGGACGATAGGATTTCCCAATGTAGAAAACGCCGAAATGCTCATGGGATATGGTGAGTGTAGAAAGAATGCAGTTCATTCTTGTACGGTGTATGCTACAAGACATCCCTATAGCGCCAAGTTCAAAAAAATGGTTCAAATGGCTCTGAGCACTATGGGACTTAACTACTGTGGTCATCAGTCCCCTAGAACTTAGAACTACTTAAACCTAACTAACCTAAGGACATCACACACTTCCATGCCCGAGGCAGGATTCGAACCTGCGACCGTAGCATTCGCACGGTTCCGGACTGCGCGCCTAGAACCGCTAGACCACCGCGGCCGGCTAGCGCCAAGTATCTCGGCAACTATTTATCAACCTCTTCAACCAGCCATATGAAAGGGGTAGTGTAACAGCTAGACAACGTAACAGAAGTGAACAAGTGACGACACAACTGGGAAAAATTAATGCTTACACACATCTCCAGTTGATTCGCACATCAGATCCCGCGTAATCGCACGAGAAAATGGTGTGAGTCAGGCAAGTGTCCTACGCATTCTCCATCGAATATGTTCCATCCCTATGACATCTCTCTCCATCAAGATCTGCACGGCAACGATTATGAGAGCCGCGTTAACTTTTGTATGTGGGGAAGGCAGGATATCCCAGATCAGTTATGTACCTTGTGCAGTCATGAAGCCACACTTACCAATCATGACCATGTATACAGCCGAAACACGCACTATTTGTCGGTTGACAGTTCTCGTTGGCTTCATCAGGTGGTACGTCAGGTCCTCCGGGATATAAACGTGTGGGATAGGGAACCATCGGCTCATAAGCCCGTTTGACATAGACGGATCACTCAACGCATACAAATATCGCAGTCTCCTAACAGACCACCTTCCATTGATGCTAGAGGATATATATATATATATATATACACTCCTGGAAATTGAAATAAGAACACCGTGAATTCATTGTCCCAGGAAGGTGAAACTTTATTGACACATTCCTGGGGTCAGATACATCACATGATCACACTGACAGAACCACAGGCACATAGACACAGGCAACAGAGCATGCACAATGTCGGCACTAGTACAGTGTATATCCACCTTTCGCAGCAATGCAGGCTGCTATTCTCCCATGGAGACGATCGTAGAGATGCTGGATGTAGTCCTGTGGAACGGCTTGCCATGCCATTTCCACCTGGCGCCTCAGTTGGACCAGCGTTCGTGCTGGACGTGCAGACCGCGTGAGACGACGCTTCATCCAGTCCCAAACATGCTCAATGGGGGACAGATCCGGTGATCTTGCTGGCCAGGGTAGTTGACTTACACCTTCTAGAGCACGTTGAGTGGCACGGGATACATGCGGACGTCCATTGTCCTGTTGGAACAGCAAGTTCCCTTGCCGGTCTAGGAATGGTAGAACGATGGGTTCGATGACGGTTTGGATGTACCGTGCACTATTCAGTGTCCCCTCGACGATCACCAGTGGTGTACGGCCAGTGTAGGAGATCGCTCCCCACACCATGATGCCGGGTGTTGGCCCTGTGTGCCTCGGTCGTATGCAGTCCTGATTGTGGCGCTCACCTGCACGGCGCCAAACACGCATACGACCATCATTGGCACCAAGGCAGAAGCGACTCTCATCGCTGAAGACGACACGTCTCCATTCGTCCCTCCATTCACGCCTGTCGCGACACCACTGGAGGCGGGCTGCACGATGTTGGGGCGTGAGCGGAAGACGGCCTAACGGTGTGCGGGACCGTAGCCCAGCTTCATGGAGACGGTTGCGAATGGTCCTCGCCGATACCCCAGGAGCAACAGTGTCCCTAATTTGCTGGGAAGTGGCGGTGCGGTCCCCTACGGCACTGCGTAGGATCCTACGGTCTTGGCGTGCATCCGTGCGTCGCTGCGGTCCGGTCCCAGGTCGACGGGTACGTGCACCTTCCGCCGACCACTGGCGACAACATCGATGTACTGTGGAGACCTCACGCCCCACGTGTTGAGCAATTCGGCGGTACGTCCACCCGGCCTCCCGCATGCCCACTATACGCCCTCGCTCAAAGTCCGTCAACTGCACATACGGTTCACGTCCACGCTGTCGCGGCATGCTACCAGTGTTAAAGACTGCGATGGAGCTCCGTATGCCACGGCAAACTGGCTGACACTGACGGCGGCGGTGCACAAATGCTGCGCAGCTAGCGCCATTCGACGGCCAACACCGCGGTTCCTGGTGTGTCCGCTGTGCCGTGCGTGTGATCATTGCTTGTACAGCCCTCTCGCAGTGTCCGGAGCAAGTATGGTGGGTCTGACACACCGTTGTCAATGTGTTCTTTTTTCCATTTCCAGTGCCGGGATTTGGCAGCTATAGACTTTTTTCTGTTGGGAAAGCTGAAAGACGCTGTCTGCAAGAACATACGAGTACCAGCTGCACCCGATTTTATGCAACCATGCTTTACTGCAGCCTGCTCGGACAACTCCGCTGAAATGCTAGCACATGTGCAGCAGTCGTTCCGTACCACACTGTGGGCGTACGTTGCCGCTGCCGGTGGTCATTTTGAACACAACATGTGATGGCCAGTCGTCTCGTTATTGATCAGAATCCACATAAGTGGTGTATGCGCTTGTGTTTTTTTTTTATTGTGTGCGACTGCAGGTGTTGTACATCTGTCAGTGTGGGAACTTTTCAGAATACGGCATCTAATAAACGACTAGCACTATAACAAGAAACGCCACTGGCATTCTGATTTTCCCTACTTTTAATTTGTTAATAGACATTGTTTCATTTAAAAAGTGTATGTTTGCAAAAAAAAAATACTTTCTAAGTATTATTACAATCTACTGATTGGTTAACAGTATGAACCCCTGACTACCAACCATTCTGTGAAAACAGCACATCTATAGCACTTTCCATTTCCGTGTTATTTTCTGTCCAAGTTGTAGGTGATCCCCCCCGTACTTTTACAGGAGGAGATAATAAGTTGCCCGTCTCTTCTTCGAATGCTTGCTCTTCGAATTTTAGCGGTAAGCTTCCCCGTGATACACAACCCCTCTCTTGAAGCGATTGGCTCTGTAGTTTTTTTAGTACTTCGATAACGTTCTCTCGTTTGGTAAACGATCCTGTGACGAAATGTACCGTTTTTCATTGTGTCTTCTCTATGTGTTCTGTTAATCCTACTTGGTAAGAATCTCAGACTGCTGAACAATGCTCAAGAGTTGATTGAACAAGTCTCTTGTAAGCCACTTATTTCGTCGATGAAACACGTTTTCCTAAGCTTCTTCCAATTAACTTCTGTCAAGCATCTTCTTCTTCTTCTATAGTTTGTTTCATGTGGTCATTGCACTTTGAATCGCTACGAACGGTTCCTCCTAGTTGTTATAGTTTCCAGTGACTTACCACCAATAGCGTAATCGAACAGTAATTGGTCTCTTCACCTATTCATGTGCAATATGTTACATTTATTTACCTTCGGGATCAATTTCCAATTCTCATATCAGTTATAAACCCTCTGCAGCTCTTTCCACATTCCGCCAAGGTCTTCTGGCGAACTTCCTATAGAGATCAGAATCGTCTGCAAATAGCCTCACAGAGCTTGCAGCGTTATGCAGTGCATCGTTTATGTCTTTCTTAAACAGTAATTGTTCTATAACACTCCCTTGGGATATTATGGAAACGACGGTTACATCCGTCGATTTCATCCCGTTAAGAAAATGTATTGAGTTCTATCTCTCAGAACGTCCTGAGTATAAGCCACGAATCTGCTCCAGCACTCGGTAATCTCATGTTTTCTTTGCTAAACTGTATCGAATGACTCCCGGAAATGAAGGAACATGCGTCAACATGGACGTTTCTTCGTACAGTGCTCTGGATTTCATGGACGAACAAAGCGAGGTGTGTTTCGCAAGATCTCTGCTTACGGAATCCTTGGTGGTGTTTATAATGGTGATTGTCGCTCTCCAGAAATGTCATGGTTGAGCCGGTCTGTGATCGATTGTCGAGACCTCGGACCGCACACGACACCTCGCTGCCCTGCCGATTCTGCAAAATTAAGGAGCACGCACGGCCCGGCTAAGGGCGCTCGCTCTAGGTCCCGTCTGTGCGATACCGGACGAGTAGTGTCTGCACTGGAAAGTCAGTTGTTGCTGTAGTTTGCAGGAAGACCCGCGTTTGGGCGGTGGTGCTCTCGATGTTGGATGCGTCTTGTCCTTCCTTGACCGACGTGGTGCACCTAGCAATGGAGTAACCGTGTTAGCCATAGTGAGTGACTGCCGAATACTGTCTATTAATAGAGGAGCTGCTCGCCGGCGACCAGGGACGGCACACGAAGTTGTCAGCTGCTCCCCATGTTAGTCGACTGCTGTGGATGCTTCCCGAGATGTGTTTGCTGACTGAGAACAAAGCAACACCTCAGTGCAAGGTAAGCGTCACGTTTCGATGTTAATAGTTTTTTCTGGCAAAGGACTAGAAGCTTATTTGTGCTCTGACCGTTCGGGTGTGTGTCTGGGCTCTGAAGTTGATGAATATAACTGGGCCTAAGACGTATATTGGTTTAAGAATTGCTTGTTTTAAGAATAGAAGTTACTGTTTAAATTTTATTATGTGTTTGTTGACACAATACCTGCTAAAAGTTCTTATTGTGTGGGTCCACTTGTGTTAGTACCGCAAACTTCCTGTATTTATTTTGAATTTAAATGTTTATGACGCTTGGAACGAGGTCACTGACATGTAGAACTGTAAACTCCTACATTTTGTAAGACCACGATTGATATTTTAACAAGCAATTATAGTCGCGTCCAACTGGAACGATAGAACAACAGTTACACGACTTAATTTCTAGAATTCTGATAATTATGTGTATTGGCGTAATTTTACTACAAAATAATTCGGAAAAGTTGATAGCGAAAGTGTCAGAGTAACAATGACGATAATTTAGTAGCCACACTAAATCTGTAGTGCAAGATAAGAGCTACTTGGTGAGGCGTTTTTGTAATATTTTTTAGTTTCTTTCACTTTCATTTGTTACAGTTTGACATTTAGCTTTTCATTTCATTCAAACCTACTTCCGTTATATGTACGGCAGGAAACATTCCCCATACGAATGAAAGTTCAGCTTTTGTTTCATGATACTGACAAAAGTTTTTAATCAGGGGTCATTGTAGGAGGGGCATTCAATAATGAATGCAACATTTTTTTTTTCTGTAAACAGGTTAGTTTTATTCAGGATTCCAATACCCAATACTATTCCCCACTCTTTTGGCTACAAAACCCTATTATCCAACATACAATATGTGATCAGAAGTATCCGGACACCTGGATGAAAATGACTTCCAAGTTCGTTGCGCCCTCCATCAGTAATGCTGGAATTCAATATGGTGTTGGCCTACCCTTACCGTTGATGACAGCTTCCTCTCTCGCATCTTCCTCTCTCGCAGGTTCTGGAAGGTTTCTTGGGGAAAGACAGCCGATTCTTCACGACAAGCTGCACTGAGGAGAGGTATCGACGTCGGTCGGTGAGGCCTGGCACGAAGTAGGCCTTCCAAAACATCCCAACGGTGTTTTATAGGCTTCAGGTCAGGACTCTGTGCAGGCCAGTCTATTACAGGGATGTTATTGTCGTGTAACCATTCCGCCATAGGCCGTGCATTATCAACTGGTGCTCCTTCATGTTGAAAGGTGTAATCGACATCCCCGAATTGGTCTTCAACAGTGGGAAGCAAGAAGGTGCTTAAGGCGTCAGTGTAGGCCATTGATGTGATAGTGCCACGCAAAACAAGAAAGGGTGCAAGCCCCCTCCATGAAAAACACTACTACACCATAAAACCACCGCCTCTGAATTTTACTGTTGGCACTACACACGCTGGCAGATAACGTTCACCGAGCATTCGCCATACCCCCACCCTGCCATCGCTTCACCACATTGTGTACCGTGATTCGTCACTCTACACAACGTTTTTCCACCGTTCAATCGTCCAGTGTTTAAGTTACTTACACAAAGCGAGGCGTCGTTCAGCATTTACCGGCGTAATGTGTGGCTTATGTGCTCGACCATGAAATCATTCTCACCTCCCGCCAAACTGTCATAGTACTTGCAGTGGATCCTGCTGTAGTCTGGAATTCCTGTGTGATGGTCTGGATAGATGTGTGTCTGTTACACATTGCGACCCTCTTCAACTGTTGGCGGTCTCTCTCAGTCAACAGACGAGGTCGACCTGTACGCTTCTGTGCTGTACGTGCCCCTTCACGTTTCCATTTCACTATCACATCGGGAACAGTGGATCTTGGGATGTTCAGGAGTGTGGATATCCTGCGTACAGACGTAAGCGACACCCAGTCACCTGACCACGTTCGAAGTCAGTCTGTTCCGCGGAGCGCCCCATTCTGCTCTTTTACGATGTCTAATGACTACTGTGGTCGATGATATGGAGTACTGGAGTACCTGGCACTAGGTGACAGCACAATGCACCTAATATGAAAAACGTTTCTTTTTGGAGGTGTCTGGATACTGTTGATCACATAGTGTAATCTCGGTTCAACGCGACGGCCTTACGCCTCTATGCAAGCAGATTACCACTCTTCTGGGTGACGACGGAGCCAACGCCATGCTGCATCAATAATCTCCACATCATCTACGTACTGCTTCCAGGGGACTGCATCTTTCATTGGGCCAAACAGACGGAAGTAGCAGGGTGCGAGATCTGGGCTGTGGCGCGGATAAGGAAGAACACCTCAATGAAGATTAGTGAGCTCCACTCGGTTGGACTGACTTGTGTGAATTTTTGCGGCGACATACACGCTGAAGTCGTTTCTTTAATTTCCTGAGGGTAGCACAATACATTTCATAGTTGGTCGTTGCACTATGATAGAGGACATCTAACAGAATAACCCGTTCAGAGCACCAGAAGATGGTGCCCATGACTGCCGGCTCAGGGTGCAGCTTTGAAATTTTTTTCCGAGGAGAGGTCGTTTGGCACCACTCCATGGACTGCTGTTTTTTCCAGATAGAAGTGATGAACCTATGTTTTATCGTCTTGGACAATGTTCGACAAAAAGTTGTCACGATCATCCTCGTGATGCACAAGCAGCTCCGCACGGAAGGTACCTTGTTTCTTCTGTGGGCAGTGAGGAAGCCAGCGTCCACACATCTTTGAGTGCACCAATTGGTGGACGAGTGGGTCAGCGCTACCGACAGAGAAGTCAAGTTGTGCAGCGAGGTGTTTGATTGTGATTCATCGACCACTTTGAATGAGAGTGTCCGGACATTCCAACATTGCAGGAGTCACAGCTGTGTACGGTCGGCACGAGGGACATCCGACAGCTTTACGCGACCTTGTTGCCATTACGACTCACCGTGCTTTTCTTCACTGCCAGGTTTTCATAGCCATTGTGTAAGCGCCTATGAATACCTGCGATGCTCTGTTTTTCCGCCAAAAGAAACTCAATGACAGCTCTCTGTTTGGAATAGACCTCCGTTTCAGAAGCCATTTTGGAGGCTACAGACAGCGCCGCCACCTATCGGAACTCCATGAAACTATGTTCTGAAGCGGGATGATTTCACGAAATTGGCCGAGAAAAAAAGTGTTGCATTATTTATCTTACATCCTCGTAGAACGTTAAAACAGTAACTACGAAGATAGGCAGTTGATGAAATGAAAATTACGATTCCTGTATCGTAACATCTCACTTCTGACATTGAATCACGGTAGTCATGTTGAGTTTATGTGCTATTTGTGTTGCATTATTACTTCGTTTGCCCTCTTAAAGAGCAGATAGAAGAACTATTTAAGTACAGTCTTTTTGTTCTGGCTACAGCCGTCGTTGTAGTTGTCATGCATCTTTTTATTTTGAAACTACTTTCCGTTCGTTTTTTGGCCGTGAGAGTCCTTATATCGTTCGTGTATGAGCGGTGGGTCAACAAAGAAGTCCTTGAGACACTTACGGGTTTCGGCTAGCAAACGAACGTAGGTTTGTGATGTTGAACATTTGCTAAATTAATGGTGAGTCGTCCATTTCTGCTATACTTAAGGAGGCTTGCGGACATCCTTTCGGTGCAATGAAACAAAGTCGGTCCGTCAGAAAATACAGTTCTTCTGAAGTTTTGCACCACGTCTTGAATTTTAATTCCGCATATTTTCCGTAAAAGCTGTTTCATTTTCTTGCCGTGTGATATTTGTGTACATACGTGGTTTCCCACGAGGAATGCTCAGTATTTAGGGATATGACATGAGCCATGATTTAAAGCAAAAATGTTCAGTAAACGTAGGGATTTCTTAAGAGTTATGAGCACTTTTTCATCTTCGATACTGTGAAACCAATCTCTTCTACTGCAAGCTCTTTGCTTCGCAGATTTTGAGAGGAAGTAGTATGGACCAAAAGAAGAAAAAACTGTCAAGTAAACATGGGATCTAAAATGCACACGTTATGAGCTGTGACCACTTGTTCAGTAGAGCAGATGTGTTTCGCAGTAGCGAAGATGAGCAACTGCTCGTAGCTGTTAAACTAAGACCGTGTTTACCGTACTTCTTTGCTTCGAATGATCCTTCCTGTCATATACCTGAATATTGACCAGTCCTCCTTAGACACCCAGTAGTTATTTTCTTGGTGAGTTGTGTAAACTACTTTACTGCATTAGGAAACTTTTCGCGGTAAATTCATTTTATCATGCTAGAGAATGAGGGAAAGGAAAGCATGAGAGGAGAGTCCTAAATAAGGATTATTTTTAGAAATTGCGTTGCAAACAGCACTTCAGGATTATTGGACCTCACGAAACTTGATACACTAAGGAGGCTCGTACTATAAGCTCAACTGTTCTGTGGACGGCATGGATAGCGAATTAAAAATAAGAAAGAAAGTTTACGGCTTAGCGCCCAGTCGACATAGAAGATGAAGCATTAGGTCATTTGAACATTCAAGAACGAGGAAGCAAGCCTACACTTTTCCGTGAAACTGTCGTACTGTCCAAATCAAATGAACAGTGAAACTACGAAGGAAAACCAACATTACTGAACTAAATTGGATCCCACTTTCCCTCAAATATGAGTCTATACAGTACAGGATTACAATGAATCGTTACCTACTTCAGAATAAAATAACACGTTGCTAAGAGTACCTCTTAGTTTTTGTATGAAAATATTTGATCTGGGCGTCGTTAGTACCGTAAAGTGACATCTATTTTTGCAACATGCGGATTTCTGTCCTAGAAGCAGACTGTTAGAAGAGCTGAGACTCTCATTACAGATATTCAGATGGTGGGAGCAACTAAGGTAATCTGCGTTAGAGATGCAATGTAAATGGTCTGCGGCTCGTTAGCTGGTCGTTACGCACGGCTGGGCGACATTGGAATTCCCCAGACTGCCGGCAACCGAATCCGTTTAACCACTCCGGCAGAAGTTTTCGCAGAGTTCAGGGCCGAAGAAAAACAGAAAGGCGCACTTCAGCGACTCCGTTCTGAGATTACGAAGAGGAGGAGAATGCTGTTTTATTATTAAAGACGCTCATGCCTTTCGCCCTTCGTCTCTCTTGAATGTTGTGTGGAGGCAAACGTTTGTCTGTGCACTCCAGTAGCTATTGCTTTAAATGTGTGAAAAATTTAGGTACGGGTACTCTACTCGTCGCAGCTATTATTGTAGCACATCTCTCTTTGTTATGCTTATACGGCTACAACTCTTCACCACTGACTTTCTTAGTTCATATACTGGCTGACACACTCGGCATTCGTTTTGCCAGTTCTCTATTACGAACGAAAACAAAAAAAGAACTACGTTTACAGTGTAATATTGAAAAAAAGTTATTTCGTTGTGTTCGTGAAAACCCCTCTGAAATCATGAAACATTCGTACAAATAAATATGTATAATCTACAAACGTATAAGTATAATACCCTAAATTTTTTGTAAACGTCTATATGCGAACGCCTCTTCATAGCTCAAGAGGCGGCTATTGTTTCCGCGTACAGACTTTAACGCTTCGCAGCTGAAAGCTCTCAAAAGAGGTCAGGTGTCAGGGATTTCCTGACGTTGCTTCGACTGCAGGAGTGTCTTAGTAGTATTAGAGCTTTCATATTGTAAACAAAAAGCACCTTTTACCTTCTGCGATGTATTTTATTTGTTCCAGACGCTTTCCGCCTTTTACTTTAAGGAATCCTCAGTGCAATCTAGGATGATACAGTTTTGGTTTTATATGCGAGATTTGTGAATGATAAAACAGTTCACGTCTTGTATTTTACGTAAATAAATGATTACTTATTCGAGCTGTTGGCTGGGTTTGGGTGTGGGTTGTTTGGAGAAGGAGACCAGACAGCGAGGTCATCGGTCTCATCGGTTTAGGGAAGGACGGGGAAGGAAGTCGGCCGTGCCCTTTCAAAGGAACCGTCCCGGCATTTGTCTGGAGTGATTTAGGGAAATCACGGAAAACCTAAATCAGGATGGCCGGACGCGGGAGCTGCTGGCTGCATCTAAGTTTCCTCTCGTGATCACATACTGGAGGTCGCACTATAACGTCTTACGAAACATACGCACATTTCACATTATGAACATTTTTCTCACAATTTTCATGTTCTTCGCGCTAATTGCTGTGGACCACTATTATTCTTCTGTCACTAGTTTAAATATTTTTACGAAAACTGTGATTTAACGTCATAACTACTGTATTTTCATTTTAAGTCTCTTCCTATTTGGTACCGAGCGAGGTGGCGCAGTGGTTAGCACACTCGACACGCATTGGGAAGGACGATGATCGATGATTCAAACCCACGTCCGTTCATCCGTGATTTCCCTAAGTCGCTTCAGTCAAATGCCAGGATGATTCCTTTCGAAGGTTATGGCCGACTCCCTTCCCCATCCTTCCATAATCCGATAGGACAATTGACATCGCTGTTTGGTCCTCCCCCTCCCCCACCCAACCCTACAAATCAACCAATCATCTTATCTGGTTTGTTTATGCAGGCTACACCGAACGAAAATGGTTCAAATGGCTCTGAGCACTATGGGACTTAACATCTGAGGTCATCAGTCCCCTAGAACTTAGAACTACTTAAACCTAACTAACCTAAGGACATCACACACAACCATGCCCGAGGCAGGATTCGAACCTGCGACCGTAGCGGTCACGCGGTTCCAGACTCAAGCGCCTATAACCGCTTGGCCACAGTAGCCGGCACACAGAGCGAAGTATATGCTGGAAACTAACGTCTGTTAATTTCTTGTGTGTGTGTGTGTGTGTGTGTGTGTGTGTGTGTGTGTGTGTGTGTGTATGAGGGGGAGGGGGAGTTAGCCATGGAGAGTAGCAGAAAGTTGAATGTGAATGCAATAACTGTTAGAAAGTTGGTGAAAGTTTTGGGTATTCGGCTGACCTGAGTTTTGGTTTAAATGTTTTGTGAAGGGGTTTATGGAAGAGTGAGCGGAAAGTGGTTGGGTGATTTTATTATGTCAATAATCATCTGTTGGAGTGCTACTCTAGTAGTTTGACTGCTAATGCAAAAAGTGAGTTGTTAGTCATGTGTACACATCGACGAGGAAATGATTATATGGAAAACATTGACAAGAAGAAGGGACAAGAAGATGTCAGGCGGTAACCTTCATGGTACTAGCCGGAGCTGTAGAGAGTGAAAGCTGTGCAGGAAGATAGGGACTAGAATACATCCAACAAATAACTGAGGACGTAGGTTGGAATAGCTACTGTGAGATGAAAAGATGAGAAAGTTAGCACAGAAGTGGAATTCCTGGCGAATTTCGTGAAAGGGATTGGGAGCTGTCGAAGTCGAGGGGAGCTGGTCGCTAACCCTGCGGCGGAGGCGGTGTGGCGGTGCGTGTTCCAGAAGTGTGTTGTCAGAGATCATCAAAGTTCTTTTCTCGGGTGCAAAGTTTAGCAAGTGTTTGAAAATGCGTTCCCGGGTGTGGGTTTCGGAAGCTCTTAGTCAGCTGCATTTTTCCAAGACTGATTCTGCTGTTTAGCAAGCGTACACGAACTGTTTAGGAAGATGCTGCTTAACAGAGCGTGGAGCAATTGGATACCCGCAGATTGTCTCGAGAACGAAGCAGAAGACAGTAAATTGTGTTTTCCTCCAGTAAAAATTTGAAGTATGGAGCCCTTTTGTGTGAGTACCCATCCTCTTTGACTGTAGACTGTGATCCTGTGTTGTTTACAGAGGAGAATGCAACCGGTTGGTGACGGTGTAGTGTCTGACTGCGGTGCTTGTTGTCCAACACAGTCGTCGCATTTGAGAGTATTTGGAAAGTTGTCTGTTGCTACGGGGTAATATAGAAAAAGTGAATATTTTAACCCTGTCTTACGGGTCTAAGCGACGGTCGTGACGATTATTTAGCCTGGTAGTATAGGAGTAATAGTGCACAAAAATTATCAAGGTCCGCCAGCAGTAGTTTCAGAGGAAGTATGCAGGGCACCGCGCTCATATCTTATGTACCCTAGCCGCGTCGCGAGCCGGACTCCGCCAGACGCGACAGAAGATCCGAGATGCCGGTCAAGAGGGAGCGTTTCAGAATCGCTTGAAAAGTTGCTCCCAGTGCTGGTAGCCGTGTATTTTCCCCTTCCATTGTACCGAAGGAATGAAGGACAGGTCGACGTTAAGATCATTAGAGACATAGCAGAAGAGTGGATTGGAGAAAGGTGGTGAACGAATTGGCTGTGCTTTGTAGAGGAACTATCCAAGCGTTTCCCTTAAATGATTTTCGAAACAATGAAAATGTCGATGGCTGGGGAATGGGGGAGGAGGGGGGGAGGAAGAGGGAGGAGGAGGGATTTCTACATTTATCAACCGAAATGCTTACTAATACATAGTGCTAGAATTATGTAGATAAAACTAGCTTAATGTCTCGAGCAAAGTTTGAAGTACACAAGAGGTACACATATCTGTTTATACCAGTAAAGTCATATTAAATACGGTTCAATCCCGTGTCCGGCCATCCTGATTTAGGTTTTCCGTGATTTCCCTAAACAGCTCCAGGCAAATGCCGGGATGGTTCCTCTGAAAGGGCACGGCCGACTTCCTTCCCCGTCCTTCCCTAATCCGATGAGACCGATGACCTCGCTGTTTGGTCTCTTCCCCCAAACAATCCAATCCAATCATATTAAATCATTAAATTCTAAATTCTTCTAGTACATTCTAAACATCTCATTTAAAAAATATTCCTGGAGAATTACAACTCAGTTACTTAAAAGATTCGAACACGTATGTGGAGCTAGCACCGTATTTGCTTTCTACCTGTGTTCTATTAAATTATTTTCCTGTCTTATTCGATAGTAACATCGTTCAGAATACCATGAAGGCGGCGGAGCTGCGTGTGCCCTTGACCACTGAAGCAGCAACGGATTTGCATTAGTTCGGTTCACAGATACCTTCACGAAAAGTACTTCTTGGCGAAATACTTGCATAGGGAATCGGAACTAAGTCGTATCCAAAAGTAGAGACGAGTATCAGTAAACAAAATTAAGAATCCAAAAACAGTGTCCTTAGAACAAACAAAGAGGAGCCATGATTTAGTCTATACGTCAGATACTGATGCGTTCGCACACGAACACTCCAACTGAGTAACGGAGCCGTATAATATTGCCATGGGCGTCACTTCCCCCTTACTGGTTAAGTTTCAAAATGTATCTTATGGTACCTTATGCCTTTAGAGCAAAAATACGTTGTTCTGCCTTTATGTGTAAATAATAAAAAACTACAATTAAATCACTACGCTTAGCTGCATACAGGCGTTGACATACGTCAACGGGGACAGTTGAAAATGTGTGCCTCGACTGGGTCTCGAACCCGGGATCTCCTCCTTACATGGCAGACACTCTATCCATCTTTTTTTTTTCTTTATTTAGTTCGGTGTTGTTCATTGCATTTGGTCTGGGCGGGCCTTACATGACATCTGTTCAAGTTAATAGTTGACTCTTTTACTCGGTTTCTTTTTTTTTTATTACAGAGAGCCACCGCCACTCTGACCGAACACGCTGAGCTACCGTGCCAGCATCCATCTGAGCCACCGAGGGCACAGACGATAGGGCGCCTGCAGGGACTTATCTCTGGCACGCCTCCCGTGAGACCCACATTCTCAACTTATTGTCCTGCACTATATTCATAGTGCCCCTGCCCATTATACTCCTTACTCGCTGCGTTTTGCCGATTCCCGTAAGAGTTCCACACAGAAGAAGATTGTCAAATGGCCGGTGAGTCTTAACGCTCGAGTAATGAATATAATGGGCACGGGCACTATGAATATAGTGCGGGACAATAAATTGAGAATGTGGGTCTCACGGGAGGCTTGACAGAGATAAGTCCGCGCTGTCGCACTGTCTTTGGTGGCTCAGATGGATGCCGGTACGGTAGCTCAGTGTGTTTGGCCAGATGATTTAGCTACTCTCTGTAATAAAAAAAACTAAGTGAATGAATCAATGAACAACGTGAACGGGTGTCATAGGACATTCGCCACGAACAAATTCAAAAAACAATATAGAACAAAATGAGGACAAGAAAACGCTCAATCGTGCAATTATTTAAAAAATAAAGAAAAAGAAAGATGGATTGAGCGTCTGCCATGTAAGCAGGAGGTCCCGGGTTCGAGTCCCGGTCGGGGCAGACATTTTCGCCTGTCCCCGTAGACGTATATCAACGCCTGTATGCAGCTAAGCGTAGTGATTTAATTGTAATTTCATTCTAAAACAATGGGCTGCATGGTCACCGATGGTATCTGTTCTTTCGGACTTGTCCAAAAGGACAGATACCATCTTCACATGAGATATTCACTCTGTAGCGGAATGGGCGCTGATATGAAACTTCCTGGCAGATTAAAACTGTGTGCCGGACCGAGACTCGATCTCGGGACCTTTGCCACTATATATATATATATATATATATATATATATATATGTCTGAAGATGGTTTTTCAGTTGTTCAACAACAGAAATTTTGTGTCTAACTACTTACCCTGCCTGACAAAAGAAGTGAAGCACTCAGAAACAGCGGAGTAAACGAAATGAAACTACGCAGGTTGAGATAGTATGACGTGTTAAGAGTCAAATTTACAAAACACTGGGCAGTATGATGAGCTCATTTGTCATTATGAGGCTCCGGAGGCAAGCTGGCGGACAACTATTCCATATGATCCTGGGATACTGGCACCAGGGACATACTCGCTAACCACGAGAGTAGCACAACATCACGCAGACAGATCAAAGAGGCATGTGCCATACACTGAACAGTCAGAACACTATGAGCACCGACCAACTCACGATATAAACCCGTCCAGCGGATAGCACCCCCACCTGGAGCGGAATGACTGCTAGTCAGACACACGCATGGTGCACGTAGTATCAGTGCGCGTGCTGTCCGTGTGTACAATGGCGAAGGCGCGATCTATCTGAGTTAGGCCGATGATAGATTGTGATGGCTCGAAGGCTCGGCATTTCGAAAACTGCACGAGTTGTCGGATGTTCGAGGAGCGGTGTGGTCAATAACTTCAACACGTGGCAAAACCAAGGTGAAATTACATCCAGACGTCATAGGGTTGGATGGCCTCCCCTCATTACAGAGATGGGATGTCATAGGCTTGGGTAGACTGGTAAAACAGAATAGGCTGCGAACTGTGGTCGAACTAACATCAGAATTTAATGCTGGGCGGAGTAAATGCGTGTCTGAGCACGCTGTGCACCGAACACTCCTGACGATGGGCCTCCACAGCCGTAGATCAATTCATGTGCCAATGTTAACACCATGACATCGGCAACTACGACTGAAATGGATTCGTGACCTTCAACACAGGACGTTGGCACAGTGGCAGAGTGTTGCGTGGTCTGATGAATCCCGATACCTTCTTCATCATGCCGATGGGAGGGCGCGGATCTGTCGTCTTCCAGAGGAACAGCTCCTTGACACGTGTACTACAGGACGGAGACAAGCTGGCGGCGGGTCCATTATGCTCTGGGAAACATTCACGTGGGCGTCCATAGGTCCTGTGGAACTGATACAAGGCACCGTGAGGGCCAGGATGTATTTTACACTAGTTGCAGATCACGTACAGGACGATCATATTTCCCAACGGCAGTAGCATTTTTCAACAGTTCAAAGAACTGTGACTGACGCCCGAACAACAGGCACTTCCATGCAATGAGAATAGAAAATAGTGCCTTGGTATGGCTAGCTACTAGCCGAAGTCTGGATTTGATTAATAAAATCTAAGAAAAGGACGACTGATTGCTGCACTCTATAGTTTATAAGTCACACAACAGTCGCTGAGTGCACCCACTTTCCGAATGGAAGGTAACCCGGTTTTTCAACAAGATAATGCGCCGTGTCAAGGCCGGGAGTGTGATGGGGTGGTTCAAGGAACATAGTGGCGAATTCCAATTGATGTGCCGGCCCACGTGCCAGCCAGATCTGAGCCCGATCGATCACATCTGGGATGCGATCGATTGGTCATAATGTTCTGGCTGATTAGTGTATGTGGACGAGAATTGTACTGGTGAAAAATGGCACCTCGACTCTGTCACATGAGAGAAAACACATGAGGATACAGACTGTCCGTGACACACCGCTGTGTCATGGTAATTCCCATCTATGATCTAAAACTTTCTCGATGGCTCCCCACACAACGTGAGGAACACTGCTATGCCTCCCCAAAACGTTGGAAGAATGGGATCTCTTCCCAGATCGCCTCCGTATTCGCCGACGACAGCCATCCGCCATAGTGCAGAACCGCAGTTCATCAGTAATTCGTGCTTCCCTGTCATGGCACCACTCATAACGCACCCATTTTTGTGATATTAACAGCAACTTAAACATAGTATGGTAATTCCTCAGTCCCTATGGTGTGGGATGAAACAGAATATTCAAGGAGTTCATTATTTGTTCGCAGACGGTAGACACAGATGTAAAGGAGTTACTGTGGTATCGATAGCTAGCATGCCACGGCGTAGCTAGCAGTTAAGCTGGCACTACGAGAGACAACGACAGCGCCCTCTAGCAAGCGCTGTTCAGCTCTACGAGCACCACTGTAGATTCAGCCCATTTGATCAAGAGCAAATTGCCGGGACACTTCGCACCTCATTGCAAAGTTATATAATATGTTTGCATATGTTTACACAATAATAAAGGTGCTTTAACTGTATTTGCAGTACCGACGTGTATTACCGTTTCCTGCTCCCACCCACGCGCCGCCTTCCAGGCGGGATACAAAAGTTACGATGTGCTTGATACAGAATACAACGATCCTCCGTTGTCGTAGTCACACGTGTTCGGCTAGAAGCTTCACAACGAGTGTGCCTGCCATCACCTTCCCACGCAGTCCAGTATTGAGCCACTGTCAAATCCGAATGGGCAACAGATCAGAATACTCCACGATTCGAACTGCTGGATAAATGGAGACCCACAACGAGTACCCTTGCAAACTCTCCTAGGTGCAGAAAACGCTGTATCATACGAATATGCGCCAAATTCAACTCCGTAACAGCCATCGTTCAACATCTCACTACGCTCAAATCCGTTTTATGCCCTATGAGGTCTGGTAACAGCACTAAACACGACACTAATGTACTGAAGTCTTTCTACCTGTCAAAGACGTGTAACTCTACAGTAACTAACATACCTGTTGATGGTGTTTACGCGTACGAAGTTACGTTGACATCCGACCATGCGTTCCGGATCCTACATTATTTTTGTTAGCCAGCGTATTTGTATTTCGATTTGATACATTTATACAGTCCTCAACGATTGATAGTTTCCAGAAAGAATTTTCAAAACCGCAGCGGAGTGTGCCCTGCTCTAAAACTTTCTGACATTTTAAAAGCGTGAGTATAAGTTGGGCACGAACCCTGAACCTTGCTTCCATGGACAGTGCTCTTACCGATTGAGCTAGCTAGGCAAGTTTTCATATCCGTGTTCTGTTCGTGTCCCTGTTCGGCACACATTTTTAATCTGTCAGGAAGGTTTATTAATGACAGTCGTTTTTTCCACCAGGAATTCTCTCTGTCAGCATAATGAAATACCGCAACGATAACTATTAATATTATTAATGTTGTCTGTAGCCATTTTACGAATTAAACGGCGAAAAGAGCAATGTGAGAAGCGTACAACAAATTCCACCATCTTACCTTAACGAAGAATGTTGTAGACAAACAGTGAATTCTAGTCCTGTGTAAGTCACTAAGCAGGTCAAAGGCTTCTATCCAGCCACATGTCAGCCAGTCCGGTGCAGCAAGCAAAGACGGGAAAAATGAAGGTTGTAGTTTTAAATTAGGTGTTTAAAATATAGTTCACGTAGGAGGATCATGCAGACGTACCATCGTTTATCCATCGCACAGTCTTCCCAGTCTTCCGTGTGGAGGACATAGAAATACGCATTCCTGGTGTTGGAAGCAACTGAAAGACTTGAAAACAAACAAGTTGCCACATCCGGATGGGATCCCAATTCCGTCTTACGGAGACTACCATACAGCACTACGCCTTACTTAGCTTGCATTTATCGCGAATCTCTCGCTCAGCGCAACATCCCAGGAGACTGGAAAGAACCTCAGGTGCCTCCCATGTATAAGTAAGTTAAAGAACGAACCAGCAAAATTACAGACCAATATCCTTCACATCGGTATGCTGCAGAATTTTTTAATATACTCTGAGTTAGAATATAATAAATTTCCTTGAGACAGAAAAGCTTCGCCGGCCACTGTGGCCGAGTGATTGTAGGCGCTTTAGTCCGGAACCGCGCTGCTGCTACGGTCGCAGGTTCGAATCCTGCCTCGGGCATGGATGTGTGTGATGTCCGTAGGTTAGTCAGATATAAGTAGTTCCAAGTCTAGGGGACTGATGACCCCAGATGTTAAGTCTAAATGTGCTTAGAGCCATTTGATTTACAAAATCTTCAGTCCATATATCAGCAAGGATTGAGAAAGCATCGCTCGTGCGAAACTCAGCTTCCACTTTCCTCACATGATTTCCTGCGAACCGTGGTTGGGGGACAACAGGCAGATTCCATGTTCCTTGACTTTCGAAAAGTGTTTGACACGGTGCCGCACTGCAGACAATTAACGAAGATACTAGCACACGGAAAAGGTTCCCGGTTATGTGAGTGGCTCGAAGACTTTTAAAGAACCCAGAACGTTGTCTCCATGAGGGTGTTCACGACAGTCAAGAGCATCGTCAGGAGTGCCCAAGGAAGGGAGATGGGAGCGTCTTCGTTCTTTATACACACAAAACAGATGACGGATAGGATGAGCAGCAGCCTGCGACTGTTTTCTGATGACGCTGTAGTGAACAGGAAAGTGTCTTTGAGTGACTGTAGGAAGATACAGGATGACTTAGACAAAATTTCTAGTTGGTCTGATGGATGGCAGCATGCTTTACATGTAGAAAAATGTAAGTTAATGCAGAATAATAGGGAGACAGATCCATAATGTTCGAACACAGCACTAATAGTGCGCTGCTTCACACAGTCATGTCAATTAAAGTTCTAGACGTGACCTTGCAAAGCGATACGAAATGGAACCAACGCTTAAGGACGGTAGCAGGGCAGGAGAATGGTCGACTTCGATTTCTACTAAGTCGTGAGCACGAATTAAAGACATCGAAGCAGTTCAGAGACGGGCTGCTAAATCTGTCTTTTCTTTTTTGTGGTAAGGTCTTATGGGACCAAACTGCTGAGGTCATCGGTCCCTAAGCTTATACGCTAAGGACAACACATACACCCATCCCCGAGGGAGGACTCGAACCTCCGACGGGGGCAGCCGCGCGGACCGTGACAAGACGCCTGAGACTACGCGGAGTGCGGTAGGTTCGATCAGTACACGAATTGAAATGGGAGTCCGTCGAAGGTCGCTAACCTTCTTTTCACGAGACATTACTGAAAAAATTTAGAGAAGCGGCGTTTGCAGCTGAGTGCGGACCATACCCATTGCCACCATCGTGCATCGCGAAGGCAAAACAAGGGAAATTAGGGCTCGCACGAAGGCATATCGACAATCGTTTATCCTTCGCTCTGTTTGCGAGAGGAACAGGAAAGGAAGTGACTAATAGTGGTACAACGTACTCTCAACGATGCGCTATACAGTGGCTTGCGGAACATGTACAAAAAAGGGTACAAATGGCTCTGAGCACTATGGGACTTAACATCTTAGGTCATCAGTCCCCTAGAACTTAGAACTACTTAAACCTAACTAACCTAAGGACATCACACACATCCGTGCCCGAGGCAGGATTCGAACCTGCGACCGTAGCGGTCGCGCGGTTCCAGACTGAAGCGCCTAGAAACGCTCGGCCACTTCGGCCGGCGAACACGTACACTCATGCTCATAAATTAAGGATAACTGCAGAACGTGGTGCCACATAACGTGTGACTACACAAAACTGCCGCTAATAGCATAGGCACGTAGAGAACACACACGACACAGATGTGTAAGTCCACGGTATTCGTGAAAAGTAGCGAAAAACGTCCCGCAACACATGTGCTACAAAACGCCACTGTTCCCTTCGCATGCACCCCGACACAAATATGGGCTATGATCACCATGCACACGTACACAGACCACACAACGGGTTGTCATACTCTGGACAGGTGGTCGAGCAGCTGCTGGGGTATAGCCTCCCATTCTTGCACCAGTGCCTGTCGGAGCTCCTGAAATGTCCTAGGGGTTTGAAGACGTGCAGCGATACGTTGACCGTGAGCATCCCAGACGTGCTCGATGGGGTTTAGGTCTGAAGAACAGGCAGGCCACTCCATTCGCCTGATGTCTTCCGTTTCAAGGTACTCCTCCACGATGGCGGCTCAATGGGGCAGTGCGTTATCATCCATCAGGAGGAAGGTGGGACCCACTGCACGCCCGAAAAGGCGGACATACTGGTGCAAAATGACGTCCCGACACACCTGACCTGTTACAGTTCCTCTGTCAAAGACATGCAGGGGTGTACGTGCACCAATTATAATGTCACCCCACACCATCAAACCACGACCTCCATAGAGGTCCCTTTCAAGGACATTAAGGGGTTGGTATCTGGTTCCTGGTTCACGACAGATGAAAACCCGGCGAGAATCACTGTTCAGACTCGTCCGTGGACATAACCTGGGACCACTGTTCCAATGGGCATGTACTGTGTTCTTGGCACCAGGCTTTATGTGCTTTCCTGTGACCAGGGATCAGCGGAATGCACCTTTCAGGTCTCTGGGGGAATAAACCATGCCTGTTTAGTCGTCTGCAGATTGTGTGTCTGGAGACAACTGTTCCAGTGCCTGCGGTAACGCCCCGATCAAGGGTATCTGCAGTACTCCGTGGCCGTCTGCGGGCACTGATGGTGAGATACCGGTCTTATTGTGGAGTTGCACCCTGTGGACGTCCCGTACTGTAGCGCCTGGACACGTTTCCTGTCTGCTGGAATTGTTGCCATCATCTTGAGATCACACTTTGTGGCACACGGAGGGCGTGTGCTACAACCTGCTGTGTTTGACCAGCCTCCAGTCGCCCTAGTATTCTACGTCTCGTAACGTCATCAATATGTGTTCTTTGAGCCATTTTCAACACACAGTCACTATTAGCACCTCTTAAAAGGTCTGCACACTTACTCGCTGCACCGTACTCTGACATGCACCAACACACCTCTGCGTATGTGGACTGCTGCCAGCACCATCGTGCGACGACCGCAGTTCAAATGCACCGCTTGGTCATACCCCGAGGTGATTTAAACCCGCAAACCGCCCACTAGAGCGTTGTTTCACCATGTATCAGCGTTATCCTTAGTTTATGAGCACGAGTGTATGTAGATGGATTAACGGATAACAGAGATGAGCACTGCGTTTATTTTCTTGCCGTGGGCCAAGGCACGTCCATGCGCTGCTATCACTGCAATGCAAGATGATTTAACATTCCTGACCCTGTCAAGAAGAAACTATCGACGACAAAAGGGTCTTCTGAAAAAACAAAAGTACAGAGATCACCTAATGAAGAACTTCGTCTGTCCCCAACTAAAAGGCGAAGTATCAAATTATGGACACAGGAAGAATGCTTCTTTAGTAAGTGAAAAGATGGGTCCAATGTATCATATTTCCCTATTTGAGTGATATTGCGAATCAACCTGACCATAAAAACCTGCGACTACAGTGTTGACAGAGGAAGAAGCCTCCCGCTGATGTGTGATTCCCATTTCCAACAAAGAATTGTAGGCTTTCAGGGCCAGCATTGGTGGTGCCGGTTATCTTGGAACATACGGACATATCAAGAACCGGAAAGTATACAAAGGTGGTAAAAACAACTATGATCTTGAACTTTCAAACAGGAATCCTCGTTAAAATCACAATAAAGTTAGTCTGTCACGTGACTGTCAGATTTCGGAAAGGAACGCACTGAAATTCAGAGTAATTTCGATTCATTTAGGTTCCCTAAGAATTCAAGAGGTATCAGGCGAGCCATCACTTGACTGAAGAGAGAAAAATGCATGGTGCTAGGTGACTACAGTCAGTGAAATGAATTATTGGTATTGACAGCTCACACGGCTAGGTGGCAATATTGCCGTACGTGGCTTGCGGCATCCTGTGCCCAGTTCCCACTGTTGTAGCTGAGACGGCGTAAAAAGCTCACTGACAGCTAGCAGCACTTATTGCCAACATTGAACTACGAAGGGCGAACGGCTGCAGGCGAGGCAACCTCCTGTAGAACTGCAACGACAACGAGGCGTTCCCACAGAGACGTTTCGAAATCGAGTTATCTAACTGGTTGAGGTAGGTGTGCGAAGCTGCCGCACCCAACCCACTATATCTGCCAGAGATCTTACTACGTCATCTCGACTACAGCGTGCTCAAGCGGCAAAAATGAAAACCTCAGTAACATGCAATCGTATTTGAATGTCTACTGTGTGCTGGAAATTGTGTTTTCTTTTGTGTCACAGTTTCGAGTAATTCAGCCGTCTTCAGACTTACTCTGAGATCCACATTTCGTCTTTTTGTCCAGTGAATAATTTCGTCTCTCCTTGTTGCCATAGTTGGTGTTTCATTATGAACAACTGACAAGGAGAGGCCACGACGTTAGGAACGGGGATTTACTTGTAACTTCGCACACTCGTAGTACTCCATAAGGACAACAAAATGTGAAAGCAGTAGCGCGTACTTCTCAAGCGTTATTGAGAAAATCGCAAGATAATTTCAGCCGTCAAATGTATAACCTGTGCGTGGCCGTTTTTACCACGAAGCGGCGCGGTAGCTCTGAGTGTTCGGTCAGAGGGCGACTGGTTGATTTTTAACAGTCATTTTCTTTACTATTTATATTACAGTTGATATAATGGGGAAAATATGTGTAATTGCATGAATTTTTATTAAATTTATAATGTTATTTGGCAGTCTACAAATTTTTGTTATCACAAATAATATAATATTCATAACTATCGACTAGTAAACGACCAAACGCATAAAGTGATACTGAAAATGTATGCTTGTCCGTGATTTGAGAAACCCCTTATAGGTGGAAGGAGCCCGAAACTACTTGTTACCTCCCAGTTTTGACCGCCACAGACGGCTTTCGAAAGATGTCGCTTTCGACATTACGAATACAATGGCAGGATGGTATTTTTCGTAAAAACATGGAAAACATAAAGTTAAACGGCACCAGCTGCATTAAATAAATGCTGTTTCCGCATACGCAAGGTCTTTTGAGGTTTTCCGTGGAAAAATAAACCACGTTAACATTTTGAGGAACCTCTCTTTCAGCCGATAATTTGGAAGCAAACCATACATAACACAGCATTTCCTCAAATATCGGCGCTGATAATTGATCATGCAGTATCGAGTGTATTTTAATAGCGTCTTCACGAGAAGCAAATTATCGTTCTTTTTCGATTAAATACGAACAATTTTGAAGACACGGACAAGTATACATTTTCAGTATCACTTTATGAGGTTGGGCGTTTACTAGTCGACAGTTATGAATATTATATTATTTGTGATAATAAAAATTTGTATACTCTTAAATAACATTGTAAATGTAATAAAAGTTCATCCGATTACACGTATTTTTCCCATTATATCAATTGTAATACAAATAGTAAAGAATATGACTGTGTTAGAAATTTTTAAAAAACCTGACGTACGGGACTCGATGCAGCGATCCAGCGGCTTGAACGCTACCCACTCGGCTGCCGCCGCTTCATGGTAAAAACGGCCACGCACAGGTATATACACTCCTGGAAATTGAAGGGGAAACTTTATTGACACATTCCTGGGGTCAGATACATCACATGATCACACTGACAGAACCACAGGCACATAGACACAGGCAACAGAGCATGCACAATGTCGGCACTAGTACAGTGTATATCCACCTTTCGCAGCAATGCAGGCTGCTATTCTCCCATGGAGACGATCGTAGAGATGCTGGATGTAGTCCTGTGGAACGGCTTGCCATGCCATTTCCACCTGGCGCCTCAGTTGGACCAGCGTTCGTGCTGGACGTGCAGACCGCGTGAGACGACGCTTCATCCAGTCCCAAACATGCTCAATGGGGGACAGATCCGGAGATCTTGCTGGCCAGGGTAGTTGACTTACACCTTCTAGAGCACGTTTGGTGCCACGGGATACATGCGGACGTGCATTGTCCTGTTGGAACAGCAAGTTCCCTTGCCGGTCTAGGAATGGTAGAACGATGGGTTCGATGACGGTTTGGATGTACCGTGCACTATTCAGTGTCCCCTCGACGATCACCAGTGGTGTACGGCCAGTGTAAGAGATCGCTCCCCACACCATGATGCCGGGCGTTGGCCCTGTGTGCCTCGGTCGTATGCAGTCCTGATTGTGGCGCTCACCTGCACGGCGCCAAACACGCATACGACCATCATTGGCACCAAGGCAGAAGCGACTCTCATCGCTGAAGACGACACGTCTCCATTCGTCCCTCCATTCACGCCTGTCGCGACACCACTGGAGGCGGGCTGCACGATGTTGGGGCGTGAGCGGAAGACGGCCTAACGGTGTGCGGGACCGTAGCCCAGCTTCATGGAGACGGTTGCGAATGGTCCTCGCCGATACCCCAGGAGCAACAGTGTCCCTAATTTGCTGGGAAGTGGCGGTGCGGTCCCCTACGGCACTGCGTAGGATCCTACGGTCTTGGCGTGCATCCGAGCGTCGCTGCGGTCCGGTCCCAGGTCGACGGGCACGTGCACCTTCCGCCGACCACTGGCGACAACATCGATGTACTGTGGAGACCTCACGCCCCACGTGTTGAGCAATTCGGCGGTACGTCCACCCGGCCTCCCGCATGCCCACTATACGCCCTCGCTCAAAGTCCGTCAACTGCACATACGGTTCACGTCCACGCTGTCGCGGCATGCTACCAGTGTTAAAGACTGCGATGGAGCTCCTTATGCCACGGCAAACTGGCTGACACTGACGGCGGCGGTGCACAAATGCTGCGCAGCTAGCGCCATTCGACGGCCAACACCGCGGTTCCTGGTGTGTCCGCTGTGCCGTGCGTGTGATCATTGCTTGTACAGCCCTCTCGCAGTGTCCGGAGCAAGTATGGTGGGTCTGACACACCGGTGTCAATGTGTTCTTTTTTCCATTTCCAGGAGTGTATTTGACGACCGAAATTATCTTGCGATTTTATAAATAACGCTTGAGAAGTACGCGCTACTGCTTACACATTTTGTTGTCCTCATGGAGTACTACGAGTGTGCGAAGTTTGCAGTAAATCCGCTTTCCAAACGTCGTGGCCTCCCCTTGTGAGTGATATGGGACATTGTCTGCAACAATAACTGATACCCTTTTGAGATTCGTCATAAGCGAGGTTTCGAAAAACTTCTCAAAAGCTACAGTATTTATCACTACATAACAATTGCCTGTCTCTTTCTAACGAAACATTAACAGGCAATTTCGTTCGATACTCTACAGAGCACTTGTACTTGAAGGAATAATTAACCTTCCTTTTCCAACAGTCACTGGCATTGTGCCCCCGGTGGGTTCGATCACTCTACCTTTTACGTGATGAATGACTGGCATTAACCCAAGTTTCATCACGCTTCACATTCGAATGTCACAGGGGTGATCTTGCGCAGAAATCTGCAACGCCATGCAAAAACGCGTGTCGCTTCCATTAATAATTTACGTCCATTAATAACTGAATAGTTGAAGCCTATGCCTTTGAACACTGTACGTAATGAAACTTCGCTGTCTTTAAAACTATCGTCGTTCTGAAGCAACACGAGCAGCTTCAATAACTCGGGATGTTTCTTTCTCATATACTAGGACTACAACTTTGCTTCCGCCGTTTTCTCTCGAAGTTTATTTTGTGAAAAACGTACAAAAAATTTAATATTCAAAGTATTTGCCATCGTTGGTAACTGCTTTCTCCTAGCTTTAGGGCAGTATATGACTCCCGCAGTGTACAAACCGGGCATCTTTTGAGGGGAGCCATGAATCGATTCAATTTTGCACTTGTTCAAATGACCGCAAGTGCTAGTCAGCTAGGTCGGTATCATAGATCGAGGAAGGTGGCAGTCAGAGAGAGGAATATCAGGAGAAAACAGCGGGTGGGTAGACCTTCCCATTTCAACTTTTCCAAGTATGTTTGGACGGGGTTTTCGACAAGGGGTCGTGCACTGTCATGCTGAAAAAACCTATTTTCATGTCTATCGCTGTAGTGTGGCCGTTTGTCTTTCAGTGCTCGACTCAAACACATCAGTTGCTTTCGATAACGATCTTCTGTGATTGTTCCCGTCGGCTGTAGTAGCATCGAAAGCTTTCTCTCTTTCACAACTATGCCGGTCTTCAACGTCAAAATCACCAGTCTTGAAGCATGGAAACAATTTTCTGCGAAGTTCTGTCACTAACAGGCATCTGATCAGAGGTCTTACCCAGATTTTTATGAGCCTCCTCCGCAGATTTCTTCATATCAATGCAGAAAATTAAAACCTCCCGCAGATGACGAGAAATGGGCTCATAAGTTCAGTCGAGAATAACTTTATGATGCAATCAAAAATCGACTGATATTTTGATGTTATATTCTCAAATGCCTAAGCTTACTGTATGACACTTACGACGAACGACTTGCCCCACTCCTTTCCACTACTGCCGCCTATTGCAAAACGGCGGAAGCAAAGTTGTAAACCTAATATACAACGACGAACAGCGGATTTTTCTTCCTCATATATGTAACGACGAACAGTGTCTTTCTGAGTATCGTCCAAACTCGTCACTTGTTTCTTCTCTGTTCGCTCTTTTCTGCATCCTTGTTCCATCCGTCTCATCAAAATCTATACTGTATATTCTTTCCTTATCGTTACACCAGAGATTTTGCTTACTTTCAGAGCTGTTGCAGTCATCTTTACAAACACGAAATAAGGGCTCACTTTTTACTTTTTCTGAACGTAGTGCCTCAGCGAGCATACGAATTCGCGGGCTTGGTTGTACAGCACTTACGCTTCTTCCGTTTGACTTCGTAGGTTGAGCTTGTACCAACCGTTGCATTGGATACGGATTCAGAAGAAATAGAAATGAGTAAAGGCTAACCACGAAACACAAAACTAACTACGAACTAGACATCTAGTTCGACGAAATAAGGCGACAGCATCAATTATACATAAAAAACATTGTTAAGTTTCACACAAGCCCGCGTTAGCTTTGCTGCGTAGTAACGTGGCTCGTGCTGCCTGTCATGGCTGGCTTTCTACAGTTGCTAAGAAATCAAATTACGCTGCTGAGCTGTCAGTAACTATGACTCGTGTTCGAGACTATATCTGGTTAATTGGCTACGGCATGTGAGTATGTAGCGCATCTGCCTCTAATCATGCCGTGTCTCGCATCGTTCGGTCGCCAAAATAACACGGCTGTCTCTGGCTGCAGCCTATCTGCTGAAAGTACAGCTCTGGTCGATAAATCGAGGATGGCGCATCTGCTTCGCACAGCTATCACGGCTAATATCCTAACGCGATGTTGTATTCGTCACTATGGCAACACATTAGTTTTCCCGTAGCTCTATATACAACTTTTAATAACGTGGCTTCTCCATCTCCAGTAGCCTCACCCGCTTCGCAGTTGAAAACAACAGCTCTAACTGCTGCCAGGGTTCTTCTTCCACCGTACGAAGTAGAGCACTGAGTAGCGTGTTACATCTTCTAAAGCAGAGCCGGCCAGAAATTCTGGACGCGTGCGGTGCTCCTGCACATGTGCAACTTCTGGGTCACAGCGTGCACGCCGCAGCCGTCAGCGTTCATGTAGTGCATGTTTCTACGCACAGATGTCGCTTTATCCACTTGCTGGGATGCTCTGTACCGGTGCATTCTACGGTTCTTTCCACAGCTTGCAAGCCAACCGTGGGAAGGTATTTCGCGTATTAAACATTTAAAATACTGTCACAGTCTACTCATTGAGACGTCTACTTTTATGTTAACAGCTTAACCCAGCAAGACAAGTAATACAGTTAACAACCATGGGTTTTTATTAAGGCAGCTTGGCACGTAAATACGCGTAATGTTTTTGATCTAGTATTTAAGAAAGAGAGCAGTTAGCGACTTCCAACGCACCTTATTCATGATTTCAAATAACATTAAACTAATGCAAGGTTTCCTATAACTAATTCTCGGTGCCCTCAGTTACACCCACATAATTTCTGCCTCACTGACCTCTGAACAGAATGATCACCTGTTATTTCAATACCATTATTGCTATATCTTTCGTCAGTTCCGTCTGAAATCTGCATAATAACCGACAATTAGACGAATGTTATGTTTTATCGACTTCAGCTGAAGGTAGCCCTTCACACATTAAAAAAACACCAAATGTAAGTTTACATTGGGACAATCGGTTTAATGACCAATTGTCCTGATAATAGTGTAACATGGAGCAGAATGAGGCAATAATGCACAGTTAGTAAACAATAATTTTTAATTATGAAAGGAATAAATCCAAACACGTTTATCACTGGTCATGAGTAATGATATAGTTAATATCTGGCACAAAAGCACGGCTCATTGACAAACGCAAGCAATTGCGAAGATTTTCATCACTTATGCTTGATCGAAACCTTGATTTATTCATTTTCATCACCGAGAAAAATCATTCACAAACATATGTCGACCCGAACATGGACATAACTCTCGCGGCTTCGCGGTGCAGGCGTCGAAATTCTTGTTGTGAAAAATTTTCGTAGAATTCTTTTGTACTTCGCACTGTAAAGAACTTGTCCTTCAGTCTTGTATTGCACTGTAGGTCGATCAGTTCCATCTGTAGATCATTCGGAGCATCTTCAACTGACGACGAGAACAGCCGAGCAAAGAGGCGAATGACAGGAGAAAAACTCGTAACATCTGCAAATCGTGCTCAAAATTGTTCCCTAATTTTTACAATTATTGACACGTATTCTTGAAATCTAGCACTTTCATGGACCAGTCCAATAGTCGGGAAATGTGCAGTGTTTTCTGTCAGTAGCTGGCTCTCCCAAAGCTCAAATTTCCTTTCAAAGGCATTTACTTTTTCAAACATGTCAGAAATTAAATTATTTTCACCTTGCAAACTGACGTTCAGGCTGTTCATGTGAGATGTAATGTCCACGAGAAATGCAAGGTCTGATACCCAACAAGGGTCTTCCAACATAGGTTCACTTTTTCCCTTCTCATGTAAGAATGTTACTATGACCAAACGTAAATCAAAAAATATTTTCAGCATTATACCTCGACCGAGCCAGCGTACTTCGGTATAGTAAGGTATGTCGCCGTACTCCACTCCTAATTCCTCCAAGAACCACCGAAACTGCCGATGCGTAAGCCCATGTGTCTTCAGATAGTTCACAGTACGCAGAACAATTTGCATGACGTTTGCTAACGTTACTGATTTTGCACAAAGCGCCTCTCAATGCAGAATGCAGTGAATTCCATACAACGTCTTCTCTGTGCGCCCTAGCTTTTTGCGCATCCGTGCTATGAGTCCTCTCTGATGGCCTTGAATTGATGGTGCTGCATCTGTGGTCACTGAGACTAACCGATTCCAGTCCATACCGACACCATCAATCGCTTGCTCGACAGGTTGGAGTAAGTCCGCACCTGTAGTAGTCCCTTTCAAAGTTACTAACTCCAAAACGGCCTCTGTTACACAAAGTGCATTATCGACACCTCGTATGTATACCACAACCTGGGCTGAATCTGTAAGATCTGTTGCTTCATCGAGCGCAACAGAGAAAGCAACAAAGTATTTATCCCTATTTATTAGCTGCCTGTGCACATCGTCGGCCATAGCACTGATACGTCTTGTCAATGTTTGTTTGGATAGACTGATTTCTTGAAACCTGCTAACGTTCATGGGACACACAAGTTCTGCAGCATCAATCAGACACCCTTTCACAACCCTTCGGAAAAGTGTCTCCCAAATGGTGCAATTCTTAATGCGTTTTTAAAACTTGCTCGCAGTGAAGATTTAGTGTGGTTGTCATTCTGGAAAATTGAAAACAGTACATTGTACAGCGTACAGTACAATAGACATAAATGTAACACAAGAAACTAAGAGTTCAAGAAGTATCAGTTACTTTGACGCACAGTAAAATTGAGTTGATGTGTCTCATCCATTTTCTTAAGGACATTTAATTTTGCTTGCCGTTCTTCACTGTTGAGTACACTACACTCGTCTTTGTGATATATATTGTAGTGTCTTTAGCCGGCCACGGTGGCCGAGCGGTTCTAGCGCTTCAGTCCGGAACCGCGCGACTGCTACGGTCGCAGGTTCGAATCCTGCCTCGGGCATGGATGTGTGTGTTGTCCTTAGGTTAGTTAGGTTTAAGTAGTTCTAAGTTCTAGGGGACTGATGACCACAGATGTTAAGTCCCATAGTGCTCAGAGCCATTTGAACCATTTCTTGTAGTGTCTTTCAATTGAAAACTTACTCTGGCCGCCTATTATTCGGCGGAACAGCAAACACTGTGAGTTTTCGCCAACGGCTACAAAAAGAATTGCAGTTCCCAGTCATTTTTAAACGACTGAGAACATACATCTCCCGTCCTTCGCTTTTTCACAGTACCTGCCATTTCTCGGTATTTCTCTGTTACGGTTTCGGTCACCAGGGGTAAACGAGACTGGGTATGTTGGGAAGTGGAGCCGCCGCCGTTCATTTAGGACACATGTCTAATAACAGACGTCGCTGTCACTCGCTGTCACACACGTGCGCACATGTGCAGCACTTCCGCACGTCTGCACACTATGCAGCGTTTAGCCGGGCCTGTTCTAAAGATTACGCTGAGGTGACAAAGTCAGGGATGTCTCCTGATATCATGTCGGACTTTCATTTGCCCAGCGTAGTGCAACTCGACGTGGCATGGACTCAACAAATCGTTGGAAGTCCGAAAGTGTTCGGATGCATGATTTTGTGCACGAACTGACCTCTCGATTATGCCCCACTAATATTCGATGGGCTATCTGCGTGCCCAAATCATTCGCTCGAATTGTCCACAATGTTCTTCAAACCAATCGAGAACAATAATCACCTGTTAACGTGTAGCACTACAATCCATAAACATTCCATCGTTGTTTGGGAACATGAAGTCCATGAATGACTGGAGATGGTCTCCAAGTATCTGAACGAAACAATTTCCAGTCAATGATCGGTACAACTGGACCAGAGGATCCGGTCCATTCCAAACAAACACAGCCTACACTATTATGGAGTCACCACCAGCTTGCACAGTGCCTTGTTGACAAATTGTGTGCGTGGCTACGTGAGGTCTGGGCCACTGTTGAACCCTACCATAGCTCTTACCAACAGGAATCGGGATTCATCTGACCAGGCCACAGTTTTCCAGTAGTCTAGGGGCCAACCGATATGTTCACGGGCTCAGCAGAGGCGCCACAGCCATATCGTGCTGTTGGAAACGGCATTCGTGTCGGTTGTCTGCTGCCATAGCCCATCCACGTCAAATTTCACTCCACTATCTTAACGGATACGTTCAAATGGTTCAAATGGCTCTGAGCACTATGAGACTTAACTTCTTAGGGCACGTCCCCTAGAACTTAGAACTACTTAAACCTAACTAACCTAAGGACATCATACACATCCATGCCCGAGGCAGGACTCGAACCTGCGACCGTAGCGGTTGTGCGGTTCCATACTTAGCGCCCAGAACCGCTCGGCCACCCCTGCCGGCCGAATACGTTCGTCGTACGTCCCACGCTGATTTCTGTGGTTATTTCATGCAGTGTTCTTTGTCTGTTAGCACTGACAACTTTACGCAAACGCCGCTGCTCTCGGTCGGTAAGTGAAAGTCTTCGGCTGCTGCGTTGCCGTGGTGAGAGGTAATGCCTGAAATCTGGCATTCTCACCACACTCTTCACACTGTGGATCTCGCAATACTGAATTCACCAGCGATTTCCGAAATGCAAATCCGATACGTCTAACTCTAACTACCATTCCGCGTTCAAAGTCTGCTAATTATCGTCCGATGGCCACAATCACGCCAGAAACTTTTCACAATAATCACCGGAGTACAAACGACAGCTCCCCACCGCACTTTTATACTTTGTATACGCGATACTACTGACATCTGTCAATGTGTACATTGCTACCCCACGACTTTGTCACTGCAGTGTATGTACAAGGTTGGCCAGTGAGCTGAAGTGCAAAACTTAAAAAGACAGCGAGTGTTTACGACGAGGTAGATGTGTTACGTTTTACTGCCACCCTGCCCAGGGGGTACCATAAAACGGTCTCCCTCAGGAATCAATGCACTGATTCCTTTTAGGTTGTCCTGCTCTTTATTGCTTCACGCACTGAAACATTTCGCAGTAATGTATCCTTTCGCTAAAAACGGACAAGGAGGACGTTTTGAATGAAACAACCATTGTAGGTGTGAATGCAGGCTTTCCCGGTGTATTCTGCTGATGAAATCTTCTTAGGCTTCCCTTCTGGTAGCTGCGTCGAAAATCCGCGACGTTTCGATGAGTGACATTCTCATCATCTTCTTCGTCAGAAGAAGTCCGAGAAGATTTCATCAACCATTGTAGGGTTTGGCAGCCATACAAATTAATACACAATTTAATAATCACTGATGGATACCTGTCTGAAATTCTGTACTACAATACCTAGCCATCACTTTAATAACTCCTTTTATTTTCTAAAGAGGTGACAATATACATAAGATTAAAATGAACGGTTATGAAGCAGTGAAAATCGTCTCACACTGAGCAAATGGACTGAGATTGGAAATAAGAAATAAGAAGGCTGGGGGTGTAGCCTGCTGTACACAGTGAAATTCCCACAGGTCATCGAAGTGACAGGGATATCTTCAAGATCATTCAGTGTGCGACGTTAATGATTGCTAGATACCGGCAGCAGACCCAGTGGCAATAATGCCACAAGTCTAGTCCACAACAAATGGCTTAGAACTGAATGGAGTCTTGCATCCACGTGACGAAGCCATGGTGTCAGCTTTCGTATACCGCCACTCGCTTTTCATGCGTCGCGACTTCACTTGGCCGTCACGCCATTGAGCATCCGCTGAGTGAGACGCAGAAGGAGTGTGGAACTAGCACACGAACAAGAAAAATGGATGTTAGCTACGTCACGCCGGCTGCTGTGACCGTGCGGTTCTAGGCGCTTCAGTCGGGAACTGCGCTAAAGCTACGGTCGCAGTTTCGAATTCTGCCTTGGGCATGAATGTGTGTGATGTCTTTAGGTTAGTTAGTTCCAAGTCTATGGTAGTGATGACCTCAGATGTTAAGTCCCATAGTGCTTAGAGCCAGTTGACCCAGTTGAACTTAATTTTCACTTGGTAAAACGAACGGTGTAGTACTCTGAAGCATTGGTCAACTGCAAGACGTACATCATTGACTTTCTGAATGTGAATATTTCATCTACTGGCATATCACTTTTTTCTACAATCACTTTATTACAGGCTACCTTTAAGAAATATCCCTTTTAGTGTCGTAAACCAAAGAATGATTGCATTGACGCTCAGTGAACGGAAGTTTTCATAACTGAATTACTAGGCGTGGCAACTAAAATGTAATACATAAAAGTTATTGGATGTGCTAGCACAAAGGACTTTGACTATAATTTGAATGTGCTACGTCCAGGAGTTTTAGAAAACTGATGCAGGCTCATAACGGAATCGAATATTCATTCAGCTGAAGTGAGTGAGAGATAAGACAAGCATGAATCTTCACATAGCTTGACGGATATCGCTGAAGATGGTGGATACTGCCTCGCTTAACAATAGACGCGTGCTCGGTACGTACAGGCATGGGGCGATCACGTGAATGTACCCACATGCACATAGCTGACTTCTAAATATAAGAAGGGTAAAAGAACTCTGTCTGAACAGGCCTTGGAAGGCCCAACGGACCGACCGGCAGCCGTGTCATATTCCCAGCCCAGGGGCGCCACTGGATGCGGATATGGAGGTGCATGTGGTCAGCACACCGCTCTCCCGGCCGTTGACAGTTTTGGTGATCGGAGCCGTTACTTCTCAGTCAAGTAGCTCCTCAGTTTTCCTTACAAGGACTGAGTGCATCCCGCTTGCCAACAGCGCTCGGAAGACCAGATGGTCACCCATCCAAGTGCTAGCCCAGCCCGACAGTGCTTAACTGCGGTGATCTGATGGGAAACGGTGAGGGTAAAAGAACGGACCCACAAAATTCCAGACAGATCTCATTAACATCCATTGGCTGCAGAATTCTTGAACGAATGTCATAAATTTCCTTGAGACCGATATGCTTCTGTTCACGTATAAGCATGGTTGTAGAAGCATCGCTCGTGTGAAATTCAGCCTGCCATTTTATCACCTGATATACTGCTGACTATGGATGAAGAGCAACAGACAGATTCCATATTTGAAGATTCCCGAAAGGCACTTGACGTGGTGCTGCTGAAGTCTGTTAACAAAGGTAAGAGCATATGGAGAAGGTTGCCAGATATGTGAATCACTCGAAGGCTTCTTAAGTAGACCCAGTATGTTGTCCTCGACGGCGAGTGTCTCGTCAAAACTGCCCCAGGGAAGTGCGATAGCACCGCTTTTACATTTTATATGTATAAATGCTCTGACGGATAGCGTGGGCGGCAATCTGCGGTTGTTTGCTGATGATGCTGTAATGAATGAAGATAGTAACTGTTCCGAAAGAACAGATACCAATGATGATCATGCAGCTTCTCTAGAAAGATATGATAATTAATCGAAACCCTCAGCTACCAAGAGGTGTTGTTGATATACCTCAATGGGGACAGGTGAGAATGTGTACCCCGACTGGGACTCGAACCCGGGATCTCCTGTTTACATGGCAGACGTTCTATCCATCTGAGCCGCCGAGGGCACGGAAGACAGCGCGACTGCAGGGACTTACCCCTTGCACGCTTCCCGCGCGACCCGAATTCCCAACTGCCCACAACCTACATTCGTGATGTTCCTAATGAATATTTGCCCATTCACTCATTACTCGAGCCAAGTAAGGTGACGATTCCCGTAAGAGTTCGGGCAAAGCGTGCGCATTCGCACAGAAGAAGGTCAACGGCCGGGTAGCCATTTTCAGCTGTCCCCATTGAGGTATATCAACAACACCTTTTGGCATCTAAGGGTTTAGATTAATTATCGTTTGTTTTGATGCTGTAGTGTACGAGACTGTAAGCTAATCGAGTGACTGTAGGAGAATACAAGATGACTTAAATAAAATTCCTAGTCGGTTTGATGAATGGCAGCTGGCTCTAAATGCAGAAAAATGTCAGTTAATATGCATGAGTAGGAAAAAACCGTAATGCTCGGATACAGAATTAGTAGTGTCCTGCTTGACGTAGTCACATCGTTTAAATATTTGCGCACAACTTTGCAAAGTGATATGATAAGACACGAGAACGTGAGGATTTTGGTGGGGAAGGCGAATGGTCGACTTCGGCTTATTGGGAAAATTTTGGAACGTGAGGATCATCTGCTCTTTTATTTCCGACATTGCTTCGATGTATAGACTGCACAGTAAGAGCGAAGGACTACATCCCTGTCTTACAACCTTTTTACTCCGAGCACTTCGCCGCGCGGGATTAGCCGAGCGGTCTCAGGCGCTGCAGTCATGGACTGTGCGGCTGGTCCCAGCGGAGGTTCGAGTTCTCCCTCGGGCATGGGTGTGTGTGTTTGTCCTTAGGATAATTTAGGTTAAGTAGTGTGTAAGCTTAAGGACTGATGACCTTAGCATTTAAGTCCCACAAGATTTCACACACAGTCCATTCCGAGCACTTCGTTCTTGGTCTTTCACTTTTATTCTTCCCTCTTATTGTTTATTACCTGTCTTTCCCTATGGCATATCTACTTTTCTCAGAATTTCAAACATCTTGCACCATTTGACATTGTCGAATGGTTTTACAGGTCGAGAAATCTTATGAACGGGTCTTGATTTTTCTGTAGTCTTCTGCTGTATGTTATTCTTGTCAGCAACTTGGATGTATGATCTGTAATGCTGACTGTGCGATTATTCTCGCACTTGTCAGCTCTTGCGTTGGTTGTGCTGGCAAAAAGGGGATTCCTGGCCAAGATAAGTCTAATAGTATTAAATATAGGCCTTAATTTGAGGAAGAAATTTCTTAGAATGTACGTTTGGAGCAGGTCATTATACGATAGTGAAACATGGACTGTGGAAAAACCCGAAGAAAAAAGAATAGAAGCATTTGATATATGGTGTTACAGAATGTCGGGAAGCAGGTGGACTGACAAGGTGAGAAATGAGGAAGCTCTCCGCGGAATCGGCGAGGAAAGTAATGTATGGAAAACACTGACAAGAAGGAGGAATAGGATGGTAGGACATCTGTTAAGACAACACGGAATAGTTTCCATGGTACTAGAGGGAGCGGTAGAGGGTAAAAATTGTAGAGCAAAACAGAGTCTGGAATACACCCATCAAATCACTGAGGACGTACGTTGCAAATGCTACTCTGAGATGAAGAGGTTGGCACATTAGTTGTATTCGTGGCGGGGCGCATCAAACCAGTAAGAAGACTGGTGACTAAAAAAAAGTCAGTATTTTTCTCCTGAGTACCGCTCAAGTATTTGGGGTCTATTCAAGTTCGAATTAAAGGTAGTTATCGAAGCAATTCAGAGGCGGGCTGCTAGATTTGTTACTGGAAAACTGGAATAACATGCAAGTATTATGTAGATCCTTCGGGAACTCAAATGGGAACCCTTGCAGGAGAGGTGAAGCTCTTTTCGAGGAACTCTACTGGGAAGATTTAGAGAACCAGCGTTTGAAGCTAATTGCAGAGCATTTCTACTGTCACCAAAATACATTTCGCGTAAGAGCCATGAAGACGACATACGAAAAATTTCGGCTCATATTGAGGCATATAGACATTAGCTTTCCCCTCGCTCTGTTTGCGAGTGGAACAGGAAAAGAAATGACTAGCAGCGGTGCAGGATACCCTCCTCCAACCACCGCATGGTGGCTTGTGGACTATGCATGTAGATGTAGACTTCCTAAAGCACGTCATCGCGTGTTCGTCGGCGTCTACAGATTTTTTCCGTGAATGTTGCGTTGGCTCGCGTCATCGTCCGTTATCGCACACTCATATGACCGGTCGCACGTTGAATTGTAAATGTCTATACGCGCGATATGAAAACACATGTTAAATGTTCGTCATCTGATCTTAGCCTTAGTCAGCACTAGACGTCGCATTGCGTTGTGACGTAGCTTTAAATGGTGCATATAGCTCTAAGCACTATGGGACTTAACATCTGAGGTCATCAGTCCCCTAGACTTAGAATTACTTAAACTTAACTAAGTTAAGGACATCACACACATCCATGCCCGAGGCAGGATTCGAACCTGCGACCGTAGCAGCAGCGCGGTTCCGGACTGAACCGCTCGGTCACAGCTGCCGGCGTGACGTAGCTAACATCCATTTTTCTTGTTCGTGTGCTAGTTCCACACGCTTTCTGCGTCTCACTCGGCGGATACTCAATGGCATGACGTCCACCTGAAGTCACGACGCATGAAAAGCGAATGGTGGGGTACAAAAGCTGACACCGCGGCTTTGTCACGTAGATTCAAGACTCCATTCTGTTCTATGCCATTTGTTGTGGGCCAGACCGGTGGCATTATTGCCACTGGGTCTGCTGCCGGTATCTAAAAATCACTAACGTCGCACACTGAATGATCTTGCGGTGACCGTCGCTACTTTACAAATAGGTGAACTGTAGTCTCTCTTCAAACTGCTCGACAGCCATAGCTGCATATGTGTTAGATACTACATTTCCGATCTGACAGCCTGCATTGATAACCCAAATAGTGGACCAACGCTTAGCTTAAAGCTTGTGATGTCGCTTACTGATCAGCCAAAACATTGTGAGCACTGTCCATCGCGACGTTGGATGGCGCCTCGTGGCGTTGCGGGCACATAACACGGCTACAAAGATATGTAAGCGGAGCAGACACAGAAGAGGTATCACCCTAGGGAATATATGGTCTGCCAATCGGGAAATCCATTGAGATAAGCCTGTGAACATCTCGAAAATGGCGAGGCTGGTCAATTGTTCACATGCTACTGTCGTGAGCGTCAATGGAAAGAGGTAGAAGGAGAGTGGAACTACCACCAGGCCTAAATGGTTGGACGTCAACGACTCATCACAAAAAGTAGGGTTCGGAGGCGTGTCTGATCTGTAAAGAACGATAGACGGTGATCTGTGGTATCTCTGCCGAAACAGCACAATGCTGGTGCACGCACAAGTATTTCGGAGCACACCGTGCATAGTACTTTGTTGAAAACGGAGCTGTGCAGCAGACCACCCTTAACTGTTTACATGTTGACACAACGACATCGTCAGTTAGGACTGCAGTGGTCACGAGACAACAAACTGTCGGATTCCTGATATGCATCATCAGTGATCTATTTTGTTCCTCTAGTGGTTCAGGCGCTCAGTCCGGAACCGCGGGACTGCTACGGTCGCAGGTTCGAATCCTGCCTCGGGCATGGATGTGTGTGATGTCCTTAGGTCAGTTAGGTTTAAGTAGTTCAAAGTTCTACGGAACTGATGACCACAGATGTTAAGTCCCATAGTGCTCAGAGCCATTTGAACCATTTTTTTGTTCCAAAGAAGGACAAACAAGCTATTAAGCAGGTGAACATAATGTTTTGGCTCATCAGTGTACATGATATACGCCCTTCCCCACATGTACTGATGGTAATGTGAACAATAATAATTCCATCACGGTAGTTTTATAACTATAGGTTTTCTGGTTTATTTTTGGTATTCAAGGAATGTGTTGTGAGCTCTATTTTTCATTCTATGTGTCTTACTTCATGTTTCTTCTCTGGACATTTTTGAAACAATTGTCTGCAATAATCGATATATTACGCCACAGAGGCTCTAATTACAAGCATCGTGGTCTTTGGTAACCCGTAGTGTTGTCGTTGCAGCAGCATTCCTTAAGATCTAAGAGAGGGATTAGCCGGCCGAAGTGGCCGTGCGGTTAAAGGCGCTGCAGTCTGGAACCGCAAGACCGCTACGGTCGCAGGTTCGAATCCTGCCTCGGGCATGGGTGTTTGTGATGTCCTTAGGTTAGTTGGGTTTAACTAGTTCTAAGTTCTAGGGGACTAATGACCTCAGCAGTTGAGTCCCATAGTGCTCAGAGCCATTTTTTTAAGAGAGGGATTCGGGTGCTGCGTACACTACTGTACAGACTGGAAATAGCTTGAAGAGCATAGAGATAAAGATATAGAAAATGTTGAATTTCGGAAGTGTGATTTGGTAAAGATTAATTTGAGAAGTGTGAAGATATACAGGTAATATTGTTGCCTGTGACTGATGTAGGATGTGTGTGGAAAACGGAAAGTTATATTGGGCTTTTCGTTATTGATTACGGTTGGTTAGTTTCATTGTTCAGACCTCAATAAGTAAAGTTCTCTATTCACATGGCTTGCACTCACCAGTTAAAGACTTACAGCTTCTTTACCAGACTACTAATTTATTTCATGGTAGTCAAAATTTTTAGAAGTAATTTTTTAAAGATGATTTTAATCGTTAAGAGAGAAATTAGACTTTCAAAAAGATTTTTAAATGTCATTCTCCTTTCAGTGATTTAGTAAACGCAGTATCCTCCATCGCCAAGCCAAGAAAGTTTGGATTTTTAATAGTGTGTCGCCGCATTGTACTCTCCGGAACACAGCGGTCAGAAACGAAGCATGATCTGCTTAGAATGGCTGCATTTCCTTGCATTACACTGCACAGCGCTTTCTTTTCTTTTAAATAGTTTGCTACTCCGCTGTATTTTTGTGTTCGTGATTTTCAGAAGTACCGAGTATCCGTTGCCACAGATAACCCATGAAAATTTGCTAGGGCCAGTTTTACATCACAGTCATGACAATATGATCATTCATAGTTAGGTGTTGCATTTCAAAATTAATATCAGTTTCAGATTAAATAACGTTGAGTTTAAATTACATTTTTTTGTCAGATAATCTCATTTTTGCAGTGCAATGTTACATTTGCGTGTGTATGAGCTAGCGTTCGGAAATTCTTTTACTCAGTTGCGAACACAGAATTATATGGCATGTTTTAGGACAATTTTATGAAGCATATTTCTTCTGTTAGTTCTGTGTGTTTAAACTGCAAGTCACGTACTGTGACGTCACGCATTGTAATGCTGTTTGACTGCAGCGCACAATGAAGAATTTTACAGGACCATTTGTTTAATTTACACTTTTATGTTTCTGATCATTTTGGCAAACTTTTATTCAAATACAATTATACAGTTTCAGGTAGTTTTGGCGACTTATTGTATCAGATAACGTTTCGTAATTACATCAGTTGCATTCTTTAGGATTACAACACACACACACACACAAAGTTAAAGGCAGGAAACTAGTTCTGTCCAGTACAGTTACAGCTTTCAATATGCAACTTATTGTATTATTTATTTATATTCAGAAAAGTTAAATAGCTCGACATACAGTCCCCCCCCCCCTCCTCCTCCCACTGAGGCAGCTGCACATCTCACACTTAAGTGGGCCACTGGCTTGTCACATGTCTGATCGCTTCTGTGGCCTGCAGGTTTTTCTGATGTGTTTGCCATCGAATATTGTAAAGCTGGTCAGCAAATTGTTTCCCACATCTGTCCACAAAGCACTTCAGATGCACTGCGACCTGACATACACAACGATACTACCAGGTAGGGGACTGGAAATGTTATGACGAAAGTAAATTTGTGTCAGACCGTTATCAGAGCTCAAGTTGCCTAAACTGTTTAGCACGTCTCTACCGCCAACCAAAATTTCAGCTTCGACAATCTTCCTTTTTTTTGTATTTTTCAGAACAGACAACTTCCTGAGTACAACCACATTTTTGTGCCTTTTACTTCTGAGTTATTAGCTTTCTGGTTTGTTTGATGTGGCCCGACGTAACTTTCTGTCCTGTAAAAGCCTCTGCCGCTCATAGTAGCACGGCCAATGTCCTCAAATTACTTGTCGCATATATTCCAGTCTCTGTGTAACCCCACGGCCTTTGCCCTCTAGTGCTCCTTCAGTAGCATGAAAATTGTTCTCTGATGCGTGACACATGTATCCCACACTATAACTCCTTTTAGTTAGGATCTTCTAGATATTACATTCCTTTCTGACTATGCAGTGGACCTGAGCTTTTCTTATTTTAACATGACTTATGGCACACGGACTTGCCGTAGTGAATACACCGGTTCCTGTGAGATTACCGAAGTTAAGCGCTGCCGGGCGTGGCCGGCACTTGGATGGGTGACCATCCAGCCAGCATGCGCTGTTGCCATTTTTCGGGGTGCACTCAGCCTCGTGATGCCAATTGAGGAGCTACTCGAACGAATAGTAGCGGCTCCGGTCAAAGAAAACCATCATAACGACCGGGAGAGTGGTGTGCTCACCACACGCCCCTCCTATCCGCATCCTCCTCTGAGGATGACACGGCGGTCGGATGGTCCACTTGTGGCCTGAAGACGGAGTGATTTTATGACACAGACGTAATTTCCAACGTTCTGCTGTAGTGAAACGCAACATAAAGAGTGTATTACATGAAATGTATTCGCAGTTGCGAATATGGACAACCATCAGCTGTATAATCGAATGATGACAATCAAAATTTGTGCCGAACGGGATTTCACGTTTATCGCATGTGGTCGCCTTACCACGAGGCTATCCAGGCACGCAGCAGAGCCAGACCACAAGCTTCCGTATGTCGTCAACCATGTGTCCACAACCTGCACTCGTTCATCCATTGTGGAAATAGCTGTGCAGGAAGGCATTTTAATTGAAAGTCGGTTGCCCGGTGTCGGCGAATAAATACGATATCGCAGTGCCTGTGTTGCTCAGAAGTACTATGCAGTGTTCCATCGGGCATTCATGCATGTTCAGTATCGTATTCATTCGCCAACAACGAGTGCAGGTTGTAGACACATGGTTGACGTGATACGGAAGCTTGTGGTCTGGCCGTGGTGCGTGCTCGGGTAGCCTAGTGGTCATTCTGCCTTCGGCAGTGATGAGGCGGGCGCGCCTTGTTTGCTTCTCTCCTGTTGTGCTGCTTGCGAGCGAACGCGCATTTGTTTATTTCTCTGCAGCGGCTTGCCTTAGAGACCGACTTCTCGACCATCATGGCGTTTCCCAACTCTAACTTTGTGTGCTGCCTTACTGCAGGTCTTGTCATGGGGTAAACCTCGTCAGAGGGGTCCACCGTAAGAGCGCCTAGGGAAGTGATTCCAGTGGTGGTTTCCCGTTGCCTTCCACTGATGATGAAGAAATGATAATGAGGGCAACACAACAGTCCCTGAGCGCAGGAAAATCTCTGACCCAGCAGGGAATCGAACCCTGGCCCCTTGGCGTGACAGACCGTCTCGCTCACCACTCAGCTATCGAGACGGACTTCCTAACTCTAAACCACAATTAAATTAACTTTTCTTTCGGATCATGAACGACCAAATGCGTATGAAGCATAACAGTTTATAAGAGACAAAATGCGTCTTCCGCCGCAAGTTGTTAACGGAATTCACTTTTCCATTCTCAGTACTACTGTTTACATAAAGCTGGCGAATGAAGAGCTGTGCGCCGACGTTCCAATGCTCTGAGGGCCATATAGGAACTGTCGTAGTTGATCACGCCGGTTTTGACATCTGAACGCTGAGGGCTATCGAACTCCCGTTTGAGGCGCCGTCGGACTTTGTGGTGTCCGCCTTTCAACCTTCCGTCAGCGTCGTCAGTCACGTTGCTGACAACGCGAAACCTGCCGTGTCCCCCTGGTGTCCGTCAGATAAAAATAAGAAACACGTGCCTTCCTACTTAGTTATTGCCGGCTCCAGGATTGGCGTCATATACGATGACCAGCTGCGCACTTGTTCAGGTTGTGGCCAGGAAGACCATGTCCGTTCTGTATGTCTCCCATGTAGATTGGTTCAGACGCCGATCGGAGACCTCGCTCCCCCTGCAGTGCCCACTACCTCTATCTTATGCGTCCGCGACAGTGCTGCCTGCTGCTCACACTCTGAATCAGACGGCACCGGCGTCGACTCCTCTCAGCAGCGCGATGAAAGTTCTGCCTGTCTCCCATACACTGCCGCCGAAGGCAGTATCAACATACGGTGACCGTTAGCAGACGCAAGCCGTCTGTTCCGACCTCATGGTTGTTGATCGTGGAGTTGTACCGACCTCCGCTTTCCTGCCATTTGGCCGCTTGTCGGTTGACAGCCGCCTACCATCGAACACGGAACCTGTTAGGAAGCAGCAGCTGATGAGGAAACGAGAGAGGTAACGTCGCACCCTTCCTGATGACTGCCTCCATCGGATGTGTGCACAGGATACGAACCTTCTACTAATGATGCGCTGTCCTCCGACGCCCTGGCACCGTCGACCCGACCCCTCTCCCCACTTCCGTCCCCAATGAGCGTCCACCTATGGTCACCGACCTTCTCTCGCCTATTTCTGGTGCGGTTACCTCACTTCTGTGTCTAACTGTGGGCTCACCTCTGATAGTGTTCCGCGGAACCAACTCAGTAAGACGGATGTCTCCTGGACGGACGACGTCGACGCTGAGGATGAACATTCTGGAGATTTACAAAGCGATGGAACCCACTGGTGGCGTCGGCTCCCACCCTGTCACAGTGATGTGCCCTTCCACAGGAACCTGAGAAGGAGATCACTTATCGCATAGCCGGCCGTGGTGGCCGAGCGGTTCTAGGCGCTACAGTCTGGAACCGCGCGACCGCTACGGTCGCAGGTTCGAATCCTGCCTCGGCCATGGGTGTGTATGATGTCCTTAGCTTGGTTAGGTTTAAGTAGTTCTAAGTTCTAGGCGACTGATGACCTCAGATTTTAAGTCCCATAGCGCTCAGAACCATTTGAGGAGTCACGCCTCTCTTCCTGGATTATCAGGATGCACTGATCGTGGGAGGCGACTTCAACTCCAATCAGATGCCCAAAGACCAACTGCTGCATCACTCTCTGCGTGGGATGCTAGTGGCAATGCTCCAGCATCTCAATCTTTTGGACTCTTGGGAGCATGTTCATGGTGATCATTTAGCGATTCTTCCAGTTGCCGCAATCGTGTTTATACCTCCCACGATATTGTCGGTGGGGTGCGGGCTGCTGAAGACTGGCCCATTGTGTTCTCTGACAATGACACATATATCTGTGCCATCAGTCTCTGCTGCCAAGGAGTGGGGCTCGCTCGGGGAGCACGGGAACTTAACATGGTCCATCTTACTTTACTTGACTGAAGGCAGCCCATTGAGACAGCGTGGACAGCTTGTCGTCGACACCATAATGTATATCAGTGTGATTTGTCATGGGCCCTGCCAGTGCAAAGTCTGACCTCCGCTAGGCCTTGATTGGTTACGGAAAAGAGGTGGTAGTATGGTGGTGACGAATCCAGGATTTCTAATTCGATTCTCCGGGAATGTACTACGATGCCGTATTTGCCAGAGCCTCGGGCGATAGTGAACCGTGCCAAGGCAGAGCTCACATCCATCTCTCGACGTCACTTGAAGGAGCTATGGTCATGGCATGCACACACGACAGGTTAAGCATCTGTGTATATACCACGTGACAGTGGGGTGGCGCAATCGTCGGAGGACATCGGTCGATATCCTTGTGAGTAATGACCGACAGCACTTAGATACCCAATGTGATACAGGGTTTGCCCTCCATGAGCAATATGTAATACTGTACTTTACACAACAAATGGTTGAAATGGCTCTAAGCACTATGGGACTTAACACCTGAGGTCTTTAGTACCCTAGACTTAGAACTACTTTCCACCCTCCGAGGTAGGAGACGAGGTACTGGTAGAAGTAAGGCTGTGAGGAGGGGACGTGAGTCGTGCTTGGGTAGCTCAGTTGGTAGAACACTTGCCCGAGAAAGGCAAGTATTTCAGTATCCCGCTTCTTTGCATATTGACTCTTTCTAACTAGTCTCTTAAACTTCAGCCTACTCTTCATCACCACTATATTGTGATCTGAGTCTATATTGGCTCCTGGGTACGCCTTACAATCCAGTTTCTGATTTCGTACTCTCTCTGACTGATACAATCTAACTGAAATCTTCCTGAATGAGATTTTCCATGTGTACCTGTTTCTCCTGTGATTGATGACCAGAGCATTCGCTATGACTAACTGTAATTTATTGCAGAACTCAATTAGTCTTCCTCCTTTCCCATTCTCAATACCAGGCCCATATTCTCACGTAACTCTTTCTTGTACTCATTTCAATCCCACATAACTGTTAGATTTTCATCTTCCTTTACGTACTGAATCACCCGTTCTGTATCCTGTTTTCTCTGTCTCTTCATCTTAGGCTTGCGACGTCGGCATGTATACTTGAACCATCGTCGTCGGACTTAGTCTGGAGTCGATTCTGATGAGTACAAACCTATCACCGAAATGTTGATAGTAATTCGCTCACTGCCCTAGCTTCCTATTCATAACGAATTCTACTCCCGTTATACCATTTTCTGTCGCTGTTGATATTACCCTATCTCATTTGATCAGAAATATTTTCTTCTTTCCATTTCCCTTCACTGTCCCCAGATTTAGCCTTACCATTTCTCTTTTCAGATCTTCTAGCTTCCCTATCAAGACTTCAGACTTTCCCTCCCCGACTGGTAGAACGTTATCTTCCCGTTGGTTATACTGTCTTTTTCTCATGGTCACCTACCCCTTGGCAGTCCGCTCCCGGATATACGAATTGGGGACTGGTCCGAAATCTTTTACTACTGGAAAGATCATCATGACACTTTTTCAGTTACAGGTCACATGTCCTGTAGATACACGTGATGCGTCTTTAATGCTCTGGTATCCATTGCCTTCTGCATCCTCATGCCGTTGATAATTGCTGATTCTTCTGCCTTTAGGGACGAATTCCCTCCCCAAGGGCAACAGAGTGCCCTGAACTGTTCACCCCTCCGGCTTCTTTCATAAGGCCGTTGAATGCGGGGGACTTCTTATGCCGGAAGTCTTCGGCCGCCGTTGATGGTTTAAAAATTTAAGCGGTGGCCGGGTCAGAACCCGAGACCGAGGATGCTTTGATTACAAATCAGAAATACTTCCTCCGCCCTTTTCTTTTATCTCATTCTTTGTACATCATTCTTCGTTGCATTTGTTCGGGGCGGCCATCCAGGGACATCCGTTCACGTTCACCGTTGATCTATTTAGTGTTTCTTATTGCAGAGCGCAGCTTACCCTCTGACCGAACACGCTGGGTACCGTGCCGGCTCCCCTGGACCGCGAGTCTCCGTGCTCTCATTCTCAAACTGGATGAACATAGTGTGGCTATTTGCGCGTCGTGGTCTACGTTTTCTTTTTCACTCCCTCCGCCAACCCGTTCAGAGGTATGTGTTTCTTACCCCACAGTCGTTCTTTCCAGTCAGTAAGTAATATGTACGCCATGTTTGGCTGAAATCTGTAGAGTGGTTCACGATGAGATTTGAAAAATATATACATGGATCCACTTTTATAATATGTATGGATTTAGCATAAGGCATGTACACTACTGGCCATTAAACGCGAAATATAACCAACAGAAAGAAGATGCCGTGATATGCAAATGATTAGCTTCTCAGAGCACTCACACAAGGTTGGCGCCTGTGGCAACACCAAGGTGCTGACATCAGGAAAGTTTACAACCGATTTCTCATACAAATACAACAGTTGACCGGCGTTGGCTGGTGAAACGTTGTTGTGATGCCTCGTGTAAGGAGGAGAAATGCGTACCATCACGTTTCCGACTTTGATAAAGGTCGGATTGTAGCCTATCGCAATTGCGGTTTATCGTATCGCGACATTGCTGTCGCGTTGGTCGAGATCCAATGACTGTAGCAGAATATGGAATCGGTGGGTTCAAGAGGGTAATACGGAACCTTTGTGCTGGATCCCAACGACCTCGTATCACTAGCAGTCGAGATGACAGGCATCTTATCAGCATGGCTGTAACGGATCGTGCAGCCACGTCTCGATCCCTGAGTCAACGGATGGGGACGTTTGCAAGACAACGACCATCTGCACGAACAGTTCGACGACGTTTGCACCAGCATGGACTATCAGCTCGGATACCATGGCTGTGGTTACCCTTGACGCTGCATCACAGACAGGAGCGCCTGCGATGGTGTACTCAACAACGAACCTGGGTGCACGAATGGCAAAACGTCATTTTTTCGGATGAATCCAGGTTCTGTTTACAGCATCATGATGGTCGCATCCGTGTTTGGTGTCATCGCGGTGAACGCACGTTGGAAGCGTGTATTCGTCATCGCCATACTGGGGTATCAGCTGGCGTGATGGTATGGGGTGCCATTGGTTACACGTCTCGGTCACCTCTTGTTCGCATTCACGGCACTTTGAACAGTGGAAGTTACATTTCAGATGTGTTACGACCCGTGGCTCTACCCTTCATTCCCTGCGAAACCCTACATTCCAGCAGGATAATGTACGACCTCTGGTTGCAGGTCCTGTACGGGCCTTTCTGGATACAGAAAATGTTCGACTGCTGCCCTGTCCAGCATATTCTCCAGTTGTCTCACCAATTGAAAAGGTCTGGTGAATGGTGGCCGAGCAACTGGCTCGTCATAATACGCCAGTCACTACTCTTGATGAACTGTGGTATCGTGTTGAAGCTGCATGGGCAGCTGTACCTGTACACGCCATGCAAGCTCTGTTTAACTCTATGCCCAGGAGTATGAAGGCCGTTATTACGGCCAGAGGTGGTTGTTCTGGGTACTGATTTCTCAGGATCTATGCAGCCAAATTGCGTGAAAATGTAATCACATGTCAGTTCCAGTATAGTATATTTGTCCAATGAATACCCCCGTTTATCGTCTGCATTTCTTCTTGGTGTAGCAATTTTAATGATCAGTAGCGTACTTACTAAGGAGAGAAACTATCTGGACGTTAGCCATTTAAAAGACCTAAGAAAACTAACACAAGCACTCTAAATCTAGGCAATGTATAAACGGTAAAATACAATCTAATGAAATTTTCAATGCCTCAGGGATCTTTAAACAAAGATCTTCAAAGAAACCCTTGCTCACGCAAGTGTTGCAAAGCTGTACAAAGGCTCGAGGCTTGATACTTGGAACACTGGATCAGTCAGCTTTCTGCGTGATTGGACAATGAAGGCAAAACAACAGAAATTCTCGCAAATTCAAAGCCATGTGCGGGAGTCACTTACCCACTATGCTGAAACAGCATTTTCAGTCGAGCGCGTGGACCTGCCGTTGTTTCAAAAACTCTGACAATAAGAAATTTTACTTGCTCACTAAAGCAATAGTTGTTTACTGCAAGACACGTTACTTTCGTGTAATTAAATGCGAAATAATAACTTGACACCATTCAGATGCTGTTTCGGACACTCGGAGCAGTTTCCGAAAGTGTTAGTCCTTCGAAAGTATTAAATGAAACACTAAATGAACGTTTTTAGCGAATGTACGAGGCTTGTATTTAAGGCCATCCAGTAGCGACCTTTTAGTTACGAGCACACGAACAGTGAAACTGGCATCTATGTCTCCAGACATGCTTACCCCCCTTGAGGCACATCAGACATACTAATTTGCAAGTGAATCAAAGTATGCTACATCTAACAGAGGTAACTGACTCATTAGGTACTGCACTACGTTGATGTGTTATTAAAATAATAAATTCTTATGAAGAAATGAAATAAATTCTGACATCGGCCGCAATTGGGCTCTTAAAGGAAATTCAACGGTAACAAGTGAGATTTTATGCCGGACTGGGGCTCTAACCCGGATTTCTCTCTTTACACGAGCGGTCGAATTAAATGCTTCGGCTATCCGAGCAACTTGCTGCACACTACTTACGTTGCGCCCTCTCTGACCACTCTCATTGCTCGCAACCTCGCGCTGATTCCCGCGAGAGTTCTGGAGCAACACTTTATCAGCCTGGAAATGATCTTAAATGCCGTCAAGGCGTATATTTTTATACATCTGTGGTGCATGTTCTTCCGGATATGCCCGAAAGAACTAAAACCACACATATACATTGAGGCGACAAAAACCTTGGGATGGCGATATGCACATATAGAGATGACACTAGTATGCCGTACACAAGGTATAAAAGGGTAGCATCTACATCTACATCTACATTTACACCCCGCAAGCCACCCAACGGCGTGTGGCGGAGGGCACTTTACGTGCCACTGTCATTACATCCCTTTTCTGTTCCAGTCGCGTATGGTTCGCGGGAAGAACGACTGTCTGAAAGCCTCCGTGCGCGCTCTAATCTCTCTAATTTTACATTCGTGATCCCCTCGGGAGGTATAAGTAGGGGGAAGCAATATATTCGATACCTCATCCAGAAACACACCCTCTCGAAACCTGGCGAGCAAGCTACACCGCGATGCAGAGCGCCTCTCTTGCAGAGTCTGCCACTTGAGTTTGCTAAACATCTCCGTAACGCTTTCACGGTTACCAAATAACCCTGTGACGAAACGCGCCGCTCTTCTTTGGATCTTCTCTATCTCCTCCGTCAAACCGATCTGGTACGGATCCCACACTGATGAGCAATACTCAAGTATAGGTCGAACGAGTGTTTTGTAAGCCACCTCCTTTGTTGGTGGACTACACTTTCTAAGGACTCTCCCAATGAATCTCAACCTGGTACCCGCCTTACCAACAATTAATTTTATACGATCATTCCACTTCAAATCGTTCCGCACGCATACTCCCAGATATTTTACAGAAGTAACTGCTACCAGTGTTTGTTCCGCTATCATATAATCATACAATAAAGGATCGTTCTTTCTATGTACTCGCAATACATTACATTTATCTATGTTAAGGGTCAGTTGCCACTCCCTGCACCAAGTGCCTGTCCGCTGCAGATCTTCCTGCATTTCGCTACAATTTTCTAATGCTGCAACTTCTCTGTATACTACAGCATCATCCGCGAAAAGCCGCATGGGACTTCCGACACTATCTACTAGGTCATTTACATATATTGTGAAAAGCAATGGTCCGATAACACTCCCCTGTGGCACGCCAGAGGTTACTTTAACGTCAGTAGACGTCTCTCCATTGATAACAACATGCTGTGTTCTGTTTGCTAAAAACTCTTCAATCCAGCCACACAGCTGGTCTGATATTCCGTAGGCTCTTACTTTGTTTATCAGGCGACAGTGCGGAACTGTATCGAACGTCTTCCGGAATTCAAGGAAAATAGCATCCACCTGGGAGCCTGTATCTAATATTGGCGGACATGTCATTTGACTCAAGTAATTCATGTGAATAGGTTTCCTACGTGATTACGGCCACGCGACGCTAAATGATTGTTGGAGGTAGACACATGGGACATTCCACTTCGGAAATCGTTAGGGAATTCAACATTTCGAGATCCGTCAACAATGTGTCGAGAATACCACACTCCAGGCATTACCTTTTACGACGGACAACGAAGTGGCCGACGGACATCTCTTAACGACCGGGAGCAGCGGCGTTCGTATCGAGCTGTCAGTGCTAACACAGAAGAGACACTGCGTAAAATAAGCAAAGAAATCAATGTGGGATGTACGGCGAATGTATCTGTTAGGACAGTGCGGCGAAATTTGGCATTACAGGGCTAGGGCAGCAGACTACCGCCGCGAATAACTTTGCTAACATCTCTACACCATCCGCAGCGGCTCTCCTGGGCTCTCTGTTGGGTCCTAGAAGACTGAAAAACCATAGGCTGGTGAGACGAGTCTCGATGTAAGTTGGTATTCATAATGCTGTAGGCTGCCTCTTTTTTTTTGAGTGGACTGGGTACTCCAACTGAACCGATAATTGACTAGCAGTGATTATGTTTGGCTACCTGGAAACCATTTGCGGCCATTCATGGACTTCATATTCGCAAAAAACGATGGAGTCTTTATGACTGATAATGCGCGATTTTAACGGGGCACAGTTGTTCGCAATTGGTTTAAAGAACATTTTCGACAATACAATCGAAAGATTTGGCCTCCCAGGCCGCCCAAAATAAATCCCATCGAACAATTTTGGGACTTAATCGAGAGATTAGTTCGTGCACAAAATCCTGCACCAGTTTCGCAATTGCGGATGCCTGTAGAGCCACCATCTAAGCCGGGCTGGAGGAGATCCGACACGATATTAGAAGATATCCCATAACTTTTGTCAATTCAGTGTAGAAGTAGTTCCTAACCTGATGGGTTAAGGAACTGTAGGGATGGTTCAGATGGCTCTGAGCGCTATGGGACTTAACATCTGAGGTCATCAGTCCCCTAGACTTAGAACTACTTAAACCTAACTAACCTAAGGAACCTAAGGACATCACACACATCCATGCCCGAGGCAGGATTCGAGCCTGCGACCGTAGCAGCAGCGCGGTTCCGGACTGAAGCGCCTATAACCGCTCGGCCACAACGGCCGGCGAACTATAGGGACTATTTTACGATCCTTGCGATATATGGAGGTCTCGCATAGCAGACCAGAATGGGATTCGTTTTAGATATAGCCGTTCCGCGCACTTTTTAGCTCTCGGAAAGTCTGTGAAGATTGTTCAGAAAAATTCTAGTTACTCCCTGATTTCCCGCGCAAATGACCCACCTATATAATTTTCGGCCACGTTAACTATCGAGCCTTGTAATCGGTGGCGACGTGTGTCCTTCTACACATGATGACCCAGTGTCCAACTGTCTTTCACTTCGTGTGCTGCCTCTTACATGAGTACTGTAGAATGAGATTTTCACTCTGCAGCAGTGTGTGCGCTGATATGAAACTTCCTGGCAGATTAAAACTGTGTGCCCGACCGAGACTCGAACTCGGGACCTTTGCCTTTCGCGGGCAAGTGCTCTACCAACTGAGCTACCGAAGCACGACTCACGCCCGGTACTCACAGCTTTACTTCTGCCAGTACCTCGTCTCCTACCTTCCAAACTTTGCAGATGCTCTCCTGCGAACCTTGCAGAACTAGCACTTGCCCGCGAAAGGCAAAGGTCCCGAGTTCGAGTCTCGGTCGGGCACACAGTTTTAATCTGCCAGGAAGTTTCATGAGTACTGTAGTTTCAGCCAGCACTGAGTTATGAAATAATTAATTAAATGGGTTTACCTTAGAGGTGACATTATTTCTTCCCTTTAAATGTATGTGAAGCCATTTGCATTATTGTTATTGCCAGAAATTGTAATTATATTTTAAATAAGTTAGAAAGGAGGAGGAGTAGACATTTATACAATGAGTGGTTGCTCCGTTTCCAAGGCTTTTTGTATCAGTGGCAGTGGTTTAGGTACGCTTCAGGGGTCAGTCTTGACCATGTTCAGAGTGTCGTGGAAGATGATGTCAATTGACCCATGACTGATTTTAACTTCCGCCACTATCTGCTCGATTATGCTATGCCGGTTTCCAAGCACGACTCCAGCCTTCTTGTTATTCCCAGTTCTTCACAGACAGATGCTCACCCACTTCGTTGTTTGTCATGCTGATTTTCCTGACTACGCTGAAAGTATCTGCGCCACCTAGTCACATCACTCCACCACATGGTGATTCTTTGTTGCCACACACAGTAACCAACTCCTCACAGACTGTCTTTCCCTTTAAAAGGCAGCAAAGGAATTATCTCACGATACTTGAGTTGATCAGTATCGGCATCGAAGCAAATATAAATTTACTGCATAATTCCACTTTTTGTTGGTGATGATTGAAACTGTAGCTATTCTCGGATTCTGTCCTTCGATGTAAGTAATACAACACATCTCTTTCTGAGAGCAGCTTGGTTCTGTTCAGGATTCCAATACACAACGTTAATGGGAGGGCCTGCACGCCCGTAAGATACCACTCTGATGGTCGACGTCGGAACCAATGTCTTGCTGCATCAATAACGTCCCCAATACCCACGCACTGCTTCCCGTGAGCGCATCCTTCAATGGGACAAACACATCCAAGTTGGAAGGTGCGAGATCGAGGCTGTAAGGTGAAAGAGGAAGAACACTCCACTTAAGTCCTGCGAGGCTTGGTGAGGATCAGCTTTGTCATGAAGAAGTAGACGTTCATTTGGATTTTTGTGGCGCTGAAGCCGTTTCTTCAATTTTCTTAGGGTAGCGTAATACACTTACGAGTTGATCGTTGCACCATGAGGGAGGACATGTAACAGAACAACCCGTTCAAATTCCCAGAAGAGCGCCGCGATGACTTTACCGGCTGAGAAAAAGGCTTTGACTCTTTCCTTCGGGAGAGATGTGGTGTGGCACTTCTCTATGATGATGATGATGATTGGTTTTGTTGCGCGCTCAACTGGGCGGTCATCAACACCCATAAAAAGTCCCAATTTTTCACACAGTCCAATTCCCTTACTCATTCCAATTTAGCTACTTTCAAGAATAGTGATGATGATGAAATGATGAGGATAACATAAACACCCAGTCCCCGGAGAGAGAAAATCCCCAACCGGCCGAGAATCGAACCCGGGACGCGCCTCTCTAGGAATTGCCGTTTTGTTTCCGGTTCGAAGTGATGAACCTATGTTTCTTCGCCTGTGACGATCTTCGACAAAAAAATTGCCTCGAAACGTGCAAGCAATTTCGTACAGATGGTCCTTAGTTGTTCTTAATGGTCTTTGGTAAGGTGGTGAGGAACCCAGGGAGCAGACACTTTTGAGTACTCCAAGTGTTGGGCGATTGTGCCAGCACTACCAACAGAGACGTTCAGTTATGCAGCGAGGCGTTGGTTGTGACTCGTCGGTCAAATGGTTCAAATGGCTCTGAGCACTATGGGACTTAACTTCTAAGGTCACTAGTCCGCTAGAACTTATAACTACTTCAACCTAACTAACCTAAGGACACCACACACATACATGCCCGAGGCAGGATTCGAACCTGCTACCGTAGCGATCGCGCGGTTTCCAGACTGTAGCGCCTAGAACCGCTCGGCCACCCCGGCCGGCCTCGTCGGTCACCTGGAATGAGTGTCCGCACATAGCAGGAGTCACAGCTGTGTGCGACTGGCCAGCGCGGGAGTTCGGACAGGTTTCCGTGAACTTGTGATGATGGCAGACGCCTCGCTCAACGACTCACCGCGCTTTTTGTTCACTGCCAAGTCTCCGTAGACATTCAGCTAGCGCCTTTGAATATCTATGATGCTCTGGTTTTCTGCTAAAAGAAACTCAATGACAGCTCTCTGCTTGGAGCGCACCTCCGTTACAGACACCATTTTGAAGGTGTCTCTCCCAGATTCGTGAAACTGTAGGGGTTGAACCAGGAATATTCCACGATGTCTCACAACAAATTCCGCATTTTTTCAAGCAAAATCGGCCGAGAAGAAATGTGTAGCATTAGTTATTGGTCGCCCCTCGTAAAAGGGAGATATGTCACGGGTCCGTTACAGCAGCAGGCAGCCACCTGAAGCGCTCTGGAGTTGCCGGAGCCGAAAAATTCGCTGCCCTCTCCTGGCAGTCGGCGGGCCGCATCAGTGTCGGTGCGCTGGGCTGAGAAATACGAGCGCCCAGAATAAACACGGGGCGGCAGGTGGCGGGGGCGCAGGGCGCAGGGCGTGGCGAGGCCCTCAAAGGGCGGCACGGCGGGCCGCGGGACGCGTTAGCGGCCGGGGCACAAAGTGCCCGCTGCCACACGCCCGCTATTTCTGACGGCCGCCACGCGCTCGATACGCTACAGCGGCGCCGCGGGCTCACAACTCCTCGAGTGCCGTCGCCCGTCACTTCACTGGTACTGCATTAACGTATGGCACGCCGAACCAGCGTAATTAAACTGCCCTGAAACTCTGGGCTAGCCCTAGCTACAGTAGTTTACTAGCGCAATGCCCCGTCGCAGCTGCCCTGGGAAGCATGTCCTATACTTCATGTCCCATCTCATTTATGAGAATCCTAATGTACCAATGTCTGAACAGGACCAGCTAATTAATAACAGATAGCTGCACGACTGTGCACGGTACCAACACACTGGGATGTCAAAAGTGTGGGGATAGCAATATGGGCAAGTACACGCAGCGCTTATGTCGCTTGCACGAAGTATTAAACGGCAGCGCATTGGCGCAGCTGTCATTTGTACTCAGGTGATCCATGTGAAAAAATTTTCGGCTTGATTCTGCTCGGGAATTAACAGACTTTGAACACTGGCTGGTAGTTGGAGCTAGACACACAGGACATTCCATTTCGGAAACGATATTCCGAGATCCACAGTATCGAGAATGTGCCGATAATACCAAATTTCGGGCATTACCTCTCACCAAGGACAATGCAGTGGCCGACGGCCTTCACTCAAACATTTTGGAGAGTGGTAAGTGCTAGCAGACAAGCAACATAGCGTGAAATAACCTTAGAAATCAATATGGGACCTACGACTAACGTATGTGTTAGGACACTGCGGCGAAATTTGGCATTAAGGGGAGGTTTACTGTCTTTTGGTTCAACAAATCGATTTTTTTTTAAATTTCATTTTTGGATCCATAAAAGTGTTTAGAATACACCCCTGAAACGGTTTTTCCGAATACGGAACGCAAATGTTTGTTATTCGCCGTTGAACAAAAATTGCACCTGCCTGAAATCGCCCTCTTTCATGCACCAGTTTTTGTGTTGTTTTTATTATTATTATTATTATTATTATTATTATTATTATTATTTCGGAGGACGAGTTATTGTACCGTTGCTTGCGAGGAAACACACAAAATTCAGATGGAAGTTTGAACGCGTGTATTTGGAAGTTAGCCCTCAAGGATTTGCATTCTTATGCGAAGACTGTGGAGATGGCGACTTTCCTGGCAGTGAGCAGCTTCAACGAAGGGTATTCAGCAGTTCTGAAGACCATGACAACGATGGACGTCACTCTGGGACTCTACTCGACGCAGTTTGCCAAGCATTCGGACGACCACCGGATTCAAGCGGCCGAAAACCGCTTGTCACCGGCCCTACGACCGGCTCTGGAGCAGCGCAGGATGGCCCAGATCAAGCAGAACGCCCTCTTTGACGACTCGGAATAGCAGACTGAACGTGGACTGCATAATATTCCATTTATATGTAGTCAAAACTTCAAACGCGTTTTTCTCGAAGTGTCATTCTTTTTATCGAGCGGTATGGTAACTTCAAATCTACTGAACCGATTGGCATGATTCTTTGTTTACGACGAAGCTAACTAAATTGTCTAGAAGTTTTACCACTTTTATTCCGAGCCATCCACTATAAATATTTTTGTTTGGGCGACTAAGACGAAAAATCGGTGAAAAAACCCTATTTTCTTCAAATGGCCGCTATTTTGTTTCCTATGGTCCAAATAACTTAAGCGAGGTACAACTCCTAAAGAATTTTATATACTTCGCTAACGTAAACTTAATTTTGATTTCAGAAGAGCCGGATGACCTGTGGCATACCGCGCGCGAAGGTCTACATCGAAATTTTGTTTCGTTCCGACGGCACTTCCGCCTTTGCTCTTCGACATTACCGGCCGAAAAAATTCCAGTTTGTAGAGGGAATATCAATAAACATTTTGACCAAATTTGACATTGATGTCTATAACACACCACGAGAAACAAATTCTCAAAGAACATGCTTTTTTCGGGCCAAAGATAATAAACCTCTTCTTCATCGTCTGTGGCAGCAGACGACCGACGCGAGTGCCTTTGCTTACAGTATGACATCGCCTGTAGCGCCTCTCCTGGGCTCGTGACCTTGTCAGTTGAGCTGTAGAAGACTGGAAAACCGTTGTCTGGTCAGATGAGTCCCGATGTCAGTTGGTAAAAGCTGATGGTAGGATTCGAGTGTGATGCAGACCCGATGAAGCCATGGACTCTGGTTGTCAACAAGGATTTGTGCAAGCTGGTAGCGATCCTCTGGTCCGACTGAACCGATCATTGGCTGGAAATTGTTAAGTTCGGCTACGTGGAGACCATTTGCAGTTTCTCATGGGCTTCATCTTCCCAGACTACGATGTCATGTCACTCTGTCACAATTGTTCGCAATTACATTCTGGAGAATTAGAGCAAATGATTTCGCCACCCAGATCGCCTTACATGAATCCCATCGAACATTTGAGGGACATAATGAGAAGTCAGTTCGTGTACTACATCATGCACCGGCAACGCTTTTGCAATTATGGGCGCCTACAGAGGCAGCATGGCTCAATGTTTCTGCAGGGGACTTCGAGTTGTTGAGTCTATTCCATCGAGTTGCTGCACTACGCTGGGGAAAGAAGATCCAAGACGATAGGAGGAGGTATCCAGTGACTTTTGTCACCTCAGTGTATAGTGTTCTGTATTAAAAGAATTCTAATATTTTTGCATGCCAGCATGCCAGTTTCTTTCTTTTTTTTTTAAAAAAAAAAAAAAAAAAGAGGAACACATCCACCTTTTCGTGCTCCGACGGGAGAATTTTTCCGCTAGTCGTAATTTATGCCTAAAACTGATGTGACTGAAAGTATACACTGATAGAAGAAAAAACATACCAGCCTTCCAATGAGCCGTTTGCGAGACAATCTGTCGCTAGAAACCGCCCCTGACTTTAGTATAAAACATTTCCGTGTTAGCATTTGAGATGAAAACATTTAGATTAAGGCTGAATCTAAAAGCGCTCAAATTTCACCTACGCCTGTAAAATGACTTTTATCTTAATAAGGTGAATATTTATATATGTGTTTGGAGAGAGACAGAGAGAGAGAGAGAGAGAGAGAGAGATTGATTTTTGATTGAATTTTGGTTGCTGCCTCCTTGAATGACCAGCTTCTGTACCAGTCGGTGACGTATTACAATTTGGAGGAAGTTATTGTTCTTTAAGGTTTAAAATACGACCTTGTTAGTTTCTTGGCCGTATTGCGGATATCTTTGAGCCCAAGTTTTCGTAGCTTTTCATACCTAATGGACCACTGTTGTAAGTAAATAAGATCAAACAGCAATCTGCTTTTAGTGAGAAAAGGAGATTGCTTGGCACACAAACTTCCCTCAAACTACACGTCCTGCTACATCAGAATTGGTCAGTGGAGCTCAGAACCATACTATTGTACTATATTACTGTAATTAATAAATTATGAGAGGTTGTACTTATTGAATGAAAACTATAGAGAATGCATTTCCTTTCCTGAATTTTAGTGAACTTTGTACACTTACAATTCTGTCGATTGATAGACGGCGACGACAATGAAGTTCACCTCCTTTTCCAAAAACAAGATATTTCTGTTCCTCACTTCCAGAAAATTTGTATACATAAATGTTTGGCAACTCACACATACATTACTCGGTTTTATCACTAAAATATCAATTTTCGCCCGCATCTCGTGGTCGTGCGGTAGCGTTCTCGCTTCCCACGCCCGGGTTCCCTGGTTCGATTCCCGGCGGGGTCAGGGATTTTCTCTGCCTCGTGATGGCTGGGTGTTGTGTGCTGTCCTTAGGTTAGTTAGGTTTAAGCAGTTCTAAGTTCTAGGGAACTGACGACCATAGATGTTAAGTCCCATAGTGCTCAGAGCCATTTGAACCATCAATTTTCATTAAATGTAACAATACATTCTGAGCGACGGCCTAGCAACACGTCCTCTTTCCACAAGATACAGATTAACAGTCCTCTTTTTTTTAATAAATCGATAGTCTTTTTGCTTTTATAGTGCATACTCAAAGATTCACAACTACTATCGTTGCGAGGATTGCGCGCTAAAGCGTTTCTTGCTGCCCAGCTGCGCTTCACTTCACTTCAAGTACTTTTTGAATCACATTTACATTTACGGTATTTACATACATTTCTGAGCTTCTCACAATAAAATCAGGCACAAATGATTTAAAAAAAGCAGTGAAGCACGCACTACATTACACGCCCTTGCTTGACATGAAATAAAATACTGCATCAGCAGGTAAAATGAAACTACTTACTGTACAGCCGTGTCTGTTAAGGATATTCATTATGCCTATCTCAGATTTACATGCAATACATTAATCATCTGTGCAGTGGTTTAAGAATTCTTCCAGACACCCCAGAACCATGTCATAAATCTTAGCAAGACTGCGAAATTCGCTGCTCCAGTTCTTCAGTTATGTCAATGGGAGTATGTGCACATCATTTTTAGATCATCCTATACAGAAAGATTCAGAGGATTCAAATCACCTGCCATCGTGGAACGTACTGGCATCTTGGTAACCAAATGTGCCAGTATCCTATCGTCTATGTACCATATTACGCAACTACAGGTTTTGGTGAAATTTGAGCCCAAGTATATGAGACTCGTTTGTGACCCATGTTTACTGGAAACATTCCGCTAAAATTACCGTATACATTCATCCGATCCTTGTTAAGTCGCACTATTAATTACGAGACACACCCTAAAACATGAGGGAAGTGGAATCGATGACTATTATCCTGCGTAGTGGATGGGCAAGAAGCTAAGAAGAATGTGTCGCCTTGTAGTGGGGTGAGCAAATCGTCTACCACACAGAGATTCTGCTGAGATCCGCGAGTGACAATGGGTTCGAGTACATCTCACAGATTTATTTGGAGGTCTGATTTTTTATTTCCACAAACGTTTTGTGTTTTTACTGCAAATGGCTGCAACAAAATAAACTCTTATGTTTAGAACCTAAAAAGAGATTAAGATCAATACTAGGAGAGCTTTTGTGCAGTAAGAGCACTGAAACTGTAAATCTCGTAAATCTCATGCAGATAGCTTTTCCTGTATAAGATGTGATCAAAAAGTTTCTTTTTGAGAGTGTTGCTGCAGTGTATACGCAACGTAGCGCGAGACTGGTGTAGCCATATATACTCATGCTCATAAATTAAGGATAATTGCAGAATGTGGTTGAAATGAAATGGCTCTAACCACTATGGGACTTGACATCTGTGGTCATCAGTCCCCTAGACTAAGAACTACTTAAACCTAACTAACCTAAGGACATCACACACATCCATGCCCCAGGCAGGATTCGAACCTGCGACCGTAGCAGCAGCGCGGTTCCGGACTGAAGCGCCTAGAACCGCTCGGCAACCACGGCCGGCCAGAATGTGGTGCCACACAACGTGACACTACACAAAAAAGGCGCTAATAGCATAGGCACATAGGGAACACACGACACAGATCGTAAGTCCACAGTATTGGTGATAAGTTGAGAAAACCGTCGCGAAACACATGTGCTAGAAAATGCCACTGTTTCCTGCGCATGTACCCCGACATCAGTATGGGAAATGATCGCCCTGCACACGAACACACACGCCGCACAATGGGTTGGCATACTCTGGATCTCGAGCAGCTGCTGGGGTATAGCCTCCCATTCTTGCACCAGTGCCTGTCCGAGCTCTTTAAGTGTCGTGGGGGTTTGAAGGCGTGCAGCGATACGTCGACCGACAGCATCCAAGACGTGGTCGATATGGTTTAGGTCTGGAGAACAGGCAGGCCACTCCATTCGCCTGATATCTTCTGTTTCAAGGTACTCCTCCACGACTGGTGCAAAATGGCGTCCCGATACACCTGACTTGTTACAGTTCCTCTGTCAAAGACATGCAGGGGTGTACGTGCACCAATCATCATCCCACCCACACCATCAAACCACGACCTCCACACAGCTCCCTTTCAAGGACATTGAGGGGTTGGTATCTGGTTCCTGGTTCACGTCAGATGAAAACCCGGCGAGAATCACTGTTCAGACTATACCTGGACTCGTCCGTGAACATAACCTGGGACCACTGTTCCAATGAACATGTACTGTGTTCTTGACACCAGGTTTTACGGTCTCTCCTGTGACCAGGGGTCTGTGGAATGCACCTCGCAGGTTGCCGGGCGAATAAACCATGTCTGTTCAGTTGTCTGTAGACTGTGTGTCTGGAGACAGCTGTTCCAGTGGCTGCTGTAAGGTCCCGAGCAAGGCTACCTGCAGCACTTCGTGGCCGTTTGCGTAAACAGGGACACTTATAGTTTTCAGAAAAACGGCACGTACTGAAGATGGCTGACACTGACAAGTGCGCATTTCGACAGAGCATAGAATTTTTGGTTACTAGAGAAGGTGTAATTAAATATAAGGCTAGAATATTCTCAGACAGGCATTTCCTGTGCATTTCCCATCGATATTTGGGCCAGGTGTCTATTGCACACCCAGTTCCTCAATCAGAGTCTCGATCGACACCGTTTCCGGACATAGTGATGCCGAGTGTTTTTGGGATTGCCATTGAGTGGTCCTAATATGTATACGGGTTATTAGGGATAGGCAGCGTTAGTAGTTTTTTCTCTGCGTCTAACAGTCTTCCCAAAAACACATAACATAATTTACTACCTGATGTTTTCTACACGGTCGTAACAATGCCGCAAAGTGGACTATGCCTGTCAGTATAGGCTGTCCATTTTGCGTCCACGTGTCCACACTACTGTACCTGTCGTGCTGCCCAGAGGAAAATAAACATTAATGGCATACTCGAGCCACACTTTCTGGTAGATATTAATCAACCTAAAAACATGCTACTCGCAATTACTGTAATTATTATTAGTTTTCCAATGAAGTAAATACTGACGTAATGTTGTTCAGCATACTGCTGTCAGTTATGAACAGAAATATATGTACTTATACCCGCAACACACTGTATTCCGGTAGTAAGGGACAAACCATCACAGGAGCATACTGCCCAAATCTCCTGTCAAGATAAAGCGCTGTGGAAAGCCGTCCAAGGGCGTGCTACCATTCTTCTTGGATGAAGACACCACTGCTTGGTAGGCATTTCCAGAATCAAAACGAGGTAACCTTCGAGGTGGATCGTTTCTTGAACCGCGAAAGTGCGGACGCCTTCAACTAATTATACCGGGATGGTTTCTTTGACAGGGTACGGCCGAATTCCTACTCCATCCTTGAAGCAATCCGAACTAGTGCCCCATCCCTAATAACCTTGGTGTCTATGGGACGTTAGACTCTGATTCCCTGCGGCTGGTCCCGGCGGAGGTTCGAGTCCTCCATCCAGCATGAGTGTGTGTGTTTGCCCTAAGCATAATTTAGGTTAAGTAGTGTGTAAGCTTAGGGACTGATAACCTTAGCAGTTAAGTCCCATTTGATTACACACACACACACACACACACACACACTCTCTCTCTCTCTCTCTCTCTCTCTCTCTCTCTCTCTAATTCCCCTTCCTCTTTTGCCTCGTGATGACTGGGTGTTGTGTGATGTCCTTAGGTTAGTTAGGTTTAAGTAGTTCTAAGTTGTAGGGGACTGATGACCATAGATGTTAAGTCCCATAGTGCTCAGAGCCATGTTTTGAACCCCTTCCTCTTTACAACCTATTCTCCGCCAAGCCAGCCATACTTTGAAACATTTGTTGCATTATCCTCTTCAATCCCGGTGGCAAAATAACTAAAGAAAATGTGCAGTCCTAAAGTATCAAATGCACGCCGACCAGCATAGACCCGCGAAACGACATCAAGAAGACTCTGACCCGCGCGCCAATGGAAAGAGCGGGTAGCGCCACAACTTCAGGAAGAGAGAGTTCAGCGCCCCCTGTCAACGCTGATTTAACCAGCTGCCGGTCGCTGGTCGGTGCTAGTTCGGCCGCAGACTTCGAGATCATCAGTACTGAGTAGTATCAAGACGACACTTAGCCTGCGTTCTGCGAGTAGTTACAAAATACTTGTATGTCGGAGGTATATGAAGCACAGAAAGTTAAGTTTCTTTCCTTAGTAGAAATAAAGGATCCAGTCAATCTTCAAGTGTTCTGTACAGATGATTTTGGGATTCCTGCAACCGGCCATTGCAAATTCTCTGCTTCCCTGTTTGTGTCGGTGCTGACTCCCATAGTTGCCGACACAACAGAAAATGGTTTTCATCTTGTCCTTTTTTGTTGATACGTATATTTACACACTAAATTACAGTGTTTTAATTTATATTTTTCATAATTTCTGAAATATTTAAGGTAACAAATGTATACTTGAGGTCTTAACTAGTAGAACAAAAATTATTTTATAACGCGTATTAAAAATTTTGTTAATCGAATATTAGAAAAAAGTTTTCTGAAAACTTCGTAACGACACTTAAAGGCATTTTTCGCCTCTATGCAGAGAGCAAGTGATCAGCCTAATCATATTGGCAGGGATTTCATTGAGTGCAACATTTCTTCGTATGTTATCAACCGATCCAGAGGTGTCAGATCTCTCCCGTTCATTCCTCTGGAGAGCCGTGAGGAACTTTTCATATGAGAAGATTTCATTAGCTCGTTAGCGAAGTACAATATTAAATTTATTAGGGACTATCTGTTAAGTTTTGGTACTCCTTCCTTTGTACAAGATTTTTGGTACATAATCCAACAATTAATAATAGCTAAATCAGTACAATGGTTAAACAATTTAACTAGACACTTTTTTGTTGTGGTATTGAAGTTGTATTTTTTTTTTCGAGCAGTTGACCGCCACTTATAAGTACCCTCTGGCTCATTTGCAACACAGATGAACAACAGAAAGAGAGAGCGAAATCACAATCTTCCAGCAAGGGAAGTATTATTCCATGGTTGATAACTAAAAATAGTGACTTTAATTAAGGACTTACTTTATAACAAGCAAGTTTCGTGCGACCGAGAGATAGTACAATCGTAAGATTTTCCTCGTTCAAAATAAAAAGGTACTATTTATACCATATAGGAAATAAAGAGAAAGCTTTGAGGATGGAACCTGAGGTACGAGAATGTGTACTTCGAATTTCGAAGCCGGCCGCGGTGGACGAGCGGTTCTGGGCTCTTCAGTCCGGAACCGTGCCACTGCTACGGTCGCAGGTTCGAATCCAGCCTTGGGCATGGATGTGTGTGATGTCAAAAATGTTTCAAATGGCACTGAGCACTATGGGACTTAACTTCTGAAGTCATCAGTCCCCTAGAACTTAGAACTACTTAAACCTAACTAACCTAAGGACATCACACACATCCATGTCCAAGGCAGGATTCGAACCTGCGACCGTAGCGGTTTCGTGGTTCCAGACTGTAGCGCCTAGAACCGCTCGGCCACTCCGGCCGGCTGCGTGATGTCCTTAGGTTTGTTAGATTTAAGTAATTCTAAGTTTTAGGGGGCTGATGACCTCAGATGTTAAGGCACATAGTGCTCAGAGCCATTTGAACCATTCGAATTTCGACGTGTACCGTAGGCAACATAAAAAATAAATCTACCATAAACATATGCTAATAAAAATGTGACTCTCTTCCCCTGCTGAAGGCAACATATAAACTACACATAATGTGGTGTCACCGCCAGACACCACACTTGCTAGGTGGTAGCCTTTAAATCGGCCGCGGTCCGTTAGTATACGTCGGACCCGCGTGTCGCCACTGTCAGTGATTGCAGACCGAGCGCCGCCACACGGCAGGTCTAGAGAGACTTCCTAGCACTCACCCCAGTTGTACAGCCGACTTTGCTAGCGATGGTTCACTGACAAATTACGCTCTCATTTGCCGAGACGATAGTTAGCGTAGCCTTCAGCTACGTCATTTGCTACGACCTAGCAAGGCGCCATTACCAGTTACTATTGATGCTGTAAAACATGTACCGTCAAGACCGATGTTCACCAATTATGGATTAAAGTTAAGTATTCCAGCAGCTACGTACGTTTTTTGTTAGTCTCATTTCCTTGACCTGTTCCAGACCTCATGCCAGCCTGCGTGAGCTAAAACGCGTGCCTTTCGGCTTCCTCTCATAGTGGGTTGGCTGTCTTGCCAATCCACAACACATAATGTGCAGAATAAGGTATTATTTCGAAATACCTTCAGAGCGCTAGCTGTGGTCATCCGTTCTACTGAGTCGTATCTTCAAAACATGGTGGGTGGCACTGCAAACGGAGTATGATGCTATCGCGGACCAGAAAATGAAACTACGCAACCCACACGAACGTCACATACAGGGCGTGAATTAGTAAAAAACCAAATATTAATTTTACAAAGTGAAAACTCGAAGTACACATACATGTACTCACGGAATGAAGAGGTTAATGAGTAAATGGCTAATACTGTCAGGAAGTGTCCTGGTCGTTAACTGAGTTTTTCTAGGTGAGAAGTAAGACAGTATTACAACCCATCACGCCGTGTTAACCTGCCCAGCAGTCTTCCAGTAGTCGCCTAGGCAGCGGTGAGTCTGAGCAGGTGGAAGCCTTTTGCGCAAGAGCCTACAGCTGCAGTCAATCAATCAGGCGGGCGCGCTATACGAATAAACAAGAACCTCCAAGAGCCGCGAGCGGAGAGCCGGTAAGTTGTTATCTGACCGCCGTCTGCAGCGGCCACCGGTGTGCCACTCGCCTTCTCCGACTTTGCAGCGCCGTGTCTCGGAAGGTTCTCGCGTGTCCGAGATCTTCATCAAGCCAGGGCGAAGGGTCTACCTCTGCCTGCAAGCTGGGCGTCAAACATCACACGGTAAGTGCGTACACGGTCAGTCAACTCACCCCATTACCAGGTTTTCAGCATCCACCTGTTACAGTCTAAGGTCAAAAGGCACTGCTCCCTTATTGTTCTGTAGCTAACCATGCCAACATTCAACTTGTCAGAGAAACAGATGAAGAATACTGTTTAATCTATCAATAGACTACTGCAGTAGTGCCCAAAGATAGTAAACGGTCATAAACAATGGCCCCAGTTATGAATGTAGCAGCTGATTATGAACAGTGAAGATGACTGTAAGGCTTACTAATGAGGCAGAAGGAGTAAAGTATCTTTTACAACCTCGGGATATTCCGCAACACGTGCAACTCCCCTAAAAAAAATTTTTTCACACTTTCTTCTAGTACAAAATCTTGAAATGTGTACTTGATGGGGATGGTCATATTTATTTATCAGCTTGAAAAAATGAAGTTACGTAATTACTTTTTTGTTGTTTGTAGGTATATGTCTTTAGCCCTGCTACAAGCGAGAGCTTCATCGTGTGCCAGAACTGCAGACACTTGCCTGCAAACAAAAAATCAAATGGCTCTGAGCACTATGGGACTTAATATATGAGGTCATCAGTCCCCTAGAACTTAGAACTACTTAAACCTAATTAACCTAAGGACATCACACACATACCCGAGGCAGGATTCGATTTTGCGACCGTAGTGGTCACGCGGTTCCAGACTGAAGCGCCTAGAACCGCTCGGCCACACAGGCCGGCACCTGCAAATAAACGAAATTTATTACATAACTTAAAGTTTGTCGAGGTGGTAAATTAAACATTATTGCCAGATAATTACCCAAATTAGGAATTCGGTGAGTATGCAGACTGTAGATAACAGTACGGAGTACTTAATAAACGTACAGAAAGAAGGAAAAGAATGTATCAGTCACATGCTTGTGACTTATCTGCCGCTGCAGCTCTTGTAAAATTGTTTGACACAGTTTCTGCTAAGACAATAAATTCGTCGACACACTATACACGGGACTAAAGGTTGTATAAAAACCACAAACTACTGTTAATATTACCTGTCGCTTGGAAAATTCTCAAACTTCGACACTCCACACTGCTGAAACCACATATTTCCAGAATAAATTCTCTCTCCTTATCTCGGTCTACTGGGACTGTTGTTTTCATGAATTTACAAATTTATTTTTAGCTTTGTGGCCGCACCATATTCCTGTTGTCATTATCTTCAGGCAGTGAGATAAGTCGTTTTCGTCACCTGTGAATTGCATAAGCTTTGTTCGCTGAGTCATCGTATAGACTGGCGACCAGTCTACCATTTACCTAAACGACCTTAGAAAACAGCCTGAAAACTGCAAGAAAACAGGCCGGTGTATTAGACGGCCTTTAGCTCCACCTTAGATTCGACCCGGATCTGGCTCGTCCTGACTTGTAGTTTATCGCGCCGCTCGTTAAGCTACACGAATAAAGCAAGTCAGTTTCGAGTATTCCACCTGAAAAATGACTGGTTTGCTGTCCTGAAAATCACACCACCCGCTGTCCATGCAGCATACTACAAGTGGTCGAGAATTTGATATATTTTCTTTATTTTGCTATGTCCTTCCTTTGGTTTATATTTTTAAAAGTTATATCCTGTGAGTTCAGCTGAGACTGACGTATTTGATTGTCTGCTTTTTTTCTACGGCTTGTAAGGGACGATCAAAAAGTTTCCGCTCTAAAGCCACACTAACACGTTGCCTACATGTGGGTACTTACATACCCACGATGGAGTCGAACTGGGTTGCATATACGCCACTACGTACTCAAACGGAAAATTTTTGATCACTCCTCACATATACACTACCTGACGAAAACTGTCTATTGGTGGCTTTCGTCGTGTGCGCATGCAGTGACACTGACTAGCAGTGATAGTCATTGTCACCATTGCAGGAGCCGCAGATCAACCCAGACGTTGCAGACACACTCCACCAGTGCTTGCAAGAGGCTGCTCTTCTCTGGGGCGTAGCATGGATATCCGAAAACGTAATGCGAAATTCACCACTAGATATCGTAAGAGGTGGACCTGTCGTTATAAAAGACCCGCCAGGGTAGTCGAGCGCGCTAACGCGCTGCTTCCTGTACTCGGGTAGCCTCGCCGACCCTGGATCAAATGCGCCCGGCAGATTAACGACGAGGGCCGGCGTGCCGGCCATCCTAGATGTGGTTTTTAGACGGTTTTCCACATCCCGATAGGTGAATACCGTGCTGGTCCCCAGGTTCCGCCTCAGTTACACGCGTCGCAGACATTTGAAACACGTCCGCACTATTTCACGGTTTACACTAGACGCGGACAGTTGGGGTACACTGATTCTTTCCTCGGGGGGGGGATACGGGGTGGCGGCAGGAAGGGCATCCGGCCATTCCTAACACTAAACCTGCCAAATCCGTTGTAACCACGCCGATCGTGCGATCGCTGCGGGAATATGGTGTAAGCGAAAGAAAGGACCTGTCATCATAAAAGGAATGGAAAGTATTGTGTTGTCAGTAGAGAAGCACTAGCAGCAGAAAGGGTCGTGGCTTCGAACGTGGACTAGTCGTTTTATGTCACCTGAGTAAAAAATTCATCAGGGACATTCCAACCATTCTAAAGCTGTCTAGGTCAACTGCTGGTGATGTGGCTATGAAGTGGGTACGCAAAAAGAACAGTCACAGCTTAAAAAAGTCCTGGCATACTTCATGTACTGACGTGCAGTGGCCTGCAGCTAGTGGTCTAGTGGTCAGCGTTGCTGCTTCGGGATCAGGGGTCCCGGGCTCGATTCCTGACCAGGTTGGAGATTTTCTCCTCCCAGGGACTGGGTGTTAGTGATGTCCCCATCATTTCATTATCATTCACGAATTGGCTAGACTAGAAAGAGCAAAAATTGGGAATTGGTACGGCAGCTGATAACCACGCCGTTGAGTGCTTCACAAACCAAAAGCATCGTCATCATCATCATCTGAAGAACAGGAGCCGTCGAGCATTGCATGAAATCTGTGGAAGGGCTCACTCATGAGTTCCAGAGTTCTACCAGCAGTCCAGCTAGCACAATGACTGTGGCTACACAGTTAAAAGAGTGTGCTACAATGGTCGAGCAACTCCTTGTAACCACACGGTTATCTGGTCGATCCTACGGGGCACTTGAGGCGGTGTACAGACTGACGCCGTTGGAAAGTGGATGACTGAAAATCAGCAATTTGGAGTGATGAATCCCGCTATGCCCTATGGGAATCCGATAGATGGGTTTGAGTTAGGAGAATGCCTGGGGCACGTTACCTGCCATCATGTGCAGTGCCAACAATGAAGTACAAAGGAGGGGTGTCTTTCGTGTTCAGGATGTGGTCTCCTTATTGCGCTTAAGACAATGCTAAATGTCCTATCTCACAACATTGTGTACCGCGTACAGTGGGGGAATGCTTTGGAGAAGACGACTGTATTAGCAAGACCATGCAGCCTGTCGTAATGCGGCACCTTTGGGACAATGTCTTGTCGATAATAACATTCCTAAAATGGACTGGCCTGTCCAGAGTCACGACTTGAATTCTATCGAACATCTTTCAGATCAGTTAGGATGACCAATCCCAGCGACCAACATCGCTATCTTCTTTAGTTTCGGCACTTTAAGAAGAACGAGCAGCCATTTCTCAACAATCACAAGCGTCATCCAAAGTGTCCCCACCAGAGTTAAAGCCGTCATAAACGCGAATGGTCGATAATAGACATCAGAAGCGGAGCAAGCACGAATCTAATATTGCGTGTTACATACTTAACAAATCAATGCGGTGCAGTTACATCAGTGCAATTGGCCTTCCTCCGTTCCCGCTGTAGTTCCGCGATGATGACGCGCCTGAGAATTATGGCGCTGCAGTCGTTCTCTCTTACTGAAGCATAAAGGAGTAGATGGCTACTCGTGACATTGTTATTGTAAGTACGTAAGATGAACACACAAACTTGCTACTGCAAAGGTGACGTGAACGACTGCAGGGATGACATGACCTTTAACGAAGTTCTCTTGTGAGACTGTGGAAGGAGTAAGACAAAAATTAATTGATGCGATGTTAACAAAAAAATGGTTCAAATGGCCCTGAGCACTATGGGACTCAACTGCTGTGGTCATAAGTCCCCTAGAACTTCGAACTACTTAAACCTAACTAACCTAAGGACATCACACACATTCATGCCCGAGGCAGGATTCGAACCTGCTACCGTAGCGGTCGTGCGGTTCCGGACTGTAGTGCCTTTAACCGCTCGGCCACTCCGGCCGGCTGATGCGATGTTAACAACTGCAAATGTGTTCCATTATCGGAGGACCTACATCTGGAATAAATCTCATACTATAATCGATGCTTCCGACTTAAAAATTTCGTACAGTGCAAACAAAATGGTTGTATTCTTGTTTATTCTATCTTCATCGCGAGAAAACGTGTGCGCTGCGTCAAGCGAAAACTAGGCACAGAGCAACGACACTGATATGTCCTGTGACAAAAAAAGCGTGCTATTTTTGTATTCATTTGCTCACAGCAACTTGCTTTTATTTGCCAATAACAAGATGTGTAGCTTATCAATCATTTCTATAATTTATTTTAATAACTGATTATCATTTAGAGATTGCACTTCATCCTCGTGTCATGTTTCCTGGTACCGTCATTAGAGACTCGGCGACGCTTTGGAAGTTCCGAATGTCAATGAGACTGTTAGATATTCTCTTAATACATATTAAGTATTAAAATAAATTTACAGCAATCTTGAAAAAAGTTTCATCGAACCGTTCAGTCATTATGTTAGTATATAGTAATCGTCATGCTCGATAGTCGCTTCTGTGACTTAGGCAGGTCGGACATTTGGTGACATTTTAGCTTACACTTGAAAATGGCTGTGAAGGTGAACTCATACTGTATGAAATAAATGCATAGTAATTTACAGTTTGATGGCGGGAATTTCTTTCCATAGGGTTTCTCATGTAACGGGAATGCCGCACGTCCACAGTTACACTTGCGAACTCGTGTACTCGCTCTACTTCTGAGCCAGTCGAGTCCCTTATACCCGACAACAGACTCAAGTGACGAGTGGGCTTTGGTAGCGACTCACGAATCGAGTCTACGGGCACACGGAGACGGCGAGTTCGGAAATGACGTCACAGATTACAAATCAACGCCCCATCATTAGAAACGGATTATAAGGTCGGGTTGGGGTAGAATGGAGAGGAAATCGGCTGAATCGTCTGGGGATCTCGACGATAAAGACGTCAAGAAAATTTTCAGTGTTCCTCGGAATCTTACGAAAATATCTTAGAAATTACAGCCATTTGCTGTGATTAGCCGTCTTGGAATCCGCGGCTCGTGTTTGGTACCCAAAAACCATGTTGTGTGGTGTTTCTCGAAAACAGGTAAAGATTTTTGAAAACGGAAATATGGCACTTATACATACATGCCTAGAGAGTATACCGTTAAAATTTGAGCAATTTTCTGCTGTTAGTTATTTAGATATCAGCTGCTGGCCCCCAAAACATGGCAAAGAAATTTTCACCAGGTTTTCTCAGAAACCGCCCTTCAACTAAATGGTGCGTCCATAAGCCTGTTAAGGTGCACAATAGACCACATCTAATGCGAAAGGAGCCAACCGATTTGCTTCACTTGCCTAAGCTGTAGGAAGTGTATAATGATCAAAATTTATCCTGTACTGTACGATACTGACAGTAAGACGACACTTCTGTTGTGTACATAAGTGGTCCCTAGCCCAAGTGTTATCCAAAGCACTTGATCTTGCCTTCCTATCATCAATAGAACCAGAAGAATGAGCCCCGGAAGAATCCCCTTCTTCATCTACATCTACATCTACATTTATACTCCGCAAGCCACCCAACGGCGTGTGGCGGAGGGCACTTTACGTGCCACTGTCATTACCTCCCTTTCCTGTTCCAGTCGCGTATGGTTCGCGGGAAGAACGACTGCCGGAAAGCCTCCGTGCGCGCTCGGATCTCTCTAATTTTACATTCGTGATCTCCACGGGAGGTAAAAAAGGGGGAAGCAATATATTCGATACCTTATCCAGAAACGCACCCTCTCGAAACCTGGACAACAAGCTACACCGCGATGCAGAGCGCCTGTCTTGCAGAGTCTGCCACTTGAGTTTGCTAAACATCTCCGTAACGCTATCACGCTTACCAAATAACCCTGTGACGAAACGCGCCGCTCTTCTTTGGATCTTCTCTATCTCCTCTGTCAACTCTACCTGGTACGGATCCCACACTGATGAGCAATACTCAAGTATAGGTCGAACGAGTGTTTTGTAAGCCACCTCCTTTGTTGGTGGACTACACTTTCTAAGGACTCTCCCAATGAATCTCAACCTCGTACCCGTCATACCAACAATTAATTTTATATGATCATTCCACTTCAAATCGTTCCGCACGCATACTCCCGGATATTTTACAGAAGTAACTGCGACCAGTGTTTGTTCCGCTATCATATAATCATACAATAAAGGATCCTTCTTTCTATGTCCCCCCCCCCCCCCCCCAATGAACCATGGACCTTGCCGTTGATGGGGAGGCTTGCGTGCCTCAGCGATGCAGATAGCCGTACCGTAGGTGCAACCACAACGGAGGGGTATCTGTTGAGAGGCCAGACAAACGTGTGGTTCCTGAAGAGGGGCAGCAGCCTTTTCAGTAGTTGCAAGGGCAACAGTCTGGATGATTGACTGATCTGGCCTTGTAACAATAACCAAAACGGCCTTGCTGTGCTGGTACTGCGAACGGCTGAAAGCAAGGGGAAACTACAACCGTAATTTTTCCCGAGGGCATGCAGCTTTACTGTATGATTCAATGATGATGGCGTCCTCTTGGGTAAAATATTCCGGAGGTAAAATAGTCCCCCATTCGGATCTCCGGGCGGAGACTACTCAAGAGCACGTCTTTATCAGGAGAAAGAAAACTGGCGTTCTACGGATCGGAGCGTGGAATGTCAGATCTCTTAATCGGGCAGGTAGGTTAGAAAATTTAAAAAGGGAAATGGATAGGTTGAAGTTAGATATAGTGGGAATTAGTGAAGTTCGGTGGCAGGAGGAACAAGACTTTTGGTCAGGTGACTACAGGTTTATAAACACAAGATCAACTAGGGGTAATGCAGGAGCAAAATAACTGATGATGGTCGAAGTAGAGAGGATATAAAATGTAGACTGGCAATGGCAAGGAAAGCGTTTCTGAAGAAGAGAAATTTGTTAACATCGAGTATAGATTTAAGTGTCAGGAAGTCATTTCTGAAAGTATTTGTATGGAGTGTAGCCATGTATCGAAGTGAAACATGGACGATAAATAGTTTGGACAAGAAGAGAATAGAAGCTTTCGAAATGTGGTGCTACAGAAGAATGCTGAAGATTAGATAGGTAGATCACATAACTAATGAGGAAGTATTGAATAGGATTGGGGAGAAGAGAAGTTTGTGGCACAACTTGACCAGAAGAAGGGATCGGTTGGTAGGACATGTACTGAGGCATCAAGGGATCACCAATTTAGTATTGGAGGGCAGCGTGGAGGGTAAAAATCGTAGAGGGAGACGAAGAGATGAATACACTAATCAGATTCAGAAGGATGTAGGTTGCAGTAGGTACTGGGAGATGAAAAAGCTTGCACAAGATAGAGTAGCATGGAGAGCTGCATCAAACCAGTCTAAGGACTGAAGACCACAACAACAACAACTTTCTATGGATTCGCAAAACATTACATTTGTCTATGTTAAGGGTCAGTTGCCACTCCCTGCCTATCCGCTGTAGATCTTCCTGCATTTCACTGCAATTTCCTAATGCTGTAACTTCTCTGTATACTATAGCATCCGCGAAAAGCCGCAGGGAACTTCCGACACTATCTACTAGGTCATTTATATATATTGTGAAAAGCAATGGTCCCATAACATTCCCCTGTGGCACGCCAGAGGTTACTTTAACGTCTGTAGACATCTCTCGATTGAGAACAACATGCAATGTCCTGTTTGCTTAAAACTCTTCAATCTAGCCACACAGCTGGTCTGATATTCCGTAGGCTATTACTTTGTTTATCAGGCGACAGTGCGGAACTGTATCGAACGCCTTCCGGAAGGCAAAGAAAATGGCATCTACCTGGGGGCCTGTATCTGATATTTTCTGTGTCTCATGAACAAATAGAGCGAGTTGGGTCTCACACGATCGCTGTTTCCGGAATTCATGTTGATTCCTACAGAGTAGATTCTGGTTTTCCAGAAACGACGAGCAAAAAACATGTTCTACAATTCTACAACAGATCGACGTCAGAGATATACGTCTCTAGTTTTGCGCATCTGCTCGACGACCATTCTTGAAGACTGGGACATTTTCAAACATATTTGTAGTGCATCCTATCGCGTGCTTATTGATTCGCCATACTTCAGGAAAGATAAAAACGGATTTCACCCTCGTTGTATCAGAAGTTAATGGAAACACTTTTGCAGGAGGTTAAGAGGCTAGGTATCAATATGAGTTCATACTCTATACTAGTTGAAAGGCTGGTGTCTCTGAAAGAAATAAGGAGGGATGTCTTGACACTTTGGCCAGGTACCGGAGCTACTGAATATGATGACCTCTATAGGAGGACGAAGTACTGTTCAGCCATCGTTCAATTATCCACTGCCGTACCACTTACTCTAGTCCGAGCATTCTGCTAATTAAAATACACTAATGGCAATTAAAATTGCTACACCAAGAAGAAATGCAAATGATAAACGGGTATTAATTGGACAAATATATTATACTAGAACTGACATGTGATTACATTTTCACGCAATTTGGGTGCATAGATCCTGAGAAATCAGAACCCAGAACAACCACCTCTGGTCGTAATAACGGCCTTGATACGACTGGACATTAAGTCAAACAGAGCTTGGATGGCGTGCACAGGTACAGCTGCCCATGCAGCTTCAACACGATACCACAGTTCATCAAGAGTAGTGACTGGCGTATTGTGACGAGCCAGTTGCTCGGCCACCATTGACCATCATGATGCTGTAAACAAAACCTGGATTCATCCGAAAAAATGACGTTTTGCCATTCGTGCACCCAGGTTCGTCATTGAGTACACCATCGCACGCGCTCCCGTCTGTAATGCAGCGTCAAGCGTAACCGCAGCCATTGTCTCCGAGCTGATAGTCCATGCTGCTGCAAACTTCGTCGAACTGTTCGTCCAGATGGTTGTTGTCTTGCAAACGTCCCAACCGGTTGACTCAAGGATCGAGACGTGGCTGCAAGATCCATTGCAGCCATGCCGATAAGATGCCTGTCATCTCGACTGCTAGTGATACGAGGCCGTTGGGATCCAGCACGGTGTTCCGTATTACCCTTCTAAACCCACCGATTCCATATTCTGCTAACAGTCATTGGACCTCGACCAACGCGAGCAGCAATGTCGCGATACGATAAACCACAATCGTGATAGGCTTCAATGCGACCTTTATCAAAGTCGGAAACGTGATGGTACGCATTTCTCCTCCTTACACGAGGCATCACAACAACGTTTCACCAGGCAACGCCGGTCAACTGCTGTTTGTGTATGAGAAATCGGTTGGAAACTTTCCTCATGTCAACATGTTGTAGGTGTCGCCACCGGCGCCAACCTTGTATGAATGCTCTGAAAAGCTAATCATTTGCATATCACAGCATCTTCTTCCTGTCGGTTAAATTTCGCGTCTGTAGCACGTCATCTTCGTGGTGCAGCAGTTTTAATGGCCGGTAGTGTACACTGCTGGAATAGAAATTAGAAAGACGACTTCGATTTTGATGTGATGACGGCATTGCCACCTGCGGGACAGCAGATATACTGATGATGGTTTCAGCGTCGTCGGCCAACAGGCAACGTCGTAGCACAGCTATCAGAGCGCCATCTGTGTCTACCCTTTAATACGGAATGCTCACAGCCAGAAGGCTAGGTGTCATACGCTGCTCGACTCGCTGCGGCTCACTACGTTCTCGTCGATGCCAACATGAGTAACGTAGAAGTAAATATCCCCGGAGTAGTGAAGCAACTCAAGTCACTTAAAGCAAGTCTTCTCGTCCAGACTGTATACCAGTTAGGTTCCTTTCGGAGTATGCGATGCATTGGCTCCATACTCAACAGTCATATAGAACCGTTCGCTCGACGACAGATCCGTACCTAAAGACTGGAAAGTTGCACAGGTCACACCAGCTCGTTGCTGTCCATCGCCAGCCTCAACAGCTGCGTGAGGAGCTGCGGGCTCTGCGAAAGTCCTCTGCCCCTGTTCCCGTCCCTACATCTACATTCATACACAATAAAGGATGCTTCATTCTATGTATTCGCAATACATTATATTTGTCTATGTTAAAGGTCAGTTGCCACTCCCTGGACCAAGTGCCTATCCACTGCAGATCTTCCTGCATTTCGCTGCAATTTTCTAATGCTGCAACTTCTCTATATACTACAGCATCCGCCAAAAGCCGGTTGGAACTTCCGACATTATCTACTAGGTCATTTATATACAGGGTGATTCAAAAAGAATACCACAACTTTAAAAATGTGTATTTGATGAAAGAAACATAATATAACCTTCTGTTATACATCATTACAAAGACTATTTAAAAAGTTTTTTTTCACTCAAAAACAAGTTCAAAGATGTTCAATATGGCCCCCTTCAGACACACGAGCAGTATCGACCCGATACTCCGACCCGTTCCACACTCTCTGTAGCATATCAGGCGTAAAAGTTTGGATAGCTGCTGTTATTTCTCGTTTCAAATCATCATTGGTGGCTGGGAGAGGTGACCTTAACATACTCCCATAAGAAAAAATCGCAGGGGGTAAGATCAGGGCTTCTTGGAGGCCAGTGATGAAGTGCTCTGTCACGGGCTGCCTGGCGGCCGATCCAACGCCTCGGGTAGTTGACGTTCAGGTAGTTACGGACAGATAAGTGCCAATGTGGTGGCGCTCCACCCTGCTGAAATATGAATTGTTGTGCTTCTTGTTCGAGCTTAGGGAACAGCCAATTCTCAAACATCTCCAGATACTGTAGTCCAGTTACAGTAGCACCTTCGAAGAAAAAGGGACCAAAAACTTTATTGGCTGAAATGGCACAGAAAACGTTCACCTTAGGCGAGTCACGTTCATACTGAGTTGTTTCCCGCAGATTCTCAGTGCCCCATATACAGACATTGTGACGGTTGACTTTCCCGTTAGTGTGGAAAGTTGCTTCATCACTAAACACAATCTTTGAAACGAAAGATTCATCTGTTTCCATTTGAGCAAGGATAAAATCACAGAAATCGATTCTTTTAATCTTATCAGCTGCAGACAGTGCTTGAACCAATTTCAGACGATAAGGTTTCATAACTAACCTTTTTCGTAGGACTCTCCATACAGCTGATTGTGGAATTTGCAGCTCTCTGCTAGCTCTGCGAGTCGATTTTCCTGGGCTGCGATCAAATGCTTGATGGATGCGTGCTACATTTTCATCACTCGTTCTCGGCCGTCCAGAACTTTTCCCTTTGCACAAACACCCATTCTCTGTAAACTGTTTGTACCAACGTTTAATACACCACCTATCAGGAGGTTTAACACCATACTTCGTTCGAAATGCACGCTGAACAACTGTCGTCGATTCACTTCTGCCGTACTCAGTAACACAAAAAGCTTTCTGTTGAGTGGTCGCCATCTTAGCATCAACTGACGCTGACGCCTAGTCAACAGCGCCTCAAGCGAACAAATGTGCAACTAAATGAAACTTTATAGCTCCCTTAATTCGCCGACAGATAGTGCTTAGCTCTGCCTTTTGTCGTTGTAGAGTTTTAAATTCCTAAAGTTGTGGTATTCTTTCTGAATCACCCTGTATATTGCGAAAAGCAATGGTCCTATAACACCTCCCTGTGGCACGCCAGAGGTCGCTTTAACGTCTGTAGACGTCTCTCCATTGAGAACAACACGCTGTGTTCTGTTTGCTAAAAACTCTTCAATCCAGCCACACAGCTGTTCTGATATTCCGTAGGCTCTTACTTTGTTTACCAGGCGACAGTGCGGAGCTGTATCGAACGCCTTCCGGAAGTCAATGCGAGCCAATGTGAGACGGCCGGTGGGGGTGGACGCCTCTACCGAGACGGACCACGACCTGCCGCCCGCTGTAGCGCGGGAGGCTCCGTCAACATTGCTGGCTATGGATACGTCTGCTCCCCCTCGTGATGGGGAGGCTGGCCAGCAGAAGCATGTCGTCGAGGCGCCCACGGCGACGCCTCCTCTTTCTGAGGCGGTGTCTCCGCCCATTCTGCTTGACGCACAGCCACTCCCCGAAGAGCGCATCCTTCAACCAGTATTACTGATGGTTGCTGCGTCTCTCCGCGATGGGTCCCACCCCCATGCGGATAATCTGTATCATTTTACCCCTCCCGGCCAGACTAAGCTCCTTGCTCCGCGGCAGCCGTATGATCCAGTCAGGCATCATCGAATCTTGCGCTCCTTAGTGTCGAGGAAGGACCTGAAGCTCATTAATAGTCGCCCTGCCTTCACGCCCTCTGACTGGGAACACATTTTTGTGGTCTCAGCCAGGTGCGTGTCAGCAGGGGAGTCCCGTTCTGATCGGTGCGAATTAGAGATTGGTCGTTCGCGAACTAACGGGTCCAAAGGAACGATTCGCCAAGATGAACGGAACGAGCGACGAACGAATTCTAAGGAACGGTCTTTCATAGTTCACTTCGGCCGCGGCTTTCTGATTGTAGTTCCCGGGAACAGGAAACGGTCGGTGTCGTTCACGAACGGCACGTCGGCCGGTCTCGTTCCAGCCTGTCTCGGCCTCGGTCTCCCTCGGCCGGACTCGCCCTTCTTCGCGTGGCCACTCGTCGCAGTCCCACTGCCGACTGCTCATAGTTAGTTCAGTATCGAGTTGTTGTTCGTTTCGTTCGCTTTGCACGTCCATTCTAGATCTGTTTCAAACCTTTCCTGAACTCTGAACTTCCGGTTCTTTTTGTGGTGTCACCGCCAGACACCACACTTGCTAGGTGGTAGCCTTTAAATCGGCCGCGGTCCGTTAGTATACTTCGGACCCGCGTGTCGCCACTATCAGTGATTGCAGACCGAGCGCCGCCACACGGCAGGTCTAGTCTAGAGAGACTTCCTAGCACTCGCCCCATTTGTACAGCCGACTTTGCTTGCCATGGTTCACTGACAAATTACGCTCTCATTTGCCGAGACGATAGTTAGCATAGCCTTCAGGTACGTCATTTGCTACGACCTAGCAAGGCGCCATTATCAGTTACTATTGATGCTGTAAAACATGTACCGTCACGAGCGATGTTCACGAATTGTGGATTAAAGTTAAGTATTCCAGCAGCTACGTACGTTATTGGCTATATTAATTACCTTGTCCTGTTCCAGACCTCACGCCAGCCTGCGTGAGCTTTAACGCGTGCCTTTCGGCTTTCTCATAGTGGCTTAGCTGTCTTGCCAAGCCACAACACTTTTCGTATTCTATTCAGCGTCCACGACCGATAATTAAAATGTATTTTATAATTACGTAAATTACATAAAAATTACATGGTATGTAATACATACATCTTTTCAGGTAAGAAAACGGCGTATCACCTTGCTTCACTATTTCGGTAAACAGCAGAAGAAATACTTGTAAAAAGGTAAGATTTTTTGTTGTTACACATGTAATGGAAGGCAGACCGACTTACAACCGAATGAAGCTCGCGCTTCGTAATCGAGTGTATGGTGTCACATTCTGTAAAGAGAATACGATAACTACCACAATATTATTCCAGTGGTACAGGGTGGCGTACGAAAAATCAGCCCCGAGTATTAGACAGCTCATTGTCGCTTACCAATCGTCATCTATTGTTTCGAAGTTGTTTGCATTAGCTTATTTGTTATTTCTTCACTGCCTAATTATTACATGTTTACCTATTGTGCTCGTAGCGGTCAACAAATCGTGCGTAATTGGCGAGCAGTCTGTACTCGGGGCCGGTTTTTCGTGCGCCACCTTGTATTATTTCACTGCGATCAGCCACATAAGGCTACAGTTGGCTAAACGAGATGTTCTGCGGCATCATGAAGATCACAAGTGTGTGAGAATTCTGTTATGAATAAAAGCTCTCTACTCGAGGGGGGGAGGGGGGGGGGGAGGCAAGGGCCTCCTCTTGGCGCCTTCCATCTTCAGTCACCTATGCTACTAATTTTCAATTTTTCATAAGAACCATACACCAAGGACAATGAACGGTGAACGAGTAAAAATGAGGAGTTGCCAAAACAGAGTGATCATCAGTGAACGAGTTCCCAAGAATGAACGACTTTGCCCATCTCTAGCGCGAACCACCTCCGCACGACCCACCCCCGAGGCTATGTGCGCATTCCTCCGTCACTAGCCCTACATCAACTTAGACGAATACCGTCTGCCCAGTCAGTCCTATCCGTGAGTTCCCCCCCCCCCCCCCCCCCCCCGTCACATCTTTTAGGCCCTGCAGACACAGCACACCAGTGCTTATCGTGCCCCCACACGTGCCTTGGGTCGGCACGTTAGCCAGCCAGCCAGCCAGCCAGGAGGCCCAGTGTGGTGAAAACGTGTGAAGCAAGCAAGTAACCATGCCACGTAGTTGCATTCGTGCTTCCTACAGCCATCTGAGTGTGTTTGAAGGGGATCAGACTGTGGCCTTCCGACTAGCGGGATGTTCCTTTCGGAGATGTGCAGCGATGCTGGTAGCAGTGGTCACGTGGACATTCTCACACCCGTGGACGAGGTTCTGGACGTCGACGCAGCACAGATGCGCGACAGGATCGTCGTATTTTAAGGGCAGCAGTGGCAGATCGTACAGCTACCACACTACAGATAAGAGTGCTTGTGAGCCCAGACGTGTCAACACGAACTGTTTCAAACCGGTTATTAGCAGTGGGACTTTGGGCACGCACGTCTCTAGCACGTCTTTCACTGACGCCACAGCATCGACGTGTGCGCTCTACTGTTGACGTCAGAGGATCGCTTGGAAGGTGGAATGGCGTGCCATGGTCTTCAGCGATAAAAGCAGATTCTGCCTGCACGCAAGTGATGATCGTTTGAGCGTACGACGTAGACCTGGTAAGTGCTGTATCGTAGATTGCATTCGTCCAAGACACAATTGCCCCACCTCAACTCTTACGGTCTGTGCTAAGATGCGATGCTAGCAGAATGTTGTTAGACCTGCTCTTTTTTCGTTCCTGCAAGAGGAAGGTACGTGTTGTTCCGACAGGATAATGCTCACCCACACGCTACCCACGAAATTCACTGTGTCCTCCCAGATGTGCAGCAAGTTTCTTGACCAACACGATCTTCAGACTTTTCTCCAATCGAGCACATGTGGGATATGATAGGACAAAAACTAACTCGTGTAGGGCTAACTAGTCAGGCAACAACTCTTACAGAACTACGTGAAAAGGTCGAGCAAGCGTTGAATAACGTATCCCAGGACAGTATTCCCTACCTGTACGATTGCCTGGATGCCAGAACAGCGCCTGCGTTGCCTCCTGTCGAGGCTATACCACATACTAATATGGGTGTTTCACATGGGTCGATACCTGGTACCTCAGACCCGTTTGTGCTATTGATTTGTAAATACAATCATTTCAATATACTCAATGTGCACTGTTGCGATAATAAATGTTAAGTGATCTTATAATTAAATGTTTCCCTGAGACTTTTAAGTCTCTTTCTATTATCTACGATAACGATCGAAGCAGACGAAAGGAATTAAAATTTGTGCTACGGCCGGGACTCGAACCCGGGTCATGTTGCTTGGCAGAAATGCTAACCCTTACACTACCACAGCACGATGGTCAACATTGCTGCACGAACAATATATAAGGGAAAAATCAACTGAAGTTTGTGTTGGGGAGGGCACTCAGCTTAGGTAGTTCGTGCAACAGTGTTGAACATCCTGCTATGGTAGTGTAAGGGTTAGCATTTAAGCCTAGAAGGCAAGACGATCCGGGTTCGAGTCCTGGCCGGAGCACAAGTTTTAATTCATTTCGTCTGCTTCGATCATAACCTTAAGTGAATTGGAAATTTCTAAAATAGTGTGTCCATTTTTTCCGGCAGCGTATGTACACAGTATAACAGTGTTAGCTAGTTTATTACTTACTAACTAACCTGTATTTAAAGCACATGGGGCCGACCGAAGGGTATAAGGGCCTCTCTTATTGTGTGGCGATGCATAACAAGAACACACTAGGGAAGTTATCTCCCTCCTTAATAAGAGTGCTCTGACCCTCTAAAATGACTAAGTGCGTTGAACGTGACGTCAGGCAGGCTGGTGACGTAGGAGCCAGAAAAGTATACAGCGGAGTAGAATCAGACGCCCTGCTGACCACCTGGCCGTGTTTTCCTTGGCGGGCGTCTCACACTCTCTGGAGGAGCACCTCGGCGGTCGATTCCAAATAATCTCATTACGCAATACTACCGATGGTTAAATTCCAAGCATTCAACCGCTACTTTACGTACGAAGCATGTAGTCAATAATGCTCCGGTCCCAATGCGATTGTACTACAACTGAAATTCGCATCAAGCAAGACAGCACACTTTTCCATTTTAACGTGCGTACTTTGTGGTTGGTTTCTCGTAATAGAAAAATACCCTTGATCGGCATGAAATTTCCTACCTAAACTGTAGGAAGCAACCGAATTTCAAATCTCTAAATCAATTAATGTTCCCTTCTTCGATGTTCCTGAAATAACAAACAGATTAGTTACGGCCGGTGGACTACACGCGTTCCAAGCTGTATTCCAACATGGGTCGTAATAAGGCCAGTGAATGGAGACTGAAGAGGGTCGAATGTGGGAAATAAATCATGTAGTCGCAAATTTTTGTACAATTATAGGAGCTAGTGCCATGAAAACATACTAGGTTTGTAGGGACTGACAGTACGTTTGAAGGTCACTTCTGTGCGATTTGTTTGATTAACTCGAAAACGACAGCGAAAACGTATCCCATTAAAAAATTTATCTGTTACATTAGCCGGCCGGTGTGGCAGAGCGGTTCTAGGCACTTCAGTCTGGAACCGCGCGACCGCTACGGTCGCAGGTTCGAATCCAGCCTGGGGCATGGATGTGTGTGATGTCCTTAGGTTAGGTTTAAGTATTTCTAAGTTCTAGGGGACTGATGACCACAAATGTTAAGTCCCATAGTGCTCAGAGCCATTTTGAACTAATCGTTTCCTCTTAGCGAGCGAGAGAATATGAAAACCTTGTGCATGGGTTTTGAAGGCCAAATATAACATTGCAGGTTGCGTAAAACGACATCGGCAGCAGCAGCTGAATCACTTTGTACAAACAGGACTAGAATTTCCTTAGTTTGGGGGAAACACTCAAGCCACAAGTTCCCTTATGTTGCCAGGAACTCCGACTTCCAGAATGAGATTTTCACTCTGCAGCGGAGTGTGCGCTGATATGAAACTTCCTGGCAGATAAAAACTGTGTGCCGGACCGAGGTCCCGAGTTCGAGTCTCGGTCCGGCACACAGTTTTAATCTGCCAGGAAGTTTCAACTCCGACTTCCTTACTGCTAGCGTCAATGTGCTAGCTGGGGCTACAGTGGACAGTCGCGTCGGTGGTCGCTATCGCCAGTTGCGATAAGTATCACGTGAAGTGTTCTAGGCGAATTTGGTGGAAGCAGCCATACTGATCGGTCGTGTGTGACTAGCCACGGTGTACAAATTGATAATTGTTCTAAAACAGTATTAATTGTTCATCAATGAGATATCGGGCTGACGGACAAAAGTAAACGATTGTGATGACAATAATCATTTGCCATGTAAAATCACGTCTTTAAACGTATTGTGATCGGACGCAACTGTTAGACGGTTTTGGATTAATGTTACGAACAACTGGTAGGTAAGACTTTAGTCAAAGAGTGCAGAAATAATTTTGTTTGAACACAATGCTATGCCAAAACTTAGTGCCCGTAATAAAACATGGCATTCCTTGAAATACATTACGTGCTTTTTGTAGAAGATTAGGTGCTCACCTTCCGACAGTTCAACTTATTAACAGGCCACGAACAGGTGCTATCATCTGTTGCGATAGGCAGATTTTTGGACGATACCAGTCAGATGTTCTATAGAGAAACTTCGCGAGGTGAGACGGATTTGCACGTCTCCAACCATAACCATTGCCTACACCATTTTCCCAGTTAGAACCAGACGTCGAGGCACGTAACTTAGTAACACAAACAGCGTTTCCCATAATCAGTTTTTCTTGCAATGTGAATCATTTCGTTCACCGCTTCGAACGGAGTAAAAGACGAAATGTCAGTTTGACAGGAAGCATTTAGTTTTCTGACAATTCTTCAACTATACATGTGGCCAGTTATGCTACACCTTTATAAGAACTTACATCCGTTTCCATTAATAATTTCCGGTTTTCACGCAAAATAAGCATTTACGTTTTATGACTTTTGCTTAAACCAGTACAACTACCGAAACATTACAAGTATAAGAAGAAAAATTGCAAAAAGTTGGTTAGAGAGAAAACTCCTGTAGTGAATTGATTGTTAACATTCCACTGTCACAAAATCTTCATCATTCATCGAGTTTTACGTCTGAGATGACTGGGTGTTGTGTGATGTCCTTAGGTTAGTTAGGTTTAAGTAGTTCTAAGTTCTAGGGGACTGATGACCATAGATGTTAAGTCCCATTTTTTTTTTACATCTGGGAACCAACATGATCCTAACTTTTAAAATATGTGTTCCTGTGGAAAGAAATATTATTTTCTTTCCCATATCTTTTAGTGCTACCAAAAACCGTATAAAATTTCACTGAATTAAAGAAACTGTATTTAAGATAAAGATAAACTTAACAGTATTCTATAAGCACCCTCAAAATGAACGCTGCCGCTAGTAAGCTGAAAGATGTTGGTTTCAATACAGTGGTGTCATACACAGCCTGTATCCTGTACAGTCTAAGGTACTGCCGCACCCACCACATAGGAGAATCTTCGACCCCCATTGGTAAGTTACGCAAATGTCTTTGAGATATTTTCAACACATCCGTCTCTTACGTTTCAAGCACCTCTTCCTTGTTGTTTAATCTCTTTCAAAGACATGGCCCCCTCATTATTTCAGCTGTAAATTGGGGAATATATCTTCAGGATCTTGTATCTCAGACTAGATTTTGGAATAATGTCGCAGTTGTTTTCTAAATTGTTTAGTACTTTGAGATCGTTGTCTATTGTAACACTGTATCCTATTTTATTTATATGTTTCGCTATAGCTGATTTATTCGGTATAGCGAAACATATAAATGAAACAGGACACAGTGTTGCAGTAGACAATGATCTCAAAGTTCTACACAATTTGAAAATTGACATCTTGGAAGAAATGGAAATATTGATCCATGGCCACATGGGGAGTAACGAGATCTTGAATGAAATGACTTCAAAAATTCACATTTCTTTTCCAATTTCACTACAGTACATGACAGTCGTTTGACTCTAGCACCAGCAGTAGCTTGCAAATACGTAAAATAAATAGTTTATGTCGTGATTTGTACAATAATATTGTAACAGGTGCTCAATTTGCAATTTCTACATCTGTAATACGGTAACAAGATATTCGGAAGACATGTAAATATCTGACACCACATAGATCGACAGATCGATGGTCAAATTGAAACCAGTTGTATTTCGTTCGCCATCTTGTCCACTGCACTACAGATTTGTTTTTGTGATCGTGTTTCCATGTTACTGTTACGTTAGTGAAAATTTGTGAACGGTGATCAAGAAAGCCAAGAGAGCCACGGGAATGGAAACACGTCAGCTCATCACAACCAGACTGCCACGCCAGAAGAACAAAGTGAGTGACCATTGCAAAACATTTTCATGCAAACATCAGTCCAGTTTCCAAAGTGACATCGCCTCTTACTAAGTTTTCTCTTCTTCCACAGGATAACCACAGCATTTATGAAAATACTATGTAACATCAGTATGACCTTATTGTAAAATTGTATTTGTAATGCCATTTAGCCTGAAGATGAGGTACTCCCTCCAGACGTGTCGCTAGATAAACAAATAATACAACAGTTAACAAAGTTTTTGACTGGTAGCGGTAATTTAAAAACCTTTACATATTTCTTGAGATAGCCATGGCCGAAAAATAGTCAAAATGGCTTCAAAGTCTGAAAGGTCCTTGATCGATATTTTTATTACGTGACAACTAGTACACATTCGTGGTCACTGAGCTCTCTTGACTGTCGCATTCTGCTGCTTCCGCTCCTCTACTTACAACACAATAATGCCTTCCTCCTTTTATATTGGCGTGTCTGCCGCTCGTGGCATTTTGCCGTCAATTTTTTGGTCGTTAATGTGGCATTTCATTGGGATGTCTGGATGGTTTTGGTCGATAGTAAAGTTGCCGAGGTATTGTCAATTATTACGGCGTCCCGGCCTCTGCCACCATCATTAACAACTTTGAACTCGTATAACAAAGTTCAGTGTCAGTTGAACTGCAGGATTGTCCAAAGGGTCAGTAAACCAGTCTCCTTGCCGTTGTCAGCCTGTTGACTGTGGACCTGGAAGTTCTCCATCAGGTGACTTCCTAATTACTGTTGTGAGACTGATATAGTACCCCACATTACGGACCGGATGTGGAGGTGGAAAGCGATGCTAGCGATAACATTCCCCACGTTTGCCTCAGCTATCTGCTTGCCAGCGCTAGGATCCGAGGCTCCATCACCGCCGGCGCTTACGGAGGGTCATTTAATCCTAGGGAAGGACCAGTCAAATCGCAGACACCGAAGATAAATAAACCGGTTCCGATGAGTTCAGGCAGTGACCTGTGTGTTCTGAATGTGCTACGCGTCATCTCTACCCGGTGGATTGTTCATTTCGGTTATGGCTGCGAAGCTGCTTCAGAGGTGCGATCCAGTTGATGCTGAATCAAGTACACTCCCATGACTTGGCAGATCTCCATCCACTTCATAACAATGAATGCGTCTAATTCCATTCACCTCAACAAGAAAAATCCGTGATATCAAGACGTTTTGAAAATACAGATTGCCAGTCTGCCAATTTTTTAAATTTGCCTCTACAGACATCTCAGCAATGGATTGTCAGTTATGACTGATCAAACATAAGTACAATGCAACACCCAGTCCCAGGGTGGAGAAAAGCTCCGACCCGGCCGGTAATCGAACCCGGACACCTTCTGTTACCAATTCGCAGCGCTGTTCACGCAGCCACCGAGCGAAACGTCTGGCAACGTTGTTCTCCTCGGTGCTTTCATAAATGGATACGTCCATCTTAGTGCTGCACACAGAACCGGGACTTATCTGAAAATCGGAGTTCACGCCACTTCTGAGCTCAGTGTTGTCACTGGTCTTGCCACTGCTGCCTCGTCAAACGCAACCGCAACGATTTTCGCCGTGCTGACAGTCGGTTGTGCTCCAGGCACCATCCACGTGTCCGCATTGATTTTTGTCCTTCAACAAATAAGCCAGTTTACTGGGTCGCGCTGAGGGTCGTGCCTGTACAACCCTGCAAAGCTGAGCGAACAACATGTACACCCTCTCGAACGCTCGTCAGATTGATCCAGTGAGGTCCTGCGTGACCTTGAATACAGACCTCCTGAACCTTGTAGCACGCCACTTCGATGTCGTCTGTGCTGTGACATGTCCACTCAATGGACTTCTGTCATTTTACTGAAAGAATTGTCATGACCAATGGCATGTCCACTTTCCTAAAATATAAATCTTTTACATATGTTTTGAGTGGGGTCCGACATTAGTAAAACACAATTTTGTTTTTTGTACCAGACATGTTTCACTGCAGTTGCAGCATCACCAGTGGTTTTTTTTTATTATTGTGGCTGTAACATAAGGAATTTTCTTTACTGTTTAAATACATATAAATATTAGTTTCTAAATCATAATTACAGGTTTTTGAAGAGCATATAAAATTGTGTATTCATACCTTCTTACCACATGGTGTGGTTTTCCTGCTGTATTACTTTTATACAGTGACTATTTTTCTGTACAGTTTGTCACCTGCAACTATATACAACTTAATTAACAACATTTACTCAAAAATTACGATTTATAAACTCTTATGGCTATCTCGGACATTAATAATTCATGTGAAAGGTGTGTGTGTGTGTGTGTGTGTGTGTGTGTGTGTGTACAGGGGGGGGGGGGAGTTCTATGGGTTGGTTTATCTAATAATTTCTTAAGGGCAGAGGACAGAGTTCCATTGCAGAGAGCTGTGTATTCATTTATTACTTGCTTTCCTTCAACTATGGCTTTTTGTATTTGATAATTTTATTCAGTTATTAGTTTTTATGAGGGGCTGTAGCTGCATTTGAGAATTTTCAAATGAGTGTTGATGTGTGTTGGGCTATGTTTATTGTCCATAAGGTGTTCCACAAATATGGAATGACAGCTGTTACTTTTTAATGCTCTTCTGTGTTCTGTGTATCTGCTACTAAAGTTTGTGCTTGTTTGTCCTATATAAACTGATTTGCAGTCCCGGCAGTCCCGACACGTTAGTTGGTAAATACCACATATGTTGTGGTACTGGCAAATACAACATATGTTGTCTTTGTCTGTGCTTGTGTTGGTTGTCCTAAGTTTCCTCTGTGTTGAGTTGTCTGTCCTGTAGCCTATTTTTAACACTTGTTTCTTGAGTATCTTGTTATTACAGCTGGTAAACAGTGACAGTGACAACTCAATACATAGAACTTGACAATGAAGAAGATGACGAAAAAAGAAACCGTAAGTGAAACACAATGTAAATTGATACACACACACACACACACACACACACACACACGCGCGCGCGCGCGCGCGCCTTTCCCTTGAATTGCTAACCTCATGCATAGCCATAACAGTTTAGAAATCGTAATTCTTGCGTAATTGTTTTGCCTACATTAAGTTGTTTGCAGCTGCAGGTGAGAAACTATAAAAAAAACAGTCACTGTAAAAACGTAATACAGCAGGAAAAACACACCATGTGGTAAGAAGGTATGAATACATGTTTTTATGTGCTCTTCAAAAACCTGTAATTACTATTTAGAAACTAATATGTATGCGTATTTAAACAGTAAAGAAAATTCCTCATGTTTAACAGCCATAATAATAATTTAAAAAAAACACTGATGATGCTGCAACTGCAGTGAACATGACTGGGACAAAAAACAAAATTGTGTTATGCTAAAAGCGGACCCCATTCAAAACATGTGTTATTGTTAAAGCAAACACAGACAAAAGAGCTTCAACATCAAGATGATTATAAATCTTTTACTTTGCTGATTGGCTTGAAGTTGAGCTTGTTCTCTACTTTTCACCGGTACGATGACGACGGGTGCTCTCTGTATGAAGGAATGCAGGGTGGAAAAAAAAATGCCGCTCTTGGAGGTCAGCATGCGATTCCTAATCGATATTCAAGACAAATGTTTATCTAGCAAAATTAGATCGAGTGTATTTTGAAAACACATGTGTGAAAACGAGGAGCTAGCAACACTGTCACATCGTGTAGCACATCGAATTGTACAGAGGTTTGCGTACCATCTGACACTGTCGTACCAGCCGTCAAGGGTCACTGGGTTTTGCCGGTGAGACATCAAACCCACATCCACCATGGAGCTATGGTTAGAATCCTCCGCAGAACTCCAAAGTTCTCGTCGTTTATAAGCAGGAAATTATTTTGTCATACGACAATAGCCTATCACACGGCTGTGGGACCCGTTAAACTGCATGGATGTGTCTACTAGTCACGCACTGCACAACCATAACTTGTCATGTCAAGTTCATGTAGGGCGGTTTCCCGACGGAGTATACAACCGGTGAATATACTTTTGGTGCTAGTTGTATCCGATAACCAAGCTACTGTTGCTACTGCTCATGCGTATGCTGCACGGTACACACAAAGGCACCATGCCAATAAAAACTTTCTTCGTCGTCTGGAGCAATGGCTTCGGCAAACCGGCAATCTTTGTCCACAAGTAATGGACAGAGGCCGTCCAAGGCCCAGAAGTACTCTACAAACAGAGGACCTAATTCTCGAAGCTGTTGACCACTCATCTCGGCGAAGTACTCGCGATATCGCAAGCGGGTTCCAGGTATCTCAAAGTCTGCTTGTTTGAAGTGTTGCAGAATGAAGAACTGCGTACATATCAAGTTAACTCAACACTGTGGTGTCACCGCCAGACACCACACTTGCTAGGTGGTAGCCTTTAAGTCGGCCGCGGTCCGGTAGTATACGTCGGACCCTCGTGTCGCCCCTATCAGTGATTGTAGACCGAGCGCCGCCACACGGCAGGTCTAGAGAGACTTCCTAGCACTCGCCCCAGTTGTACAGCCGACTTTGCTAGCGATGATTCACTGACAAATTACGTTCTCATTTGCCGAGACGATAGTTAGCATAGCCTTCAGCTACGTCATTTGCTACGACCTAGCAAGGCGCCATTATCAATTGCTATTTATCTTGTGATGCATGTACCGTCAGACCGATGTTCACCAATTATGGATTAAAGTTAAGTATTCCAGAAGCTACGTACCTTTTTTGCTAGTATAATTACTTTACCTGTTCCAGACCTCACGCCAGCCTGCGTGTGCTTAAACGCGTGCCTTTCGGCTACCTCCTAGTGGCTTGGCTGTCTTGCCAAGTCACATCAAACACCAGTGCCCAGAAAACCGTATTCTAAAAGTACAGTTTTGGGAATGGCTTTTCAGCTTGGTTCAAATGGCTCTAAGCACTAAGGGACTTTACATCTGAGGTCATCAGTCCCCTAGACTTAGAACTACTTAAAACTAACTAACCTAAGGACATCACATACATACATTCCCGAGGCAGGATTCGAACCTGCGACCGTAGCAGCAGAGCGTTTATGGACTGAGGCGCCAAGAACCGCTCGGCCACAGCGGCCGGCTAATGGCTTTTTCACCATGTGGAAGATACCGAACATTTTGTAAATAACGTGATATGTGATATGGTCCTGCTCAAATCTGGATTTATCGTTAAGTAGGAATGGGAGTGTGAGGGCTAGGCCAAGTTCTGGGAGACCGAGAAATACAGGCTCCGACAGAGATAGCGAGTGGCACGCCTCAGAGTAGGCAACTCTCTCAAACCAAATACGCGCCCAAGGTACAGGTTTCAGGATCACGGTTGGGTGCGGAACATCGGAAACCAATGTCGGCACTGCAATGATCATAAATACAGACGTTTCTTGCCTTCCCAAACCTGAAGTCGAAAGAAGGTACGGTATATAAAACGATATATCAAAAGCATTAAGCAATCAAACCAACAACCGGGGCACAAATCTCAATAATGATAGGTTCATTCTCAGACCTGTTTCGACCAAATTAAACAGTACGTATGTACATAAAACTAGAAAAATTTAATCAACCAACAACAAGCACAGAATACTACAGCTGATGGCCGTAAACCTGCTATGGGTAAGACTATTAAGGACCCTGTAAACATTAACAGACATAGATAAAGGACTACAACAATATAATCGTCGAAGCAACAAGTAGCAGGTGTTACTAACAACAGTAATACTTAGTCGCCAGACCTGCTGCGATCCAGAATATACATAAATTAAAAATAAGGTAGTTTAAATATAGACGTATGTTATCTTGCTGACGACGCTAATAATCAGTCCCCAGACCTGCTGCGACCCAACATATACATACATAAAAACTATGTAGTCAACCAAGTCACAAGCACACAGTACAACTGCTAGTGGCTGTAGAACATTTGGTAACTGTACGCTGATTGAACGCTCAACAGCGTTCTGTCGAATGGCTCTTCTTGCTACTTGCCGATAAACAAATTGTCATTCATCGGTGCACGTTAACAACAACAGGGATATCAATGGCGGTCTATCGAAAGGTAGTAATCTTGCCAACAGTATCCAATAATCACAGAGCAACGACGTATTTGGCAACAACAATAATTTCAACTGTACGTTCATTGATTGAACACTCAATGTCGCTCTGTCGAAAGGTTCCTCTTGTTGCTTGCCGTTAAACAAATTGTCATTCAACGGTGCACGTTTGTAACAACAACAGGAAAATTCGGGGAACCTGTGGGCTGGAGTCGAGTGAAGAGTGCTTTTGGGATCTTGCCTATTGCCGGACAAGCTGAATGCGCCCTTGTATCGTACATTTCCTTGCAATACTTTGCCTGTTGCATTAGGAAACGTTCCACTTGGTGTTTCATCGTGATGGTGTACCGCCACGCTTTGCAATGAATGTGCGTAACTATTTAAATGAAGCGTTTCCAGGGAAATGGATATAGTTCTCCACCAACTGATGTACACTACCAAATAAGTCGCTTGCGTGTCGCTTCGGCAGTGGTTGATGAAGGTATTTTGCGGATCCAGCAAAGTATGATCCGGCGAGTGGCGCAGTGTTTGCAAATGCATAGTGGTCGCTTTGAACAACTTGTAAAGTAAAGTTGCTCGTACGTGGATGTACCGGCTCTGCGAGTCTAAGTCTAGGTGTGAATTGTACAGAATGGAATTATTGTGCACTGTTTAATCCAAAAAGCCACAGTAGCCTACCAATTATATTTTTTGTACCTCATTGGACGCAGATCATGTTACTGTATCCACTATTATTTGCTGTTTGCGTCATGGACAAACAAAGTTGTCGTTTACGTCTGTAAGAAGTTCATTTTATGTCTTGGTTTTCAAACAAAGGTAACAGTAACAGAAAGAAATATACTATGACCGTATTATGGAGATTTAAACTGTGTACTATTTGACGCTTTAATCGAAAAAAGAATCTTTGGCGCGAGCAGGACTCGAACGTTGGCAAGTCTGCATATACATTCCCTGCGACATTGCCTCGTCTCAGTGAGCTGATGGGGCAGCCCCGCACAGCGCAGAGTTCGTGCTACCTGCACTTGGCAACGGTGTATGCAGTTACAGCGTTAACAGAGCCTCATTTTTAAATTGCGTTTGTATCAAAACTATTGGTGGGATTAGGTTTTGCTAAATACACTTTTGTCTCGAACTGGGATGATGTAAAGCATGGTGACCGCCATGGGTGGCATTTTTTTCCCCACCTTGAATACTATTTCTAGGTTTGTTGAGGTGACGATTTTCTAACTGCTGAATAAAACGGTTTCTTCACTTAATCTCTTCTATTCAGAATATCATAGATAATTGGTTCACAAGCTATATCAGGCAAAATATTCCACCAGACAGTTCTTTCATCAGCTAAACATGACTAGTTCATTCAACTATCGTTCCAACAATCCATAATACAGCAAGTCGTGACGGTAAGTACAAGCAGTAAGGAGGACAGAAATTCTATTTTACATGTAAATCAAAGAATTGTTGTCAGATATATCCAGTGAAAATTCTTTAAATGAATTAACATTTAAATATTATAAAAGGTTGCATAAATTTTACAAAATAAATATGTTAACTCTATTTATGGTTCAAATGGTTCAAATGGCTCTGAGCACTATGGGACTTAACAGCTATGGTCATCAGTCCCCTAGAACTTAGAACTATTTAAACCTAACTAACCTAAGGACATCACACAACACCCAGTCATCACGAGGCAGAGAAAATCCCTGACCCTCTATTTATGCCATAATTAATTTTTATTATACAAATGTTAAATTTGTATACAGTGAAACGGTAGTTCGAAAACGATGCAAGGTGTCCCAGAAGATGTGGCTAATATTGAGGGATATACACTCCTGGAAATTGAAATAAGAACACCGTGAATTCATTGTCCCAGGAAGGGGAAACTTTATTGACACATTCCTGGGGTCAGATACATCACATGATCACACTGACAGAACCACAGGCACATAGACACAGGCAACAGAGCATGCACAACGTCGGCACTAGTACAGTGTATATCCACCTTTCGCAGCAATGCAGGCTGCTATTCTCCCATGGAGACGATCGTAGAGATGCTGGATGTAGTCCTGTGGAACGGCTTGCCATGTCATTTCCACCTGGCGCCTCAGTTGGACCAGCGTTCGTGCTGGACGTGCAGACCGCGTGAGACGACGCTTCATCCAGTCCCAAACATGCTCAATGGGGGACAGATCCGGAGATCTTGCTGGCCAGGGTAGTTGACTTACACCTTCTAGAGCACGTTGGGTGGCACGGGATACATGCGGACGTGCATTGTCCTGTTGGAACTGCAAGTTCCCTTGCCGGTCTAGGAATGGTAGAACGATGGCTTCGATGACGGTTTGGATGTACCGTGCACTATTCAGTGTCCCCTCGACGATCACCAGTGGTGTACGGCCAGTGTAGGAGATCGCTCCCCACACCATGATGCCGGGTGTTGGCCCTGTGTACCTCGGTCGTATGCAGTCCTGATTGTGGCGCTCACCTGCACGGTGCCAAACACGCATACGACCATCATTGGCACCAAGGCAGAAGCGACTCTCATCGCTGAAAACGACACGTCTCCATTCGTCCCTCCATTCACGCCTGTCGCGACACCACTGGAGGCGGGCTGCACGATGTTGGGGCGTGAGTGGAAAACGGCCTAACGGTGTGCGGGACCGTAGCCCAGCTTCATGGAGACGGTTACGAATGGTCCTCGCCGATACCCCAGGAGCAACAGTGTCCCTAATTTGCTGGGAAGTGGCGGTGCGGTCCCCTACGGCACTGCGTAGGATCCTACGGTCTTGGCGTGCATCCGTGCGTCGCTGCGGTCCAGTCCCAGGTCGACGGGCACGTGCACCTTCCGCCGACCACTGGCGACAACATCGATGTACTGTGGAGACCTCACGCCCCACGTGTTGAGCAATTCGGCGGTACGTCCACCCGGCCTCCCGCATGCCCACTATACGCCCTCGCTCAAAGTCCGTCAACTGCACATACGGTTCACGTCCACGCTGTCGCGGCATGCTACCAGTGTTAAAGACTGCGATGGAGCTCCGTATGCCACGGCAAACTGGCTGACACTGACGGCGGCGGTGCACAAATGCTGCGCAGCTAGCGCCATTCGACGGCCAACACCGCGGTTCCTGGTGTGTCCGCTGTGCCGTGCGTGCGATCATTGCTTGTACAGCCCTCTCGCAGTGTCCGGAGCAAGTATGGTGGGTCTGACACACCGGTGTCAATGTGTTCTTTTTTCCATTTCCAGGAGTGTATGAACGATCATTCGAAAGAGAAAAGTCTAGTGAGTATGGAATATGCCTTAAGAGCTATGAGCAGCTCTTCATCTTCGATACTGTGAAATAAATCTTTTCTACTGCAGGCCCTTTCCTTCTAATATTGCGAGATGTGGTAATATGGACCAAAACAAGGAAAAAAGTCCAGTAAACACAGACTGTAAAGTGCATGCTTTAAGAGCTATGAGGACTCGTTCAATAGAAGAGATGTGTTCGACAGTTGTGAGGCTGAGCAAGTGCTCATAGTTCTTAAGCTATGCGCTTTAGAGCCCATGTTTACTAGACTTTTCTTGTGTACGTACTACATCCTCCCAAAATATGCAAAGGAAATTGGACTACGGGACCAAACTGCTGAGGTCATCGGTCCCTAGGCTTACGCACTACTTAATCTAGCTTACGCTAAGGACAACACACACACCCAAGCCCGAGGGAGGACTCGAACCTCCGACGGGGGGAGCCGCGCGAACCGTGACAAGATTCCTCAAATTACACGGCTACCCCGCACGGCAAAAATATGGAAAGCAGAGAACTTTCAGTACAAGACTTGTTTCGGAGTAAGGAAGATGACGACCGCATACTTTTTAAAGAGTGAATTTTTGAGGCTATGTTTAAAACGCTTTTTTTTTTACGAATGATTGTTCCTGTCAAATGCCGGAAACTGACAATTCCTCATTGGACATCAAGTGTGAATACGAAGTTTTGTATAAAATTGCAGTTTAAATTGTATGAAGATATTGTTACCCGCTGGTATCGTAGATTTCGTATTACGTATTACGGTTCATTACATCACAATATGTCCGCCCCTGGTAGGTGAGTGGTCAGTGCGACGGAATGTCATACCCAACGGCCCAGGTTCGATTCCCGGCTGGGTCGGAGATTTTCTCCACTCAGGGGCTGGGTGTTGTGTTGTCCTTATCATCATCATTTCATCCCCATCGACACGCAAGTCGCCGAAGTGGCTTCAACTCGAAAGAACTGCACCAGGCGAACGGACTACCCGACGGGAGGCCTTAGCCACAGGGCATTTCCATTTTACATCACAACTTATCGATTGTATATTCGCATAGTAGTCGTGGAGTCCAGGCCAAACAGAGCACAAAAGTCATTTAACGATAAACGGCTGTCTCGATACGCCATGATCCTACGGCAGTGGAATGCCGACACATACTGAGAGACGTCTTTCATAAACATACAACATTCAGATTCGACTTCCAAGTGAGCAAACAAATTGCGTCAAATGGCTCTAAGCACTATTGGACTTAACATCTGCGGTCATTAGTCCTCTAGACTTAGAACTACTTAAACCAAACTAATCTAAGGACATCACACACATCCATGCCCGAGGCAGGATTCGAACCTGCGACCGTAGCAGCAGCGCGATTCAGGACTGATTATTAGCGTCGTCAGCAAGATAACATACGTCTATATTATTCAGGACTGAAGCGCCTAGAAGCACTCGGTCACAGTGGCCGGCAATCAGAAAATCATTCTATAATTTTTCGTTGTACACTGATGTGACGAAAGATATGGAATAACAATATGCACACAAACAGGTAGTCTTAGTATTGCGTAGCAAGTTATAAAAGGGCAGTGCACTGGCGAAGTTATCATTTGTACTCAGGACATTCATGTGAAAAAGTTTCCGGCGTGAGTATGGCCGCACGACGGCAATTAACAGACTTTCAAAGCGAAATAGTTATTCGAGTTTGAAACACGGGACATTCCATGTCCGAAATCGTTAGGGAATTCAATGTCCTGAGATTCGCAGTGTCGATAGTGTGTGGAGAATATCACGTTTCAGGCATTCTCTCATCACGGGCAAGAAAGTAGAAGACGGGTTTCTCTTAACGACCGGGAGCAGCAGCGTTTGTATCGAGTTGTCAGTGCTAACAGACAAGCGTGAAATAATTGCAGGAATCAGTGTGGGACGTACGATGAATGTATCGTTTAGCGGCAAAATTTGACGTTAATGGGCTATGACCTACGCGAGTGCCTTTGCCAACAGCACGACGTCCCCTGCAGTGCCTCTCCTGGGTTCGTGAGCGTATCAGTTGGACCCTAAAACTGAACCGATCGTTGACTGGAAATAATCCTATTCAGCTACCTGGAGACCATTTGTAGCTATTCAGGACTTCGTGTTGCCAAACAAAGGTTCCCATTTCTATGGATGACAATGCGCTGTAAAGTTTGGGGAAGTTTACAAGGGACTTCTGCAACCGATGTATGCTTGGCAGGGAAGGGGGAAGAAGGCTGTTAAATATGCCTCGTGGCGGCAGTTTGCAGGAGGTCGAGCGGTCAGGATTTGATATTGGGCATACAAGGGTGCCGTTAAATGAAAAAAACAGGGAACTAAGTACAATAAAGAGGGTATATTTCAATATACGGCGTACAAAGAGCGCGCCTAGGGTGAAGACGTCTGTTCTGCTCGAGGTCTGGATTACAAGAGAGCGGAGCAAGTGTGTTCTGCTTCGCAGGACTCTCTGGCGTCCACACACGTGATCGGTATCCCACGCACGCTATTGGCTAAAATCAATGGCGTGAATTCGCTAGCAGTTTCAGCAGAGGGCTCATGGCGTCTCCTGTCAGCAGCTTTAACTGGACAGAACCACCTCGGTTTGAAAGGCAAGCTACTTGTGTCACGTACACACGGCGTGAATTACTCTGGGAGAAAAGTTGTAAAGATTCCTCTGGGCATTTGAAATAAATTTCTTAAACCAATTCCCTAAAATATTCCTTGACTGGCTGCCATCCTGTACAGCGCCATTTCACCGGGCCACAGCTGTTCGCGATTCTTTTGAAGAACATTCTGGACACCTCGAGCGAATGATTTGGCCACTCAGATCGCCCTACATGAATCGAACATTTATGGGACATAATGGGCAGCTGCAGAGGCAGTATTGCTCAATATTTCTGCAGTGGACTTCGAACGACTAGTTGAGTTGCTGAGCTGCGACGGGCGAAAGGAAGTTCGACACGATATTAGGAGGTATCTAATGACTTTTCTCACCTCAGTGTGCATGTAGGCAGCATTAGTCCTACCAGCTTAGTGTGGCTGCGCTGAAATGCTGTTCATTTGAATTTGCAGGAGTACAGTTTACCTCATGCCAATTTTAAGTTTGTTTCACTTCGCCTTCATGATGTTGCAATTTTAATAGCCAACACTGTACCTCAATTTTCCTTCTATCTGTGCCACACCAATAAGTGTTGAGCTGGCCAGGATGGCCGAGCGGTTCTAGGCGCTTCAGTCTGGAACCGCGCGACGGCTACGGTCGCAGGTTCGAATCCAGCCTCGGGCATGGATGTGTGTGATGTCCTTAGCTTAGTTAGGTTTAAGTAGTTCTAAGTTCTAGGGGACTGATGACCTCAGATGTTAAGTCCCATAGTGCTCAGAGCCATTTGAACCAATAAGTGTTGACCACATATTAATATCTGACAATCTTTGACCTTCGTTCCTCCAAGAGGCGTCACTGTTGTTTAACTTGCAGCGAAACTCGTCCAAAATACTAACTGCATGTTTGAAGGGAGACCGCAAGCTCAACAACAACATTATGTGGTACTGGTCACCCGTCACTGCCACCTCGACCAAACCTATGGTTGCGGCGGTGGCAACGTTCTGCCGGAACTTCTGCTGCGGCCGAGCCCTATAACGCGTCTGGCCGAATTTTGATTAAAACTTTGCGGCCTCGGCCGCGGGCAAGTTCCCCGCTCGTAACTACGCCCGCCTGAGCATGCGTCACGGAGAGGCCACGTGCTTTGCGGCGCGCCGTTGCCCCCTCCTAATTAAGTCCGCCACAACCCGATGCCTGTGCCGCCACAGCATCCGAATAATTAATCCTAAGAACCCCACCGCACTCTGCCATAACCGAACTTAGACGAGGCTGCAGAATATTCCAGTCTTTCGCAGCATTTTTTCGGAAAGGTATTCTGCCAGCGGAAGGCTGCGCTTTTGCGCTGTTTGCCCTCATTATCCTTGCAAATTTCTGATATAAAGCTTCTGTGCTTTGCGGAAATGCGGGAGAAAAGCCGCTCTGACGTAATCGTAGGAGGCGTGGGAACGAAAGGCTGACGAACCCGGGCGTGGGGTCTCCAGCAATTTTTAGATCCAGCAGTTTACATCCATTGTGCCAAATGTATGACTTCGAGAGACATGGAGTAATTCTGGGCGCAATAACGAATAAATACTCTGGCAAGGAAATTGTGTGACCTCCAACGGTCATGACCTTACGAAAATGTACTTAATATCTACCACGCTCGTCCCAAAAACAGCGGTATGAGCCATTCACATGCAAAACTGCTTGTCTTAACACGAAAGGTGTTAAAATTATCACCCATTTAAGGTCCAACAGTGGAATTTCGGTAACACGGTGAAAGAAAATATCGATATAATACGTCCAAAAACTCATGTATTTCAACGCCGTGACTTATTAGGAGGGGCGTTCAATAAGTAACGCAACACATTTTTTTTCTGAAAACAGGTTGGTTTTATTCAGGGTTCCACACTCTACTACCCTTTCCCGCCACAAAACCCTATTTTTCAACTAACCTTCGTTCAATGCGATGGCCTAATGCCTAGGGTGACCAGACGTCCGGATTAATCCGGACATGTCCTCCTTTTAAGCTCTTTATCCGGGGTCCGGGCGGATTTTTACAGTGTCCGGCTTTTTCGCAGAGTTGAGCGTAATACAGTTAAATTTGCAATTCGTCCCGTCCTATAGCTCTTTTCTTAAATACTTTAACTATTGGCACAGCCTTCGTGATAAACACAAATGGTTCAAATGGCTCTGAGCACTATGGGACTCAACTGCTGTGGTCATAAGTCCCCTAGAACTTAGAACTACTTAAACCTAACTAACCTAAGGACAGCGCACAACACCCAGCCATCACGAGGCAGAGAAAATCCCTGACCCCGCCGGATAAACACACACGAAGGCGGTGTTAGTAGGTGGCACCAGGATCGTCGATGTTATCTTATCGTTGATCGACCTATAAGCTAATGCAAATATCGATTATTTAAAAATTTCGTTTCGTGTCTTCGCTTTGAATTGGCTTGGCTTCCTGTAGTGCACGTGTGATTTGTGAGTGTAATTTTGAACGGAGTGAGTTACGTAAAATATTCGGCTATGCCTAAACGAAAGTGTACATTTTCTGATGTCCTTTCCTGCAAATATCCGGCTTTCAAGAAAGGGAGAAATGAATTTGAAGCGGAATGTAAGATATGTGGAGCTGGAACGTACGTCTCAATGTCCAATAAAGGTAAGAAATAACTCGACAGATTAACTGTAATGGTTTTATTTCATTGTTTCATAGTCATTCAATTTATTTGTATTCGGAAGGTTAAAGTGTAGTTTACATGTCGTCAGCTGCTGCTTGAATTGTAGATGTTGGTAGCGGTGCGTCGAATGAAGGGAGGTGAATAGTCTTACGGTTTTCGCTGTGTAAACAATTCCGTGTTGTTGACATTCCAAAACAATTGACGCCACACTGTCACCACGATCAATGTTTTTAATTTTTTTTATATTGCTCAGTTAACCACCACCTGATCATCAATAACTATAAACTACTAGTTTTACTGGTAATTCCCGGCAGTCACGTGACTTGTCCAAAGCTGATAGGTGGTATCCTCATGTGCAGTTGACCCGTTTGATGTGTCCTCTCTTTTCTTCCTTTGTCCTCCTTTTTGAAGCTGTTTGTCCTCCTTTTTAAAAAATTGCATCTGCTCACCCTACTAATGCCCGAATAGTACCACTCTACCAGCACTACCAACAGAGTTTAGTTCAGCAGCGAAATGTTCCATTGTAATTCCTCGATCATCTCGAATGAGAGTGTCCAACGTTCTAACATTGCAACAATAAAAGCTGTGTGCGGCCGACCGGTAAGCGGGAGGTCGGAAATGTTTGCGGGACTTTGTTGCGACGATAACAGATGACTTACACGCCAACTCACCGTGCCTTTGTTGGCTGCCATGTCTCCGTAGACATTCTGCGAGCGCCTTTGAAGATCTGCGATGCTCTGGTTTTCCATCAAAACAAACTGAGTGACAGCTCCCTGTTTGGAAAGCATCTCCGTTACAGACGCCACTTTGAAGATTACCTATATCACTGCCACCTATGAGATCTTCATGAAACTATAGGGGCTGAAACGTGAATATTCCAACGATGTCCCACAATAGATTTCGCATGTTTTCAAACGAAATTGGCCAAGATAAAAGATGTGTCCTAGTACTTATTGAACGTCCCTCTTAGTCTATTTCCTTCTACTTCAAATAATTTTTCTATCTGAACAACAGTCACTTTCTACTGACGTAGTAGATTTCCCTTGTTACCCTATTATTCAGTCTCCAATGTGCAAGTGTGGGATCTCACTGAAGTGGTCAAAGCAAAGTTGAAGGAAAAAATACGCATATCTGCAAAAAAACACATTATCACATTCATCATCACCTTTGCATTGAGGCAGTCCAATATCAAATCCCACGGTAATTACATTTTCAAACTATGACATTGGTATGCCAATGGCATAAGGAACCTACTTTTACCTAGCATATTGTAGCATAGGCTTGTACTTCGGTGCAGAAATTTGCTTTTATACACTCCTGGAAATTGAAATAAGAACACCGTGAATTCATTGTCCCAGGAAGGGGAAACTTTATTGACACATTCCTGGGGTCAGATACATCACATGATCACACTGACAGAACCGCAGGCACATAGACACAGGCAACAGAGCATGCACAATGTCGGCACTAGTACAGTGTATATCCACCTTTCGCAGCAATGCAGGCTGCTATTCTCCCATGGAGACGATCGTAGAGATGCTGGATGTAGTCCTGTGGAACGGCTTGCCATGCCATTTCCACCTGGCGCCTCAGTTGGACCAGCGTTCGTGCTGGACGTGCAGACCGCGTGAGACGACGCTTCATCCAGTCCCAAACATGCTCAATGGGGGACAGATCCGGAGATCTTGCTGGCCAGGGGAGTTGACTTACACCTTCTAGAGCACGTTGGGTGGCACGGGATACATGTGGACGTGCATTGTCCTGTTGGAACAGCAACTTCCCTTGCCGGTCTAGGAATGGTAGAACGATGGGTTCGATGACGGTTTGGATGTACCGTGCACTATTCAGTGTCCCCTCGACGATCACCAGTGTTGTACGGCCAGTGTAGGAGATCGCTCCCCACACCATGATGCCGGGTGTTGGCCCTGTGTGCTTCGGTCGTATGCAGTCCTAATTGTGGCGCTCACCTGCACGACGCCAAACACGCATACGACCATCATTGGCACCAAGGCAGAAGCGACTCTCATCGCTGAAGACGACACGTCTCCATTCGTCCCTCCATTCACGCCTGTCGCGACACCACTGGAGGCGGGCTGCACGATGTTGGGGCGTGAGCGGAAGACGGCCTAACGGTGTGCGGGACCGTAGCCCAGCTTCATGGAGACGGTTGCGAATGGTCCTCGCCGATACCCCAGGAGCAACAGTGTCCCTAATTTGCTGGGAAGTGGCGGTGCGGTCCCCTACGGCACTGCGTAGGATCCTACGGTCTTCGCGTGCATCCGTGCGTCGCTGCGGTCCGGTCCCAGGTCGACGGGCACGTGCACCTTCCGCCGACCACTGGCGACAACATCGATGTACTGTGGAGACCTCACGCCCCACGTGTTGAGCAATTCGGCGGTACGTCCACCCGGCCTCCCGCATGCCCACTATACGCCCTCGCTCAAAGTCCGTCAACTGCACATACGGTTCACGTCCACGCTGTCGCGGCATGCTACCAGTGTTAAAGACTGCGATGGAGCTCCGTATGCCACGGCAAACTGGCTGACACTGACGGCGGCGGTGCACAAATGCTGCGCAGCTAGCGCCATTCGACGGCCAACACCGCGGTTCCTGGTGTGTCCGCTGTGCCGTGCGTGTGATCATTGCTTGTACAGCCCTCTCGCTGTGTCCGGAGCAAGTATGGTGGGTCTGACACACCGGTGTCAATGTGTTCTTTTTTCCATTTCCAGGAGTGTAGCACAGAGTGGAGTATGATAATGAAGTGATTGTGTAATTCTACTTGTGGTATGCAACAACTTTACTTTCAACATTCCAAAACTACAGCTATGTACTCTTCACTAAGCCAGGGTAAGTACTTATTACTCCAAGCAGAATGTGCCACAGTCGAATTGCGCTAGCAAACAGCAGCTATGTTTTGGATGTGCGTGACTCTTGAGTGACTACTGTTTTTGGGATGAGCGATTTATATTGGAAACAGATTCGTGCGTTTCTGATCATCCTTAGTCGCTAACTCCCCTTGGAAATGAGCTTCCAAGTATTGGGTTTGCAATATTCCGCGTACGTGAACTTAACAAGTAACCACTTGAGTTCGAGGAGGCAAAAGTCCAATAGTATAGTTGAACTGCTTAGTCAACACAACTATATTTACAACAACAGTTGCCGAAGTTGACATGTCGTCAGAAAGGAACCCAAGGAATTTCGCAGAGTGAGAGAGAAGTGATAGACAAAATAATAGCGTTTCTGCAAGATGAGTCAGTGGAATACATGGCGTCGTATGCGCTCGAATGTTCGGACAATGTACATGAGGAGTACAATGATAACGATGTGTGCTTAAAAAATGAAAGTGATACTGAAATAGGTGCCGGAACCATGTACGAGCTGTTCATCATTCTTGTCGGACTGGGAGCCGTAAATCTCCTCTTCAGTGAAACGTTGTAAAGGACTGTTACTGTCGAGGAGCGGGTACTAAACATAACTACGTACATGGAAGATCATCGACAGCATAGATAAAAACAGTATTATGAACAGATTTCGAATACGTCCTCAGCAATATGACCGTGTAGTGAATAAGAAAAAGTACGTATATTCAAGAGAGGACGGCGCACTGGCTATAAAAATTAGTGTTGGTGTGTTTCAAGGATGCTCGATACATTTTACAGTATGTGCATGATATTGACCTACTACGTTATGGCCGGCCTCTGCGGCCGAGCGGTTCTAGGCACTTCAGTCTGGAACCACGCTCCTGCTAAGGTCGCAGGTCCGAATCCTGCCTCGGGCATGGATGTGTGTCATGTCCTTAGGTTAGTTAGGTTTAAGTAGTTCTAAGTCTAGGGGACTGATGACCTCAGATGTTAAGGCCCATAGTGCTTACAAGGGAACCTCCTCATCGCACCCCCCCTCGGATTTAGTTATGAGTTGGCACAGTGGATAGGCCTTGAAAAACTGAACGCAGATCAATCGAGAAAACAGGAAGAAGTTGTGTGGAACTATGAACAAAATAAGCAAAGTATACAAACTGAGTAGTCCATGCGCAAGATAGGCAACATCAAGGATAGTGTCAGCTCAAGAGCGCCGTGGTCCCGTGGTTAGCGCGAATAGCTGCGGAACGAGAGGTCCTTGGTTCAAGTCTTTCCTCGAGTGAAAAGTTTACTTTCTTTATTCTCGCAAAGTTATGATCCGTCCGTCCGTTCATTGACGTCTCTGTTCACTGTAATAAGTTTAGTGTCTGTGTTTTGCGACCTCACCACAAAACCGTGCGATTAGTAGACGAAAGGACGTGCCTCTCCAATGGGAACCGAAAACATTTGATCGCAACGTCATAGGTCAACCGATTCCTCCACAGGAAAACACGTCTGATATATTTTATATGACACTGGTGACGGCATGTGCGTCGCATGACAGGAATATGTTGTCGACCCACCTAACTTGTACACTTGGCGAATGGATAAAAATATTCTTCTACCTTGCCCGATTTAGGTTTTCTTGTGGATGTGATAATCACTCCCAAAAAAGTGATGAAAACATAAGAGTTTGTCACATAAACTACAACAAATGAATGCAACAGTCTCACAGTCGCACAGTTTTCCCTGTGCTCTGTCAAAACATATGTTTTTAACGTTTTCAAATTTTTCCGTGTGTAGACCGTCAAATCCTGCATATGTCCAACCAAATCTGAACATGTCCTGGAATTTTGGAGAGCAAAGTTTATTATGTGTGAGTGCCTGAACTTTGATAATTGACACACGATCACGTAAACAATACTGCTCTGTGTACCTGTGCAGCTTCGCAAAATAATTGTCTGAAAATAAAAAATTAAATTTTTCACTCGAGGGAAGACTTGAACTAAGGACCTCTCATTCCGCAGCTGCTCACGTTAAATACGGGACCACGGCGCTCCTGACACATTATCCTTGCTGTTGCTTATCTTGCGCATGGACTACTCAGTTTGTATATTTTGCTTATTTTTTTCATAGTTCCACACAACTTCTTCCTATTTTCTCGAGTGATCTGTGTTCCGTTTTTCAAGGCCTATCCACTGTGCCAACTTCTAACTAAATCTGAGGGGGGGTGCGATGGGGAGGTTCCCTTGTTAGAGCCAAAGGCAAGACTACTACGTTATGCCAATCACATTGCGCGCTGCATAGATTACAGTGATTTCAAGGGAAGCAGTGGATGTTGCATAACTTCAAATAGTGCTACAGGATGGGAAGACGTAAGGTAGTGAAATTTCAAACAATGCGTCAACTTGACGATACACAGAAAATTGAGGAATGAATCGGAATATTTGTATATGAGCTAAATAAACTTATTCATTCCATCGTTTAGTAAAGAATTTGTTTTCAACTCCGACAAATCGGGTTTTGAAGAGGCAATGCATATGAAAGGAACTCTGGTAATTAGAGTCACTAAGCGAGCTGTATCAAGATCAACCAACATAAACGCCTTAACGCATTTATATACATTTATGCCGACTATTAAAATAGATGGTAAATTCGCTGGTGCGAAGCGTTGCAGATGCTCTGAGCCCTACGATTCTTTCTCTTGTGCGTGGTCATGCAAGGGCGGTAGGGAATACTTACGTCACAGCAAGCAAGAGAGTGAAAATTGGTGTAAGAGATCCACAACTGTGACATAAGCACTGCTTCTGTCCAATAGCTGGTCAGAATAATTCGCTTTTTTTCTTGATTGCTGGCCGGCCGCTGTGGTAGAGCGGTTCTAGGCGCTTCAGTTCGGAACCAAGCGGCTGCTGCGGTCGCAGGTTCGAATCCTGCCTCTGGCATGGATGTGCGTGATGTCCTTAGGTTGGTTAGGTTTACGTAGTTGTAAGTCTATGGGACTGATGACCTCAGATGTTAAGTTCCACAGTGCTTAGAGCCATTCTTGAGCTTGATTCCTGGCTTGCGTATAAAACTCGTACTCCTTTAGAGCAAAATATCCTTCCTGAAAAGTTTGTGACATTGCAGTTCATACCACCCAAAACCACTGGACAAATTCAGCCTTTGGATGTTTATTTTTTCCATGCCTATAAAACATATTATGACACTATCTGCAGTTACACCTTAAAGAATAGCCAGTTTCGGGATAAGCTCTACGGCAGACTGTTTCGAATTCGATTGTATGACATCACATTCCATTAGTTCTCATCACCTCATTACACCAATACGATTCTACATGCATTCTTTAGGAGTAGATACCTAGCTGGACATTCTGCACGGTTTCTAACGCCCAAGGAGCCCGACCTCGATCATGATGGTTCTAACCTTTGTCGCCATTGTGGCGCGCCGTTTTTCATTCGGTGTTCATGTTTGCAAGTTAATGGTTTTTGTTTAGCATTTTTTGAACGTCGACGATGTCCATTGTGTGTAGTGTAACACAACTTTGATCTCTGCACCTTCTGGACTCTCATTTCCTGTCGCTCTCCTGATTCGCACGGGGAGTCGTTAGCAACTAATTTTTTCCTGATATAATTGTTAACACAACAGTTTCAAACTAGAGATTGAGCTGGCGACCTCGCACTCAAGGGGTTCCTTCTTAGAAATCTTTGCCGGAGTCAGAGACTATCCAGATTCTGACACACCTCTTAAGATGCAATGTTGGTACACTCAACACAGTGCAAAAACGCTATCTGAAATTTTCCCCTGTCATGAGATGCTAAGGTGGGGAATCGCTATAAACTATGTTTTAAAAACAAATGATAATGGAAGTGAGATGAAGAGAACACTACCTACTGTAAATGAAATTCAAATCAAAATAAACTGGTAATTTATTACAAAAGTTCCACTTCATACACAAGAAAAGCGACAGATTTACAACACGAATCTAACACGATAGACTACTAATCTGCACTAATATGATGTCCAGGGAAGTATAATAGATTCAAACTACACATTCCCTCAATGACATGGATAAACCCTATAAATGTGAATTTTAATGTGCCGGTTGTCCGAACTGAAATGAAAAGAAACTGCTTCATAAATGGACTCTAACGGCACTGCGGCACTGGTGTACCTTTGAAAAATGGTAAACTCCCACCTAACGAGCTGGTGTTGCACAATATGCTCACCAATCTCTTATCGTCTCGATGGACATGAAGGTGTGGGTTACTGCGAGATGTGGACGAGTCCAGAATTTGCGGATTGCGCTGAGTTGTGGGCACGACGTCCCAGCACAAAACATCAGAATGATCGTCCCCTCAGCAATCGAATACGTGAAGTCGCCTCTAAGACGACCGATCCAAGAGGCCGATCATCCGTCCCTACACCCGACTTCCCCATTTGCACCGGCACGGCAGCGGAAACCTATCAGGCAAAATGTTATTTACCTCTGTCCAATGGCGTGACACAACAGTGTTAAATAGTTTCCCGCCACATAATATATCAAGCAGAGAGCCAATCAGGGCATACTCTTTTCCAAAAGATTCTTGCGAAAATTTCCGTCTGTCGTCAAGTGGCGATAGGGGAATCAGAGCGTTGTTTATACAACTCAGAAGTTCCAACACGCCAAGCAGAACGCGGCTGGAACTCCACCAAGTGGCACACTGAACTCGCATTTGGGAGAATGACGATCGAAGTCCTTGTCCAGTCATCTATATTTAAGATTTTCCGCCATTTTTCTAAATGGATTCAGAAAAATGCCGGGGTCGTTCAGCTGAAAGAGAACAGCCGATTTCTTTCCCCAGCCCGAACTTCTGCGCACTGTTTCCAATGACCTCGACGTCGACAGGTCGTTAAAACCTGATCTTCCTTCCTTACTTTTTACTTCTTCTTCTACATTAATTTGATGTGCCGAAATGAAACGCCGAAATGAAGTGACAACAAGAACAAAAAATTAGTATTTCACTTACTTACAAAGCAAAACTCAGACCTACATACTGAAAAATTTTGATAAATGAATTTTTAGCCCCTGTTCTCCTGAGTCTAACAAAAAGATAAGTAGAGATTGACGTTTTATATAAATACCACACAATGGATTATTTTTATTTTGCAAGATAGTGAGCATTCAAAAAATGGTTCAAATCGCTCTGAGCACTATGGGACTTTACATCTGAGGTCATCAGTCCCCTAGAACTTAGAACTACTTAAACCTAACTAACCTAAGGACATCACACACATCCATGCCTGAGGCAGGATTCGAACCTGCGACTGTAGCAGCAGCGCGGTTCCGGACTGAACCACCTAGAATCGCTCGGCCACAGCGGACGGCTTTCAAAATGGCGTCTGTAACGGAGGTTCCAACCAAGCAGAAAGATGTCATCGAGTTTCTTTTGGAAAAAACCCAGAGCATCGCAGATATTCACAGGCCCTTGCAGAATATGTACGAGGACATGGCAGTGAACAAAAGCACAGTGAGTCGTTAGAAGAGCGTCTTTCATCATCGCAAGAAGGTTGCGCAAACCTGCCACCTCTTCCACATGCCGGCCAATCGCACACAGCTGACTCCTACAACGTTGGAACGTGCGGACGCTCTCATTCCAGGTAATCGATGCCGGACGCTGTAGCTGAGCGGTTCTAGGCGCTTCAGTCGGGAACCGCGCTGCTGCTACGGTCGCAGGTTCGAATCCTGCCTCGGGAATGGATGTCTGTGATGTCCTTAGGTTAGTTAGGTTTAAGTAGTTGTAAGTCTAAGGGACTGATGACCTCAGATGTTAAGTCCCATAGTACTCAGAGCCATTTGAACCATTTTGATCCAGATGGTTACCGGATCACAGTCGAACACCTCGTTGCACAACTGGACATCCTTGTTGGAAGTGTTGACACACTCCTCCTATAATTGGTGTACTCAAAGGTGTGATCCGCTTGGTTCTTCGCCGCCTGACAGACCGCAAAGGTCATCGAAGGACCATCTGTGCTGACCTGCTTGCACCTTACCAGGCTGATCATGACAGCTTTTTGTCGAACGTCGTCACATGCTTCGATGTCCATTAGTTAAATGGTACCTCGCGGGCGTACCAGCCCCCTCAGTAATGTGGTGTGTTGGAATTCTGAATAAAACCAACATGATTTCGGAAAATGTGTTGCATTACTTAGTGAGCATCCCCAGCGGTAACAAATACAGTGCTCGAGTCACGGGAATGCTTTTGGCTGCGATTTTTACAAGCTTGAGGATGATGTGGATAAAAACGACTCAGGTAAAAGCCCCGAAAATGTTCTCTAACGAAACCGCGCATCAGGACTTGTTTCTAATCAGGTAGATGTGAATATTTATTTGAGTAAATAAACAATGTCAAGTTGTAGCCCTTATCATTTTCATGTGAATTTACATGTCAAGGTGGCGGTAGAAATGTTGACGGCTTTCCTTAACATTGTTTACGTGCTGTAGTAAGGAGTTCGCTGAAATTAATTTTATATTGTGCTGAAAAGTAGATTAAATTTTGAGAGCTTTGTAAAAACTTTTAATGCAGATCTTACTATCGGAAATTAAGTTCTAAACAATGGTAAGTCACTGTTAAAATAAGTTAAGTGAAATCATTTTCAAGTAAAAAAAAGTTAAGGATCCACTGACGAATTTTGTAAGAATAAAACTGTGGGCAGAACCCACCACTTAAAAATATGACGTTACCGTAAATCACATTGCATGTACTTGTAATACCTTCCTTATGACCTTTTATTGAAACTTCAATATGAAATTCTCAAAACAGTCAGCTTTTCCATTACCATTGATTACATCTGATGTCTTGTGTCCTAGAAAAAACAACGAGAATTTTGAGTGTAAAACTGGATGTACATAAGATTTCATCCATACGTTTTGTGATGTTTAGTATGTGGGGCACTCAACTGCTCAGTCATCAGCGAACGCACAAAGTCCCAATTTTTACACAGTCCAATTTTTCACGCAGTCCAATGGAGCCACTGTCACGAATGATGATGATGATCAAATGATGAGGACAACGCAAACACCCAGTGCCCGGGCAGAGAAAATCCCCAACCCGGCCTGGAATCGAACCCGGGACCCCGTGATTCAGAGGCAAGCAACGCTAACCACTAGACCACGAGCTGCGCACCCATACGTTTGGGAAGAGAAAATGAATATTGGAATTAACTATCTCACTTTTGCAGATGTCTTTGCTACACTTTCTCAAGATGTGAAATCTACTGTAACACAAATTAATCTGTTAAATGAATGGCCAGTGGGACCGGCTAAGTATTTGTGAAAAAAACGTTAAAAATGTACTGAAATTTCTGAAAACAGATATGGACAAAATAGAGAAACTTAGAAAGTTTGAATGCCTTGGGGAGATAATCCAAGAAGCTGGTTTGGAAAAGTCGCTATAGAGTAAAGGGTGAATAAAATTGGAGGAGCATATGGTGTAACCAAAGAATTTTGCAATATAAAAATGCCTGCTTAAAAATGCAAAACTAAGACATTGTAATAACGTACAGTACCAGAATAGCAATACGGAAGCGAATGTCTAGCAAAACTATAATTAAGATAAATCATAACTAGTATAAATGCAATTCATTAGAAAATTATTTGGTACGCAAAAACTCCCCCCCCCCCCCCCCCCCCCCCCCCCCATGAACCATAGACCTTGCCATTGACCGAGCGAGGTGGCGCAGTGGCTAGCACACTGGACTCGCATTCGGGAAGACGACGGTTCAATCCCGCGTCCGGCCATCCTGATTTAGGTTTTCCGTGATTTCCCTAAATCGCTCCAGGCAAATGCCGGGATGGTTCCTGTGAAATGGCGCGGCCGACTTCCTTCCCCATACTTCCCTAATCCGATGAAACCGATGACCTCGCTGTCTGGTCTCCTTCCCCACACAACCAACCAACCAACCTTGCCGTTGGTGGGGAGGCTTGCGTGTCTCAGCGACACAGATAGCCGTACCGTAGGTGCAACCACAACGGAGGGGTATCTGTTGAGAGGCCAGACAAACGTATGGTTCCTGAAGAGGGGCAGCAGCCTTTTCAGTAGTTGCAGGGGCAACAGTCTGGATGATTGACTGATCTGGCCTTGTAACATTAAACAAAACGGCCTTGCTGTGCTGGTACTGCGAACGGCTGAAAGCAAGGGGAAACTACAGCCGTAATTTTTCCCGAGGGCATGCAGCTTTACTGTATGATTCAATGATGATGGCGTCCTCTTGGGTAAAATATTCCGGAGGTAAAATAGTCCCCCATTCGGATCTCCGGGCGGGGACTACTCAAGAGGATGTCGTTATCAGGAGAAAGAAAACTGGCGTTCTACGGATCGGAGCGTGGAATGTCAGATCCCTTAATCGGGCAGGTAGGTTAGAAAATTTAAAAAGGGAAATTGATAGGTTGAAGTTAGATATAGTGGGAATTAGTGAAGTTCTGTGGCAGGAGGAACAAGACTTTTGGTCAGGTGAATACAGGGTTATAAATACAAATTCAAATACGGATAATGCAGAGTAGGTTTAATAATGAATAAAAAAATAGGAGTTCGGGTAAGCTACTACAAACAACATAGTGAACGCATTATTGTGGCCAAGATAGATACAAAGCCCACGCCTACAACAGTAGTACAAGTTTATATGCCAACTAGCTCTGCAGATGACGAAGAAATTGATGAAATGTATGATGAGATAAAAGAAATTATTCAGGTAGTGAAGGGAGACGAAAATTTAATGGTCGTGGGTGATTGGAATTCGAGAGTAGGAAAAGGGAGAGAAGGAAACATAGTAGGTGAATATGGATTGGGAGAGAGAAATGAAAGAGGAAGCCGCCTGGTAGAATTTTGCGCAGAGCATAACTTAATCATAGCTAACACTTGGTTCAAGAATCATGAAAGAAGGTTGTATACATGGAAGAACCCTGGAGATACTAGCAGGTATCAGATAGATTATATAATGGTAAGACAGAGATAGAGGAAACAAGTTTTAAATTGTAAGACATTTTCATGGGCAGATGTGGACTCTGACCACAATCTATTGGTTATGAACTGTAGATTAAAACTGAAGAAACTGCAAAAAGGTGGAAATTTGAGGAGATGGGACCTGGATAAACTGAAAGAACCAGAGGTTGTAGAGAGTTTCAGGAAGAGCATAATGGAACAATTGATAAGATTGGAGGAAAGAAATACAGTAGAAGAAGAATGCGTAGCTTTGAGGGATGAAGTGGTGAAGGCAGCAGAGGATCAAGTAGGTAAAAAGACGAGGGCTAGTAGAAATCCTTGGGTGACAGAAGAAATACTGAATTTAATTGATAAAAGGAGAAAATATAAAAACGCAGCTAATGAAGCAGGCAAAAAGGAATACAAACGTCTCAAAAATGAGATTGACCGGAAGTGCAAAATGCCTAAGCAGGTATGGCTAGAGGGCAAATGTAAGGATGTAGAGGCTTACCTCACTAGGGGTGAGATAGATACTGCCTACAGGAAAATTAAAGAGACCTTTGGAGAAAAGAGAACCACTTGTATGAATATCAAGGGCTCAGATGGAAACCCAGTTCTAAGCAAAGAAGGGAAAGCAGAAAGGTGGAAGGAGTATATAGAGGGACTATACAAGGGCGATGTTCTTGAGGACAATATTATGGAAATGGAAGAGGATGTAGATGAAGATGAAATGGGATATATGATAGTGCGTGAAGAATTTGACAGAGCACTGAAAGACCTAAGTCGAAACATGGCACCGGGAGTAGACAACATTCCATTAGAACTACTGACAGCCTTGGGAGAGCCAGTCCTGACAAAACTCTACCATCTGGTGAGCAAAATGTATGAGACAGGCGAAATACCCTCAGACTTCAAGAAGAATATAATAATTCCAATCCCAAAGAAAGCAGGTGTTGACAGATGCGAAAATTACCGAAATATCAATTTAGTAAGTCACAGCTGCGAAATACAAACACGAATTCTTTACAGTCGAATGGAAAAACTGGTAGAAGCCGACCTCGGGGAAGATCAGTTTGGATTCCGTAGAAATATGGGAACACGTGAGGCAATACTGACCCTACGACTTATCTTAGAAGGAAGATTAAGAAAAGGCAAACCTACGTTTCTAGCATTTGTAGACTTGGAGAAAGCTTTTGACAATGTTGACTGAAATAATCTCTTTCAAATTCTGAAGGTGGCAGGGGTAAAATACAGGGAGCGAAAGGCTATTTACAATTTGTACAGAAACCAGATGGCAGTTATAAGAGTCGAGGGACATGAAAGGGAAGCAGTGGTTGGGAAAGGAGTGAGACAGGGTTGTAGCCTCTCCCCGATGTTATTTAATCTGTATATTGAGCAAGCAGTAAAGGAAACAAAAGAAAAATTCGGAGTAGGTATTAAAATCCATGGAGAAGAAATAAAAACTTTGAGGTTCGCCGATGTAATTCTGTCAGAGACAGCAAAGGACTTGGAAGAGCAGTTGAACGGAATGGACAGTGTCTTGAAGGGAGGATATAAGATAAACATCAACAAAAGCAAAACGAGGATAATGGAATGTAGTCGAATTAAGTCGGGCGATGCTGAGGGAACTAGATTAGGAAATGAGACACTTAAAGTAGTAAATGAGTTTTGCTATTTGGGGAGCAAAGTAACTTATGATGGTCGAAGCAGAGAGGATATAAAATGTAGACTGGCAATGGCAAGGAAAGCGTTTTTGAAGAAGAGAAATTTGTTAACATCGAGTATAGATTTAAATGTCAGGAAGTCGTTTCTGAAAGTATTTGTATGGAGTGTAGCCATGTATGGAAGTGAAACATGGACAATAAATAGTTGGACAAGAAGTGAATAGAGGCCTTTGAAATGTGGTGCTACAGAAGAATCCTGAAGATTAGATGGGTAGATCACGTAACTAATGAGGAAGTATTGAATAGGATTGGAGAGAAGAGGAGTTTGTGGCACAACTTGACAAGAAGAAGGGATCGGTTGGTAGGACATGTTCTGAGGCATCAAGGGATCACCAACTTAATATTGGAGGGCAGCGTGGAGGGTAAAAATCGTAGAGGGAGACCACGAGATGAAAACATTAAACAGATTCAGAAGGATGTAGGCTGCAGTACGTATTGGGAGATGAAGAAACTTGCACAGGATAGAGTAGCATGGAGAGCTGCATCAAACCAGTCTCAGGACTGAAGACCACAACAACAACAACAACAACGCAAAAACTGTGGAAGGATGGAAATAACGACATTATTATGAAATTGATCGTAACTTAGGAAACATACCAGAAGTGATGATAAAAATAAGAATGCTACGTTTCGAACATTTGTATTGAATGCAAGACTGTAGATTAACCAAAAAGATCTTCAGTTATTTGTGGGATAAAAAGTCAATAACAAGTAATATCCACAAAGGAAAAAGGATTTAGAAAAAAAATAATATGAAAGCTGAAGAAACAACTGAAAGAGATGTGATAAAGGAAAAGGTATTGAATAGAGATGCATTCCAAGTTTAAGAACACTGAAAAAACAAGTCTGAAGTGGTCAAAAGGCAAGAAACAAAAACAATCAACTATAAGAAAAGAAAAGAACAACGAATAAGGAATTGTCACGCGGTGCTTTGTAGGGCTGTTGATAAAAGATCTACATATCGAAATTTTTTCAAAGAGGTATCGATATGTGTCGATGTAATTTATTTCAGCTACATTTCGATATTTAAATGGCAACATAAAGTGCCGTTCTTTTTAATTTATATATATTTTTTTTTTTGCAATTTTCGATAAATATTTGAAATTGTTCTTTTGAAACTGTAGTAGAACGTAATTTTACTTTGACTGTGTGAAGGAATCTTACTATTTTTTGAGCTTTCATCACGTCGTCATTTGGACAGAAATATAAAGTAGTGCATACATGCTATTCCAGTTGTTATGTAGTAGTTATTGACATCAAAACAGCTTTACAAAAGCGATATGTGAAAATGACCTGTCTTAAAATTAAAATCTTGTTGGCGCACCAGCTTCAAATTGCAATGTATCCATTCATTATTGAAAAAGCTTCATATCATGTATTTGGTAACCAAAGGCGGTGTGGTAATATACAGAAGATTCCAAAATATAAAACAAAGCAAAGATTAATAAGGTAAGCCTCAATGTGATGCAATTTCACAAACCCTGAACTTGAGTAAATTTTAATTCATCCCCACACTAGAAGCAGATTGCGTTAAATCAGTTGCGCTCATAGGAAGCGTTCTGTTTTATTCCTTCACTGACTCGTTCACACTCATCACCCTCCAATGTATATACTATACAGTTCAGATTCGGTATCGTGTTCACTGTTGCCTTCAGTGTCACTTCCGTTTGTAGTTTCCTCATCGCTGTCTTCGATATCTTCCACCTCATGTAACCACTGCATGACAATAGCCTCAAAAACTGGGTCTGAAACACCGACTCCATCCTTGTCCACCATGCCGAGTGATACTTCTGTAAGTAACGCAAAATACGCAGTGTTTAAAATTATTTAAATAGGTAACGTAAAGTGATAGAGTCGCGTTATACCCCCAGCAACTTGTTCTCCTGACGAGGTCAAATTAACATCAGTTCGCAACAATAACAACTCTCTACAAACGCGCATAACGAACTGAACGAAAGGTACTGAGAAGCAGAAGCACACAGTACGGAAAATTCCGGCGTCATGCGCACTGGAATGTTGGAGAGGGTATCCGCATATCCCACAACACCGATCGAGGGTTGATCATCCTTCTTGCTTCCTCCTGTAGTCTTTGTTTTGTTTACTGACTGTCATTTCCAGATGGACTATGTACGTGATTGTATTTGTGTTGAAACCCAACCACGTGCATCAAAGAGATTCGCAGGTGTAGGGGCAGACAGCGGGAGCCACGGTGTCAGTGCTGTCGCGTCTATAATTCCGCGGGCCGGCAGTGGGCGGGGCTACGCAGTGGTCAGCATCTGTCACGCCGCTACAGTGACTGTCAGACGCAGTTGGCTGGCGTGTGCTTGGTCTGCCGTCCAAATTGTAACCGCCTGCTGCCGGACGCTCACCCGATGGTCCCATCGCAACGTAATTGCTGCCGTTGCCAGCACTGCAACGTTCGCAGAACTGTCGTCTACCTGCTCACGTCTTGCTTGTCCCCTTACAAAGTCTGATGCATTTGCAGATGCTCTAGAAAGGAAGGCTACGGTTTAGTCCTTTAACATCCCGGATGGGGTCTCACAGACTACTAGCGTTTATTGTTACTCTGTTAATAATGCCTATTGGTGGGGTAGGAGCTTACAGCATTCTGCAGCTGCTCTTTCCCGAAGCTGCCGTGGTTTCCTTTGTAAGTAGGCGCTTGAATATGACGTGGACCTATAGTATACTATTACTTGTTCTTAGGCCCGTCCGGTTGGCCATCCGGTCTAGCGCACGGCTTTCCGGGCAGGAAGGAGCGCCTGGTTCCCGGCACGAATCCGCCCGGCGGATTTGTGTCGAGGTCCGGGGAACCGACCCGTCTGTGGATGGTTTTTAGGCGGTTTTCCATCTGCCTCGGCGAATACTGGCTGGTTCCCCTTATTCCGCCTCAGTTACACTATGTCGGCGATTGCTGCGCAAACAAGTTCTCCACGTACGCGTGCATCACCAATACTCTACCACGCAAACATTGGGGTTACACTCGTCTGATGTGAGACGTTCCCTGCGAGGTCCACCGGGGGCCGAACCACACAATAACTCTGAGTTCGATGTGGGGCGGCGGAGGGGTGAAGTGGACTGCGGTAGTCGTCGTGGGGTTGTGGACCACTGCGACTGCGGCGGGAACGGAGCTTCTCCGTCGTTTCTACGTCCCCGGTTAACATACAATACAATACATACAATTACTTGTTCTTTCATGCTAGCGGTCTGAGACCGTACTTGGGACTCTGTGTAATGGTCTAAGTAGCCAGGTCTATGTATACTTTTAGTGTTTAGCAGACCCTGATTTTGGGGATACTGTTTTCAAATGTATTGAGGACAATTTAGGAAGTGATGTTGGATCAGTTAGTGACAACGAAATTGAAAGTGAACATAATTCACAATAGGAACAATGCGGAAGTGAAGACAAATTTATTTTGCCACCTGTGAATTCCTTGAATAAAAAAACTGATCAAACAGATGAAGACAGAAGTGTAGAGACTAAATCTTTAGGTAGAGGATCTGCCAGAAATACATTAGGTCGAAACAAATATCGCTCATCGAAGCCTCTTCCAATGATGGCCAATGGCATTATTTTTCCGCGTGTTGGACATATGTGAGGTGAATGCGTTTGTCCTCCACAATTCCTACAAAGCCAATACTCAGGTGAAGCGCTTTAATTTTTGAAGATGATCCTACACTCGTTGGTGACACGACAGATAAAAAGCGAGTCAAGAAGAATTACATACCCCGAGAACTTCGTGTATCCTTTACCGTGTTCTGGGTGTAGCAGAACCAAGAGTAAAAGTCGTAGAAAGACTGGAAAAACACAGAACATGCTCCACCTCTTACCAAAAAAGAGAGAAAGACATATTTGTCATTGTTGCAAGAAGCAATCTGACTTGAAACCTCTACAAAAATTTCCAGCGAATGCAAAGAAAACCTCGGAGAAAGAAACTAAACACCTAAACGGCACTAGTGTAATTTTCATTTTTTTCAATGTTTTATGGGAGTTTCTTATGTTTTTATTATTACGTGTGTAATAAACAATAAAATACTGAAAAAAGTAAAATTTGGAGCGCAGGATATTTGAGATTTCATAGCGTTAATATTATCATGCAAGATTATGTTCATTTTATGTGGTTTTCTGTTTAAGTGCGTTGTTTCGTAAAAATAAGTTTTAAAATTTATTTTAAATTATATTTTTTGTGTCACATTAATCTAACCTTTTACATAAAATCTGAGCTGTTCAACTGAAACTGTCCAACGCAATTTTTATGGTTATTTAAATACAGCGGTCACTCAGACCACGCCTGGACAGTGTGTGACCAAAAAATGATCTAGGAAGCTAATGATTAAGGCCGTTTGAGACAGAGCACTACAAGGTGGCCCCTAATGACGCAATGCATATGAAGTTTCGCTGACAGTACTATTTGTAACTGAGGACAAAGAGTTTCGATATGGCAACACTGTGTAGCCTGAGAGAGGGGATAACTGTTACTGAGCATAGAACCGTTAGCACAGAATACACAGTGTACAGAAAAGAAAGGGTGGGCCCCTTCTTTTGGGGAGGGGGATGAGAGGGGGGGAGCGGCTTACGGGCCGTGCCCATTCGGCCATCTCAATAATAATGTCAATTGTATGTATACTAAGATGGCATCCGAAAGAACAGATACCATGTCCGAAAGAACAGATACCATGTCCGAAAGAACAGATACCATCGGTAACCATGCAGCTCGTTAGAATGAAATTACAATGAAATGAACACCCTTAGCTGCTTACAGGCGTTGACATACGTCAACGGGGACAGATGAAAATGTGTGCTCCGACCGGGACTCGAACCCGGGATCTCCTACCTACATGGCAGACGCTCTATGCATCTGAGCCACCGAGGACACAGATGATAATGTGATTGCAGGGACTTATCTCTGGGACGCCTCCCGTGAGACCCACACTCCCAACTTAATGTCCCGCACTATATTCACAGTGCCCCTGCCCGTGTCCGAAAGAACAGATACCATCTTAGTACATATATAGTTAAGGCTCACCGGCCACTTGACCAACTTCTTCTTCTGTGCGAATGCATAGACAGTGCCCGAACTCTTACGGGAATCGGCAACGCTCCGCGAGTAACGAGTATAATGGGAGGGGGCACTACGAATGTAGTGCGGGACAATACGTTGAGAATGTGGGTTTAGCGGGAGGCGTGCCAGAGATAAATCCCTGCAGGCGCGCTATTCTCTGTGTCCTCGGTGGCTCAGATGGATGGAGAGTCTGCCATGTAAGCAGGAGATCCCGGGTTCGAGTCCCGCTCGGGGCACACATTTTCATCTGTCCGCGTTGACGTATGTCAACACCTGTAAGCAGCTAAGGGTGTTCATTTCATTGTGATGTCAATTGTAGCGATACGAAAATAAAGACAGCACAACATCCGGTCCCAGAGCGGAAATAAATCTCCGACCCTGTCGAAAATCGAACTCGGGGCCCCTCACTTGGCAATCCGCCCTACAGAGGTGGACAGGGCGACCCATATGATTTGTATGGAGTCAAGCGTTGCGCTCGATGCCATATTGAAAGCGGTGAAATATAACTGATTTCTCACAACTTGTTTCATTAGCGTTGCCTCTCGTAAAAGTTTTCGTTCAATCAGTTAGATTATTTTGGTTTCGTAAGGACGTACACCGAGAGCCGTAGTAGTAACCAAGTGGAGAACCGTGCGCCTACTTGCACCAACTGTGCACTGTTTCGGACGTGATTATGGCTGCACAATGGGAATTAACAGACTTTAAGGGCGAATGGCACTTGAAGCTAGACGCATGGGACATTCCATATCGGAAATCGTTAGGGAATTCATTATTCCGAGATCCACAGAGTGTGCTGACAGTACCAAATTTCAGGCAATACCTCTCACAACGGACAACGCAATGGTCGACGGCTCATGACCATATCGGTTGGACCCTAAACGACTGGAAAGCTGTGGCCTGGTCAGATAAGTACCGATTTCAGTTCTTAAAATCTGATAGTAGGGCCCGAGAGTGGCACAGACCCCACGAAGACATGGATCCAAGTTGTCAATAAGACACTGTGCAAGCTGGTGTTGGCTCCAAAATGGTGTGGGCTGTGTTTACATGGAATGGACTGGGTTGTCTGGTGCAACTGAATTGATTGTTGACTGGAAATGGTTAAATTCTTCTACTTGGAGAGCATTTGCGGCCATTCATGGGCTTCACGTTCCGAAACAAAGATGGAATATTTATGGATGACAATGCGCCATGCCACCTGGCCACAGTTGTTCGCGATTGGAATTGTCGCTGGGACATACAGGGTGTTTCAAAAATGACCGGTATATTTGAAACGGCAATAAAAACTAAACGAGCAGCGATAGAAATACACCGTTTGTTGCAATATGCTTGGGACAACAGTACATTTTCAGGCGGACAAACTTTCGAAATTACAGTTGTTACAATTTTCAACAACAGATGGCGCTGCCAGTGATGTGAAAGATATAGAAGACAACGCAGTCTGTGGGTGCGCCATTCTGTACGTCGTCTTTCTGCTGTAAGCGTGTGCTGTTCACAACGTGCAAGTGTGCTGTAGACAACATGGTTTATTCCTTAGAACAGAGGATTTTTCTGGTGTTGGAATTCCACCGCCTAGAACACAGTGTTGTTGCAACAAGACGAAGTTTTCAACGGAGGTTTAATGTAACCAAAGGACCGAAAAGCGATACAATAAAGGATCTGTTTGAAAAATTTCAACGGACTGCGAACGTGACGGATGAACGTGCTGGAAAGGTAGGGCGACCGCGTACGGCAACCACAGAGGGCAACGCGCAGCTAGTGCAGCAGGTGATCCAACAGCGGCCTCGGGTTTCCGTTCGCCGTGTTGCAGCTGCGGTCCAAATGACGCCAACGTCCACGTATCGTCTCATGCGCCAGAGTTTACACCTCTATCCATACAAAATTCAAACGCGGCAACCCCTCAGCGCCGCTACCATTGCTGCACGAGAGACATTCGCTAACGATATAGTGCACAGGATTGATGACGGCGATATGCATGTGGGCAGCATTTGGTTTACTGACGAAGCTTATTTTTACCTGGACGGCTTCGTCAATAAACAGAACTGGCGCATATGGGGAACCGAAAAGCCCCATGTTGCAGTCCCATCGTCCCTGCATCCTCAAAAAGTACTGGTCTGGGCCGCCATTTCTTCCAAAGGAATCATTGGCCCATTTTTCAGATCCGAAACGATTACTGCATCACGCTATCTGGACATTCTTCGTGAATTTGTGGCGGTACAAACTGCGTTAGACGACACTCCGAACACCTCGTGGTTTATGCAAGATGGTGCCCGGCCACATCGTACGGCCGACGTCTTTAATTTCCTGAATGAATATTTCGATGATCGTGTGATTGCTTTGGGCTATCCGAAACATACAGGAGGCGGCGTGGATTGGCCTCCCTATTCGCCAGACATGAACCCCTGTGACGTCTTTCTGTGGGGACACTTGAAAGACCAGGTGTACCGCCAGAATCCAGAAACAATTGAACAGCTGAAGCAGTACATCTCATCTGCATGTGAAGCCATTCCGCCAGACACGTTGTCAAAAGTTTCGGGTAATTTCGTTCAGAGACTACGCCATATTATTGCTACGCATGGTGGATATGTGGAAAATATCGTACTATAGAGTTTCCCAGACTGCAGCGCCATCTGTTGTTGAAAATTGTAACTACTGTAACTTCGAAAGTTTGTCTGCCTGAAAATGTACTGTTGTCCCAAGCATATTGCAACAAACGGTGTATTTCTATCGCTGCTCGTTTAGTTTTTATTGCCGTTTCAAATATACTGGTCATTTTTGAAACACCGTGTAGTTGCTTGAGGAATATTCTGGACAATTTGAACGAATGATTTGGCCACCCAGATCGCCGAACATGAATCCCGTAGAACATTTATGGGACGTAATCGAGACTGCAGTTTGCGCACTATATCCTGCACTGGCAATACTTTCAGAATTATGGACGGCTATACGGGCAGCATGGCTCTGTATTTCTACAGGTGGCTTCCAATGACTTGATGAGTCCATGCCGCGTCGAGTTGTCGGACTACGCCGGACAAAAGGAGATCCAACACGCTACTAGGATATTTCTCATGATTTTTGTCACCTCCATGTGATCCGATTACTGCAAGTAGGTACACCTTGCATTTCAGACTAATTTTTATGGCCTACATTGGATATATGGGTATTTTCAAATTCAGCTTTTATGTTATAAGGAGTCCCACTGCTACTATAGGACATGTAATAAAATTATCTCCTTCATATGAGTATTCAAAACCGTTTGCTTGCCAGTTTTAATTTCTGTTGTATCAACTGTAAATGTATGTATGATGGGTTCTGACCCAGTGCTTGTGCAAAAGTGTATAACGAGAGTGCGATGTATTTTTTGGGACGAAGCTTTTATGCCGGCCGAAGTGGCCGTGCGGTTAAAGGCGCTGCAGTCTGGAACCGCAAGACCGCTACGGTCGCAGGTTCGAATCCTGCCTCGGGCATGGATGTTTGTGATGTCCTTAGGTTAGTTAGGTTTAACTAGCTCTAAGTTCTAGGGGACTAATGACCTCAGCAGTTGAGTCCCATAGTGCTCAGAGCCATTTGAACCATTTTTTTGAAGCTTTTATACTTTAAGGAGAACACTGGTTCCTTATACCCAAGTTCTATTTGTACACTCCTGGAAATGGAAAAAAGAACACATTGACACCGGTGTGTCAGACCCACCATACTTGCTCCGGACACTGCGAGAGGGCTGAACAAGCAATGATCACACGCACGGCACAGCGGACACACCAGGAACCGCGGTGTTGGCCGTCGAATGGCGCTAGCTGCGCAGCATTTGTGCACCGCCGCCGTCAGTGTCAGCCAGTTTGCCTTGGCATACGGAGCTCCATTGCAGTCTTTAACACTGGTAGCATGCCGCGACAGCGTGGACGTGAACCGTATGTGCAGTTGACGGACTCTGAGCGAGGGCATATAGTGGGCATGCGGGAGGCCGGGTGGACGTACCGCCGAATTGCTCAACACGTGGGGCGTCAGGTCTCCACAGTACATCGATGTTGTCGCCAGTGGTCGGCGGAAGGTGCACGTGCCCGTCGACATGGGACCGGACCGCAGCGACGCACGGATGCACGCCAAGACCGTAGGATCCTACGCAGTGCCGTAGGGGACCGCACCGCCACTTCCCAGCAAATTAGGGACACTGTTGCTCCTGGGGTATCGGCGAGGACCATTCACAACCGTCTCCATGAAGCTGGGCTACGGTCCCGCACACCGTTAGGCCGTCTTCCGCTCACGCCCCAACATCGTGCAGCCCGCCTCCAGTGGTGTCGCGACAGGCGTGAATGGAGGGACGAATGGAGACGTGTCGTCTTCAGCGATGAGAGTCGCTTCTGCCTTGGTGCCAATGATGGTCGTATGCGTGTTTGGCGCCGTGCAGGTGAGCGCCACAATCAGGACTGCATACGACCGAGGCACACAGGGCCAACACCCTGCATCATGGTGTGGGGAGCGATCTCCTACACTGGGCGTACACCACTGGTGATCGTCGAGGGGACACTGAATAGTGCACGGTACATCCAAACCGTCATCGAACCCATCGCATCGAACCCATCGTTCTACCATTCCTAGAACGGCAAGGGAACTTGCTGTTCCAACAGGACAATGCACGTCCGCATGTATCCCGTGGCACCCAACGTGCTCTAGAAGGTGTAAGTCAACTACCCTGGCCAGCAAGATCTCCGGATCTGTCCCCCATTGAGCATGTTTGGGACTGGATGAAGCGTCGTCTCACGCGGTCTGCACGTCCAGCACGAACGCTGGTCCAACTGAGGCGCCAGGTGGAAATGGCATGGCAAGCCGTTCCACAGGACTACATCCAGCATCTCTACGATCGTCTCCATGGGAGAATAGCAGCCTGCATTGCTGCGAAAGGTGGATATACACTGTACTAGTGCCGACATTGTGCATGCTCTGTTGCCTGTGTCTATGTGCCTGTGGTTCTGTCAGTGTGATCATGTGATGTATCTGACCCCAGGAATGTGTCAATAAAGTTTCCCCTTCCTGGGACAATGAATTCACGGTGTTCTTATTTCAATTTCCAGGAGTGAATCATATGAGGAAATTTTTTCTGTGAATAATAGGTGTGGAAGCGGAGGTTTCTACTAGGCTCGCGTATTTCGTACACTTACGTCTCGAGCCAGCATATCACTAATTCTTTGTAATTTGTAACAGTAATTCTTACTGATGAGTGCGCTAAACGATATCTGCATCCACAATGTACTTTTATATAATTTTGCTTTTCATAATTACCATGGTTTTTTGTAATTAATCCTCAGAGACAGTTATAATGTGGTAACATGCCCAAACGGGACGAATGAGATGTGTGTATCATTATGTCGTTAAATACGATAAAAATTGTTAGTCTGCAGCCTAAAAAATTGTTCATAAAGAATATTGTGTTTCATGACATTTTGATCTGTTAAATCGTGGCATATATTGTACAATCACCACTATTTATTTATTTCACTTCACGAAAAATTTTACGTAAATTAAGAACTTTGCACCTCTGACTTCCCACGCCAGGTAGCGGTTACTCTGCAATAACAAATTCTGTTATATTTGATGTCATGTTATTTTTATATTTTTCTTTTTTAATAGTCCTGTAATCTGACACCTTATAATTTACCTGTTGATTTTTATTCTTGCATGTTTTTCTAAGTTTTTTTGAAAATAGCACGCCAGTGTATGTTGAAAATATGTGCATTTCCCCCTTCCTTTTTGCTATATGTTTTTATGTACAATTTTAAACTTGAAATACTCAATTAATGAATTACAAGTGAACATTTGCTATTTTGTGGTAATCTCTTGCCGAATATAGTAATATTAAGTCTTCACGTGACACATGTCCAATAGAGAGCGTTCCAAGCCCCTGTCACACCGAGGTCTGCTGTATACGTGAATGTAACCAGCGGCTTCAGTTATTGTGATACTTTCATAGCTTCTGTTAATGCTAATAACTAGACACCATTGCCTGCGAGCTTTAATTTGTACGCTAAAGGTATGTTCCTACCAACAGTTGGTTTATACTCAGGTGTATTTGTAGTATTTTGTTTTTTATTCACTGATCGCTATGTAAAATGTTTAACTTCCAGCACTGAAGGTGATCATTGTGTGATCTAAAATCGATTTTGCTGTTAATAAATTATCAAAATTACGGCCAATGTTGACCTTCCTTCTAATTTGATTTATCATATGGTCGTTGTGCACACAGCACTCTATGGAGTCGCCAATCAATTGGTTGTTTAATCAAACTAATGAGAGCATTTGCCGATACCCCATGTCCGAGATGAGCAGCATGGTGGTTAAAATAGCAAATTAGCGTAACGCATTACTTGGGCTGGTCAGTAGATCGAACGAACCGTCATTAATGTGGCGCCCGGATACAGTCCAGGATTGCCTCAGCGTTGCAAACGCTTGTCTGTCATCGGCCACACCTCTATTTCTAAATGCATATTCCAGAAGGTTGCCGGTAGTCGAGTGGGGATGCCGTTCCTTACGGCATGCATATTTCACAGTCGGAATAAGAAAGTAGTTGCATGAATTATTTAATACCTCATTACGCCGCAGAAAGACGAGCATTGTGTACGACAACCTTCAACCGAATCGTTAAGAATTCATCGGCGATGCCTCATTGTTGCTACAGAGATGTTCCGCGATTCATTGGGCCGAACAACGAAGTGGGTAGAACCGCTTACATCACGAACGGAGCATAACGCTCACAAGTTTTTAACTGACAGTTTATGGCCTGCGCAAATTACTGGTGTACAGGGCAACAGTTTCTCTTACTTCCGGAAGTCTTATGTAAAGTTGGTGACGTATTTTACTCGTAATTTAGTATACTTACTAATACAAACACTATCAGTAAGTTATAATTAACTCATCATATCCCTCTTTATCAATCTGTATTAAAGCTGCGTCTCTGGTCACTAAGTCTTAACAACACTAAACGGCTGCTCAGCATTTCGATGCAGCTTCTCTAGTTTACATGAAACGCTGTATATTTTTAACTGAATCATTCCTACCTGAAAATAAGGAACTGTACCTATTCACTACCGCCACATTCTAGTTTATCGCTATTCGTTACGGACATACGGTTCAACACTGGGTAATGTACAATGTATGCAATACGTTTTATTGCAGTTTTTTGGCTTCAGTTTTTGTCACTCAACGCATCTCGTTTCATCTGTCAAAGAGAATTCTTATAATTAATGTCACTGTTAATTGTGAAAAGTGAACGTATCTGCATTAACAGTTATAATGTGCACGTTTTTTTAATCGTTCGGTTTCATTGCTAGATACCTGACACGTGTTGAAATAAGTTTGGTATGATAGATATCTTACGCAAATGAATTTTTCCGTTCAACAGGTATGTCTCGTAATTGCCAAACAAAGAAGTTCATCATATTCTGAAATATCGCAGCCAACATAAACTGCGCTCCAAAGTTTAAAATTTCAAAATTTGAAAACAATATTTTTCTATAAGTTTATGTATTTTACTAATATAAACTAAAGAAAAATAATTATTTAAATAAAAACATATTTTTAACGTAACCGGATTTTAATCACACTAAAAAGTACCAGATAATTTTTCGTAGCATCACACAGATTCCTAACCCCATACAAATATTAATGAAAATAGTGATTATCAGTTTTTAATAGCTATGAAAATGTCTGTAAAACTTACAGAAAAACAGTAGCGTGAGTGGAATACATAAATGACGAAGCATGAATAGTTCACCTTTTAACTACACTTAGGGAAAAGTCGTTACACCAAAGAATAATTAATCTAGAATAATGAAGGTTTTGGAATACATTTGTCTAGGTGACATATTTAAGTGATTAACATTGCAATATCACAGATTAATGTAATCGCGAGATAAGCCATTGCAAAGGTGAAATGCTACTACACTTACAAGCGGTGTAAACGCCATAGTGTTAAATGCAAGCCTGCAAACGTGCAGGCACTGTGCTGAACTGGTGCTGGATGTCTGTAGTATGCCTTTGCATGCCTGTTGCACTTGGTCGGTCAGTATAAGAGCAGTAAATGTTGTTGGTGGATGAAGCTGGAGTTGTCTTACGATGATGTCCCATATGTGCATGACTGGAGACAGATCTGGTGATCGGGCAGGCCAAGGCAACATGTCGACACTCTGTAGAGCATGTTGGGTTACAACGGAGGTATGTCTGCGAGCGCTATCGTGTTGGAAAACACCCCCTGGAATACTGTTCATTAGAGATGGGCAAAACTGTTCTTTTCAGAGATCGGATCAGAACTGTTCACTCCCTGAAATGAACTAGCTCTTTTTCATGACTCACCACTCATTCGCAACAGAAAATAAATGGAAAGCACATTGCCCTTTAAACTTGGTTTATTCCAGTACTATACCTGTATTTTGATCTTATTTGATCCTATTTTTAAGTAACACAGATAATGAGTAAGAATTTTGTATTGTTTATTGAAATTTCCACGATATGACAAAGTTTTTGATCGTGGTTTTTTGGGTGATCGGAAAATGTTGTAACTTGAGATTTACATTAACAATATATTTGGCTATAATGTATTAAAATTTCATTAACCTTGTACAAATACATCGCAAACCATTTATTTTTAAAGTGAACATTTCCTTCCAAAGAAGCCTAAAATCGCAAAATCCGTACTACAATAAGAAAAAAATATATAAATTTGACTGTAAGACCAAAGTGCTGCATATAGCCTTCCGCAGAATAAAACAAGGAAAAATTGGTGTATCACTTTTGCTATACGTTTATCGGTTCGCTCGTAATTAAAGTGTAAATTCGAGTGACCATAATAAAAAATCCTATAGTAAGAGGAGCCATCAGGAACCTAATCTGATCAGTTTAAACAAATAAAAATAAAATAAAAACAAATGATGTATACATAACATAATTATGTAATATACATAACGGTATTACTACGAAGAACAATATCCAGTAGAGACGAACTCCGATGCAGAGGCGCTGAGTCAAGCAGGTCGAGCCGCGAGCTGTATTACTGCGCGAGCTAAGACCGCAGAGACCAGAGTGACACCTGAGTTGCTTTGCTCAATGTCTGGCTAGAGTCGAGAACGGTGTGGTGAGCGTTGAGCGGGCGAGTTCCGAGGGTGGGGGGAGCGGTGAACGGCCACCACTCACCCGCTCGGAGAAAAATCGTCCGTTCTCTTGCGAGCAGGTTGTTGCAAGTAGTTCTTATGTTCTCCGCTAGGAGGCTCTCTGTCCTGTTGCTCGCATCAACTGCCCAGAGGGCAGGACGAGGAAGCACAGAGACAGCACGGCATGTGTGAAACACAAAATCCAATGGGGCACTGCACAATGCAGCCAGCCAAGGTAGAAGCAGGGCAGAGGCCGGCGCTGGCTGTGTTGTGTGGCGTGCAGGGTGCTCTGACTAGCAGAGGCCCCACTGGACTGCTCCGAATCTCTCTCTCTCTCTCTCTCTCTCTCTCTCTCTCTCTCTCTGCAGTGGGAAACGTTTGGAGCTACCGTTCTTTTTTTCTAAATCACTGATTGTTCACTCCTTTGAAAGATTCAACTCTATGAATTAGTTCAGGAGCGGATCCCCCATCTCTACTGTTCATGCACGGCAGCACAAGAGGTTGAGTCACCAGATAGCAGTACTACAATTTTGCAGTGAGAGTGCGTCGGACAACCACGTGAGTGCTCCAGCTTTCATACAAAATCGGACCGCAGATCATAACTCCACGTGCAGGTATAGGGTGTCTAGCACACAGACAGCCTCCTTCTAACCAACACACAGCCATCACTGGCACCGAGGCAGAACCAGCTTTCGTCAAAAAACACAACAGACCTCCACCCTGCCATATATTTTTATATTTCGTATGGCTAATAGAATACAGCAGTAAGTAAGTAGTAACACAAACAACGTATAAAAACAATGAATGGTCAATGTTACAGGCAACAAACAATTATTAGATCTAAAAAAGGAAATAAAACACAAAATACACAAAAATACATAGAAATTATAGTAATAGTATCTAGTAATAGGTTTTTCAGAAGGAGAAGAGTAGACCAGACTCATGGTTGTATGTCCAAGTCCCTCAGCCAGCCAGAAGCATCTCCCTCCAGGAGGTGCAGCTCCTGCATTGTGCCACGGAATCTCCTAGTAGGGCAGTCCATTGCAATATGATGTAGAGTTTGTGGATTCCCACAGTCGCAGTTGGGTGAGTCAGTCTGTCCCCATTTGTGCTTCCAGTAATTACAATTACCATAGCCTGTTCGGATACGATTTAAAGTTGTACAAGATTTTCTGGGAAGACCGAAGCCCTCGGGCCGTACGGTTGGGTCCGAGACTAAGTTAAGGTGATCAGGGTTAGACATATCCCACTCCCGACGCCAGGCTTCGTCGATATCATAATTGTCCTCGATCAGCTGTTGCCCTAATCTCCATGATGGCTTACGGGACTTAAGAGCCTGTGGCTGGGATTCTTGCAGTCTTCGTGTAAGGGTAGGTCGCGGTTGTTAGCGCACTTTTGCCATTCCCTTTTCAGTGCAGATCTTCGCCGTAGATGAGGTGGGGCTATGTTAGCCAGTACCGGGAACCATTGGTGGGGCGTCGGTTTAATGGTGCCTGAGATGAGCCTCATGGTGTCGTTTAGCTGGGTGTCAACCGTTGCTGTATGAGTGCCGTTTAGCCAGACCGGAGCGCAGTATTCAGCCACCGAATATACTAGTGCAAGAGCAGATGTTCTGAGAACTGTGGCGCTTGCTTCCCAGCTACTTCCAGTGAGTTTGTGTAGGACATTATTTCTAGTTTTGATTTTTGCTGCGCATTTGTATAAGTGCTCCTTGTATGTCAGAGATCGGTCCAATGTAATTCCCAGATACTTTGGGAGGGGACTGTAGTTAAGCAGCTGGCCTCTGAACTCTACGTGGTGTGCATAGTTTGCCTGTCTGTTGTTGAGGTGGAAACAGGCGACTTGGGTTTTAGAACTATTAGGTCTGAGCCTCCATGTTTCGAAATATTCATCCATTTTGATAAGGTCTTCCTCAATGATTCTTTCGGAATTGTGGAAGTCTTGATGTTGATATGTGAGAACAATATCGTCTGCATAGATAAACTTCTTAGAAGATGTCTCTGGTAGGTCTGATGTATATATATTAAAGAGTAGTGGCGCTAGCACGGATCCTTGGGGCAGGCCATCATTTAACCTATATTTCTTGCTTATCTCTCCATCTAGGTGTACTTCAAAAAATCTATTTGAAAGCATATTGTTGATTAGGGTAGCCGTTTTCTTACAAGGAATAATGCGTTGGAGTTTAAGAATCATTGCCTCCCTCCACACTGTGTCATATGCTGACGATAGATCTATGAACACGGCGACTGTCTTTTTCTTCCTTTGAAATCCACTCTCAATGTGTGTGGTAAGAGATAATACTTGATCACACCTGCCATGAATTGACACCACTGAAGTCGCAGATGTCAGTGGTTTGGGGTCAGTGGAATGAACTTTACAGAGCGTCTGGCTCGGAGCGCTCCTTCAAGTAACCGATTTGTATCAGTTCGTTTTGTCAGTGCGGTGCCAGCTGCTACTCAGATTGGTGCTGCAGATGAAGTACGATGCGCCAGAGCCGTACGCCGAACACCATGGTCTTCACTTTCGATAGTGTCACGTGGCCATCCGTAGCCAGGTCTTCAAAAAATGGTTCAAATGGCTCTGAGCACTATGGGATTTAACTTCTGAGCTCATCAGTCCCATAGAACTTAGAACTGCTTAAACCTAACTAACCTAAGGACATCACACACATCCATGCCAAGGCAGGATTCGAACCTGCGACTGTAGCGGTCGCGCTGTTCCAGACTGTAGCGCCTAGAACCGCTCGGCCACCCCGGCCGGCGTAGCCAGGTCTTCTTGGGACGTACCTTCCCATGACCACAGCGGCAAGGAATCATGCAGAGTAGCTACATTCCTGCCAAGTCGTTCTGCAGTATCACGGACGGAACACCCAGCTTCTCGTAGCCCTATTACACGACCTCGTTCTATCTCAGTGAAGTGCTGATAATGGCGTCGCTGTCAACTGACAGACATTCTTGACTAAGAATGAGATTTTCACTCTGTAGCGGAGTGTGCGCTGATATGAAACTTCCTGGCAGATTGAAACTGTGTGCCCGACCGAGACTCGAACTCGGGACCTTTGCCTTTCGTGGGCAAGTGCTCTACCAACTGAGCTACCGAAGCACGACTCACGCCCGGTACTCACAGCTTTACTTCTGCCAGTACCTCGTCTCCTACCTTCCAAACTTCACAGAAGCTCTCCTGCGAACCTTGCAGAACTAGCACTCCTGAAAGAAAGGATATTGCGGAGACATGGCTTAGCCACAGCCTATCAGTGCACACACCGCTGCAGAGTGAAAATCTCATTCTGGAAACATCGCCCAGGCTGTGGCTAAGCCATGTCTCCGCTATATCCTTTCTTTCAGGAGTGCTAGTTCTGCAAGGTTCGCAGGAGAGCTTCTGTAAAGTTTGGAAGGTAGGAGACAAGGTACTGGCAGAAGTAAAGCTGCGAGTACCGGGCGTGAGTCGTGCTTCGGTAGCTCAGTTGGTAGAGCACTTGCCCGCGAAAGGCAAAGGTCCCGAGTTCGAGTCTCGGTCGGGCACACAGTTTTAATCTGCCAGGAAGTTTCATTCTTGACTAACATCGCATCACCACGTCTGTAGGTAACTTACACTCACGACAGTTACAGTCTGTATTTAAAGCAAACATGATTTATGGCTCTGGGCACTATGGGACTCAACATCTTAGATCATAAGTCCCCTAGAACTTAGAACTACTTAAACCTAACTAACCTAAGGACATCACACACACCCATGCCCGAGGCAGGATTCGAACCTGCGACCGTAGCAGTCCCGCGGTTCCGGACTGCAGCGCCAGAACCGCTAGACCACCGCGGCCGGCAAACATGATTTATATCCTAACAGAGGCGTTACTAGCGTCACTACTATGGGACTTGCACGACATTCGAATATACATCGTCTTTCATATGTACAAACACGCCTACCAACTTTCGTTTATGTGTCACAACTCTTCCTCGGTGTTTCAGTATTTTTTTCCGTCAGTGTAACATCAACTGCATGCACCACAGGCTTTTCATTACCAATCTTACAAGTATTTTCATAGGTTTCAAAATTCGCACTCACAAATTTTCAGGTGTGTCTGTCGGCAGGGAAGTGTGTGGGACAAGGAGAGAATCTTTTATATGTTTACGTCCAGTTTAAGAAAGTGATATATTTAAATTTTATTTTTATTTTAATAATTTCTTGCTTTTTAATCGTTTATGTGTCAAATTTATAAAAAATTTGATGAGATTGTAAGAGAGCCATGTGTTACATTTCAGGTTTATTTTAGTGTCTTTTCACCCGCTCATATCTGAAATAGAAAAGTGCTGTACCTATCTAATAATCTCTTTAATCATTTACTCACTCATTTCCGTGTCCAGCCAGCATTTCCAAAAAAGCTGCGATAGCTTTATCATTTCCTTCATAAACATCTTGTACTGAGCACGGGTTGTCCAGGAGGTGGCATACGAGGGTAATCCCAAAAGTAAGGTCTCCTATTTTTTTATAAGTACATAGTCCTGTTTATTTCTACAATGGTTTACATCGATTTACAGCTTGAACATTTAGCTATTTTTCGACATAATCACAATTTCTGTCGACGCGTTTTTGTAGACGCTGTGGCAGTTTATGTATGCCCATGTCATACCAGCTCGCCGCCATGCTGGCTCAAATGGCTCTGAGCACTATGGGACTCAACTGCCGCCATGCTGTTCAGAAAGTTATGAACCTCTTCTTTCACCTCGTCGTCGGAGCTGAATCGCTTTCCAGCCAAGTGTTCTTTTAATCTAGGGAACAGGCGATAGTCACTGGGCGCCAAGTCAGGACTATAGGGTAGGTGGGTGATTATGTTCCACTGAAACTGTTGCAGGAGAAAAATGTTCAAATGTGTGTGAAATCTTATGGGACTTAACCGCTAAGGTCATCAGTCCCTAAGCTTACACACTACTTAACCTAAATTATCCTAACGACAAATTCACACACCCATGCCCAGTGAGGACTCGAACCTCCGCCGGGACCAGTCGCACAGTCCATGACTGCAACGCCTAAGACCGCTCGGCTAACCCCGCGCGGCAACAACGGCTTGCCGAGCGATGTGTGGGCGAGCGTTGTCATGGAGAATTTGTGCGCCCTTGCTCAACATTCCTCTTCTCCGGTTCTGAATTGCCCGTTTGAGTTTTTTCAGAGTCTCACAGTACCTGTCAGCGTTAATTGTGGTCCCAGTGGGCATAAAGTCGACTAACAATACCCCTTTCAGATCCCAAAAAACGGTTGTCATGACGTCACCGGCATCCATGCGCCACTCACCATACACTTCCGTCATTTGGCGATGGATTTCAATCGACGCAGTGCCCTTTGCGTTCAAAAACCGAATAACCGCGCGAAATTCGCACTTGGCGGTAACATCCTACGGGAGCTCCATTCTCAACAGCTGCCAGGCCAAGACTGAGCGCCTCAGCGTGGCGTGCGCATGTTTACGCACAGTGCGTGAAGCATTCTTCATAACAGTGTGACCAACTGCCACACAAACAGAGTTCTGTACTTACAAAAAAAAAAGAAAGACCTTACTTTTGGGATTACCCTCGTACAAGTAGGTGGCTTGATCTTCTTCAGCAACGCAGTCGCAAGAGGTGTCTGCGCTCTCTATAATGTTATCTCTCTTTAAAAAAAAAAATGGGTCCAAGTAAATACAGTTTTGTGATTTTTCTTAAGATTTTTATTTTATTGTTGCAAACCATTGTGACCGGAATGTAAATAGGATCGAGAACGACTCAAGGAACCAGCGAAGAATGACCGTCAAGAGCGGTTGGCTGTTTTTGAACAGAACGGCAAGTGGAAAATTGACACTGGAGGCGGCACTCTAGAATAACGATATTCGTATAAGTAGCCCGAGAGTGAAAACCTAAGACGTAGCGAAATCTGTGACCAAACCAATAGTATATTATGAGAACGACAGGAGAGTACAGTGAGCACACAAATTATGCCAGATCCATGGTGCTGCTAGCTTTGTGTTGCGGCTGAAACAGTAATTGGCTGGCAATGTGGGCGTGGCCCTGCGGCGCCTCTGCAGCGGCGATTCTAGTGCTTGCAGATGTAGCAGTGCCGTGTGGCAGCTGCTACTGAGTTCCACGCATACCGCCTGGAACGCATTCCGTAAACCACCGGCACAATACACCGGTCCCGGAGGGCAACCGAAATACCGGGCATCACTAACCCTTTTCACCTTCACTCCTGTGGGAGCTAAGTGGAAAATGTAGACAAGAAGACGAGTTAATGTTGCACTGTCAACCAGTTCTGAGCTACGTTTAAAACTTCAAGTCTCTGGCATCTTGGAAAATTAGATTAAAATCAATTACAGATTTTGTGCTGAACAGGGAGACAGGCAAAAAGCGACGTAATAAAAAACCTATCAAAAATAGCGATCAAAGCCTATTTGCAGTTCTGTAAATTTTGAACATTCGGTTTAGTTGATGTCTTACATATAGGCGACCAGTTACACGGTGGCAGCGAAACCTAATCCGAGCTAAAAATATAAATAAAAAAATAAAAGAAAATTAACCTATGACTGTGACTCATATATTCTCACTTATTACAATATTCTGGGCTATTATGGTTGAATGAATTTCTTGGTGAATCCAGTGTCTCGTCCTCACCTGTGGAGGACATTTTTAAAAGGTGTTGTAACTTCTATGAATGTCCGATTCACACCCTGGCTAGCTACTGACTGAAGTAAAAGTGTAAATGTTCGTTTTTTTTTGCGTTCTCCCGCGAGGAGTAGGAGCATTTATTAGTATAGCCTCGCAGAAATGGTATAGAGACTGTTAAACACGAAAGAAATTATAATTGGAGGGAGAAGAGTGTAAAATTGCATGGTATTTGTATTCTAGCCCTGAATAAATTGCATATCAGTGGCCCACGGTAACGCGATAGCAATAACGGGCGACAGCAACCAGCAGCCGTCAATTGAAGACTTGTCAAGTCACAGGTCTCAAGTCTTACTGCAGTCAATAGCGAGTATTAATCGGTCATACATTGAAGCTACACTACCCTTTAATGTAGCTTCCGCAGAAGGGGACGAAACGTTGGGTTGGCCCACGAAATTCATTCGAACACGGCAGAATACATGTGTAGTTCCAGGCCATGCAATTTTACCATTTTATAGGAAAGGTGTCGAAGTCAAGAGTGGAAAATCAGTGACTGATATAGGGGCTCGGATCTGGGACTTTTATCAAAAATGCGAATTGTACCCTGAGAAATAAGAAACAATTAATACATTGGTTTCATTTAACATACATTCTCACCTATATAGAGTGAACTAGAACTTCACTGACAACTTTGATAGGTAATAGTACGGACCAAATTAAAAAAACAAAGGTATAGTCAACAAGGGCTCTAAAATGCATACTTTGAGAGGTAAAAGCATTTGTTCATATTCGCTGAGAGAGACATCTCATCTCGTGAAAGCTCTTTGCTTTCCATATTTTGAGAGACGGTAGTATGGAGCAAAACAAGAAAAAATGCACAGTAAACATTGACTGTGAAGTGTATACCTTAGGATCTATGTGTACTTTGTCTTCGCAGCTGTGAATCACGCCGCCTCTACTGAAGGTATATTACAAATATTTTTCGAACTTGTTTACCAACACAGCAATGAAAAAATTACGAGAGTCGGACTAATAAATCACAGGTGAAAATCCATAATTCCCGTTACTTTTTGAACACTCTTGCAATAATTTTCCGGGATAAGTGCATTACGATGTTATAAGGGAAATAAAAACAACTCATGTTTGCAAAATCTTCCGTTAATATTGACGTTACCTGAACAGTGAATTATGAAATCTCTCGATATATGAAATTGCACGCTCACACGAACGGAATCGGTCAAAAAAGTGATTTTTAAGGCAAAGCTCTCATCAACCCAAAGGATAATTTAGACACCGAATTGCTTTACTAGGCAAGGAACTGTTCGAGGTAGTATGTAGTTGGTGCCCTCTGTCCCTTGAACTGACTTACCTACCCAGCAATGGGTACCACCAACGACCCGCTTCCCCCCCCCCCCCCCCCAAAAAAAAAAAAAAGAAATCCCTCCTTTCCCAAATAAAGTCTACGTTTTCTGCGGAAACAAATACCATTCGAGAAGCAGTGATCGTCTAAGAAACTTCTAATCACGTCAGTGGTTGCAATTATCCATTATGGTGCAGTCCTCACAAAAGCATGCTGAATTTAAAGCAACAAGTGGGGAAAAATCAACGTAGTTGGCCAACAGGAACAATTCACCTGTCTGCTATGGCACTCAGGAATAACAAACAATGAACATGTTAACATACTAGCAAAACAAACAATGAACATACCAAAAACATGATTTCAACGTATTACGAACAGCAATAAAGAGTATTATGGAAAAAAGAGCGTTTCATGTGTGAGAAAGCAGGCAGAATCAATCCAAATTATAACAGGAGAAAAGTTAGGCAGAAGTACTGGCAGAGATTCTTCGAACAGCTTCGCTTGTTTCATCCAGAGGAAGGAAAGATAAATTACATCATTGATAAGGGTGAAGTTTAATCAAGGTCCTTTCCCTATCATCTGCGTTGCATCAACGTTAATGAGTCTGTATATCGTGAGTGTGCTGGAACATCAGTTGTAGGTTTGCACCGATTTTTTCTCCTGTGTCAGTCATCAAAAAGAACTACCGTCACTGAACCTTTCAGTAAATTGTGAGCAACGGCCACCAATTCCTGTCGTCTATTAGTTATCTTATAACAATGTGAGCGTGTGTAAGACATCAGCTCTGTGCGAACGAAACACGTTAATTTAAACAAACCTGTAGTACGACCAGTAATTTTTGGTAAGAAACATTGTAGTACGTAGATGGCTTTGTGGCCAGTACGACCAAATGCCAAAACAAATGCATGAATAAATAAATATCGCAGTGCAATGTTGCGAGATTATCACAGCCACATCCGAAACTAAATCTCAGGCCATGTGTGTCAAATCACTGCAACGAGATAAATCTCTATTTCACCGTAAACAGCAGCACAGTAATCGTTGGAAAGCCACAAGAAACTAATGGAGTGTGCCGTCACGAACGCCGCTTATCAAACTCTGCAGTCGATAGCCATGTCAGACAGTGACAGTGCGAGTGTAAGCGCGCACCACAGTGGCGGGCTGTCGGTGTGGCGGTAAACACGAAATTCACACAGCACGCGCCGCTATTGTGTGTGGCTGGGGATGAGTAGTTCCCCCCCCCCCCCCCCCCTCTCTGGATCGTTGTCCAGTGCTGTGCGTTGCTGATAAGCGACAACAGCTGCAGGGTTTGTTTGCAACTGGGCAGCGGGTGGATCGGGTGAAGCGAGAATCGACCCCAGGGCCGTCACTCTTGATTTCCGGTCGGAAGCGGCAGATGCGCGGCGGACAGCGGGCCCAGGTGCCGCACCGGTAATCGAACGGGAAAACACATCCGGCACGCCGCGTGCTGTACACTCGGCGCCACCAATTTGTTTTCGCTTACACGGCGCAATCGAATTCCCCCGCAGAAAAACGAGTTTTGTCGAATTGAGCGAGAGTGATGGCCGCTGCGAGGCGACGTTTGCTTTCAGCGTTTCGCGTACACGAGGTGGAACGAAAGTCGTGTCACACCTAGCAAAGTAGAAAACACCAATGGATTGCTATGTACTGCCTCTTTGAACGCACTTCAATAAGGAAATAAAATTGCTCTTATTCGCTGAAGCGCCAGAGAAACTGGCATTGGCATGCGTCCTCAAATACAGAGATATATCAACGGGCAGAATACGGTGCTGCGGTCGACAATGCCTATACAATACAGTGTCTGGCGCAGATCGCTTAATGCTGCTACAATGTACGACAAGAAAAAGGAATAAAAGTGAGATGGTGTTCAAATGGTTCGGAGCACTATGGGACTTAACATCTATGGTCATCAGTCCCCTAGAACTTAGAACTACTTAAACCTAACTAACCTAAGGACATCACACAACACCCAGTCATCACGAGGCAGAGAAAATCCCTGACCCCGCCCGGAATCGAACCCGGGAACCCGGGCGTGGGAAGCGAGAACACTACCGCACGACCACGAGGTGCGGACTGAGATAGTGTTAATACTTTCATGTTTCTTTACCTCCTCTGCATTACTGCAGATGACGTGTCACTGAGCACATTTGTACTGTGCATGCAGTACACGTGAGGTGCATTGTTGTTTCCACTGCCCTGTGTGGAATACATAAGTTCTTGTACACTTCACTAACTTGCTGTCTTCATGATGATGATGACCCCCGCGCAGAAAACCGCACGCAAGTCGTGGATTCTTTTTCTTGAGGCTGAAATTAACTTCGCAAGCAACTGCTGCTACGAATAAACTATAACTCATTTGGGACGCCACTCGAGTTTTTATTGATATAGACACGAGAAACTATTCTTGATCACAACGTATTGAACATATCTTTCCACAGTCACTATATTTGACTAAAATAACATGAAATACATCCTGCCACAGACAACATGTCTGTCTACTGGAACCGTCAGAACTGGAGAATAAAATTACATGAATCAAATACTACTATTACAGACAACATGTCTGTACCTAGCGACGGTCGAAGCTGTAGTAAATAAAATTGCATGAAACAAATACTGCTATAACAGAGAACATGTCTGTGTACTGGAACGATCAGAACTGGAGAGCCGGACTGCCCGAGACACTTCGCGCGCCAAGCCAGCAAGGCGTTACCCGAACGCCACCGAAGTCCATCGGCAGTAATATCGTCAGTCTTTTGTTTTAGTAATACTTTGATTTTAATAATTTTGAAATGACTAATTGATAGCTAGCTGTGGAGAGATGCTTATTTAAAAAATGAAGTAATTTGGATGGCAGGTTTAATTAATAATAGCAACTAAAGTTTAACGTTTTGGCGCCCTACCGCCGAACACAGCAGCCAATCACAGAGCAGCAGCATCATGCAGGCGGTCTTTCTCACGGGAATGGTACCGAATCTAACATCTGTCACCGGTACCTCATCCCACATTGCGTCATCTGTATGCTTCTTGCGTCTCCACTGCCCTGGTAATAGCTCCCTGGAGCCTAATATGATGGCTGAATAAGACAGAAATATTACAAATGGCAGGTTATCAAGATTTAAGTGAGTTTGAACATGGTCTCACAGTCTGTGCACGAGCCATGGGACACAGCATCTCCGAGGTAGCGATGAAGTGGAGATTTTCACATACTACCATTTCATAAGTGCACCGTATCAGAAATCCGGTAAAACATTAGATCTCCGACATCGATGCGGCCAGGTAAAGGTCCTCCAAGAACGGATGACTGAAGAGAATCGTTCGACGTAACACAAGTGAAGCCTTCCGCAAATTGCTGCAGATTTCAATTCTGGGCCATCAACAAGTGTCAGCGTACGAACCATTCAAAGAAACATCGTCGATATGGGCTTTCGGAGCCGAAGGCCCACACATTTAGTCTTGATGACTGCACTACACAAAGCCTTACATCTCGGCTGCACCCGTCAACACCGACTATGGACTGTTGATAACTAGAAACATGTTGCCTGGTCGGACGAGTCTAGTTTCAAAATTGTATCGAGCGGATGGACGTGTACAGGTATGGAGACAGCCTCATGAATCCATGGACACTACATGTCGACAGCGGACTGTTCAAGCTGGTGGAGGCTCTGTAATGGTGTGGGACGTGTGAAGTTGGAGTGATATGGGACCTCTGATACGTCTAGATACGACTCTGACATGTGACAAGTACTCAAGCATCCTGTATGATCACCTGCATGCATTCTTCTCCATTGTGCATTCCGACGGGCTCGGGCAATTCCAGCAGGACAATTCGACACGCAACACGTCCAGAATTGCTACAGAGTGGCTCCAGGAACATTATTCCGAGTTTAAACACTTCCACTGGCCACCAAACTCCCCAGACATGAACATGCTTGAGCACATCTGGGACGCCTCGCAATGTGCTGTTCAGAAGAGGTCTCCATCCCCTTTTACTCTTACGGATTTATGGACAGCCCTGCAGGATCATGGTGTCAGTTCCCTCCAGCACTACTTTAGACATTAGTCGAGTCAATGCCACGTCGTGTTGCGGCACTTCTGCGTGCTCTCAAGGAACCTACACGATGTTAGGCAGGTGTACCAGTTTCTTTGGCTCTTCAGTGTACTGAAGAATCCAGTTTGCCAAGATTGCTTGTAATTCATTTTATTACTGTTAGAGGTTTCGACAGATATACGCTGTAACCATCGGATCTTGTAGCATTATTAGATGCACATGATTTTTACATAATAATGATACAAGGTCCGATGACGAGAGCGGTATAACTGTCCAAGCCGGTAATAGAAACTACAAGAATTACCAGTGATCTTGGCAAACTTGATTCTTCAAGAATAATATAATCTTCAGATCGCCCCAACGACTCACTCAATAACAAACATTATATATATATATATATATATATATATATATATATATATATATATATATATATATATATATATACTGCTTTCCTTACATCACTGGTATGGGGGCTGACTCCGAACTGGGGCGCCAAAAAATTTGTAAGATGTTCAGTGATATTTCTGAGTATTTAGGAACGAAGTAATTGCATTTAGTCTGAGTTCTTACCCAGTTTATCTTTGCGTCTGCCTCAATAGTTCTTTCACATTCAAACGCAATGCGTTCACACCAAGTTGATAGACTCCGCCAGTAACAGTCTTCTTAGAAAGCTGGCTAGTTCCAGGTTCACAGTGGGGTAATCAAACAGAAACAATTCTAACTTCTGCAGTGGTACTACATTATTCTGCTTCAGAGGACGTGTGTTCTGTTTGATATGACTCAGGTCACACCAAATGATGAACGTAGCCCTCAACAACACGTGTAGACTTGCAATAGGCTGTAGAAAATTGTTGTGTACATAGTTCCGCGTAGTCAGCGCGTACACAACTTTCCCACTAGAGCGCGCCCCGCAAAGCACAACAGAGCAGGCGCAGCGCTCGTCCGTCTCGCACTACGAGATGGCGCTGTCTTAGAGACGGACCAAATTCTGCTTCCGCCGATCCGCGTATTAATATGTAACGCAGCCAATGAGATTGCTGCTAACGTAGAACCTTTTCTCCTCGTGGATCACACTCGCGCAGTGATACCTAAACGCGCGAGGTATTATAATGGGTGTACAGACCTCCGATTTAGAGATGGGTCGAACTCGTTCATTCCCGTGAACTACTTCATTCATTTCACTCTTTGCCGTGAAGCGTTCAAATGAAGTAGTTCATTCATGAAGTACGGAAGCCTGGCGAAGTTGCCCAGTTCGCCGCTCAGCCGCGGCTACGCTCGCTTCGCCTCGCTCGTACAATAAAGCTTCGTAATACTTCATAATTTTAACGACAGATGGCCGAACTATGCAGTAACGTGCACGCAACGTTTTAAGCTCTTACAGTGTCAGAGTTAAATAGAGCATGATCGAAGGGGACAAAGGAAAGATAAACAGAGAAACCTGTCACATATAAAGAAGGTTTTACATTTAATCTTGCTCGACATTTTCTCATGAAGCGCCCAAAAAAGTCTTTATCTGCCAACTGAAACCTTATTTGTTGTATTCATGGACTGAAAACTATGGCTACCAACGAAATGCAGTCCAATTTTATGTTCCTTTTAAAATTTAATGCAAAATAGAATGAGTATGTTTACCACCGTTACAAAGTCTATATACTTACGTTAAGTAATTATTCAGAAGTTTTCCTGTAGATTTTGTTTTTGTTGAGAATAATAACCCTCCAAATTCAAAACGTAAACTGTCACCTGTAGTCATTGGTACGATTTCAGGTACAATCCCTCTTTATTTTCTTTGGAAAGCAGTTTTTGTGTCTGTTCACTCTTATACAGTGGCTAGCAACTCGCGATCGCGTAAAAGTAGTGAAATTTGGGGTTTCTTCGCCGATTTGGGTGATGGGAAAGCAAAGTGCAATTGTTGTTCCAAGTATATTTCATATAAAGGAGGAAATACATTTAATCTAGCGCGTCATGTCGAGTGCTGCATCCAACATTGTCAGTCAGGCGCTTAGCGCCCCCTGCTCCTACATCTTCCGATATTTCTTGGACAAATAACCCGGACAATCCGGAACCAACGTCAGCAAATGCCAGAAGCGAACAGCAGTTGGTGCCAGAAAATAACAGTATCACTTCATTATCAGACAGCAGACATCAATATCACGGAACATTACCTATGTATTTTCCGAAACCTCTTTCGAACAAAAGAAATCAGGAGATAGATTTCGCACTTCTGCAGACTGTTGTAATGGATTATTTGCCCTTCAACATAGTGGAAAGCAAACATTTCCAAAGTTTTGTAGGCAAACTGAATGGTGCTTACAGAATGCCATCTCGGAAGGCCATTTCCAACACACTACTATAACAACAGTACGCCATGATGAAAGAAATTGTGAGAATCAAAATTAATTCTGCGGAAGCGGTTGTGCTGACATTGGATGGGTGGACCTCAACTACAAATCAGAGTTATTTGTCGGTGACAACACACTACGTTAAAGACCTGGAGCTGGCGTCTTCCCTCCTAGAGTGCTTTAAATACGACGAAAGGCACACGTCAGGAAAACTCTCGGAAGAACTGCTACGTGTCACAAGGGAATGGGGCATTCAAGAAAAAGTCGTGTGTGTTGTCAGCGACAATGCTTTTAATATTGTGGCAGCTATAAGACTCACAGCCTGGAAACACATCCCCTGCTTTGCGCGCACACGCAATTTAATTGTTCAGAATGGGCTTCCGCACATTCAACCCATTCTGAATAAAATAAAAAAAATGTTGAATTTTTTAAAAGAAGTTCGCAGGCCTGCACGAAACTGAAAAAGATGCAGAAACAGTTAAAAGAGCCAGTTCTGACACTAAAACAGGACACTGTTACAGGATGGAATTCAACCTATGATATGCTGCGAAGAATAATCGAGGTTAAGAATTCCCTAATGACAGTTATCACTCTGAATTATCCGAATCTTCCATATCTGACTGCAGAGGACATTGCAAGTGTAACACAAGCCTGTGACCTGTTGAAAGCTTTCAAAGACTGCACTGAGGACATGTCAAGTGAAAATGTTGTCACTGCTTCTAAAGTTATACTCCTTAGTCGCTCGTTGAAAAAATGGTGTTGCAGGTTTGTTAATAACACTGAATTTCATGTAGGCGTGCAACAGTTGGCCGAAAAGTTAGCTGAAGACCTAAAACGACGATTTAGAAATATAGAGGAAAATTCCATTTTCGCGGAAGCAACTGCATTGGATCCCCAGTTCAAATTACATGGTTTTTCTGATAAAAATTCTGCTGAGAAGTGAAATTAAACCTGATCAGGCACTGTGAGAAATTTATGACGAACACGTCCACTGCTACTGCAACAATCTCAATTCCAAGCACTGAATCTACTTCCAGTCTCTGGCTCGAATTTGATGAAGTGTTTCCAGGCTGCAGAATAATCCACACCCGAGAGCTGCTGCAATAGTGGAAGTGGACAAATATTTACAAAAGCCCTGCTACAGAGACAAGTCAATCCACTTCAGTGGTGGCCTGAACGGCTGTCAGTATACCCCTCGCCCTTTGAACTTGCAAAAATACGACAGTGTATTGTCGCAAACTCCGCGCCGTGAGAAAGAATGTTCTCGAAGGCAGGACACCTTATAACTGACAGAGGAAATCGCCTGACAGGAAAAAAAGTGGAACAAATCCTGTTTTTAAACAGAAATAACTGAACTTTCACCAAATCCGTTGATGTGTATATACCTATCCTCAAATTGACATTTAGTGTAATTATTTCAATAATGTGTACGAGATAAACATTCCTACATGAACGATTCTTTCAAGCGTGGATTCCACCCATGCTTCAGTTCCCGACTCACAATTTTCATGTTGGCTGTGCGTGCTCACGCAGCCAGCCTCTTCGTTTGTATCTTTAATATTCATTTGTCTGCAAGCGCTGCCAACGGTAGCTTACCCGTAGACGCTAAGTATAACTGCACAAATAGTCGTGGGTAATGATGTCAGCACTGCAGGAAGCAGCTGACGCTGCCTTCCCCTCGCCCCTCACCACCTCTACCCCTCCTAACCCTATCTTTCCCCAGAAACACCGCGCGATTCTTCGTCGACAGGCAGTAAAGGGAGGACTGAAGTGAAGGGAGAATGAGTGACGTAGCGCCGATGTACTGGGGGAGGGAGAGGTGAAGAGAGTGAGTGAACTAGAAAAAAGTGTGGAGTGTGCTATCTGTGAAGAGTTTGAAGTACCAGTTCATTGAAATTGAGTGGTTAGCTCACACTTCACTGGATTGAAGCGTTCATTTGAACGACTCATTCACGAGCTCCCCATCACTACTCCGGTTAGCCAGTCTGCATTTGTCTGCACCAGTCTGCACCAGTTCTACATTTGCCTGTACCAGTCTGTAGTCAAGTTTCAGTCTGCGCCTAATAAGATTACTATATTCCTGTACATAGCCATGAAGATAAATGTATAGACACTTTTGTCAAGTATCAGAGATATATGTGAGAATAAGATTAACGTATCAATACCAAAGGAACTTCAGATTGTCAATTGTAAATAGCATCCCGAACCAAGTTAAGTAATTTTTATGCTTATTATTATTTTAATAAATGTGTGTGAAAATTAATCAAGTTCTGTTTAAAGTTGGTCACTGTCAACCTGCTAGTCTAAGGTGCAAGTGGCATTTCTATCGTCTGACCTAACGGCAGAAGATAAACACGCTACGATTAGACCACGAGACATATTGCTGACACTCGCCTACTTCGTAGAGCGCCAAGTCAAATAATCTGATGGTGTGTACTGCAGGTCTTGCAGTACGCTCACCATTAAAATCTTCCCCATGTGGCTTTACCTGCTGGTACGAATAGCTCCATCTTACATTCGTAAGAAGTAGCTGCGAAGAAGGAATGGAGGAAAGTTTTGCAGAAGGTTACTCTCCGCCAGACGAACATGAAAGGCACGTGCATAGCCTGAAAACAAGAAACAACTTTACCAGAACATCAGACATACCACAGCCGCATTACACTAGTGGAAAACTGAGGAACCCCCTTCACCTGGATGGAAGAGAGTATCTGAAACGCTATTACCTGGTTCTGAAAAGGGATGACGGACCTGGAAATCCTTAAGTAAACTGACTCGACAAATCCGGTATTAATATGGCAAAAAGGGCCTACGATAAGGAAGACACTGTCAAATGCAACTATAGGGATGATGAAACAGTTAAAAATATGCTTCGATGTCTGCTATGTCGAAACTCCTGCACGGAGGATGACTTAAATCAGACTTAGGACAATGCACTAGAAGAATGTAATGTTTGTTAACTGTGAAAATATGTACGCTTCTTACACGAGAATGACAATAATAATAATTTTATCTGTATTGAACTGACAATACCTGTACAACAGTGCAATTGTGATTGTGTACTTTGTGTTTTGAAAGAAGTTTGGTAAGTTCACTTACTTTGCAGTCGCGTTAGGAACCACATTGATGTTCAGTTTGGACCACAATGGATTTGTGCAGTGGTCCTGTTCCATGCCTCCATCGAAATATCTGCACAGCAGTGAATTTGTGCCCTGGTTGAAAACAAGCTTGTTCTATCCACTCATTTCTGTTTGTTTGCTTACCTATCAGGTTCCGCAGGACAATGCGAGTCAAAGCTACTTTGCCATGAAGTGAGTCAGTATACAGAGTGTTCCATTTATCGTGACTGGGCCAAATATCTCACGAAATAAGCGTCAAACGAAAAAACTAAAAAGAACGGAACTTGTCTACCTTGAAGGGGGAAGCCAGATGGCGCTATGGTTGGCCCGCTAGATGGCGCTGCCATAGTCCAAACTGATATCAACTGCGTTTTTTTAAATAGGAACCCCCATTTTTTATTACATATTCGTGTAGTACGTAAAGAAATATGAATGTTTTAGTTGGACCACTTTTTTCGCTTTGTAATAGTATTTTCTTAGCTGGTCTAAAAACCGGTCTGATGACATGTTTCTGTAAAATTTTTCCGACCTGATCGGTTATTTTTTCATATAAGGGGGAGAACCCGTGTTTCTCCATCATTGTGTATTATCGTTGTTGTTTTTCCTACTGCTATTCGGTAGCAGAACCCCATTTATTTCTCTGCCTGAATAGCCACTCTCGAAGGCCTGCTTCAGATCTTTTTGTTCGTCGCCAAGGTGTTCCTTTGACTGTTAACAAGACTCTTTACAGCACCTCTCTTCTGTTGCCAATGACAGTTGCCATTCTAATGCAAATATCTATCGTTATGTCAGACTTTCCGAAAAACCTGATGTTTCAATCTGCCATCAGTCTGTCTCATATTTAAAACATCCAAGAAGGATACTGCGTTGTCTTTCTGTATCTCCATTTTTTGATTTATATCATTCAAATAGCAAAAGAATTCTTCCAAAGCTTTTTTACCATGTGCTCAAACCGCAAATGTATCACCAAGATGGTTTCCTATTTACATTTTATACAGGTGACTGTCCGAATTTTGCCTTATAAAAATTAGCGATAGCAGGACCTAATGGGTTACCCATTGCAATATCATCATCTTGCTCATAAAATTCGTCGTACCACTGGAATTGACTAGAAGTAAGGCAGTATCAAAAAGGAGCAGTCAAATCCCTTGGAAAAAAACCTTTATATAAATCGTAACTTCGTTGACGAATCATAATAAATAAAGACGCTGTATATCTACGACAACGATCACGTGTAAACTTGACCACGGCCACTTTACAGTGTATTTATGTTGCTCTCCGACGTCAGATTCGTCAGCTGGCAAGGCTCAGTGTCGCTAGGAGCACCTCCGAAGACGTCCAGCGCGGCTCTGGACAAAACGTCATGAACAGAAAAATTTCTTCCAGCACGGCCAAACAGCCGGGAACACTCATCAGCAACTATGAAATTCGGTCGTGAAAACCTTCATTGTATGATGAAAGTTATATTATTATTCTGTCAGAAATCTCCGCAAACCGTGGGATCCTGCTAGCAAAATACTTACAAGGGAACCTCCCCATCGCACCCCCCTCAGATTCAGTTATAAGTTGGCACAGTCGACAGGTCTTGAAAAAGTGAACACAGATCAATCGAGAAAACGGGAAGAAATTGTGTGGAACTATGAAAAAATAAGCAAAATATACAAACTAAGCAGTCCATAGGAAACATAGGCAACATCAAGGACGATGTCAGCACAAGAGCGCCGTGGTCCCGTGGTTAGCGTCAGCAGCTGCGGAACGAGAGGTCCTGGTTCAAGTCTTCCCTCGTGTGGAAACTTTTTTATTTTCAGACAATTATCAGAGTTCAGGCACTCACACATAATCAACTTCGCTCATAAAAATTCCAGGACATGTTCAGATTTGCTTGGACATATGCAGGATTTGACGGTCTACACACGGAAAAATTTGAAAACCTTTAAAAAAAAGGTTTGTTAGAGCACAGAGAAAACTGCGCGACTGTGAAACTGTTGCATTCATTTGTTGAAGTTTATGTGACACACACTTATGTTTTCATCAATTTTTTGGGAGTGATTATCACACCCACAAGAAAACCTAACTCGGGCAAGGTGGAAGAATCTTTTTACCGACTCGCCAAGTGTACAAGTTAGGTGGGTCGACAACATATTCCTGTCATGTGACGCACATGCCGTCACCAGTGTCGTGTACAATATATAACACGTGTTTTCCTGTGGAGGAATGGGTTGACCTATGACCTCGCGATCAAATGTTTTCGGTTCCCATTGGAGAGGCACGTCCTTTCGTCTACTAATCGCACGGTTTTGCGGTGCGGTCGCAAAACACAGACACTAAACTTATTACAGTGAACAGAGACGTCAATGCACGAACGGACAGATCATAACTTTGCGAAAGTAAAGAAAGTAAAATTTTCATCCTTAATGTTGCCTATGTTGCCCATGGACTACTCAGTTAGTATATTTTGCTTATTTTGTTCGTAGTTCCACACAACTTGTTCCTGTTTTCTCGATTGATCTGTATTCAGTTTTTTAAGGCCTGTCCACTGTGCCAAATTATAACTAAATCTGAGGGGGGTGCGATGGGGAGGTTCCCTTGTTAGAAGATATTCCTGAACAACCTCTGAAAGTTTATTAGTGGAGTTCTGGTTCACCCAGTAAATCAGTTAAAGATGGTCTCGCAGGAGAAATCCGAGTCGACTATAAAGAATGTACCATTTCATCAGCTTTTTGATGATTAATAATGATGTTCTTTATGTACTCAGAACCTGTGGATCACTGCTCACAGAAAATATTTTATACGCTTTCTACTCTACTTTGTATATAATCACCCACATTTTCTGTCACCTGCGGTGGTCTGTTAAATTTTCTTTGGTCGACTTACAGACACACATATACCACTCACTGCCTGTCAGCGAAATAAAAGCTCTCATGCTTGAACAGGGCGTATGTTCGTTGGATATATCACACAATATTACTGTGTCCGCTGAGTTCATCTCCGTCTACTCTGCGCTGCTGATTTCATTCGCAGACATTGTAGTGCTCGGTCGCGGGATTTATAAGCGCAAAAATGGCAAAATCTTGTAATTGCTTTTTACACCAGCTGTTAAACAAACACAGCGGACTCGCTTCATCGGATTCATTTCTCCATAGCGTGGCCTCAGAGTGGAGTCGTAAAATCCTGTTTTATGACTGTACTGGAACATGCTTGTGAAAACACCTGCTATGGTGTGGCAATAAACGCGGATTACCGCCGGCATACAAGGCCTGGAGGTGGCTTTTACGGTCACTCCCATGACGATATGCAGGCAGGATCGCAACAGGACCTTGAACCTCGAACATCAGCACGACAGAATGAGAACAGACGTCTTGTTATGAACTAATTGACCTAGAGATATTATCCAGATGAACGCTCAGCTTTCAAACCCCGTATTTCGCTTATATATCCTAGTGTGGTTTCATGTGGTGTGTTAGAAATGCAATATCTGAATTACCGTGCCTAATCACATCCAAGCATATGACGGATTGAAAGTGGGTGTTAAAAGTCTAACACTTGGTGAAAATTATTTTTAAAATATTCCTGAGTAGAGTCGCTACTAATAATGGGGGACGTTTCACTGTCTCGTTATTTCCCTGGAATTTACCAGCGCATTTGAATGCTGCCATTTAATGAGGAGACTAATATTCATTCACGTACGCATTAAAAAAAGTATGTGCATTTCCAGTCACGACACATTCGCTGCCTGCCATACTTGGATCATTTATTGATAATACAACGGATGAGGCCCAAAATGACAAGTAATTAATTCATTAGCACAACAAATATCGCGAAACCAAGTTAACGGGTCAGTGAAGGCGCCGTGTGGACGTTTTAATGATCTGTATTACAATCTCCAGTCCTTTTCATGCTCATTCCTCTAACTTTTGAAGTTTTCACGCGTCTTGCATATTTCTCACTTATAGTCAAAATCATGTAGGCAGATGGAGCATATACAGGATGTAAAGGGTACCTTAATGTGTAGATAACTTAGCGTGCTGTTTTTTTTTTTCTCTTGAAACATCCCCTTTGAAAAATTAATGAATTACTGTGCTGATAAACCTCTACGTTATTTGATTTTCAAACAGTTGAGCAGAACTGAACGTACTCAGACATTTCGCTCTTTACTTATTCTTATCAACGCTAAACTGACACACAATATTTTTAGCGCAACGCAATCTGACTTTCAATAATCCCTACAAAAGAATGGCCCTGACTAACAATAACATATACCTTTCATGAATCACTTACCTCACAAAAATCTTCGTTACTCGAACTACTGCAATACAGTGAGCGCCAATACTGCAGCGGAATAAAAGATTCTAACTACTGAAGGCACTAGCTACTGATAGGCTTAGTTAGCAAATGAAAGATTTTGATAGAGAACAAACAATGTATTTACCTTAATAGTGTTCAAAAGTCATAATATATGTACATCAGTTCATGACATCCAGTCTTACAAATTTACTGTTTGTGATGGACACACGTCCAGATCGTCCGCTCTCAAAATTCTGCTGCCATCTCTCTCCTCACATCCACCACTGCTGGCGGCTCACCTCCAACTCTGCAACGCTACGCGCTGTTCACATCAACTGCCCAACAATGAAAACCAGCCACAGACTGCACACAGCACCGTCAGTGATTTTCGTATAGAGTGCTACGTGGCGTTACCAACATAAAAACCTAAACACCCTACTTACTCTCTCTCTACGTGGAATAGTCTTCCAGAAAATATGTCACATAATTTACTACGTAATGTTTTCTGCACAGTCGTAACTGCACCACTAAGTAAATTATCCCTTTCAGTAACCATTTTGCCCGCAGCTCGTGGTCGTGCGGTAGCGTTCTCGCTTCCCACGCCCGGGTTCCCGGGTTCGATTCCCGGCGGGGTCAGGGATTTTCTCTGCCTCGTGATGGCTGGGTGTTGTGTGATGTCCTTAGGTTAGTTATGTTTAAGTAGCTCTAAGTTCTAGGGGACTGATGACCATAGATGTTAAGTCCCATAGTGCTCAGAGCCATTTGAACCAGTAACCATTTTGCGTTCACGCTTCAACACCTGACCTGCTGGCCATCGGAAAATAAGTATTAATGGCTTTCTCTTGCCATATATACTTGGAGATACTACCGAACCCAAAACTACACTACTGGAAATGGAAAAAAGAACACATTGACACCGGTGTGTCAGACCCACCATACTTGCTCCGGACACTGCGAGAGGGCTGTAGAAGCAATGATCACACGCACGGCACAGCGGACACACCAGGAACCGCGGTGTTGGCCGTCGAATGGCGCTAGCTGCGCAGCATTTGTGCACCGCCGCCGTCAGTGTCAGCCAGTTTGCGGTGGCAAACGGAGCTCCATCGCAGTCTTTAACACTGGTAGCATGCCGCGACAGCGTGGACGTGAACCGTATGTGCAGTTGACGGACTTTGAGCGAGGGCGTATAGTGGGCATGCGGGAGGCCGGGTGGACGTACCGCCGAATTGCTCAACACGTGGGGCGTGAGGTCTCCACAGTACACCGATGTTGTCGCCAGTGGTCGGCGGAAGGTGCACGTGCCCGTCGACCTGGGACCGGACCGCAGCGACGCACGGATGCACGCCAAGACCGTAGGATCCTACGCAGTGCCGTAGGGGACCGCACCGCCACTTCCCAGCAAATTAGGGACACTGTTGCGCCTGGGGTATCGGCGAGGACCATTCGCAACCGTCTCCATGAAGCTGGGCTACGGTCCCGCACACCGTTAGGCCGTCTTCCGCTCACGCCCCAACATCGTGCAGCCCGCCTCCAGTGGTGTCGCGACAGGCGTGAATGGAGGGACGAATGGAGACGTGTCGTCTTCAGCGATGAGAGTCGCTTCTGCCTTGGTACCAATGAAGGTCGTATGCGTGTTTGGCGCCGTGCAGGTGAGCGCCCCAATCAGGACTGCATACGACCGAGGCACACAGGGCCAACACCCGGCATCATGGTGTGAGGAGCGATCTCCTACACTGGCCGTACACCACTGGTGATCGTCGAGGGGACACTGAATAGTGCATGGTACATCCAAACCGTCATCGAACCCATCGTTCGACCATTCCTAGACCGGCAAGGGAACTTGCTGTTCCAACAGGACAATGCACGTCCGCATGTATCCCGTGCCACCCAACGTGCTCTAGAAGGTGTAAGTCAACTACCCTGGCCAGCAAGATCTCCGGATCTGTCCCCCATTGAGCATGTTTGGGACTGGATGAAGCGTCGTCTCACGCGGTCTGCACGTCCAGCACGAACGCTGGTCCAACTGAGGCGCCAGGTGGAAATGGCATGGCAAGCCGTTCCACAGGACTACATTCAGCATCTCTACGATCGTCTCCATGGGAGAATAGCAGCCTGCATTGCTGCGAAAGGTGGATATACACTGTACTAGTGCCGACATTGTGCATGCTCTGTTGCCTGTGTCTATGTGCCTGTGGTTCTGTCAGTGTGATCATGTGATGTATCTGACACCAGGAATGTGTCAATAAAGTTTCCCCTTCCTGGGACAATGAATTCGCGGTGTTCTTATTTCAATTTCCAGGAGTGTATATTACTTGTTACAACTATAAGTGGTAGTCCGGAAATGACGTAAATGCTGATATAATGTTGTTCAGTACACCGTCCTCAGTCACCATTAAAGGCATCAGCTTGTACGTCAAGTGTGGGGATGGAGGAATGGAATGCCATATCGCAAGAACTCCTTGTGTTCAACACGGGAGCACCTTGCAAAGCGTGCCCGCCCAGCTAGCCGCGCCGTCTAACGCGCTGCTTCCCGAGCGGGAAGGCGTGCCGGCCCCAGCAGTAATCCGCCCAGCGGATTTGTGTCGAGGACCAGTGTGTCGCCAGCCTGTGGAAGGTTCTTAGAGAGTTTTCCATCTGCCTCGGCGAACGCGAGCTGGTTCCCCTTATCCCGCCTCAGTTACACTGTCGGCAATTGCTGCGCAAACACTGTCTCCACGTATGTGTACACTAACATTACTCTACCACGCAAACAATTTCGGTTACACTCGTCTGCTATGAGACGTTTCCCGGGGGGTGGCTGGGGGGCTCCACTGAGGGCGAAACAGCACATTAACCATGGGTTCGGTGTGGGGCGGTGGTGGGGTGAGTGGACTTCTGTGGCCTGTTGTGGGGTTGTGGACGACTGAGGCTACGGCGAGACAAAGCCTCTCCGTCGTTTATAGGTACCCGGTTCAGTACACAATATACACCCCCTATAGAGCATACATGGCTGTCCATCGTGATTGCAAACCCTAAATTTTGATAAATAATCAGCATTGGCGGCAGAAGACTTCCGGCATAAGAAGTCAGCCTCATTCTGCCAACGGCCTTGTCAAAGAAGGCGGAGGAGCGGATAGGGGTTCAGGGCAGTCTCTTGTCCTAGGGGTGGGAAATTGCCTCTAAAGGCGGAAGAATCAGCAATGATCAACGACATGAGGATGCAGGAGGCAATGGAAACCACTGCATTAAAGACACGTAACGTGTATCCACAGGACATGTGGCCTGTAATTGAAGAAGTGTCATGATGATCTCTCCATTGGCAAAAGATTCCGGAATAGTCCCCCATTCGGATCTCCGGGAGGGTACTGCCAAGGGGGAGGTTACCATGAGAAAAAGATTGAATAATCAACGAAAGGATAACGTTCTACGAGTCGGGGCGTGGAATGTCAGAAGCTTGAACGTGGTAGGGCAACTACAAAATCTGAAAAGGGAAATGCAAATGCTCAATCTAGATATAGTAGGGGTCAGTGAAGTGAAGTGGAAGGAAGACAAGGATTTCTGGTCAGATGAGTATCGGATAATATCAACAGCAGCAGAAAATGGCATAACAGGTGTAGGATTCGTTATGAATAGGAAGGTAGGGCAGAGGGTGTGTTACTGTGAACAGTTCAGTGACCGGGTTGTTCTAATCAGAATCGACAGCAGACCAACACCGTCAACGATAGTTCAGGTATACATGCCGACGTCGCAAGCTGAAGATGAACAAATAGAGAAAGTGTATGAGGATATTGAAAGGGTAATGCAGTATGTAAAGGGGGACGAAAATCTAATAGTCATGGGCGACTGGAATGCAGTTGTAGGGGAAGGAGTAGAAGAAAAGGTTACAGGAGAATATGGGCTTGGGACAAGGAATGAAAGAGGAGAAAGACTAATTGAGTTCTGTAACAAGTTTCAGCTAGTAATAGCGAATACCCTGTTCAAGAATCACAAGAGGAGGAGGTATACTTGGCCGGGAGATACGGGATGATTTCAATTAGATTACATCATGGTCAGACAGAGATTCCGAAATCAGATACTGGATTGTAAGGCATACCCAGGAGCAGATATAGACTCAGACAACAATATAGTAGTGATGAAGAGTAGGCTGAAGTTCAAGACATTAGTCAGGAAGAATCAATACGCAAAGAAGTGGGATACGTAAGTACTAAGGAATGATGAGATACGTTTGAAGTTCTCTAACGCTATAGATACAGCAATAAGCAATAGCGCAGTAGACAGTACAGTTGAAGAGGAATGGACATCTCTAAAAAGGACCATCACAAAAGTTGGGAAGGAAAACATAGACACAAAGAAGGTAGTTGCGAAGAAACCATGGGTAGCAGTAGAAATACTTCAGTTGATTGATGCAAAGAGGAAGTACAAACATGTTCCGGGAAAATCAGGAATACAGAAATACAAGTAGCTGAGGAATGAAATAAATAGGAAGTGCAGGGAAGCTAAGACGAAATGGCTGCAGGAAAAATGTGAAGACATCGAAAAAGATATGATTGTCGGAAGGACAGACTCAGCATACAGGGAAGTCAAAACAACTTTTGGTGACATTAAAAGCAACGGTGGTAACATTAAGAGTGCAACGGGAATTCCACTGTTAAATGCAGAGGAGAGAGCAGATAGGTGGAAAGAATACATTGAAAGCCTCTATGAGGGTGAAGATTTGTCTGATGTGGTAGAAGAAGAAACAGGAGTCGATTTAGAAGAGATAGGGGGTCCAGTATTAGAATCGGAATTTAAAAGAGCTTTGGAGGACTTACGGTCAAATAAGGCAGAAGGAATAGATAACATTCCATCAGAATTTCTAAAATCATTGGAGGAAGTGGCAACAAAACGACTATTCACGTTGGTGTGTAGAATATATGAGTCTGGCGATATACCATCTGACTTTCGGAAAAGCATCATCCACACAATTCCGAAGACGGCAAGAGCTGACAAGTGCGAGAATTATCGCACAATCAGCTTAACAGCTCATGCATAGAAGCTGCTTACAAGAATAATATACAGAAGAATGGAAAAGAAAATTGAGAATGCGCTAGGTGACGAACAGTTTGGCTTTAGGAAAAGTAAAGGGACGAGAGAGGCAATTATGACGTTACGGCTAATAACGGAAGCAAGGCTAAAGAAAAATCAAGACACATTCATAGGATTTATCGACCTGGAAAAAGCGTTCGACAATATAAAATGGTGCAAGCTGTTCGAGATTCTGAAAAAAGTAGGGGTAAGCTATAGGGAGAGACGGGTCATATACAATATGTACAACAACCAAGAGGGAATAATAAGAGTGGACGATCAAGAACGAAGTGCTCGTATTAAGAAGGGTGTAAGACAAGGTTGTAGCCTTTCGCCCCTACTCTTCAATCTATACATCGAGGAAGCAATGATGGAAATAAAAGAAAGGTTCAGGAGTGGAATTAAAATACAAGGTGAAAGGATATCAATGATACTATTCGCTGATGACATTGCTATCCTGAGTGAAAGTGAAGAAGAATTAAATGATCTGCTGAACGGAATGAACAGTCTAATGAGTACACAGTATGGTTTGAGAGTAAATCGGAGAAAGACGAAGGTAATAAGAAGTAGTAGAAATGAGAACAGCGAGAAACTTAACATCAGGATTGATGGTCACGAAGTCAATGAAGTTAAGGAATTCTGCTACCTAGGCGGTAAAATAACCAATGACGGACGGAGCAAGGAGGACATCAAAAGCAGACTCGCTATGGCAAAAAAGGCATTTCTGGCCAAGAGAAGTCTACTAATATCAAATACCGGCCTTAATTTGAGGAAGAAATTTCTGAGGATGTACGTCTGGAGTACAGCATTGTATGGTAGTGAAACATGGACTTTGGGAAAACCGGAACAGAGGAGAATCGAAGCATTTGAGATGTGGTGCTATAGACGAATATTGAAAATTAGGTGGACTGATAAGGTAAGGAATGAGGAGGTTCTACGCAGAATCGGAGAGGAAAAGAATATGTGGAAAACACTGATAAGGAGAAGGGACAGGATGATAGGACATCTGCTAAGACATGAGGGAATGACTTCCATGGTACTAGAGGGAGCTGTAGAGGGCGAAAGCTGTAGAGGAAGACAGAGATTGGAATACGTCAAGCAAATAATTGAGGACGTAGTTTGCAAGTGCTACTCTGAGATGAAGAGGTTAGCACAGGAAAGGAATTCGGGGCGGGCCGCATCAAACCAGTCAGTAGACTGATGACCAAAAAAAATTAAGAATCTAGTCCCGCCTTTTGTAATGTCCAAGGGCCTATCATATACCGGGTGATCAAAAAGTCAGTATAAATCTGAAAACTTAATAAACCACGGAATAATGTAGATAGAGAGGTAAAGATTGACACACATGCTTGGAATGACATGGGGTTTTATTAGAACCACCCCATATTGCTAGACGCGTGAAAGATCTCTTGCGCGCGTCGTTTGGTGATGATCGTGTGCTCAGCCGCCACTTTCGTCGTGCTTGGCCTCCCAGGTCCCCAGACCTCAGTCCGTGCGATTATAGGCTTTAGGGTTACCTGAAGTCGCAAGTGTATCGTGATCGACCGACATCTCTAGGGATGCTGAAAGACAACATCCGACGCCAATGCGTCACCATAACTACGGACATGCTTTACAGTGCTGTTCACAACATTATTCGTCGACTACAGCTATTGTTGAGGAATGGTGGTGGACATATTGAGCATTTCCTGTAAAGAACATTATCTTTGCTTTGTCTTACTTTGTTATGCTAATTATTGCTGTTCTGATCAGATGAAGCGCCATCTGTAGGACAGTTTTTGAACTTTTGTATTTTTTTGGTTCTTATAAAACCTCGTGTCATTCCAAGCATGTGTGTCAATTTTTACCTCTCTATCTACATTATTCTGTGATTTATTCAATTTTCAAATTTATACTGACTTTTTGATCACACGATATTTCGGTGACTATAGTGCAATTATTGTCTTTGGAGGAAGGTCACATTTTGTGTCACTGCGTCGTTCTTTCAGTTATTTCCCGTACTATATTGTTGCAGGACTTTCTATGTATCGTCCAAGTATCATCGAACTATATTAATTGGCTGTGAAACATCATGCCAAAGTTACTTTCGTGCTTAAGTATTGCACGCCAGAGTATCTTTTCATTTGGTCTGATAAAATTGGCAGTGTTCGAGATGAGCTTGCCTCCCCAACGCTTTCTGAGATCACGCCACGTCACTGTGAGCGTCAGACCGGGAAGGATGCGGTACGTTACTGCTAGATGTGATTGCTCGTTCTGTCGACTCCACGTCGTGGGAGGCGAGCTTAACGCGAGCTGGCGACGGCATTCTGCGACGTGCGTGCCTTTTCCCACTGACTTCACAGAGAGATTCCGGACTCGAGTATGTGCGCCAGAATATTTCGCGCTGGTACACACGCTTTCATTTATTGTAGAGAATTAATTAGCGAATTCCGTGGGCGGCGTAGCGTGAAATGTGTTGACGGTACGGAATACTAATTAGTGACCTTCAGGCCAGCAGCGTGAAATCGTCTGAGTGGCCTCATTAGAGTGTCCTCGGGTGAGCTTTGACGATTTTTGTCAGGTCACTGGCCGCGGTGCGCGCCACTGCACAGGCTGGCGCGCAGAGGTGGCTGATCCGCGCTGCAGCAGCCGGGGTCACTCTTCAAAAAAATGGCTCTGAGCACTATGGGACTTAACATCTGTGGTCATCAGTCCCCTAGAACTTAGAACTACTTAAACCTAACTAACCTAAGGACATCACACAACACCCAGCCATCACGAGGCAGAGAAAATCCCTGACCCCGCCGGGAATCGAACCCGGGAACCCGGGCGTGGGAAGCGAGAACGCTACCGCACGACCACGAGATGCGGGCGGTCAGTCTTCAACTCGGAGGTTGTTCACGGCTATATCCTGAGTGGAATATTTCCACACAGGGGTATGTGGCCTACGGTGACTCCTTATTGAGTAATAAAACTGTAAGCCACACTCCCAACAAATTACGAGTGTTCATGCAAAATACAAGATTGGCTGTCTTTTACAGAAGCTCGAAATTTAGCGCGGACTTCAATGTGAGATGCTTATAACAGTTTCCACAACGAAACTTTGTCTCGAAACCTGGCAGAAAGTCCACAGAGATTCTGGTCGCATGTGAAGTATGTTTGGGGCAAGAAACAATCAATGCCTTCTCTGCGCGATAGCAATGGAGATATTATCGAAGACAGGGTTGACAAAACAGAGTTACTATACACAGCCTTCCGAAATGTCTTCACAACGAAAGACGAAGTAAATATTCCAGAATTCGAATCGAGAACAGCTGCGTCGGCCGGTGTGGCCGAGCGGTTCTAGGCGCTTCAGTCTGGAACCGCGCGACCGCTACGGTCGCAGGTTCGAATCCTGCCTCGGGCATGGATGTGTATGATGTCCTTAGGTTAGTTACGTTTAAGTAGTTCTAAGTTCTAGGGGGCTCATGACCTCAGATGTTAAGTCCCATAGTGCTCAGAGCCATTTTAACCATTTTGAGAACCGTTGCCAACATGAGTAATGTAGAAGTAAATATCCTCGGAGTAGTGAGGCAACTTAAATCACTCAATAAAAGCAAGTCTTCTGGTCCAGACTGTATATCAATTAGGTTCCTTTCGGTGAATGCTGATGCATTAGCTCTATACTTAACAATCATATACAACCGTTCGCTCGACAAAAGATCCGTACACAAAGACTGAAAAGTTGCACAGGTCACACCAAAATTCAAGAAAGGTAGTAGGAGTAATCTACTAAATTACAGGCCCATGTCGTTAACGTCGATATGCAGCAGGATATTGGAACATATATTGTGTTCAATCATTATGAATTACCTCGAAGAAAACTGTCTTTTGTCACACAGTCAACATCTAATAGTTCAAATGCCTCTGAGCGCTATGGGACTTAACATCTGAGGTCATCAGTCTCCTAGAACTTAAAACTACTCAAACCTAACCAACCTAAGGACATCACACACATCCATGGCCGAGGCAGGATTCGAAACTACGACCGTAGCGATCGCGTGGTTCCGGTCTGAAGTGCCTAGAACCGCTCGGTCACAACGGCCGGCTAAGAAAACGTCGTTCCTGTGAAACGCATCTAGCTCTTCATCCACATGAAGTTTTGAGTGCTATTGACGAGGGGTTTGCACATCGTTTCCGTATTTCTGGATTTTCGGAATCCTTTTGACACTGTACCACACAAGCGGCTTGTAGTGAAATTGCTTGCTTATGGAATATCGTCTCAGTTATGTGACTGGATATGTGATTTCCTGTCAGAGGTCACAGTTCGTAGTAACTGACGGAAAGTCATCGAGTAAAACAGAAGTGATTTCTGTCGTTCCCCAAGGTAGTGTTATAGGCCCTTTGCTGTTCCTTATCTATACAAACGATTTGGGAGACAATCTGGGCAGCCGTCTTCGGTTGTCTGCAGATGACGCTGTCGTTTATCGCCTAATAAAGTCATTAGAAGATCAAAACATATCGCAAACAGATTTAGAAAAGATATCTGAATGGTGCGAAAATTGGTACTTGACCCTAAACTACGAAAAGTATGAGGTCATTCACATGAGTGCTAAAAGAACTCAAACTTCGGTTACACGATAAATCAGTCTAATCTAAAAGCCGTAAATTCTACTAAATATCTAGGTATTACAATTACGAACAACTTAAATTGGAAGGAACACACAGAAAATGTTGTGGGGAAGGCTAAGCAAAGACTGCGTTTTATTGACAGGACACTTAGAAAATGTAACAGATTTACTAAGGAGACTGCCCACACTACGCTTGTCCGTCCTCTTTTAGAATACTGCTGCGCGGTGTGGGATCCCTACTAGACAGGACTGACGGAGTACATCGAAACAGTTCAAGGAAGGGCAGCACGTTTTGTATTATCGCGAAATATGGAAGAGAGTGTCACAGAAATGATACAGGATTTGGGCTGGACATCATTAAAAGAAAGGCGTTTTCGTTGCAACTGAGTCTTCTCACGAAATTCCAATCACCAACTTTCTCCTCCGAATGCGAAAATATTTTGTTGACACAGACCTACATGGGGATACAGGATCATCACGATAAAATAAGGGAAATCAGAGCTCGTACGGAAAGATATAGGTGTTCGTTCTTTCCGCGCGCTGTACGAGATTGGAATAATAGAGAATTGTGAAGGTGGTTCGATGAACGCTCTGCCAGGCACTTAAATGTGATTTGCAGAGTAGATGTATATGGTCATGAATATGCACAGGTACGCAGCGTTTTTGTTTTTCATTTTGATGTTCCGGTTGCTGCAGGATTATTTATCGATTGTAATTTTTTATTTATAGTCACTGTTGCTGTTTAAGTTTACACACTGTCATTTTGTCCTTTGGAGATAGTGAGTGGAGCTATGGACGCTAGAAAATAAAGTGCCAAGTGAAGAAATCGGAACATTTCCGACACAGTCTTGTGTTTGAGTTCAAATAAAGGGCTGACAGCAGCGGAGACACCGAGAACATTTGCACCGTGTATGGGAATAATGCCATGGGACAGAGCACGGAAAGAAAGTGGTTTTCTCGTTTTAAGGAGGTTCGTTTTGACATTAGAGCCTCTCTTCAGGGAGATGTTCAGGGGTTTGATGAAGATCGTTTGAACGCACTAATCCACAATGATCCATGTCAGTGTACTGGAGAACTAGCAGAGGTGATGAGCTGTGAGCATTCCACCATCGTGCGATATTTGCATGCAGTGAGGAAGGTTCAAAACCCGGGTGTACTGATACCGCGTGCTATAATCCAAAATCACAGAAATCATGGGTGGCCCCCTATCCTGTGTCGTTACTTGTGATGAGAAATGGTGTCTTTATGCTGACATAAGGAAAAGAGACGAATGATTGAACCTAAACAAAGCAACAGCTCCCCATACAAAGGCCTGCGCACATCCACAAAAGACAATGTTGAAACTTCCCCTTAGAAAATTAAGAATGACAGTGTTATTTGTAGTTCACTGTTGTTGTTTGAGTTTACATACTGTCATTTTGCCATTTGGAGCTGTGGACGCTAGAAAATAAAGTTCCAAGTGGAGAAATTGGAACTTTTCCGACATAGTGTTGTGTTAGAGTTCAAATAAAGAGTTCTTACGTTATTTGATACTGAAACAGCTGAGTAAAACTAAACGTACTCAGACAGTTCTCTCTTTACTTATTCTGATCATCACTAAACCGACACACAATATTTTAGCGCAACGCAATCTGACTTTCAATAATCCCTACAAAAGAATGGTCCTGACTAACAATAACATATACCTTTCATGACTCACTTACCTCACAAAAATCTTTGTTTCTCGAACTACTGAAATACATCCAGCCCCAATACTGCAGCTAAATAAATGATTCTAACTACTGAAGGCACTAACTAGTGATAGGCATAGCAAATAAAAGAGTTTGATAGAGAACAAACAATTTATTTACCTTAATAGTGATCAAAAGTCATCCAATTAAACAAACTTCCTTTTTCTGACGGACACACATCCAGATCGTCCGCTCATGGTGAACTCTCAAAACTCTGGCATCTCTCTCCCCACATCCACCACTGCGGGCGGCTCACTTCCAACTGCCTAACGCTACGCGCTGTTCTCATCCAACTGCCTAACACTACACTAACGAATATTCATTCCAACAAATAGTCCAACCAGTCACGGACTGCACACAGCGCAGTCAGCGATTTTCATACAGAACGCTACGTGGCGTTACCAACATAAAAACCTAAACAGCCTACTTACAATGTTATGCATCTGGTTCGAATGTGCGTGACTTCCTAAGGGACCTAACTGCTGAGGTCATCGGTCCCTAGACTTACACACAACTTAAACTAACTCAAAGTAACTTATGCTAAGGACAACACACACACCCATGCCCGAGGAAGGACTCGAACCACCGACGGGAGGAGTCGCGCAATCCGTTACATGGCTCCTCAAACCGCGCGGTCACTCCGTGTGGCATACATCTGGCGGAACAGACTACGTGGTGTACTCTGAATTGCTTCCCCGGGATGTAACCATCACTGCTGACATTTATTGTTAACAACTGAGACGTCTTGCAAACGCAATCCAGTAACAACGACCAGGAAGACCGCGTGATGCGATGCTACTCCATGGTAACTCCCGCCCGCATTCTGCTAGACTGCATAGAAATTAGGTTTGGAAGTCTTTCCGCACCCACCTTACTCAACAGATTTGCGCCCGCAGATATCCACGTTTTCATCTCTCTGTCGAACAAACTTCAAGGAATTTCCTTGCCGGAAGAAAATGCGCTTCGACGAGTTCTTCACCTCAAAACTGCGTGATTTCTACAGTCGCGGAATCGAAAAGTTACCATAGCGTTGGCACCCTGTTTGTAAATAGTGAAGAACAGTCTGTCATGATGACTACATTCTTTGTTGCGTGTATCTTTTGTGTTTAGTAAACTTATCGAAAAACGGTACTAACTTATGCACAAACTCAGTCTCAGTAACTCGATTTTGCCTTTTTACTAACGACTGCAAAGCGCAACAGAAACGGGTAAACTTACTCGGAAGTAATGTAGCTGAACACTAAACACGTGCACGAAGTTGTTAAACACGAGCAACCCAACCTCCAATCGTGAAAAATCGCGCCTTTTAAGTCCGATTTGTGTAGCGGAAAATGTCTTTGTCACCTGTTACCTACTTTGCGTAATAACGTGAAAGGCATTTAGCCTCTGTGGTGAAAGCAATGGTCCACATCATAATCTCGGCAGTTGAAAATCTCTGAATAACTGGATCGGCTTCAATTTTCCTTGTTTGTTGAAATAATTTATAAAACAAAAAAATTTCAACAGGGGACGTATGTGAAATGTAACCCTGATTTCAAGTTCAAGCAATGCAAGAAGTAGAGTATTCTAATATGGACGCAAATACACACGTTGAAACTGGCAATACTACGAAAATATGTACATCATGAATGCAATATACCTGAACGTAATTAAATTACAAGATACTGAAAGGGTATAGCTAACAAAATCTGAAATTTTTGTTCTTTTTGCATCAACCGATAGCTGTAATGTAGCTCTATGCAGTGAGCAAAACTGTCAGACATATACACACTGGAACACGGTTTCGCTGGCTGTTTCTGATCCTGTAAGATGTTGAATGGACCTAACTATCACAGTTGTTCCCTTTCTGCACTATGGGGACCGTCGGCCCCTTGTCACTATGTTTACCATGAAGCAGTTTCCAAAAAAGCTCCTGATGAAGTTTGTAGCTTTGTGCTGGACTATATTCAAAAAACTGTTAAGAAACATCACACACAGCATCTAATTTGTTCAGTGACGCGCGCCCTGGACAAAAATAAGACATCCGTAATAAAATAAACACCTGTGGCCGTCGCTATGATGTTATTTTATTACATTGCAACTAGTTTCAGTGATTCAATGCACCGTCTTCAGGCCCTGACTGACCCTGAGGGGCGAATTCCAATCATATACACGACCCAATCTGATGGTTGCAGACACAAGATAGCTTTTACAGTATTTTTACGCGGGTCAGTTCAATAGATGTCGGCGACCGATGGGATCGTGTATACGGTTGGGGTTCACCCGCTCAGCGCCAATCAATGCCTGAAGATGACGCATTCAGTCACCAAAACTAGTTGCAATACTTAAAATAACATCATAACGAAGGCTGCAGGTGTTTAATTTTACTACGCAAGTGAGCTACGAAAGTCCCGTAGACAATCATTCGCAAGGATGGACACAAAGAAAGCGTCATACGCTGACTCGTCTTCTGTTCAGTACGGCTAATAACGGTATCTTGAAAACTGTGAGCCACAGTTTCTCTGAATGAGGACATTCCTTTCTGCGCTGTGACAGACTTCTTGGCTATTAAATGGCTCATCGGGAGAATATAAACTGTGGAAGAATACTACACACTTGTGAAAAGGAGCACGTTTCTCTATCAAAGTAGATGATATTCTAGCTTTCAAGAAATGGTGTCCCAGGCACTGTAAAAGGGTGAGACAGTATGAAGTAGTATTGCTATGGAAAATAAATTTACTTTGTAGTTATCCAGGTGGAGGCATACTGAATGTAAATAAGATATAAAAGGGAAGATTGGTGCTTATGAGTATACTAATGGGATAGACAACTACATATGCTCTCTTATATGAAACGTTCCCCTGAGTATACCTCATGAGAAAGCGTATATGACGTGTTCCAGTAGTAGTAAAAAAGCAAAAATCCACAAAAATTTGCACAACACTTTCCTGTTGGACACAATGTGTTTTATGAGAGACTTTTCAAAATGGCCCACAACATACACAAAACAGGACAATGTATGAGAAGAAAAGCTGCCCGTACTGTACTCTTATTTTTTTTTTGTTTTGTTTTGAAGATTATTGTCTGTTTTGCTCACTTCCAAATTTTCTGTCACGTGAAATAATAATAAATTTGGTTTGGGAGCTTATTGTTTATTTCATTACAAAAAAAATGGTTCAAATGGCTCTGAGCACTATGGGACTTAACTTCGGAGGTCATCAGTCCCCTAGAACTTAGAACTACTTAAACCTAACTAACCTAAGGACATCACACAAATCCATGCCCGAGGCAGGATTCGAACCTGTGACCGTAGCGGTCGCGTTGTTCCAGACTGAAGCGCCTAGAACCGCTCGGCCACCCCGGCCGGCGTTCCAATTTGTATCGAGCGGGTGGACGTGTACGGCTATGGAGACATCCTCACGAATCCATGGACCTGCATGTCAGCAGGGGACTGTTCAGGCTGGTGGAGGTTCTGTAATAGTGTCGGGCGTGTACAGTTGGAGTGATATGCGACCTCTGATACGTCTACAGATGACTCTGACAGGCGAAACGTACGTAAGCATCCTGTGTGGCCACCTTCATTCATTCATGTTCATTGTGCATTGTGCATTCCTACAGACTTGGGCAATTCCAGCAGGACAATGCGACACCCAGCACATCCAGAACTGCTACAGAGTGGCTTCAGGAACACTCTTCAGAGTTTGGACACATCCGCTGGCCACCAAACTCACCAGACATGAACATTATTTAGCATATCTGGGACGCCTTGCTGCGTGCTGTTCAGAAGAGATCTCCACCTCCTTACGGATTTATGGACAGTCCTGCAGGATTCGTTGTGTCAGTTCCCTCCAGAACTGCTTAAAAAATTAGTCGAGTCCCTGCCACGTCGTGTTTCGGCACTTCTGCGTGCTCGCGGGGGCCGTTTTGGGCTGGTGTATCAGTTTCTTTGGCTCTTCAGTGTATCCTAGACTGTTTGACTTAACTACATCTGTCAGTATCTTACTAGCTGTCAATGTGGAGTTTTCTTCTTGATGTAAACTGTTCTACCCATTTATTATTGTGGAAAATATTTACGTACTACGGCGGGCTCAAAAGAGCAAATTCCTTATGTTCAAATTACGGTGTAACTTGTAACCTCCCCACCGTAATTTATAAGAAAACGAAAATACTTAATACAAATGGGAGCCGAGTGTAACCTCCCCACAAAAATTTGAAAGAATGGACAATATTATTTAGGGATGCTAATGGACATTGCGCTAAGCGTAACCTGCCCACAATGAAATGTACTGACAATGGCAACAAAAATGTGAAATTCGCAATCTGACTCAAATATAAATTCCTCACGAAAAATTAAAGTCCATTCAGTGATAAGAAAATTCAATTAAACCGAAATATCGGTCTTTGGCCCTGTGCAAAACAATCAGAATTAAAGTCTTACCTCAGAATAAATGGATGTCACATTTCTGCTCTTATCTTTCCGCACGGCTTGGAGGAACTGCATTGCAAATCATAATATTCCTTTTTTTTTTGATTTTACTGAAATTTTTCTTTAACGGAAGTGGAATGAAAGGGGAAGTGCAATTAAATCTTTAGTTCAATAAACAATAAAAATTTTTAAAAAAAATGCTTTTGAAATCAAAATTATTATTGGCGCATTTGTTGGAAATTAATTACAATAAACAAATTTTTTCATTATCTAATGATTATATTAATTAACAATATACCTCATTCAGCATCTTGACCAGTGTTGTCGCCAGACCACATCACGCAACCGCACTGGGCTGCTACTACTGACCGACCGCTCTGCATGACGACTATTAGCGTACTGCACTGCACGACTACTACTAGAGTACTGCCCTCAACTAGACAGAGCTACAGACTCGCAACGACTGACTGACAGACTGAGAACCGCTCGCAACACTCGCGCGGTCAAGCGCATACTCTCTGGTCACAGATGCTACAATGCCTCGCCATCGCTGCTGCGTTACATACGTGTTTCATAACCCTCCACTGGGGGGGGCAAAAATTTGGCAGCGATGGTGAGTCATTTGGACTTGCCAATCGCGGCAAAATTTTTCTTTAATTAACAAAATTCTACAACTTACAGAATATTTAAATGTTGTGCACACGCACTAAGTACAAAATATATCAAACAAAGACAAAATGTGAGTACAAAACATAGTAGCAAATCAGAAAAATGTATATACAAATTATTTGACAGATAACAAAGTGCACAGGCACTGAAAAAATTCTTTAGCATATTCAGAACAAATAAACAGACTGGCAAAAAATATTATGTTGACAAGTGACATGAGTGCACATGCACTGCAGTTGAGAACATATCAGTAATTGATGAAATGTATGTACAATTAGTGACAAATGGCATAAGTGCATTCGCATTAAAGTATTGAATATACAGAATAGTAGAAAACATATTGAAAAATGAGATAAGTGTACAGGCACTGAAGTTCAGTAGAAAACATATTAACACCTAACAGAAGTGCACATGCACTGTAGTTCAGAACATATCATAAAAATAAAAATGTATATACAATATAAAAGACAAGAGTGTACATACGTATACTGTACTTCAGAACAAATCGAAAAATGTCTTTAGCATTTTCGCAATAAATAAACATAATGGCAAAAAATCATGTCCAAAGTGCACACGCACTGAAAAATGTCTTTAGCATTTTCACAACAAATAAACATAATGGCAAAACATCATGTCGACCAGTGCCATAAGTGTACTCGCACTGGAGTTCAACAAATCGAAAAATGTATAACCTATGAACATAAATGATGTTACCAAAAAAAATTTTTTTTTTCTTTATGTGACAAGAATCAGGATAGGACAGGGAAGGATTGCATCATGGTTGTAGCACTTTAGATTGCACACAGCTGTTCTGAAAGTCCATATCTTTCCACAGAAGTACAACACCAAGTGACACAACTTGAAGTTCTTTTCCCATCAGAATTTATCAGTGTAGCCAAGACACTGAACTGTCGTAGTAATGTTCCATATTTTCATTTTGGCAGTACATTAGGTACACCAAACAGTGGGACCATAATAATGTCTTCATCGCTCATGGTGGTGGACAGCATGTCGTGTCAACACCACACTCTTACAAGGCACACCCACGTAGAATTAGTGCAAAACCAAAGATAGTGCTCCATGATCACTAGGATAAACAGGACAAATGGACATTGCAGTAATTCAGGGTAGTCAGCTTATGAGGTGAAGGACATCAAGTCACATAATATTGACAATTACAGTCTTCATGAGTAGTTTGTGGCATTCATAGCCTAGTTATTGAACATTTCTGTACCAAGTATGTAGTATTACAGAAAAATGTTCATTAATTGTTTTACATAGAATCAGTAGCCTTCTTTTCCTGGTTACAAAGCATTATGAAATAATCGCATTCTTTTCAGTTACAGAGTATAATTAAGAATCATTAACCTTCTCCTAATTACAGTTAATTAATCATTTGTCATTCCAATAATAATCATTAGCCTTTTCCTAATTACAGTTAATTAGTCATTTGTCATTCCAATAATAATCATTAGCCTTTTCCTAATTACAGTTAATTAATCATTTGTCGTTAATTAATCATTTGTCTAATTACAGTTAATTAATCATTTGTCGTTAATTAATCATTTGTCATTCCAAAAGTAAGAATCATTAGTCTTCTCCTAATTACAAAGCATTATTAAACAGTCACATTCCTTTCTGGTTACAAAGTATCAACATTGGAAACAAGAGCTAATCAATGGCATAATTAATAACAATTCGTGGAGTGACATTAATTATTGGCACTCAGTGGCCAGCAAGTATTGAATATAATAAAACATAGTTCATCATTCAATATTATTCAGATCATTACGAAGTCATTATTAAAAATCAGTTAATTAGTCATAGCATTAATAATCGTGGGCATTATAAGTAGTCTCATTACAATAAACAGTGTTTCTCATTCAGTAGTATTCAGATCATTACAAAGTCATTATTAAAATCAGTAAATTACAGTCATAGCATTAATAATCATGGGCATTATAAGTAGTCTCATTACAATAAACAGTGTTTCTCCTTCAGTAGTATTCAGATCATTACAAAGTCATTATTAAAATCAGTTAATTACAGTCAAATCATTAATAATCACAGGCATTATAAGTAGTCTCATTACAATAAACAGTGGCAGTTATTAGCTAGTGACAAAGCATTATTTTAAATATATACTTTTTTTTGTCTCATTAAGAAGTCATTACTCAAGTGACATACTATTCAGAGCTAATCAGTATTATTCAGAATTTTCTCAAACTGGTATCACTACTTGGGACTGGTAATACATTTTTTTTTTGTTAGCAATGCATTGCGTTGGGATCGTTAATTAATTGCTGAGGCATAACACTACTTGCTTTTGACCTATTGCTGCAAATGACGATAGGCAACGTCATTCGTCATGAGTCAGCTGTAGCAAGGTTATGTAACATGGCAGTATATGTGATCACATTTATAAATGATAAACACAAATGGGGAAAAAATAATAATGCAAGTACTAGAACAGGTATAATAACTAACAGGTTTAGTAAGTATCATGAAAAGCTTCTCCTGGAAAAAATACAAAAACGGATTATTGACCTGAAAGAAGAAACGCACACTATGCTGAAAAGTAGTGAACTTCGAATTAACAGGTAGTGAAATGTGTATAAAAAATGTGTTCCATAGCTGTCCTTTCCAAAACTTTCTGTCATCCTACTATGCAATGTAACACCTGCTGTCAAAGCAAACTGCAACAAATACTTAAATAACTACATAGCATAAATACATAACTTCAACATTATCCTCATCTGTAAAGAAAAAACTTCATTATCAATCACTTCATTATCCACATTATCATAACTTCATTATTATCATCACCTACAAAGAAAAACTTCATTATTCATAATAGCATATTCATCATCTTATTCATCAGTATTCATTATCATCTGCAAAATCACTTCATTACTGATTATACAACTATTCCTTATCTCTAGCATATTTCATCACTAAAACTAAGATGTGTATTTCAGTCTGACACCCTGCATCAATCACCTTGTATTCTGAAAGAAAAAATTAGTTAAGACTGCTATTCTATGATGAGTATAGTATATTCTTGTTAATGCTTGTTAATCCTGATCCATTTACTCTTCCTCATAAAGTTATCGCATCTCCTTTCGTTTATTCCGTAGGTGAAATTCCCATTTCTGTTGAATTTATTTCTTACATACATCATTTCTTTCTGAAATTGATGAACAAAGATTAATGTCTTGCATTTAAATCATATACCCACTAAATAATGACTGGTTTATGATAACATAATTAACCATACAGCATAACATGACAGAAAACGTAATATGTTAAAGACGTTGACAGTGTTCAGATGCAAAAATGTACACAGAATAATACAATGCAGCAGCAAAAAATGTAAAACAGTCACGATGTTGAGATGTCATAGGGCAAAAAAAAATGTCAAAGTCGACTGGTGTGTGTTATATCTTAATTATTTCACAGTGCATATAAACAAAACTGGAATACAGTCATATACACAAAAAAGTGGAAAAATGTGCACGGTCTAATGTGTAACGACAAGAAAAGCGACCTGCTAACCTTACCTTGCCGGGCACTTGCCAAAAAAAAAAATATGATAATCATCAGTAATTAGTCAGGTGAAATAATTGCATTAATAAATGGCATCATAGTGTGTTGAATCATACAGTGGTTTCACTCAATAAATGGTTTAATGTTTGATATATGGTGATTGCCTTTCGATTTTCTAGTTCTCAAAGTTTCGACATGTACAACATTGGGGTGAGGGATGCTGCGAATCCGATATGGACCTGCGTATAGAAGTTCAAATTTACTGCACTTACCTTTTAATTTGCTGGATAAATAGTGTGTACGTACTAGTATCTTCTGTCCAACGTGAAAGACGCGGCGTGTACAAACCTGTTTTTGCTGTCTTCTCCGGCGCTCTGCGGCACGTTTGATGTTGTTCAGCGCAATGTCAATTATTTCGTGGTGTCGTAATCGACGAGATGTAGGAAATGTTATTAATTCTTTAATTTTGTTAGGTGGTTCAGCATTTTTCAGTATAACAGACGGAGATAGCATAGTGGATTCATTTGGAATGGAATTAATTACATCTTGGAATGAGAATATGTGTGTGTCCCAATCAATATGTCTTTTGTGGCAGTATATTCGGCACAGTTTACCAATTTCTTTCATTAATCTTTCACAAGGGTTCGAAGAAGCGTGGTACTTGGATATATAGATCGGAGAAATGTTTCTGGCTCGTAACATGCGTGTCCATACGCTACTACGAAATTGAGATCCATTGTCAGAAATTACTTTCATTACATGCCCTACATGAGATAGAAAATGTTTTACAAATGCTTTCGAAACAGTTTTAGCAGTAGCTTTGCGTAATGGAGTGAAAGTAACAAATTTTGAAGTAAGCTCAACAGCGACAAATATGTAGCAAAAACCTCTGTTAGTTCTGGGAATCGGACCAAAAATATCTACAGCGGCCATATGTCTTAATTTAACAGGTATAATGAGATATAATGGAGGAATATGTGAAGTGGTGTCTGATTTAGCTTTCTGGCAAATTTTACAAGACGCTAAAACTCGTCGTATACGTTTCTCCATGTTGGTAAAATAACAGTTCTGTCTCAGTATAAGAAAACATTTTCTTGCTCCGTAATGTGCGTAACTTAAATGAGTGTACCAGATTAATTTGTTAACCAGTTCGTCAGGAATGCATAATAACCAGCTGTTGCTGTCAGGATGAGAGCGGCGAAACAGAATGTCATTGCGTACAGTGTAATGGTTTCTAATCGTAACATTATTCCTATCTTGCCAAAGGTGTTTAATTTCTTTGCACACGTTGTCTTTATTTTGCTCTTTTGCTATGTCCTGTAATGACGACGAAATAAAATTTTCAAATGCTACTTGTTGAATGTACATGACACTGAAATTTGCTTTGCAGAAGTTGGTTGCTACGTCTTGCTGATTGTTGCCGAGAGAACGCGATAGTGCGTCTGCTATAACATTTTGTGTGCCGGGAATGTGAACAATCGTAAAATTAAATTCCAGTAAATACAGTTTCCATCTACTTAATCTATCGTGAGTGAATTTGGCCGAAAGTAAAAATTGTATCGCTCTGTGGTCAGTGTAAACAGTGGTATGTCTGCCATAAAGAAAGTGCCTAAATCTCGTGAAAGCCCATACAACACATAATGTTTCAAGTTCTGTAACAGAATAATTTCGCTCAGCAGGTGACAAAATGCGACTTGCAAATGCGATGTTTTTAATTACTGTAGAACCATCTTCTTCAATTTCCTGGAAAATGTGTACGCCTAAAGCGGTGTTAGAACTGTCGGTGGCAATGGAAAAATTTCTAGTAAGGTCTGGGTGCGATAAAAGTGGTGCATTCAACAGAGCATGTTTCAGGTTCACAAATTCAGAATGTGCTTGCTTATCCCAAGACCAAATACTGTTTTTATCCGTTAATTGGCATAGTCTGGGTGTGTCTAAAGCAGAATGATGAATAAATTTACGAAAAAAAATTAATTAAGCCCAAAAAACTGCGTAATTGCTTCTTTGTCGTAGGAACAGTAATGTCACGTAGAGCTTGAAGTTTTTCTGGATCTGGTGCAATGCCTTCTGCTGAAATCACGTGTCCAAGAAATTTTATGGAAGTTTTGCCAAAGCGCGATTTACTGAGGTTAACTGTGAGTCCTTGTGCATGGAAAGTTTGTAACAGTTGTTCAAGAATCAGATTGTGTTCAGACCGGTTAGCTTCTGCGATAAGAATGTCGTCTACATACGTCGTAATTCTGTCTTTAAGTTCTGTCGGAAGTATTGTGTTCAAAATTAATAACATTTTCGTGAAGAAGATTCTGCGTGTCAAAATTATTGCTTACGTTACTGTAATATGCAATCTGTGCTGTATCTGGTTAAAATCTATCGTACGTGTTATTATTTACGGGAGGATGCTGTGGCATATCCATTATATGAACTGCTCTGTTATTTCTTACTGACGTATTACGCTATAGATGACACCTATTGTTTGGATCATTCATGATTATTCGTTGTTGCTGATGTTCTTGCTGCTGAAAAGATCGACTGTTATTAAATGTACGCTGAAAATTGTGCTCGTTATTTTTACGTCTGTCATGATAGTAACTTCTATACGGCGCATTGCGATAGGAATTGAAATGTTGTGTTGTACGTAGTTATTTCTTTGCTGCCACGCGTTACTATTTGTTGGAGCTGGGACTATACGTGCACGCGGCGAAACATTAAAGTTTCGTTGACCTTGTAGACTGCATTGTTGGTTAGGTATGCTAAGCGGTTGACTTTCATGCTATTGTGGTGAAAAAGGTCTATTGTTACCAAAATGTGGTTCCTGTTGCTCAAAATTTTATACATACTGATGATTACGATTTTATCTGTAATTAAAATTACGCTGGTTTTGGAGTGCCTAAAGAATGTTGTCACTTTCGGTAAAAGATTTGTCGTATCCGGTTTTCATTACATACGTTTCTTAATTCTACAAAGAGCAATATTTAAAGAGCAGTTTGGATAGATATAAAGGATAGTAGAAGAAAAGGCAGCAGTGCAGAAAACTAAAGATGAAACAGCACTACTACAGCTCGGGGCCCTATGCTCGCTACGGCACATATTCATTAAAGCGTAATGAATCCCCTGAGGTCAATTACGCACTGCAACTAAATTTTAGCTTTTGCGTTGCACGCAATAGCGGTAAAATTCCAAAAGCAAATCGCTGAATTCTTGCTAATTCTAATTTCTGCATTATAGGCAATGCTGATAAAAATGCAATACCAAATTGTCGCATCAGGTTCAAAGCTAGCTTCTGCATTACAGGTAATAGCGGTGAAAGTACAAAAATAAATTGTCGTATACAGCTCAAAGCGTATACCTGTGTTCTGTCATTATTAAATTCCTTAGATTTTCTTACAAATGCAATTTGCTCGAAATCTACGTTCTCGTCACTCGGTTTGATAACACGTTCGGGTTTGTGAGTGAATCTGTTCGTCTGTGTCATTTCGTACTTCAAGTTGCGTAGCTTTTCATATTTTAAGTCGCGTAGCTTTTCGGATTTTAATTCGCGTAGTCTCTGTAAATTGTTCACATTATACACGCTGCGTGACTCTGACACATGTTCATAAAGTGGCGTCTGTTGTGGTAAGTTATTAACTGAAATGTTTTTCATCTCAATTACTTCTTGTTGTAAATTTGACAGTTTTCTACGCAAAGTGTTATTAGACGAATCGATCTCATTAATTGTCTGCTGTAAATTTTGAAATTCAGGTGTTTGGATAAATGAAACCGGTGCAGTATCGTCTGATTTATTGTCATTAGTATTTTCGATAACATCAATACGACTGGCCAATTCATCACATTTTTCAGTCAGTATCTTAACCTGATCATCGGTTTTAGAATCAGACGCATTAATCTGTTTTTGCAACTTACGCGTAGTTTCGCTCAGTTTTTTAACATCAGCTTTGATGACATCGCAATCCTGTGTTAGATCTAATTGTTCGAATCTGTCTGTCACTGTTTGAATATTTACTGTGTGTGTATCTGTTTTTGATTTAAGATCAGAAATTTCATCCCGTAATTCCGCGTTCAACTGTTCTATGGTATTAATTTTGTCGGACACTGTAGTAATATTATTGTCTACATACGTCTTCGCTTTCGCGAACATTTTACGTTTGTCCTCTTGTCTTTGTGCAGTGATTGTTTCCATGACTTGTCGTTTTACTTTGTTTTGATCTTGAATAAATCTGCGGAAACGCGTATCACTGTTCTGTATGTGCTGATTAAAGCGCTCGTTCATCTGAGTGTTCTGTTGTTCGAATTTCGCGTCTATCTTTGCGTCCATTGTGCGCGAAAGTTCTACCGTCATTGCTTTAAACTCATCCCGTAATTGTGTAGCTTTTTCAGAGCATTGTTTAGCGACTCCGCTAATTTCGTCTCTGAGTGTTTCTGTTGCGGCTGTCTGCATTTCCCTTAATTCTTGCGCAACAGACTTAATTTCTTCGCTATTTTTATGTGAACAAGCCTCAATTTCCACGCGCAACTGTTCCTTAGTGTCATGGCACTGCGCGGCAACGGCTGTAATTTGTTCACTAAGCTGTCTGGAATTGTCGTCTAATTTTTCATTCTGCTGTCTGACCTGTTCACTAAGTTGTTTGAGATTTTCGTCATTATTGTCAAGTTTCTCATTAATTTTATTAAATTTTTTATCCTGTTCACTAAATTGTTGTTTGAAATCTTTACTACTGTTGTCTTGTTTTTCAAGAATTTGCAGCAACAATGCCTTAAGTGGATCCGACACAAAATTAGCATTTCTATTCTCTGTGGTGTTTAATGGTGGATCTGGAATTGTCTTGTTTTGCGTGACCATTTGGTCATTCTGTAATTTACAGAAAGGTTTATCAGTCGGATGTACACTGTCAGACATTATTTCGGAATTAAATAGATCCATCGTACTTTGAGTATCCTGTTCATTTTCATTAGACAAATTTGTCTGTACATTACTTGAGTTTCCCGAATCGGGTGTGTTAAGCTGGGCAGCGCTCATTACAATAGAGCGTCCCGCGTCATCAATTGTCGTCAAATTAACAGAAGAGACAATTGAGTTCGTTTGTTCATCATTAAGATAAAAGTCATCATTAATGGTTGTAATGCACTGATTGTTAGTGGACGCAGGATTGTCATCATTACACTGCATGTCACATGTTCTATCGGTAAAGTCGTTTGAGCCGGTAATTTCGCTCGTAATACCTCGCGATACACTATTCACAGTCTTTCGCGGCATTTTAACAGTAGTCACAATTATTCACAAAACAAATAAGCACAATGCAAAACAACACACAAATACAACAGAGCAACAAATTGCCGTTGACCTGTAGAAAGAAAGTCACAAGACTAGTAAAAGCGTAGCGCCAAATCCTAATTACATCTAAGCAAATAAGAGCAGATATCTGACTGTTGTTCAAAAGACTCTCAACGAAATACGATCCTGGCAGGGTCGCCAAGTGTAACCTCCCCACCGTAATTTATAAGAAAACGAAAATACTTAATACAAATGGGAGCCGAGTGTAACCTCCCCACAAAAATTTGAAAGAATGGACAATATTATTTAGGGATGCTAATGGACATTGCGCTAAGCGTAACCTGCCCACAATGAAATGTACTGACAATGGCAACAAAAATGTGAAATTCGCAATCTGACTCAAATATAAATTCCTCACGAAAAATTAAAGTCCATTCAGTGATAAGAAAATTCAATTAAACCGAAATATCGGTCTTTGGCCCTGTGCAAAACAATCAGAATTAAAGTCTTACCTCAGAATAAATGGATGTCACATTTCTGCTCTTATCTTTCCGCACGGCTTGGAGGAACTGCATTGCAAATCATAATATTCCTTTTTTTTTTTTGATTTTACTGAAATTTTTCTTTAACGGAAGTGGAATGAAAGGGGAAGTGCAATTAAATCTTTAGTTCAATAAACAATAAAAATTTTTTAAAAAAATGCTTTTGAAATCAAAATTATTATTGGGGCATTTGTTGGAAATTAATTACAATAAACAAATTTTTTCATTATCTAATGATTATATTAATTAACAATATACCTCATTCAGCATCTTGACCAGTGTTGTCGCCAGACCACATCACGCAACCGCACTGGGCTGCTACTACTGACCGACCGCTCTGCATGACGACTATTAGCGTACTGCACTGCACGACTACTACTAGAGTACTGCCCTCAACTAGACAGAGCTACAGACTCGCAACGATTGACTGACAGACTGAGAACCGCTCGCAACACTCGCGCGGTCAAGCGCATACTCTCTGGTCACAGATGCTACAATGCCTCGCCATCGCTGCTGCGTTACATACGTGTTTCAAACTTTCCTGTCATTTATACCAGTAAGTTATATACTATTTAACCTTATATTTTATGTAAACTGTGTAATGTATAATGATTTGATTTATTCGTTTTAAGCTAAGCATGATAATGGTCATTGACCGAAACTGGTAGCGAATTGTACAAAAAAGGACAGCTAAAGGTTTCACCATGAATTTTAACGGTAGTTAAGACTTTACATGTCTGTCCTTCAGTAGCCAACTTCACTTCACGTTGGTTTCCCGTAACCGTTGGCAGTCCATCGTATCCACAACACGGCGGATGGGAGAGCCCTCACCATACTGACCACTAGAAGAACGGCTCTTCGCAGCTCCGTAACGATCCTTGCATCCCCCCACCCCTGGTCAACTACATTCTGGAGGCCAACGTGGGACACCACGGTACTGCTATGCAATGGATAAAAAAATATCGTTTTTTAGTAGATTAGATTTCGACAGTATGGTGGCGGGTAAATATCGAGTAAGAATAACTGATATTACTTCCGAAACTCATGTCAGATGCACAAAAGAAACGATTTTACAGATCCCCTGAAAACTTAGAAAGGAGTGTGAGAAGATTCTTGTGAGTCACTTGAATTTACAGATTCTTGATACGAAGATGGATATAGATCACCATGAGTTTTGGCTCATGCAAAATGTGGGCAAAGACATCATATTCTGTGAACAGTAATTTTACTTTCAAAATCTTTTCTTAAGAATTTACTTTATTTACTAGCGATTTACCAAGAACATTAACACATTTAATCACACTAGGTGAGCATGGAAGTAGTTACCAGGAAGTAACTGATGGAAAACAAAATTACCTTTAACAAATGTGAATTTTATTGCTAAAAGCCTTTTCAAAAACAGATTTAAAATTACAATCAGAAATCACCCTCTAAATATGAAGTTACAATTATTCAGAGACAGTATAACATTTTTTATTTTTTTTTTTTTTGTTACAGTAGGAGCCTTCGGGCTGAGAAGCTTCCGCCCCCTTTCACCTTTCAACACGGCCGTAGTCACGACCCCCACACAACGACCTCTGAAAAACCACACTGGTGTAAATCTGCAACACACCAGATTACTTTAAACTAAAAATTTTAAACAACTCACACAAACACATTAACTATGCACCCTGTAAGAGGGATGGAAATGGTACAAACACTCACACTAAGAAATTATTCGCTACCAAAAGTGCAATTTGTTTTTAAAAGGGGCTCTTACGGTGGAAGGGTGGAAGCTTTACTAAAATGACTGTTTAAATAAAACCCATGAAATTCAGACTTACATGAAGTGTACAACATGCTCTGCGTTACACATATACCGCCTCGCGAGATGATAGGCAAGATAAAAATAATATTTCAGGAATTCGGCCTTTACCTTAATTCTATAAATTCTTTAACACCGAATCCGACAAACATGACAGAGGCAGATCTTAACGTACGGCAGATTGATGGTGGGGGGAGGGGGGGCGGGGTTACTAAACAACCCGAACAGCAGATTGCTCCAAACCTCCCCAATTCCGCAAGGGAAAAACGGACCACCCAGTTCACAAATAACCACCTTCCCGCGGGTGGGCAAACCGAGAAGAATGATGGGACGACCCCCAAACAAAGCGGCTGGTGACCTGACCAAGAAAACAAGTAGAATTTAACAAATAAATGAAACAACATATCTCCAACCACTTAACTTCTAACAAACTGCGATTTCTGGCGAAGACCTGGCGCACCACCCCCAACGCTCTCCCGAACCGTCCGCTGCCAGCCGCTTCAACGGACGCAGGAATGCGCGCCGATCTCCCGTCGCAGCTCGCCCCGGCCAGCTCGATGTCGTGGTTTCGCTCCTGTTGCTATCGTATGAACGGCGAAGCCGCTACCCCTTTCTATACGGCGCTGCCCTCTGGACTCACGTGGGGACCTCACATGCGCCGACGCTCAAAGCGGACACGTCATCTCGTGTCTCAGTGCGCGACCGACCAACCGACCGATCCAACCGCCAATGACCGTTGCCCGAGCAACTCGAGCAGACTGGCGGCCTAACGCGCAGACTCAGATGCAGGAACTCAGCCCCGACCGGGCGACCACTAGCTGAGTTCTGCTACTGCCGGAGTGGCGAGACTCTCATTTTCTAGCTTTAAAGTTGATCCAAAGGACAGACATACTAGCCTCACTCCGACTGACCACCTGACCGCTTTTTTTTTTCTTTATTGTATTTCAATTCCCCATCGGGGCGGCTGGCAGCAGCAAATGCGCTGGTCTTAGCCGAAAGACATAGAACAAACAATAGAAGACATTTAAAAATAACAAAGGAGAGAATATGGTGAACATAGATATAAAAAAAGGGGAACATCATGGAAGGCAACAGATAAAAAATTGGGTGACTGTAAAATGGAAATAAAAAACTGTTTGAAAGTAGCACACACAATAAGCCACACACTGCGACAATTAAAAGAACACAAGGCACAGTATGAATGGAGCATAAAAGATATCACGTCGAAGTTCGTCATCCGGGAGGGGGAGGTGTTGGAAATTGCCCTGATGAAGGAGATGGAGGGTGTGGAGGTGGAACCCTGACCGCCTGATAGCGTCCCTTAAATGCACGTGAACAGGCAACCTTTCCGCTTTTCCACCAGTGGGAGACACCAAAAGGTGCGATTACCACAGCGGCGCCACCACCAGAAACGGAGGGCGACTGCTTCAACACAACGCGCTGCGGCGCGCTCTTCAAAACAGCAATTTTTTACCGCGGCTCATTCTGCATGTGACATGTGCACACGACAAGCGAAAACGGTGCGAATTTACGTAACGTAAGTCGCTGAAGTGGCGTCCAATTGTAAGACTTGTTACAGGACGAGGGCCATACATTATCGGTGCGCATGCGAAAGCAAGCGCTACCATGCTTCAAAACATCGCGTGTAGTAAATGGATTTTTAAGGGGCTAATACCTCTCGTCCTATTACAAAGTTATGGTCTAGTGTTTTGAGTAGCCCTTCGGCTACAAATAATTTCTATGCCTAACAGAAGGCTAGTGTTACTGCGACTATTCTGCAGTGCATGAGTCAGTTTTGAACATTATACACTTCCTCCAGCTTAGGCAAATGGAGAAAATCGGTAGGTTCTTTTTGCATTAGATGTGGCCTATAATTTAGATCATGGGCGATTCCTGAGGAAGCCCGAGAAAAGCGCTTTTCATCACTTCTTCACCGGCAGCAGCGGATATCTATATAATCGTAGTCTAATGAACTGCTACGTCGTAAAAAAATAATTGACTAACTTGACCTTTGAATTTGACACAGATAAGGCAGGTACTGTATTTAAACTCTCTTTTGATTTTTTAGCCTAGATGCATAGATTTCAAATTTTTTTATTTGTGTAATAAAAAATCTGTGAAAAAATTTGACTATAGATGATTAGGTTTTCTTTGTGGCTGCCGTAAGGAGAAATGGGTTAGGTACAGGATGAGTCGGCGGTCGGAGGTTTGTGTTTCTCCGGCTCCCAGAGAACGTCAGGCAAAGTCGGAGAAAACTGCTACAACTCTCGATGAAGACTCCGTCTCTCGTGGCAGCTAAAATAGTGTAAGATTTTCTGGAAACACTTTCAGAATAAGAAGGTTGAACAACAGTGGCAGTATGATATTTTCTGACTAACTAACTGGTCCCTTAGGGAATGTCTTTAACACGAGCTGACGGCGAAATATTGCGCTTCGTTCGGACCGTGATAGTAGCATATTTGCCCAGTATTGTTAGTCTGCGAAGAAATCGCTATGCACTGTATTGCTAAACACACTAACGGTTTTATGGAGGTCAAGGGATCCAACATCGAATAAAAGTTCGTAACGATATTTACCTTCTTTTTCATAAGAGACATTTTTTATTCGTGATAATTCAAGTTACATCTCCTCTGCCGGCCGAAGTGGCCGTGCGGTTCTAGGCGCTGCAGTCTGGAACCGCGAGACCGCTACGGTCGCAGGTTCGAATCCTGCCTCGGGCATGGATTTGTGTGATGTCGTTAGGTTAGTTAGGTTTAACTAGTTCTAAGTTCTAGGGGACGAATGACCTCAGAAGTTGAGTCCCATAGTGCTCAGAGCCATTTTTGAACATCTCCTCTGCACTTCAAAGTACGTCTATGTGCAAACTTATATGACCCCCCCCCCCTCCAAAAAAAAATCTCCAAAAGACATTCCTTATCTCGCATAATTGCAAAAAAAGGGTAGATACTTTCTTTAGCAAAGACGTCTTCGTCACAGCAAAAAGCGTTGTCGTCTCAATTATGGTAGCGCATCTTCGCTAATACTCGCAGTCGGATCATTACAATACTATTATATTAAGTAAGGACAGCAGATAAACCTACTGTTCTGAGTGGAAACCGTTCAGTATAATCTCTAGGTTATTTTAAAGTGCTCTCTGTTGGCTCTTTAAGCGAGAAACGAATGTAGGGCCTCGTGTTTGATTACAAAAACAGAAAAAGACGGGTATGCACAGGAAATTGCTGTAAATTAATCCTGAGGTCCGCATCTCGTCCAGCCTTAAAGATTTTCTTCTTACGTTTATCCTTTTCCGAAATACAGAGGAAGGTACCATACTTGTACACGTAAAATCCTCTGTGAGGCGAGAACGTAGTTTAAAACGTGACGTAACACTGAAAAATATGCTGTATCCTCCATCGTCATCAGAACTGTTCTGGAAACCTCGTGTAGTAGTACTGAAATACACGACAGATTTTTATACACGTAAAATCCAGTCTGAGTTGCAAAATTAGCTTTGCGTAATTTCAATTTCAGGTAACAATACTATCAAAATTTTACTGAGCTATAAAGTTCTTTTCATACGAGTCAAATGCCCTGCTGTAGCAGGGAAAAGAAGGGTACCAGGAGAAAATTTTCCTGTTGTAGCACAAAAAGGCGAATGTACTCCTCGTTAAAGAACTGGCTGAAAAGGTGGGTACCAGATGCATCATCTACTTTCCTCGGCATCTTTAAACATGTTTCCAAAAATTTTGGTATACTGAGATAAACGGAGACAGTGGCAGTGGAAAGACACTAAACCGTAATAAATACTGAAAGATAGTAGACAGTGGTTGTATAATCCGTGCATCATTAGAATAAACCCGATGTAAACGTTTGCTGGAACCTCACTGGATTTCCGTTTCACATGGGGCAGCCAGCCAAGCTGTCTCGATTACTGTCAAGTACAATAATAAGCATACGTTTTGTGCTGTGCGTTACGGGCACGTCGACTAAGCGATAATACCGGACAATAGCTTTACCGGCGCATTTAACTTGGACAGCCATTTTCATACTGCGCATTAACAGCGTTGAAATAAAAACTACGTAGCTAAAGCGTGATTAAGAAAAACTTTGACGGCTGTTAACACACATGAATATCTTAAAAGTTTCATTTCACCTAGTTTATTAACAATATGTCTAATACATAAGTAGGACCTACTTTCAAGAGCGTAACAACACCGGTGTACGTGTGCTACGGCTTCTGACCAATCATCGCGTTTGTGTTTGTTTACATTAGGTTTATTCTTATGCTGAACAGTTTTTATTACAGAAAGGGCGAAGGAGACAATGGCATTGTGAGAGAAAGAGAGGGACACAGTGGAAGTGGAATACAGTTCACAGTGACACAACAGTGCTAGGAAAAGATTGAAAAAGACAGCGCCAGTGGGAGAAGAATAAAGAGAAGGAGAAAGTTGAAGTGGGTGAGAGCCAATGATAGTGAGACAGTTTATGACAGTGACAACGAGGAATATAAGAGACAGCAGCAATGGGAAGGAGTAGCACTGAGACAAAGAACAAGACGGAGACAATTAAAGAGACAGGAGATATTAGTAGCCGGCCGGAGTGGCCGTGCGGTTCTAAGCGCTACAGTCTGAAACCGAGCGACCGCTACGGTCGCAGGTTCGAATCCTGCCTCGGGCATGGATGTGTGTGATGTCCTTAGGTTAGTTAGGTTTAATTAGTTCTAAGTTCTAGGCGGCTGATGACCTCAGAAGTTAAGTCGCATAGTGCTCAGAACCATTTGAACCATTTAGATATTAGTAGTACAGAGAGAAGAATACTGTGGCAGAGAGACAGCAGACAGTGACAGAGAGGACAGCAACAGTGATCCACAAGGAGATAATGGCAATGAGTTGGGCTGAATGAGTGAGTGAGAATGGGCAAGTGGGACTGGGTGGGTATGAGAGATTTAAGCGATGGACTGGTGAGAGAAGCGCATTATAGTTACGGGAGCTTAAGAGAGTTTTATGTTAAAAAGAGCGCGAATGTGTTCGCGTGCCAATATTTTTGGAAAATTTTTCAAAGGTCCTGAGGAAGGTAGAATGAGGCAGCTGGTAATCCTTGCTGGGCTAGAGGGCTTGGAAGAAAGTTTATAGCGAAGAAATTTCTTCGACGCAGCGTGGGGACTCCCTTCTCAGAGGACTGTCGTGGAATTTCCTGTCAGACTAAAACTCCGAATGTGTGATGTACACTCACGTTCAGAAAGAACAGGACACCTTCAACTACAAGAGACAGGCCATTCATATTCACAGGACATGTACATTAGTATGTTCTGCAGAAATGATTAGGATTTCAGTCACCTCGGTTTAGCATGTGTGCTGTTGCCTAGAAGGCACAGGGTCCACCATGGGCCCTGATAACTCGTTCTATGCGTGATGGCACCGGCGCGTGTAAGGCGCGAATGGCGTCCTGAGGTATAGCCATCCACGCTGCATTCACCTACTCCAAAGTTCACCTGTGGTGGTTGGGATTCGGTCACAGCGGTGCACCCGTCGTTTCACCACATGCCAAACATTTTCAATTGGTGACAAGTCTGGTGATCTGGCGGGCCAGAGCAATAGGCTAACACTCTGTGACACCAAGAAGGCTCGTGTTCGTGCAGCAACATGTGGTCGTGCATTGTCTTGCTGAAAAATAACGTCTGGGAGTGTTGTGCAGAAAGGGCATGACTACAGGTCGCAGGATGTCAATCTTGTAGGTCAGACTGGTCACAGCGCTATAGACACGCGTCAGCTGTGATTTATGGTTGTACCACCCCACAACATAAGGCCTTGAGCTGGAGCTGCATGTCATGTGTGAATGCAATCACTGTCATGACGCTCTCTCTGTCTACCAAAATGCGGCCATCATTTTGAAAAAAACAGAACCTGGTTTCGTCCGAAAACGCTATCTGATGTTATTCCTGTCCCCAGTGACGTCGTTCCATACACCATTGCTATCTAGCATGTTTCTGTCAAAGTAGGAGGAGAAGTGGACGATGGACACGAAACCAGTGCCGTAATAAACGGAGACCGATTTTCATTCTTGATAGTGTTCGATGTGCTACAGTGTTCCACTGTCGCGCCAGAGCCGAGGAGGACTCAGTCTGTCCTCCAATACCGTTCGGATGAGTTGTCGAGCCGGCCGGAGTGGCCGAGCGGTTCTAGGCGCTACAGTCTGGAACCGCGCCAACGCTACGGTCGCAGGTTCGAATCCTGCCTCGGGCATGGATGTGTGTGATGTCCTTAGGTTAGTTAGGTTTAAGTAGGTCTAAGTTCTAGGGGACTGATGACCACAGCAGTTAAGCCCCATAGTGCTCAGAGCCATTTGAACTTTTTTTTTGAGGTGTCGATCTTCGAGGAGCCTATATTGGTGGTGCGACCTGACCCGTCTCGTCTTGATCTGCATACACCCGTTGCACTGCCAAAGCACTTGATCCTACACGAGCAGCAATTCCGCAGATGAATGCATCACATTCTCTCATGGCAATAATGCGCCCTCTTTCAAACTAACTGATCTGACTGTACGGTTCGCGTATACGTCTGTGAGACATCCTGCACGTCTGCTCAACTCACACTGATCCATTAATCCATTACCTTCGGTTTATAGTGACAACGAGAGCCGCGGGCACATTTTACCTATAGGTGGCGTTGCGCTGTGATGTCGATCTTGAACATACTAATGTACATGTACTGTGAATGTGAACATCCTATCTCTAGTCGTTCAAAGTGTTCTGCTTTTTCTAAACCGCGGGTGTAGATACGCCATATTAGCATATCAACGAACGGATAAAACAGTCACCAACTCGATGAGCCGTAGTTGCGTCCGGCTCTTCGAAAAGCGCGCCAGGCGGAGTGCTTTCGCTTCGCGTCTAGTGTTTGCAGTGGCGCTTTAGGTTTGGCGCGCTGTTTGGATCGCTACCGCCCTCTGGCGGGAGGTGGAGCAAGTGGACGGTCCCGTGACGATCGAGAGGTACGCACTGGGCGGTGACCGAGAGAGGTGGTGGCGCGAGCGGGGCCCTGCTGTTGGGGGTCGTCAACTGCTCGCCACGTGCTTTGCCCGATCTCTTGGCTGTCAGGGGCTAAGTCTGCCTTACCCGCATGTACGTGGCTTATGAAGCTCAGAAGCCGTGGTGCAGGAGATCAGCGCGTGGGACCGTATGTCTTCTTATCGGCCGTTGAAACCACTGGCAGCCGTTGGCTGTGACGAGCATTTGGAAGTGCGAGGTATTCCCGGCATTGGGGTGGAGTGTGAGAATTGAGTACTGTTTTTATGTAACAGAGTTTATATATGGTTTTTCAAGTTCTAGTGAAGTGTAGGAGTTTCTTCACCAGTGGTTTTGTTGTTGTTGTCCCACCACAGTTTTCGTTTGCCTGTCCGCGGGAATGTGGTACTTGCTTCTTCGTCGGGCCGTTTCCATTCACACCCCGATTGGGTCATTTAGGGCCGGTGTCGCGGGTTTCTGTGGTTCGGAGTCTGTGCAGGCACCGCCCTTGCTACATCTTCTGGTTTTGAGTAGCTCGGGGAGGTGGCGGCTTGTAATGGAAGTTTTGGGGCTGAACTGCTATGGCTCTGTAGACCACCAGTAACTATTCCGCCTATTGTGATTTGGGCCCCTTTATACGTGTCACTCCCTCATCGATCTAAGGAAAATTTTTTTTGGGAACTGCCTTTAATGTGAAGTTTTGTGTGCTGGCTTGTTCACATTCATCTTGTAACAAATATAAGTTACGTAACTGGCGAGAGACAACTATTTTTGCTCAGTACAAGCTAGATACTTAAGTTCCTTTTTTTTTTAATTGTTCCCTTTTGATATAACAAGTTTAAAATCTTCTTATTGTTAGCGTCAGACCTTGCAATATCCTTTACATAGAGCTATTTTTAAAAGAGTAATGTAATACCTGGTAATCTCCTGTTCATAATGAAAATTGTCAATCTATTTGAAATTGTTTTGAAATTATTTAGTTTTAAAGAAATTCCAGACTCAAAACCTTTATTACTGAGAAAGCCTTTTAAAATAAAAGATAACCTTTTTCACCAGCACCTCCTGGCCCCTACGTCCACGATAACGTTTTTGGAATAACTTGTGTACTTAAGTTGTTGTTGTGAATCGCCCTAATTGACGATTCACTCGAGTTACAGGTTGACTGTCTAACTGCATCCAAGGGCTACAAAAATTAAATTTTCATTGTGTCATATCATTACTGACCGACTTTAAAAATTGAAAATGTCATAACCTACTCGTTAAGACGTATAATATTACGTTAAAGGTTTAAAACATTAAGTTCTTTGTTGAAGTTAGAAAGTATGTATATATCTTGGTTGTTTGTTGGTCGATTTTGGGGAAGGGACCGAACAGGGAGGTCATGGGTCGCATTGGATTAGTGAAGGATGGGGAAGGAAGTCAGCCGTGCCCTTTCAAAGGAACCATCCCGGCATTTGCCTGAAGCGACTTAGGGAAATCGCGGGAAACGTAAATCAGGATGATTGGACGCGGCTTTGAACCGTCGTTCTTCCGAATGCGAGTCCAGTGTGCTAACCTCTCGCTAATTGTCTTGAGACAGCATGAGTAACAGTGTGCAAATTATCTAGATTATATTTGTCGAGGATTTGAGACTATGAGCACTTACCGGCTACCCACAAAATGCACACACAATTTCAAAACTTTTCGACACTTTTTCTCGCTATCACCCCTCGCCAGACAATGAAACGAAACAAGTTAAAAATTGGGCATGAGTTTTTAATTTAGTAACTGTTTACTGCTAACTCTATTCGTAACACGTTTTTCAGACGGTCTCCACATACACTGGTGAATATAACTGTAAAATTACGTCATTCTACAACGTATAGTGCAGGAGATGTGTCGTCATAAACATTCAGACGCTTGAAAAACTAGCTAAACTTATACAATATTCGACAATGAGAGCTTTTTCAGACACCTGAATTAGATTCTTTAAGGGTTCGTGGTTGGGGGAGTAATTAATGGCTTAGACAGAAGGCAGTGAAGTCAATTATTCAGAGAGCACCGACTAGGAAACTCCATGTGAGCATGGAAACGCGTAGCTCGCATCGACTGGGTTATCCAACTCACTATGTTATAATGAACATTGCGTTTCCGATAGAAGCTGAAACAGCAACTGGTGTGCCCAAGTAAGCGTAATAAGACCGCTGAAATGTTCAAGTGCATAAACATTACCAGATGTTCTCAATACGTCTATGAGATTTTACGCTGACCATGTTTTGCCTACCTTCGCAAATTATCGTCCCTCTACGAGAGAGAGAGAGAGAGAGAGAGAGAGAGAGAGAGAGAGAGAGAGAGAGAGAGAGAGAGAGTTCTGTTTAATAGTAGACAAAGATAATTCCCTCAAAAAAGGGGGTCGGCCGGAGTGGCCGTGCGGTTCTAGGCGCTACAGTCTGGAACCGAGCGACCGCTACGGTCTCAGGTTCGAATCCTGCCTCGGGCATGGATGTGTGTGATGTCCTTAGGTTAGTTAGGTTTAATTAGTTCTAAGTTATAGGCGACTGGTGACCTCAGAAGTTAAGTCGCATATCAGGGGAAGATTTATCGCTAGTCGTGTAGTAAAGTAGTAATGGGATTTCCTGGCTATTTGTACCCGATGCCTTAACTTTGTTTATTTTGAGTGAGAGCTGAAATTTAGTTATTAAGAGGGATGTGAGACGGCAGCATACGTGAGCATAATCATTAATGCACAATGAGCGCGTAACCTGAGTTTCCTTTAGGCACTGATCATCTCACACTGTCCTAATGATGCAGATGTTTGGAGTCATTCAATATTTGCGCCTTTAGTAACGGTACCCCTTACTAATGAGACTGGCGCTCAGGTTGCACTCCTTGTCTTAATCACAATTAATGTAGTGAGCTACCAACACGCTTCTCTTATTACATGGTTTTCTGTTAAGAGTTGTAAACGTAGTCACGTAAATTAATGTATACTGATATCTCTAGATTTAGGATTTGCGTCCACAAGGAGGTTTGGTGAACAGAAGAGGGACGCTTGCCTCCACTGTGTAAATTTCTGTGGAGGCCAATATAGCCTACTACTGCATGCAGTAACTTGCTTTGTAATAGGCGTAGATGAATGACCTGACGTATCAGCACAAATCTATTTCTTTCTTGAATTTAATTCAGTGTGTCCACGTCCCGTTCCCTCTCTAAGGTATCACCTGTTTTTTCATTCCATCCATTTTCTTTAGAATATATTTCTTATAATGCACGCTCTAGTTCTTATATTATTCACGTCCTTGACAATATTTCGGTAATGTTCGCTCTAGCCCTTATATTATTCATGTCCTTGACATTTCGGTAAGCTTCACCTTTATCACGTGGTGCTGCAGTCTTCAGCCCGAAAAAACATGTGATGATGTCTGCAGACAAGCGCAGAGATTTCCATACACTCTGTCTTCTCGACTGTCTTATCAACGTATACTTCTGCCGTAACACTCATGTCTGAACCACATGGCAGAAACATTCGTTCCCATCAGTGCAAAATCGTTTTTGTCCCACTCCATCCTTCAACCACTTTCTCGCAGTCCTTCTCAGTAGTAGCAACTTAACTCAGGAATAATCTCCCGCATTATATTTTAGAAATGATTAACATCTTCATCTTCAGAAGAACGTTAATGACATCTCTACTTAAGCAACAATAATGATTAACATTGTCCCTGTACGGACTCGTTACCCTTGCACATCCTCTTCTTCAACCACGTCTACCTCATTTCCCAGTATACTTAGTGGGTGCAATATCCTTAAATTTCGTTTCCACAGAAACCTATACACTGAAAGCGTCTATTATGTACACTTGTAAATTGTTTTTATATCTTCCACTCTCATTATTGTTGATAGTGCCGTTATTATTATTGTTATCACCATTAGCGGAAGCAGCGACAGTAGTACAAGTACTGCAAGTAGTTCGCAGTTAGTATTATTTACTCAAATTGTCACTATAGGCACACAAATCTTTTTAATACTACACCTAAGCGCCAAAGAAGCTGGTATATGCGTGCATATTCAAATAAAGAGATATGTAAACAGGCAGAATACGGCGCTGCGGTCGGCAACGCAACTGGCGCAGTTGTTAGATGGGATACTGCTGCTACAGGTTATAAAGATTTAAATGAGTTTGAACGTGGTGCTATAGTCGGCGCACGAGCGATGGGGCACAGCATCTCCGAGGTAGGGATTTTCCCGTACGCCCATTTCACGAGTGGACCGTGAATATCAGGAATGAGGTTAAACATCAAATCTCCGACGTCGCTGTGGCCTGAAAAAGATCCTGCAAGAACGGGACCAACGACGACTGAAGAGAATCGTTCAACGTGACAAAAGTGCAGCCCTTCCGCAAACTGCTGCAGATTTCAGTGCGGGCCATCAACAAGTGTCAGCGTGCAAACCATTCAACGAAACATCATCGATATGGGCTTTCGGAGCCGAAGGCCCAGTCGTGTAGCCTTTATGACTGCACGACACAAAGCTTTATGCCTCACCTGGGTCCGTCAACACCGAACATTGGACTGTTGATGACTGGAAACATGTTACCTGGTCGAACGGCTCTCATTTAAAATTGTATCGAGCGCATGGACGTGTACGGGTATCGAGACAACCTCATGAATCCATGGACACTGCGTGTCAGCAGGGATTCGGTTCAAGCTGGAAGAGGCTTTGTAATCATGTGGGGCGGGTGCAGTTAGAGTGATATTGGACCTCTGATACGTCTAGATACGTGTCTGACAGGTGAAACGTACGTAAACACCCTGTCTGGTCACCTGCTTCCATTCATGTCAATAGTGCATTCCGCCCAACTGGGGATATTCCAGCAGGACAATAAGACACCCAACACTTTCAGAACTGCTACAGAGTGGCTCCAGAACACTCTTCTGAGTTTAAACACTTCCGATGGCCACCAAACTTTCCAGACATGAACATTATTGAGCATATCTGGCATGCCTTGAAACGTGCTGTTCCGATCTGCATCCCCTCGCACTCTTACGGATTAATGGACAGCCCTGCAGGATTCATGGTGCCAGTTCCTTCCAGCACTACTTCAGACATTAGTCGAGTCCATGCCACGTTGTGTTGCGGAAATTATGCGTGCTCCCAGGGGCGCTACACGACACTGGGCAGGTGTTCCAGTTTCTTTAGCTTTTCAGTGTAGTTGAAGTTTTTTTCGAAGGAGGAGGTGCTGATATCTCTCGAACTGATGACTGTGTTGCAAGCCTGAAAGCTATTATTCCACTCTCCGACCCACATCACTTGGTCTGAAATAGTGATGTGCCGCCCCCACACTGCTTGTCTCTGTACTTCAGTGTCCGACTTGGTTTGATTACAGCACTAAACACATAGTGCTCCTTCTTGTACTGACATCATTTGTCTTCAAAAATTGTTCTTTATAATATATGTGAAAAGTTTTCAGTTGGATATTTATATTATCCATTTTGATGGCAGAACACCGCAGTGCTTTTGTAAGTTATACTGTAGAAAATACTGCAATCAGCCACAGGGCTTATTTGTTAAAAAGAATTTAGTTGTACCATTACTAGTTTGGAGTCTGAACCCATCGTCAGATGGTAGCGTTGGTTTTTTTGCGAGTTTTACATTTGTATCTTCACGAAAAGCCCTTCTTTAAGTATCTGTCTGATTTTCTTTAGGAATCCATACTGATCAATGAACTGAACTAAATACAAGGTGGGGGATACGTTTGTTTACTTGTATGTCACGCAATGACATATACTCTAAGAACAAAAGAAAACAAAACGCGCCAAGAAGGAATTATCCGAATGGAACGGAAACCGTCGACGCAAACAAATGATTACAATTACAAATTCAGAAAAGAATGATGATTTATTCAAGAGAAAGAGCCTTCGCAAACTGATCAAGTTAATAACGCATTCGTCCACCCTTGGCTCTTACGCAAGTAGTTACACGGTTTGGCATTGGCTGGTAGAGACACTGGGTGCCCTCCTGAAGAATATCGTGACAAATCCTGTTCAGCTGGTACGTTAGATCGTCATAATGCAGAGATGGTTTGAGAGTCCCGCCCATAATGCTCCAAACTTTCTCAATAGCGGAGAGATCCGGAAACCTTCCTGGCCAAGATATAGTTTAGCAAGTACGGGGATAAGCAGTAGAAACACGGGCGAAAATTATCTTGCTGAAATGTAAGCGAAGGATGACTTGCAATGAAGGGAACAATACGGGGTGTAGAATATTATAAACGTACCTCTGTGCTGTAAGATGCCGCAGATGGTAGCCAAAAGAGCCCTGCTATGAAAAGAAATGCCACCCGAGTCCATCACTCCTGGTTGTCGAGCCGAATATTGGGCACACGCGGGTTGGTACCCCACCGCTATCTTGGGCATCTCCAGACGCGTCTTCGGTCTGGAAAGTCAGTGACTGGAGTAGAACTGCCTTCAGTGATGAGTCCTGCTTCGAACTGAGCCCCGATGGTCAGCGAGAACTTATCTGGAGACGTCCTGGACAGCAGCCTTTAGAAACGTGTCAGTTGGACAGAACTTGGTACGATATCCCTCATGAGGACATACAACACCTCTATCAATCGACGCTGAGCCGAATGTTTCTTTGCATAAGGGCCAAGGTGGACCAGCGCGTTACTAACTTGCTCAGTTTGCGAAGCTCTTGAATAACTCGCCCATTTTTTCTGAAATTTGTAATGGTTTTTTATTTACGTGACCATTACGGCACTCCAACCCCAGTTCTCGATACCAGTAATATCGTACTACTTTTCTGTGAAGTAACACACATATTTTTGTGACAATATTCACATTTGGTTTTATTAATGTATAGGTACTACGGTGTATCGATATATTACTGTGATATGGTTCTTGTGTATTCATTTCTGTGAGACTATCATAATCTTTGACTTACTTGTAACCGTTTTGGCGCGAATGCGCACAGAGCAGTCTTTGTCTCACTTTGCAGAAGTTAAGTTGTTATTTCGTTTTGTAAAATAACAGTCAAGTCTTATGTTTGGTTAAAGTGGAAATTAAATATATGAAGATTGATACAAAACTGTTTTCTTGATGATGTGACAATTAAGAAGTAGTATATGTGAATTTACAAGAAGTTTAGTAAAATGTGGATCTCGAACACCAAGTCAAAAATTATTTCTACCATATCATTGTTCTGATCTGGGATTGTTTGATCATTAAGAATTTCCTGAAAAACGCATTTGTTAGGTCTTCAAATATTGCTAAAATACAGATCTGGACCTTCTAGCAGACAAAGTGGAATCACCCTAGAATCAATAAGATGAGCCATAACAACTTCGACGAAATCTACGTGGGAATCCATTCAAGATAAGTTCCAAAATTAATAACTTTTTTACAGTGACTTCATTATTTCCATTCTGACGATACCATCCACAGTCAATAACTTTGTTGTTGACCGATAAAGGGAACGTATGCTGCGTGAGCAACATTATTAATCTGATTCCTAACCTACTTTGCAAGTGGTGGTATTATTAGAAATTGTAATCATTTCTTTATCTGTACATGTACATCGCATCTACCGATTTCTGCCCCATGCGGATGATTTCGCTGCGTTGCGTCTTCTTTTCTTCCCTGGGGTGTAGTACAGAACACATCGTCATGTTACGCGATAAAATTCGGAGCCCAGTAACGGCAGGGGGTTGCAATTTGCGTCAGCAAAACGTGGAAGTCGATCGAGTAATATGCATGACTGAATACCTCAACCGATATTGAGAACAGAAAAGATACGGAGGCATTACTTCTCAGCAAGCACTCGTATAACAGCTGCCGCGGAAGATGGCCCTGCAAACAAAGATACACTACTGGCTGTTAAAACTGCTACACCACGAAGATGACGTGCTACAGACGCTAAATTTAACCATCAGGAAGAAGATGCTGTGATATGCAAATGATTACCTTTTCAGAGCATTCACACAAGGTTGGCGCCGGTGGCGACACCTACAACGTGCTGACATGAGGAAAGTTTCCAACCGATTTCTCATACACAAATAGCAGTTGACAGGCGTTGCCTGGTGAAACGTTGTTGTGATGCCTCGTGTAAGGAGGGGAAATGCGTACCATCACGTTTCCGACTTTGATAAAGGTCGGATGGTAGGCTATCGCGATTGCGGTTTATCGTATCGCGACATTGCTGCTCACGTTGGTCGAGATCCAATTACTGTTAGCAGCATATAGAATCGGTGGGTTCAGGAGGGTAATACGGAACGCTGTGCTGGATCCGAACGGCCTCGTATCACTAGCAGTTGAGATGACAGGCATCTTATTCGCATGGCTGTAACGGATCGTGCAGCCACGTCTCGATCCCTGAGTCAACAGATGGGTACGTTTGCAAGACAACAACCATCTGCACAAACAGTTCGACGACGTTTGCAGCAGCATGGGCTATCAGCTCGGCGACCATGGCTGCGGTTACCCTTCGCGCTGCATCACATACAGGACCGTCTGCGATGATGTACTCAACGACGAACCTGGGTGCACGAATGGCAAAACATCATTTTTTCAAATGATCCAGATTCTTTTTACAGCATCATGATGGCCACATCTGCGTTTGGCGACATCGCGGTGAACGCACATTGGATGCGTGTGTATTCGTCATCGCCATACTGGCGTATCACCTGGCGTGATGGTATGGGCTGCCATTGGTTACACGTCTCGGTCACCTCTTGTTCGCATTGACGGCACTTTGAACAGTGGACGATACATTTCAGATGTGTTACGATCCGTGGCTCTACCCTCCATTCGATCCCTGCAAAACCCTTCATTTCTGCAGGATTATGCGCGACCGCATGTTGCAGGTCCTGTACGGGTTTTTCTGGATACAGAAAATGTTCGACTGCTGCCCTGACCTGCACATTCTCCAGATCTCTCACCAACTGAAAAAGTCTGGTCAATGGTGGCCGAGCAACTGGCTCGTTACAATGCGCCAGTCACTACTCTTGATGAACTGTGGTATCGTGTTGAAGCTGCATGGGCAGCTGTACCTGTACACGCCATCCAAGCTCTGTTTGACTCAATGCCCAGGGGTATCAAGGCCGTTATTACGGCCAGAGGTGGTTGTTCTGGGTAGTGATTTCTCAGGATCTATGCACCCAAATTGCGTGAAAATGTAATCACATGTCAGTTCTAGTATAATATATTCGTCCAATGAATGCCCGTTTATCATCTGCATTTCTTCTTTGTGTAGCAATTTTAATGCCCAGTAGTGTATAAGTCAGTAATAACTTCAAGAGATTCGAATATTTTGCCAACTGCACAGAATATAATTAAAAACCGTAATGCGGCAGAATGCTGCCGTGCTGGATTCCGGCAGGAACAGACTGTGTTCACAGAGCTACATCGGAGACCGTGGCAATGGGAGCCCGTGTTCCCCCTGCGCTGCGCTGCCTGCGGAAGCAGCGTCGGCGGCGGCGTCTGCGCCATCTGGGAAACAGAATTAGCCGCCAGCCCGTCTGCATTAAAAGCACCCGCCCTCTCCCACCCCCCACCCCACCCCTGCCTCCTAGCTCCCAACAGCGCCGCATCAGAGCCAAGGTGCCGCATTAGCAAACCACCGCCGCAAAGGTGCGTCACCAGCTGCTGTTGCAGATGCTAGAGCGCCGTCACTATCTAGTAACGACCTCACTTTCTCACTGCGGATAACAACTCCGTTACCTCCACGTCGTACTGTTCCCCTCGCAGCGATGTTTCTACCTATTGCAAGCCATTGTTAACTTAACACTCGCTGTACCGAAAGAGCCGGGGGTACTTCAAATTTTATTGTTTTAAAAACTTGTAATCTAGCCATGTACTTTCCATTTTAAAATTTTGAATAATATATTTATTGTTTTTAATGATCTATTATCGACATCCGTAATTTTTCAAGCGTAACCAAAAAATGTAAGTCTTTGTAAATGTGACTTTTCGCAACGAATATCGTATTTATATTTTGAGATCCAAGACACTTCTTCCATATCCACTTGCTTAGCCTGGTGGTGACGTGAGCGCCTCCCATGCAAGTGGGCCCGGGTTCGATTCCCGACAGGGTTGGAGATTTTCTTCGCTCGTGGACTGGATGTTGTGTTGTCCTCATAACCGGTGCGCAAGCCGCCCAATGTGGCGTCGAATGGAATAAGACTTTCACTTGGCGGCCGAACTTCTTCGAATAGGGGCCCCCCGGCCAACGATGCCATACGCTCATTTTCTCTTCCATATATATACACTACTGGCCATTAAAATTGCTACACCAAGAAGAAACGCAGATGATGAACGGGAATTCATTGGACGAATATATTATACAAGAACTGACATGTGATTACATTTTCAGGCAATTTGTGTGCGTAGATCCTGAGAAATCAGTACCCAGAACAACCACCTCTGGCCGTAATAACGGCCCTGATACCCTTGGGCATTGAGTCAAACAGAGCTTGGCTGGCGCGTACAGGTACAGCTGCCCATGCAGCTTCAACACGATACCACAGTTCATCAAGAGTAGTGCCTGGCGTATTGTGACGAGCCAGTTGCTTGGTCACCATTGACCAGACGTTTTCAATTGGTGAGAGATCTGGAGAATGTGCTGGCCAGGGCAGCAGTCGAATATTTTCTGTATCCAGAAAGGTCCGTACAGGACCTGCAACATGCTGTCGTGCATTATCCTGCTGAAATGTAGGGTTTCGGATGGATCGAATGAAGGGTAGAGCCACGGTCCGTAACACATCTGAAATGTAATGTCCACTGTTCAAAGTGCCGTCAACGCGAACAACAGGCGACCGCCTGCTTAGCTGGGTGGTAACGTGCTGGCCTCCCATGCAAGCGGGCTCGGGTTCCATTCCCGACCAGGTTGGAGATTTTCTTCGCTCGTGGACTAGGTGTTGTGCTGTCCTCATAACCGCGTGCAAGTCACCCAATGTGGGGTCGAATGAAATAAGACTTGTACTTGGCGGTCGCACTTCCCCGAATAGTCCTCCTCCCCCCCCCCCCCCTCCTCCCCCAGCCAACGATGCCATACGCTCATTTCATTTTCTCTTGCATGTATATACATAAATATATCTTTACAAAGTGTTTTGTCAATTTCAGTTACACGATAAACCACACAAATCTATAGGCTGTTAGCTCAACTAAATACTTAAGAGTTACAGTTACGAATAATTCAAACTGGAACGATGACATGGATGATGTTGTGCGGAAAGCAAAGCAAAGACCCCGATATATAGCACGTTTACTAAAGAGTCTGCTTAAGCTACACTTGTCCTTCCTCTTCGGTAGTACGGCTGTACGGCGTGGCACCCGCATCAGATAGGATTGAGGCAGGAGATGGAAAAAGTTTAAAAAGGTCAGCTCGTTTGGTATTATCTCCAAATAGGAGAGAGAATGCCGAGGATATGATACAGGAATTGCAGTGGCAGTCGTTAAGACAAAGGTATTTTTTTGCTGAGGCAGGACCTTCTCATGAAATTTCAATCACCAACTTTCTCCTCAGTTTGAAAATAGTTTGTTGGCCCCTACCTACAGAGGGAGAAGAAATGGTCATCATAATAAAATGCGAGTAAGAGAAATAAGAGCTAGCATGGAAAGATTTAAGTGTGAAAGATTACCGTGAAACCTCCTTGCCTAGGGACGCCAGATGAAAGTTGATGTCGTCAAGCCCTGAATGAAAATTGCGCAACGGATAACTGGGGAAGGGAGCTTGAGAGCGCTACCTAGGGAGCGTGCCATTTCTGTACGATACTAGGCAAGGCGCTGGAGGGCTCACACGCTGATGTGTGGGTCCCTGCATTCTATAGCTTTTATTTTAAATGAATTCCTTTAACTTCTTTGAGATTTTTAAGATATGTTAAAGATTGATGACAATTGATTACCTATTTATTTTAAACATTATCTCTCGACTTTACAGCGATTGCAGCAATTGTTCCAGTTTACAGATATAACAAATTTACAACTTATAGCTTGGGTGTATTATATACTAATCTGCATGCACATTTCTACGGGCAAGACGGAATTGCGTTTGCCAAATGTATACAACAGAGTCTCCCAATATTTTACATAGGACATCCACTACGTGAAGAGGATAACGGGCAAACTGGGGACCAGATACATTAACACAGGGGTCAAATTTCCGAAATTGAACGAGAACATTCATTTCCTTACACAATCCGAAGTTGGAAATAAAATAATTAATACAAATATTCAAATACCTCTCTTCCATGCGTGAACATTGAGACAGACGCACTGAGGGCACGTCTGCTCACTTAGCCGTCTTCTGTAAAACTCCCCGAATATGGCGGGCACCCAGATGTCTTCCTGGGCCCCGGTGAAGGGGATGGTCGAACCACTTGGCCGTGACCAACCTCTCCACCCCAAATCTTGTGACACTGGAACGTCTTTTACTTTCACCTGCCGGTGCTGCCTCTCTGATCCCCTACCCAGGAGTGAGGTTGGCACTACTATACTGCCGAACTACTTCCCAACTTAGATTTGGCCACGCTTCACGGAAAGGTGTGAGGAGGATTAGGAAAGTTCATATGGAGATTCACATTCACGTACAAGAAATGAATAATACACGACACATATAAATACGTATTATGAAGCCTGACACATTTCTTTCCACCCGTCCACATGGGTTCAGTTGCACCCGCGGCCGGCCGCGTCGTGCAATAAAATTGGCGGTGGGGCCGCCTCTGTTAGTATTTCCCCGTGCGAGCGAGCAGCGAAACCTGCTGCTTATAGAGCGGAAACTACTGTACCGTTTCAAGTGTTAGTTTTTCCCACGGGCTGTCCGAGAGTGGAATGGCAGAGAAGTAGTTTCAAGGTGGTTCGATGAACCATCTGAGAGGCACTTAATTCTGAACTGTAGAGCAATCATCTAGAGTTAGGAATAAAACATGACAATAATTAACGAAATCTGTATTTTTAAACGTTTTTGTGGCGGTCATAAAGTATCCCAGCTCTTTGTCTACACATTACAGAAAGTGTGTTGGTACTCCTAAGACGCCGGCCAGTGTGGCCGAGCGGTTCTAGGCGCTGCAGTCTGGAACCGCGCAACCGCTACGGTCGCAGGTTCGAATCCTGCCTCGGGCATGGATGTGTGTGATGTCCTTAGGTTAGTTAGGTTTAAGTAGTTCTAAGTTCTAGGGGACTGATGACCTCAGATGTTGAGTCCCATAGTGCTCAGAGCCATACTCCTAAGATTTCGCTACAAGATATTTTCAGGTTCTGACCCTTGTTGTTGTGATGCCTCGTGTAAGGAGGAGAAATGCGTACCATCACGTTTCCGACTTTGATAAAGGTCGGATTGTAGCCTATCGCTATAGCGGTTTATCGTATCGCGACATTGCTGCTCGCGTTGGTCGAGATCCAATGACTGTTAGCAGAATATAGAATCGGTGGGTTCAGGAAGGTAATACGGAGCGCCGTGCTGGATCCCAACGGCCTCGTATCACTAGCAGTCGAGATGACAGGCATCTTATCCGCACGGCTGTAATGGATCGTGCAGCCACGTCTCGATCCCTGAGCCAACAGATGGGGACGTTTGCAAGTCAACAACCATCTGCACGAACAGTTCGACGACGTTTGCAGCAGCATGGACTATCAGCTCGGAGACCATGGCTGCGGTTACCCTTGACGCTGCATCACAGACAGGAGCGCCTGCGATGGTGTACTCGACGACGAACCTGGTGCACGAATGGCAAAACGTCATTTTTTCGGATGAATCCTGGTTCTGTTTACAGCATCATGATGGTCGCATCCGTGTTTCGCGACATCGCGGTGAACGTACACTGGAAGCGTGTATTTGACATCGCCATACTGGGGTATCACCCGGAGTGATGGTATGGGGTGCCAATGGTTACACGTCTCGGTCACCTCTTGTTCGCATTGACTGCACTTTGAACAGTGGACGTTACATTTCAGATGTGTTACGACCCGTGGCTCTACCTAAGCAACTGGCTCGCCACAACACGCCAGTCAGTACTCTTAATGAACTGTGGTATCGTGTTGAAGCTGCATGGGCAGCTGTACCTGTACGCGCCAGCCAAGCTCTGTTTGATTCAATGCCCAGGCGTATCAAGGCCGTTATTTCGGCCAGAGGCGGTTGTTCTGGGTACTGATTTCTCAGGATCTGTCCACGCAAATTGCGTGAAAATATAATCATATGTCAGTTCTAGTATAAGATATTTGTCCAATGAATACCCGTTTATCATCTGCATTTCTTCTTGGTGTAGCAATTTTAATGGCCAGTAGTGTACATAGAGATTACTCCCCTTCTCCTACTTGGTAGGCAGCGATGTTTCTGACGTTTACCGTAACGAACTCCAAGTTTGGTAGCGACAGCGTTGAGCTGAAATCTAAAGGTCACTGACCTTCCTATTATGGCTAGCAGGAACAGTGTTTTGCGTCGCCTGTCACCGTTCAGTGGCCTGTCGTGATTGGGGACGGCTATTGTAGAACTCTAACAAGTGTAAACCCACTGACGTTGCGCTTCTCAGGGGCAAGTATGAAGCTCGCTGCCTCTGCTAAGACGTGTCTTTTTGTGACCATCTTCTACTATGACGCCTTACAATAGCGTCTAGGTGGTGGATGGAGTTACTAAGTAATTCTCTGAAGAGAAGCTTCTCCCCTGAGACAGGCGCCCACAGCGCCTGCAATTCACAGATCTCTACTGCTACTGTTTACCTCTGGTAACGTAAAAGCTACCACTTTTACCTGCTCTCTGCACCGTGTCTCTGATTACCTGTGTTTGATGCATTTGCTGACTTCCAACAGCCTCAAGCTTGGCAATGTACAAGTCATTACATCGTCAATATATGATGCTATGTGACTAGAACTACCACTGTGTGATAAAAAGTCTCACATGGAATGTGTTTGCATTCAAGAAAGACGTCGAAATGAATTAGAAACAGCAAAGACTTCGTCTTTCACTTATTTACAAAGCAGAACGCAGATCTTCATATTGCAAAGTTTTGATAAATGAATTTTAGCTTCTGTTCTCTTGAATCTAGTAAAATGATGAGATTAACGTTTTATATAAATACCACTCAATGGACTATTTTATTTTGCAAGATAGTGAGGATTCACTTAGCTTGCATGTTACGTTTTTTTTTTTCGATTATCGTCAGTAACACCATTGCGACAGGCAGTTACAAGTCGCATACTAGAGTTTGACAAGTTACAGTAAATTCATACACAGTAAGTTTCAAGTACACACCGACACATGTTTTTTGTAATTATCCGTTAGTTATTTTCTCCTAGTACAGCATCGGACAGACAGCAGTCATCTTGCTGCTCTTCAGCTTCTAATTAAAACCATTAAAATGCGTAAAAACACATGGCTCGTATATTGTTCCCACACCATCTAAATCTTCAGAAAAATCGTTATCAGTCTCACATCAAACAAAACTGCAAGTGCATTAATTCGAATAACAATCCCTACAATAGCGGCGCATGTAATCGATGTATATGCGTAGTTAAACAACCATAGTTTTAAAATCATAAATGAAAACTCATCTTTTTCACATAATTTAGTCATTCAGAGTCAGTACATTAGTTTGATGGACGCAAGACCTAAACAGGACCGACAGTGTAACGTAGTGATCCGCCTTCAAAAAACGAAACAATCCTGCAGGTGCCACCACGAGATTATTTATATATTTCTAATAAATGACAAAAATTGTTGTGTTATCAGAAAAACAATTTAAATTAATTTCAGTTAATTTTACAATTTCTTTCATATCGTAAATTCTTTAGTGCTTTTCTCCATGACCTATAAAAGAGTGACCTTTTATGAAAGTTATATTATAATACATGAGTTTTGCATTAAACTTATAATACGTATCTCATACGAATTATACTACTTATTTATAGCTTTGTTGATTGCTCACATATATTTAGCTATTGTTAACTGCGAAATTATGGTGTAGGTAATCTACTTTTTCTGAATGGGAGTAGTCGTGTGTAAAAATTTGTAGTAGTCCATTACCACTAATAACGAAAAATACAGTACTACTGCGTCTTTGTCAAACACAACGTTTTAGAATAAGCGAAAGAATTTCCCAGATACATACTAACACGTTAACAGTCCACAGAATAACACACAGAAATACTTCAGTATTGGCACTACACGTGAAGGCAGGCAGCGTTCCTCAAGAATTCAACGAAGCCACGCCCTTCCATCGGATTGTCAATGGCTATGGCGTGATTCATCGCTCCAGTAGCGTCATTCCTTACATCACTCCAGTACCTCTTAGCACTGAACACAGAGATGAGGAGTCGCTCGACCGTTGTTTTCTTTTTAACTACGGACAGTCATCGTGCAAACTGGGCTGCTTGTAGCACTTTTCAGCTCACGAACAATTCCTTCCACTGATTTCATGCTATTCCATAGAATCACACTCCGCGATGCTTAACGTGCAATGGCCTCAGTGGCAATGTAGCGAGAAGGAAGTACTTCTCTGGTTTCTGTATTACTAACCTGGTGTCCTGCTGCTTCGGTAGCCCCTCGACGCACAGTAGTAGCGCTCAGGAGCCAGGTTCCATGTAGATTGCGATCCTGCTGAAATGTAGTGTTTCGGGATGCCAGTTGTTAAATGTCAACAACATTTTGTACTATACTCGTTTTAATGCAGAAAATACTTTGAAACACACTTAACAGAATTTCCAATATGGCGGCTCTTGGCTCATTCAACCGTTTACAACTCATTAACACATTTCTCACTTTCCATACTCGTGATATACATTGCCCACGACACGTGGCGTTTACTGATAACTATCCTTAACTTTACATCTCATTTAAGAGCTAGAATATTTACTCGTGCCCGTTCTTTTGGAGCCGCCCCCGGTTACGCGACCGTGCGTTTTGAATGGCGCCTCGCTACTAACTCACCCTGTCTTCACGACGGACAAGAGAGACCCCACTTCTCTCCCTCAGCCAATAAAGACATATATATATATATATATATATATATATATATATATATATATATCCAAACTTTCAGCCAATGGACGTTCAGATAGCTGTTGCTAGGCGGATCTGACGTCACTTTGCGGGCATTGTGACGGAAGTTTGTCTCGGAACACTGTCTCAGATTGTAAGATTCTACTCCCGAATACTCGGATTTTGTCCCTACTAAGGTTGCACAACATTGCCTCCTACAATTTCATCACTAATGCTACTTGCTGACGCTTAATTGACAAATGTACAAAATGGTGGCTCTGAGCACTATGCGACTTAACTTCTAAGGTCATCAGTCGCCTAGAACTTAGAACTAATTAAACCTAACTAACCTAAGGACATCACACACATCCATGCCCGAGGCAGGATTCGAACCTGCGACCGTAGCGGTCGCTCGGTTCCAGACTGTAGCGCCTAGAACCGCACAGCCACTCCGGCCGGTGACAAATGTACATGTAGCCTAGCTGCTACTGAGAATTCCCGCTAGCATAAATGTTGGTAATACTTGGCCTAAACACGTGAAGGAAATGCATGTAAGCGTTACAGGCTGTCGCTCTCCGTCAGTACATTACGTCTGCGTTTTCTTGATTTAACTACGTTGTTGCTTCACGTTTCCACTTCACAATCACATTACCTTCAGTCGATTATGACACATTTAGAAGGGTTCAAATGTCCGTGATGGATTTTACATCCGATGACTGGTCAACATTATAAATCATTGAACTCTACCGAGTTACACATTCTTTTATTACTTCTTCTCTACTGACTATACACTCCCTGTCTCCTTTTGTTCTGGTGGGTTCGCCTTTCGTCACTGTTGTGACCAAACGAAACTACAATCGTCCAGCCACAACTGAAAATTTTTTGAGTGCTCTGGCAGACGGTTTTAAGAACAACAGAAATAATATTCCTTTACTTCATTACGTGAATGAATAAAAGGATTTACATAACGTGAGATTGTTCTTTGTCACAGGGGAGAGTAGACTATTTGCAGTGGTCTCTAACTTAGGGATGGGAAAGACTGACGGCTTAAAACCGACAGCGGTACTTTAGTTCTGAATAACCAGTACCTTTTGGTGTTTTCTGTGTCGGTTGAAACAGTTTTTTTCTTGACGAATAACGCAATAAGAAAAAAAACGAAATATCAATTAGCCACAGCAGCAGTGGTAAATTTGTTATAAAAGGAGCAGGTCTTATTCTTAAAACTTGCATTAATATCAAATACTGCGTTTTTACAGAAAATGGGAAGAGCGATCAGTGCTATTGTAATAACAATGCCGACAGAAACGAGCAATAAACACGTGGCACAAGAATTCATACAGCATTGCTGAGACAGTAATGACGCTGTTGTCATGTGTCGTGGCTTAAGGTACGCGTGTACGTGCCGTGTGTCTCGCTGTCGTTGCGAGACATCCGTTGTATTGCAGTATGGCACTAACCATAGTCTGGAAATAGTTTTACAAAGTGACGTAGCAATAATATACAGTGCTTCATTTTATAGTAGGAAAAGGAAGAGAAGGAAACGTAGTAGGTGAATGTGGATTGGGGGAAGAAATGAAAGAGGAAGCCACTTGGTGGAATTTTGCACAGAGCACAACTAAATCCCCCCCCCCCCCCCATGAACCATGGACCTTGCCGTTGGTGGGGAGGCTTGCGTGCCTCAGCGATACAGATAGCCGTGCCGTAGGTGCAACCACAACGGAGGGGTATCTGTTGAGAGGCCAGACAAACGTGTGGTTCCTGAAGAGGGGCAGCAGCCTTTTCAGTAGTTGCAAGGGCGTCTGGATGATTGACTGACCTGGCCTTGTAACAATAACCAAAACGGCCTTGCTGTGCTGGTACTGCGAACGGCTGAAAGCAAGGGGAAACTACAGCCGTAATTTTTCCCGAGGGCATGCAGCTTTACTGTATGATTACATGATGATGGCGTCCTCCTGGGTAAAATATTCCGGAGGTAAAATAGTCCCCCATTCGGATCTCCGGGCGGGGACTACTCAGGAGGACGTCGTTATCAGGAGAAAGAAAACTAGCGTTCTACGGATCGGAGCGTGGAATGTCAGATCCCTTAATCGGGGAGGTAGATTAGAAAATTTAAAAAAGGAACTGGGTAGGTTGAAGTTAGATATAGTGGGAATTAGTGAAGTTCGGTGGCAGGAGGAACAAGACTTCTGGTCAGGTGACTACAGGGTTATAAACACAAAATCAAATAGGGGTAATGCAGGAGTAGGTTTAATAATGAATAGGAAAATAGGAATGCGGGTAAGCTACTACAAACAGCATAGTGAACGCATTATTGTGGCCAAGATAGATACGAAGCCCACACCTACTACAGTAGTACAAGTTTATATGCCAACTAGCTCTGCAGTTGACGAAGAAATTGAAGAAATGTATGATGAAATAAAAGAAATTATTCAGATTGTGAAGGGCGACGAAAATTTAATAGTCATGGGTGACTGGAATTCTAGTGTAGGAAAAGGGAGAGAAGGAAACATAGTAGGTGAATATGGATTGGGGGACAGAAATGAAAGAGGAAGCCGCCTTGTAGAATTTTGCACAGAGCACAACATAATCATAACTAACACTTGGTTTAAGAATCATGAAAGAAGGTTGTATACATGGAAGAACCCTGGAGATACTAAAAGGTATCAGATAGATTATATAATGGTAAGACAGAGATTTAGGAACCAGGTTTTAAATTGTAAGACATTTCCAGGGGCAGATGTGGACTCTGACCACAATCTATTGGTTATGACCTGTAGATTAAAACTGAAGAAACTGCAAAAAGGTGGGAATTTAAGGAGATGGGACCTGGATAAACTAAAAGAACCAGAGGTTGTACAGAGATTCAGGGAGAGCATAAGGGAGCAATTGACAGGAATGGGGGAAATAAATACAGTAGAAGAAGAATGGGTAGCTTTGAGGGATGAAGTAGTGAAGGCAGCAGAGGATCAAGTAGGTAAAAAGACGAGGGCTAATAGAAATCCTTGGGTAACAGAAGAAATACTGAATTTAATTGATGAAAGGAGAAAATATAAAAATGCAGTAAGTGAAACAGGCAAAAAGGAATACAAACGTCTCAAAAATGAGATCGACAGGAAGTGCAAAATGGCTAAGCAGGGATGGCTACAGGACAGATGTAAGGATGTACAGGCCTATCTCACTAGGGGTAAGATAGATACTGCCTACAGGAAAATTAAAGGGACCTTTGGAGATAAGAGAACGACTTGTATGAATATCAAGAGCTCAGATGGAAACCCAGTTCTAAGCAAAGAAGGGAAAGCAGAAAGGTGGAAGGAGTATATAGAGGGTCTATACATGGGCGATGTACTTGAGGACAATATTATGGAAATGGAAGAGGATGTAGATGAAGATGAAATGGGAGATATGATACTGCGTGAAGAGTTCGACAGAGCACTGAAAGACCTGAGTCGAAACAAGGCCCCCGGAGTAGACAATATTCCATTGGTACTACTGACGGCCGTGGGAGAGCCAGTCCTGACAAAACTCTACCATCTGGTGAGCAAGATGTATGAAACAGGCGAAATACCCTCAGACTTCAAGAAGAGTATAATAATTCCAATCCCAAAGAAAGCAGGTGTTGACAGATGTGAAAATTACCGAACTATCAGCTTAATAAGTCACAGCTGCAAAATACTAACACGAATTCTTTACAGACGAATGGAAAAACTAGTAGAAGCCAACCTCGGGGAAGATCAGTTTGGATTCCGTAGAAACACTGGAACACGTGAGGCAATACTGACCTTACGACTTATCTTAGGAGAAAGATTAAGGAAAGGCAAACCTACGTTTCTAGCATTTGTAGACTTAGAGAGAGCTTTTGACAATGTTGACTGGAATACTCTCTTTCAAATTCTAAAGGTGGCAGGGGTAAAATACAGGGAGCGAAAGGCTATTTACAGTTTGTACAGAAACCAGATGGCAGTTATAAGAGTCGAGGGACATGAAAGGGAAGCAGTTGTTGGGAAGGGAGTAAGACAGGGTTGTAGCCTCCCCCCGATGTTGTTCAATCTGTATATTGAGCAAGCAGTAAAGGAAACAAAAGAAAAATTAGGAGTAGGTATTAAAATTCATGGAGAAGAAATAAAAACTTTGAGGTTCGCCGATGACATTGTAATTCTGTCAGAGACAGCAAAGGACTCGGAAGAGCAGTTGAATGGAATGGACAGTGTCTTGAAAGGAGGGTATAAGATGAACATCAACAAAAGCAAAACGAGGATAATGGAATGTAGTCGAATTAAGTCGAGTGATGCTGAGGGAATCAGATTAGGAAATGAGACACTAAAAGTAGTAAAGGAGTTTTGCTATTTGGGGAGCAAAATAACTGAGGATGGTCGAAGTAGAGAGGATAAAATGTAGACTGGCAATGGCACGGAAAGTCGTTTCTGAAAGTATTTGTATGGAGTGTAGCCATGTATGGAAGTGAAACATGGACGATAAGTAGTTTGGGCAAGAAGAGAATAGAAGCTTTCGAAATGTGATGCTACAGAAGAATGCTGAAGATTAGATGGGTAGATCACATAACTAATGAGGAGGTATTGAATAGAATTGGGGAGAAGAGGAGGTTGTGGCATAACTTGACTAGAAGAAGGGATCAGTTGGGAGGACATGTTCTGAGACATCGAGGGATCACCAATTTAGTATTGGAGGACAGCGTGGAGGGTAAAAATCGTACAGGGAGACCTAGAGATGAATACACTAAGCAGATTCAGAAGGATGTAGGCTGCAGTACGTACTGGGAGATGAAGAAGCTTGCACAGGATAGTGTAGCATGGAGAGCTGCATCAAACCCGTCTCAGGACTGAATACCACAACAACAAGAACAATATTTGCTTTAAAAGATTAAAGACTTGTCCTCCATTTCTATGAAATAATAAAAGAAAAATGAAATTATGATAGCAGTAATAAATTAAAAATTTACAGCAATTCATCCATATCATAAAAAAAATAGAAGGTAGCTGATCTGTTGCCTGTGTCTACGTAATATGTCTTTACCTGTTTGTAGCCCTTGAAAACTGACTAATTAAGACAAAAGACAAAACTTTCAACCTCATCTTTCAACTTTCAGCACTGGCTGTTCATAGTAGCCAAATAGTTACGATTTTTGCACAAAGTTTCAAAAAATTTGAATCAATAGGAAAATACTTGTGATTTTTCGTAATATGCAACCACTTACCACTATTTGAGAAAAGCAGCGGTGGACGGACTACCTTTTATTTTATTTGCCGATTTAATTTAATATTTTGATTCTACGTGTTTTGAAACAGTCAAAATTTTTCAGTCTTTGTTCGATTTCAACGTTTACTACCGGAAATAATAAGAATAAAAAACCGAGAACCGGTTGTTTCAGAAACTGGTTTTTGAGCAGTTTTAACATTCAGGTTAAAATGGCGTGGAGAAAAAACGATACAACCGGAAACCGTTTGTTTCAGTGACGACCACCATCCTTACAGTGACTATAAAACCATCACTTGATCCACACAATCACAAAATGTTTTCTTGAGGTAAACCGTTTAGTGTTAAGAACGGCACAAGTTCATCTGAAATATTAACTAGTTCTTGGTCCTAGAAGATGATGTTGACTCTGAAGCTGGGGTTTCGAACTTGGCTGACCTCTTGCGTGCTCGTCACTATTTGTCCTCAGAGTGAAGTTGATGCTGTGTTGGGTGAGAGACGCGGTCTCCCATACGTCGTTGCGGATTGCAGCGGGCCCTTGCTAGTGACCGTGGTATCGATTCACGTTGCCCACTCTGGTGTCTCACCACGATGTCTAGAGGATATCACAGTCACATCTAGTGGTCAGTTCCGCATTACATAGGGTCTCCACATATGATTGATGATTGGTTGAAATGGCTCTAAGCACTATGGGACTTAATATCTGAGGTCATCAATCCCCTAGACTTAGAACTACGTAAACCTAACTAGCCCAAGGACATCACACACATCCATGCCCGAGGCAGGATTCGAACCTGCGACCGTAGCAGCCGCGTGGTTCCGGACTGAAGCGCCTACAACCGCTCGGCCACATATTATTAATGAGATAATATGTAACGGAGCAATATGGCCTATTTCGACGCTATGAAATAAACCGTCCATTGCACAAGTCTTACAAGAATGTCCATCATAAAAGATTCAGGCACAGACTATCCACCAGACGTACTCAGAACAAAATAACTAGCAGATTCCTTCAAGCCCATCGCATAAACGATTTTTTCTCGATCACACCAATATTTAGAGTTAGTACAGAATAAAGAAATGGTGATGGTGTAGACCCGTCGGAGTTTGTTGAAGCATTTTCAGACAATCTAAGACGCTCAGACATAGCGGTTAATGGTGTTAATGAGTGGCTACGAAATGACAGTGACACTACTTACGACATGATTTCTGATGACGAAATTATCATCGTTTCGTTCATCTGCAGGCAGTGCCGATAGTGATGGTGGATTCGCTTACGAATTTGGCTCTCAATTTGAAGTCATTACGAACATAAAGAGTCAACAATGCAACTTTACGAAATAATAGTTCGTTTGGAATGCCAGGTGTAAACAATTTCGGTGCTGCTGAAACGTCTGCATTGCACTGATGAATGCAAACGAATAAATGAAAAACTTACTGATTAAAATGGTTCAAATGGCTCTGAGCACTATGGGACTTAACTTCTGAGGTCATCAGTCCCCTAGAACTTAGAACTACTTAAACCTAGCTAGCCTAAAGACATCACACACATCCATGCCCGAGGCAGGATTCGACCGTAGTTCTCGCGCGGTTCCAGACTCAAGCGCCTAGAACCGCTCGGCCACTCCGGCCGGCCACTTATTGATTATTTCAGTGTATAAAATCTCCAGTACTTTTTTAAGTATCTGCTCGAATTTATACGAAAATAATTTATTATGTTTGCGTGATAACAAGTATATCTCGTATGTTTACGACATTTAACCAATGTCATTCCTATGTTTTATTAATTTCCATATCCCCCTGATTTCTGACAATCAGATGGCAGACGGTCCCACCGATTCCAGCTAAACGGAGTTTCACTTTACCGGTAGAAATGCTTATATGGAAGTGTGCCAAAATCAATAAAGATTCAACAGCAGCAGTTGGTGTTTTCCAAAATTAGGTTTTTAAGTTTCACCTAAAAGAGGAGGGTAACCTTGAGCAAAACTTGATTGCATTCTTCTGGAATACTTACGAACTTACACGGAATCGATGTTCACTACCTGTTTAAAGCTTAAATGTTTTGTACCGTCATTGTTAAGTCTTATTCACAGCCCAAATGGGATATTACACTACTGGTCATTAAAATTGCTACACCAAGAAGAAATGCAGATGATAAACGGGCATGCATTGGACAAATAAATTATACTAGAACTGACAAGTGATTACATTTTCACGCAATTTGGGTGCATAGGTCCTGAGAAATCAGTACCCAGAACAACCACCTCTGGCCGTAATAACGGCCTTGATACGCCTGGCCATTGAGACCAACAGAGCTTGGATGGCGTGTACAGGGACAACGGCCCATGCAGCTTCAACACGAGAAGTGACTGGCGTATTGTGACGAGGCAGTTGCTCGGCCTCCATTGACCAGACGTTTTCAGTTGGAGAGAGATCTGGAGAACGTGCTGCCCAGGGCAGCAGTCGAACATTTTCTGTATCCAGAAAGGCCCGTACAGGACCTGCAACATGCGGTCGTGCATTATCCTGCTGAAATGTATGGTTTCGCAGGGATCGAATGAAGGGCAAAGCCACGGGTCCTATCACATCTGAAATGTAACGTCCACTGTTCAAAATGCCGTCAATGCGAACAAGAGGTGACCGAGACGTGTAACCAATGGCACCCCATGCCATCACGGCAGGTGATACCCCAGTATGGCGATGACGAATACACGCTCTCAATGTGCATTTACCGCGATGTCGCCAAACACCGATGCGACCATCATGATGATGTAAACAGAACCTAGATTCATCCGAGAAAATGACGTTTTGCCATTCGTGCACCCAGGTTCGTCGTTAAGTACACCATCGCAGGCGCCCCTGTCTGTGCTGCAGCGGCAAGGGTAACCAATGGTCTCCGAGCTGATAGTCAATGCTGCTCTAAACGTCGTCGACCTGTTCGTGCAGATAGATGTTGTCTTGCAAAAGTCCCCATCTGATGACTCAGGGATCGAGACGTGGCTGCACAATCTGTTACAGCCATGCGGATAAGATGCCTATCATCTCGACTGCTAGTGATACGAGGCCGTTGGGATCCAGCACGACGTTCCGTATTTCCCTCCTGAACCCACCGATTCCATATTCTGCTAACAGTCATTGGATCATGACCAACACGAACAGCAATGTCGCGATACGATAAACCGCAATCGTGATAGGCTACAATGCGACCTTTATCAAAGTCGGAAACGTGATGGTACTCATTTCTCCTTCTTACACGAGGCATCTCAACAACGTTTCACCAGGCAACGCCGGTCAGCTGCTGTTTGTGTATGAGAAATCGGTTGGAAAATTTCCTCATGTCAGCATGTTGTAGGTGTTGTCACCGGCGCCAGCCTTGTGTGAATGCTCTGAAAAGCTAATCATTTGCATATCACAGCATCTTCATGCTGTCGGTTAAATTTCGCGTCTGTAGCACGTCATCTTGGTGGTGTAGCAATTTTAATGGCCAGTAGTGTATTTCCTCGCAGTACCTCTCTAACTGTTTCCGGTATACACAGCTGGAAGAGATGCTAAAAATAAACTTTATATATACCGCTCTCTCTCGAACATTTCGCTCACCGCCTCCCTACTCTGACGACAGCGTTACGAGTCTTGCCGGATGAGGAACCGTGCCAAGATCACGGCGCAGTGGCCTTTGAGTCAGGAGCAACTTGGCGTCGACGGGAATATGTTCCTCTGGGTCTGCTGAGTCATGAGCTCAGGTGAACATCCATTTGCTGTTTCGCGAGTTGTTCACCGAGGACCTGATCGTGTCTATGTTAAATACCGTGGACCACTAGAGCAATTGAAGAAAGGCTCATGGTGCCAAAAACGTATCATTTGGTTTTCTCGTACCTACGAGGGCTATTCGGAAAGTAAAGTCCTATGGGCTGCGAAATGGGAACCACAATGAAAATCCGATGAACTCTTGCACAGATACGTTGGGCAGTGTCTCTAGTACGCCCGTCGATTGCTTCACGTCTCTCTTTTCAGTTCTGAGCGCACAGTGAGCACGCAAAAATATTTAGAACAATAGTGCCTCTCTTCAAGTACGAGGGCCTGGTGTGACATTTCGCCTGATATCATGCATCTACAGAACATAGCTGTCATACGTTTCCTTCTGCGTGACAACACTCGGCCGGGGCAATGAAGATGTTCCTGCAGCGTTTTCGATGCGAAGTGTTCGATCACCCACAACAGAGCCCGTAATAGACTCTCCCCGTGTTTCATCTCAGCTCGCATGAACGCTAGCTATGAAGACAACGTTCTGGCACAGACACCGAGCTGTAGACCAGCGTAGAGAATTGAAGGAAGCACAGGCTCTTTCGACCTGTGTGACCAGCGGAAGTGTGGCGGCCGCACCCAGTTTCCCCATGGAAGATGGTTGGAACGGAGTATGGTTCAAATGGCTTGGAGCACTAGGGGACCTAACTTCTGAGGTCATCAGTCCCCTAGAACTTAGAACTACTTAAACCTAACTAATCTAAGGACATCACACACATCCATGCCCGAGGCAGGATTCGAACCTGCGACCGTAGCGGTCGCGCGGTTCCAGACTGTAGCGCCCAGAACCGCTCGGCCACACCGGCGGGCCGGAACGGAGTTGCTCTGGGTTATTTTATTACCATAGCAAAGTGGCTAAGGAAACTTGGTTAGAGGATAAATGCAAGACAGTAGATGCACATATGACTATGGGAAAGATTGATGCCAACTCTGAGAAAAGAAAAGCGGCTGTATGAATAGTAAGAGCTCAGATGTCAAATCAGTACTAACCAAAGACGGGAAAGGTGAAAAAGATATATGTAGAAGGTCTACACATGCAACTGAACTTGAAGAAAGGGAATCAAATGTATGCGAAGACGAAATGGGAGATATGATACCGCAGAAAGAACATGACAGCCCACTGAAAGACGTAAGGGGACACAAGGCTCTTTGTGTAGACATTTCCTCAGAATTACTGAAATCCTTGGGAGAGCTAGCCATTACAGAAGTGTGACTCCTGGTGTGCTAGACATAAGACACAAGTGAAATAGCCACAGATTTCAAGAAGAATATAATTACAGTTCCAGAGAAGTCAGATGACGGCAGATTGAAATGTGACAGAGCTATCAATTTACTAAGCCATTGTTGCCAAATGATTACACAAATACAGTACATGATCAAAAGTATCCGGACACCGGCCTGAAAATGACTTAAAAGTTTGTGGCGCCAACCATCGGTAATACTGGAATTCAATGAGGTGTTGGCCCACTCTTAGCTTTGATGACAGCTTCCACTCTCGCAGGTATACGTTCAGTCAGGTGCTGTAAGGTTTCCTGGGGAATGGCAGCCCGTTCTTCACGGAGTGCTGCACTGAGGAGAGGTATCAATGTCGATCGGTGACGGCTGGCACGAAGTCGGCGTTCCAAAATATCCCAGAGGTGTTCAGGTCAGGACTCCGTGCATGTCAGTCCATTACAGGGATGTTACTGCCGTGTAACCACTCCGCCACATGCCGTGTATGTTGAAAGATGTAATCGCCGTCCCCGAATTGCTCTTCAACAGTGGGAAGCAAGAAGGTGCTTAAAACATCAGTGTAGGTCTGTGCTGTGACAGTGCCACGCAAAACAACAAGGGGTGCAAGCTCCCTTCATGAAAAACACGACCACACCATAACACCACCGCCTCAGAATTTTACTGTTGGCACTACACACGCTGGCAGATGACGTTCACCGGCCATTCGTCTTACCCACACCCTGCCATCGGATCGCCACATTGTGTACCGTGATTCGTCACTCCACATAACGTTTTTCCAATGTATAATCGTCCGAAGTTTACCCTCCTTACACCAAGCCAGTCGTCGTTTGGCATTAGCCCGTGTGATATGTGGCTTATGAGTAGCCACTCGACCATGAAATCCAAGTTTTCTCACCTCCCGCCTAACTGTCATAGTATTTGCAGTGGATCCTGATGCAGTTTGGAATTCCTGTGTGATGGTCTGGATAGATGTCTGCCTATTACACATTACGACCCACTTCAATTGTCGGCCATCTCTCTCAGTCAACAGACGAGGTCGGTCTGTACGCTTTTGTGCTGTACATGTTCCTTCACGTTTCCACTTCTCTATCATGTCGGAAACAGTCAACCTAGGGATGTTTAGGAATGTAGAAATCTCGCTTACAGATGTATGACACAACTGACACCCAATCACCTGACAGCGTTGGAAGGTAGTGAGTACCGCGGAGCGTCCCATTCTGTTCTCTCACGATGTTTAATGACTACTGGGGTCGCTGATATGGAGATCCCGGTCGTAGGTGGCAGTACAATGCACCTAATATGCAAAACGTATGTTTTTTTGGGGTATCGGAATATCTTTGCTCACGTAGTGTAGAAAAACTGACAGAAGTCAACCTCGTACAAGATCAGTTTGGGTTACGATGGTACATAGGAACAGGCAAGACAATCTTAGAAGATAGGTTAAAGAAAGGCAAACGCTTATATCCTTCGATTTAGGGAAAGCATTTAACAATGTTGATTGGACTATACTCTTTGAAATTCTGAAGGTAGAAGGAACGAAATAGAGGGAACGAAAGATTATCTGTGAATAGAACAGACATCAGTTTGCAGTTATAAGAGTCGAAGGACATGAAAGGAAACAGAATGTGAGAAGGGAGTGACACAGAGTCATAGGCTGTCCCCGATGTTGACCAATCTGAGAAGGAAATCAAGGCCAATTTTTGGGAAGGGAATTAAAGTTCAAGGAGTAGAAATAGAAACACTGAGGTTTACTGATAACACTATAATTCTGTTACAGCCGACAAAGAACTTTGAAGCGCTATTGTTAGGAATGAACAGCGTCTAGAAAAGACGGTAAAAGAGGAACATCAAGAAATGTAAAAAAGAAGTTACAGAAAGCAGTAAAAACAAAGTCCGGAGAGAATTGGATTAAGGACAGAGACGCTAAAAGTAGTAATGATGGCCGAATTAGAGAGAATACGAAATGCAGACTGTCAATAGAAAGTTTAGTATTTCCTAAAAAGGAAACCTGTTCAACTCGAATATAAATTTAGGTATTAGGGAATATTTTATGAAGGAATTTGTGCCGTAATCTAACGGTGACGATAACGTTTTTCAAAGGCAAAAATCTGCCTCATAGCATAAAACTGCCTCCACCGGCCTGAGTCCGTGGCGCGGAGCACGTTTCGTCCCGCCTGGATGACGGTGTGTCCAGACACGACCATAGGACTTGATGCAAGAAGAAACTGATCATGCGATCAGGCGACACGTTTCCATTTATCAACGGCCCATTCTCGATGATTCTCATCGTTGCACCGCACTCAAAACACATTCCACAGACGCCTATGATTGTAACAATCAAACTGCCGACCAATTTCGCGGTTCCGGAGACGCTCCTTCCCAGACGGCGAGCCACAACAATCTAACCTTTTTCGTAGTCGCTTATGACGGTGGATTTCCCCATTTACAGCCTGAATCTTTGCTGGAATGATTCCCCGTTCGTCTGTGCTCCGCTTTTGTAGTTTCCCTACCGCACCATGTAACCACAACACCACCACATGAGTTTCAGTCTCGCGTTGAGTAGTGGTCATAATGTTTTCGCTCATCATTGTGCGTGTGTGTGTTCGTGACTCTTGCTCTCTTGCTGAGGCATGCACTGTAGAAACGGTGCACGACATTTCTCTAGTAGCGTCTGCCATTGGAAGTGGTGTTTTTTTCTCATTTTTACTGGCTACCAGTTTCTAAGTAGAAATTCATCAACTGAATAGAATTCGGAGTCCAGGAGAGATGATTATAAATTAGATTTAAAATTTGTTTCGCTACCTGTCAGAGATTTTATATTTTGGGAAAAATGATCAAAAAATTTTTGTTGCTGCATTTTGGACTCTTTCTGAGCCACTGACAACTTTAAAAATAGGTAATAAAGGTCATTTTTCCCCCCTAGTGCAGTAGGTATGGTCATTAATGTTCTTCCCAATTTGTGATGGAATGCTGATGACAAATTTCGCTGGAGAATATACACTAGAGAGCCAAAGAAACGAGTACACCTGCTTAATATCGTGTAAATCCCACGCGAGCACGCTACACTACGTGGTAAGGACTTGACTAATGTCTGAAGTAGTGCTGGAGGCAAATGGCACCATGAACCCTGCAGGGTTGTCCTTAAATCCGTAAGATGGGGTGGATATCTCTTCTGAACAGCACATGGCAAGGCATCCCAGATATGCTCAATAATGTTCATGTGTGGGTAGTACGGTTGCCAGAGAAAGTGTGTACACTCAGAAGAGTGTTCCTGGAGTTACTCTGTAGCAATACTGGACGTGTGGATTGTCGCATTGTCCTGCTGGAATTGCCCAAGTCCATCTGAATGCACAATGGACATGAGTGGATGCAGGTGATCAGACAGGATGCTTACGTACGTGTCAATCGCCAGAGTCGTATCTAGAGGTATCAGGTTTCCCATATCACTCCAACTGCAAACGCCCCACACCATTACAGAGCCTTCACCAGCTCTAACACTCCCCTGCTGACATGGAACGTCCATGGATTCATGAGGTTGTTTCCATACCCGTACACGTTCATCCGCTCGATACAATTTGAAACAAGACTCATCCGTCCAGGCAACATGTTACCAGTCATCAACAGTGCAATGTCTGTGTGAAGGGCCCAGGCGAGGCGTAAAGCTTTGTGTCATGCAGTCATTAAGCGTACACGAGTGGTCCTTCTGCTCCGAAGGCCTATATCTATGATGTTTCGTTGAATTGCTCACATGCTGACATTTGCTGACGGCCTAGCATTGAAATCTGCAGCAATTTGCGGAACAGTGGCTCTTCTGTCACGTTGAACGATTCTCTTTAGTCATCGTTGGTCCAGTTCTTGCAGGATGTTTTCCCGGCCGCATTGATGTCGTAGATTTGATTTTACCGGATTCTTGATATTCACGGTACACTCGTGAAATGGTCGTACGAGAAAATCCCCACTTCATGGGTACCTCGGATATGCTGTGTCCCGAAGCTCGTGCGCCGACTATGACACCACGTTCAAACACTTAAATCTTGATAACCTAACACTGTAACTGCAGTAACCGATCTAACAACAGCGCTAGACACTTGTTTTCTTATATAGGCGTTGCCGACCGCAGCGCCGAATTCTGCCTTCTTACATATCTCTGTATTTGAATATGAATGTTTATATCAGTTTCTTTGGGGCTACAGTGTACGAATTTGGCGTCGCAGTTAAAATGCTTCGCTCCGTGAATAGATACCCACATGACGTCTGTGGATGAACAGCCCTTATCATTCTTACTGCTCACTTCTATGCAATCAGTATTTTTTTCTGAGTGATGATTTACCCCAGAAATTTATTCCGCACCACATTACTAAGTAGACGTATGCAAAATATTCATATATCTGGAGGCTGGTACGTTTGTTTCCAAGATTAGCAATTGTATGAAGAGCAAAAGTATCTGAACATCTTTTGAGCAGCTCGGTAATGTGCTTCTTCCACTTCATGTTTTTATCAGTACGTACACCCAAAAATATGAAGCATTCTACCCTACTTGCTGAAACCTGTTCATTTGCAACATCAATAGATGGCATGATTCTATTTATTGTACAATTTATCGTCAGCGTGTTTTTCATAATTTAGGGACAGTCTATCTTCAGAGAAACCACTTAATAATTCCTTGGAAGATATCATTTATGAACTCTTCTCTTGCTTTCTCTCTAATGGAATTTATTGTAACACTAGTATCGCCTGCAAAAAAAATACCAATTTTTCTTCTTGAGTGTTAAGTGGAAGGCCATTCACATATATAAGGAATAGAAGTGGACCTAAAATTGATCTGTGTGGGACCCCTTTGCGATTTTTTATCCGCCACTCACAAAAATTTTCTACGTTTCCGACACTGTCCGAATTACCCACTATAGCCTTATGTATTTTGTTTGACAAGTACAATGCAAAGTACCATCAATTTCGCAAAACTTGAGTTTTTCTCAGAGAGTGTCATGATTTACACAAGCAAACGCCTTAGAAAGATCACAAAAAATACCAACTGTCGATATATTATTGCTTAATGCTTGTAGTGTTTGATAAGTGAATGAACAAATACCATTCTCGGTCAAGCAACCCTTCCATAATCGAAACTATTATATGCTAAGTAACTTGTTTCCACTTAAATTTGCGACTACGCTAGAGTATATTAATTCTTCGAATGTTTTGGAAAAACATGTCAGTAAAGAAATCATATGGCAGTTGTTTAAGTCTGTCTTGCCACCTTTCTTGTGAAGTGGTTTAAAAATTGCATATTTTAACTTGTCTTGAAAAATTCACTCTATCAGTGATGCATTGTATATATCAATAAGGACATTACTTATTAAATTGGAACAAATTTTCAGAATATGTTTGAAATTCCATCAACTCCGCAAGAGGTTTTGTGTTTTAGAATTTTTAGAATTGTATCAATTTCAGTGTATGCCATTAGTGCTACTTCTAATTGCTTAATGTTTTTCTTGCAAGGGAGGTTGTGCTGAGAAATTACAGCTAAAAAGTGGGATGACTTGTGCTGTTTTCAAGTTATTTAACATTCGGGGATAAAAATCTGCTGCAGTTGGCTGGTATCTGGTGGCACTGACGTAAACTTGTAGTTGAGTGGTACCAAGTTTCACGGAGTCTAGAGGAGTAGCAATGTGACATAGCTCGGTAGATTTAACGCCGCGTGTTTCAGATTATCACATCTACATTATATTTAACAGCATTCAAAGAAAAATAGCCGATAACTCCGAAAGGCGTCAAAAGTTATGGTACTCATGTGCTCTTGTGTTCTTACACAACAGCCGCCACTGATTATCGAAACTATGCACAGAGATACTTCGTCCATATAGCAGAAAGAGCGATTAAAATTAGTTCAAATGGTTCAAATGGCTCTAAGCACTATGGGACTTAACATCTGAGGTCATCAGTCCCCTAGACTTAGAACTACTAAAACCTAATTAACCTAAGGACATCACACACATCCATGCCCCGGACTGAAGTGCCTAGAACCGCTCGTCCATAGCGGCCGGCTAAAATTAATTCCCAATACACTGTACACTGTCAATGATGTATACTAAGGATATTAAATTTTTTCTGGTAGATGCATTAGTCTGTATACCTAACTTTCGTTTCCCGTTGTTTCAGGTAAGCCACCACGGATGACCCTCACAACTCACTGCGAGAACACCGTGCAGAGATGGGATTCCCTTACACATCGGGGAATAACGCTGCAACATCGATACACAGTAAGCTGTTGCCATTCTACTGAGACGACACCATCAACAGAAGTAGTTTGTTTAACTGATTCACCGTCAATGGTATCGTGATTGTTGCTGACGGGCTCAGTCAAGTTTTGGTGAACCGTCAATTGTTACAACCAATTAAAATGCGTCATTCACTGACGGTCTCCTTAAGGACATTTGAGCTACTTCCGTAGGGGTCGTTACTAAAGGCTACTCGTCGCCTATCTAAAAATTCAGCACATAATTCCGTAGATATTCTGTATGCCGGATAGTGCGATATAATCTTATGATCTCCAACGACTTTTAGAAATATAGGGTCATACACTGTGCTGTATATAAAGGCGACCACACGTCGGTAATACGCAGATTTTGTCATAAAAGAAACTTTATTTTATTTCGAATAGTGCGGAACATTCAGAGCAACAACTAATTTTGATCTATCTACATTATTAATCGTTGTATAGCTAGACCTTCTTTCTATCTGGAATTAAAATATCTCGCAGTTTATGTTGAAGCACCACCAAGAATGGTTATAAGCTAGTATATTACTGATCTGCTTTACAGCTGACAATCGTTAATGACCCTGTGAAAATATCTGTACGTAGCTTGTTGTTTGTGGAGTAACTCATTTCCACGATAGGAGGAAATAAACTTCAATTACTCGTCAATCAACTACTGAATAATGCGAGTTCTGTATATCAAACTTTCGAGGGATATGGAGCAGCGGTTTAGACACTGCACTGGTATTCTAGAGGAAGAAGATTCAAATAAACATCCAGTTATTCTTATTCATGTCACCCACCCATCTCCTAAATTATTTCAGGCAAATGCTGGGAAGTTTCCTTTACGACCGGCAAGACCTATTCTTCCCTGCCTATTTTAAGTTTTTCGACAGAGTTCGTATCCACTCTGTATGGACTTGTCACCACACTAAAAAACTTGCAAATTAATGAATTCTCGGCAGCTGAAACATCCAGTCGTGAAAGCCTTCATTCAGGAGAATGCCTCGTTGGATTCGATAATGGAAGTAAACCTTATCGTGAATGCTTCCCTTTAGTTTGTAGGCCAACAACGCATTGTGTGAGAAATTCGCTGCGAAGCCAGCAATACAGTTTGCCTGCGTGCACGGGTGGTGCGTGACGCGTCCGTATTATCTGTGACGTCAACGCATCATTCGCCAGATAACCTCGTTATCTGCTATTAATTGGCCGATGCAAACACTGATTTGGATAGTGTGCCGCTGGCGTACAGAGCAACATTGGCTGCAGGGTCGCACAGCCGGATATTTCCGGATAGGCACCATATGAGGCTTGTTAACAACGATCTACTTACGTTAGATTTCGATCAAGCAACTGACGAGGTAGTGTTAGGAAAATACTATTAGTGAGTTTTAAGGTTCGAAGCAAGGCAGAACTTAATCTAACCGCTACAAATTATGTTGTTGAAAGTCTGTAACTTTGTAATGCGGATTTAAAAAGAACAAAGTCACTTCCACGGAATTTATACGCTTAGTACGACGCGTTTATAGATTTTGTTTCCATTTCAGTGCTATTATAGGATGTACTTGTGTTTACGGTTCTGAATTTCGGCGCTGTCGTATTTCGCATTCGTTTCACAGTCGGAAAAAGATCGTGGATATCTTAGTTTCCATGAGAACCTTGAGTGACGTTAAAAAGTTTTTTCTTATTTACAACAGTTGTGCATTCTTCATTGGACGAAGTCACACACACTCTGGTAAAACATGATTCAGAATATTCTGGCATCTACTGACAAAAACAGAACAAAGATATTACAAGTACGTCGAAATCCAAGGAGATCATGTGATTCATTGTACGATCGAAGACGACCTATACTTGAGTATTGCTCGGCAGTGTGGGATCCGTATCAGGTCTAGTCGACAGAGGAGATAGAGAAGATCCAAAGAAGAGCGGCGCGTTTCGTCACAGGGTTATTTGGTAAGCGTAATAGCGTTACGGAGGTGTTTAGCAAACTCAAGTGGCAGACTCTGCAAGACAGGCGCTCTGCATCGCGGTGTAGTTGCTGTCCAGGTTTCGAGAGGGTGCGTGTCTGGATGAGGTATTGAATATATTGCTTCCCCCTACTTATGCCTCCCGAGGAGATCACGAATGTAAAATTAGAGAGATTCGAGCGCGCACGGAGGCTTTCCGGCAGTCGTTCTTCCCGCGAACCATACGCGACTGGAACAGGAAAGGGAGGTAATGGCAGTGGCACGTAAAGTGCCCTCCGCCACACACCGCTGGGTGGCCTGCGGTGTATAAATGTAGATGTAGAATTACGCTCGTCTGAATCGATAATTTAGAGGACTCGAACCACGTATTTTTCCTGAGGCTGGTTCGCTTTCCACAAAGTCCGCAATGAAACTGCAACGTAATCTCAGTGTCCACACTCCTCTTACGCAGTTTCACAGACTTCACAGCACCACAGTCAACACAGTCTCTTCTTTCGTCGTCAGGCAGAAGTCCATATTTCCGGCACTAAGTGCCCTCCGCCACACACCGTTGGGTGGCTTGCGGAGTATAAATGTAGATGTGGACTTAGTAGAGCCGTAGAGTAGGTGTATCTGTGAAGTGAGCATAGCGTACTGCACTTGTCTCCAACATCAGACGCTTAATGTCACTGTTTATATTTTGTATTAAGACCGAAAATGACGGACGGCCACTGCGGCCGAACGGTTCTAGGCGTTTCAGTCCGGAACCGCGCCGCTGTTAGATCTCAGGTTCGAATCCTGCCTCGGGCATGGATGAGTGTGATGTCCTTAGGTTAGTTAGGTTCTACATCTACATTCATACTCCGCAATCCACCATACGATGCGTGGCGGAGGGTACCTCGTACCACAACTAGCATCTTCTCTCCCTGTTGCACTCCCAAACAGAACGAGGGAAAAATGACTACCTATATGGCTCTGTACGGGCCCCAATCTCTCTTATCTTATCTTTGTGGTCTTTCCGCGAAATGTAAGTTGGCGGCAGTAAAATTGTACTGCAGTCAGTCTCAAATGCTGGTTCTCTAAATTTCCTTAGTAGCAATTCACGAAAACAACGCCTCCTATCCTCCAGAGACTCCCACCCGAGTTCCTAAAGCATTTCCGTAACACTCGCGTGATGATGATCAAACCTACCAGTAAGAAATCTAGCAGCCCGCCTCTGAATTGCTTCTATGTCCTCCCTCAATCCGACCTTATAGGGATCCAAAACGCTAGAGCAGTACTCAAGATTATGTCGTATTAGTGTTTTATAAGCGGTCTCCTTTACAGATGAAGCACATCTTCCCAAAATTCTACCAATGAACCGAAGACGACTATCCGCCTTCCCCACAACTGGCATTACATGCTTGTCCCACTTCATATCGCTCAGCAACGTTACGCCCAAATATTTAATCGACGTTACTGTGTCAAGCGCTACACTACTAATGGAGTATTCAAACATTACGGGATTCTTTTTCCTATTCATCTGCATTAATTTACATTTATCTATATTTAGAGTTAGCTGCCATTCTTTACACCAATCACAAATCCTGTCCAAGTCATCTTGTATCCTCCTACAGTCAATCAACGACGACACCTTCCCTTATACCACAGCATCAACAGAAAACAGCCGCCCACTGCTATCCACCCTATCCAAAAGATCATTTATGTAGACAGAAAACAACAGCGAACCTACCACACTTCCCTGGGGCACTCCAGATGATACCCTCACCTCCGATCGAGGACAACGTACTGGGTTCTGTTACTTAAGAAGTCTTCGAGCCACTCACATATTTGGGAACCAATCCCATATGCTCGTACCTTAGTCAGGAGTCTGCAGTGGGGCACCGAGTCAAACGATTCCCGGAAGTCAAGGAATAGGTTTAAGTAGTTTAGGGGACTGATGACCTCAGATGTCAAGTCCCATAGTGCTTAGTGCCATTTGAACCATTTTTTTAACCGAAAATATAACATTACACGCAGCTTAACAGTGTTCATACATTTATTTATGAGTAATTATAACTACTACAGATGCAAATCGAAAGATATGAAAAAAAGTTACACTAAACCATCTGGTAAAAAGCCTCCGGAAACTCCTACGTAATTCGGATTTCACCACTAGATGTCATGAGAGGCGGACCTGACAGAACAAAAGTTGGGGGCAGGCGGGACGGGGTGAAGGGGGGGGGGGGCATGGTGGCGGGGGGGGGGGGGGGAAGCTGTGTTGTTAGTGCACAAGCAGTAACAGCGTAATGGGTTGATCAAGATGACTCAGTGATTGAGAACGTGGATTTGTCATTGGATGTTACAGGAGTAGCAGATGCGTCACGGTCATTTCAACCTTTCTAAAGCTGTACAAGACGACTGCTGTTGATTCCACTGTGAAGAGATAACGCGAAGGAACTGTCACAGCTAAACCTAGCCCAGGCAGACCTAATGTACTGACAGACATGGACTTCGAGCACTGCGGAAGATGGTTCTAAAAATAGCGTGATATAAGCAGAAGGAAGTGCCCATGAGTTCTAAAGTGCTGCAGCATTCAAGATAGCACAATGACTGCGAGTAGAGAGTTAGAAAGAATGGTAAAATAGTGGAGATGCTCCTTATAAGTCTCACATTATTGTAATCAATGCGAAGCCACGTTTGAGACGATATAAAGACCGACGGCACTGGACAGTGGATGCCTGGAAACGACTGGTTTAGTGTGATGAATCACGTTATATGACGTGGCAATCCGATGGAACGGTATGGATCTGGTCAACGACCGGTGAACTTTACGTGCCATCATGCATAGTACCAACAACGAAGTAAAAAAACATGTGGTGTTTTTCATGGTTAGGGTGTGGTCCCTTACTGAGTTGAATAAACACTAAATGTGAAAGGACATGAACAAATTTTGCAGCGTTGTATACTTCGTTCAGTAGACAGTGATTGTTTGTATCAATGTGACAATGCACCCCGCCATAAAAATTGTTCAAATGGCTCTGAGCACTGTGGGACTTAACTTCTGAGGTCACCAGTCCCCTAAAATTTAGAACTACTTAAACCTAACTAACCGAAGGACATCATACACACCCATGCCCGAGGCAGGATTCGAACCTGCGAATGTAGCGGTCGCGCGGTTCCAGACTGTTGCGCCTACAACCGCTCGGCCACTCAGTCCGGCGACAACCAGAAGTCACAGGATCTAAGATCGTGGGATCATGCTGTCCTTACAACAAGTCTGATGCGTCCAATCCAACTTCTTGGATAATGTTCATTCAATTAAAGAGCTGATTATGTGTAGGGTCTCCGTCAAGATGCAGCCACATGTTCTGTAGCGTTGCGCGCCGAACTTCCTGCAGTAGATAAGGAAAAACGTCTGATGAAATTGCAAGTAGATGACAATTCGTAGTCGTGCGGGCAGTTAAAACGGCCTAGGTAGTCAATCACCAACGATTCCTGCCCAAACACTGATGGAGAACTGATGCTGGGAGTGGACTTCCGAGATACCCTGTCGATTTTCGTCAGCTCAAGACATGGTCATTGTGTTGACTGATAATGCCGTTGCTTGTTGTTCATGCACCGTTCTTCCACAAACGGCTGCGACAGTTGGTGGCGCACTGTTAATCTCCCAGTACTAGTATTCATTGGGCGTTACACAAAATGCAAATTTGCCTCTTAAATGCAACTGTCCTGCGACGTCACACATTACCAGCTGCATAGCGACCTGTTGCTCTCAAACGATGAGTTACTGACAGAAATGTTCTTGGAGTGGGCTGCCGTCTGCCAGGAAAACGTGCTACATCTGAGCCACAAACAGCAAGAATCAAGATATTAGCTTCTGAAGCAAAAGTAAATATATTTACAAAAATATTCATGTAGCAGAAAGTCAAATGAAGTTTTAGAATGGGTGAATCATTAGATTCCATTATTCTTCTTTACATGTCAAGGAAAGTGCCTATCAAAACAAAAACACACTACAATAGAAATAAATGCTTGTCAGCCGTGAAATATGTATTTGCTGTCAGCTGCAGTTATGCAGTATCCGTAAGTATTTCTTGATGAATAAGTTGTAACTTATTTAATCGAATCAGTGAAGTACGCCTGTTATTGCATTTACTTGACGATAATTTGTGTCGTTTGGTAAATTAGTAATGCATTGAATGCAAAAAATAAGTTATTTCGTACTTTAAGTATAAAAATAAATAAAACGTACGTTATCCTTGCGACACATGTCATGGTGTGCTTTCTCACCGCTTGGGGCGCTAGTGTCGCTCCAGCTGTCAAACGGATATACATCTACATCTACGTGATGACTCTGCTATTCGCAATAAAGTGCCTGGCAGAGGGTTCAATGAACCATCTTCAGGCAGTCTCTCTACCGTTCCACTCTCGAACGGCACGCGGGAGGAACGAGCACTTAAATTTTTCTGTACGAGCCCTGATTTCTCTTATTTTATCGTGATGAAAATTTCTCCCTATTTAGGTGGGTGCCAGCAGAATGTTTTCGCAATCGGAGGAGAAAACCGGTGATTGAAATTTCATGAGAAGGTCCCGTCGCAACGAAAAACACCCTTGTTTTAATGACTGCCACTCCAATTCACGTATCATGTCTGTGACACTATCTCCCCTATGTCTCGATAATACAAAACGAGCTGCCCTTCGTTGTAATTTTTCGATATCATCCGTCAGTCCCACCTGATGCGGATCCCACACCGCACAGCAATACTCCAGATTAGGGCGGACAAGCGTGGTGTCAGCACTCTCTTTAGTAGACCTGTTGCACCTTCTAAGTGTTCTGTCAGTGAATCCCAGGCTTTGGTTTGCACTACCCACAATATTATCTATGTGATTGTTCTAATTTAGGGTATTTGTAATTGTAATCCCTAAGTATTTAGTTGAATTTACAGCCTTCAGATTTGTGTGACTTATCGCGTAATCGTAAGTTAGCTGATTTCTTTTAGTACTCATGTGAACAACTTCACACTTTTCCTTATTCAGGGTCAATTGCCACTTTTCGCACCATACAGATATCTTATCGAAATCATTTTGCAAGTCGTTTTGATCATCTGATGACTTTGTAAGACGGTAAATGACAGCATCATCTACAAACAATCTATGCGACTGTATGTATTAGACTTTGGGGTATTCTGTTTTTCGCGCCAAGTTGCAAAACTTAAATTATTAACAAATAAAATGGTATACATTTGATAAATGGCCATTTTTTGGAAACTACGTCACAAGATGTTTCCTTATACAAATGGGCAACACTAGTATTATTCCGATATAATTCTCGTATCTCTAGTGTTATGGAAATGGTTTCAGTTCTCTCTAAAGTGAGTAGATTTACTACCCAGCGTCACATTGAAACCAACAGGTCCCCTACTTTACGTTTTCCACTGTGGGAGAGAGGACTGTACGGTTAGGTTTCGGTGCAAGTTGCAGCACGTGACTTGCATACGGGCGGCAACGGTAACACGCGTCACCCAACCGGCGGACCACTCCCCTTTATGCCGGCAGTAAAAGCTTTTTATTAACTGGCGGGATATTCCTCACGCCGCCACCTCGTTAATGCGAGTAGCTTCGTGTGGAAACGGGCAGCGTGGTGAAATTCAGAGCTCTCTTAATATTACAACTACAGCTCCCAATTGGAACGATGTAGCGGCACTCTCAAAACAATCATCGCGGCATATATGTCTACGTGCGTTTAAGTGTGTTTGTTAATCGTTGGGAGATAAGATTTATTATATATAAAAGTCAAAACAACCATGACTGAAATTAAAACCTAGGGCGGTAGCATTAAGAGTGTAACGGGAATTGCACTGTTAAACGCAAAGGAGAGAACGGAAACGTGGAAAGACTACGTTGTAGGGCCCTATGTGAGGGATGAATTGTCTGACTAGGTGATAGAAAGAGAAATTTGCCGGCGGTATTTAAGGCATAGGGGGTCCAGTATTAGAGTCAGAATTTAAAAGAGCTATGGAAGGCTTGAGATCAATTAGGGCGAAAGGGATAGATAACGTTCTACCGGAATTTCTAAAATTACTGTGGCAAGTGGGAACCAAATCATTATTCAGTCTGGTGTGTAGAACCTATAACACTCGCGACGCACCGTCACACTTTCGGTAAAATTTCACCCACATAATTACGAGGGTAGAAAGACGAGATAAGTACGAGAAGTATCACACAATCTGCTTAACACCTCATGCCTCCAAATTTCTGACATAAATAATATACAGAAGAATGGAAAAGAAAATTGTGGACTTCTTGTTAGATGGCAATCAGCTCGCCTTGGGAAATATTAAGGCAACAGAGAGGGAGTGCTGGCGTCGTGGTTGGTGATGAAAACAAGACTGAAGAAAAAACAACACACATTGATGGGATTTATCGCCCTGGAAAAAGCGTTCGACAATGTAAAATGGTGCAAGATATTCGAAGTTATGAGAAAATAGGAGTAAGCTACAGGGAAAAACGGGTAATATACAACATGAGCGAACTCGGCAGTGTTTCGCAGTTGCTTAGTATGTGTGGGAATTGGATACACATTCTCCTCCCTCTCTTTCTCCATCTCCTACGCCTCCCCCCTATCTCTATACCTGCTCCCATTCTCTGTCCACCCCTTCCTCCCAAATCTCTCTCTCCATTTCCTTCACCACCGCCTCTCTGTCCAAGTCCTTCTTTCCCCTCTATATGTCCATTTCCTCCTATCCCCCCTCTCTTTCCAACCCCTTTCCTCTCCCTCTTTCCGACACACAGCCTTGTTTATTGCTACTGCAAAGGAAAGTTCATTAGGAGCTGAAGTCGTTTGAAATAAATGGGTAATACGGAAAATAAGAAATATCTCTGCGGTTGTTGGATCTGTGAGAATATTAGCTTCAATGATAGTGTTTCGAACAGTTCTAGCTGTGAATCGATACCATTGCAGAGTTTATCATAAATATAGCTTTCTTTTTTTCCGTTGAAACCGACAGCGACGAAGAAAGCAAAAAGCAGTGTTCTGTATGCAATTTTATGTAAAATTATATATAAGGAGAAAAAATATTTATGGGAGCAGCGGTTTATCTAATGGTTCAAACTCTGTACTATCGTAATAAAAACTGAATACGAGAAAGAAAAAGAACTGATTGTTATAACTGTAAAGCATAGAGATTATTTTCGCAATCGATTTCAACAGAATATTTATTCATTGTTGTTGAAGGAAAAATAGTTCAAGGGCGTCTCAGTGTTTATTACAGTATCGTATAAAAATCTGAAGTAAATCGGTCAAAAATTTTAGAAAATTTTGCTACGAACGTTTCTCCTTTATGTATTAGATACATTTATATACCATATAGAGGGTGTAAATTTTAAGTTGACAAACCAGAATAACTCGAAAAATAAGCTTCACACAAAAAATGTGTAGAATCCAAAGTTGATTATTTTCGAGGGGGACATCTGCTGGTGCAAAAATTAGTCCGCCACCACCGTCCCTTGGGGGTGGGGCGGGAGGCAACTTTAAAATTTCGAATGCGAACTCCCATTTTTATTGCAGAATCAGATTCTACACAAAAAACTACGTACATGTTGTCTTAAACATTTGTTTTGCTTCTTGGTAGTTGGCGCTGTAGTTCAAGAAAATCCATGTTCCCATTTTTGAGTGGAAAATGGTTACGGATAAATAAAAAGTACTTACTTACTTCGTAAATATTGATTCGCTAAAAGTAAAACTGCCGACCGCTGTGGACGAGCGGTTCTAGGCACTTCAGTCTGTGACCGCGCCGTTGTTACGGTCGCAGGTTCGAATCCTGCCTCGTGCACGGATGTGTGATGTCCTTGGGTTAGTTAGGTTTAAGTAGTTCTAAGTGTAGGGGACTGATGAGCTGAGATGTTAAGTCCCAAAGTGCTTAGAACCATTTGAACCATTTTCAAAACTAGAACTCTCCCTCTCTCCCCATAGGGTGGGGTTTGAAAGGAAGGAATTTGAATTTTACAAATGTTGACCCAAATATTAATTTTTTCTGTAGTTTCGGATTCGGTCAACATTTGTAATTCCTCTCTCTCAAACCCCACCCTATGGGAAGAGGTAGAGTTTTAGTTTTAGCGAATCAAAATTTAGGAAGTAAATAAGTATTTTTTATTTATCCGTAACCACTTTCCACGCAAAAATGAGAATATGGATTTTCTTGAATTACAACTCCAACTAGCAAGAATCAAAACAAATGTTTAAGACAAAGTGTACGTAGTTTTTTTATGTAGAATCTGATTCTGCAATAAAAAATGGGGGTTCCCAATTGAAATTTTAAAGTTGCCTCCCGACGCTCCCCCACGGGGCTAGCTAGGGTGGTGGGCTAATTTTAGTACCAGGATATGTCTCCCTCGAAAATCATCAACTTTGGATTCTACACATTTTTGCGTGTGAAGCTTATTTTTCGAGTTATTCTGGTTTGTATTGTAAAAAATATGTAGCGTATGTCCATGCGACTTTTATTAAATTAACGTGTAAAAATCTGAAGCTTCTGAGGTTTCAAAAGTGGTGGTATATTGCTCAGCACATCTGCAGATGGCGCACACGAGGCTTAGAAGAGCAGTGCATCGGCGGAGCTGTCATTCATGTGAGAAGGTTTCCGGTTTGGTTATGGCAGCACGACGCGAATTAACAGACTTTGAACCCGAAATGGTACTTGGAGCAAGACGCATGGGAGATTCCATTTCGTAAATCGTTAATGAATCCAATATTCCAAAATCCGCACTATCAAAAGTACACCTACAATAGCAAATTTCAGGCAATACCTCTTACAAAGAACAACTCCGACCGAGAGCAGGATCGTTTGCATAGAGATGTTAATTTTACCAGACAAGCAACACTGTCTGAAATAACTGGAGAAACCATTGTGGGACGTACGACGAACGTATACGTTGGGGCAGTGCGACGGAATCTGGCGTTAATTGGCTATGGCAGCAGACAACCAACGCGAGAGTCTTTGCTAACGGCACAACATCGCATGCAGCGCCTCTCCTACGCTCGTGAACATATCGGTTGGACCCTAGACTACTGGAAAGCCGAGTCCCGACTTCAGTTGGTAAGAGCTGATGGTAGGGTTCCATTATGGCGCACAGCCCACGAGCCATAGACCCCCAATTGTGAACAAGGGACTTTGCAAGCTTGCAGTGGCTCCATAGTGGTGTGGGCTGTGTTTACATGGACTGGACAGCGTTCTCTGGTCCAGCTGAAATGGTTATTTTGGGCTACATGGAGACCATTTACAGCCATTCATGACTTCACGTGTATGAATGAGAGTGGGCCATGTCATCGAGCCACAATTGTACGCGATTGGTTTGAAGACATTCTGGACATTCGAGCGAATGATTTGGCCTCCCGTATCGCCCAACATAAATCACATCAGCACAATCGAGAGGTCAATTCGTTCACAAAATTCTGCACCGCCAATATTTTTGCAGTTATGGATGGCTATAGAGACAGCATCACTCTACATCTCTGCATGAGACTTCCAACAAGTTGTTGAGATCATCCACGTCGAGTTGCTGCACTACTCCGTGCAAAAGGGGGTCGGACACGATATTAGGAGGTATCTCATGACTTGTTACCTCAGTGTACTTCGGCAAGAGACCACGCTGCGAATATCAGATGCAGAGATGAACTGACCACTCAAGGGCATGTGCAGCGTATTTATCTCTTTCCCCGACCCTTCCCCTCCCTCAGATCTGCCGCTATATTCGCCGTCCGCACCTTGTACCTCCTCTCAAATTCCTCCCGCTGACATACTGCTCCGTCCTAGGTTCACGCCGAAATACTCGTGCTGGCGGCACATCTGCTGTTCATCTGTCTGCCCCCGTCCTCCCCCCCCCCCCCCCCAAAGTCTGTTCTTTATGGGGTATCTCCCTCTTCTTAATCAGACTAATTGAGGATCTCCAGATCTTACGAAGGATGTAGCAATTATTACGACTGATCAGCGACTCCCTTACTCGAATCTCGATGGTTTCTTCAGTGACACAGTGCCAGGAGTTACACGTCTTTGTAAAAACCCTACTATGGTCGGAATCATTTCCGCTTCAATCCAGTAGGCAATATTCCGCTACTTTCAGCTTGCTAGCTGCTGTAGTGTGCTGTGCCACAGGTGTTCTCGTCGACAATCTTCGACAGTACCCACCGTGTAACCTATTTATGTCTTCAGAATGAGATTTTCACTCTGCAGCGGAGTGTGCGCTGATATGAAACTTCCTGGCAGATTAAAACTGTGTGCCCGACCGAGACTCGAACTCGGGACCTTTGCCTTTCGCGGGCAAGTGCTCTACCATCTGAGCTACCGAAGCACGACTCACGCCCGGTACTCACAGCTTTACTTCTGCCAGTACCTCGTCTCCTACCTTCCAAACTTTACAGAAGCTCTCCTGCGAACCTTGCAGAACTAGCACTCCTGAAAGAAAGGATATTGCGGAGACATGGCTTAGCCACAGCCTGGGGGATGTTTCCAGAATGAGATTTTCACTCTGCAGCGGAGTGTGCGCTGATATGAAACTTCCTGGCAGATTAAAACTGTGTGCCCGACCGAGACTCGAACTCGGGACCTTTGCCTTTCGCGGGCAAGTGCTCTACCAACTGAGCTACCGAAGCACGACTCACGCCCGGTACTCACAGCTTTACTTCTGCCAGTACCTCGTCTCCTACCTTCCAAACTTTACAGAAGCTCTCCTGCGAACCTTGCAGAACTAGCACTCCTGAAAGAAAGGATATTGCGGAGACATGGCTTAGCCACAGCCTGGGGGATGTTTCCAGAATGAGATTTTCACTCTGCAGCGGAGTGTGCGCTGATATGAAACTTCCTGGCAGATTAAAACTGTGTGCCCGACCGAGACTCGAACTCGGGACCTTTGCCTTTCGCGGGCAAGTGCTCTACCAACTGAGCTACCGAAGCACGACTCACGCCCGGTACTCACAGCTTTACTTCTGCCAGTACCTCGTCTCCTACCTTCCAAACTTTACAGAAGCTCTCCTGCGAACCTTGCAGAACTAGCACTCCTGAAAGAAAGGATATTGCGGAGACATGGCTTAGCCACAGCCTGGGGGATGTTTCCAGAATGAGATTTTCACTCTGCAGCGGAGTGTGCGCTGATATGAAACTTATGTCTTGCCGCAGTAACACGGTATCTGATAAACCTCGGATTTCCGTAGTTAGAGGTCTTCTATGACGCTTCGACGTCAAAGCATGCCTGAAAGGCGGTCGTCTCTGTGTCAAATTTCTGGCCAATATGTTCGAAGGATTCTTGTAAGGGATAGAGCAAGGTGGCGCATTGGTTAGCACACTGGACTCGCATCTGGAAGGACGACGGTTCAAACCCGCGTCCGGCCATCCTGATTTAGGTTTTCCGTAATTTCCCTAAATCACTTGAGGCAAATGCAAGGGTGGTTCCTTCGAAAGGACACGGCTGCCTTCCTTCCCCATCTTTCCCCAATCCGACGGAACCGATGACCTCACTGTTTGGTCCACTCCCCCAAATCAGCCAACCAATCTTGTAAGGACACTCTGGTATCTTTATGTCATACAAGCACTTACATTCAACATTTCTAATGATATGTTACATATGTTACAATGTCCGCCTCTCCAAACCGTATTTCTTCCCATAATCTCCCCCTAGTATTATGCAAGATGTCCACTTTCCTCAACGATTCCGTACAGAACCTCCACATTTCATATTACTCCACTTAGTATTCACTATTGTCTTGCAGCATAACATCCACACGCTTCTATTTTCTTCTTTTTTCTTTTCCTGCAGTGTATGAATTACTTGTGGTCAAAATTTGATACTTTTCTCTTGTCGAAGTATTGTTTCTTTGCCTGTATTTTCTCCTTCTTATATCTTAGCCGTTTTGTTCATTGCTTTACTTCGAAGACAGCACAATTCCCTTACTTTTGATGTTAGATTTGTCGCTAACGTCGTTTCTACTATTTCTCAATACTTTCGTCTTTCTTTTCTTTTCTCTCAATTCATATTCTGTATCAGTAAACAATTTTTTCCATTCAACCGTCTGTCACGATCACTCAGCACGCACTTTTGTCCACGTTGCGACTTAGCGGATGATGTTTATTCCGCTTTCCCTGTATGCGGTATCAATCTTCGATATTGCGCCTCTTGAAACACCAAAGACTTCAGCTACCATGGTTGCCGAAGCACCCCTCATACGAGCACCAAACTATATGCGCACCTTCGAAGTCACTTAGCTTCGACGTAATGCACTCACACAGTCCTCACAATGACTGGCAGTCATAACGTATTGAGGACATTTCACATGTGACGTCCGTGGTTATATACAACAGAGTAATCTGTAGACTTGGCTAGCATATGTATTTGTGTTCAAGCCTGTATTTCTCGCGGTGTTTCCATATGTTTGACAAGCCCCTACAGTGTGAATCACGAAGAGGTGTACTACTGAAATTCCTTGGGAGTGCGTCGTGGAAAGACTCGGGCAACAGACGAATGTCACAAAGAGAAATTAGAGCTCTTATCATGATTTGCCGGCAATTCTTCCCAAGCGCCACTCTCGAATAAAACAAGGAAAAGGGGAGGAGGAGGAATAGATAGTGATGCCCTCCGTCACACACCGCAAGACGGTTCGCTGAATGTAAATGTTCGAGGGTAATCCCAAAGGTGAGGTCTCCTATTTTTTTTATAAGTATGTAAACCTATTTTTTTCTAAAATGATTTACATCAGTTTACAGCTTCAACATTTAGCTATTTTTCAACATAATCAGCATTTCTGTCGATGCATTTTTGTAGACGCTGTGCCAGTTTTTGTACGCCGATGTCATACCAGCTCGCCGCCATGCTGTTCAGAAAGTTATGAACCTCTTCTTTCACTTCGTCGTCGGAGCTGAATCGCTGGGACCACAATTAAAGCTGACAGGTACTGTGAGACTCTGAAAAAACTCAAACGGGCAATTCAGAACTGGAGAAGAGGAATGTTGGGCAAGGGCGTACACATTCTCCGTGACAACGCTCGCCCACACATCGCTCGGCAAACCGTTTCTCTCCTGTAACAGTTTCAGTGTAACACCCACCCTGTACTCCATACTTGGCGGCCAGTTCCCTAGGTTAAAAGAACATATGGCCGGAAAGCGATTCAGCTCCGACGACGAGGTGAAAGAAGAGGTTCATAACTTTCTGAACAGCATGGCGGCGAGCTGGTATGGCATGGGCATACAAAAACTGCCTCAGCGTCTACAAAAATGCATCGACAGAAATGCTATGTCGAAAAATCGCTAAGTGTTCAAGCTGTAAACTGATTTAAACCATTGTGGAAATAAACAGGTCTATGTACTTATAAAAAAATAGGAGACCTTACTTTTGGGATTACCCTCGTAGATATAGAATCCCAAGAGCCACAACCTGATGAATTTTTGGATTGTAGACCCTCGGACAGACTACTCCAATCCTTAGTAAATGAAATCTCGATTTCTTTAATAAATAAAGTCTTCAAACTGAGCTCTTTGAAAACGTTAAATTCACTCATTTAACTTACAATATCGGTTTTGTCGAGTCAACAATAAATGCTACCGCTTATGCGCTGAAAGGAGATTACTTTTCTACACAGATTCCTCACAGTTTCTATTTTTGTATTCATCTTTCCCCTTTATGCCTGAAGTTTGGAGACCAGTGTAGCATTTCGCAGCGGTAGACTTCTGTTTTTATCTCATTTTTGCTGTTGGTTGTTCGCAGTGACACCAAATGTTTTGTTTGCCTTAGGTTGCTGATAGCTAAAAAACTTCCACCACCACCATTAAGTAGCATTTTCAGTACAGAAGTAAAAGTAATTTAATTTTGTAGTTGAAAAAGTGAACTTAACACTAATTCTCAGTGACCCGAGAACTTCTTTGGAGCAATTAGAGTACTGAAAGTGTAAAGCTGGTAACAGCTGTATCTACGACACTACAATTACTTATTAACAATGAGACCCAACAATTAAAATAAAATACTTGATGTAGCAAAAATGTAAGTCACAAATTGCAGGATACATTCTTCACGCATAGATGAGGAAATTATGTACTATGAACATGAGTCTGGAAACGCTTTGTTTCATGTTACAACTCATCTTCTCAAACGAGTTTCAGCGAGATTAGGTGGCAAATTTTGACAGTTGGCATGTATGGGCAAAGACAGGTCATCAGCAAAGATTTTCTGTAAATGTTTGGGCCGGCATTGATGGTGACTTTTTGGTAGAGCCTCACTTTCTCCCACCCAGGCTCAGCGGACCAAGTTATCATAATTTCATAGAGAATGTTCTAATTGATCTGCTATATGATGTGCCATTAGCTGCGCGACAAAACATGTACTTCATACGCGATGGAGCACCTCCTCATTTTAGTGTTAATTTCCATCCGCTTCTAAATAAGAGATTCGGTGACAGATGGATAGGTAGAGATGCTCCAATTGCCTGGCCTCCACGCTCTTGTACCTGAAACTTTATTTACGGGGGCATTTGAAAGCTCTTGTGTATGGAAGGCTGGTACAAGATGTTCAGTCTCCGTGTGCTGATTATTCAGTGCCCTGATTGTGGAAGGCTGCGAAACCGTGCGCAATACGCCAGGGACACATCAGCCCATTCGAAATTCACTACGACGGCTGGTTGACGCATGTATCAATGCCCACGGGGAGCGAATTGAACATCCCCTGTGAGAAAGAGTTGCATGTGGTATGCTGGTGCGTTGTGATCGCGTATGTTTTTCCATGATTAATGAGTTGGAGAAAATGTAACATGGAAACAGTGTTTCCAGAGCCATGTCCATATAACATAATTTCTTCGTCTACGTATGAGGAATGTGTCTTGCAATTTGTGCGGTACATTTTTGTTACACCCTGTATATGGTGGTGTGTGGTCGCTCAGCGACGACGTTGTCAGTACCCAAATAGAAAATGAACCAGTACGTCTAATGTAGGAAAAAGGATAGTCAGGTATGCGGAATAGTGAAGTAGTAGACGGTCTTGAAGAAGAGAGCATCAAAGGAAAGGACACAGTACATACACAGCTTCCATATTCCGATTTTGTCCATGTTTCAACAAAAGAGGCATAATATCAATGCGAACAGCAGTTTCAAATATCCCAGCAGAAAAATGCCTTTACGTTGTCTTCAGTCCAGTGCAATATACCACCAAAACCGTCATACAATCAGAAAAAGCTCCCAAGGAGATATGTAACATCAACTGCAAGAATAAGGCAGAGACACGCATGTTTCCCTCCACACCAGAATTGAAGAAATAGCCTGTCTCAAATGAAGCGAACATGCAGAAGACGTATTTGGGATGTTCCAAATACGCACCACATCAAAATGAACTGTGGGAAAAACTCGCAAAACTGAAGATTCCATTGCCAGCCAATACTACGACATTAAAGAGCGAGAACAACCTCAAAATTAAAGGATTAAGAATACGTTACTTCCAAGTAGTTCCGACGTGTATTGAATTTGTAATTTGATTTATGTATAAGGTAGATTTGCACTTAAGATTTAATTGCCGACTAACCTCAGCAAAATGTAGTGGCTGTTATGATTGCTGCAGAAAGCCAATAAAATTAATTTTAAAGAAACGTTTTATTTCAAAGAATAATTGATTTACTGAATAAAAGCTCACTTGTCCGTATTTAACATTATTCAATTCCTTTCTGCAATCTGGGGAGGAATTTTCGCTTCCGCCGGAATTCATGAACTGAAAGATGCCGTATGTGAAGAGTTCGAACCATGTGTCACATGGCTAGCGTTTCAAAGGTCCGCGCCACTTTTCGGTGTGAAATCTACGTACACCACTTGATATTATGCAGCTTGGGAAACGAATATTTTATTGGTCTCCTTGCTACGAAGTTGTCAAAAAGTATTATTGTCAGCACTGTTTTGCTTTGTTTCAGTGTTACATTGTTTCTGTAGTGAGGCCATGGCTGATGATAGTTGGCTCTGAGCACTATGCGACTTAACTTCTGAGGTCATCAGTCGCCTAGAACTTAGAACTAATCAAACCTAACTAACCTAAGGACATCACACACATCCATGCCCGAGGCAGGATTCGAACCTGCGACCGTAGCGGTCGCTCGGCTCCAGACGATGATAGTTACATTGTTGAGGAGCGTCCCCAGACCAGACAGAATACCATAGGGAAGCAACACTGCGACGAGAATGACGCAAACTGAACAGCCCTCCACCTGTCTTTGGGAGTCAAAAGTTACTGTCGTGATGTGCGATGGGGGCTGATAACGTGTTAAATAACAACGAAGTAATGTCCAGCTGTTAACATTTAGTCGTTACAGCCAGAAACGATATTACCCATGATAATGACGGATGAACATTTGATAAATATTGTCTTTCACCAATTATTGTAACCGAGCGAGATGGTGCAGAAGTTAGCGCACTGGACTCGCATTCTGCAGGACGACGATTCAAACCTGGGTCCTGCCATCCTGATTTAGGTTTTCCGTGATTTCCCTTCGCTTCAGACAAAGGACGGGATGGTTTCTTTGTATGGGCTCGGTCGACTTCCTTCTCCATCCTTACCTAATCCGATGGGACCGATGACCTCGTTATTTGGGCCCCTCCCCCAAATCAAACAACCACCCAGTTTTTACAAACATACAAATACTCCAGTTCCAGACGATCTATTGCGTGACACTCAGAATAAGAAGACATGGTCACGAAAATTCAATTTATCGTCAGTTTTCCCGTGGTTTAGTAGACCTTTCACTATCCATAAGGCACATCGAATACAGGAAAATTCCAAAATCAGTTGGAGAATTGTGTAACCCACACGTTCCGGAGAACAGAGTTAAGAGCAAAACGTTATGGATTTTTTTTTTAAATAAGCAGACAGCCATTTGACTTCATTGTTGTTCATTTAATTACGATACAGGTTTCGCCCTTTTATGCCATTTTCAAGTGATTGAGTTTATGCCATTCACATATATTGCAGGACATCAAGCTCAAAATGCTTTGCTTTTATATAAATTGTATATACGTAGCATCTGTTAAATTTGGTTTTGAAATAAGTGAAATAATCTGTATGATACGTGGATAAAGTGAAGTTTGACTCACAGATCAGGTACAAATGGTTCAAATGGCTCTAAGCACTATGGAACTTAACATCTGAGGTCATCAGTCCCCTAGACTTAAACCTAACTAACCTAAGGACATCACACACGTCCATGCCCGAGGCAGGATTCTAACCTGCGACCGTAGAAGCCGCGTGGTTCCAGACTGAATCGTCTAGAACCGCTCGGCCAGCGCGGCCGGATCATTACTAAATAACCCATCCAGCTAGCCGAATACACAACGAAGGTGTTGGATGATCGTAAGAGTGTGAAACTGATACTTAAGACAATGCCTAGCTACATTATCTTTCTCTTGAATCAGGTTGCCATCTGCTCGTTATATAGGTCCAGACTTTGCTAAATGACTACCCATGTAATTTACACTTTTTACTTTGCATGCTAAAGTCTCCTTTATATAATGAAATTAAAATTTTAAACAAGTAACTATTGACCATAGGAAATTACAGGTCTTTCATCTGTAATCCAAACTTACTAATACGAAAGCATACGTCATCTAAAATTTCCAGAAAGAATTAAAAACAATTATTGGAATAATGCTTCTTGCAGCTGAATCACTTATTTTATAATACACACACAAAAAATATGTTATTACAATATTTTCCATTCAGCAACTAAGTTTTCAGTCACAAGAAAAACTTACGATCTTATGTTAACTGATGATTCGGCAATGTTTCTAGATATGATGCAAGGCTTTGCCAGGCTTCTCTATCATTACAAAATTCTTGGAATATCGTAAGACTTAAGGTATATGCCATGAAAAATTTGTATGAAATAAGCTTTATTACACAAGTAAACAAACACATCGACGTACACAAAACACAGAACAGTTACAAAACATATTCAAAAGTATGTACACCAATTCTCAATTTCTTTCGAGACATGTTTGTGAATTTATACTTTGAGCAACCTTGTAGCTCAATAAAACATACTCGTACTCTCTCGCTTTCAAAACAACCGCAATGGCTTCCTGAAACACAGCGGCTGATAGTACGGCGTGACACCACGGGTAGCGATGAATAACGTGCCACAGGCTCTCTGTGTATTATCTACCACTTAGCCGTAGACAGCACAGACAATGACGGAGAGAATTTCTGCTTTTAGAGATCGCTTTGGCATGGCCCCACACCGTAAAGCAACCCTATCTGATGCTTTCAGCCAGTGTCAGAAGTCAGGCCGCGCAATGGACGTGAAAAAACGGGAGGGGGAACGTCCGTCGCCGTCGCGTAATCAACTGAAATATCTCTACTGAAATGCATACGCAAAAGTGCGGCTGAACTACAAATGCTGACAACATTAAAAAATGTTTGAGAACGAAAGGATTTAGATCGATGTTTGTGAATGAATTATGGAGCAAAGAGCTGCAGCCTGCTGTGATTTGTTGGCACAATTCCCAATTGCTGTCTCTCACAAGGGTGTTAAAATCGGACGAATGTGCAAATGTGCCAGCTTACACAGGAAGAATGTGGTTTTCTAACCTAAGCAAGTTGGAAAGGACCACAGCTCATGGTACCATTTGGGATGTCATCACGATATCTCTTAGGGCCAGAGGATGACTTGCACCCGGTAGCTGGGTGGATGCCGGCACGGTAGCTCAGCGTGTTCGATAAGAGAGCTGGTTGGCATCTGTAATAAAAAACTGAGTGGAAGGATCAACAAACGAACTTGAACCGATGTCATGTGACGTCCGCAACGACCAAACACAACGATCAACAATGAACAAAATGCAAAAAAAGTGGTCAGCGCTGAGTGGATGCCGGCACGGTAGCTCAGCGTGTTCGATAAGAGAGCTGGTTGGCATCTGTAATAAAAAACTGAGTGGAAGGATCAACAAACGAACTTGAACCGATGTCATGTGACGTCCGCAACGACCAAACACAACGATCAACAATGAACAAAATGCAAAAAAAGTGGTCAGCGCAACAGAATGTCAATCCTAAGGGCCCAGGTCGGAGATTTTCTCCTCTCAGGCACTGGGTGTTGTGTTGTCCTAATCATAATCATGTCATCCGTATGAACGCGCAAGTCGCGGAAGTGGAAGCAAATCGAAAGACTTGCACCCGGCGAACGGCCTACCCAACGGGAGGCCCTAGTCACACGACATTTATTTATTAGTGGATGACTGGAAACGATTGATTTGGAGTGATGTACCACACTGTACCCTGTGGCAATCCGACGGAAGGGTTTGAGTTTAGCGAATGCTTGGAAAATGCTATCTTCCATCAGGTGTAGTGCCAAACGTGAATTACAGAGGAAGCGGGAAATTTTCAGGGTGTGGGCCCCTTATCGGGCTTAAGAAAACGCTAAATACAGAACGATATGAATACATTTTACAGCACTGTGTACAGTAGAGAAACGTTATGAAGACTATGATTGTTTATAGTAGCATGACAATGCACCGAGTATAAAGCAGAATCTGTGAGGCAATGGTTCGTGGACAATAACATTCCTGAAATGGTCTGGTGTGCCTGTAGTCGCAATCTGAACCCAATGGAACACATTAGGGATGAGTCAGAACGTCCACGTCTACCCAATCCTCGACGTCCAATACCACTACCTACGGTTTCAGCTCTTGAGAAGAAATTGGTTGCCATTCTTCCACAGACACCTCACTGAAAGTGTCTGCGTACAGTCGTTTCGCATACGATGATTGTGTCAGCTTGACAACGAATTCTGTCATACAGCACCATCTTTGAGGCAATGGTTTGTGGTCGATAACATTCCTGAAATAGACTGCCCTGTCCAGAGTCTCGATCGGACACAATGGGACATCTTTGGGATATGTTAGGAAGTCGTTTCTGCTATAGAACATAGCGTCCAACATCAACAGCTTCTATGGTTTCAGCTCTTGAGGAAGAGTGGAATTACATTTCCCAACATTCAGACACTACATTGAAAGTGTCCCCTTAGAGTTCAAGGCGGTGTAAAGGCGATGAGTGGACACACCTCATATTAATGTCGACTAGCAGGTGTCCAGATAGTTTTGATCAGATAGTTTACATACATGTAAGTTCTCCAATATACAATGTAGCTACACACTGTGTTTTTCGGCTCCCGCGTGAGACAAAATAATGGGCAAAACGTAGTTGGAAAGGTGTTACAGTTCCAGTAGTTCTAGAGGGAGCAGCAATCAGCGAGATGTGAAGTTTCTGGCAAGTTTGCAGCGGATTATTCGTTCGCCCGCAGTTTAACTTCGTTTTGCTGCACATTGCTGTCCCGATTCCGAAAATGCTATTTCGGACGCCGCCTAACACTGAGTCAAAACTGATTTGCAAGTTAACCCGAACGCTTGGTCAGTGCAGGGAGCAAAGGCTAACGTCGTTAGCGAGAAAGTAGTTCAATTAACTAGCAGTGGTCGCTACGTGCCAGCCGGGAAACGGCCGGTAGGTAAGTTGCTTCAGCCTATACTGTGGTGCACACACACCTGCATGCAACTACTCTGCTACAGTAAACAAACGAATATTGCGATAACGATGGAAGTTATAGGGAAGATGTAAAAGGATAAATTCATCTATTTAAGATAGGAAATCTGGTAAGGAAACATCAGTGATGGAGGTTACGTGGACAGCAAGAAAGTAATGCCTCCTGCATTTTCGTTTTCTTTTACAAGAAATGTGAATGTCATATACATAGTTTAACAGATACAACATTCACAGTTAATTGTCACTTTTCAGTATTATCATTATCTTTGTCCAAAGTTTTTTTTCCATCTTGAAGCAAAATCACATACGGTATGGTAAAAATCATGATCCTGCTTCTTCAGCCACTGGCACACTGAATTTTTCAGTCTCTGCATCTTCAAATTGATGTCCCCGATAAGCTTATTTAAATGGACCAAGCAGATGGAAGTTTGATGGTACAAGATAATGGCTGTATGGTGTGTGGGGTAAAACTTCTCGCCATTTTTTCGCAATTTTCCCATCGGTGAAGTGACTAGTGTGTGGTATTGAATTTTCGTGCAAAAGAACATTCGCAGTAATTTTTGATGGGCGTAGTCGCTGAAGACTTTCCTTCAACTTCTTGAGCGTTTTCACATGTTGAATAGAGTTTATTGTGGACGATGTCTGCATCCCAAAAGACTGTTGCCGTAACATTCCCAGCAGAACGCACTGTTTCGAACTTTCTACATCTTCATCTACATACAAACGCGGAAAGCCACCGCAAGGAGCGAGACGTAGGGTGCCTTGTACCGCTTCCAATCGTTTTCATTCCTGTCACACTCGGGAAACGACTACCTCTATAACTCCGTACTAGCCTTAATTTCTCTTGTATTCTCTTCGCGCTCCTACGCAAAATTTGCGTTGAAGGCAGTAAAATCGGTCTGCAGTTAGCTCCAAATGCCACTTCTCTAATTTTCTCACCTGTCTTCCGCAAAAAGAATGTCGTCTTTCAGCCAGGGAATCCCACTTGTGTTCACGAAGCATCTCCGTAATACTCGCAGCCCGTCTCTATATAGTGTCGATGCCGTCCTTTCATCTGACCTGATGAGAATACCAAATACTCCAGCAGTACTCCAGAATGGGTCGCATTTGTGTTCTAAACGCGGTCTCCTTTACAGATGAACCATCCTTTTTTTTAAATTCTCCCAATGAACTGAAGTCGACGACTCGTCTTTCCTACTACCGTCCCTACGTGCTCGTTCATTTCATATCACTTTGCAGCGTTGCCCCTAGATATTTCATCGACATGACTGTGTCAAACAGTAGGCTACTAATGTTGTATTACAATATTGCAGGTGTTTCCTACTCGTCTCCATTAACTTACATTTCTCTGCATTTAGAGCAAGCTATAGTCCATTACACCGACTATAAATTACGACTAAATCGTCTTGTAACCTCCTACCACGACCTTCCCGTACATCACAGCGCCATCGGCAAACAGCTCTGCAGGCGACGCGTTTTGTAGCCTTGAATTTAAACTCATGTCCAAAGCTAGCCACAACCTCGTGATGCGCAGTTTATCGGAGAAAACGGCCCTCAGCAATCAGCGGCAGAAGTGAAATTACTACAGTTTTGTTCACGGTGACTAAAGCTAACCTCTACGAGCAAACTCAATACAGAAAAAATTCCGCTTTTAGCTCTAAAAGCAAACTGTAATTTCTCGCTATTACTCGTTGCCTGTAACAATCGTCACACTGGCTACGAAAGCTGCCGCCTTATGAACCAATGAACAGCCCTTGTTGGCACTTGGTTACAGATTAGGGTGACACAATCAGACAAATACAAAACGATAAAACAATGATGGAAAGAAAAATACGATGATGAAAATGAAGCGGCAAAATATTAGAAATTAAAAAGAAACACATTTAAACCAATTAACTGACTAAAACTGGTAATAAAAATCTCTTGACTGTATTTAGAAAGAAAAAATAGCAACAATTGACGAGATTCGATCCTCGGACCTGCCACAAGTGAGATATTTACACTGGACATTACGCGAGGCCCTAACACTTGCTAAAGTAGTTACAACTGTGGTGACCCTGTCGCAAAGATAAATTTCAGCCTTCAGAAATTCGGACGGCTTTAGAACAGAAAGAAATAGACTGAAGAGATACAGAATACTTCAGAAGTTGTCAGCTCGTGGTGTAGTGGCTAGAGTTGCTGCCTATGGACAAGTGGTCCCGGGTTCGATTGCCGGCCGCGTTGGGGATTTTCTCTGCCCGGGGACTGGGTGTTTGTGTTATCCTCACCATTTCATCATCATCATTCACGACAGTGGCTCGATTGGACTGTGTAAAACTTGGACTGAGTAAAAGCTTGGGACTTCGCACGGGCACTGATGACCGCGCACTTGAGCGCCCCACAAACCAAATGTCATCAAACAGAACGCTTCAGAAGATACGGGACACGGCCTACCTAGAAGAGCACACAGCTGCCTAAGACTCAGGCGCAACTTAGCTGAGACTACAGACAGGGTGCTCATGACTGGGGCTATGTTACACTTTCACCTTACGATACACAGATAGTTCCCGAGTGGACACCCATCCACCAAACATAAATATAAGCAACCAGACGGCTGCAGTCGTCAGTTGGTCATATTTTCATAAGTCTTCCAGAAGTGACCACTTTCGCTTGCTCCGCCACACGTCATTAGGTGGCTTGCGGAGTATGATGTAGACGTGGATGTCGTCCGCTATTGGTATCGTCCTAGGTGGAAGACCTGAACACATCTTTCTCGGCACCGGCACATTCGACTCCCTATTGTCGTGTTAATAATCTCTATCGCAACTATGTACAGCCTATCGTAATATTCGTTGGTGGCAGCCAGTATCTGCGTTATCAAATGAAGTGTGACGATCTTCTTGCTGAGTGTTACTGCAACAGCTTATTTACGTATTTCATTGAAAGCAGTGAAGGAGAGATTAGTTTTTACTGCAAGTCAAGCCCTTGATTATTAAAAGTGTAACACACGATCAGCTACGACGATGATTGGGTACATGATTAAGGGGAGGTTTACTATCTTTGGCCCGAAAAAAGCATGTTCTTTGAGAATTGTTTTCTCGGGATGTGTTAAAGATACCAATGTCAAATTTGGTCAAAATGGTTATTGATACTTCCTCTACAAACTGGAATTTATTCTACCGGAAATGTCGAAGAGCAAAGGCGGAAGTGCCGTCGGAACGAAACAAAATTCCGATGTAGACCACGCGAGGTACGTCACAGGTCAGCCGGCTCGTCTGTAATCAAAATTGAGTTATTAAGACCCGAAGTTACAGTTTTTGGCACTTTTAGTCAGTGTTTTGTCCATGATACAGATGTGGCTGCTAGATCTGCTGCTTTCTTGTTCCCTGTCTGTCATCTTTTATGCGACGTACAATACTTGCAGCATTCTCCCAGTTTTGAGAAATTACCTTCCCCGGAGGCTTTCTGTAAATAACTTTGCCTCTACCTTTAACCATTTTAGTTGAACCACCATCACCAGTTGCTATTCAGTGTTAACCAGCACCAGATTTTGAGTACACAGCGTTTATTGTTCTGTTTTTGTTTCACAGTGAAATTAATATTCTTTTTAAACTTCGTAATACATATTGAGAATGTAAAACGGTGCAAAATGTTCGCGATATTGAGAAAAATGTAAGTAAGCTATAGGAAAAGACGGGTAATATACAATATGACGAGAATCAAGAGGGAACGGTAAGAAGTGAAAACCTAGATCGAAGTGCTCGGCTTAAAAAAGGATTTAAGACACAGATGTATTTCCCCAGACGTAGATGTATTTCCCCCCTACTGTTTATTCTATACACTGGAGAAGCAATGATCACAATAAAAGAGCGAGATTAAAATTCAAGGTTATAGGATATCAGTTATAAGTTTCGCTGATGACATTGCTATTCTCAGTGGAAAGTCGGGAAGAATTGCATGACCCTTTGAATGAAATGGACAGCCTAATCGCCACAGACTGTGAATTGAGAGTTAACTTAAGAATGACGAAAATAATGAGGAGCGGCACCAATGAGACTAGCGGTAAACTTAACATCAAAACTGGTGACAACGAAGTAGACGAGGTTAATTAATTCTGCTATCCTAGAAGCAAAATAATAAGTGAGGGACGAGGCAAAGAGAACAGAAAAAGCAGACTACAACATGCGAAGGACGCATTCCTGGACAAAAGAAGTCTGTTAGTATCAAATATAAAGAAATTTCAGAGGACGTTTACTTATACAGCAACATTTTATGGAAGTGTATTATAGACAGTGGGAAAAACGGAAGAAAGAGAACCGAATAGTTTGAGATGTGGTGCTGTGGATGTGGGAAATTTTGTGGGCGTATAAAATAAGGTATGATAAGGTTCTCCTTACAATCGGTGAGGAAAGGAGCAAATGGAAAACAGTCACAAGAAGAAGAGTCTGGATGATAGGACATGTGTTCAGACATTAGGAAATAACTTCCATGGTACTAGAAGGAGCTGTGAAGAGTAAAAACTATAGAGGAAGACAGAGATTGGAATATATACAACAAATAATTGAGAAAGTACGAGTCATAAGACCGACGAGTTAAAAAATGCTTTATATATGTAGTATTTTTACACACTTGGTAGCTTTATTGCACATCCGTGGAAGGTAACGGTTTAGAGGTATCCGATGAGATCGTTAAGCTTTCGCGGTCTAGTGACTGATCAATTAAATTTGATTCGTGCACCTGCACAAACGCTATTTTTTCTCATAATGTATCGGCCACCTTCAGCTCTCCCGTTTGCAAACCATTTAATTTAACAGTCATCGTTACCAGTTTTCAGCCGGCCGGAGTGGCCGAGCGGTTAAAGGCGCTACAGTCTGGAACCGCACGACCGCTACGGCCGCAGGTTCGAATCCTGCCTCGGGCATGGATGTGTGTGATGTCCTTAGGTTAGTTAGGTTTAAGTAGTTCTAAGTTCTAGGGGACTTATGACCACAGCAGTTGAGTCCCATAGTGCTCAGAGTCATTTGAACCATTTTTGAACCAGTTTTCAATTTTGATAAATTCATATACAGGTCTCTGAAAATCGCTCCAAGGTATACGTCCGAAATACACCGAGGTGACAAAAGTCATGGGATACCTTCTAGTATCGTGTCGGGTCTCCTTTTGCCCTGCATAGTGCAGGATGCAGGACGTGGATTGCCCTCATTAAACCGTTGGAACTCCCCTGCAGAAATATTGACCTATGCTGCCTCTATAACCGACCATAATTGCGAAAGTGTTGCCGGTGGAAGATATTGTCGACGAACTGACCTCTCGATTATGTCCTATAAATTTTCGATGGGATTCATATCGGACCATCTGGGTGGGCAAATCATTCGCTTGAATGACCAAGAATGTACTTCAAACCAATCGCAAATAGTTTTGGCCCAGTGACATGGTGCATTGTCATCTATAAAAAAGAAGTCAATGAATATCTAGAAATGGTCTCCATGCATCTCAGCATAACCATTTTCAGTGAATTATCGGACCAGTTGGGCGAGACGATCCAGTCCATTCCATGTAAACATAGACCACTGCATTATGGAGCCACCACCAGCTTCAGAGTGCCTTGTTGACAACTTGGGTGCATGGCTTCGTGGGGTCTGTGCCACTCTCGAACCCTGCCATCAGCTCTTACTCATCTGAACAGGTATGGTTTTCAGCCGTCTAGGGTCCAACAGATGCGGTCAAGAGTCCAGGAGATTTCGTGCTGTTAAGCAAAGGTACTTTCGTCGGTCGCCTGCTGCCATAGCCCATTAGAGCCAAATTTCGCCGCATTGTCCTAACGGATACATCCGCCGTACGTACCAGATTGAAGTTGGAAAGTTGTGGAAAGACCTTATAGGACCAAACTGCTGAGGTCATCGGTCTCTAAGCTTACAAACTACGTGATTTACCTTAAACTAATGCTAAGGACAACACACACACCCATGCCCGTGGGAGGACTCGAACCTCCGACGGAGGGAGCCGCGCGAACAGTGACATGGCGTCTGAGGCCGCGCGGCTACATTGTGCGGCTTACCACATTGACTTCAAGCAGTGTTGTTTGTCTGATAGCACTTACAAGTCTACGCTGCTCTCGATTGTTAAGCTTATTGTTTATTTATTTATTTAATTATTTATTGTTCCGTGGGACCAAATTAAAGAGAAATCTCCATGGTCATGGAACGAGTCAATACATGAAATTATAACACGATAGTAGAAACAGATAAAATGAAATATAAAAACATATTCAGGCGACAAGTCTTAAGTTTAACTAAAGAAAATCAACAATGTAACACTGGAATTTGCTTAATTTTTTACCTCTTCCAGGAGCTCCTCGACAGAATAGAAGGATTGAGCCATGAGGAAACTCTTCAGTTTAGACTTAAAAGACATTGGGCTACGGCTAATATTTTTGAGTTCTTGTGGTAGCTTATTGAAAATGGATGAAAGTGAAGGCCATCGGCCACTGTGCTGCCCGTGGTGACAAGTAATGCCTGAAATCTCTCGGCATTCTCTTCACACTGTGGACCTCGCAATGTTGAATTCCCTTACGATTCACGAAATGGAATATCCCATGCTTCCAGCTCCAATTACCATTCCGCGTTCGACGTCGATTAATTCCAGCCGTGCGGCTATAATCACATCAGAAAACTTTTCAGATGAAAAACCGGAAACCTTTTCACATGAATCATCTGAGTACAAATGACACCTTCCCCAATTCGCTGCCTTTTATGTCTCGTGGACGCGATACTGCCGCCATTCCCACAGATGTTCATATCGTTATCCCAGGACTTTTGTCATCTGATTGTACACTGCTGGCCATTAAAATTGCTATACCACGAAGATGACGTGCTACAGACGCGAAATATAACCGACAGGAAGAAGATGCTGTGATATGCAAATGATTAGCTTTTCAGAGCATTCACACAAGGCTGGCGCCTGTGGCGACACCTACCACGTGCTGACATGAGGAAAGATTCCAACCGATTTCTCATACACAAACAGCAGTTGACCGGCGTTGTCTGGTGAAACGTTGTTGTGATGCCTTGTGTAAGGAGGAGAAATGCGTACCATCACTTTTCCGACTATGATAAAGGTCGGATTGTAGCCTATCGCGATTGCGGTTTATCGTATCGCGACATTGCTGCTCGCGTTGGTCGAGATCCAATTACTATTAGCAGAATATGGAATCGGTGGCTTCAGGAGGGTAATGCGCAACGCCGTGCTGGATCCCAACGGCCTCGTATCACTAGCAGTCGAGATGACAGCCATCTTATCCGCATGGCTGTAACGGATCGTGCAGCCACGTCTCGATTCCTCAGTCAACAGATGGGGACGTTTGCAAGACAACAACCATCTGCGCGAACAGTTCGAAGACGCTTGCAGCAACGTGGACTATCAGCTCGGAGACCGTGGCTGCGGTTACCCTTGACGCTGCGTCACAGACAGGAGCGCCTGCGATGTGTACTCAACGACGAACCTGGGTGCACGAATGGCAAAACGTCATTTTTTCGGATGAATCCAGGTTCAGTTTACAGCATCATGAAGGTCACATCCGTGTTTGGCGACATCGCGGTGAACGCACATTGGAAGCGTGTATTCGTCATCGCCATACTGGCGTATCACCCGGCGTGATGGTATGGGGTGCCATTGGTTACACGTCTCGGTCACCTCTTGTTCGCATTGACGGCACTTTGAACAGTGGACGTTACATTTCAGATGTATTACGAGCCGTGGCTCTACCCTTCATTCGATCCCTGCGAAACCCTACATTTCAGAAGGATAATGCACGACAAATGTTGCAGGCCCTTTACGGGCCTTTCTGGATACACAAAATATTCGACTGCTGCCCTGGCCAGCACATTCTCCAGATCTCTCACCAACTGAAAACTTCTGGTCAATGGTGCCGAGCAACTGGCTCGTCATAATACGCCAGTCACTACTGTTGATGAACTGTGGTATCGTGTTGAAGCTGCATGGGCAGCTGTACCTGTACACGCCATCCAAGCTCTGTTTGAGTCAATGCCCAGGCGTATCAAGGCCGTTATTACGGCCAGATGTGGTTGTTCTGGGTACTGATTTCTCAGGATCTATGCACCCAAACTGCGTGAAGAAGTAATTATATGTCATTTCTTGTATAATACATTTGTCCAATGAATACCCGTTTATCATCTGCATTTCTTCTTGGTGTAGCAGTTTTAATGACCAGTAGTGTATTAGGAGAAGAAACGTGGATTTTTGCGGTAGCAGACAAATATTTAATGGGTCGCTGAATGAGGTGTCCCCAGAGTTAATGGTGTTAGTGGGGGAGTGGATAGCGTTGGATGGATTGAAGTGGGAGTCGGCCAAATTGTTGTTAGAGTATTTGGGTCCCGGCGTGTGCATATTAGCGCGCAGGCCGGCGGCCGCCTGGGTTAACGGCGGCTCTGGGGCTCGTGTCCCGAGCCCACAGTTTGCTCAAGTTCCGCGGCCGTCGGTTACTACGCCGCGCCGCAGCTCTCTAATTAAAATTTAATTAAACTTCGTATTCCATTCACTACTCGCTCGCAGGTAATAACAGGTTTTTCCACTAGCAGTGCTAACAGCTTAGCAGCTCTGGTTTGTTGTCTCCTACTTTGCAGGTGCACGTCTCTCTAGGGGAACGGCTCCCAGGCCACAGGCGTGAACCACTGACGTCATAGGGACTGCAGGAAATAGTTGAAACGAGAGCACAAAAAGCAGTGTATGTCGACCACATTCCGCAGACGGAAACCCAGACTTAGTTGTTTGGTAGTCAGCCTCCATAAGAATAGGGCCGATTTCCAAGCATGGAATTTTGTTATATGTCGGAGCTTCCGAAAGGAATGTATACCATTGAAATAGTAAAAATGCACTGCCCCTTGCTGCAATGACAAGTCTTGATTGTTCCACTAAAATGTAATGTGTGGTTAGGGCCTCCCGTCGGGTAGATCGTTCGCCAGGTGCAAGTCTTTCAATGTGACGCCACTTTGGCGACTTGCGCGTCGATGGGGATAAAATGATCGTGATAAGAACAACACAACACCCAGTCCCTGAGCGGAGAAAATCTCCGACCCAGCCGGAAATCAAACCCGGGCCCTTAGGATTGTCATTCTTTCGCGCTGACCACTTTTTTTTTTTGCATTTTTTCGGTATTGTTTGTTGCGTTTGTTCTGGGCGGATGTCACAAGACATCCGTTCAAGTTGATCGTTGATTCCTTTACTCAGTTTTTTTTTTATTACAGAGGGCGAGCAGCCCTCTGACCGAACACGCTGAGCTACCGTGCCGGCACACAACACCCAGACCACTCAGCTATCGAGGGCGGCCAATTGCTCCACTGAATTCGTGAGTCTGCACACACATGACATACGTGAGAAGCAGGGATATTCTTTGAAGTGACTGGACACATGCACGTCCGCACGTGCGCGCGCGTGCGCGCACACACACACACACACACACACACACACACACACACACACAGAGAGAGAGAGAGAGAGAGAGAGAGAGAGAGAGAGAGAGAGAGAGAGAAACCACAAAGAAACATTTCACTGTTGTTGTTGTGGTCTTCAGTCCTGAGACTGGTTTGATGCAGCTCTCCATGCTATTCTATCCTGTGCAAGCTTCTTCATCTCCCAGTACCTATTGCAACCTACATCCTTCTGAATCTGCTTAGTGTATGCATCTCTTGGTCTCCCCCTACGATTTTTACCCTCCACGCTGCCCTCCAATACTAAATTGGTGATCCCTTGATGCCTCAGAACATGTCCTACCAACTGATCCCTTCTTCTGGTCAAGTTGTGCCACAAACTCCTCTTCTCCCCAATCCTATTCAGTACCTCCTCATTAGTTATGTGATCTACCCATCTAATCTTCAGCATTCTTCTGTAGCACCACATTTCGAAAGCTTCTATTCTCTTCTTGTCCAAACTATTTATCGTCCATGTTTCACTTCCATACATGGCTACACTCCATACAAATACTTTCAGAAAAGACTTCCTGACACTTAAATCCATACTCGATGTTAACAAATTTCTCTTCTTCAGAAACGCTTTCCTTGCCATTGCCAGTCTACATTTCATATCCTCTCTACTTCGACCATCATCAGTTATTTTGCTCCCCAAATAGCAAAACTCCTTTACTACTTTAAGTGTCTCATTTCCTAATCTAATACCCTCAACATCACCCGACTTAATTCGACTACATTCCATTATCCTCGTTTTGCTTTTGTTGATGTTCATCTTATATCCTCCCGTCAAGACACCATCCATTCCGTTCAACTGCTCTTCCAAGTCCTTTGCTGTCTCTGACAGAATTACAATGTCATCGGCGAACCTCAAAGTTTTTATTTCTTCTCCATGGATTTTAATACCTACTCCGAATTTTTCTTTTGTTTCCTTTACTGCTTGCTCAACTACAACCCTGTCTTACTCCCTTCCCAACCACTGCTTCCCTTTCATGTCCCTCGACTCTTATAACTGTCATCTGGTTTCTGTTCAAATTGTAAATAGCCTTTCGCTCCCTGTATTTTACCCCTGCCACCTTTAGAATTTGAAAGAGAGTATTCCAGTCAACATTGTCAAAAGCTTTCTCTAAGTCTACAAATGCTAGAAACGTACGTTTGCCTTTCCTTAATCTTTCTTCTAAGATAAGTCGTAAGGTCAGTATTGCCTCACGTGTTCCAGTATTTCTACGAAATCCAAACTGATCTTCCCCGAGGTTGGCTTCTACTAGTTTTTCAATTCGTCTGTAAAGAATTCGTGTTAGTATTTTGCAGCTGTGGCTTATTAAACTGATTGTTCGGTAATTCTCACATCTGTCAACACCTGCTTTCTTTGGGATTGGAATTATTATATTCTTCTTGAAGTCTGAGGGTATTTTCACTATTTCCACTTAACGCGAAAACAACAAGTCAACTATTTTTGGTACAAAATAAGGACTATTTCTCGTCGAATCTGCTAGTAATAAAATTTTCAGTGCAAGAAGGCAACTGTACACAACTCATTTGTGAACCATCGTTACCAGTTCCCAGTTGTTAATTCATCTTCAGACAGTTTATATGGTTTATAGTGTTCCGTGGCTCAGTCAGCAAAGACTGAACCCATATAGTCTCGTTTTGTCGTCCGTCCGTCCGTCTGTCTGTACGCGTATGTCTGTCCGACTGTGAAGAACGCTTTTTCTCAGGAATGAGCAGAAGTAATACGTTAAAATTTATTTCGCATTTTAAGGTCTATGGTCCTTCGGCGCTCTAAAAATTGCGATCAAGTCAGTGCAATCAAAAGATGGTTCAAATGGCTCTAAGCACTATGGGACTTAACGTCTGAGGTCATCAGTCCCCCAGACTTAAACCTAACTAACCTAAGTACATCACACACATCAACGCCCGAGGCAGGATTCGAATCTGCGACCGTAGCTGTCGCGTGGTTCCACACTGAAGCACCTAGATCTGCTCGGCCACATCGGCCGGCCAATCAAAAGATACGACCAGTTTTGTCAAATAAATTGATACACGAAAACACACTCATCAAAACCTATAGAGTACTTCCCGTTGACCGACAATCATTAAATTGGGCAAGAAGCACCGTTTCACAGTACAAGAAAAGAAGGAAGTCCGGAAATTGTGAATTTGTAGTTATGAATACGAAAAAAAATATTTTTGGTCATTTTTATCCGTCTATGTCTTTGTGTGTCCATCTGTTAAGAACCTCTTCCTCTGGAACAGATTGGCGTATCAAGTTCAAGCTGATGTCACATACCATTTTCCATGGCCCATTGGCGCTGTAAAAATTTTAAGCTTCAGAGTCAAATCAGCCAAAAGACACGGCCATTTATGTCACATATTTTGGTACTCGAAAAACTCACTCATCGAAATATATAGTGTACTTCCCGTTGACCGACAATCATTAAACTGGGCAAGAAGCACAGTTTTACAGTACAAGTAAAGGAAGAAATCCTGCACTGTTAATTTGTAATTATATGACACGAAAAAAATATTTCTTTTATCATTTGATCCGACTACAAACTTTAAATTAAAAGCACTCTCGAAAGTCTTGGAAGCTGTGGCAGCGATATCTTGCCAGTATCAATATCGACAACAGTAAAAAATGGTCAACATTCTCTATACCTGGAATAGGTAAATGTGTATACATATAACTAAGTTACTACGGAACTCTCAGGGCGCGAGTTCTACTCGCACCTGGCCAATTCTTTCCCCTTAAAAATGCACGTTGTAAGACGAACAGAAATCGACTGTTTCAAACAATACAACTTGTTTGATGTTTCTTGCTTTTGGACTCCAGGAGCTAATGCCACTCACAAGAATTAAGGACATGTAATTATACGCAGCAGTTTTCAATGCCACGTTAATTTTAGACTTAGCTAAAAATAGTTAGTTATGATTCTTCAAGCACTTTTTGCTCTATTTGTGGTGTAATTCTGCAGTGCCATAAGACATCATTATTTTTTATTGGTCGTTCATATCCTATGTGTGTAAGTTAAACCATATGATGTGGTCTCATAACTAGCATTTTTGCTTCTTAAAAAATAATAAATATGAAAGCTGTGTAATTTCTTAAACTTTCCCGGAGTTTTTTTTAACATCTTGTTGAATCGGGTGCACTGTCGGTGGTCTGCGTTTTTCTAACACAATATTTCGAAGTCGTACCTCGGCGTCTTCATCATGTGCTTCCTGTGACCATCACAGGAAGCGCGTGATGAAGACGCCGAGGTACGACGTGACTGTCACAGGAAGCGGCTGATGAAGACGCCGAGGTACGACGTGACTTTCACAGGAAGCGGCTGATGAAGACGCCGAGGTACGACGTGACTTTCACAGGAAGCGCCTGATGAAGACGCCGAGGTACGACGTGACTTTCACAGGAAGCGGCTGATGAAGACGCCGAGGTACGACGTGACTGTCACAGGAAGCGGCTGATGGAGACGCCGAGGTACGACGTGACTTTCACAGGAAGCGGCTGATGAAGACGCCGAGGTACGACGTGACTGTCACAGGAAGCGGCTGATGGAGACGCCGAGGTACGACGTGACTGTCACAGGAAGCGGCTGATGAAGACGCCGAGGTACGACGTGACTGTCACAGGAAGCGGCTGATGAAGACGCTGAGGTACGACGTGACTGTCACAGGAAGCGGCTGATGGAGACGCCGAGGTACGACGTGACTTTCACAGGAAGCGCCTGATGAAGACGCCGAGGTACGACGTGACTTTCACAGGAAGCGGCTGATGAAGACGCCGAGGTACGACGTGACTGTCACAGGAAGCGGCTGATGGAGACGCCGAGGTACGACGTGACTGTCACAGGAAGCGGCTGATGAAGACGCCGAGGTACGACGTGACTGTCACAGGAAGCGGCTGATGGAGACGCCGAGGTACGACGTGACTTTCACAGGAAGCACCTGATGAAGACGCCGAGGTACGACGTGACTTTCACAGGAAGCGGCTGATGGAGACGCCGAGGTACGACGTGACTGTCACAGGAAGCACCTGATGAAGACGCCGAGGTACGACGTGACTGTCACAGGAAGCGGCTGATGAAGACGCCGAGGTACGACGTGACTGTCACAGGAAGCGGCTGATGGAGACGCCGAGGTACGACGTGACTGTCACAGGAAGCACCTGATGAAGACGCCGAGGTACGACGTGACTTTCACAGGAAGCGGCTGATGGAGACGCCGAGGTACGACGTGACTTTCACAGGAAGCGGCTGATGGAGACGCCGAGGTACGACGTGACTGTCACAGGAAGCGGCTGATGAAGATGCCGAGGTACGACGTGACTGTCACAGGAAGCGGCTGATGGAGACGCCGAGGTACGACGTGACTGTCACAGGAAGCACCTGATGAAGACGCCGAGGTACGACGTGACTTTCACAGGAAGCGGCTGATGGAGACGCCGAGGTACGACGTGACTTTCACAGGAAGCACCTGATGAAGACGCCGAGGTACGACGTGACTGTCACAGGAAGCACCTGATGAAGACGCCGAGGTACGACGTGACTGTCACAGGAAGCGGCTGATGAAGACGCCGAGGTACGACGTGACTGTCACAGGAAGCGGCTGATGAAGACGCCGAGGTACGACGTGACTGTCACAGGAAGCGGCTGATGGAGACGCCGAGGTACGACGTGACTTTCACAGGAAGCGCCTGATGAAGACGCCGAGGTACGACGTGACTTTCACAGGAAGCGGCTGATGAAGACGCCGAGGTACGACGTGACTGTCACAGGAAGCGGCTGATGAAGACGCCGAGGTACGACGTGACTGTCACAGGAAGCGGCTGATGGAGACGCCGAGGTACGACGTGACTGTCACAGGAAGCACCTGATGAAGACGCCGAGGTACGACGTGACTGTCACAGGAAGCGGCTGATGAAGACGCCGAGGTACGACGTGACTGTCACAGGAAGCGGCTGATGGAGACGCCGAGGTACGACGTGACTGTCACAGGAAGCACCTGATGAAGACGCCGAGGTACGACGTGACTGTCACAGGAAGCACCTGATGAAGATGCCGAGGTACGACGTGACTGTCACAGGAAGCACCTGATGAAGACGCCGAGGTACGACGTGACTGTCACAGGAAGCGGCTGATGAAGACGCCGAGGTACGACGTGACTGTCACAGGAAGCACCTGATGAAGACGCCGAGGTACGACGTGACTGTCACAGGAAGCACCTGATGAAGACGCCGAGGTACGACGTGACTGTCACAGGAAGCACCTGATGAAGACGCCGAGGTACGACGTGACTGTCACAGGAAGCGCCTGATGAAGACGCCGAGGTACGACGTGACTGTCACAGGAAGCGGCTGATGGAGACGCCGAGGTACGACGTGACTGTCACAGGAAGCACCTGATGAAGACGCCGAGGTACGACGTGACTGTCACAGGAAGCGCCTGATGAAGACGCCGAGGTACGACGTGACTGTCACAGGAAGCACCTGATGAAGACGCCGAGGTACGACGTGACTGTCACAGGAAGCACCTGATGAAGACGCCGAGGTACGACGTGACTGTCACAGGAAGCGCCTGATGAAGACGCCGAGGTACGACGTGACTGTCACAGGAAGCGGCTGATGGAGACGCCGAGGTACGACGTGACTGTCACAGGAAGCGCCTGATGAAGACGCCGAGGTACAACGTTTCTGTCACAGGAAGCACCTGATGAAGACGCCGAGGTACGACGTGACTGTCACAGGAAGCGCCTGACGAAGACGCCGAGGTACGACGTGACTGTCACAGGAAGCGCCTGATGAATACGCCGAGGTACGACGTGACTGTCACAGGAAGCATCTGATGAAGACGCCGAGGTACGACGTCGAAATACGAGTATGGTGTTAGAAAAACGCAGGGCACCGGCAGTACACCCGATTCAACGAGATGTCAATATGAAAGCTGCTATTTACGACTATGGAACCTCGAGAAAGACAGTGTCTGCTATTAGCTGCTGGAATACGAAAGTAAGAAACTGCACAAGTTGTCATGCAACTTAAAAGTTGTATTGTAACATGACTTCTGATAGTCTCGATTTTCCGTCATTTGTTCTCGCAAGTTTCCAACTGATAATTCCTCTTGTCTTCGGAAAGCACACATGTAAAAACACACACAAAAAGACTGTAACGACATAAATAGCATGTAATCCGTGTCAACGATTTCTTTAAAATTCGAAATTGGTAGCAGCAACTAAAGGAACAGCAGAGGCTGTATTTCTACAGTGTGCAGTATCATGGGCGACCGCAGAGGGGAAAAATATTCAGATATTACCGTTTTTGATATAAATGTGAGTTGGAAAAAGTATCGTGCAGAAAGCACCAATTCTAATGGGAAGTACGCAAAACTAATCGTATTTCAAACGATTGAAACTATCAACTAAGCCTTTTGCAATACATTACTTTCAATACCTAAACTTCATCATTGTTTCAGTAGTGTACACAGTCCTTTGGTATTATTAATATGAAAGTATACAACGGTTTTAATTCAACAATCTGAAAATTATATCACCATATGATTACATCTTACATATCCGATGAGGTATAAGTACAGGTAGAAAATATTCGCAAAAAATTATTATATTCCAATAATTATGCCTGACACTGAAATTAAAAATCTTAAATATAAACGTTCTGAACGATTAAGGATGTTCTAACAAAAATGCCACCTTAAGTGTAGAAATGTAGTTAGTTAGTTAGTTAGTTACGTGTTCCATTGATCAATAGGACGGAAAATCGTTATGATGTGAAATGTGTCAAACGCACAAGAAATGTGCACAGGAAACAAGTTTTTTTTTAATCACCACATTTTTTGTTTACATTATAGTGTTATACTTAAACATTTCTGTTATCTATCCTATTCCCTTAAATGGCACAAAATGCATATATTATATCTCCAGATTTATTTACTCATTTTCAAGAATTCATCTATGGTATAGAAGGATTTGTCGAGGAGGTATGATTTCAATTTGTGTTTGAAACTATTACTGCTGTCTGTCAGACATTTTATTTCATCTGATAATTTATCAAAAAGTTTTATAGCAGCATATTTTATCCCTTTCTGTGCCACAGATAGGTTAAGTAAAGGACAGTGTAGGTTTTTCTTTTTTCTGGTATTGTAATAATGAATCTCGCTGTTGATTTCAAACTGGTCCATGTTGTTGAGAAAAAATTTCATTACTGAGTAAATGTACTGCGAAGCAGTTGTAAGAATTCCTAACATTTTAAACAGATGCCTATGAGATGTGCGACTATGAACCACACACGTTATTCTAACTACTTTCTTTTGAGCTGTGAATACCTTTTGCCTAAGTGTTGAGTTGCCCCATAATATTATTCCGTATGACATCAGAGAGTGGAAGTATGCAAAGTATGTTAGGTTACTAATTTACACATCCTCAAAATTGGCAGTTATTCTGATTGCAAAAGTTGCTGAACCTACTCGCTTTAGGAGATCCAAAATATGAATTTCCCAATCAAGATTCTCATCTATATGTACACCCAAAAACTTAGTATTCTCAACCCTGGCTACTGACTTCTTTTGATGTGTTATGTTTATTGAAGGAATTATACTCGTTGCAGCAGAAAATTGGATGTACTGTGTTTTTTCAAAGTTCATAGCAAGCCCATTCGCAGAAAACCAATTAATAACTTTTCCAAAGACCTTATTTGTATCATTTTCTATCGGACTTTCTTTTACTGGGTTAATAATTATGCTTGTATCATCAGCAAACAGTGTCAGTTCAGTATCTTGTTTCACATAAAAAGGGAGGTCAAGAACAGGAGGGGACGCATGATCGAACATTGTGGAACACCTAATGTAATTTCACCCCAGTTTGATGAAGTGACAAATTCCTTTGAATCGCGTGAAGCATATAAAGAGACTTTTTGCTTCCTGTTCTGTAGATATGACTTAAACCACTCATATGCTGTTCCATTTATACCATAGAATTGTAATTTCTCTAACGTAATGTTGAATTACTTTAAAAAGTAATTATCGCACTTTGATGAGAATGATTACACTTTGTTTATGTACGAACTTCAAGTTTAATGATGTTAATGGATTTGTTGCGGTACTTCCATGCTTTCTATTTTTAATGTTGATATGAGTAACTGAAATTGCACTTAAATGTATTTTGAAAGCTACCCTTTTTGTTTAAATGGAAAGAGAGTGAGCCAGGGTCAGCATTCAACCATATTAATGAGGGTAATTTCTTGAAATCAACGTCGAATTGGCCGGCAGAAAAGACTTTTAACGAACTAGGACTCAACCAAAGTAGTTCTTGTCTCTTCTGTTCGTCACAATATGGTGCAGTCTGTACAAACAGGATCCAGAATTTGTAGCTCTATGACAGCATTGGACCCTGTGTTGTACGCATATATAGCTCCCCCCTAGGAGGGCAGTTTTCGACCTGGAACTTTCACATTTTTTGACTTTTATTGTAGAAGACGAGATTTTTGTTACGTTGATATACATACACTGAAGACCCAAAGAAACTGGTACACCGGCCTAATATCCTGCACGATTGTCCGTAGACCCGTAAGAATACGAGGGAGTGGAGCAGGTTACAATGCATCCCAGAACGCTCAATAATGTTCATGTCTGGGGAGTTTGCAAGCCAGCGGAAGTGTTTAAATTCAGAAGGGTGTTCCTGGAACCACTCTGTAGAAATTCTGGACGTGTAGGGTGTCGCATTGTCCTGCTGGAATTTCCCAAGTCCGTTGGAATGCACAATGAGCAAAAATGGATTCAGGTGATCAGACAGGATGCTAACGTATGTGTCGTATCTAGACATGTCAGGGGTCACATACCACTCCAACTGCTCACACCCAACACCATTACAGAGCCTCCACTAGCTTTAACAGTCCCCTGCTGACATGCACGCTCCATGGATTCATGGGGTTCTCTCCATACACGTACATGTCCATCCGCTTGATACAATTTGAAATGAGACTTTCTAACATGTGTGAGACTGGTTCTGACCTATCTTCCTACCACAGTTGCACCAGAACGTTCTGTGAGTCTTTTAGGAATTTTGTGTTGGACCTACGTCCTGCAAGGTAGGAAGATACCATCTCACAGATGCAATGTTCAGAAGAGTGCAGCAGTACGGACAGTGATGTAATCAGACAATAACCTCAGTGTGGGTTCCACTACACTCCCTGTAAAGGAAACATTATCGGTAACAGAAATTAGTGTACGAGCTCAGATGATGGTAGGAAGATAGGTAAGAACCAGTCTCACAAATGTTAGAAAGTCTCATTTCAAATTGTTAGCAAAAATGAAAATCTGAGATTTCCGTTATTAAGGTTTATCTTTACTCTACCTATGACTTAATGACATATAAATGTTAGCAAAATTACGTACAGGATGGTAAAATATTGATACTGGCTGTTCACAACTGGGAAGCGAAATTTCTAACTATTACAGGGGTCTTTAATGGTAAGATGGTTGATGACCCTGTCTATAAAAATGAAAACAATTTAAACAAAATTTGTGCCAGAGATATCAAATATGCTAAAATGCACACTGAAAATATCCAAACTGAATGGGGGTTGGTAAAGAGTAATCAAAAAGAAGTACACAATTAAAACAATGCATAACTCTACAGTGGCAGATGTTGTGGGTTGGCAGGAGACCCAAAACCGGGTTACAAGAGGAAGCCGGAAGGCACGCGTTTTAGCTCACGCAGGCTGGCGTGAGGTCTGGAACAGGACAAGGAAATTAGAATTTAGAATAAACGGACGTAGCTGGTGGAATACTTAACTTTAATCCATAAATGGTGAACGTCGCTCTTGACGGTACATTATTCTCAGTATCAATAGTAATTGGTAATGTCGCCTTGCTAGGTCGTAGCAAATGACGTAGCTGAAGGCTATGCTAACTATCGTCTCGCAAATGAGAGCGTATTTTGTCAGTGAACCATCGCTAGCAAAGTCGGTTGTACAACTGGGGCGAGTGCTAGGAAGTCTCTCTAGACCTGCCGTGTGGCGGCGCTAGGTCTGCAATCACTGATAGTGGCGACACGCGGGTCCGACGTATACTAACGGACCGCGGCCGATTTAAATGCTACCAGCTAGCAAGTGTGGTGTCTGGCGGTGACACCACAGCAGATCAATCCTTTCCGTTTGATCAGACACGTCGCGTGTCTGCTTAGAGTAAGCCCGACAGTCATGAATATGTTTAACTACAGTTCTTGGTTGAATGTACAAAAATTAGGGGAGACAGAGACGACTGCACTCCTATTCTAAATCTCTCCCGACAGTTAAACACCAGTCTGATACATTTCCTACATGTTCGCTGAAGCTGACACTCCTGTTTATTCCCTAGCTAAGGTAATTAGCATGGTACACACTATTTGGCTGGAATAGCACGTACTTCGTTGCCCTCAAATCGATCGCAAGGACTGTCAGTGCTCGGCGCGGTTCTCTATACTAGGAGACTTTGCAGTTTAACCTCTTACGAGTTAAGATGAGCCTGTGAACAAGTGTTCACGTAATGACTCTCACAATCGTCTCAGCATGGTGCGAGTCACCTTGATCAAACACTCGACGATTTTCTGAAGGAAAAAACTAATTACTATGTCTGCAGTTTGCCTCTATCAAAGCTGGTGGCCACGCGTTTTCCTTCTAGCCAAGCAGGATGCTCATACTTGCTATATCTCCACCCACTAGAGTTTTGTAGCCTATCACAGGCGTCGTTTCTTTTGTAGGGCAGAGATTAACTTCTGCTATGAACGAAAACAGCTTTTCACAGTGAAATGAATACCCTTAGCTGCACACAGGCGTTGATATAAGTCGACGGGGACAGTTGAAAATGTGTGCCTTGACCGGGACTCGAACCCGGGATCTCCTGCTTACATGACAGACGCTCTAGCTATCTGAGTCACCAAGGACACATTTCCCCTGGTAGCTGAATGGATTCATTCTTTGAATGCTGTAATTTATGACTGCAATTATCTGTCATCTTATATATGTGATTTCATTGTAGCCATTTTTGTTACTGTTTTTGTGGAATAAAAGAAATGGTCAGCGTGACGGATTGTCAATCCTCTGGGCTCGGGTTCGATTTCCGGCTGGGTCGGGGAATTTTCTCCGCCCAGGGACTGGGTGTTATGTTGTCCTCATCATCATCCTATCATCCTCGTCGACTGCAGGTCGCCGACGTGGCGTCAAATTTAAAGACTGGCACCCGGCGAACGGCCTGCCCGACGGGGGGGAGGGGGGGGGGTCCTAGCCATACGATTATACAAAACCAAGAACACAAAGGCTACTGCGACTGCAGGGGCTTATCTCTGGCACGCCTCCGATGAGACCAACATTCGCATATTATTGTCCCGCACTACATTCATAGTGCCCCTGCCCATCATACTCATTACAAGCGCCTTTACCGCCGATTCGCATTAGGGTTCGGGCACTGTTTGTGCATCCGCACGGAAGAAGATGGTCAAATGGCCGGTGAGCCTGAGATATATATATATATATATATATATATATATATATATATATATATATATATCTGGTATACCATCGGTGACCATGCAGCTCGTTATGATGGGCAGGGGCACAATGAATGTCATGCGGGACAATAAGCTGCGAATGTGGGTCTCACGGGAGGCGTGCCAGAGATAAGCCCCTGCAGTCGGAGTATCCACTGTGTCCTCGGTGCCTCAGATGGATAGAGCGCCTGCCACGTAAGCAGGAGATCCCGGGTTCGAGTCCTGGTCGGGGCAGACATTTTCAACTGTCCCCGTTGACTTATATCAACGCCTGTATGCAGCTAAGGGTATTCATTTCATTGTAATTTTATTCTAACGAGCTGCATGGTCCCTGGTGTTATCTGTTCGAAATTAACAGATACCGTCTTCATATACAAACAGATTTTTATTTCACGCAAGTTTTAACGCAGGTGGCTACAGTGAGTCACCAGTGTTTTGAGTTGGAATTCTCTGGAGGTTTTACCTGGCATCTCCCGATGTATTCCTGTAGGAAGGATTTCCGAATGGTCATCGTTAAAGCATAGACAAGGGCTGATTTTGCGTGGCCTACGCAGTGGCTCTGGCGTCTCATTGTGTCTGCTATGTGTTCCGTGGTAAGGTTTCCAGCCGTGTGGGATGGTGTTCCATTGTAAAATTCTCTTTTCCCTTATAACTGCTTATCGTAGCTTAGGTCAGGGAAATTACTTACGTGCAATTACTGGATAAATTGAAAGAACCAGGTAGAGCATAAGGGAACAATTGACAGGAATGTGGGAAAGAAATACAGTAGAAGAAGAATGGGTAGCTTTGAGGGATGAAGTAGTGAAGGCAGCAGAGGATCAAGTAGGTAAAAAGACGAGGACTAGTAGAAATCCTTGGGTAACAGAAGAAATATTGAGTTTAATTGATGAAAGGAGAAAATATAAAAATGCAGTAAATGAAGCAGGCAAAAAGGAATACAAACGTCTCAAAAATGAGTTCGACAGGAAGTGCAAAATGGCTAAGCAGGCATGGCTAGAGGACAAATGTAAGGATGTAGAGGCTTATCTCACTAGGGGTAAGATAGATAAAGATTAAATTAAAAAGACCTTAAATTAAAGAGACCTTTGGAGATAAGAGAACGGCATGTATGAATATCAAGAGCTCAGATGGAAACCCAGTTCTAAGCAAAGAAGGGAAAGCAGAAAGGTGGAAGGAGTATATAGAGGGTCTATACAAGGGCGATGTACTTGAGGACAATATTATGGAAATGGAAGAGGATGTAGATGAAGATGAAATGGGAGATACGATACTGCGTGAAGAGTTTGACAGAGCACTGAAAGACCTGAGTCGAAACAAGGCCCCGGGAGTAGACAATATTCCATTAGAACTACTGAAAGCCTTGGGCGAGCCAGCCATGACAAAACTCTACCATCTGGTGAGCAAGATGTATGAAACAGGCGAAATACCCTCAGACTTCAAGAGGAATATAATAATTCCAATCCCAAAGAAAGCAGGTGTTGACAGATGTGAAAATTACCGAACAATCAGTTCAATAAGCCACAGCTGCAAAATACTAACACGAATTCCTTACAGACGAATGGAAAAACTAGTAGAAGCCGACCTCGGGGAAGATCAGTTTGGATTCCGTAGAAACACTGGAACACGTGAGGCAATACTGACCTTACGACTTATCTTAGAAGAAGGATTAAGGAAAGGCAAACCTACGTTTCTAGCATTTGTAGACTTAGAGAAAGCTTTTGACAATGTTGACTGAAATACTCTCTTTCAAACTCTAAAGGTGGCAGGGGTAAAATACAGGGAGCGGCAGACTATTTACAATTTGTACAGAAAGCAGATGGCTGTTATAAGAGTCGAGGGACATGAAAGGGAAGCTGTGGTTGGGAAGGGAGTAAGACAGGGTTGTAGCCTCTCCCCGATGTTATTCAATCTGTATATTGAGCAAGCAGTAAAGGAAACAAAAGAAAAATTCGGAGTAGGTATTAAAATCCATGGAGAAGAAATAAAATCTTTGAGGTTCGCCGATGACATTGTAATTCTGTCAGAGACAGCAAAGGACTTGGAAGAGCAGTTGAATGGAATGGACAGTGTCTTGAAAGGAGGATATAAGATGAACATCAACAAAAGCAAAACGAGGATAATGGAATGTAGTTGAATGAAGTCGGGTGATGCTGAGGGAATTAGATTAGGAAATGAGACACTTAAAGTAGTAAAGGAGTTTTGCTATTTGGGGAGCAAAATAACTGATGATGGTCGAAGTAGAGAGGATATAAAATGTAGACTGGCAATGGCAAGGAAAGCGTTTCTGAAGAAGAGAAATTTGTTAACATCGAGTATAGATTTAAGTGTCAGGAAGTCGTTTCTGAAAGTATTTGTATGGAGTGTAGCCATGTATGGAAGTGAAACATGGACGATAAATAGTTTGGACAAGAAGAGAATAGAAGCTTTCGAAATGTGGTGCTACAGAAGAATGCTGAAGATTAGATGGGTAGACCACATAACTAATGAGGAAGTACTGAATAGGATTGGGGAGAAGAGAAGTTTGTGGCACAACTTGACCAGAAGAAGGGATCGGTTGGTAGGACATGTTCTGAGGCATCAAGGGATCACCAATTTAGTATTGGAGGGCAGCGTGGAGGGTAAAAATCGTAGAGGGAGACCAAGAGATGAATACACCAAGCAGATTCAGAAGGATGTAGGTTGCAGTAGGTACTGGGAGATGAAGAAGCTTGCACAGGATAGAGAAGCATAGAGAGCTGCATCAAACTAGTCTCAGGACTGAAGACAACAACAACAACAACAACCAAGACCACTCTGTGTAGGAGTTTGATACATCAGTGTGTCTACAACTGAATGGTGTACTACCCACAACCAGGTAATATGGTCTAAGGACAGTGGTCGTAAAAAGATCCTAACCTGCAGAGACTGGAAACGAGTGCCACATAATATTGTTGTTCTTACTGTCTTTATAACCCGTTTGAAAATCGACAGTAATTACTACTATCAGTGATTGCAGGTCTTTTCAAGCAGTTTACCAGCGAACATTTGGAAGGGAACTGCATATAATGGACATTTGGGAGTCGGGTACCTCGTAAAATGCCGCTGCTTGTATCAGCATATAATGCTGGATTTCTTCAATGGGCTAAAGGACACAAAAACCGAACAGTATTTGACTGGATGCATGTAATGCCGTCTGGCGAGTCGCGATTTTGCGTCTTGTCAAATCTTATGAGGTGTCGAGTGTACCGAAGGCCCTGTGAGGCATTTAACCCATCGTACGTGAGGGTTTAGGGCATCCCAGATGTGGTTCAGTGAGGTTTAGCAGTGTTTTCTCGTACCTCGACATGGACTCAGTCGTATTCCATGAACCGAGGTGTTTGTTTTAACATTTTTGATGGCCCAGTGTTGGCCTTTCTTCTCCAACCTCTTCATGAGTATCGTCTGAATACTCCCGTCTTACATGCTGACAAAAACCATGTTTACAGGGATGGCCACATACATTCTTGATTTGTCGAAAATACAAAAAATGGCTCTGAGCACTATGCTACTTAACTTCTGAGGTCATCAGTTGCCTAGAACTAAGAACTAATTAAACCTAAGGACATCACACACATCCATGCCCGAGGCAGGATTCGAACCTGCAACCATAGCAGTCGCTCGGTTCCAGACTGTAGCGCCTAGAACCGCACGGCCACTGTCGAAAATACAGGCATACTATCACACTTCGACTGGCTTTCTAAATCACGATCTGAATAAAAATTGTCTGGGACTTTTGGGAACAGAGGTTGAAACGTATCAATCACTATACCCTCGCTTCGGTAGCCCTTCTGCATCCAGTAGTAGTAGTAGTAGTAGCTTTATTCGTCCGTAGATCTCTTGTTACAAGGATATAGGACATGTCAAAGTATTTACAAGTTTAGGCCAATTTAAAATAAGCTAATCCGTATACACACATATTTACAAACTTCTAGTTAAAGACAGTCATTAGATTTACTCCTTGTAAACAATACTTCTTTTACAAATAACTTATTAAATAAAGTAGTGCCACACTGCTCACACATATCTCACTATCAGTCACTGCAAACACTATACGCACATTGTTTCATAACACTTCACTCACTACACACACACACACACACACACACACACACACACACACACACACTCTGATGACATCAGACTCCACAGACATGAACATTATTGAGCATATCTGGGATGCATTGCAACGTGCTGTTCAGAAGAGATCTCCACCTCCTCGTACTCTTGAGGATTTATGGACAGCGCTGCGGGATTCATGATGTCAATTCCCTCCAGCACTACTTCAGACATTAGTCGAGTCCATTCCACGTCGTGTTGCGGCACTTCTGCGTGCTCGCGGGGGCCCTACACGATATTAGGCAGGTGTACAAGTTTCTTTGGCTCTTCAGTGTATTACGTTCAGCAAACTGATATGCTAAATTTCGAAAATGTTTAAATGCAAAGCCACAGAACGTAGAACGCAGTTTCCTCTGTTTCAGAAAATACGCTCTTAAAACGCCGCAATGATTCATACCGTAGACTGCTTTAAGTCTTTTACGTAATGCGGGTTCATTACGTACATCTGCATTAATATGGGATATCCACTCCCTATTAGCTTCAAAACCTCATCTAACGTTTTAGAAGGTAACGGCATGGAGGACGTTTCTCTCTCGTATTTTCGGTAACAGATATTTGAACTAGTCTCATTAGTATTGAATCAGTCGATGTCAAATTGTGAACAATAAATTAAGGTTATTAAATATGTTAAATAAACCTACGATTTCAGTATTAAAACCAAAGAAGGAAAAGACAAACGTTTTGGCGCAAAGGTACGCATGGCTACATTTACCCTACTTAGTATCGTAAGACCATTGCACTATGGCACTGGCTTCTGAACTTCTGGTATCAGCTACCATATATGGCAATTTGTTAAACTGACAGCTAAGCTTAAAGCTTGAGCTATGTTACGAACTTACAGACGAGCTATTGGTGATTCTTTGTGATTTTGTTATAGGAGATAGATAGCCAATGTTATAGGAGATAGATAGCCACCATTTATATGGTAAATACTTAGATCGAAAGTTCCAAAAATTAACTCACCTCGTATCTCGAAATCTCCAAAACGCAAACCACTAACACAACACACCTGACTCTTCCACCATAAAAGTTCTCAACTGAAGATGCAGTGCTGCCACACTACACTCTCAAGTCAATCTTTAGCTCGATCTTTTTCCCGCCTGCCCGAACTGGAGGCTGGTAAATCGTTCAGCGCCACTGGGCAATAATTTTCATATAATGCCGGAAGACAGAGTATTATTCTTCCGAAAGCTATAGTTTCGACACTGTGTCACTGCTTGGACGATGTTTCTGGAGTGAATTCCTAGACTCCGTTTGTTCTTCTATAGTCACTTAAAGTTTTTCAGTATCGCTTAGTGCCATGCCGTAGAGGGTCGCCAGTTCGTGGCAATCGGTCCCCAAGATAAAGAAATGTGATGTGTTGCACATAAATAGGCTAAAGGGCACCGTTTTTTCCGACAGCACAACTTAGCGATCCATCACTGCCAACGGTGGCAAGTGTAAAATAACCAGGAGTGTGCGTCAAGCTGGACTTAAAATAGAATTCACACATGAAAACAAATGAAGAAAATAGAATGACAGTGAGATGCAGAGTGGAATGCGGCTGTGTATTGCATAGCTTTCGATAAATCACCTTTGTCGTACAAGAGACGATTGTTGGATAGTCTGCTGCACAATCAGAAACATTTCTATATATATGAGGACAGTAACTGTTCTCGACAGAACAGAATACTGTTGATGACCGTGCAGCTTTACCCTGGAATAAATGATGACTAACTGAAACCATCAGCTGCCGACAGGTGTTGTTGATATACCTCGATGTGGACAGCTGAAAATGTGGGCCCCCAACCGGAACTCGAACCCGGGATCTCCTGTTTACATGGCAGACGCTCTATCCATCTGAGCCACCGAGGACACAGATGAATAGCGCGACTGCAGGGACTTATCCCTTGCACGCTTCCCGTGAGACTCACATTCCCAACTGTCCACAATTCTACATATGTACTGTACCTTATAGACATTTGCCCATTCACTCATTACTCGCGCACGCTTTGGCGATTCCCGTAAGAGTTTGGGCAACCTGTGCACATTCGCACAGACGAAGGTCAATGGCTGGGTAGCCTTTAACTATATATATGAAGATAGTAACTGTTCTCGAAAGAACACATCGAGGTATATCAACAACACCTGTCGGCAGCTGAGGGTTTCAGTTAGTCATCATTTAGAAACATTTCTGTCATCGCTCTCCCTGTTGAGGTCAACTGAGACGCCGGGGATAGATGTCTCTGCTGGGTCTCGCGAATTTTGGCATATTCCTTCCTCATGGGTCGTGAGCCTTCCAAGCAAAGAGAACTGCATAGAGAGCTTGTCAAAGTTCTGGAAGGGTCGGACGTGGAACGCGGGATGCAGTTAGTTCAAATGGTTCTGAGCACTATGGGACTCAACATCTTAGGTCATAAGTCCCCTAGAACTTAGAACTACTTAAACCTAACTAACCGAAGGACATCACACACACCCATGCCCGACGAAGGATTCGAACCTGCGAGCGTAGCAGTCCCGCGGTTCCGGACTGCAGCGCCAGAACCGCACGGCCACCGCGGCCGGCGATGCAGTTAGTCCACGTGGTACGTCTTGCAGGTAATCTGCTCATATCTTGCTAAAACGCCATGATACTGGCAGCTGAAAATTAGCTCATAATTGACCAACGACGAACTAAACTTATCGTGATTTCGTCTCGTTTTAGTGAGAGCGGTATCGATATTTTCATCAAACTCCATTGGTAGTTACCACAAGAGAGCTGTTGTGCGTCAAAAAGGGTTAATGTTAAAATTCTGACAGCATACGTTCTAAGAAAACTAAGAAAAGTTCGGAAACGTATTGCTTCCACCGACAAGCGTCATGTGACGTGATCACGACGGAAAAAATACAGAAATTTGAGTCCATATGAAAGTTCACCAGCAGACGACATTTCAGTGTATCATGCATCATGAATGCAATAGAGAAGGCAGAAACGATTATGTTATCCAAACTACCTTTCACCAAACACCGTAAGGTAGATTGCGGAGTATGGATGTAAAATGTAGATACTACACTCTTGTACCAGTTAAATGCCAACGACTCAATTGCAGCACGATATGAGATACGTCAGTTGAGAACTTACTATCCTTCTGCAAAACAAACACACACACACACACACACACACACACACACACACATATATATATATATATATATATATATATATATATATATATATAGTGTATCGTGAATATCAGGAATTCGGTAAAAATGCAATGCGGCGGCAAAAATATCCTGCAAGAATGACTAAAGAGAATCGTTCAACGTGACAGAAATGCAACCCTTCTGCAAACTGCTGCAGATTTCAAGGCTGGGCTATCAAGAAGTGTCAGCGTGCGAACCATTCAATGAAACATCATAGTCATGGGCTTTCGGAGCCAAACGCCCACTCGTGTACCCTTGATGACTGCACGACACAAAGCTGTACGCCACACCTGGGCCCATCAACACCGACGTCGAGTTGATGATGAACCTGGTCGGACGAGTCTCATTTCAAAGTATATCGAGTGGATGGACGTGTACGGTTATGGAGACGGCCTTATGAATCCATGGGCCCAGCATGTCAGCAAGGGGCTGTTCAAGCTGGTGGAGGCTCTGTAATGGTGTGAGGTGAGTGTAGGTGGAGTGATATGTAACCCCTGATATGTACGTCTAGATACGACTTAGAACGTACGTATCCTGTCTGTTCACCTGCATCCATTCATGTCCATTGTGCAATCCGACAGACTGGGACAATTCCAGCAGGACAATGCGACACCCCACACGTCCAGAATTGCTACAGAGTGGCTTCAGGAACACTCTTCTGAGTTTCAACATTTCCGCTGGCCACCAAACTCCCCAGACATGAACATTATTGAGGATATCTGGCATGCCTCGCAACGAGCTGCTCAGAAGAGATCTCCAACCCCGCGTACTCTTACGGATTTATGGACAGCCCTGTAGGATTCACAGTGTCAATTCCCTCCAGCACTACTTCAGACATTAGTCCATGCTCTGTCGTGTTGTGGCGCTTCTGCGTGCTCGCTGGGGCCCTATACGCTACAAGGCAAGTGTATCAATTTCTTTGGCTTCTGAATTGAGCGTCTTTGGACAGATATCTGGAGTGATGACGTTATGGATAACAAATATAATGGGGACACAACGTTCGACGAAGTTTTCTGGTGATGCTAAGCATCTTTTGTAATTGGTTAGATGTGTGCCCAGCATTGCAGGGGTATGTATTTATTCCAATTCTATGAGTCTATGTCCTCCTTCCCTCTCTCTCTCCTACGTATCCTCCGCCTCTCCTTATGTAATCTCCTCCTCCTACCTCTATGTCCATCTTATCCTGCCCCCTCTCTCTCTTCCTCACCACTCTCTCGCTTCCCATCTCCAAGTGCCCCTCTCTTCATCTTCACCTTCCCCTCATTCTATCCGTCTCTTCCTCTTCCCTTTCTATTTCCCCCTCCCCTCTATCTGTCCGTCTCCTGCTCCCCTTATCTGTGTCCATCTCCTCCTTTCCCCTCTCTGACTTGTCTGTCCATCTCTTCTACACTCTCCCCCGCCCCACCCCCTGTTCTCTCCCCCTCCTTTCCTTTCTCTACCCTTCTGCTTCAGTTAACATAATATCTGTCACAGCTGCGGATCCACATAAGTAACAATTACTTTTCGAGTAATCTAGAAAGGGTTGTGGATTCAGCTTGATTTCTTTCTTAAACACTGCTAAAATGAACAGCTCCCTTACTCGAATTATTCCAATTCTGCTAAAGAAACTGTAGCCAAAATGGATTTTAGTTCCTGAGAATTCCGTATTTTTGGGCGTATATAGCTACATTTGGTCTCGGTCGTACAGTTAATACGATTATAATCGACTGGCAGTCGACAATGTTTAATTCTGTTCATTCGTAGTTCCAATAACATTTTGTCTTGTACTTAAAGGGAAACATCGTCCTAGGATATTCGTAAACTGAGGAAAAAGGAAGGTGATGAAAAAGAAGAGAATACAAGCCCAATGGAACAAAATGTCATTTCAAACACTATCTCCACTGACGAAAATATACAAATGTTGTAGGCAGAAGTAGCTGATGAAAAAGTAAAATTGCAAGGGACTGGGTTGATAAAGGTTGACAAATGTGAGATGTTCTACATGAAAGACGTTGTTTTTCCTGACTTCAGGTAGAAATTGATCCAAGGAGTTTCATACCTCGCAAAACATTGATTTTTGTAAACGTATATGTTTGTAAAGCAATTTATTTATAACTAGCATTTTGCCTGCTGCTTCGCTTGCCTAGACTACATGGTCTGCACAGACGCTTTTTTCATTAATCGAATTTTAATGTTACTCAAATGTGGTAACACCTTTTCAACTTTCCACGCTAAATAAGGTCATAGTAGAATGATCTTTGTCGAATGTACTTCTGATCAGAATGCGATTCTGGTAGCTACGGTCCAACGTTTTTGTCAATCATACCTTCTGCGTTCTTGTATTGGTATTTCCACAGAAACTTCATCCCAAAACACACGTTCCTTTATGTATAATCGAGAAGTGAAATACCAATTCCCACAGCTTTGCCTGTAGACATTTTTGAATGCAACGAAATATTTTCTTGAAAATTTTCATCCCCTATTTTACTCCGTTAGTGGTTTAATTTCCAAAAATGCTGGAAGAAGTATTTTTTAAATTTATGACTGAGAAACCAAATATCAATTAACGTAGTTCTAGCTTCAAAATTAACTTATTAGCGACAAATTTACGAAAAGCCTTTCATCCCCTATTTCATCCCCTTAGGAGTGTAATTTGGAACAATCGCCTCTTAAACGAGGCCTACAGTATAAGACCCACATCATCTACAAATTTCGAGTTTCTGTCCTTAGCGGCTTGGGGCTGGGCGATAATGAGTCAGTGAATCAGTCTGCCCCTATCCCGTTCCCTTAGGTGTTGAATTTCCCAAAACAATGAAACACGTATTTTTTCATTTCTAACTGAGAAGCCAAATACCAGTTGTCATAGACATAGTTTTAAAAATGCATTCTCAATTAAATATTTTCAGAAAACTTATCGCCCTCCTATTTCACCGCCTCAGGGATTGAGTACCCAAAAACAGTGAGATGGGTATATTTTAATTTTGAACAGAGAAGCCAAATACAAATTTTCTTATATGTATCGTCCAAAATGCTTGTATAATGAGATATTTCCATAAAAACGCATATTTCACCCCCATGGAAGTTCAATTTCAAAAATCAGTGAAACACTCTTTTTTTTCTTTTTTACTTCGAACCAAGAATAAAAATCCAAATTTTCACAGATTTAGCTTTAAAAATGCTTTCATAATTAAATATTTCATAATACACCCCATTAGGGGTGTTTCCAAAAATACTAAACACATAATTTTTTATTTCGAACCAAGAAGTCAAATGCCAATTTTTAAAGTCCTAGCTTTAAAAGTACTTTAGTATCTGAAACTTCCTGGCAGATTAAAACTCTGTGCCCGACCGAGACTCGAACTCGGGATTCTTTGCCTTTCGCGGGCAAGTGCTCTACCGTCTGAGCTACCGAAGCACGACTCACGACCGCTACTCACAGCTTTACTTCTGCCAGTATCTTGTCTCCTACCTTCCAAACTTTACAGAAGCTCTCCTGCGAACCTTGCAAGAACATCCCCCAGGCTGTGGCTAAGCCATGTCTCCGCAATATCCCTTCTTTCAGGAGTGCTAGTTCTGCAAGGTTCGCAGGAGAGCTTCTGTAAAGTTTGGAAGGTAGGAGACGAGATACTGGCAGAAGTAAAGCTGTGAGTACCAGGCGTGAGTCGTGCTTCGGTAGCTCAGATGGTAGAACACTTGCCCGCGAAAGGCAAAGGTCCCGAGTTCGAGTCTCGGTCGGGCACACAGTTTTAATCTGCCAGGAAGTTTCATATCAGCGCACATTCCGCTGCAGAGTGAAAATCTCATTCTACTTTAGTATCTGTTTAATAATGATTTATTTCCAAAAGATTTACACCTGTTGTTTTATCCCCATAGGGGTTAAATGCCAAAAAATGATGAAACACGTATTTCTTTCTTGAACGGTTCACAGGTGTACTGCCGGTTCATAGAGTCGTCAGGACCGGCAGTACACCCGTGAACTGTTCGAGCAAGAAATACGCCTGGAGAAACTGAAGAATCACACGTATTTCTTTAATCCCGACCGAGAAACCAAATACCGATTTTCTTGGGTCTAGCTTCAAACATTGCCTGAACAGCGACATTTTTCAGAAAAAAATGTTCAAATGTGTGTGAAATCTTATGGGACTTAACAGCCAAGGTCATCACTCCCTAAGCTTACACACTACTTAACCTAAATTATCCTAAGGACACACACACACACACCCATGCCCGAGGGAGGACTCGAACCTCCGCCGGGACCAGCCGTACAGTCCGTGACTTTTCAGAAAACCTTATTACCTGAAGTGTGATACACTGCTTGTGACAATGTTTAAGTATGCAAAAAACGTAATATCAGTGAGGCAATCAACACACTAAAGTTCTAAAGTTTTTCTGCTTCAATTTCCTGCATAAATTCGGCTTCAGGCCTGTAAAAAGTAAGACATGGGTAACGAAATTATACAGCTGCCTTACGTTCGGTACAGTCTTCATTACTTGTATTATCACAGAAGTGAAAACTGAGTGAAGCAGCCGATGTGCAGTTGTTAAAGGATTTCACGTGTTGAGGGGGAACAAACCGCGTGCCAGGCGGCGAGTTCCCCGTGCTACAAAAGTCTCCTCGTCTCGGAGTGGCACTTGGTGGAAACGTCCCCGCTCATCGCCCCCTCCCCCAGGGCGTCACTGCATCAGCGAGAGCGCCTCTGCCGACACGTGTGGCAGCCACCCCCTGCCTCCTACCACCGAGACGAGCCCCCAACTTGTTTTCCCCTGGGACGACGCGTCGCGCGGCCGCCTGTTACCAACTTGCCGATTGGCCAACCCTGCGGACCGCGTCGCCATGGCAACTACACGCTGTCGCCCTCCCCGACCAAACTCAATTTACATTTTTTTTTCTTTTTGCCGCCTACTCCTCCCAGAGGGGGATGAGGCCTCCGCACGTGTCCGGCCGCTTCGTCATTAACACATCAAATTGCATTCCCACTACTCGTAGTCGACGACGCCGCCAATTTCTGACCTGCTGAGTTGGGTGGCATCGTCACCCGGTACTTGTCGATCCTACAAGGGTCGTTCCGAAAGTAATGCCTCCTATTTTTTGTGGTGACTTTGGCTGTCTGCGTTAGAAGTTCCATGCGGCTTTTCGCGGATGATGCTGTAGTATACAGAGAAGTTGCAGCAATAGAAAATTGTAGCGAAATGCAGGAAGATCTGCAGCGGATAGGCACTTGGTGCAGGGAGTGGCAACTGACCCTTAACATAGACAAATGTGATGTATTGCGAATACATAGAAAGAAGGATCCTTTATTCTATGATTATATGATAGCCGAACAAACACTGGTAGCAGTTACATCTGTAAAATATCTGGGAGTATGCGTGCGGAACAATTTGAAGTGGAATGATCATATAAAATTAATTGTTGGTAAGGCGGGTACCAGGTTGAGATTCATTGGGAGAGTCCTTAGAAAATGTAGTTCATCAACAAAGGAGGTGGCTTACAAAACACTCGTTCGACCTATACTGGAGTATTGCTCATCAGTGTGGAATCCGTACCAGATCGGGTTGACGGAGGAGATAGAAAAGATCCAAAGAAGAGCGGCTCGTTTCGTCACAGGGTTATTTGGTAACCGTGATAGCGTTACGGAGATGTTTAGCAAACTCAAGTGGCAGACTCTGCAAGAGAGGCGCTCTGCATCGCGGTGTAGCTTGCTGTCCAGGTTTTGAGAGGGTGCGTTTCTAGATGAGGTATCGATTACATTGCTTCCACCTAATTATACCTCCCGAGGAGATCACGAATGCAAAATTAGAGAGATTCGAGCGCACACGGAGGCTTTCCGGCAGTCGTTCTTCCCGCGAACCATACGCGACCGGAACAGGAAAGGGAGGTAATGACAGTGGCACTTAAAGTGCCCTCCGCCACACACCGTTGGGTGGCTTGCGGAGAATAAATGTAGATGTAGATTTCGTTGGTGTAGTGCTAACGATTGAACATTCCTCTTTCGTTTGCAGGTGATTCTGATGTTCTGCGATAGTTGGCGCCAGCATAGGAGTGTTCCAAAATGGAGTCTGATATGGACGCTCGTATAAAACAGCAATGTGTGATTCAATTTCTCACTAGTGAGGAGCCGGCCGTTGTGGCCGAGCGGTTCTAGGCGCTTCAGTCTAGAACCACGCTGCTGCTGCCCTCGCAGGTTCGAATCCTGCCTCGGGCATGGGCGTGGGTGTTGCCCTTAGATTAGTTAGGTTTGAGTAGATCTAAGTCTAGCGGACTGATGACTCCAAATGTTAAGTCCCATAGTGCTTAGAGCCGTTTTTCAACTAGCGAAAAAAATCGCGCCGATTGAAATCCATCGACGCTTGGTAAAGGTGTATGGAGACGATACAACAGACGTGATGAGTGTTGGGTACGACATTTTCAATGTGGTGAAAAGAGTGTGTATGACAAGCCACGGCCCGGTCGGCCCTCTACAAAACTCATCACTCGCAATGAAGAGCGTCTTGATCAACTCATCCGTGCTGATCGGCGGATAACGGCCAGAGAGTTGCGTCCAAAGCTGAATGTTGGCTGTAATGCCTTGGGGTACAGAATGTCTTGGTTATCGGGAAGTCTGCGCGAGATGGGTCCCGCAGATGCTTACACCAGAACAAAAACTCATCGAATAGAAATTTGTCGGGACCTACTGGACCAATATGAAGCTGAAGGTGACAAATTTTTGAATAGCATCTTCACCGGAGGTAATACGTGGTGTCACCATTACGAGCCGGAATCCAAAAGACAGTCCATGGGATTGGGACATGCGAATTCTCCGTCAAAGAAGACATTCAAGACGCAGCCGCCTGCAGGCGAAGTGATGTGCACAGTCTTCTGGGATAGCCAGGGTGTGGTTCTTTAGGACATCCTGGAGCCTGGAGAAACTGTCAATTCAGCACGCTAACAAAGACTGACTAAGCTGAAAGCTCTAATTTTCAGGGTAAGGCCAGGCCCCGCAACAGTTTTGCGACCACACAACTCATTGCAAAATTCGGCTGGACTCTCTCATCACATCCACCGTACAGTCCCGATTTAGCGCCTTCCATCTCTTTGGGCCTCTGAAAGATGGACTACATGGCGAACATTTTCAAGACTCAGATGCTATTGACTAAGTTGTAAGGAAGTGGTCAGCCTCAGCTGGTTCCGATTTTTACAGGCGCGGCAAAAGTGCATAGCGAATAGCGGTGACTATGTGGAAAAATGGCAATCTGTAGCTGAAATATCTCTCTATTTAGCTTGTCTGTTGTGATTTATGCGTCCCCTGCAGTTTCCGTGAGTAAAAATAGCAGGCATTACTTTCGTAACGACCCTCGTATAAAGAGCACTCGCTACCTTACACTCGTTGGGCTCCAGTCGTTTCAATGTTAAGTCCTTCCAACAGCTGGGGTGCACACACTCACAGCCTTAAAGACACAGCCCAGGGCTCTGCCCCTCAATAGGAGCCATAGTGCAAAACTTCAAAGAAGAAACGTGTTTGTTTTATTACTAAGGTACTCCCGTAAAAGGCGTAGACGTAATTATTGTACGTGGGGTCTCGACTCAGTGGACAGCTGAGTCAACATTCAACTCCAAAACCTCGAATGAGTTTCGCGGTAGCAACCGGCCAAACACTTGGCACATCAATTGTCAACGTCTCTAAGACATTTAAAAAAATGTTTAACAGAATTTGTCAGTTTAAAGGAAGGGAGGAAGGTGGGTTTAACGCCCGTCGACATTGAGGTCAATAGACGCGGAGCAGAAGCTCGAATTGTGTCAAGGATGGGGAAACAAATCGGTCGTGCCCTTTAAAAGGAACCATCCCAGCGTATGCGTGGAGCGATTTTGGGAAATCACGTAAAACCTAAATCTGGATGGCCTGACGCGAGACTGAATCGAAGTCCTTCCGAATGAGAGTCCAGTGTGCTAAGCACTGCGCCATCTCGCTCGGTGTGGCAGTATGAATTGAGTTAAATTCTCAGATAGCTTACTTCTTCCATACCTCATTTCTCCAATGAGCTACTGCACGAAGGTATTCTTTCCTATTTTAAAACAAGGAAATCTTCGTTATATTGCGTTTGCTTAAGAAATATCTTTGCCTGTATTTACGATCAGGGCCGAATGGAGAACATTTTTCCAAAAAAGCGTCGTATCATTTGGCGACCCCCCTCCTCTCCCCCTTCATCATCACTCCATCCCTCTGACAACGAGACATATGTTGCGTTCTTCGGTCTCTTGGTCTCTTGGTATGTTACAAGTGAAGAAAATTTACTGGTAAAGAGTTAAATTGCGCCACCTTTGAACAAAAGTTGTTGGAAATTGATAAACAAGATCAATATTTTTATCTATGCCACTGAAAAGGAAAACACAGATTTGTGTGTGGTGGAAAGGGAAATACCCTATCAACAAAGACAAATGAGGAAGAAACGTAGGTGTTCTTCTTAAACAGGTGCAAGTGTACAGTAGCTTGTAACATGTTATGTACTGAAGTAGTAATGTACTGTAGTAGTATTCTGTTTAATACTGAGGAAAGTCTTGCGTGAAATGCGGGTCCTATTAGATGGGGAATTAGCCGAAAACTTATACGGGAGTCATTCAACAAGCAGTGCCCCACATTTTTTAAAAAGCCGTTAATATACATAGACTAATGTCCTTGTTGGTGCTTCACGTTTGATGTTTGTTCTGTGCGCTGGTGAAATCTCGAACCGTTCTGGCAGACAGCAGAGCCGTAGTACTGCGTCAAAATGGCGCATACGTACGACTCACGTTACAATCAGCGCGCTGTTATTGAATTCTTGTGTGCAGAACAAGAAATCGTGGTGAATATCAATAAAAGTTTGTGTGCAGTGTATGGCGATGCTGCAGTTGATAAGGGTACAGTTGGCGATAGGTAAAGATAGTTACAGCCTCAGGAAATCCAGAAACAGAGTTCAATGGTGAGCCACGTTCGGGACGTCCTGTCACAGCCACTGCTCCAGACATGTTGAATCGTGCGGATGCCATTGACCGGCGCATCACAACTCGACAATTGGCTCTACAGTTGTCGGTCAGCATTGCAGGTGCGTCTGCAATGATCGAGACTCCCGGATATTCAAAGAGGTGCTCACGATGGGTTCCACGAATGCTCACAGCGGACCACAAGATTCAAAGAACGACCATTTCATCTGAATTGTTGGAGCGTTTTGAGACCGACGGACAGGCCTTTCTGTCACGGATCGTTACGGGGGACGAAAGCTGGGTACACCACTTTGCGCCGGAAACAAAAAAGGCGGCCCATGGAGTGGCATCATCCTCATTTACCACAAAAGAAGAAATTGAAGACCACTCCCTTTGCAGGAAAAATCATGCCGACAGTCTTCTGGGATGTGATGCCAAGAGGGTCAACCATCAATTCAGGGGCATACGTGAAGACTCTGAATAAACTCAAGGACTGTTTCCGGCGTGTTCGATCGGACAAGAATCCAGCACAAATCTTGCTCCAACAACGAAAATTCACGCCCACACACAAGTCTGAGAACCAGGGAACACATCCCCAAATTGAGTAAGGACATCACTGCCTCATTCACTCTACAGCCCATACCTGGCGTCTGCAGACTTCCATCTCTTTGGGATGCTTAAAGATTCTCCAAGCGGAACACACTTTCGAGATGAAGAGGGTGTCAGTCATGCAGTGAAAACATGGCTACGCCAACAGAACAAGAGCTTTTACCAGCAGGGAATACATCCTCTTCCACGACGTTGGCGTACGGCTATGGAAGGTGATGGAGACTATGTAGAAGAATAGGACATGTACAATACATGTTGATGTATGTTGTAACCAAATTGTGACTCTTAATAAAGTGGGGAATAACTTATTGGACGACCCTCGTATTTTAAATACAACCTGTGGACAAAATTGTGAAAACACCATTCCTTATACGGCGTACGGAAATCGTTGGCATTCAGAATAGCTTTCAGTCGTATCGGAATGGATAAATTCAGTTCCTGTATGGTTTTAAAGAGAATCTTATACCATTCTTTCTGCAAAATAATCGGAACTTGAGGTGACGAAGACGGAGGTGGATAGCGATCACACACCCTTCCCACCAATGTAGGCCTATACCACAAAGGCTGGAGCTAGTAGCCAGGTCAGATACGACATCTGATCCTCGCGCTCACAAAACTAGCCCTGTATGATGAGATCTGTGTGGAGTGTGTCCCGTTGTCTTGGAACACAGCATCACCATTACGGAACACAAATTGTACCATGGGGTGATTAAAAAAAATAGTCACAAAATCCTTGGCAGTAATGCAGCCTTGCAAAGTAACCATGGGGACCGTGGATTGCCACTATAGGGCGGCCCTCATCACTCCGAACCCCCGCAATGTTTCACTCTTGGGACGTAAACTCGAACAGAAGTTGGAAACAGTGTGAAGCAACACTCGTCAGAGGAAATGACATTCTTCCATTGCTCCATAGTCCAGATTTAATGGCTTCGGCACCACGTTCTATTATTCCACCGAGCGAGGTGGCGCAGTGGTTAGAGCACTGGACTCGCATTCGGGAGGACGACGGTTCAAAGACGTCTCCGGCCATCCTGATTTAGGTTTTTCGTGATTTCCCTAAATCGTTTCAGGCAAATGCCGGGATGGTTTCTTTGAAATCTGGAGCCGCGAGACCGCTACGGTCGCAGGTTCGAATCCTGCCTCGGGCATGGATGTGTGTGATGTCCTTAGGTTAGTTAGATTTAAGTAGTTCTAAGTTCTAGGGGACGGATGACCTCAGAAGTTGAGTCCCATAATGCTCAGACCGATTGAACCTTCCCCATCCTTTCCTAATCCGAGCTTGTGCTCCGTCTCTAATGACCTCGTTGTCGACGGGACGTTAATCTCCTCCTCCTCTCCTATTACGGAGATGTGGATCACTGACAAGTGGCTTTCGAATTCGAGCTCGCTCAGCGATCTCCAGCTTATGGAGCTCCCGCCAACAATTTACCTACATTCCAGTTCACTTAGCTACGACAAAACGCACTCACAACTACACAGAATATTGTTCTGACCACGATTGACACTTGAGACGTGTTGAGGACATTGCACAGGTGTCGTTTGTGGACAAATACAATAGCGTAACCTGCAGACTTCGCTAGACTCTGCATTTATGTTCAAGCACGCATTTCTCGCGATGTTTTCATATCAACTCCTGTACATTAACAGTAACTAGGACAATAATTGATACTGAAGTCAGTGGTGGTCCATAACGACATATTCGCCATTATCTCGAAAACGGTTTTTTTGCAGACCCACGTTTACCAGAACGTGTTTGCTCGTATTATCGTATAAATTTTTCGTGTCAATTTTAGCTGCTAACTGTCACATACCATGTATTCAATGTTGGATGTGGTCGTCACAAGCGGCTGCTTGGACCTCGAACTAGCCCTAGTTACAATAAGTTACTTTTAAAACCGAAATACTGACTTTTGAATTCACATTGTTCCGGCACGACAAGCGCCTGCACGTTGGTCAAGAACGGAAGTGCAGAGAGGGCTGTGAGACGACGCCAGCCAATAGGACGCTGACAGACCCCTCTCTATGACCGACACCTAGACAGGAGCTACATATAGGCCAAGAGAATGTAAGGGCCGCTCCGCAGTCGGGTTAAAGTCCAGGCAGTCTACGATTTCGACAGAAGTGACTTAGGAAATGTATTTCTTCTCCTGTGTTACGAATTGTACATACTGAAGAGACTGCTTATGTTTCATGTTGTTCTTTCTTTGAGATATCCCATTGCAAATTTTCTTGAAGTTTGGTATTGTCATTTATCTTACTGTAATAAAAATCTATTAATGATTATAAAGAATCCGCCTCGATTGCAAATAGGAACCGGATATTGACCGAGGTTTAGGCGCGGATGACCACGCCTTCTTCGGAACACACTAAAACTACAAACTGCCTAAAGAGGCATGGTCCAACATTAATACAGAACGCCCAAAAGAGCAAAAGACTCGCATAAAATGTAAATGAGCGATACGTGTGTACCATGTCAATAGCTGCACTTAGCTCAAACGTCAGAAGCGTGCTTCCTCACCCCAGCCAACGTTCGGTGGGCCGCGGGCTCTCAGCTAAACTGAGGTGGCTCCAGCACTAGGCTGTGAGAATGTCGGAAAGGAACGCGCATGCGCAAGTTGAGAAATCGTGTTCTTCCATGTGATTGGCATAAGATATGTTACGAAAGTGATCCGATGACCGGGTCAAAGGCGCAGGAAGTTAATGCATGTGTATGTGTAATGTCCTAGCTCGAGGACGATTTCATAGAACTATAGAACGTGGGATAGCAAATTCCACGGATGGTCAAAACGGATGCATGCAGGACAGTGTAATGGTACTTGAATTACGTAACCATTACGGTAGCTCACCCGACCCTCTCGATACCAGCAATATTCTACTGTGTTTCTGTTAACTACTTAACATATTTATGAGACAACATTTAGATTTGATTTCATTTGTGATACATCGATATGTTTTGTCGCTATGATCTTTGACGTACTTGTAACTCTGATTTTTGGGCGCGTAAGTGATTATTAGTTAGTTGTTAAGTTGTTAGAGAGACGGACCGTGAAAAAGTCGAGTGTTGGACTACGTGTTGGAAAGACGCATAACGTAGTCAGCTTATAAAATGTGAACTTTAATAGTAACAGTGATGAAGATTTTTTCAAGTATGTTTTGTATTGTGAAGTGGTGTTTTGTGTGATACGTGATATTGCAATAAAAGCAGTTAAAAGAAAGTGTAACTTAAATTCGGAGTGCTGATTATTTTTTTACATCACTGTTGTGCTAACTTTGAAAGGTTTAATCTCCAAGAATGGTTTGAGAAGTGCATCTACAAAACTTTTGAATATAGCAGAATAAAACCTAGGCCTCTTTGCATCCGAGTTTGGAATCGTATCCACCTAGATTTTCGACGATTGAGCAATGATTTTACGACGAAATCAGCGAGGGAAACACGAAAAGATGAGTGCCTAGATTTTTCATTATTACATGAAATGACTATTAACTGTGCTCTAATGACACCTGCCACATAATATGACTGTTGTTGCCCGAAAATGCAGTATTTAGCAGCGTGAGCAACACCACAATCACCGACCGAGGTGGCGCAGTGGTTAGACACTGGACTCGCATTCGGGAGGACGACGGTTCAATCCCGCGTCCGGCCATCCTGATTTAGGTTTTCCGTGATTTCCCTAAATCGCTCCAGGCAAATGCCGGGATGGTTCCTTCCAAAGGGCACGGCCGACTTCCTTCCCCGTCCTTCCCTAATCCGATGAGACCGATGACCTCGCTGTCTGGTCTCCTTCCCCAAAACCAACCAACACCACAATCGTTATTCAGTGCTGACCTTTGTTGTGGTAGGGTTGTTAGAACAGACAAAATACCATCAGATAGAAGCAGGCTAAAAATATGGAGGATGAATAATCCATGTTTCAATTACTAGGGGGGGGGGGGGGGTGATAGTATTTGATGACTACGCTTGTATAAGCTTGTAAAGTTACTATATTAATTTCTAAGCGCTATTGACCAGAAAAGGGTCAAATTAGTATGACAGGTTATTGCGTTAAAGGGCGTACAACGTAGCCTTCATCGCCCTTAATATCTAAACACCGACAGAGGTCATTTTGAATAGTGCTATCGGATATGTACCAAAATAGTGTAAAAAGAATCTAAAGCTAACTTAGTTTCTTAAAATCATGTACTTGAGGTACTGAACAATGAAGCTTAATCAAGTGAGGTCTGTGAACGCATATAGCGTGGAACAGACAAACTACCTTTATGTTCTAACAGCTGTTGACGTGAAAGGTCAAATAATGTTACATTTTATGCGAGTCTTTTGCCCTTTTGGGTGTTATTTATTAATGTTGGACCATGCCTCTTTAGGCGGTTTGTAGTTTTAGTGTGTTCCGAAGAAAGCGTGTTTATCCGCGCCGAAACCTAGGTCAACATCCTTTTTTTTACCGATCGAGGCGGATTCTATATAATCAGTAAATTATTCACGATTGCTGACGAGCTGCAATGTTAAAAGTTCTCAAAACTCTATTAATAAGATGTGCTTGATTTGTTGTCTAGTGATCCGAGAAAGCAGGTTTCCTAGGAACCCTAAGGGGCCAACACGCATGAAAATCAAATTTTTGTTCTTTTATTTAAAAAGATGTTGTTGTTCATAGTGGTATTAGTAAATTGCGTTATCTCTGCTTTAAGGTACGCACTCTCGAATTTTCGTCGCAGAAGCTGGCGCTTTGCGTGATGAGGGTTGCTTTATGCATACTTAAGTAGCGGGGAGCGAACACCGAAGCATACAAATGAAAGAACGTCACGAACTGTGCTTAGAAGGGACAAAATTTTCGTTGCACCGAAGCTTCCTATTGGCTAAAAGTGCGTTCTAGAAGGAATGTCGGACCGTAGAAACTGTCTGAGACCTAGTGACTTAGAATACAGTAAAGGCCTGGAGCTGATTTTAGCTGGCATTGTATTAACATTCGTTTCAGCGCACGTTCAGCAACAAATTATTTTGTTGGGCCGTTTTGCAAGAGGAATTGTTTGAAATTATTAATTGGCGTAGCATCAAAAATTATTGAAATAGGCTAACAATTATGTTTCCCTGTTGAAAGCGCAACGTAACAAAGTTATTACTATTAGGACACTACCACCTGTGTGGTTCATGTAACATAGCTACGAAAAAACATTAAATCTGACATTATGGACTACCATCGTATCAATCCTTTTTCATAAAATTATTTCACTGATGATATAGAAGTGGTTTGCGAAAGTAACTACATAATTAAGTTGACTGTGCACTTGCTGATGACTACACAAGTTTACTGGCATTCAGATCTAAAATAAAGGGCGATTATGGCATGCGACCAAATGTACATGCTAGTTATCTAAATGTTAAACTTGAGCAAGAGACTGTTGAATAGGTGAGACTGTTGAAGAGGTGAATTCTGCTGTTTTGAAAATAGAATACATAAACAATGCAGATGATTAGAAAGAAATATGCAAGAACAAGGCTTGCTCAAGACAAGTGTGCTTTCTAGAGGGTATTCCAGGAGGAGTGGTCAGTACTCAAGAATGTGACAGGAACGACCATTCGAGGCGAAGTGTCCAGTAAGCACGAACTCTACAATGGATACCCTGAAAACTTGAGCGCTTCTTCAACATGAGCACTGTGAAACAAGCCCCTTCTACTAGAAACTGTTTGCTTTCCATATTTTGGGAGCTGGTAGTATGGACCAAAAGAAAGGAAAAATTGCCTGTTAAACGTAGTCTCTAAAATACGCACCTCAAAAACTACGAGCACTTGTTCCGTAGAGGTAACGTGTTTCACAAAAGAAAAGCGAAGGTGAACAAATGTTCACAGTTTTCAAGTATGCACTTTACAGCGCATATTCAATGGACACTTTTTTCCTGCTTTAGACCATACCGTCACCTCTCAGGATATGGAAAGCAAAGAGAGTTCAGTAGAAGAGCTTTGTTTCACAATGTTGAAGATGAATGACGATGATGATGATGATGATGATGATGATGATGTTTGGTTTGTGGGGCGCTCAACTGCGCTGTCATCAGCACCCGTACCAAGTACCAGTTTTTACACAGCTCAATTTTTGTATCCATTCCAATCTATCCACTGTCACGAATGATGATAATGATGATGATGATGATGATGATGATGATGCTGAAACGATGAGGACAACACAAACACATAGTCCCGGGGCAGAGAAAATCCCTAGCCCGGCAGGAACCCAGGACCCCGTGATCCAGAGGCAACAACGCTCGCCGCTTGACCACGAGCTGCGGACATTTAAGATGAAGATGTGCTCATAGCTCTTACGGTATGCATTTTAAACACCATGTTTAATGTACTTCTTTGCTTCGAATTATCGTTCCTGTCATACCACTGAATTTGAACATTCCTCCTGGAACACACCGTGTATAAGAAACCAGCTTATAATGTGCAATAATCTGAAACTTGACACGAAAACAGTTGTGTGTGGCGCGTAGATTGTAAGATTGAGAAACATGTATAATATGGAAAACAGAAATGAAACGATTAGAAGCGTTTGCAGTGTGGCGTTCGAGCAGACTACTGAAGATCAGACGGCTTAATCCAGAAACAAATTAAGATATCAACGAGAAAGACATCAATGAGAAAAAAATATGCAGATGCTTAATAAAGAACATTATGAATCGAAGTGATGAATGTTCAGGTGCACATTACTAGATGAGTAGCTACTGAAAATTGTAGTTTAAGGGCTTGTAGAAGGAAAACATCACAAGGGATGATGTACAATGAGTAGATGAGGAAGATTTTCGGTGATTCAGTTCCTCTGAAGTAATGAAAATAGGTGGCAGACGACAGGAAAGGAAATCTTTATTGATGATCCAAAACATTATGAGCACCTGCTTATTACCGTGTTGGTTCACCTTTGGAACGCAATACAGCAGCGATTCTACGTGGTATGGTTTCGACAAGTTCTTGTCAGGTTTCCAGAGCAATGGGCACCATATGCTTACCGCACAGATCACGCAAATCCCGTAAATTACGGGCAGGCGATTTGTAGTTAGGTACCTAGCGCCAGATAGGTGTCTTCTATCGGGTTCAGTCAGGCGTATTCGACAGCCAAGACGTCAGCATGAGTTCGCTGCCATGCTCTTTAAACCACCGTTGCACGGAGGATTATCCTGCTGGAAGATGATACTGCGCGTCTGGGGAGGTATTAAGCATGAAGGGATGCTGATGGTGCTCAGTAATATTCACATAGTCCACAACTGTCATGGTGGCTTTGAGTACTACCGTGATCCCATGGAAGCCCACGAGAATCTTCCCCATCGCGTAATACTGCTCCCACCAGCCTGCGTTCATGGTGCATCGAGCAACCGGTCGCCTAGAAGACAACCATCAACCTGTAACAACTTACATGATTCAGACAACTAAGCGACAAGTTTTCGTTAATTCACGGTCCAATCTCGATGATCCTCTGCCCACGGTAATCGTAATTGAGTATGTCATTAAGTCTACACAGGAACACGTAAGCGGCGTCTGCTGCGTAGCCTCATATTCAACAATGTACGCTGAGCGGTGTGTTCCGAAGCAGTTGTACCTGCACCAGCATTGTATGCTGTCGTCAAATCTGCCACAGATCGCCGCCTATCCTGCTTGACAGAGCGGATAATCCTCCGACCTCCACGTTTCATGATGAGACTTGGACGACCAACACCTTGTCGCCTGCTCATGGTTTCACCATCCTTGAATCACGTTCCACAGATGCTCACTATAGTAATACGGCAACAAGCGACCAACTTCTCCGTTTTTTGAGACGTTCGTCCCCAGGCGCCGCGCCAAAACAATCTTGTCTTTGTCAGTGGACTTTCCCTTTTGCGACCTACTCTCTCTTAGTCTCTGCTCTGCTTATGTAGTTCCCTACCCCTTCAGGGTGTCTGCAACTTTACCACTGGCCTTCAGTCTTGAGGTGGGTAGTGGTCGTAAAGTTCTGGCTCTTCAGTGAACAACAAACTAACCTTTTCAATCCTTAGGACTGATGACAGCAATAACCACATCAAACGGTTTACGATGCATTCGCCCGTTTAGAGATCTTTGATAAGTCTTGATGAACTTTTGCATCATTGAAAAGATAGCAGGGATACAGTTACCTCTTTTGATGATCAGTGTCATTTTCAGCCTCCTTTCCTTGTCTTCACAGGCTGCAGCAAAAACTTAACTGCAGTATGCTGCCTATTATCTCAGACTAAACCAAAGGAGACAGCATAAAACGACAGATATATTATAAAATTTGGTACTCTACGTAAACATATACACGATCGAGTCACATTTATGTGATCATCTGTCAGATTCCTCAATAACCACGTGTTACAACGCTGACGTGCAGCAAGAAAGTAAGCGAGATCTGGATGCTGACGATGCCTGTTGCGCTAGCTTTCATGGTTGAGGATCTAAGGCGTAAAGAGCCCTATCGAGGTGGGCTCACAGATTCTTGGTTGGGTTTAAATCTGGGGAGAGTACGGTAAACTCATACTGGTGGTCCTCGAACTATACTCGTGCACTACGAGCTACGTGACACGTTCATTGTCCTGCTAGTAGATGCCATTGTACTGAGGGGAAAAACTGTATGAAGTGGTGGATAGCACCAAGGGTAGATGCAGTATGAGTTTACCGTACTCTCCCCAGATTTAAACCCAACCAAGAATCTGTGAGCGCACCTCGATAGGGCTCTTTACGCCTTAGATCCTCAACCATGAAAGCTAGCGCAACAGGCATCATCATCATCATCATCATCCAGATCTCACTTACTCTCTTGCTGCACGTCCGCGTTGTAACACGTGGTTATTGACGAATCTGACAGATGATCACATAAATGTGACTCGATCGTGTATATGTTTACGTAGAGTACCAAATTTTATAATATATCTGTCGTTTTTATGCTGTCTCCTTTGGTTTAGTCTGAGATAATAGGCCGGCCGAAGTGGCCGTGCGGTTAAAGGCGCTGCAGTCTGGAACCGCAAGACCGCTACGGTCGCAGGTTCGAATCCTGCCTCGGGCATGGATGTTCGTGATGTCCTTAGGTTAGTTAGGTTTAACTTGTTCTAAGTTCTAGGGGACTAATGACCTCAGCAGTTGAGTCCCATAGTGCTCAGAGCCATTTGAACCATTTGAGATAATAGGCAGCAGACTGCAGTTAAATTTTTGCTGCATTCTGTGAAGACAAGGAAAGAAGGCTGAAAATGACATTGATCATCAAAAGAGGTAACTGTATCCCTGCTATCTTCTCAATGATGCAAAAGTTCATCAAGACTTATCAAAGACTCTAAGGCGTAAAGAGCCCTATCGAGGTGGGCTCACAGATTCTTGGTTGGGTTTAAATCTGGGGAGAGTACGGTAAACTCATACTGGTGGTCCTCGAACTACACTCGTGCACTACGAGCTACGTGACACGTTGCATTGTCCTGCTGGTAGATGCCATTGTACTGAGGGGAAAAAACTGTATGGAGTGGTGGATATAGCACCAAGGGTAGATGCATACTTGTGTTGATCCATTATGCCTTCCAGGAGGACGACATCATCCAGGGAATGCCACGAAAACATCCCCCAGACCATAACGCTCCCTCTCTGCCCTTCCGACGATTGTGGCAGAACTGTTCGTGCCAACGTCCATCTGTTCGATTGTGGTTAAAACGTGATTCGTCTGTCACCACTCACTGGACGCCCACCTTCCAATGCACGGAATGCTTTAACTCAGGCGCCACACGAACAGTTTACAATCTTAGCCGTTTCAGAAACGCTTTCACCCTTGACCCAAAACCCAATGCTCATGTTCTTTTGGACGTTGGATAATTCGCTCAGTTTCCGCATTATGACTACGACTGCACTGTTTCAACGTCCCTCCACTGCTATTGCTGGCACCTGCAGTTTGTGAGTAGTTACTACTCGTTGACGTCGAATATAGGTAGTGGCCACATTAATGTGACTTGATTGTGTATTTGAGCGGATTAATTTGGTATTTTCACCAGACGGAAAGTTATTTTGCGTCTTCATTACGGCATCCAATCGTATGTCATCACATTGCACTCTGTGCCATCGTTACAAACGTTTTTGACATGAATGCTCACGTCATTACAGCTCTCAATTAGAATGTTCTCTCTTCTTCATCAGCATATTCTCTCAATTAGTCGTTGTTACATTGATTTAAATTAAAGTTCCGTGAGGGAAAACGTAAGAAAAAGTAGTCTTGGCTATAGAGCACCCCACTTGTACATGAAATTCGCTGTCCTTTGTCTACCGATTCGGTTATGAAGATATTACTGATATGACACCTGCTACCATGTAACAAATACGTTTGACTGCACTGTTTGGACTGTCACACAAATAACACAGAAAGTTTAGAAATACGAACCCTTGCCAGGTCGTCACGACTTTGTAGAAAGCAAGCCAGAAACGGAGACGCGTTATCACACCAAATCCTCCGGCATCCGTGTGGTTATCAGGTTACCAGTGCTGACAGTATTCAAGGAGAAGTCCATGTAAACAGCCAGATAATGTAAGCGCTGCATCAGCAAAAGAATAATAACAGAGCGCAGCACCATACGTCAGACTCTTGCGGAGACATCTTTTTATGCGTTGCATGACGTTAACGACCATGTCCACGTGACAGCCTTCTGGCACTTTATGTGGGCCACTGACAGAGGCCTTGGCAGCGATAATCATACACACATTCAAAACGTTTTGCATCGCCACGGTTCCCACAACCCCTGAAAATAGACGTCGACTGTGAATATTGTATCACAGACACAGCCCCTTTGACTGTTCAGAGATGTCACTAAACCCGTCCAAAGATGTAAAAACCATGCCTGAGCAGCGCCTATTAGACGGAGTAGATCCGACAGCCGATCAATTCCAGTCATTCCACCACGAAGGAGGTACACGGCCCGTGTTGCCTGTAGTTCAACCATGCCTAGATGGTCAATACCGCGGTTCGAACGCGTCCGCATTGTTACTTTTTGCCAGGAAGGGCTCTCAACAAGGGAAGTGTCCTGGCGTCTCGGAGTGGACCAAAGCAATGTTGTTCGGACGATGGCATTCACGCACCGTACAGCCGTTATGGCGCCTTCCATGACCATCAGCGGCGTACGTCGGTCGCACATAATGCCACCCCAAAACAGCAGGGAACCTCCACCTTGCTGCACCCGCTGAACGGTGTGTCTAAGATGTTCAGGAGATACACAGAGACAGAAACTGTCGATGACATGCCTCGCTCAGGCCGCCCAAGGGCTACTACTGCAGTGGATGAACGCTACCTACGGATTATGGCTCGGAGGAACCCTGACAGCCACGACACCATGATGAATAATGCTTTTTGTGCAGCTAAAGGACGTCGTATTAGGACTCAAACTGTGCGCAATAGGCTGCATGATGCGCAACTTCACACACGACGTCCATGGCAAGATCCATCTTTGCAACCACGACACCATGCAGCACGGTACAGACGGGCACACCAACATGCCGAATGGACCGCTCAGGATTGGCATCACGTCCTCTACACCGATAAGTGTCGCCTATGCCTTCAACCAAACAATCGTCGGAGACGTGTTTGGAGGCAACCCAGTCAGGCTGAACGCCTTAGACACACCGTTCAGCGGGTGCAGCAAGGTGGAGGTTCCCTGCTGTTTTGGGGTGGCATTATGTGCGGCCGACGAAGGCCGCTGATGGTCATGGAAGACGCCATAACGACTGTACGATGCGTGAATGCCATCGTCCGACCGATAGTGCAACCATATCGCAGCATATTGGCGAGGCATTCGTCTTCATGGACTACAATTCGCGCCCCCATCGTGCACATCTTGTGAATGACTTCCGTCAGGGTATTTACATCGCTCGACTAGAGTGGCCAGCATGTTCTCCAGACATGAACCCCATAGAACGTGCCTGGGATGGATTGAGAAGGGCTGTTTATGGGCGACGTGACCCACCAACCACTCTGAGGAGTCTGCGTCGAGTCGCCGTTGAGGAGTGGGACAATCTGGACCAACAGTGCCTTAATGAACTTGAGGATAGTATGCCACGACGAATATAGGCATGCAACAATGCATGAGTGTATTAGAGGCACCGGTGTGTACAGCAATCTGGACCACCACCTCTGGAGGTGGTACAAATGCAATGTGTGGTTTTCATGAGCAATAAAAAGGGTGGAAATGATTTTTATGTTGATTTCTATTCCAATTTTTTGTACAGGTTCCGGAACTCTCGGAACCAAGGTGATTCAAAACTTTTTTTGACGTGTGCAGATTATCGACCACGCTGTCAGAGGACAAAGATATACAGTTCATGACATGCGAGAATCATGAGCGCGAAATGAAAGTGCACCCCATTAGCACTGCAGTCAGCAACACCTCAAGGTCCTCTCTACACATTGCATTCCTACATTTAAAAACGTGTCTGAACTCTGCTCCTAATGTAATGGAATTTTTAGAGGCTAAGCAAAGGTGCATTTGAATTGGTATTTAGCATCAGTATCAGCTGTGGAATCAAACTGCATGGGGATTGTAAGGGCTTAATTGTAATGTAGTAATGATACTACTTATGTACAAGATTACTGTCATACATCACCACAAAAATAATAAGTAAAAGGCTTCCTAAAACATCTCAAGAGGTGACACAGCACTACACGTGTAAGGTCTAATGGTCATAATTTTTTTTTTCTAAAACAAAAATTGTCTAGTGGCAAAGCTCGCGCTTCGTGATCCAGAGAGCGTACGATCAAATCCCGTTCAGACCACAACTTTTTCACTATGATTTTTAACCGAGCATTCACTTCTCACAGATGTTGGAGTGGCCACGAAAGACATGTGGTTCGGATTCCACATTCAACTGCAGGTCTAGGGACACGTAAGTAGCTGCAGTGGCGTCCAGTTGAAAGACCTGCAAGAGGCCTACTGGGTACACCAAACAGAATTCTCTTTTGCTCTTGCTTGTTAGCTTGTTTGCTCCGATGAAAACCTGGCTTAAGCTATACAAACATTTTTTTTAATTACTTAGTGTCTACAGTTCAATTCTTACACATGTAATTCTGATAAAAGTGGCTAGCAGAGAAAATAAAATCATGTCAGTGTTTGATGACGCAGACGACTTCCGTCAATAAGGACTTCTAATTTGTTGAAATGAAATGTGTCTTGCAGGACCACATTTTATAACGGTTCCTGTAGGCCATTCCTTATAATAACGTTTTAATGTTGTACATCTGAATATCAGTGAAACAGTTCTTTGTTTGTTCCCTGTTGTCATTACAAAACTGCGAAGTGTCTATTGAATGAGAAAAACAAGTATTTTTCTTGCGCCAGGCACACCAAACAAAGGAAAAATTGATGCAGTCAGGCACTTCGCAGTAACCATTAGTTTTATTTAGGCAGAAACGGTCCGGCCGTTGTTATGCATATTGCGCTGCATACCAGGCATACTTGATCAAATCGTAAAACGTGACGAAGAAAACTGGTAATGCACAAATGACTGGAGCCTAAGAACAGTGTTCCGCTGATAAACCTGAAATGAGGGAGAGGTATCGGAAATGATATTGTCCAATAATTTCCTGAAAAATGCTTTCCAATGCCAAAAAAATTCTTTATCGAGTGGTTGAATCGCACTAGTAGTTCCAGGCGAAATCCACACTACATCTACACATTTTCCGTAGTGCTCCACAAAAACAGAGGCGTCGTTATGTCCATACCAGAAATACAACAAAAGCAATGAATTAGTTTCTGCAGCTGGCAGGAATACATTTCGAACAAAATGTTGAAACTTGTTCTTTTCCATTCTTCCAGGTTTTGATACGTCGATTACAAGATTTTTGCATACTTATCACGGGCATTATCGTATATGAATGTGTCATTGCATTAATTGATTGGGCAACCGACACCGTCTGTTTTTCACCCCAAAATGATAAAGTGCGGTGTGCACGCAGTTCTTTCACGAAACTTGATTGATCAACGTTATAAACAGCAGTTGCGAGGATAACACCAAGTTTCGTCTTTACGTCAGCTATGAATTTCTCTACAGCACTGTCTATCACAGGCAGATGCTCTACAAGTTTACGTGACGTAAACTTAGTAATTTTGTGACTTCCTATTCTATACTATTTCTTGAAACTGCATAGCCAGGTCGACGAAGGTTGGAAATTAGCAATGTTCATGTCAGAAGCAATTCGGAGCCCCAGTCTCCTATTGGTCTCCATTGCTAACGGTGCATAGCCGCTCACGAGCAGATCTAAGTCTTTCGAACAGTTTTTCATTCAGATGGTTTCGGGTTTCGAGGTATTCTTCTTCAAAACTGTTACTGGCACAACTGACGTCGTCCGAACCACAATTCATGGTATCGTGACAGTTATTACCTATGTCTTCTAACGTATCCACAATTTCAAACGAAATGTCGATATCATTCGAATGGTTGGTTGGTTTGTGGGATTAAAGGGACCAGACTGCTACGGTCATCGGTCCCTATCATTCGAATGAACGTCAAGGAAATCAAAAAACAAATGACACATATGTACGTCCTTAGGAGAAGTAGCTGATTTCGGAAGAGAAACACATTCTTCATATTTCATCATTGCTAAATTGAGAACGTTAATTGCATTCCCCATTACTGTGAAACTGGAAGAAAAAAAAGGTAGTATTAGCAGGATTTCCTTACGAAAGCACAATAAATATTAATTCAGCTTTATCTGTATTGTCAATACTTACCAATACTCCAAAAAGGCAACTGATAATTTGTGATAGATATTACTTGAGTGGCTAATTCAGTAAATGTGTACTGTAGTGTCAGAGAAACTATCAGCGAACAGTAACGTGGAACGTCCTTTACAAATTACAATCGGGTTGTGTCGTGTTTCCTGTTTATAAATGTACCGCCGACCTCGGCTCTGTGCATGCGCAGTTGCTACGGCGCCAGTACATCTACATCTACATCTACATTTATACTCCGCAAGCCACCCAATGGTGTGTGGCGGAGGGCACTTAATGTGGCACTGTCATTACCTCCCTTTCCTGTTCCGGTCGCGTATGGTTCGCGGGAAGAACGACTGCCGGAAAGCCTCCGTTGCGCGCTCGAATCTCTCTAATTTTACATTCGTGATCTCCTCGGGTGGTATAAGCAGGGGGAAGCAATATATTCGATACCTCATGCAGAAACGCACCCTCTCGAAACCTGGACAGCAAGCTACACCGCGATGCAGAGCGCCTCTCTTGCAGAGTCTGCCACTTGAGTTTGCTAAACATCTCCGTAACGCTATCACGCTTACCAAATAACCCTGTGACGAAACGCGCCGCTCTTATTTGGATCTTCTCTCTCTCCTCTGTCAACCCGACATAGTACGGATCCCACACTGATGAGCAATACTCAAGTATAGGTCGAACGAGTGTTTTGTAAGCCACCTCCTTTGTTGATGGACTACATTTTCTAAGGACTCTCCCAACGAATCTCAACTTGGCACCCGCCTTACCTACAATTAATTTTATATGGTCATTCCACTTCAAATCATTCCGTACGCATACTCCCAGATATTTTACAGAAGTAACTGCTACCAGTGTTTGTTCCGCTATCATACAATCATACAATAAAGGATCCTTCTTTCTATGTATTCGCAATACATTACATTTGTCTATGTTAAGGGTCAGTTGCCACTCCCTGCACATCTTCCTGCATTTCGCTGCAATTCTCTAATGCTGCAACTTCTCTGTATACTACAGCATTATCCGCGATAAGCCAATGTAGGGATGTACATTTTTACCGCCGCCTGGCGTGCTACGAATTTGGCAATTTTCAGCTATTAATACTTGCAGTGCCTCTTAGCAGCTAATTTTATGGCAGTGCATTTCTTTCGTTGCCTTCTCCCTGTGTAAAAATTACAAGGTAGGTTCCGACATGTCTTATTTGTCCATTCCCTTGTCAGTGAGAGAAACAGTGTTATCGCTAACTGTGCAGTTAAACTATTCTTCGAAGTGCGTTACTAAATCTCACAACTTACATTTGAGTTCTGGCTCGACCATACTAATAGCCGTTAACCGGGGAATAACTCAAAAAGTAAACACTAAAATCTAAACCTTAAAGGAATAATATGGTAAGACGCTTAAAACGTAAGTCGCACAGAATAATACAACATCGAATAATGAACAAAACACACCGCATTGCTAGCATTAGCATTTGCATTAGCACTCTGTCTTCAGGCCATAAGTGGCCCATCGGTACCATCCGACCGCCGTGTCATCCTCATGCGGATAGGAGGGGCGTGTGGTCAGCACACTCCTGGTCGTTAAGATGGTTTTCTGCGACCGGAGCCACTACTATTCGGTCGAGTATCTCCTCAATTGGCGTCACGAGGCTGAGTGCACTCCGAAAAATGGCAATAGCGCATGGCGGCCTGGATGGTCGCCCATCCAAGTGCCGTCCACGCCCGACAGCGCTTAACTTCGGTGATCTGACGGGAACCGGTGTATCCATTGCGGCAGCATTGCTAGCTTGTGCCAAATTATTACATTAACTGAAAACCTTTGTCCACAAACACACACACACATCATGCTACAATGTGAATAGCATCAGATAGTAATCTTACACTGTAGTGACAAAAGTCATGGGATACCACCTAATATCATGTCGGACATTCTTTTGCCCAATGTAGTGCAGGGGCTTGACGTGGCATTGACTCAACAGGTCGTTAGAAGTCCCCTGCAGAAATATTGAGCCATGCATCCTCTACGTACAGCCGACCACAACTGCGAAAGTGTTGCCAGTGCAGGACTTTGTGCACGAACTGATCTCCCCATTATGTCCCATAAATGTTCCATAGGATTCATGTCAGGCGATCCAGGTGGTGAAATCATTCGCTCCAACTGTCCAGAATTTTCTTTAGGGCAGTCTGGATCAATTTTGGCCCGTTGACATGGCGCATTGTCATCCATAAAAAACTCAACGTTGTTTGGGGTCATTAAATCCATAGACAGGTGCAAATGGTCTCCAAATAGCCGAACACAACCATTTCCAGTCAATGGTCGGTTCAGTTGGGCCAGAGGACCCAATTCATTCCATTTAAACACATCCCACACCATTTTAGAGCCACAACCAGCTTGCACGGTGCCTTGTTGACAACTGGATTCCATGGAGTCTGCGCCACACTCGTACCCTAACATCAGTTCTCACCAACTGAAATCAGGATTCATCTGACCGGGCCACAGTTTTTCAGTCGTCTGGGTTCCAACCGATACGGTCAAGAGCCGAGGAGAGACGCTACAGGCAATGCCGTGCTATTAGTAAAGCCGCTGGCATCGGTCGTTTGGTGACAAAGCCCATTAATGCCACATTTTGCCCGACTGTCCTAGCGGATACGTTGGTCATAGGTTCCACAGTGATATCTGGGGTTATTTCACGTATGGTTGCCTGTCCCTTAACACTGACAGTTCTAAGCCAACGCCGCTGCTCTCGGTTTTTAAGTGCAGGCCATCGACTACTGAATTCTACGTGGTGAGGGATAATGCTTTAAATCTGGCATTCTTGAGACACTATTGACGCTCTGGATCTCATAATATTAAATTCCCTGACGATTTCTGAAATGGAATGTCCCACGTGTATAGCTCCAATACCATTCCGCGTTTAAAGTCTGTTAATTGCCGTCGTGCGGCCGTAATAACGTCGAAAACCTTTTGACATGAATCATATGTGTACAAATGACAACTGCGCCAAAACACTGTCCTTTTATACCTGCTCTCAATTGGAAACTACGATTAACTTCTTGTAGCTAGTCACATAAAATTTTGTAAATGACGTCGTGATCGCTTTTGGCTGTAAAATTATTTATTTGTAAAACCCAAACCGAGCGAGGTGGCGCAGTGGTTAGCACACTGGACTCGCATACATCTGTATGTGTGCACACTGTTGTCCCATGACTTTTGTCCCCTTAGTGTGGGCTCCAGCCCAGCGGACTTCTTGTGAACCAAAAACACCAAATGGCTCGTCCCAGCGCGCTCTGTGCCGCTATCCGTATGCTGTCAGCCAGCTTCGGCCGTTCCACTGCTCGTAGCCAGCCTCCAGGGGCACGCCTCTCGGGAGCCAAGGCAGCAGTGGCCGGCGTGTTCCCATTGCATTCGACGTGATATCCTCGTGTTGTGGAACAGTAGTCGCCTATCTTCTTCCCGGAATTGGCGTCGATCTTTGATTCGTCCCCTTGCAGAACACCAAATTATAAGAAGTGCAAGGCCCGTGTTATGATACGGAAAGAGAGAACGACAGTAGAATTCACAATCGCCTGGCACGGAACTTTGAATACGGGAAAATACGAAACGAAAATTCGCATCCTTGTTTTCCGAAATACGAATATTAGACTATAATGTTTTCATTTACGCTCTAAGGGCAGTTCTGGATGGTCTGGTGGTAAAGTGTGTACTCGGAAACGTTTTTCTGACCTTACAAAGTTATATATTCGAGAATTCTCAATTGGAAACTACGATTAACTTCTTGTAGCTAGTCACATGAAATTTTGTAAATGACGTCGTGATCGCTTTTGGCTGTAAAATTATTTATTTGTAAAACCCAAACCGAGCGAGTTGGCGCAGTGGTTATCACACTGGACTCGCATTCGGGAGGACGACGGTTCAGTCCCGGGTCCAGCCATCCTGATTTAGGTTTTCCGTGATTTCCCTAAATCCATCCAAATGCCGGGATGGTTCCTTTGAAAGGGCCCTGTCGACTTCCTTTCCCATCGTTCCCTAACCCGATGAGACCGATGACCTTGCTGTCTGGTTTCCTCCCTCAAAAAACCCAACCCCGTAAAACCCAATGTTGCAATCACGAAAGTGCGACCATTACCAAGTTGAAATAATTGCGCCTTAGCACTTATCAAAACCTAAAAATCATCTGTCATCACATGTCACTGGAACTGATTTCCACGACATGTCAATGAAGCTCGTTTCATCGCATTCTGCCCCTGATTACAATCTGTTGTGTGTACTGCTCTTCTTGAATTGCATTGTAAATATGTTTCTTTCTTGTTTTCTGCTTAGTTTTTGCTTGCACCTATAGAGCCTACTACGGTATCGGGTTGGATAAATGGTTCCATATTTGTTTTTGCTGCATGTAAAACAGAAGTTGGTTTCGTTGCATGATATTTGGCCGAGTGACTTCTATTTGCTACTGCTTACGGATCCACGTGTGAACTGCTGGATTTAAATGTGTTGTAAGTATTCTATGTTATTTTCGTTCGCATCTGTTTCCCATATATTCCCGCGTTTAATGGAAGACTGCGAAATCTTCAATAAATAATAGTATGATTCTAGCACATTGATTTCTGCTAAAATGTATTATTTGCAGTGCCTGTTAATAATTTCAGTAGGTAATTTAGCATTTCTAGCATTTGCAAAAGGAATGCTCTAGTCACTAAAACTACAAAGTATTCTCACCTCCATCTACATTCATACTCTGTAAATCACTGTGAAACGGTTGACAATAACAAGAAGCAACACCTTTCAGAACAGAATCATATATTTACTCCGTGACAAGATGTAATGAAGACGAACACCTAAAGCTGCTATATGGAGTTCTTCATTAAATACGAGAAAGTCTAGAAAACGGATGCTAACAAGAGTAAGATGTAAGAAAAGCAATATACTTACAGTGCATTTAAATCGAGCAGTTTACACATGGATTCATAAGCAGTAACAAACACACAAGTCCACAGAACACCTTGTGGCGGAACAAACCTCTGTTTTATATGAAACGAAAATAAACATCGAATCCTTTACTCCGCCCAATATTATGGACGCGAGCAGAAGCCAAGCAGAATACAAGCAAAATATTTACAATGCAATTCAGAGTGTAACACACACAAGAAGTGGTAATCAGAAAAACATTGCGATTACACCAGCTTCTCTTTACTACAAAACAAAAACAAGTATGAAAGATTTTATGTCATCCAATAAGACAACGAGATGGTGAAGTATTGATAAACTCGCACCGCTCCACGTGGTCTGGTAGCGTACCAAGTTCATGTTACCCGAAGTCCCTATATGAGTGCGTCCGTTATCCGACACAAGACAAGGCTTAAGCCGTCGGCACACGGACCGCGCATCCGAGCGTTGAGCGTTGACCGTGCCGAGTTTCTGACGTCATAGCGTGGAATAGCACGTTCGGGAGCCTTTCCGAACGTGCAGAGCAATATCTGGCATGTCAGATATTCTGAGCGTGCGTCTGAACGTTGACCAATGAGATGGCACAACGCCACCTACTTCACACACACGCCGTCTCCCTTCAGTACAAAGTTGTGAGGCGCTATATTGGCATTCATTTCAAGCCTATATGTGTATGTGACGTTTCTGAGCACCAGCAAGTTGTGTGATTCGTTCCAATAAAATAATGAGAAACATCATATTCGTTGCAATAGAATTATTGTAACTTGAGTATTATGAGAGTAGGCTATTTGAAGGCAGCGACACACTGAAGATCGATCCAAAATTTTGTTATAATTAAATTTCAATTAGTAACATATCTACGATTAAGGTTTTCAGCAAGGGATAACATAATATGTTTAGATGCAAGAGCTGTGTTGTTAGTTTAGCGGAATGAGTAGCGTCTCTGTCTTGTTGTTTGTTGGGGCGGTGGTTCGCGTCTTCACACTTCTAAATTCTTTTTCCTTACATTCGCGTTTTATTAGGTTCTGATACTTTATTATTAGTTTAATATAAGTATATACTATAATATTTGATCTTATGTAAATATAAGTTCACCTTCTTTTGAGGGGTGACTTTGTTCGATGGGCTTAATCTACAGGACAGCTTGCGCTACATGTATAAAGATATTTTGGTCCTTTTTCTTTTCCGCTTCGTAATTCACATGTTTCAAAGATTCTGCTACTGGATAGGAACAGTGATCAAGTAAGACTGATTGACCTTGGGGTTTTACTAAAATGTGGGAATGATGGAACAATGTTTATCTTATGCGGAGAAATACTCCAAATTTGTACCGCACTGTTTGTAATGGAACTTTAATAAGCTTGTGTCCTTATTGATTGGACATCCTACTTTCCTTTTCGTAAGCGATGGAGGAAATGTGCGTTTTAATAGAGTTAATGTGGGAATTTTACTCGCGCCCGTTGAGTAAACAGTGTGATTTACGAACTAGAAACATCTCTCAACTGCCACTGGAGTGCTTTGCGATCGCGTATCCACGTTGGGGCCCACGTACCGTATGCACAAGTCGCATCGTTCCTGAGCGTTCAGCAGCACGTTGAACTTGTCACGCTCAACGTTAACGTTCGACAGCACGGTCCGTGTGCCGACGGCTTTAATGCTGTCGCGTTCGCTTGCTCATCAACACCTGTAGTGCTGTGCTCCACTGCTTTGATGTCTCGTGCATCCTCTGCCATGAAATAACGCACCGCTAACCGTGGTGCCAACTGATGAATGGGGCGGGTCTTTTAATTGTGGCGTGTAATCAGGACACATGAATATTTAATTTTCCAAAACGATCGTTTTGATTTCTTGGTGTGCGGTGAACATAGAGAGACTTCTAGAGGGGAAAATAGAGATTCAATCGAGAAGTTAACTTAGCGGTGGTACACATACGTGACCTTGTATCGCTAAGAAGAAGAATATGCAAATGGAACTGATTGATGTGCAATTTGATATCCCTTTCAGAGAAAAGTTCTTTTGCGTTAAAACTGTCCGAAAGTTCTACGAAATTTTCCTTGAGAAGGTTTTTCACGTTTCCACAATGCGGCTGCAAACGTGATACCAATGTTTCGATCAATTTATGTGTGTGACGGACCTTTTTTTCGATTACGAAGCAAAATGAGAGACGATTACGTACCCTCCTGAATGAAGAAAGTCTGCGAAACTATTTGCGTCTGATAGTGTGTCATTAATATTTGTCTTCAGCGATCCAAAAATTATTCCAAAATAGTGAAAAAACTGTTTCTTTTTCGATCTGTGTAGTTGGGAAACCAAGCGACAAACAATCTTTCGACTTCCCTTGAATGGCCGTATTTCCAACTAATGTGACGCATTCGCGGTTTCTCCTTCTTCCCACTCAGACACTGTGGCTTGGAAGTGGGGAAGAGTGCAGTCAGGCAAGAAAGATCTGCACGTAAGTAACAGCTCTGCACAAGTGTACAGTTCTTTGTTGTTCCTGGTTTGGAGAATTAATGTGGATAGTTATTAACATAGAAATAAATTTTATATAAAGTCTTCCCGTATAGAATGTATGTGTCTGCTAAAAGCTGAATCTTTTGATTTTAACTAAGATTCTGAGGCCTTTCTCGATACTAATCAGAGATGATCATGATGCTTGGTTTGTGAGGAGCTCAAGTGCGCAGTCATCAGCTCCTGTATAAGGTCCGAATTTTTAAGCAATCATATCTGGCTATTGTCATGAATGATGATGATGATGATGGTGATGATGAGGACGACACAAAAACCCGTACAGAGAAAATCCCCAAGCCCTCCGGCAATGGAACCCAGGACCTCGAGATCCTGAGGCAGCAACGCTAGCCACTAGACCACGAGCTACGGACATACTTATCAGAGAATACTTGTCATTTGTAGGAACTGCTACCGCAGAGTATGGTTTAACGTAGTACTAAAGACAAGATAATTGAAGATGGAACACAGGTTAAGAGAAGGCGAGGACGGGGAAGATAATTTGCAGTGTTCAAATGGTTCAAATGGCTCTAAGCACTATGGGACTTAACATCTGTGGTCATCAGTCCCCTAGAACTTAGAACTACTTAAACCTAACTAACCTAAGGACATCACACACATCCATGCCCGAGACAGGATTCGAACCTGCGACCTTAGCAGTCGCGCGGTTCCAGACTATAGCGCCTAGAAGCGCTCGGCCACCCCGGCCGGCAATTTGCAGTGTCATTTTCAAATCTTACTATAGATAGTAAACGATAAGAGTGGGTCAGATATTAATGCAATAGAGACCAAAGGCTTCAGTTCCGTGTGATAGAGCCTTGTCTTTATTATAATACACGATGCTGATCCTTACAGGTACAGTTTTAGGAATATAACAATGAAGATTATTGAACCACACGCACCAAAAATGTAATTAGCGCTTTCACCGTAGCAAGAACGCATGATATGGTGAATAAGCGGAATAGAAGCGGAGAAATTACTCATGTTTTACCAGAATGAGACAAATTGGTACACTATTGGCCATTAGAATTGCTACACCTAGAAGAAATTGCAGATGATAAACGGGTATTTACTGGACAAGTATATTATACTAGAAATGACATGAGATTACGTTTTCACGCAATTTGGGTGCATAGATCCTGAGAAATCAGTACCCAGAACAACCACCTCTGACCGTAATAACGGCCTTGATACGCCTGGGCATTGAGTCAAACAGAGCTTGGGTGGCGTGTACAGGTACAGCTGACCATGCAGCTTCGACACGATACCACAGTTCATTAAGGGTAGTGACTGGCGTATAGTGACGAGCCACTTTCTCGGCCACCATTGACCAGACGTTTTCAGTTGGTGAGAGATCTGGAGAATGTGCTGGCCAGGGCAGCAGTCGAATATTTTCTGTATCTAGAAAGGCCCGTACAGGACCTGCAACATGCGGTCGTGCATTATCCTGCTGAAATGTAGGGTTTCACAGGGATTGAATGAAGGGTAGAGCCACGGGTCGTAACACATCTGAAATGTAACGTCCATTGTTCAAAATTCCGTCAATGCGAACAAGACGTGACCGAGACGTGTAACCAGTGGCACCCCATACCATCACGCCTAGTATACGCCAGTATGGGTATGACGAATACACGCTTCCAATGTGCGTTCACCGCGATGTCGCCAAACACGGATGCGACCATCATGATGCTGTAAACAGAACCTGGAGTCATCTGAAAAAATGACGTTTTGCCATTCGTGCACCCAGGTTCGTCGTTGAGTACACCATCGCAGGTGCTCCTGTCTGTGATGCAACGTCAAGGGTAACCGCGGCCATGGTCTGCTGCAAACGTCGTCGAACTGTTCGTGCAGATGGTTGTTGTCTCGCAAATGTCCCCATCTGTGGACTCAGGGATCGAGACGTGGCTGCACGATCTGTTACAGCCGTGCGGATAAGATGCCTGTCATCTCGACTGTTAGTGATACGAGGCCGTTGGGATCCAGCACGGCGTTCCGTATTGCCCTTCTGAACCCACCGATTCCATATTCTGCTAACAGTCATTGGATCTCGACCAACGCGACCCTCAATGTCGCGATACGACAAACTGCAATCGCGATAGGCTACAATCCGACCTTTATCAAAGTCGGAAACGTGATGGTACTCTTTTCTCCTCCTTGCACGAGGCATCACAACAACATTTCAGCCGGCCGTTGTAGCCGAGCGGTTCTAAGCGCTTCACTCTGGAACCGCGCAACCTCTACGGTCGCAGGTTCGAATCCTGCCTCGGGCATGGATGTGTGTGATGTCCTTAGGTTAGTTAGGTTTAAGTAGTTCTAAGTTCTAGGGGGCTGGTGACCTCAGATGTTAAGTCCCATAGTGCTCAGAGCCATTTGAACCATTTTGATTTGAACAACGTTTCACTAGGCAACGCCTGTCAACTGCTGTTTGTGTATGAGAAATCGGTTGGAAACATCCCTCATGTCAGCACGTTGTAGGTGTCGCCACCGTCGCCAACCCTGTGTGAATGCTCTGAAAGCTAATCATTTACATTTCACAGCATCTTCTTCCTGTCGGTTAAATTTCGCATCTGTTGCACGTCATCTTAGTGGTGTAGCAATTTTCATGGCCAGTAGTGTATTTAGCGTCGCTTGGTGGAATCGTGTACCTTAAATTTACTGTGGTGTGAGATTCGCAGAATAACAGATTAGAGTATGACATAATCATTCATTGCAGTGCTTATTTGTTTATGTATTTATTTGGTTACTAACTGTGACGAGATTGCCCACTGTCACCTTCTCCTGCATCGTATGAGATGCCCTTTTTTTCATATTCATACCCGTACCTTCACTTAACAATAAACTGAAAGGGGTGCGGGGGGGGGGGGGGGGTGAGCGTGGGGGAGGAGATAAGAAATTTCTCCCCTTGGTGTTGACACGGCTGTCACTGTAAGGTAAGCAATATGTTACTAATTGCCTCCGTCGATTCATTTATCGCAAGCCTTCACAAGAACTGTAAACTGAAATAACTGACGGCAGGCAGACATGCTGAGACAAAGCGGAATAGAGCGCCTCTGTCCACTTGCGACGATAAACGTAATCCGCTGAAGCGGTAATGGACAGAGGGCTCCCGATCTGCAGTGGGCTACGAGAGCGCACATCCGGCCGACCCTCCCCAGACCCTTGTTTTGTATCTGGCAGCTGGCGTGGGTCCGGCACCTCCACTGGGGCGTCGCTGGAATATTAAAGCCTGCATGCGTAATGCGACATACATACGCGAGGCCCCCAGCGGGGCATTATAAGCCCGCATATGCTCGGCTGTCTCTTCCACGCCCTGGGACACCAAAACTTTCAGAGGCGCATAGGGCCCAGGGTCACAGGGCCCCTTTGATACTGCACCACAGCGTTTCACAAGAGCGCAAGCGACAGTTTCCAACAGACCGTACAGCAGGTCGCGCTCGTCGTTATTAAACGGTATCAGACAACACGTGCAGTTTGTAGAAACTGGATCATTTCTACGGAACATTACTGCCGCGTTAGACTTTGATACTTTGACTGTCTGCAGACTGCTTGTGCCGTGTATATACGTCGTGAACTATCGCACCCTATGTGCTACCAACGTACCGGGTGATCAATAAGCCAGTATAAATTTGAAAACTTAATAAACTACGGAATAATGTAGATAGAGAGGTAAAAATTGACACACATGCTTGGAATGACATGGTGTTTTATTAGAAAGATCTCTTGCACGCGTCGTTTGGTGATGATCGTGTGCTCAGCCGCCACTTTCGTCATGCTTGGCCTCGCAGGTCCCCAGACCTCAGTCCGTGCGATTATTGGCTTTGGGGGTGCCTGATTTGTTCAAATGGCTCTGAGCACCATGGGACTTAACTTCTGAGGTCATCAGTCCCCTAGAACTTACAACTACTTAAACCTAACTAACCTAAGGACATCACACACATCCATGCCCGAGGCAGGATTCGAACCTGCGACCGTAGCGGTCGTGCGGTTCCAGACTGTAGCGCCTTTAACCGCTCGGCCACTCCGGCCGGCTCTTTGCTTTGTCTTACTTTGTTATGCTAGTTATTGCTATTCTGATCGGATGAAGCGCCATTTGTCGGACATTTTTTGAACTTTTGTATTTTTTTGGTTCTAATAAAACCTCATGTCATTCCAAGCACGTGTGTCAATTTGTACCTCTCTATCTACATTATTCCGTGATTTATTCAGTTTTCAAATTTATACTGACTTTTTGATCACCCGGTATATACTTTTATCTTGACCAACCGAAACATTTTTTTGTCGAGAAGCAAAAATAAAAAAATTGTATCACATAAATGTTCTTTGGCTACTTGGGGGCCGGCAGGAGTGGCCGTGCGGTTCTAGGCGCTACAGTCTGGAGCCGAGCGACCGCTCCGGTCGCAGGTTCGAATCCTGCCTCGGGCATGGATTTGTGTGATGTCCTTAGGTTACTTAGGTTTAATTAGTTCTAAATTCTAGGTGACTGATGACCTCGCATAGTGTTCAGAGCCAGAAAGCTACTTGGGGTTGTAATGACCAGCATGATTCCCTTTCTTGTGGCATTGTTCGTTAGAAAGATATGAACTGCAGTACCTGTCTATGAAAATAGTATCCTACATTTTTTATTCGATAATCCATTTCCTTTCTTTAAGACCTGCTTAAAAGTTTCTTACTGTGTGACGTAAAAAATGATAAAAACGAAACAGCAAACTGATTTCGGCTTTCGTGTAAATATCACACAGTGCAGGCACCAGAAGTGACTGAATTCATCCATTTGACAGGTATGTATTTTCTTTCTGTTTCCATTTATTTATTGTAACTCTAGCGAGTGGACGGGTTACGTTACCCAGAGAGCCTGCACCGCTTCCTGGTATACCAGAGGCAAAGTCACTTTCGTGTTAGGTTTCTAATAATGTCATGTTCACTTGAATGGTGCACTGTGATATATTTTGAAACACGTCCGGAGGTAAGGAAGCGAATTACTGAATGACAAATATATGGTGTTATTTAAATAAAGATATAATGCTACTCATATTTTCGTAAGGAACAAAGTTTCAAGAAAAGCAATCATGTGGTTCAATATCCCCCTGATAGCTAAACAACAATCACTTGATCCTTTTTTTTACGAGGGTGAGTCAAATAAAAACTTTAAATTTGTAATAACAAATCTAAATTTAGCGCCGTTATCCTGTAAGTTGATAAGAGTGCTACAAACAGCGTGTAGAATGGCATATAGATGGCAGCATAGTGCAGATGCACACATACCGTCGCAGTGTCAGATAAAGATGGCCGCCCCACTTGCGACTTGCACCAGGGAAGAACAGCGTTCTGTTATTCGGTTTTTGCGTAGTGAAGGTGTGATACCTATTGAAATTCATCGACGAAGGATGTTTCAGTACGGCGATGCATGTTTGTCACAGCAGCAAGTCTACGAGTGGACTAGGAAGTCCGCAAGTGGTGTTACTTCAGTGGAAGATGCTCCTCGTCCAGGTCAGGAACAACGAGTTGTGACTCCACAGAACATTGCAGCAGTTGAAGCCATAGTGAAGGAAAACCGCCGAGTGACACTGAATGACATTGCAGCATGTTTACAGATTAGTCGTGGGTTAGCACACCACATTGTGCATGATGTGCTCCAGTTTCACAAAGTGTCTGCAAGATGGGTGCCACGGCAACTGACTCCTGAAATGAGAGAACGACGTGTTGATGCTTGTGAAGAACTTCTTCGGCGCTTTGAACGAGAAGGTGATGGCTTCCTTGCAAGAATCGTTACTGGGGACAAAACCTGGGTTCACTTCCACCAACCGGAAACGAAGAGAGCGAGCAAGGAATAGTGCTATTCCTCATCACCAAAACCAAAGAAGTTTCGAACAGAACCATCAGCAGGAAAGGTTATGCTGATTCTCTTTTGGGACGAAAAAGGTGTCATTTTAGAGCATTACATGCCTAGAGGGACCACTGTTACCAGTGCATCATACACAGATCTCCTAAAAAGATCATCTGCGGCCAGCAATCAAATCAAAGCGACGTGGATTGCTGTCAGCGCATGCCCTTTTGGAACATGGCAATGCAAGGCCCCACACTGCCCGTACAACAGTTTCAACAATCAAAGACCTGCATTTTGAATGTCTTCCTCATCCACCATACTCACCAGACCTTGCCCCGAGTGATTTCCATATTTTTGGACCACTCAAAGACGCAATGGGAGGAAAGAAGTTCCTTTCTGATGGACATGCGCGGACTGCCAAAATAATTTTTTTCTAAAGGAATTTATGCACTTTGTAAGCTCTGGAGGACTTGCATTGAGCGTGGGGGAGATTATGTTGAAAAGTAATACAGCTTTGTGCCACTTTTGCGCAATAAACAATATTTAAAAAATAATTAAGGTTCTCATTTGACTCACCTTCGTATTTTGCATGTGAACAAAAAGTTATTTGGGGAGGTTAGGATAAATGGAACATCCTCTATACAGCAGGACTCAATAGTGCCAGGCGCGCAAATATCGGATATACACAAAAAGCGTTCAGTATCCAATGCAACACCTTTTTTCGCGGCCAATTTCTTTTAAACAAATGCCGAATATTTTGTTGGCATCGTGGAACATTCCTGCTTCAGTCTCTATGGTTTCACGAAGTTCCGGTTGCTGGCGGCGCTGTAAGTAGCCTTCAAAATGGCGTCTGTATCGGAGGAGAGTTCCAGATAGAGAGGTGTCACTGAGTTTCTTTTGGCGGAAAACCAGAGCATCGTAGATATGCACAGGCACTTGCAGAATTTCTGCGGAGATCAAGCAAAGAAAAAAAGCACGCTGAGTCGTTGGGCCAGGTGCCTGTCATCATCGCAACAAGGTCGCTCGAACTTGTCCGATCCTCCGCGTGCCCGCCGGCCGCGCATAGCAGTGACTTGTACAGTGCTGGAGCGTGCGGCCACTGTTATTCGAGGTGATCTACGGATCACAATCAAACACCTCGTTGCACAGCTGGCCGTCTCTGTTTGTAGTGCTGACACATTCGTCCATCTGTCGGTGTAGTCAAACGTGTGTGCTCGTTGGTTACCTCGCCACCTAACACTAAGAGCAACGAAGGACCATCTGTGTGGAACTGCTTGCGCATTGCGAGGGAGGTTAGTGATGCAGCAAAACGTTGGCTCTGACGTCAACCAGTAGAGTGGTACCATGCGGGTATACAGATCCTCCCACAAAGGTAACGTAAGGCCGTCGCATTAGAGTATGTTGGAAAATAGGGTTGTGTAGCCAAAACAGTGAGGCATAATATGGTGTATTGTAGTCCTGAGCAAAACCACCATGCTTTCGCAAAAAAATTGCTGCATTACTTATTGAACGCCCCCTCACACATTGATTATTATTAAAATTAGAACACCAGAAAGAACAACAAATAAAGAAATTTTACCTATTCTGCGTGAACAATATAGTAGTAAGAATACAGGGTGGTCCATTGTTCGTGACCGGGCCAAATATCTCATGAAATAAACGTCAAACGAAAAAAATACAAAGAACGAAACTTGTCTAGCTTGAAGGGGGAAACCAGATGGCGCTATGGTTGGCCTGCTAGATGGCGCTGCCATGTCGAACGGATATCAACTGCGCTTTTTGAAATAGGAACCCCCATTTTTTATTACATATTCGTGTAGTATGTAAAGAAATACGAATGTTTTAGTTGGACCACTTTTTTCGCTTTGTGATAGTCACAAACATATGGCTCATAATTTTAGACGAACAGTTGGTAACAGGTAGTTTTGTAAATTAAAATACAGAACGTAGGTACGTTTGAACATATTTTCGGTTGTTCCAATGTCATACATGTACCTTTGTGAACTTATCATTTCTGAGAACGCATGCTATTACAGCCTGATTACCTGTAAATACCACATTAATGCAAAAATGCTCAAAATGATGTCTCTCAACCTCGATGAATCTGGCAATACGTGCAACGACATTCCTCTCAACAGCAAGTAGTTCGCCTTCCGTAATGTTCGCACATGCAATGACAATGCGCTGACGCATGTTGTCAGGCATTGTCGGTGGATCACGATAGCAAATATCCAACTTTCCCCACAGAAAGAAATCCGGGGACGTCAGATCCGGTGAACGTGCGGGCCCTGGTATGGTCCTTCGACGACCAATCCACCTGTCATGAAATATGCTATTCAATACCGCTTCAACCGCACCCGAGCTATGTGTCGGACATCCATCATGTTGGAAGTACATCCCCGTTCTGACATGCAGTGAAACATCTTGTAGTAACATCGGTAGGAAATCAGCATACATTGCACCATTTAGATTGCCATCGATAAAATGGGGACCAATAATCCTTCCTCCCATAATGTCGCACCATACATTAACCCGCCAAGGTCGGTGATGTTCCACTTGTCGCTGCCATCGTGGACTTTCCGTTGCTCAACAGTGCATATTATGCCGGTTTTCGTTACTGCTGTTGGTGAATGACGCTTCGTCGCTAAATAGAACGCGTGCAAAAATTCCGTCATCGTCCCGTAATTTCTCTTGTGCCCAGTGGCAGAACTGTACGTGACGTTCAAAGTCGTCACCATGCAATTCCTGGTGCAGAGAAATATAGTACGGGTGCAATCGATGTTGATGCAGGGTTCTCAACACCGACGTTCTTGAGATTCGCGCAATTTGTCTGCTACTGATGTGCGGATCAGCCGCGACAGCAGCTAAAATACCTACTTGGGCATCATCGTTTGTTGCAGGTCGTGGATGACGTTTCACACGTAGCTGAACACTTCCAGTTTCCTTAAATAACGCAACTATCCGGCGAACGGTTCGGACACTTGGATGATGTCGTCCAGGATACGGAGCAGCATACATAGCACACGCCCGTTGGCCATTTTGATCACAATAGCCATACATCAACAAGACATCGACCTTTTCTGCAATTGGTAAACGGTCCATTTTAACACGGGTAATATATCACGAAGAAAATACCGTTCGCACTGGCGAAATGTTACGTGATACCACGTACTTACACGTTTGTGACTATTACAGCGCCATGTATCACAAAGCGAAAAAAGTGGTCCAACTAAAACATTCGTATTTCTTTACGTACTAGACGAAAATGTAATAAAAATGGGGGTTCCTATTTAAAAAACGCAGTTTATATCCGTTTGACCTATGGCTGCGCCATCTAGCGGGCCAACCATAGCGCCATCTGGTTTCCCCCTTCAAGCTAGGAGAGTTTCGTTATTTGTAGTTTTTTCGTTTGATGCTTATTTTGTGAGATATTTGGCCTGGTCGCTATCAATGGACCATCCTGTATACGATTAAATTTTAAGGTGATTCGTGGTTATTAAATTCAGTATAAGGAGCTATCAGCTCTGGTAGCAAAAATGTCTTTAACACTGCTGGCCATCTAATCGAACTGGGTTTGGATAACAGATGCGAGTACATCATCGCGTATTGCTTCAGCTCTGTGCCAGATTTAATCAGTCGTATTGGTTTGCTACTGGTGGCGTGCTACTATATAATCAGTCTACGACTATGTTCAGTTGGTGGTAGGTGTCGCGACTAGCTCAGCCCTGTGCCAGCGAGGTGAGCATATCGCAGCTGTTATGCGCAAGGCCACTGAGGCTGACGGAGAGCTGAGACGGCATGGTCGTGCTGGGGCTTTTGATCAGAAGCAAATTGTCGCATATCGCTCCTGTGACGCGAAGCAAATCTGTCGTGTTTCGCGCCGCAACATGGGCCAACGAGGCGGCCAGAAGACAGCTGACGCAGTGAAGGGGCCTATGGTCCTACAACTGAGCGAGTCTGCCTATCGGCAGAAGGCTGACGATGACAGTACACCTGTCCCTCCTTTGTATAATGACTTTTCTGGAGACTAGAAATTTACTCTGCTGGAATCAGCATGGGTTTCGAAAAAAAAAAAAGTGGAATGAAAATTAGGAGGAAATAAGGAAATAAAAGTTATGCTGAATGGAGAAATACTAGAACAAGTAAAAATTTTAAGTATCTTGGAAGCAGGATAGACACCGACTGGAAGTGCACAACAGAAATTACAACAAGGATAGCAATGGCAAAAGAGGCGTTTTATAAGTAAAGGAGAATTTTCAGCAGCGGTCTGGACAGAGAACTCAGGATGAGACTCATAAAATGTCTTGTATGGAGTGTTCTTCTATATGGCGCTGAAACATGGACTATGAGGAAGAAAGACAGAGAAAGGCTGGAGGCTTTTGAGATCTGGACATGGCGGAGGATGGAAAGAATAAGTTGGATTGACACAGTAAAAGATGAAGAGGTACTGAGAAGAGTGGGAGAGAAAAGACAGTTACTAAATGTAATAAAGAGAAGAAAAAGAAATTGGATTGGGCATATATTAAGGAAGAATGATGGACTGATAAAAACAGTTTTAGAAGTTTATGTAGAAGGGGAAAGGAAGCTAGGAAGGAAGAGATTCCAGATACTGGGTGACATGATGGACGGTACGACATACAGCAGCCTTAAGAAGGAAGCAATGGATCGCAGTAAATGCAGAGGCAAAAAACCTGCTAATATAGCAAATAACTGATGATGATTCGAAAAAGACAATCGTGTGAAACCCAGCTCTCGCTATTCGTCCACGAGACTCAGAGGGCCGTAGACACGGGTTCCCAGGTAGATGTCGTGTTTCTTGACTTCCGCAAGGCGTTCGATACAGTTCCCCACAGTCGCTTAATGAACAAAGTAAGAGCATATGGACTATCAGACCAATTGTATGATTGGATTGAAGAGTTCCTAGATAACAGAACGCAGCATGTCATTCTCAATGGCGAGAAGTCTTCCAAAGTAAGAGTCATTTCACGTGTACCCCAGGGGAGTGTCGTAGGACCGTTGCTATTCACAGTATACATAAAAGACCTTGTGGATAACATCGGAAGTTCACTGGGCCTTTTTGCGGATAATGCTGTGGTATATCGAGAGGTTGTAACAATGGAAAACTGTACTGAAATGCAGGAGAATCTGCAACGAATTGACGCATGGTGCAGGGAATGGCAATTGAATCTCAATGTAGACAAGTGTAATGTGCTGCGAATACATAGAAAGAAAGATCCCTTGTCATTTAGCTCCAATATAGCAGGTCAGCAACCGGAAGCAGTTAATTCCATAAATTATCTGGGGGTAGGCATTAGGAGTGATTTAAAATGGAATGACCATATAAAATTAATCGTAGGTGAAGCAGATGCCAGACTGAGATTCATTGCAAGAATCCTAAGGAAATACAGTCCGAAAACAAAGGAACTAGGTTACAGTACACTTGTTCGCCCACTGCTTGAATACTGCTCACCGGTGTGGGATCCGTATCAGATAGGGTTGATAGAAGAGATAGAGAAGATCCAACGGAGATCAAAGCGCTTCGTTACAGGATCATTTAGTAATCGCGAAAGCGTTACGGAGATGACAGATAAACTCCAGTGGAAGACTCTGCAAGAGAGACGCTCAGTAGCTCGGTACGGGCTTTTGTTGAAGTTTCTAGAACATACCTTCACAGAGGAGTCAAGCAGTATATTGCTTCCTCCTACTTATATCTCACGAAGAGACGATGAGGATAAAATCAGAGAGATTAGAGCCCACACAGAGGTATAACGACAATCTTTCTTTCCACGAACAATACGAGACTTGAATAGAAGGGAGAACCGATACAGGTACTCAAGGTATTTATGTAGATGTGCAGGCAGTGCAGAGGAACAGGATGGATTGAGATGGTCAGTTGCTACAATGGCGGAGACAGCTTCGAGTCTGTTTATTGACGCCACCATCGGGCTGCGAGCAACGACTATGGCTGACTACAGGACACTCTAGAGCGCTGTGGTTGCACACATCGTCGATATGCCCGCGAAGAAGAAGACACCACCACAATAGCATGACAAGACAATAAAGATGCTCCTCAGTAGTGTGCCTTGGATCTGCGACGAGTCGGCGGTCAAAGAAGGTCTGTTGCGTCCTGGTTTCGGCTGTGCGGTAGTCAAGCTGCATTACCCATTACCCGACGAAGAGTAAGAAGCCGCCACCGTTTGCCGTAGTCTTACAACCACATGTGGCAAACAGGCGGCGGCTGGCCAGCCTTCACTGCCCGCTGCCGAGCCACGTACAGCAGGACAACGTTCAGACACCCCCTACGTAAACGTTCCTTATATAAATAACGTAGATGGCGTTACTCCTGTCTCCTTTGTACAATTACACTGAAATGTTAATCATTTCTATACCAAAGCACATAGTACACTTCATGATGCTTTTTTGACATTTGTTGAACGCCGTTCTCGTCGTCTTATAATTTTAGTGACACTCTTTTCTATGATCGAAGGCAACGACTTTATCTACAGCGCTTCCCTTTCCTTTCGTTTCTGCCCCCTCCACCTTGAATTTAAATAAAATCGTTCTTCACGAGTCTTCAACTCGCATTTCATATGTAAATCTGATTACAATGACGAAGAAGTGGATGGTGGGAGAGGGAATTGGCACAATGTCCGTGTACAATCCTCAGTTGCAGAGGAAAGGATGTGTGTCCTACAATACACAACTCTAATTCATCAAATTGAAGTGTAAATTTTGCATTTGCAGATACTACTATGACACTGAAATTTGTCACTTTCTTTTTCTATTTTACTTTAAGAAGAGACTATTGAGTCAGATAAATACAAAGTGCCAAATATTGTCATTCAAGGGAATACCTGTGAATACTTCGGGAGAAACATATTTCGAAGAAATATATTGTTTCTTGAAAGTAAGCCTACTTATGTCAACAATGGAGAAACTGAACTATTCACGATGCTCGTCAAGAGATTCTCTTCCCCATACACCAGTTTTTAGTGGTAGATGTTTTCTTTCTATTTTTCTATTCCAGAGGGATAGGCCCTGGTGGTGGGTGTTAGGTTTCACCCTTTTGCTGCTCTTCATCCATAACAAAACAAACCCGACACTACAGGTCGGCCTGCCGGTGTGGCCGAGCGGTTCTAGGCGCTTCAGTCTAGAACCGCGCGACCGCTACGGTCGCAGGTTCGAATCCTGCCTCGGGCATGGGTGTGTGCGATGTCCTTGGGTTGGTTAGGTTTAAATAGTTCAAAGTTCTAGGGGACTGATGGCCTCAGATGTTGAGTCCCATAGTGCTCAGAGCCATTTGAACCATTTGAACTTCAGGCCGGAGGAAGGCAATGGCAAAGCGTCTCCATAAGGGCCTTGCCATGAGCGGCAGTGCAGGATTCCTGCACCCACTCCCCTGCGCTCATTCCATAAGTCTGAGAGTACTCTGACATTTCATACATATGAGGTGATTACCTGCACAGTTTTTTTACAATTTAGGAAACAATTGAAATTGCCTAGGTACGCACTGAGGGTTCCGTACAAATTAATAATGTATACAGACAGTTCATCCCTTTGGGGAATCTAGAATCTCGACCATTTTTGTCTGTTGTCGACACTGATACCGGCAGAATACCGGTCGCAACCATTCCTAAATTCTCGAGATTTAATTTACAGTTTGATGTCAGATAAAAAATGTCAAAGGCAATTTTTTTTCGTGCAATATAACTACAAATTTACAATTTCAGGTTTTTTTCCCTTTACTCCTACTCTGAAACCTTGCTTCTTGCCAAATTTCGTACTGCCAGGTCAGCGTTAAGTATCCTATAGGTTTCGTTGAGTGAGTTTCCGAGTGCCAAAATATAACATAAATCGCCGTAACTTTGGACTGCACTGACTTACAAGCTTAAGTTTTTTATAACGGCAACGGACCATAGGCCTTAGTATGTGTTACAAAATTTCAACATGATACATCTACCCTTTCATTAGAGAAAATGGGCTTAACAGGCTGACGAAAAGACAGTCAGGCAACAAATGATAAAGAAAGATGTTTTTTTAGTGTAATATGGTAACAAATTCTCAGCTTTCGCATTTTTTCCTGTACCTGTACTGTATAACCTTGTTATCTGCTAAATTTCATAATTCTAGACCCTACAGGTTTTGGTGAGAGAGTTTTCGAGTATCAAAATAGGTGACATAAACGGCCGTATCTTTTGATTGCAATGACTTAGAAGCTTCAGTTTTTTAACAACGCCAAGGGGCCGCGTCTTAGTATGTAAGAGAAATTTCATCTTGATGTGTCTACCAGCGCCTGAGGAAAAGGGTTTTTAACAGTCGGACAGACAAACAGACGAACAAACAGACTAACAACAAAGGGGTCGTATAAGGGTTCCTTTTTACCGATTAGGGTACGGAAACCCAAACACGCGGAGTCGTTCTTTTCCTATTTGTGAAATATATTTCTTGAATTTATTAAAGCCAGTCCACCGCTCTTGCCCGCATTACCAACCTAACTGTAAAAAAACTCGAGGCTATGAAACTATATTATTTCCTGCTTCTGCCCTGAAACTGCGAAGTCTCAATGCCTTCAGACTACTCCCTCTAGCGGCACAGAAGAGAAAAAGCTAATACCTGGAGAGCTGTTTATCTGAGCGCTGGCCCGACACAAAAATCTGGCGTGGTACCTGTCCGGTGTCGCCGGTATAGCGGTGGCGGGGGCAACTCGTGTACTGTGTGCTGCCCGCGGCTGTATTTGCGCAGCGAAACGAAGCGGGCACGCGGTTTAACGGTCAGCCAGGCGTTAACTTTGCGTTGCGCCTCGCGGCGGGCGCACAGCACTCTGCCTCAGCGGGGAATCCCCGATTGTGGCGTAAAAAAATCTCCGTACAGCAACACGCCGATAACCAGCTCCCGACAGAGCCCGCATGTTTTGAATCTCCATTTTACTCGACAACCCGTTATTGCTTCTTCAACAAGATATTTCTCTGCTTCAGACGGCCACACGTACCCCCCAAAAAGATTTTTATTTTTATTTTTTAAATCGGTATACGTGAGAATGGGACTTACGAACCTAGGGTTCCGTACAAACTTAACTGTGCCTTTAGAGAGCTTATCAACCCGGGAATCGAGAATTTCGGGGTGAGATATCAAAATATGTGACGTAAGTGGCAGTATCTTTTGATTGCACTGACATGGATTCTTAAAATTTTTTCTGCTGCCAAGTAACCATAGACCTTATCGCGTCACATAAATTTCAATTCGACACGTCCAGCCGTTCCCGAGAGAAAACTAGTGTTAACAGACGGACAGACACAAAGCCGTACAACAAATGATAAAAAAGAATTTTTTCGTGTGATATAATTACAAATTAACAATTTTCGGGTTTTTCCGCCTTACTTGTACTGTGAAACCTTGCTTCTAGCCAAATTTCATGATTCTAGGTCAACGGGAGGTACTAAACAGGTTTTGATGAACGTGTCTTCGAGCAACAAAATAAGTGACATTCATGGTCGTACCTTCCGCTTGCAGTGATCTGGAAGCTTAAACTTAAACACTGCCAAGGTACAATACACCTTAGTATGTGACACAAATATTAATTTGGCACGTCAACCCATTCCTGAGAAAAACGCATCTTAACCGACGGACATACAGACAGTCGAATTAAAAAACGGTAATGTGTTTTTCACGTGATATAATTCCAAATTAGTGTATTTCGGATTTTCTTCTTTACTTGCACAAACATAAATCAGAAAATGGATGGTGCTTGACTGGCAAAGCATTGATTGGGTGGAAGCTATATAGATTCTCCCCTGAATTAATCCCTTTTACAATGCAATCTGACTTTGTTTACATGAATCCACTGTGAGACCCAATTCAGTTCAAATGGAATCGACCCAGTACACCACAAGCTATGGTTCAAGGAGAACAGGGAGCTGTGAATATCATTTAACTGTCCTACGAGTACGCAGCAATACTTTACCCTACCATCTTGATTCAGGCGCCAGTAGGAAACGGCACGCTGTGGGCGAGGAGGGCATGATGCAGCAGCTGTAATGTTCTGATGCTTCCACGAAAACTTGCAAACTACGTGAGCTGGCGTTCTTATCATTGGAACGCGGGAAAATTCCCTATCAGAGCCCGGATTTTAGTGTTAGGTGCACCCGTTCGCTGGTCAGGCAAAACCAATTTGACTCAGAGGCACTACAGTGCGCGCCGGAATTGTGAAACGACAGACAGCCGACTCAGGACGAATAAGTTCATCCTCGCAACACGTGATACATCCGAGATTACATGCAGTTCCACTGTCAGTACAGTTAGAAACTGCCACTGGCTCTGTCCACCAGAAGCTGCACACCACTAGTCTCACTCACTAGGGAAGGACCTGGACTTCTCCACAAGGAAAAGAATCCAACCCCTTTATATCAAGCTTCGTTATGGGACAACTAAAGAAAACAGCCCTCGGTCACTATTTTTGATGAATTAACCGGGTTTCAACACTGCTAGGAGTGTCTCCCTCAGAATTTAAATCAAAGAATGGTCTATAACATGGTCATATTCTTTGATTTAAATTCTGAGGAAGACACTCCTAGCAGTGTTGAAACCCGGTTAATTCCTTAAAAATAGTGACCGAGGGCTGTTTTCTTTCAATTGCAACTGTTCACGGTCTCTGAACGAGCAGCTATGTACAATATTTTGCTCGTTATGGGAGCTGAATTAGCAAAATCGAAACCGCCCCCACATTGTACGAACCAGTCGAAGTATCCTAGGCCGGTCGCTATGGCCAAGCGCTTCTAGGCGTTTCAGTCTGGAACCGCGCTGCTGCAACGGTCGCAGGCTCGAATCCTGCCTCGGGCGTGGATGTGTGTGATGTCCTTAGGTTAGTTAGGTTTAAGTAGTTCTAAGTCTAGGGGACTGACGGCCTCAGATGTTAAGTCCCACAGTGCTTAGAGCCATTTGAACCATTTTGAACTATCCTATACTCCTTGAATCTCCACTCTTGACCGTTCTGTTGGCCTGGTAGCCAATCCAGGCACAGCACCAGTGTTCTCACGCTGGTGGAGCAATCGTCTGCTTTCCGTATCTTAAGAGGAGCCAATCAGCAAGTCAAAATCCCTCTTACCTGAATAACGCAGATTTTAGACTAGGGGGTGTCTTCTCATGGTAAACATGGTCATGTTTCGGCAAATACGTCTGCCTAGACGGGATCACTGTCCATCTTTTACGGAGAGATATAATCTTTCCAGGCCGACCATTTTCAATTTCTGAAAGAAGGCTGTTGAGCTGCCCAGACCGTCATGCCCATTAAATGTATGCTTTTGCCGCTCGCGAAAAGAACCTGGTGTCTGGGAAGATACAGTCTTGCCTCCACTAAACACGTGCACCAGTCGCTCTGTCTATATCGTCCCAGCTTCTAACACGAGAATACTCAAAGTTTTATGACTGTCTCACCGTTCGCACAAAAGCTCGGACTACAGCAGTCTCTCATACATGGATTCCTTCACCCACTTTCTGCCAACTGGCCACCTTCGTGATGCACTGTCACCTGGCCCAGGTAAAATGTTTTGCGAACCCCTGCCCTCCTGCTCTGTCCTTAAGTGGTGTGAGGTGGACTGCCACGGCCAGAGGTCCCTCTGCAGGTACAATGCACAGAGCGCTGCTTCCAAGAATCACTCACACAACCACATCGCTGAACTCAGCGCTTATGAGGCGCAATCCGACTCTCTCTGTTCTCCGTCGCCTCCACTACGGCTCCTGAGGTGAAAGATCTCTACTGACAACACATGCAGTCATAAGAACATTCTGCCCACAATTTCCTAATGTAAAAAAGCCATACATCACGCATAACAAATGTAGTACTGGAGAACACCAAGATCATGACCTAAAGCCGGCCGAAGTGGCCGTGCGGTTAAAGGCGCTGCAGTCTGGAACCTCAAGACTGCTACAGTCGCAGGTTCGAATCCTGCCTCGGGCATGGATGTTTGTGATGTCCTTAGGTTAGTTAGGATTAACTAGTTCTAAGCTCTAGGGGACTAACGACCTCAGAAGTTGAGTCCCATAGTCCTCAGAGCCATTTGAACCATAGCATGACCTAAAAATATGAATATTAATGTGACTCACAGTCAACATCGTTCCTGTGAAACACAACTAGCTCTTTATTCACATGAAGTGTTGAGTGCAATTGACAAGGGATTTCAAATCGATTCCGTATTTCTGGATTTCCGGAAAGCTTTCGACACTGTACCAAACAAGCGGCTCGTAGTGAAATTGCGTACTTATGGAATATCGTCTCAGTTATGTGACTGGATTTGTGAATTCCTGTCAGAGTTCGTAGTAATTGACGGAAAGTCATCGAGGAAAAACAAAAGTGATTTCAGGCGTTCCCCAAGATAGAGTAATACGCCCTTTGTTGTTCCTTATCTATATAAACGATTTGGGAGACAATCTGAGCAGCCGTCTTGCGTTGTTTGCAGATGACGCTGTCGTTTATCGACTAATAATCAGAAGTTCGAAAGAAATTGCAAAACGATTTAGAAAATACATGTGTATGGTGCGAAAATTGGCAGTCGACCCTAAATAACACAAAGTGTGAGGGCATCGACATGAGTGCTAAAAGAAATTCATTAAACTTCGGTTATACGATAAATCAGTGTAATCTAAAAGCCGCAAAGTCAACTAAATACCTAGGCATTGCAATTACGAACAACTGAAACTGGAAGGAACACACAGAAAATGTTGTGGGGAAGGCTAACCAAATACTGCGTTTTATTGGCAGGACACTTAGAAACTGTAACAGACCTACCGTCCTCTTTTAGAATACTACTGTGCGGTGTGGGATCCGTACCTGATAGGACTAATAATAATAATGTCGTGTGACTAGGGCCTCCCGTCGGGCAGACCGTTCGCCTGGTGTAAGTCTTTTGATTTGACGCCACTTCGGCGACTTGTGCGTCGATGGGGATGAAATGATGATGATTAGGACAACACAACACCCAGTCCCTGAGGGGAGAATATCTTCCGGGAATCGAACGAGGGCCCTTAGGATTGACATACTGTCACGCTGACCACTCAGCTACCGGTGGCGGACACCAGATAGGACTCACGGAGTACATCCAAAAAGTTCAAAGAAGGACAGCAAGTTTTGTATTATGGCGAAATATGAGATAGAGTGCCACATAAATAGTACAGGATTTGGCCTGGACATCATTAAAAGAAAGGCGTTTTTCGTTGCGATGGAATCTTCTCACGATATTCCAACTTTCTCCTCCTAATCCGAAAATATTTTGTTGACACCGACCTACATAGGGAGAAACGTTCACCAGGATAAAATAAAGGAAATCAGAGCTCGTACGGAAAGATATAGGTGTCCGTTCTTTCCGCGCGCCATACGAGATTGGAATAATACAGAATTGTGAAGGTGGTTTAATGAATCCTCTTCCAGGCACTTAAATGTGATTTGCAGAGTATCCATGTAAATGTAGATGTAGATGACTAACAGTGTTGTCAAAGTGAGAGAGTGGCATGCCACTCTTAAACTTCTCCGTCATAATTATATTTAATGTGTTAAAAATAGATTGTGTATACTTTTAATCTATTTCAACCTTAACAAGTAATGTCAAGCGGTTCATAAAATAATGAAACTATGTAATTTTTAAGGGCCAAAAATAGGTGGTTCAACAAGAATTGTATAGGATTTTGCAACAACATTAGTGAAGAAATAGCGTGTTTATTTTCATATGGAAGGTGCACTTCTAGATAAGCTTTTGGCTTGTTTCGTCTTCAGTTCCTTGTTCAATAAACCACTGTTTCAGGAGATTTAACGTTGAGCCGTGGTAAAAATTGCTGTTTTGAAGAGCGCGCCGCAGTCGTTGTGTGAAGCAGTCGCCCTCCGTTTCTGGCGGTGGCGCCGCTGTGGCAATCGCAGCTTTGATGTGTCCCTCTGGTGCGAAAGGGGAAAGGTTGCCTGTTCACGTGCATTTAAGGGGTGCTATGAGCTCGCCAGTCGATCAGTCTGAGTCAGTCTCTCGTCCACAGCTTGCGAGTCTGTCAATCGTCCGCATTTGTTAGGCAGTTAGTGTCTGTCTGTCGTCCGGAGTGCTAGTATGTCTGTCGTTCGGATCAACCTTTAAAGACGGTAGAATGAGAGTCTTTCCACTCCGCCAGTAAGAGAAGTCAGCGAGTGGTCGTCCGGTCGGGGCTTAGTTGCTGCATCTGAGTCTGCGCGTTAGGCCGCCAGTCTGCTCGAGTCTGCTCGAGCAATGGTCATTGGCGGTTGGATCGATCGGTTGGTCGGTCGCTCGGTCGCGCACTGAGACACAAGATGACTTGTCCGTCTTGAGCGTCGGCAGATGTGAGGTTGCCACGTGAGTCCAGTGGGCCGCGCCCTATAGAAAGGGTAGTGGCTTCGCGGTCGACACGTGAGCAACAGGAGTCAACCCACGACATCAGTCTGCTCGGTGCGAGCTGCGACGTTGTGGTGTAACTGGTTCTCCGAGCGCTTCTGGGCCCCTTCAGTTACCATCTTGTAGAGCTTAGCTCGGTCCTTTCCTGGTGCAGGGATCTCGTTTTGCTAGTGGGCGTGTTTCCTCTGCATAGTTGGGTCCGAGCCAGTATTTCCTCCGTCGTGTGTCTGGAAGTAAGTGGGAGACGCACCAGCAGGGCAGTCGCGACGGAGCAGCAGTCGCGCACGGAGCAGCGGGCAGTCGGTCTGTTGGTGCAGACCAGGAAAGACGGGAGATCGGCGCGCCTTCCTGCGTCCGTTGAAGCGGCTGGCAACAGACGGTTCGGGAGAGCGATTTGGGCGTGCTGCGCCAGGTCTTCTCCAGAAAGCGCAGTTTGTTAGAAGTGATTGGTGATACGATGTGTGATTTACTCTTGTTAAATTCTACTTGTTTTCTCGGTCAGTCTCTCGTCCCCAGCTTGCTCGTCTCTCTCTCGTCCGTATTTGTTAGGCAGTTAGTGTCTGTCTGTCGTTCGGAGCTGCCTCCGTCATGTTTGTCAGATTTGGTGTGTTAACGGATTTATTGCTTGGAGTGTAACGGCCTAATTCCTGAAATATGTTTTGATCTTGCCTATCATCTTGAGAAGCGGTATGTGTACTGTAGAGCATGTTAACTTGTTTGGCCAACCTTGTATAATTTTATATAAGATTGCATTTCATGAGCTTTTATTTAAATGGTCATTTTAGTATATAAAGTTGCCATCCTTTCATCGTAAGACTTTTCTTAGAAGGGAAAATCAAGTTACACCTTCGGTGGCAAAGTTAATATTTTAATTTTAGTGTTTTATATCATTTCCATCGCGCCTAAGGGGTGCATAGGTTGTGTGCTTGTGTGAATTGTTAAAACTTTTAGTTTAAAGTAACCAGGTGTGTTGCAGATTTGCACCAGTGTAGTCTTACAGAGGTTGTTGTGAGTGGTCGTAACTACGGCCGTGTCAAAAGGGAGTGGCAAGGTTCTCAGCCCGAAAGCTCATACAGTCAAAAATTTTCTTTCTGTCTCTGAATAAATTGTAACTTGATGTTTAGAGGGTGCTTTCAGATTATAAATTTTAAATATGTTACTTTTAAAAATGCTTTAGGCACCATTAAAGTGAATAAATTACCATTTGTTAAAAAATAATTTGCTTATAATTTCATCAGTTACTCCCTGGCAACTACTTTCACGCTCACATAGTGTGATTAAATATGTTATTGTTCTTGATGAATCGCTAGTAAATAAAATAAATTGTTAAGAATATTGAACTTCCTGGCAGATTAAAACTGTGTGCCCGACCGAGACTCGAACTCGGGTCCCGAGTTCGAGTCTCGGTCGGGCACACAGTTTTAATCTGCCAGGAAGTTTCATATCAGCGCACACTCCGCTGCAGAGTGAAAATCTCATTCTGTTAAGAATATTCTTTGAAAATTAAATCCACGGTTCAAACGTGAAAAGAAAATCACTTGTGATGGTTCAGTACCACCGTTTCCTTATTAAAAAGACACTGGATTACAAGATTACTCTGAAACTACAAAAAAAAAAAGAAACACGAGTCATTTTGGCCTAACTTGTTAACCATCTCTCTTTCCGTAAAACGCCATCAGTGGCTAATTTTGGCTACAAAAGTTAAATTGATCACATAAAAAAGTCTGCCAGCTCTCTCGCAAAAGGAAGGGAATCCTGCAACGCAGTGTATCTTTAATAATGAACAGCTGGGACTGAAACTTACCAAACGATTTTCTTTCTATAACTCAGTTATATCTGACGTATGAAAAATTACAGAAAATAATGTGTGATCTATCCATTTCTATTCCTGTACAGAGTGAGGGATATCTTCTTACTATAAATAGTTTTTGATTGGTTCAATTGGTTCAAATGGCTCTGGGCACTATGGGATTTAACTTCTGAGGTCATCAGTCCCCTAGAACTTAGAACTACTTAAACCTAACTAACCTAAGGACATCACACACATCCATGCCCGAGGCACAATTCGAACATGCGACCGTAACGGTCGCGCGGTTCCAGACTGAAGCGCCTAGAACCGCTCGGCCACCACGGCCGGCACTTTTTAATTCATCAATGATATTGACTTTCACGAATGGTTCGCAGTGCTCTGTAATTCATCAGTGTATTCACAGCTTCAGAGTTATGAAAGAGTTTTATTGGGTTGGTTCTGCTCCGCAGCTAAAATTCAGTAATATTCTATTAGCAATAACAAATTTTAGTGTTCTCGTATCTGTGGATACGAGGATACAAAAACGTGGTAGTCATTACTTTATGCACCTCGTGAGACTACTCGTTAAGGTTAAATTAGGTTATAAACATAAACAATCTACCTTTAAGGCAATAAAAGATAGTTATTGTGAAGAAGATCACCAATTCACTCAGAACGGGGGTGGAACAGAAATATGGTACACTGTTTGCCGCAAATTATTTTCATATTTCCCAGATGAAATACAGGGAAAAAATAACATTGTTAAATTTCCATTCCAGTCCTTCACTATTAAAAATGCGTTGAGTTACGGGATTCCACTAAATCTGCAGCAGAATTTGCAATTCATTTTTGTCTGAACTGTTAGCCATTTATCGTTCCAAGAAGCTTCCTCAGTTATTAGTAACATCTGCATTTCTCTTATTGATAAGTTTTATTTTGATTTTTTGCCAAAACACAGTATAAACGGCACAAACTCATCTTGCAACAGCTACTGCGATATATCTTGAAACAGAGGCTCTTTTATACAAGTAATAGGCGAACAAAGAGGTAAGTACCTTGCAGGAAACCTCATTCTCTATATTTGCTGCAGTATAAGACAAGAAATTTGACGTTTATTTTTATACTAGCAAATTCTCTTTTCACCAACTGTCGAAGACTAAAAAAATACACTAACAGGTTGAAAAAATAAAATGAAAACCGTAGCTTCTGCGATATCGCCGTGGATAAGGGTGTTCTGTACGTTAACCGTATAACAAAAGAATCTCCTCTTTTGTGTAGTACCACTTGCGAAAATTTCATATCAATATGTCGAATGGTTTAGGAGATATGTTGTATGTCATGAATATTTCATTCTTGCACACGTGAGGTTAGATGTGTATGTACTAGATAAATTCCATTTAATCGAGATTGGAGACATTGAAACTTCCCCTTTGGAAAATTATGAATTACTGTGCTGGTAAACCTCTTACATTATTTGTTTTTCAAACAGCTGAGCAAAACTGAACATACTCCAACATTTCTCTCTTTACTTATTCTGATCATCACTAAACTGACACACAATATTTGTAGCGCAACGCAATATGAGTTTCAATAATCCCCACAAAAGAATGGCCTTGACTAATAATAACCTATACCTTTCATGAATTACGTACCTCACAAAACTCTTCGTTACTCGAACTACTGCTAAAACAGCAAGCGCCAATACTGCCAGCTAAATAAAAGATTCTAACTACTGAAGGCACTAACTACTGATAGGCATAGTTTGCAAATGAAAGATTTTGATAGAGATCAAACAATGCATTTACGTTAATAGTGATCAAAAGTCATCATACATATACCTATCAATTCACGACATCCGTCTTACCTCCAACTGCAAAACGCTACATGCTGTTCACATCCAATTGCCCAACACTACAATAACGAATATTCCAACAATGCCAACTAGCCACAGACTGCACACAGCACAGTCAGTGATTTTCATACAGAGCGCTACGTGGCGTTACCAACATAAAAACCTAAACAGCCTATTTACAACAGATAGAGAACTCCTCCCAAGTCTAAAGAAACAATCAATATATTCTCTAAATTTCATTCGAAGCAACATATGGTGTAGTATGCATCAAACAAAAAATCATACGATCACATACTTTTTATTGTAAATTGTTTCGAACTTCGCGCAGCGTTTTACTTCAATGAGAAGATTACAATAAGTATGATTATTATCGAAATTTTGGCACTTCACCATGAAGAAGACAAACGAAGTTATAAGTAATACGATAATCATTCTTTTTTACCAATTAGTTTCTCTAAATGGTTTGAGAAAGATTTGATGGAGTGCCCCGCGACAGATTCTGTCAGCATAGCGCGTCGTAACCCCTTCCGTCCATTGCGGGCAAAGGATGTTCCATTCATCGGGCTCGCTGGCAGACGCGTCACCTGGCTGCCATTGTGTGCTGCCTCATTAGATAACAATGGGATATTTTCCACGCTGGGTCAAGCCACCTCGCGCTGGACCCCCCTCTGCTCAGGTAGATCGCTTTTTTTCTTTGCGCAACCTAAGAAAGTACCTATCAGTTAGATATTTATGTTTCAAGTGAATGTTATGCGTAAACATGGGTAAATACGAGTAAGAGGACGTGACACAATGACAGAAAGGGGCAATAATATTTGGCCATACAGTGTGTGAAGATGCTGCATTTGTTGGTGTTTCGGGACGGATTGTTCAACGTGTCTACAAGCAGTGGTGTAACATATATGGCCGAGAAACACGACGACAGATTTGTGGTGGCAAAAGGATACTGACTGAGAAGAACTGGAGACCCGTTTCACTGCTTGTGAATCAAAACCGCTTCCAAACCAGACAGGAACTGCTGGAGGCAGTGAATGAAGGCGCACAACAACCCATTAGTTAGGAACATTGCGACAGGAACTGCGCAAGAGGCTTAATTTTTAAGATGACAACCCCAAATTTAATCGGGCTGCAAGAATATGTGACTGATTTTCTGAAGACTCCTCCACTCTATTCCACCTCGATTGGCCTGCAAAATCATCTGACTTGAACCCCTAAGAAATCTGATAGACATATCGGAACAGCGGGGAAAACAACGACATCAGCATTCCCGTAATTTGCTGGAAATGCGTGATCAGATCCTTAGCGACTTTATGATGATGATGATGATGGTGATGATGTTTGGATTGTGGGTTGCTCAACTGGCGGTTATCAGCGCCCGTACAAATTCCAACCTTTTCTCAGTCCAGTCTTGCCACTTGCACGAATGATGATGAAATGATGACGACAACAACAACACCCAGTCATCTCGAGGCAGGTGAAAATCCCTGACCACGCCAGGAATAGAACCCGAGACCCCGTGGGCTTAGCGACGTAATGTCAATGAAATGTGCCTGCACAACCATCTGGACTCACTTCTTGATCAAATCCATGAGCTACCAAGTCCAGGAGTAGAATTACACAGTGTTAATAAATGCTTGTAATGATTTCTCTAGTAGTGACTGTAATATTTTGTCCAGTGGCTTTACATCATTAATGGGGTCTGAATAAACCCAAGATTTAAAGTTGTAACATGCTTCCTTTGTGCTTCTGATGTGTAACTTTTGTGTGAAATCATCTTCTGTAACGATTGTGAAAATTGCTGAATGTGGTTCAAATGGCTCTAAGCACTATGGGACTTAACATATGAGGTCATTAGTCCCCTAGAACTTAGGACTACTTAAACCTAAATAACCTGAAGACATCACACACATAAATGCCTAGGCAGGATTCGAACCTGCGACCTTAGCGGTCGCGCGGATCCAGACTCAAGCGCCTAGTACCGCTGGGCCACACCGGCCGGCAGCTGAATGTGGAATGTGCATTTGCAACACTCTGAATGTAGAATGGAACTGAACTTACCATATCCAATGCTCTAAATATAATATGGAAAATACCCAGGTAACTCTGAGGACGAGTAGAAACTTAGTAGCTGTAGCCTGTTCATACTGACCCTTATTAATGGGCCCTATTCTTTTGCTGTAAAAAGAGAACTTCATATACTGAAACTAATGCTGCATACTTAGTATATGTTTGGTTATTCTGTGAAACTTTATTACGTTAAACTGAAAACTGTGATTTTTAAGCTTTTTCCTTATTTTACGCTAAAGCGCCGAAGAAACTGGTATAGGCAGGCGTATTCAAATACAGAGATATGTAAACAGGCAGAATACGGCGTTGTGGTCGGCAACTCCTATCTAAGACGACAAGTGTCTGTCGCATTTGTTAGATCGGTTACTGCTGCTACAACCGCTGGTTATCAAGATTTAAATGAATTTTAACGTGTTGTAATAGTCGGCGCACGAGCGGACAGAGCATCTCCGAGGTAACGATGAAGTGGGGATTTTCCCGTACGATCATTTCACGAGTGTACCGTGAATATCAGGAATCTGGTAAAACATCAAGTCTCCGACATTGCTACGACCAGACAAAGATCCTGCAGGAACGGAACCTACGACAACTGAAGAGAGTCCTGCTGGATTCAAGGTGTCACTTCCCTCCAGCACTTCTTCAGACACCAGTCGATTCCATGACGTCGTGTTGCTGCGCTCGCAGGGGCCCTGCGCGATATTGGGTAGGTGTACCAGTTTCTTTGGCTCTTCGGTCCAATAACTATCTGATTTGAACATGAGAAACAACTATCTTGGTGAACACGTCACTCAGCATCTTGCCCTTCAACAATCAAGACTTTGTGAAGTTAGCTGTAGTGTATTAAATACACGTGCAAATGGCTCTGAGCACTATGGGACTTAACATCTGTGGTCATCAGTCCCCTAGAACTTAGAACTACTTAAGCCTAACTAACCTAAGGACATCACACATATCCATGCCCGAGGCAGGATTCGAACCTGCGACCGTAGCGGTCACGCGGTTCCAGACTGAAGCGCCTAGAACCTCTCGGCCACACCGGCAGGCTAAATATACGTGCAGTTGATGATACAACTTCGTAATTATACAGAAATGTGTAAATCGTCATTGCTGCAGAACATAGCAAAGATTGTTCGACATGACCATAAAACAGTAGCATTACCTGCGCAATTGGAGATTTTTCTCTGCTCTGCAAACAGTACTTGTAATAAAAATATCACTGTGCTGCACATACAACGCATCTGGGCAATGCGCTTCTAAGTAAATCTTTATTAAATATATCACGATTTGTGCAATTTGTGCTCAGTAAGTTTTCAGTCATTAAAAGAAAATACGGAAGTTTGGGATCAAGTAAATGCTTCAATTTAATTTCTGTATTTTAATTGAAAAAACATGGGCGGCTAAAAAGTTAAAATTTGGAACTAAGAACATGTCTTCGTTAATCATTGTTGACTCTAAAAATCACCTGAATACAGGCATCGGAACGTAAAAATGTTTCGTGTGCTTCTTAAATAACGTTAAGAAGAAAACATAAAAATCTCTTGACACAATCCATTTAACTTCTGAGATAAAAAAATACGTGGCAATTGTGAGATGCCCACAATTAGCCAACGTACTGAACCACCCCGACCAATCCGCTGCCTTTAGAAGCCTGTGTGAGGTTTCTCGGACATGTCGGAGAAAATGGGCTGATGTACCAGCATGCACTACCTAAATCTCCAGCCGTTGTTAGAATGGTACGTCCTCTAGCAGGGCAGGCAAGTCGTTTGATAGGAAAGTGACGACACCTTGCACCAGTCAACCCGTTTGGTAATATGTAACGTCCTATTAGCCGTCGCCAGTGATTTCTGTCCATACACTAATTTAAAATCGACACTGATATCGTACTTCTACTGCGTGCGGATTTACGCCACACATGTTGGCTATGAACAATGATAATCGTACCTCACGTGAAACGAGCGTCATCTATGAGCAGTATGTTTGCAGCGGAAAATGGATCTTCACCACATGTTTAACACAGCCATTGGCAGAATAGCACTATGCCAGGCTGATCTTATGGTCGAAGGACTTGGCCACGCTGTACATGATACGGGTATAGCAACTGTTCATGCAGGATCGCCCAGACTACAGGATGACTAATTCCGATAGATGCTGAAATGCTACTTGGACTAGTTCGGCGACCGTCTTCCGCTCGTTACGATACTCGCTCTTTCACACCCGAAGTGCGAATGGTGCGAGATCTTCCGCGATCCGCCATTGTTGGAGCTATGGAGACAACATTTGCTGGTCGCTGGAAAAGACGGCTGAATAATGATGCAGATGGTACCCAGCATTCTGGCTACTTTTCAGCACACAGCACGTGGGCTCAGCTTTTGCTTGCACTTGCCAGACGAGAACAGATTATGTCTGCTATTGCCCGTGTGGAATAATAGGCTTCCATTACGCTGACAAGAGCAAAGATAAAACTCAAACGCAAAATCTTTTCCCAAACTTATCAAAACACAAACTGATTCCATTAGATATGATCTGTGCGATGCACTCACCCTGAACTGAGTATGGTTTACAGTAACAACAGTAACAGATGTTTACTCTTGTGATCAGACGAAACCACTTTCGTCCGGCCATAACTGTGGATTCTTTGATTGCTGTGAGAGAAGGCTCATCAAACTAGAACACGTTATTACATAACTGAATACTAGGTTTACTTAACTTCGATCACTTGTTTGCCACAGGAGTACTGCGTAACTATGGAGTCGTCGCTCGACACACAAATTAACAAACTGTTCTCATGAGGTATAATGTTCGAGATTTACAACAGTACATGTTCATCTGAACTTTAAGTACTCGTTGGTCCTACGCTATGATGTTACTCCTTCAGAGGGGGTCACGAAATGCTCTGAGCTCTTGGGCAATATAGTGACCTCAGTGTGAGGGCTCTCCTATTCTGAGAAGCAGGTTCAAATGGCTCTGAGCACTATGGGACTTAACATTGATGGTCATCAGTCCCCTAGAACTTAGAACTACTTAAACCTAACTAACCTAAGGACAGCACACAAAACCCAGCCATCACGAGGCAGAGAAAATCCCTGACCCCGCTTGGAATCGAACCCGGGAACCCGGGCGTGGGAAGCGAGAACGCTACCGCACGACCACGAGATGCGGGCTCTGAGAAGCAGGACTGGTTTTCTGGTGTACACCCCTTTCGTCATTGCGGATTTGCAACGAGTCCTCGCTAATGTCTGTGTTGTTGATTCGCGTTGACGACTTCGGTGTCGCACCACTATCTCTGGACGATGCCACACTTACTGCACGCTGTATCCATTGAAAGAAACAGAGGAATGTGTCCTTGTTTGTGTACTGCGTTATGTAGCTCGTTCGTAGTAGCAAGATGTTTGCAGTACTGGAGAAGTGTTAGTAGTCTTACGATATGGATTTTAGAGCCCATGTTTGGTGGACATTTTGTTGGACGTTTCTTTTCGTATTTTGGTCTATACGGCCACGTCTCAAAACGTGGACGTCATTTTATATTCATGGCGAAAAGTTTTCTATACACTAGTCACAATGACGCCTGCTGCCGAACTTCCCTCTGGACTTCTGTTCAGCTATCAGGGCATAAAATATCATAATTTTATTTCCACTCAGGTGGGAAAGTCCTCATTAACTGATTCATAGCCTATGAGGGCCATTTCAAAACTTCTCCACTCTGTAAGTCAGAACAGAAGAAAATTATTTATTTTACAAAATATATCTACAGGCCTTCAATGTAATCTCCATTTTTGCTTATGACACCTTCCCAACGTTTCGGCGACTTCTGTATTCCAGTAGGGCACCTTCACTGCTGGGCTCTGTGATTACCTAGGCCAAATCACTGGAAGCTTCATCAGTTGAACCAAAACGTTTTCTGTGCAATTGTTCCTTCAACTTGTGAAGCAAATCAAAGTCTGGTGGGCTCATATCAAGAAAACGGAACGATTTGTGGAGAAAAAAGTCATGGATCCTTCACCAAGACAATGCCCCAGCTCACAGTGCGTTGTCAGTGAAGACGTTTTTGGCAAAACACAACATTCCCATCTTAGATCATCCACCCTATTCACCTGATTTGGCCCCCTGTGACTTTTTTCTTTTCCCTAAAGTCAAGTCAGCTTTGAAAGGAACTAGATTTGAGACTGTTGAAGCAGTAAAAGGAAAAGCGACGGAAGTAATGTATGGACTTACCGAAAATGATCTGCAGCATTGCTATGAACAGTGGAAAACTCGTATGGAGCGGTGTAGAGACCGAGGAGGAGAGTACATTGAAGGAGATAACATGAAATTGTAAATAATTGTAATAAATGTTTTTTCCAGCATCAGTCCGGTTTTTTTCTAGCCGCACCTCGTATTTATAGCTATGAATCCCTTCATATCCTACGGAAAGATCATCTTCAGTTTCATCTTTGATTGTTGGCCCGGAATTTTTTCGGGCGTGGAGAGTCGGGACTTTTCCACTGTGACGACCGAGACTTCAGTTCTCGCTCAAAATCTCGTATTCAACTTTTAACAAGCGCAACAGTCCTTTTCAGGAACTGTTATCCTGCTCGATAATGTTGAAACAATTCCTCTGCGATTCTTTTGCCACCTGCGTTCTGCGCTTCACTCGTATCATGCGGAACCCTACTGGCAGCAACTTTTTTCATCTTTAACTTTCCAGTTATGATTCTGTAAACTGAAGTCATAGACATTCTGGCCTCATATGCTATTTCCTCACATGTTTTTCCTCGATCCTCTCACGAAATGTCGTTAGCAATAATCTGGGAGATGTAATCTGTTGCAGCTGATAGCCTATCTATTTCTGGGTTGTCCTCAGTGCTTACTCGATCTTCACGCAAACGAGCAGACCACTCTGATACTATGTTACGATCCACTACACTATTCCCACACACCTCTCTCAAAGCGTAGTGAAGTTTCCGTTGGATTCTTCTCAAGTAGAGATTCGATCGTTTTCAGCTTCCTTTTTGAAAGTGGACTACTCTATACACCGCCACGCGAACCAGCAAACAGGGTCTAATAACCCTTTAGGAATAAATGGAGATATTGAAAAAATTCCATTCCACCCATACTTCACTTTCATTTGTATTAATAACATCATTATTAATTATATTATGCCTAATTAATCCTTACCTTCTAGGAGACCCAGATAATTTTGTACCTGCCAATCCATTAGTAACACCAGTTCATATTCAACCAGTATGATATTTCCTGTTTGCATACGCAATTCTACGATCAATTCCTAATAAATTACGAGGTGTTATTGCACTATCCTTGCGTGATGCGTGACGTGTAGCTCACAACTGTAGCTCACACTGTAACGGTCGCCTATGCCTAGTTTGTAGGACTTTTGAAATGACTCTCGTATTCTCATACCTATATCAATTGCAGAACTATCGATATCAACTTCACTTTCTCTGATCGAAATATAGTGATTTTTGCTGCCTGTGCCGTAGTATCCACCGATACATCAGACTGCAAAATGAGAATACTACTCTCTGGTTAACTAAAATGTGTACAACTTAGGATTTATCTGTTATGAAACAGGGGTCTCATGCAGAATGTCGTAAATCCACACTCAAGAAAGGAAATAACATCACATCGGTTAAGGAATGTTGCACCGCCGCGGTACCGTCATAAAAGAGCCCGAGAAGAAAAGAAGTTTTCGTTCTGTGTGTCTCGGTCACGTGTGTCGACCGCTGGTTACCTGAAACAGTAAATAACTGTAACATCAAAGAGAAACTTGATGCACTACTTCTTTGCGAAGAATATAATGGAACTCGAAGATAACAGTTGAGTCGTACGCAAAAGGATATTGTGACAGACAGTGTCCAACAAGAATAACAGTTCAGCGAATGTGCAAATACACAGAGGTGACAAAAGATATGGGTTAGCGGTATGCACATGTACAAATGGCGGCAGTATCGCATACACAAGGTATAAAAGAGCAGTGCATTCGCGGAGCTGTCATTTGCACTCAGTCTTTGAACTCGCAATGGTAGTTGGAGCTAGACGCATATAACATTCCCTTTCGGAAATTGTTAGGGAATTGAACATTCTGAGATCCACAGGGTCAGGCGTTGTTAGTGCGTGAAATAACGCAGAAATCAATGTGGGACGTACAACGAACACATCCGTTTGGACTTCATGTTTCCAAACAACGATGCACCACATCACTGGGCCACAATTATTCACGATTGGTTTGAAGAAAATCCGGGACAGTTCGAGCGAACGATTTGAGAGAACTTAACAGATTCCAGGGTAAAATTGCGTGTAAAATTAGATGCAGTCTCTAGTTCTAGCGTCCAGAGGAATCTCATTGTTCTCAACTTCAGATCTCTTGTCGAGAAAGGGCATAGTTTCTAAAACTCGTAAAGAGGCAAGACAAGACACATCAGGCATTACTATCAGTACTGTCTAATATAGTCGTAAGCAGCTGTGTGTTTGTGTGTGTCTGGATAGTAGCTGACACTAAATCACTTTTATACATCAGCTCCAGGAACTTAGAATGTGAGAGCATTTGCATTTCCTGTTCATTGTGGACTGTTAATAAGAACAGGCACTATAGAGCAATTAAGAAAAAAGAACACGACGACACTTAGCTCCATTATCAAGAGATCTGTTTAAGTAAAATAATGAAGGTCAGACTACCCTTTATGATGAAATAATTGCAATCAAGACATTTCAGGTATGATGTGGTTTCTGGATGGGATCTCCATTAATATAACTGAGGAGGGTGAGGTTAGCACACTAGGCTTCAGTAGGATGTTGGTTGGGATTCCCTTTTGGTTGAGCAACTTTGGAATGAATCATGATAACTGGAAAATCTAGAACAGGGACATCTAACTGGCACTGGGATCAGGTGAATGACACGTCATTAATGCTTATGATAAGCAGCATGTTTAGAGTCTAAGGTAACAGCTACCTCTTCGCTGCCACAAAATCACGAAATCTGGGTGCTAGTATTTCTTGGAAGGGGGCTACTCTACCTGCTGCGCCACCAGCTCCTCCGGGTCCGCCAAAGCCGCCGGCACCCGCCCCAGCGCCAGTGGACGCCTCTCCCTCGTAACGGATCTCGGGCTGGTAGCCTCCCTGGTCCGCCTGGTAGTCGACGATCTGCTTGCGGCCATCAGGCAGCAGCACGTTGTAGGATCCCTGGGCCACGTCACCATCGCGAGACTCGCTGTGTCCAAACTCCGTGCCAGTCTCCGCGTCGCTCACCTCGTAGCTGAACTCGTACTTGGCAGGCTCCTGGGAAAGCACACAGAGCCCATAATCCACCATCTGTCTCGCCACATGCTTAAAAAATTTACCACTTCCTCGTTACGCTGCTCCAAGACTAAGACACATTTTAACCACTGCTGCAGACAAGATAAAGGTGTCGAGCTGAGCAACCGTACTGGAGACATGGACTGTCACAGTAAAATACTGCTAGTGTGATGGTGAGACGAAGAAGCATATCCGAAATGCATCACACTTTACCTCCTTCATATGACCACAAACCCATTCATTCCTTCCAGAGAAGTGTGTAGAGATAACAGTTACGACCAATGCAAGTCAAATCTACACCGTTATAAGCTGACCTGTAAGCTACAATTGCGAGAAAGCATATCGCCCGGCATGAATTCCATCGAACATTCACGGGACATAATTGAGAGGTCAGTTCGTGCACTTAATCGTGCACCAACAATACTTCCTCAATTATGGACGGCTACAGAGGCAGCATGGCTTAATATTTCTGCAGGCGACTTCCAACGACTTGCTGAAGCCATCCCACGTCGAGTTGCTGCACTATTCAGGGCAAAAGGAGGTCCGACACGATATTAGACGGAATGCCATGACTTTCGTCATCTCAGCGTATTGTTATTGGAAGGACACTAGAGAGGTATACAGAGGGTAAGAAGCAAACCTGCTATCAACACAGTGAACTAAATTGATATATTGGCAGCTAATGCTTGTAATTCAGCTCCAGAGAAATTTGGCGTGTCTGCGTAATAAATCAGCCCAGCACTGTTCGCATTTTGCACATAACCAGCATCAATCCCTACCTTTTGACATCTCACCAGAAGATTAAGCAGCGGGATTCTAGGAGACGCATGGAATTCTGCCACTCGAATCTGAGGCGACAGTGAACTCTCTTTATCGATGGAGCTACCATTACAAAGGCCGCAGAGCTGAAGGTTGGAAATGTGCATTACTGAGCAGCTGAGATTCCGCACTGGCTGAAGTAGGTTGAAAATAAGGGGCATAATGAACGTTTTGCGTGGTATTTATGGATCCTACGTTATTGGCTCTCACTTCATTGAACTAACTTTAACGGATAAAAGATATCCACAGTTTCTTACCTAGGCACTACCGACTCTTCTAGGGGAAGTACCACTTGAAATAGGTGCCTGGTTCACTGCTCGTCTACATCCAGGAAACAGCTCACGCAGATCTTTCCTGATCGCGTGACAGAGCGTTTAGCCGGCCGGAGTGGCCGTGCGGTTCTAGGCGCTACAGTCTGGAGCCGAGCGACCGCTACGGTTGCAGGTTCGAATCCTGCCTCGGGCATGGCTGTGTGTGATGTCCTTTAATTAGTTCTAAGTTCTAGGCGACTGGTGACCTCAGAAGTTAAGTCGCATAGTGCTCAGAGCCATTTGAACCATTTTGACAGAGCGTGAAGGTGTTATCGGTTGTCTGTATGTTGACGTTGTTTGACGTCAGTAGTCTCTCTTCTTTCAGGGAAAAACTCAAAAATGAAGTCTGCCCACAAGTTCCGACGACCGCAGAGGATTTTTGATGCAAAAAGTGCAGTAGTGTCGAAGGAATCTCTTTAGTTTGTCTAAAAGACTTTGCACAGTCGCTGCTTACGTGTATTGCAGTAGTGGTGCTCGATTTGAACATTTGATGACATAAATTGAATTTTAAGGAAGTGTTTACACATTCTCTCGTGATTTCTATTTTTGTTGCTGTTGTTGGTGTAATTTTTCAACGTAGGAGCGTATCTTGACATTAAACTAACGACACACGGGTATTAGTTAGCAACATTAATGCCTCAGTTCCACGTGCTACAAATACATTCTATTTTTAACGTGAACAACTGTTGCAAACGAGAACAGAACTATTATCAGAGTTAACTGGGGACTCATTCTTAGATGTCACTTCCTTTACCTTTCAGCTGGTGTGTCAGTCCTACCCATGTAGCCAAGTGTAATTAGTATCAATTTTAAATTACAAAGAAATTGGTGAAGGAATGCGTATTCAAATAAAGGTGTATGTAAACCTTCGGAACACGGCGCGCTGCTGTCGGCAACGTCTACATAAGACAACAAGTGTCTGGTGCAGTTGTTAGACCGGTTGCTGCTGTTACAATCGCAGGTTATCAAGATTGAAGTGAGTATGAACGTGGTGTTATAGTCGGCGCACTAGCGGACAGAGCTTCTCCGAGGTAACGATGAAGTGGGGATTTTCTCGTATGACCTTTTCACGAGTGTACCGTGAATATCAGGAATCCGTTTAAGCATTAAATCTCCGACATCGTTACGGCCAGAAAAAGATCCTGCAAGAACGGAACCAACGACGACTGAAGAGAATCGTTCATCGTGACAGAAATGCAACTCTTCCGCAAATCGTTGCAGATTTCAATGCTGGGCCATCAACAAGTGTCATCGTGAGAACCATTCAACGAGACATCTTCGATATGGGCTACCAGAGCCGAAGGCCCACTCGTGTACACTTGATGACTGCAGATACAAAGCTTTACGCCTCGCCTAGTCCCGCCAACACCAACATTGGACTGTTGATGACTGGAAACATGCTGCCTGGTCGGACGAGTCTCGTTTCAAATTGTATCGAGTGGATGGAAGTGTACAGTTATGGAGAAAACCTCATGTATCCATGGACCCTTCATGTCAACATGTGAATGTTCAAGCTCTGACAGGTGACACGCATGTAAGCGTCTTGTCTGATCACTTGCAACCATTCACATCCATTGTGCATTCCAATGGACTTGGGCAATTCTATCAGGACAATGCGACACTCTAAATGTCCAGAATTCCTACAGAATGGCTCCAGGAACACTCTTCTGACTTTAAACATTTCCGCTGGCAATCAAACTCCCCATACCTGAACAATATTGAGCATATCTGGGATGCCTTGCAACTTGCTGTACGGAAGAGATCTCCACACCCGCGTACTCTTACAGATTTATGGACAATCTTGTAGGATTCATGGCGTCAGTTCCGTCCAGCACTACTTCAGACATTAGTCGAGTCCATGCCACGTCGTGTTGCGGCACTTCTCCGTGCTCGCGGGGGCCCTACGTGATATTATGCAGATGTACCAGTTTCTTTGGCACTTCGGTGTATATTTTTATCCACTATTCTGCTTTTGTTAGTAGACCTAGTCAGCCGCATTAAGCTGGAGGGTTGTATGAGCTTGAGATAAGAGTACTGTATAACAATTCGAATACTGTATAAAAACTTGAATTTCCACATGAGACAGCAACCAGTTTCGTGTTCAAAATAGAAAAATCCTAAGTATTGTGATGTATACAAATATGATAATCAAATTTTGAAGAGTGCAAGGCCGTTGAATTCGTCTCTTTTAGAGTTACGATAAGGCCACCAAAAATTACTACAGTTTCAGCTGAAAAAGCGATTACATCTCTGTAAATAGTAAAGCTATTGAAAAGAGACTGTTCGTGATGTTGTTAAGACGTTTGATATTCATTTGATGAAAACAGAATTAAAATATTTTAATCGATTCGGGAATTATCTGAACTGACTGGGCAGGTACGGAGATTTGTTGTATGGTACAGATATGTTAGAAACGAGCCACAATAAACCTGTTGCGGCATAGATTAAATGAAGGTTACCAAGTATCTGCAGTGGAAAAAGCACCCTCTTCAACTGGTCAAAAAGTGTAAATGCTAGTAAAGCTCACCAAATATGCACTCCCTGATCAAAAATATCCGGACACGTATTAGTGGATATTAATATGAGATGTTGTCCACCCCCCCCCCCCCCCCCCTTGCCTCTGTGATGGCTTGAATTCTGCTAGGGGCACTTTCAGTGAGGTTCTGACTGGCTGTAGAGATTTGGCAGCCAACACTTCCTCAAGAACCAGTTGATCTGGAACGAAGTCGGCGTTCTAATTTACAGCATAAATGTTTCGTTGGGCTCAGGTTGGAACTCTGGGAAAGACAGTCCATTTCAGGCATTTTATTGTCCACAAATCACTGCCTGATGTTTGCTACTGTATGACACGGTGCATTGTCATTCTGATTCAGTCATCGTCTCCGAACTGCTCCTCATAGACACTGTTCTAGCTGGACTGCTGGTAGCGCTCTGGAAATGGGTAGTGATTCCTTCCTGATTTCATACGGTTACAACCACTCTGCGCTGTGGTCGATGGCCCTGTCCATCATTAGGTGGTGTATGCCTGACTTTGATGCATCTGTGGTTGTCCCTTCGCATTTCCACTTCACAGTCGCATCACCAACAGTCGACTGCAACAGCTTTAGAAGAATTGAAATGTTCCTGATGGGTTTACAAGATCCAGTGACTAATCCATGTTCAATGTCAGTGAGCTCTCCTAATCGATCCAGTTTGCTCTTCCTGCTTCACTACTCACAGCCTCCTTTTACGCTGGCGTAGGGAGCCTGTATAGGGAAAGAGTGGCCAACCGGACGATACGGCGGCCATTTTTCTGCCAAACTGCGGGCGGGACTTTTGAATGGCCAGTAGTGGAGTAGTGGAGTACACACTCACCGAATCAAAAGCACAAGGCAATATGGCGAAATCATTCGTTAAATGCCTTTCCTTACGGCTATAATATACTCATAGTAGCCTACTACGCACAGCACAGGAAAATTTGATACAGTGGCTGCAAAAATTATTTGTTTCTTGCATTTATCTCCTTCAAAGTTCGTTTACTAGTCATATTGCAATGGAAGTAACGTAAATAAAAAAATATAGTGTATAGCATTTGTTTTGTGTCGGAAGTGTATAACGCTAAAGATTTAACGTACCTGTATTACGCCAGATGAATGAAAGTCGTAAGCAGTTGTTTACTTGTGGCATGCAAAAAATGTGAGACGTATTAGTACTTCTTGTCACGTCTTCAAACTTTTTGCATGTCACAAATAAACAACTGCTTACAACTTTCTTTCATATATTGAATACCTCTCGTAGATAACAAACGAAAAAGTTTACAAGAATCAGGTAATGTTAAATGTAGGCTACTGTAATAACGACTAAATATAACAATAAAACTACCGTATCCCTTCTAACTCACAGTAAGTGGGCCTATTAAAAGCTGTCTTCAAGAGTACCTACAATTATTTACTACGAATAATGTTTCAGCAACCACGACAACTGCGGAAAACGTGCTTACAACTTTCCTGCGTCAACAGTCAGGCAATAATACTGAAACCAAAATAATGCCTAGTGTACTGATTCGGAACGAAATAAAATTTGACGCTATAAAGTTGAATGAGCATGGCACAACAATTACAGGAAGTTTCCGTTTCCAGCAAGGACTGTCAGATATTAGCTTCAGAAAAGCTTGTGATGCTACCAGATTGCGCGAACTGTTAAAGAAATAAGAGCTTAAAAATGCAGTAAATTGTAATAGGCCTACCTGTTTTTCGTGACTAAAAATATTTAAAAAAACTGACACCTTGAAGTCAGAGTTCTCTGAGCAAAGTGAAGAACCAAACATTTTTATAGGCGTAACTAAATAAATATTTCGGATAATATATACCATTAAGAAAGTTGTACCTGGACTTTATTACAAGAGTTACTCATTCCTTTCATTCATAACAAGTCTCTCAATAACTCAAACACCTTTTAATCGTTTCCAAAAGTCATCTGAACTTTAATTCAACTCAAAAGCACGGCGAACATAGGAAGCGCGAGAGACGTTTGGCAGAAAAATGGCGCCGAAGCTAATCAACCAATCACGGGCAACTTCACCTATGGCCACTCTCTCTGTATACAGGCTCTCTACGCTGGCGGAATCTCTAGTGACATCTAGTGGCAAATTTCGTGTTACACAGGTTTGTCCGTATACTTTTCCACCACGAACGTGGAAGTGGCAAGGAGTTGCGTATTACGAAAAATAAACATTTTAGAAAGATACACCTGGCGTACATTCGGTACCTTGCATCGCCTTGTCCGCAGCTCGTGGTCGTGCGGTAGCGTTCTCGTTTCCCGCGCCCGGGTTCCCGGGTTCGATTCCCGGCGGGGTCAGGGATTTTCTCTGCCACGTGATGACTGGGTGTTGTGTGCTGTCCTTAGGTTAGTTAGGTTTAAGTAGTTCTAAGTTCTAGGGGACTGATGACCATAGATGTTAAGTCTCATAGTGCTCAGAGCCATTTGAACCTTTTTTTTTTTTTGTGGTGTCACCGCCAGACACCACACTTGCTATGTGGTAGCCTTTAAATCGGCCGCGGTCCGCTAGTATACGTCGGACCCGCGTGTCGCCACTATCAGTGATTGCAGACCGAGCGCCGCCACACGCCAGGTCTAGTCTGGAGACTTCCTAGCACTCGCCCCAGTTGTACGGCCGACTTTGCTAGCGATGGTTTACTGACAAATACGCTCTCATTTGCCGAGACGATCGTTAGCATAGCCTTCAGCTACGTCATTTGCTACGACCTAGCAAGGCGCCATTACCAGTTTGTATTGAGATTATTATTGATGTATCAACAAAAGCGATGTACACCAATTATGGATTAAAGTTAAGTATTACATCAACTACGTACTTTATTTGCTACTATTAATTCCCTTAACTGTACCAGACCTCGCGCCAGCCTGCGTGAGCTTAAGCGCGTGCCTTTCGGCTTCACCTCATAGTGACTTGGCTGTCTTGCCAAGTCACAACATTTTTTGCATCACCTTAAATATTCATTTGTGACCATTGTTTTCTCATATGTAAATGCTCAGTTTATTCCACTCTGTCACCTGTATGATGTTGACCTCAAATGTGTCCCATCCCTAACATACTGCATCGCAAGCTATCCAGTACGTAATGGGTCCTTGGCGCACCTGCCATAATCGAACCACGTGACGCCGCGTCACGTCACGTGATTAGCCACGTGCCAGCCTAATCAGGCAGCCCACTCGTCGCACATCGATTCCCGCCATAATTGCTCTCCAGCCGCGCGGAAGCGCCTGCCCATCCGCCCATCCGCTGACTTCGCCCGCGCCCCGTATGAGTCTGCGAAGCACGCCGGATACGCCGCAACAGCGCTGACTCATAAATCCACATTCCTGTCGAATGTTCAGAATACACATCCATGCACAAGGCAGGATTCGAACCTGCGACCGTAGCAGTCGCTCAGCTCCAGGCTGTAGCGCCTAGAACCGCACGGCCACTCCGGCCGGCCAATAATGGTGGTAATAATCGTAGTTTTCGCTTTGTGTCTGTTATGTTTTGCAACGCCACGATTGTAGACGTTGGTCGTCTAATGTTGTTCTTTATTTATTGATTGATTATTTAAGCTGACCAGGTAAATCCACTCTTACACCTGACCAGAAATAACACATACAAATAAAATATTACATAACAATCACAATAATAATAATATTAATTATTAATAAAAATAATAATTGACAATAATAATAATTGTAACACTAATTGAGGTAGTATAATAATAGAGGAATTAAGATTCTAGCAGTAGTGGACACCAAAAGATCCTGAGGAAGATCCCAGCAGAGGGGTCGAAACGTCGAACATTTTAGAAGAAACATGACGTGGCCTAATAACCCAGAAGATTTTATCTTTAGTGACAACGGCCACGAAAGCCTGCTGACGTACATAAGATTGATATTAGTTTGTTATTACACAACAAACTCGACATAAATAACTTGCATTATTAACAGACAGTAATAGTTTGCAGTATTGATAATAATATAATAATAATAACAATTGCAATAAAATAATGGAGGCATTAAGAATGACATTGATTAGTTTAGCACTTTTGAAACGTTGTTTGGTATTAGACGAAGTGGAAGGGATGGTGAAAGAGGAGGGGACTGAAATGAATGTGACAATGGCTGCTAGGAAAGAAGAGAATTTCAATAGGGAGCTCTGTAGACAAGGGGGAGGGGGGTGATGGGGGACAGAGGGTTAGCGAGAGTGAGCAGGAAGAGGAGATACCTATTAGATGGCGAGCCATTAGCTGTCTTTTGAAGTTTGAGAGGATCTTAATTTGTCTAATATTCGGAGGAAGATTGCCCCAAAGTCAGGTTCCTGATACAGAAATTTATTTAGAGAACACGGCAGTAATGGTATGAAAGGATTTTACTTCTTCGAGAACGAGCATTTCTGCTATGTTGTTCACATAGTAGTGTAAAGATTTAAGATAAATAGGAAGGAGTGCAGTGATTGAGAGGACGATACAGCAAGCACAGGGAACGATAATCTCTACGCTTATCAGTACATAGCCATTACAATTGTTCATAGGCAGAGGTAATGCGGTCGAAATAGCATAAATCACAAATGGATCACACACATTCGTCCATTGCCAGTTCCAGCCAGTGTGAATTCTCAGACGAACGTCTTTCGAGAATACGTAAAAGTACCTGTGGCTGCATTCACATATCATCAGTTTTTCGTGAAATCTTCTCGGGTGATCAGCCGAGTAAAGGCGTCGTCTTCTCGCAACGTTTCGAAGGGTTTCGTACCCATCATCTTCACTTCGCTTGAAGATGATGGGTACGAAACCCTTCGAAACGTTGCGAGAAGACGACGCCTTTACTCGGCTGATCACCCGAGAAGATTTCACGAATGGAATACGCCGAGAAAGTCTCAAATCACATTTATCATCAGTTTTGTTGTGATGAATGTTGGTGAGCAAGTAACCTGTTGTATATGCAATAATTCAAAAACATTAGTTGCCCTCATGTGTCTACCTGATCAGTTAAGTCCAGCTCATAATGTGCATCCCCCTCACGCCACCCATCTGCCACCCAACTCATGACGCGGCAGCATGCAGAGTGTCATTGCTGAGTGGTGTATCTGCAGGTACACATTGTGCAACTGAAGTAGCTGAATATTATACTACGTATACATTATGCAAAGAATTTAGTAATTTTTAACATGGTTTATGTTCAGAATGTAAAGAGAGATGTCCGATTCCCTGCATCACCCTCTTAGGGGCCGATTCTTTTTACGTATTCTGTGTTATTCCTCGAGTTTTAAGGTATCTCCATACCAAATGTCATTGAAATCGGTTTAGCGGTTTATCTGTGTAAACGTAACAGACTATTTACTTTTACATTTAATATTAGTAGATTGGAAGTATGATTTAAACATGATGAGAAATGTATAAGCATTGTATTCATTATGTTGAATCGTATTACATGGAAGATTTTAAGCAGCAAAAGCACTTTCGCTGACATGATCAAGTTCAACAGTCAAAGAGTACATAACTTTTTCAAAGACATAGACTTTTCCCTAATTGTGTGATATCCTTCAGATCAATAAATATATTATATTACACACCTTGTAAAGTAGCCTACGCTCTCCCTCGAGGTTCAAGCTATCTCCATACCATATTTCAGCGAAATCGGTTCAGCATTTATAGTTTTACTGAGGATACCGCCGACTGATGGCAAGACCAAACCGATTAAGCAGATACTATTAATGCTGTACTCGACCATTATAGATTTGTTTTTCCTACTCATCTGAATTAACTTACTCTACGGGTCGACGTTGGAGGCAACGTCTAGCTGCATCAGTTGCAACGTAAGCTTCCAGTAATGTTGGTGGTAAAACTCTACCTACGTTGGAAGATTACCGTTGCTTTGTGATGTCCTACAGCTCCTGCAAGCTACCGCCTGTAGTAAATGGTTTCGTAAATTCGTGTGGTCCACGAAATTACTGGCCCCTGCGAGTTATTTCCGGGCATTAATAATTGCTAGCGGTAGGTTTTACCCAACCGGTAAAAATTTGAACGCAACGGATAACGCAATATTTTTTGAACCTCTGTAGAAGTCACCTGTACAGGGCTTAATAGGCTGTGTATAGTTTTGTTATTTGCTTTCTTGACCCAGAACTTGACTGTGGTACTGACTTTCACCTATTCTTTATGATGGAGGGAGTAGATAGTCAGTCGAAGGTAGAGATTAATTGATATTTCTTCAGTACCGATGCTATTTCAATAACTAGTCGTGTATCTCTTGCAATATACATCATCAAAACTGGTCTCTCTATTTAACATGGTTCAGTTTCGCCACGTAATTATGGAATGGGACAGGGGAGCCCAGACCTGGCTTCAATGTAATTTTATACAAACACACAATTATACCTAAACCCATGCTTATTACATTCAATTGCTACAGGTGACGCAGAAAAGTTCAGCAAAGACACTACAATCAAAACTAGGTCAGGGTGAAAGAGTATTTCGTAAGTCTTTATCAAATCAATGGGCATTAAAATCTGATACTTTTTCTAGTGGCACGAGTTTAAACCATGCATTTTACTTAACTCACAACATCGCCAACAAATCAAATAGTTATGGGGGAGCACAAGAAACATCATCACTTCAATGCTTTTCAACACACGTGGCCAAGTTTTGGTAGCCAACAGAAATCCAAAAAATACGGACACACAAGATTATTTCTTCCCTATTTTACACTCGCCCACTATCGTATGATTATTCATCGCGTACAATACATTTTCAGACTGAAACTACAATTTATCAATGTGGCGGTTGCTCCAACCGACCACGTGGCTCGAAAGCAGGTTCACTAAGAAAACATATGTAAAATAAATAAAAAAAAACAAAATATTATTGTAAAAGAGTATTACTGTAAATGAAAATAAAATGAATAAATAAATAAACACCACTTGGTCCATTCTCTTACACGAAATTCGCTTCTGCAGAGTCAAGACACGCTGGCTATAGTTCTCCTTATGGAACGGGACAAGAAGTTCCGTTTCACAGTAACCTCCCCATCGTGCAAGTAGTGCTTCCTGCTCAATGCATCCTTCATTGGGCCAAACGGATGTAAGCTCATTATTGTCTCTGCTGGGCGGCGAGGAACTCAGCTGCTATACACCTTTGAGTACCCCAGCTGTTGGACGAGTATGTCAGCACTACCAACAGATACGTCCAGCTGAGCAACGAGGAGTTTAATTATAGTCAGTCGGCCAACTGGAATGGAAGTACTCTCACGTCCCAACGTTGCAGGAGTCACAGCTGTATGCAGCGAATCGGCTCGCGACAGTCGGAAACGCCTGCGCGAACTTGTTCCAATGATGACAGACGCCCGCTCACCGAGTCACCGTGCATTTTGCCTCCAAGTATGCACAGCTTCTTCCTGCACGCAATGGGCATTTCAACCCAGATTATGGACGTGTTTTCGGTGGCTCAACAGACCAGTCCAGGCATAAAACACGCGACAGCACAAATCGCACTGAATGGTTGGAGGGGGTTGGAGTTGTAATTGACGACGCGTTCTTGCTTGTCGCTTGGTCTTCCAAGTCTGCGGCGCTCTCCTTCAAGTTTACATCGGTAGATGGTGCGTTCCTCCGAAGTAAATGGTCGATAGCACATTCTTCTCATGTTTTTTAGCTGGCCCTTACAAGTAAATCGCTTACTTAAGAATGGCTTGACGAGATCTACTGCCAGAGTAGAGTTCTCCACAAGGAATTTGGTGGGGAAGCCTGGTATCCCTCATGCAGTGAACATGACGTCACATGACATGACATGACGTGGCATGACATGACATGATGAGCGATGATGGTTACCTCAACCATGTTCAGATGAGCTTCCTCGAAAACTGCAGAGTTTGTCACATAGTTCTCCCACTTAATGTTCGAAATGTATCTCACGTTTTTTGTTGGTGGAGAAGCTCATGTTCTTTGACGTCACGGCGATACTGTGTCCAAGTTGCACAGCCACACAGGAGCGTGTAAATGACGACAGCTCTATACACCATGAGTTTTGGGTGCAGCTTTTAGTCTTTGTTCATGAAGACTCTGAATTTACCGTCCGAATACTGCACGGGCCGCCCCAACCCTTTAACGAACATTCTGTTCTCAGGTACAACGTTTAGTGAAGATGCTTCCAAGATACGAAAAGTGATCAGCCTGCTCCAGTGTTGTGTCTACGGTGGAGATACTGAACTCAGGGAGAGTTAATCCTGGGTAGGTTGTGCAAGTACCTTCGTTTTTCCTGCCTTGGTGGTGTTATGCCAAGGTAGCCCCTGCGGGCTGGCAACACATCTAACACGACACAGGACCGAGGTTGCTTATGCCCAAGGCGTAAGCAATGGTAAACATCGGCTGTTTTGTAAACAGACATTCCACATACTACTTCCTGCAGAGGGAGTTCGAGATGGCCTGCAGGAAGTATTACTACACGAACATCTGACTGGCTGACAAATACTATTGAAATGCTAGAACCAGCACCGGACGTAAGTTCACGCAGGAAGTATTACTACACCAACATCTGACTGGCTGACGAATACTATTTAAATGCTAGAACCAGCACCGGACGTAAGTTCACGCCGAACACCGACCTCAAGGAAGTCTCTGCGGAAGACTGCGTCTTCGCCATCGGAATAGGACTTGAAATTAAGTGTATGTGTGTTACAACAGACTGTTGTGTGAAACTTAGAAGTTATCTTTTGTTGCCTCTAGTAGGAAATTCTTACTGGCTTTGTGATTGTGACTTTTCCTTGTTATTCAGTCATTTCCATGTAAACTCACGTAAATAAAAGTTGTGCTGTGAAAACGTTCGAATTGTCAGTTACAAAAGGTGGTGAGAACAAAGCAATCAAGCAGACATTACTAGTGCTGTACTTGTTTTTCCTACCCATCTGCATTAACTTACTCCACTGGTCGACGTTGGAGCCGACGTCTAGTTGCATCAGTAGCCTCCTCATCGTCCACGTACTCTTCCTGCAGAATGCAGCCTTCATTGAGCCAAACAGGTGTAAGCTCAATATGGTCTGTTAGGCGCCTAGGAACTCAGTTGGCACACACCATTGAGTATCCCATTTGGTGGAAGAGTATGTCAGCACGACCAACGGGTACATCCAGTTGAGCATTGTAGTGTTTGATTGTGATCAGTCGATCACCTGGATCGTCCCAACATTGCAGGAGTCACAGCTGTGCGCGGCCAACGGGCAAGTGGGAGTCGGACACGTTTGCGCGACCTTGTTGCAACAATGACAGATGCCTTCCTCACCGACTCACCGTACTTTTCCTCGCTGCCACGTCTCCATAGACATTCTGCAAGCGTCTCTGAATATCTGCGATGTTCTGGTTTCCCGCCGAAAAGAAACTCAATGACAGCTCTCTGCTCAGAACGCACCTCCATTACGGGCGGCATTTTGAATGCTACGTATAGCGCTGCTACCTATCGGAACTTCATGAAGTTACAGTGGCTGAAGCGGGAACATTCCACGGTGTCCCACAACAAATTCCGCATTTTTCAACCGAAACTGCCCGACAAAAAAGCTCCTCGTATTATGTTTATATAAAAATTCAGTTGACTTTCTGCCTTTCTATTAAGTGATTGTTCACTACCCCCTGGCCCTTATTCTAAAGCATTAACTGGCTGAAAGGCTTGATCTTCGATGCTGTCACGATGAAGGAGAGAGAAAATCCTCAGGTAAGCTATCATTTATTTGATGATACGGGAGAAATAGCAGTTAATTCTCCATTTAATCTGGTTAAACTGTGAATTAATATTTTTGGTGACTATTGAACCTGATGCCCTAAGTGCTACTTCTTTCCATGTCTAAAAATTCGAAGGTTACCCAGAAAGTATTGCACCGCAAATTTTTTCTTCAACAATTCTTTATTGAACATAATGAGAATTACAGATACGAAAGAATGGTGTTTTATCTACATACCCTATTTTTACACGTAATTTCTATCCCGTTCTATGGCTCTCATCCAGCGCGAAACAAGTGTGTGTATGCCCTGTCGGTACCAATCGTTGTCCTGGTGGCAGAGCAAGTGCTTCACCGTGTGAATCACCTCCGCATCGTCCTCAAAATGTCTTCCATGAATGGCATCCTTAAATCTGTCCTCACGAATGACAACATCAGCTCGCTGCAACATGGCAGGTGTGACAACCGTGGATGGTCTCCCCGACCGCTGCATATCGTGGAGCTCCGCCGAAACGCCTTCTGATGACCTCACCCTCCGTGCACAGCGACTAACTATACTTCTGCCGACAGCAGTTACTCCATAGACTTTCCAGAAGCGTCTGTGAATATTCGCCACAGTTTCTTTCTCTGGAGTGCGAAATTGGCAAAAATGGTACAAATGGCTCTGAGCACTATGGGACTCAACTGCTGAGGTCATTAGTCCCCTAGAACTTAGAACTAGTTAAACCTAACTAACCTAAGGACATCACAAACATCCATGCCCGAAGCAGGATTCGAACCTGCAACCGTAGCGGTCTTGCGGTTCCAGACTGCAGCGCCTTTAACCGCACGGCCACTTCGGCCGGCGAGTGCGAAATTCAATGACGGCACTTTGAAACGTACATCACCTACAGACGCCATTTTGAAACCGTCCTGCAGCTACGCTATCTGCCGGAAGTGACGGAAACCTGGCGCACTCAGTCAGTATGCTTCAAATAATACATACGTAAAGTTTCGCTTTCGTGCCATTCTTTCCTGCTGAGAAAAAAAAAATGCGGTGTATTACATTCTGGGCAATACTCCTAAATGATAGCTTGCTGAAGAATTTCTTTCTCCCTGACAGTGGCAGCATCGGAGATCGAATAATAGTAGGTCTTTCAGCCAGTTAATGATTTAGAATAATGGCCAACAGGAAGCCAATAAACACTCAACACAAAGGCAAAAGTCAACTGATGTAACATATACATGGTGGTCGGAAACAGTGTAAAAAGCTTATAAGGGTGTTGCAGCGTCGGTTGTGTTGAGAAATAATTATTAATGAAACAATGAGTATGTTCCTCCGTTTCTTAGTTAATTACATTGAAGCTAGCCAGTCAGACCGTTGCGCATTCAAATTCAAGCGAACCGCCAGGTACAATTAGTTTCTCTCGTTCTAATAGCATAGATGATAGCGCATGGGACTGCTCAGCCTTCGGCTAGGGTTCGATCTTTACTATCATCCCACGCCTAATTTTTATATCGCTCTTTTGTTCGGTTATAAAGGCAAACAAAGAACTCGTTCAAAAAATAGCTCTGAGCACTATGGGACTTAACAGCTATGGTCATCAGTCAAGAACTCGTTCGGCAACGCAGACTTTCGCAGGTAGCTTGAATTGCACAACTCTCTGATTGGCTAACTTCAGTGCTAATTGATTTGGAAATGGCGCAATATATTGAACTTTATAACAGATCTTCCGTCATATCCCTAGCCTTTCATGATAATAAGAATTCATGAGAGAAACTGATCAAAGATGAATACAATGCTCGTCCAGTTACTAGGTAGTCCTAAGTAGTAAACACGTGGAGAACTGAGAGGAAGATACGTTTGATCATAAGAGAAACGAGATTCGAATGCAGAGGGTAGCATGTGTGTTCGTGTAATTTCGGCAGTCGTGTTGGCATTGTGTGTCCTCTCACAATACGACTGGATGTTTACCAATGTGACTCCGAACATACCCGAACCTAAAGTAACAGAGGACAGCACATTCTAAGTAAAGTTGGCGACAAATTATACACTAACTCTTATAAGCACTCTAAAAACCAAACTACACTGCTGAGGTCCTGCCCCAGTGTGGGACTGGAGAGCATGCCTTTGTTAGTTTCATTGCTTCATGGAATATATTCTCTGTTAAAAATGTAGTTATTGAAGCCAGATGGACAGGGGAGGCCCCACTGTCCCCACATGTAGCTTTTTTAGGTGATGCTGTTGGTGCGACTCCCTGGCTCTTAAGTCACTCATTCACAGCCCGACTGTTTAGTCAACCTCCCGCCCGTCCCCCTCGTTGGCCAGGTCAGCGACATGTCTGGCAGTGTGTGGACACTCTGTAACTCCGTGGCACACCATACCTTCCTGTACTGACAGCGTGTAGCTTGGCAGGTAGTGGTCGGGGAAAGCAGGTAGAGATCCACCAGCAAAACAATCCACCAGGATCATGGATCTGACTGCTACAAAATCGCTCACACAAAGGTCAGAGCAGACCCCCCTCGACAGGAGTGGTCGCAACTGGTCGGCCAGTGTATGGTGGCCTAGAGGTTGGCTTTTCTCAAGTGACGCCAATCTGCAGACATCTCCACAAAAAAAGGCCTTCCTCCATCAGCCATCATTGTTACAGGCTGAGTGGACTGCAAAAGGAATAAAGAGTAAAGTAGAACTGTCTTCGAATAGTTTTGGTAAACGAAACAAGTTTCTGTTATACCGGAGCCAAGGGAGCCCCCGAGGGCCGGCAACCCATATTACACCACAGAGGACGAGGTTGTCTATGCCCAAGGCATGCCAAAAGCACCATGGTAAATACTGACTATTTACATACAAGATAATGGAAACAGACTTTCAGAGCACTACTTCCTGCAGGGAGAGCTCGAGCCACGGCCTGTAGGAAGTATCACTATGCCAAAAACTGATTGGCTGGAGACAGATATTTAGAGGCTAGAACCGGCCCCTAAGTTCAGTTCACGCCGGATGCCGACCTCGTGTACTGCGACCGCTGAAGATTACGTCTTCGTCTCTGTTACTAGTGTATGTGTGTGTGTTGCCACGAACCTTTCTGGAAACTTAGAAGTGAACTTTTGTTTGCCTCAATTACTGGTATCGTTATTGTTACCTTCCGTTTGTTGTTCAGTCATCAACCTTGTGAACGTACATCAATAAAAGTTGTGTTTGTGAAAAATTGCGAATTGTCAGTCACAACAGTTTATTTATTTATTTATTTATTTTTTTTACTGAGCTTTTGATTTGTCTGTAACGGAACATTTGCAATCAGGTTGGTTACAGTTAAACTGACGGTGTCCAGGGTGATGCAGTGCCAGCTGTACACATCGCAGGACGTTCAGCCATAGTAGGTGCGTTCATTAATCGGTGCGCTCGTGGAGTAAGCTGAAAATTATAATAGTTCCACTTTCTGTCACGAGGTGAAAATAAGGTACTGTAAGGAGTCAGAATCTGGTGTGGGTGCAGGAAAAGAGGAGAAACTATCAACGACATGATAACGGTGGTTCTGGCACTTTTTTAGGATATTGTGACAAATTACATGTGTTCCCAACTCACGAACATGTTGCATCCATAAGACGGCATGGTCGACAGTTACAGAAATCGGGTGTAATGTCGTCATACCCCGTCCTTCACGTCAGGAAAGGTGAGAGACATCCCTGAGACAAGATCTTTCAGATATCCCCACAGGATATGTTGAAGGTAAAACAACCTGAAAATGCGTAGAGATGATATACTCGTTACTGGAGGTTTCTCGAAGCATATTTTTCTCTGGCAGTCCACATATGGTGCCGCTCTATCTTGCATAAAAATAATGGCGCGGACGCTGTTGCCTTCTTGCAAATCTGGAATGACGTATTGTACAAGAAGATCCTTATAACGTGCACATGCCACTGTACCCCTAACAATCCTGCGAGTGATCATCTCCTCGAAGAAAAACGGACCGAGGATGACGGAGGTTGTGAAACCACAGCACACAGTGACATGAGTGCAGTGGATGTTCCTGGACGACCTGTGACCGAGCAGAACCACATATGCGACTTTTCTACACATTCACAGCGCCTTGCAGAGTGAAATGTGCCTCGTTCGTCCAAAGAATATTCTCTCTTTACATGTCATCCACTTCCATGTGTACTATAAAACGAAGGGCCAAGTCATCGCGTAGTAGTCTATGTCGGGGCTTCATTTGCTGCATATTCTGAATATTGTTAGGATACCAGTGTAAAATGTGTCGCAAAATCTTTTGAACCGTTAACCAGGGGAGAGAGCATTCCTATGACACAGCTTCAGCATTGGCTGCAGAATCTGTGGTATGTGCTGCACGGTCAGCTATGGCTGCAGCAACTTCGCCAACAGTTGCCATAGGAATGGGCCGCCTCCCTCTTCCAGCTGCACCACCTAATTTAATGTTCCGTCAAATTTCTTTATGATATTAGCAGCTGCTTCTGTCGGCGATATTTTGCAGTGCAGCGCTGCTATTGCTGCCGTTCTCATGAAACAACTTCAACAGCACTGTCCTCGATGGTGAGTGTTCCTCGGAGGTGAGGGTATCGTCTGGAGCGCCCCAGGGAAGTGTGGTAGATCCGCTGTTGTTTTCTATCTACACAAATTATGTTTTGGATAGGGTGGATAGCAATGTGCGGCTGTTTGCTGATGACGCTGTGGTGTACGGGAAGGTGTCGTCGTTGAATGACTGTAGGAGGATACAACATGACTTGGACAGGATTTGTGATTGGTGTAAAGAATGGCAGCTAACTCTAAATATAGATAAATGTAAATTAGTGCAGACGAATAGGAAAAAGAATCCCGTAATGTTTGAATATTCCATTAGTAGTTTAACGCTTGACACAGTCACGTCGATTAAATATTTGGGCGTAACATTGCAGAGCGATATGAAGTGGGACAAGCATGTAATGGCAGTTGTGGGGAAGGTGGATAGTCGTCTTCGGTTCACTGGTAGAATTTTGGGAAGATGTGCTTCATCTGTAAAGGAGAGCGCTTATAAAACACTAATACGACCTATTCTTGAGTACTGCTCTAGCGTTTGGGATCCCTATCAGGTCGGATTGAGGGAGGACATAGATGCAATTCAGAGGCGGGCTGCTAGATTTGTTACTGGTTGGTTTGATCATCACGCGAGTGTTCCGGAAATGCTTCAGGAACTCGGATGGGAGTCTCTAGAGGAGAGGAGGCGTTCTTTTCGTGAATCAATACTGAGGAAATTTAGAGAACCAGCATTTGAGGCTGACTACAGTACAGTTTTACTGCCACCAACTTATATTTCGCGGAAAGACCACAAAGATAAGACAAGAGAGATTAGGGCTCGTACAGAGACATATAGGCAGTCATTTTTCCCTCGTTCTGTCTGGGAGTGGAACAGGGAGAGAAGATGCTAGTTGTGGTACGAGGTACCCTCCGCCACGCACCGTATGGTGGATTGCGGAGTATGTATATAGATATAGATGTAGCACTGCATCGTCTTTTTTCTCAATGGCCACTGCATTTCATATGGAAAATTCCGGCCTTCATAACCCTTTATACTAACAGTCACTTCAATAAAGAAATGGCCGGCCGGGGTGGCCGACCGGTTATAGGCGCTACAGCCTGGAACCGCGCCACCGCTACGGTCGCAGATTCGAATCCTGCCTCGGGCATGGATGTGCGTCATGTCCTTTAGGTTAGTTAGGTTTAAGTAGTTCTAAGTTCTAGGGGACTGATGACCTCCCAAGTTAAGTCCCATAGTACTCAGAGCCATTTGAACCATTTTTTGAAAAAAGAAATCAACACCTGTCACCAAGCAACAGACTGCATACTGACGTCCAGACAGGAAACATTTTAAATTCTGTCTGATTACAGCCCCTTATTTTCACCTGGTGGCAGAAAGTGGAAAATTTATTTTTTAGCATACTCCGCGGGCGCACCGATTAATGAACGTACCTACGATGTTTCACTGTTGTGCAACGTATATAGCTCCCACTGCAGCACTCGGAACACCGTCATTTTAGTTATAACCACCTGGTACTTCATCCGATTGACGAAAGAAGGAAATACAAGTAAGTTTAGAAGAAGAAAGGAATACAGCAGTATAAGTCACGAATGAAATTAGCAGTAAGTGCAAGGCAGGTAAAAAGAAATGGTGCAGTATAAATGAGAATAAATCGAAAGGAAACGATAGAGCCGGCCACTGTGACCGAGCGGTTCTAGGTGCTTCAGTCCGCCTGCCTTGGGCATGGATGTGCGTGATGTCCTTACGTTAGTTGGGTTTAAGTAGTTCTAAGTCTAGGGGGCTGATAACCCCAGATGTTAAGTCCCATAGTGCTCAGAGCCAGTTGAGCCATTTGACCAGACGACACTACTTTCGTCCGCCCATAACTGTCGGTCCTTTTATTGCTGTGGGAGAAGGCTCATCAAACTAGAACACTTAATTACGTAAATCAATCATAGATTTACTTAACTTTGACACACTTCTTTGCCACAGGAGTAGCGAATAATTTACGACTGTTATTGAGTTTGAAAGCATCGCTCGATACACAGATTAACAACATGTTCTCATGAGGCGCAATGTTCGACATTTACTATAGTACAAGTTCATCTGAATTTTAACTACTCATTGGTCCTACACTGTGATGCTTACTCCTTCAGATGGTGTCACGAACTGCACTGAGCTCTTGCACAGTCGGCAGTATAGTAACCTCAGTGTGAGACCGCTGCTATGCTGAGAGGGAAGCATTGTTTTCTGGAGTACATCCCATTCGTTGTCGCGGATTTGCAACCAGCCCTCGCTAATGTCTATCTTATCGATTCGCGTTGACGGCTTTGGTGTGGCAATGCGATCTTCGGACGCTGCCACATTTACTGTACGCTGTGTCCGTGGACAGTAACAGAGGACTGATGACCTCAGATGTGAACTCCGATAGTGGTCAGAGCCATTTGAACCATTTTGAAACGATAGTTATGTAAGATAATACCCACTGCTTGGCTGCAGTGGCCATAGTTCTGATCTCGAGAGTACAATGCCTTGGCTCTGAGCACTATGGGACTTAACATCTATGGTCATCAGTCCCCTAGAACTTAGAGCTACTTAAACCTAACTAACCTAAAGGACAGCACGCAACACCCAGTAATCACGAGGCAGAGAAAATCCCTGACCCCACCGGGAATCGAACTCGGGAACCCGGGCGCGGGAAGCGACAACGCTACCGCACGACCACAAGCTGCGGACCACAATGTCTTCCCATGAGTTTTGGTCCCTCGGCATATTTTGGTGGCGAGACGTTCCGTCGGCGGATCAGGAAACACTGGTTTCGAAATGTGATAACGAGGAGCGGTTTTTCAGAACAGTATAATGTGTCTCCTCAGTATTAAAACAGGATAAAAATAAAATAAATAAATAAATAAAAAGACCGGGAAGCGGCAGCAGGTATCCGCTGGTCTAACGCTGAGAGAAATAATGGGAGAAAAGTGGTGACAGGTCACACCTCGCGGTTTGGCCGGCAGGCTGCGCCGTCGCCATGAATAAAGCATTGGGTCGCCTGTCCCGGTGCCGGCAACTCGCGAGTTTATGACCGGCCGGCTCTGGCCATGAATATTCAGCCGACCGCCGGCGGAAGACCGATGGAGGGGGAGACAAATCTGTTCCGCCCGCTGCTAATCCGCGCAGACCGCTGAGCCAGGCCATTGTGTTGTGGTCGATGTCCTAACCGTTAGTCCCTAACAGAAACATACGGCTTAGGGGCGCACCGAAGCGGCGCAGACGTACGTCCTAACACGGCACGGAAGGCATAACTGCTTACTTGATCCGCAGTCACCCTTTCTTCATCGACGATATTGAAGAGCGGAAATAGAAAACGGTGTAAACTCCATTTTTCCTCGGAACTCGTTTTTAGTGCTGTTGCGTTCTCGATACTACACCGAATTTAAAAAATAGTAAAAAAAAGGTGAACCAGAAATCGAATTAAACGAAAACTTCGGACAAAAGTAACTATAATTTTAATTAATATTGTGTTTATACTGGTTGCTGTTGTGAAGGAAAGTTAGTTGTTAGTATTTTATTAATGATCTCATTCATAAGCAGCCATTTCACAGTCATCACAGTAGCTCAAGAAAGTTATAATTAAGCTTTACTTGTTTAATCAGAATCGGACAATGACTCTCCTTGTCCGCAGTCTCGATGATTCGAAGCGATCTGCAATCCTGTGTAAATAAAATGTATTGGTTTTCTTGCGTTGAGTAGTCAGTCGGGAAACCTCAGATCAAGCGGAAAGTTTGCTTTGATAGAGTTTCATTATCCGATGAAATAATGGGGCTCTTGGATCTAATAATTGCAGGTTCGTTTCCAATTCATCGGAAGTTCCCTTATGATTACCAACGAAACGACACCTCCGTGCAAATTTCCAAATAGAGAATACATATATAATGAAATCCCTTACACACCTTTGATGTAAATGCTCAGTATATATTTTTCTGAGTAGCATACAATATATTTTCAATTTCTTTCTTCCAGTAATCTCGATAGCAAAATTACAATTATTCAATGCGGCTATTCGGCACGGAGAAGATCCTAGAAGTCCCCTCAACACATCAGAGAGAATATTACAAAGAGTAAATTATGCGCTCATAGGACAGTAATAGTACTGTACTACTTTGCGCATCAATTCTGCGAGTATATAGATGGTTAAGTAGGAAGCGTAATTCACTCATAGAATTGTGCAGGGATAATTAATAGAATATAAGGAGATTTTACACAACAATAGCAACTATGACCATTTCAAGTCTGATGCAACACTATAAAACAAATAAGATCAAACTTTTTTTAGTCCATAAATGAACTGTAATGCCATCTACACAATCATACGAGGTTGGCACAATATACATACGCCCTTGTGTACAATAATATTTATTTCACAGTAAACTGACAATGTAACCACATATGCCAGAAACACCGAATGACAATAAATCAAAAAAGTAATTTACAAACAGCACTATGAGAGCCCAAAGAAATAACCGAATACAAACGCTATGTATGACCTTAAAAAATTGGAGTAAAATCTAAGAAAAAATATAATGAACTATGTTATAAAAACTTTGTGCACCAGAAAGGAAATTAAATGTGAAACCAGCTACCATCAGCTTCATATAATTACATCTCTTGTCAATATAATTTTTGCGAATAGAAAGCGGGAAACAAAAACCATAATCCAAGACACAGATTTTATTTCCCTTTGTACCCACGAACATCATAACACGAGGGGACAACCTCTACATCTGCATCTACGTGATTACTCTGCTATTCACAATAAAGTGCCTCTCTACCGTTCCACTCTCGAACGGCACGCGGGAAAAACGAGCACCTAAATTTTTCTGTGCGAGCCCTGATTTCTCTTATTTTACAGTGATGATAATTTCTCCCTATGTAGGTGGGTGCCAATAGAACGTTACCCAATCTGAGGAGAAAACTGGTGATTGAAATTTCATGAGAAGATCCCGTCGCAACCAGAAACGCCTTTGTTTTAATGATTGCCACTTCAATTCACGAGTCATATCTGTGACAATATCTCCCCTATTTCGCGATAATATAAAACGAGGTGCCTTTCTTTGTACTTTTTCGGAGTCACCCGTCAGTCTCACCTGATGCGGATCCCACGGCGGACAAGCGTGGTGTAAGCAGTCTCCTTAGTAGACCTGTTGCACCTTCTAAGTATTCTGCCAATGAATCGCAGGCTTTGGTTTGCTCTACCCACAATATTATCTATATCATCGTTCCAATTTAGGGTATTTCTAATTGTAATCCCTAAGTTAGTTGAATTTACAGCCTCCAGATTTGTGTGACTTATCGCGTAATCGAAATTTAGCTAATTTCTTTTAGTACTCATATGAAGAACCATGAACCATGAACCATGGACCTTGCCGTTGGTGGGGTGGCTTGCGTGCCTCAGCGATACAGATGGCCGTACCGTAGGTGCAACCACAACGGTGGGGTATCTGTTAAGAGGCCAGACAAACATGTGGTTCCTGAAGAGTGGCAGCAGCCTTTTTAGTAGTTGCAGGGGCAACAGTCTGGATCATTGACTGATCTGGCCTTGTAACATTAACCAAAACGGCCTTCCTGTGCTGGTACTGCGAACGGCTGAAAGCAAGAGGAAACTACAGCCGTAATTTTTCCCGAGGACATGCAGCTTTACTGTATAATTAAATGATGATGGCGTCCTCTTGGGTAAAATATTCCGGAGGTAAAATAGTCCCCCATTCGGATCTCCGGGCGGGGACTACTCAAGAGGACCTCGTTATCAGGAGAAAGAAAACTGGCATTCTACGGATCGGAGCGTGGAATGTCAGATCCCTTAATCGGGCAGGTAGGTTAGAAAATTTAAAAACGGAAATGGATAGGTTAAAGTTAGATATAGTGGGAATTAGTGAAGTTCGGTGGCAGGAGGAACAAGACTTTTGGTCAGGTGATTACAGGGTTATAAATACAAAATCAAATAGGGGTAATGCAGGAGTAGGTTTAATAATGAATAAAAAAATAGGAGTGCGGGTTAGCTACTACAAACAGCATAGTGAACGCATTATTGTGGCCAAGATAGACACAAAGCCCATGCCTACTAAAGTAGTACAAGTTTATATGCCAACTAGCTCTGCAGATGATGAAGAAATAGATGAAATGAATGACGAGATAAAAGAAATTATTCAGGTAGTGAAGGGAGACGAAAATTGAATAGTCATGGGTGACTGAAATTCGTCAGTAGGAAAAGGGAGAGAAGGAAACATAGTAGGTGAATATGGATTGGGGGGAAGAAATGAAAGAGGAAGCCGCCTTGTAGAATTTTGCACAGAGCGTAACTTAATCATAGCTAATACTTGGTTCAAGAATCATAAAAGAAGGTTGTATACCTTGAAGAATCCTGGAGATACTAAAAGGTATCAGATAGATTATATAATGGTAAGACAGAGATTTAGGAACCAGGTTTTAAATTGTAAGACATTTCCAGGCGCAGATGTGGATTCTGACCACAATCTATTGGTTATGAACTGCAGAGTGAAACTGAAGAAACTGCAAAAAGGTGGGAATTTAAGGAGATGGGACCTGGATAAACTGAAAGAACCAGAGGTTGTAGAGAGTTTCAGGGAGAGCATAAGGGAACAATTGACAGGAATGGGGGAAAGAAATACAGTAGAAGAAGAATGGGTAGCTCTGAGGGATGAAGTAGTGAAGGCAGCAAACGATCAAGTAGGTAAAAAGACGAGGGCTAATAGAAATCCTTGGGTAACAGAAGAAATATTGAATTTAATTGATGAAAGGAGAAAATATAAAAATGCAGTAAATGAAGCAGGCAAAAAGGAATACAAACGTCTCAAAAATGATATCGACAGGAAGTGCAAAATGGCTAAGCAGGCATGGCTAGAGGACAAATGTAAGGATGTAGAGGCTTGTCTCACTAGGGGTAAGATAGATATTGCCTACAGGAAAATTAAAGAGACCTTTGGAGAGAAGAGAGCCACTTGTATGAATATCAAGAGCTCAGATGGCAACCCAGTTCTAAGCAAAGAAGGGAAGGCAGAAAGGTGGAAGGAGTATATAGAGGGTTTATACAAGGGCGATGTACTTGAGGACAATATTATGGAAATGGAAGAGGATGTAGATGAAGACGAAATGGGAGATAAGATACTGCGTGAAGAGTTTGACAGAGCACTGAAAGACCTGAGTCGAAACAAGGCCTCGGAAAAGACAACATTCCATTAGCACTACTGATGGTCTCGGGAGAGCCAGTCATGACAAAACTCTACCATCTGGTGAGCACGATGTATGAAACAGGCGAAATACCCTCAAACTTCAAGAAGAATATAATAATTCCAATCCCAAAGTAAGCAGGTGTTGACAGATGTGAAAATTACCGAACTATCAGTTTAATAAGTCACAGCTGCAAAATACTAACGCGAATTCTTTACAGACGAATGGAAAAACTGATTGGAAGCCGACCTCGGGGAAGATCAGTTTGCTTTCCGTAGAAATGTTGGAACACGTGAGGCAATACTGACCTTACAACTTAACTTAGAAAATAGATTAAGGGAAGGCAAACCTACGTTTCTAGCATTTGTAGACTTGGAGAAAGCTTTTGACAATGTTGACTGGAATACTCTCTTTCAAATTCTGAAGGTGGCAGGGGCAAAATACAGGGAGCGAAAAGCTATTTACAATTTGTACAGAAACCAGATGGCAGTTATAAGAGTCGAGGGGCACGAAAGCGAAGCAGTGGTTGGTAAGGGAGTGAGTCAGGGTTGTAGCCTCTCCCCAATGTTATTCAATCTGTATATTGAGCAAGCAGTAAAGGAAACAAAAGAAAAATTCGGAGTAGGTATTAAAATCCATGGAGAAGAAGTAAAAACTTTGAGGTTCGCCGATGACATTGTAATTCTCTCAGCAAAGGACTTGGAAGAGCAGTTGAACGGAATGGACAGTGTCTTGAAAGGAGGATATAAGATGAATATCAACAAAAGCAAAACGAGGATAATGGAATGTTGTCGAATTAAGTCGGGTGATGCTGAGGGGATTAGATTAGGTTAATGAGACACTTAAAGTAGTAAAGGAATTTTGCTATTTAGGGAGTAAAATAACTGATGATGGTCGAAGTAGAGAGGATATAAAATGTAGACTGGCAATGGCAAGGAAAGCGTTTCTCAAGAAGAGAAATTTGTTAACATCGAGTATAGATTTAAGTGTCAGGAAGTCGTTTCTGAAAGTATTTGTATGGCGTGTAGCCATGTATGGAAGTGAAACATGGACGATAACTAGTTTGGACAAGAGGACAATAGAAGCTTTCGTAATGTGGTGCTACAGAAGAATGCTGTAGATAAGCTGGATAGATCACGTAACTAATGAGGAGGTATTGAATAGGATTGGGGAGAAGAGAAGTTTGTGGCACAACTTGACTAGAAGAAGGGATCGGTTGTTAGGACATGTTTTGAGGCATCAAGGGATCACAAATTTAGCATTGGAGGGCTCCGTGGATTGTAAAAATCGTAAAGGGAGACCAAGAGATGAATACACTAAGCAGATTCAGAAGGATATAGGTTGCAGTAGGTACTGGGAGATGAAGAAGCTTGCACAGGATAGAGTAACATGGAGAGCTGCATCAAACCAGTCTCAGGACTGAAGACCACAACAACAACAATGAATAACTTCACACTTTTCCTTATTCAGGGTCAATTGCCACTTTTCGCACCATACAGATATCTTATCCAAATCATTTAGCAAGTCGTTTTGGTCATCTGATGTAGCACTATTTAGAAGACCATGTGAATGAGACATAATCAATTAAAACTCCTACAACAGATAATATCTACGGAAAATGGTTGTGTGACTTCAAAAATTTCAGTGTCAAACTTAATAATTATCATGCGATACTTCCCATGACTGAGTACTTTACCTAATATGATCCCACAGAATTACCAAACTAATAATCATGTCTTGTGTTGGCTTTTATTTGTTATCTGGAGTCCGTATGGCCTCTAGCACAGCAAGTGACCAGCAAGAGATGAAACTACATGTGACAAGACACATATTACAATACTCCCCAAAAGAAAAACTCTATGAAGAAACATCCGGGTAAGATACTCTGTGCGCCACCATGACTGCTGTGCAGCTTCCAACCTCGAGAGACTATGGAATGATATTTTGAACTAACTGTTGAATTTCAAGTAGTGGCTAATTAGACTCAATCTCAGTAGCTTGTACAGTGTAGACAATGAAGTTTGAAGGCTCTTTGAATAAAAATTTCTCTTTCCGCCTATGTCTTCTCGCTTTTATTTCGTTGTCTGGTTATCCTCTGCTGCCTGAATTACATTCTCCTTATCTAGCTTCTATGCACCTCTGTCGTCAGATTACACGAATTCATTTCACTTCATTTACGGAGAATGTCGGATTGGACCAAAGGATTTTAGTCGAATATATTATACTGCTTTATTTATTATACTACTGGCAATTTCATGTCAAGCATAACCTTACAGGGCATCTTATATGTTATTGAGAAGTTGAACAATCCTAACGTTTCCTGTAAGAGGATGTAGTTGAAGATGAAATGGGAGATACGATACTGCGTGAAGAGTTAGACAGAGCACTGAAAGACCTGAGTCCAAACAAGGCCCCGGGAGTAGACAACATTCCATTGGAACTACTGACGGTCCTGAGAGAGCCAGTGCTGACAAAATACCATCTGGTGAGCAAAATGTATGAGACATGCGAAATACCCTCAGACTTCAAGAAGAATATAATAATTCCAATCCCAAAGAAAGCAGGTGTTGACAGATGTGAAAATTACCGAACTATCAGTTTAATAAGTCACAGCTGCAAAATACTAACGCGAATTCTTTACAGACGTATGGAAAAACTGATAGAAGCCGACCTCGGGGAAGATCAGTTTGGATTCCGCAGAAATGTTGGAACACGTGAGGCAATACTGACCCTACGACTTATCTTAGAAAATAGATTAAGGAAAGTCAAATCTACATTTCTAGGATTTGTAGACTTAGAGAAAGCTTTTGACAATGTTGACTGGAATACTCTCTTCCAAATTCTAAACGTGGCAGGGGTAAAATACAGGGAGCGAAAAGCTATTTACAATTTGTACAGAAAGCAGATGGCAGTTATAAGAGTTAAGGGACATGAAAGGGAAGCAGTGGTTTGGAAGGGAGTGAGACAGGGTTGTAGCCTATCCCCAATGTTATTCAATCTGTATATTGATCAAGCAGTAAAGGAAATAAAAGAAAAGCTCGGAGTAGGTATTAAAGTCCATGGAGAAGAAATAAAAACGTTGAGGTTCGCTGATGACATTGTAATTCTGCCAGAGACAGCAAAGGACTTGGAAGAGCGGTTGAACGGAATCGAGCGTGTCTTGAAAGGAGGATATAAGATGAACATCAACAAAAGCAAAACGAGGATAACGGAATATAGTCGAATTAAGTCGGGTGATACTGAGGGAATTAGATTAGGAAATGAGACGCTTAAGGTAGTAAAGGAGTTTTGTTATTTGGGGAGCAAAATAACTGATGATGGTCGAAGTAGAGAGGATAGAAAATGTAGACTAGCAATGGCAAGGAAAGCGTTTCTGAAGAAGAAAAATTTGTTAACATCGAGTATTGATTTAAGTGTCAGGAAGTCGTTTCTGAAAGTATTTGTATGGAGTGTAGCCATGTGTGGAAGTGAAACATGGATGATAAATAGTTTGGACAAGAAGAGAATAGAAGCTTTCGAAATGTGGTGCTACAGAAGAATGCTGAAGATTAGATGGGTAGATCACATAACTAATGAGGAGGTATTGAATAGAATTGGGGGGAAGAGGAGTTTGTGGCACAACTTGACAAGAAGAAGGAACCGGTTGGTAGGACATGTTTTGAGGCATCAAGGGATCAGAAACTTAGCATTGGAGGGCAGCGTGGAGGCTAAAAATCGTAGAGGGAGACCAAGAGATGAATACACTAAGCAGATTCAGAAGGATGTAGGATGCAGTAAGTACTGGGAGATGAAGAAGCCTGCAGAGGATAGAGTAGCATGGAGAGCTGCATCAAACCAGTCTCATGACTGAAGACAACAACAACAACAACAACGTTTCCTTGGCGTACCCCAGTTCTTGTCTTTTTTGTTTTAATTATAGAAATGTAAATTTTGGTTGGTGAGATTGACAGTTGAAACTGCATTTATTAGCAGCATTAAAATCATATACATGCACTGAACGGGATTGAAATTCTAAATCACAGAAATATGGGTTACTGTTCACTTACAAAATGAATGCACAAGACAGCTTCCTTCCCTAATAATCTCTGTAAGAAAGCAATGGTTAACAAAACACTATGAGTTATTTCACGTCAGTCTCATTACCAACTAAAAATTCTAACCTGTTTCCTGTCTATGTTGAAAAAAGTATTCCATTTTTGGAGCGTGACATAACTTTTAACGCATGTCACTGTCCTTATTAACAATCAGTCATATATAAAAAAATATTTCTTATTCTTAAGAAAGCTGAATAAATACACCCACACAGCGTATCTGCGAAGTCTCAAGATATTCTTATTTGAAATGCTGAACTCGTATTCGCGTCTGTGGTGATTCAAGTCTCCATCTGGTCAGCCACTTTTAGGTTTCCCATGATGCCCTAAATAACTTTAAGCAAACGCTGAGATGGTTCTGTAATATATCAATGAATGAGCTTACACCTGGTATTAAGATTAGTGATGCGAAGCATCTTTTGAGTTTTTGCCTGCTGTGGTAGTATAATTGAACGTTCATATGGAGTGTGTGTATGCGAGAGGCTAAATGTCCGGGTGAATGCCCGAGAGACTAGAGTGCACTAGAGTACCTTTGTAGCTGGCTGAAAATAGCGGCCGCCAGGTAGAACTGCTAGTATTTTGTACGACTGTATTAATTTATATCACTTCCAGAGATGACACTCCACAGTTATACGCGAAGTAATGATCATGGTTTTTAAAGAACATTTGTAATATGTCATTGGTAACTTTGTAATTCAATTTGTAAAGTGTTCGCTTATTAAAGGAAAGAAAATGGTTTAAAATGTTTTTCATTTATGTAACTTGTTAAGATAAGGCATTCCATGCACGCTTCACTGATGAATATTGATACCGTTAGTAACAATGTCGGAAGATTGGAGAATATGGCATATAACTGTCCAGAAAATCAGTTCGGTAAACTGGTGAGACAAGTGGGTTTACAACTTAACGTGAATCTGGCTTCAGCAGCCAGAAACTGCGGTCGTGTGTGCGTCAATTGCGTTTGCGAAAGTGTGTGTGTGTGTGTGTGTGTGTGTGTGTTTTGTCTGTTTTCGACGAAGGCCTTGTTGGCCGAAAGCTCACTTTCTGACAGTCTTTTTGCGGCTAGCATCTCCGCTATATGGTTAGTAGCAACTATCATTTTCATAATACTGAAAGATTAGCAAGTGACACAATGGGAGCTTGAAGTTACTATTTTCGTCAGAAACAATTTGGCACTATTTGGAAAAAAGAAATTTCGACGAAGCAAAACAATCAAGGTAACAGAACCCCATGCAATAACGGCTAATAGGTCGCCAAGAGTTTTTGAGGAACAGTTGTATGTGAAGTTGGTTTATTCATAAATGGAGGAATCACAACTGGTGTATTAGTTTGAAAAATGGTATCGTTTCTTATAACGATTTCTCTATCCAACACTTTCTTGTTTCTAGCGTTTTGTTCAAATAATTCAAATGGCTCTGAGCACGATGGGACTTAACATCTGAGGTCATCGGTGCCCTAGAACTTAGACCTACTTAAACCTAACTAACCTAAGGACATCACAAACATCCAAGCCCGAGGCAGGATTCGAACCTGCGACCGTATCGGTCGCGCGGTTCCAGACTGAAGCACCTAGAACCACTCGGCCACACCGGCCGGCTTTCTAGTGTTTGTTAAAATTAAAAATAATAAATGTTTGTGCTGTGAATCACACTTCACTACGTTACTACCAACTGAAAAATGTGCAGTTCACGTGCATTCATTAAAGTTTTCTAATTTAATCACAATTAAAGGGAAGAAAGTAAGAGCTGTGATAAAAAAATGAAAGAAAAAAAGAAAGAGCGAAGCATGTCAATTGCAAGTACATATACTGTCTCACTTTATTTGAATTACTGTGTAAAGTGTGTTGGAAGGAATACCTGTGACGCATGTGAGGAGGTTAAAGGACTGGAATGTATCTATCGTTAAGATGTAACAGTTCGTAGTGCTAGATAACTGTTCTTCACAAAACCGATCCTCAACTAAGCCCTATAATTATCTTTTACGAATTTCAAATTTCAAGATAGTGCTACTAATTAACAACCTCCAGTAACACACTTTACAGATTACCACAGGTTATTTTCCACTGGGTGTATATTATGTGGAGTTTGGTATTCAAACGACCAGCTTATGATAATGGATATGTTTTCTGTTAAATTCCTGTTCATTTCATGCGTTAAGGCACTCATGGGTATGGACGACTAGACATATACGCTGACTATGATGTTCGAATTAGTGACTGTTTTATTAACTATCTGAACAACTGAGATTTGAATGACATTTGATCCAGAGAAGTTTACTATATGGATAATTGCATGTTTACTCTCTGTTTGACAATAATTTCTCTAATAAACAGAAAACATGAACTTCTATTTTAGTCGCCTGATACGTTACTATCAACATATAAATTATATTAGAGTTCATACTGTTCAGTGAATACCTAAGCAAAGCTCCCAAATCCTCTAATTTTGTATCCAATAGGCTAAAAAATGTTTCTGAAATTGGTGCATCTGTTTAACGTGTTTAAATTTTGGTTAACAAATGGTAAACTAAAAATACCTTTTCTTGCATTCTGAGCTGGAACTGCCTCAAAATATATATTTAAATATATATCTGAACAATGAATTACAGAATTTAAGTTACTGGGATGCATTTAAAATATTTCCCACTTGGATTTGCTAGTCAGTCAATGTTTTCGCAACAGCTGATATCGGATGATATTTTTAGAACAATTAGTAGCTTGTCTTGAGGCTGTGCCTTGTGACCCCATTATCTCCATGTAGTAGACTGTAGAGGGTTGGGGGCGTGACTGCTGCGATGTGAACTCTGTGGGCCTCCCGAAGTCTCTTATCTTTCAGCCCAAGGGAGCGCTACAACCCTCCACCTGATCTTCAGGTTCCGCTACTTACAAGGAAAGGGACTCAACAAAATGCCGGAATATCCATATCTCTGTAATCTCTCTTATGCGTTCCTGCGTCACTGATTGGCGCTTAATATTAATGTAGGAAAAGCATACTAAGTACATTGGTGTGCAAAACTGAAGAACGAAAGCGACTTTAACATGATGCGTCATCGCCGAGTAACATAGCTCGATGAAACTTGTAGCATACATATGAAGAACTGCTACACCGAGGTGAGTGAAAGAAAATCGCAGTGAGACGAACAGAAGTGACACTTCTATTCAAAGGCAATAATTAAAGTCGCTGCGATTTATGATGGTCCCCTGGACATTACAAAAGGCAGGACATGGATCTTTAAAGGGAGTGTGTCCACCAAGGACTGAAATGCGTGCTCCCGTTGTCCATGAGGTCGGTAAGGAGCTTTTGTGGTTGGGCGTTTCACCAATCCGGCAGCGAGGGTGGAAACTGCTGTATGATCGTTGGTGCACGTGGTTGCCTCCACAATACATTCCACATGTGCTCGATCAGACTTAAGTCGTGGGAATTGTCAGACCACCCCATTCGCTGAATATCCCCTGGTTTGAAGCGCTCCGCTGCCTAAGCTATTCGACGTGGTTCCGCATTGTCACCCATAAAAATGAAGTCAGAGCAGAATACTCACCTGACAAGACATGGGGAAATAAGTATGGTGACGCAATAACGTTGACCGGTAAACGTACCGTGTTCAAAAGATGAGAAGGTGAGTACGCCCATGCAAAATTATTCCACCCCACACCATTAATACCTGGACCACGAAAACAGGTGAGCAGTTAGTGACTGATTTATTTATCTATTTTACAAATCAGCTTCAACAACAGCTACTACAACATACCTTACTGGACACGCCGGGTAGCATTGGTATTCCTCTGAAAGGAACGGCCTATATTTTTGACAATAAAAACTCATAGAGCCTCCATGATTATTGTTACTTCACTATTGCTATATAAGAACTTCTCTTACACTTTTTATGTTGTTTCTCATACACAAGTCACGAAAGGTTGCAGATACTATTCGATTTAATATATATTTAGTGTTAACGATCTTAACATACAGATAATAATAATACTGCATGTGACTCAACAACCTGGTGCCAGTGTTTTAATTAGACGGTACTCTGACGACTTTCGTGCCACTAACATACGCCAGCGATCCTGCTGGCGAGACATGACTTACAGTTGAACGTGTTGTTCCCGCCGAATCTTCACGTCACTGTGAGGTGAAAAGTTAAAAGGGGACTGAAATATTCCGTTGGCCAACCAAGACTCGATCCTGCGACCTTTCGGATTCCAGGAACGCTCTATGCCACAAGAGCAGCGGGATCGATCTATCGTACAAAAAGACAGACGATTAGCTTCACTGTATTACTCCGACTAATTTCTTAACGGCGCAATTTAATGATTCAAGTAACATTTGATGACGAAATTTAATATGTCTAAACAGACATGTTGATTAATTTAGTTACAATGGCTGTGGAAAATTCACTAACAACATTCTGAATAATTTGTTTATATTTTTGAATTTTGGATGATTTGTAATTTCCACATTTTGGAACACCGCTCGAGTATGACAACCACCACGAAGAGGAGAGCTGTTCAATTAACCAGCCGGCAATCGTGATAAAAGCTTTCGTTATTTCCCTAAACTGATTAATGCCAAAATGGTTTCCTTAAAAATGTCACAGACATTTCAATTTCCTAATCTTCTTGTACGTGAGACAGTGCTTCTTCCCTCTTTACCTCCTCGTTAATGTGGTGTTAATTCTAATTTTTCCCTTATGTTTATATAGGAGATCCATCAACGTCCGCTCGCGATTCTGAGCGAACGGGTACTACATGTGACTCCTTTTTAAATTTTTGTGACAAAACTAATTGTATCTCATGAGTTTAAGAATAGGTACGTTGCTCACTGTGAGCTAAAAGCCTACCAAAATTACGAGATGAAACCCAACTCCAAGGACTAAATTGCAGCGTTTGTTCAGAGATTTTTCTGAGTGTTTTGGTATAAAGGACCTGAAGTTACAGAGTAATTGCATTTCTCTGGACATATATTGACAAAAAAAAAACCTGCATAACTGCAAATGTCGACAATATGCGCTGTGTGTCTTCTATGTGTAAGCAATCGTTATCCGTTCAGCCATAGTACTTGATGTTGAGGACAGTAATTCCCTTCAAATTTTCATTAGCTCTGCTCGGTTCCGTATGGAGTTTGTTTTTTCGACAGTCTTAGTTGTACAACAGTCGCTGTACACCCTACAGTGATGTTGGTGATCGAAACTTTGCAGAATGCGACCAACAGTTCTTCATTTGTTACACAATGGACTATACTAGGACAGAAAAATGTGATAGAAGTGGACGTGTTCTATTTCAGCGTTCTTACGTTAATCTGTGTTTTGTGCTGCAAACGATTACGTTTTACAGGGTTTTTCGTTGTTGTGAAGTAATATTCCCAGAAACGAAGGTACCTGAGACAGTGTACACAGTAAATCCCAACTACGTTACTAGTCTTTTACGAGCCACTGTTGGCCATGTACTCGCATATTACTAAACAGCTAACCATGTTTACAATACAAGTCGAATATTGCTTATCTAACCGCCTCCAGCGGCAGTATTTCATACGCTTATTAACCGAATTTAAAAAAAAATTAAATGCTGTCGTAATCTACTTTAACTACTGCCTTCTTAATGTACACTACTGGCCATTAAAATTGCTACACCACGAAGATGACGTGTTACAGACGCCAAATTTAACCGACAGGAAGAAGATGCTGTGATATGCAAATGATTAGCTTTTCAGAGCATTCACACAAGGTTGGCGCCGGTGGCGACACCTACAACGTGCTGACATGAGGAAAGTTTCCAACCGATTTCTCATACACAAACAGCAGTTCACCGGCATTGCCTAGTGAAACGTTGTTGTGATGCCTCATGTAAGGAGGAGAAATGCGTACCATCACGTTTCCGACTTTGATAAAGGTCGGATTGTAGCCTATCGCGATTGTGGTTTATCTTATCGTGACATTGTTGCTCGCGTTGGTCGAGATACAATGACTGTTAGCAGAATATGGAATCGGTGGGTTCAGGAGGGTAATACGGAGCGCCGTGCTGGATCCCAACGGCGTCGTATCACTAGCAGTCGGGATGACAGGCATCTTATCCGCATGGCTGTAACGGATCGTGCAGCCACGTCTCGATTCCTGAGTCAACAGATGGGGACGTTTGAAAGACAACAACCATCTGCACGAACAGCTCGAAGACGTCTGCAGCAGCATGGACTATGAGCTCGGAGACCATGGATGCGGTTACCATTGACGATGCATCAGACAGGAGCGCCTGCGATGGTGTACTCAACGACGAACCTGGGTGCACGAATGGCAAAGCGTCATTTTTTCGGATGAATCCAGGTTCTGTTTACGGCATCATGATGGTCGCATCCGTGTTTGGGGACATCGCGGAGAACGCACATTGGAAGCGTCATCGCCATACTGCCGTACCACCCGGCGTGATGGAATGGGGTGCCATTGGTTACACGTCTCGGTCACCTCTTGTTCGCATTGACGGCACTTTGAACAGTGGACGATACATTTCAGATGTGATACAACCCGCGGCTCTTCCCTTCATTCGATCTCTGCGGAACCATACATTTCAGCAGGATAAAGCACGACCGCATGTTGCATTTCCTGTACAGGCCTTTCTGGATACAGAAAATGTTCGACTGCTGCTACGGGCCTTTCTGGATACAGAAAATGTTCGACTACTGCCCTGGACAGCACATTCTCCAGATGCCCCACCAATTGAAAACGTCTGGTCAATGGTGGCCGAGCAACTGGTTCGTCACAATACGCCAGTCACTACTCTTGGTGAACTGTGGTATCGTGTTGAAGCTGCATGGACAGCTGTACCTGTACACGCCATCCAAGCTCTGTTTGACTCAATGCCCAGGCGTATCAAGGCCGTTATTACAGCCGGAGGTGATTGTTCTGGGTACTGATTTCTCAGGATCTATGCACCCAAATTGAGTGAAAATGTAATCACATGTCAGTTCTAGTATAATATATTTGTCCAATGAATACCCGTTTATCATCTGCATTTCTTCTTGGTGTAGCAATTTTAACGGTCAGTAGTGTAACTTCTGTATGTCATTACAGTTGTCATGTTGGATAATGTTTTTGTCAAACTTAATTTTCTATGTATTATTTTATAGAGTTTGTTAAAATTTCGTTGTGATGAAGACATTCTTAGAGGTGTCGGAACCTAGGCCATTGTACCAAACAGTTATTTGCAATCTGTTCGCTGTGTAATTTCTATACTGATACTTATATACGGTTGCTGTGAGACACCCACGTTTAAAACTGCCATAATCTGCTCATTAGGAGCTATAATCTTATGTTAAAGGCTTAAGCCAACTAATCAAGTATTAAAGTTACAAACTGTGTGTATATCTTAAGGCAGCAAAACTCACGGCGCGGAAGTTACCCAGATTATATACATTCAGTATTTGAGAAGGAGAGCACTTAGAGGCTTCCAACAAACTATGCAGTTATTTAAAACCTTGACGAAACTTTTTTTTCTCACTGACACCCCGTCTTGCCCCCCCCCCCCCCTCCCCTCAAAAAGATGGAAAGGAAAATAGTTTATGGGTGACTCCATTTTCGTAGTTAATGCAGTAAAACTGCAGCACACGGCACTGCGTATTGATTTATATCTCCTTGCTACCAACTCTATACGTAACACATTTTACAGATAGTATGCACACTTACCACTCAAATTACGTCATTGTACGACTCCTAGTTCAGGAAATATGACGTTTTATACATGTAAAATCGATTCTTTAAAGAATCGGTTGTTGAGGTTTACTGATAGATCTCTAATACCACAGTGCTCAGAAAATATCCGTGAACAGACTCCAAAATTTTGTCCTTGGTACAAGGGTAAGCGGTTCTCGGTAAGCAATTGCGTTAGTTATAATCCTCTGACATTCCCGTGGTGGTCTTTTCTCGACGTATGCATAAAGATACAAGCATTGTTCAAAAAAATTAGGGAAAGACGTGTACCAACATCCGGTATGTTAAATCTATTTTTATACAGGCGGTACCTGTGGTGCTATTACATTGCTTGAGATCTTCGCTTTGAATATAGGCAACAATTAAAAATCGTTTACCATTTGCCTGTATTATGCATTACAGTGTAGGCTATCCCTCAGAAAGACGCGAGTAGCGGTGTTCCAGAGTTTTCTAGTGAGGTACACGGATGATAATTGTCATTTGTGGACGTTGTATTGAACCAAGCGCATACAATGCGACATTTTAATGCACTGCAAGTGCAAAGGCGGTCTGTTTGATTAAAAATGGATGGACTTGCGATGTTGCTGCAGGTGCCAATCCCTCTCCGTATGGAACCCGTAGGTTGTGGACACGCTACGGGGAACAGGTCAGTACATAAGGCGGGTTGAACGAAGTCGCCAACGCTTTACAACCCTACGTGAAGACCGTTGTCCGTCCATCTCTGCGTTGCTGCGTAGTGCGGATACCGCCAGAGCACTGGTGGTGGTAAGTTCCTATGGGACCAAACTGCTGATGTCATCGGTCCCTAGGTTTACACACTACTTACACTAATTTACGATAAGGACAACACACATACCGATGCCCGAGGTGTGACTCGAACCTCCGACAGGGAAAACCGTGCGAACCGTGGCGGCTACCCGGCGCGGCGCCAGAGCACTGCAAGACACTGAGGGGCCACTGGAGCTGCTGTGTCCTATCAGACCGTAATCAAAATGAGAAAGGACCTGTACAACCCTGACGTCCTGTTAGAACACCCCGCTTGACACAATATCTTGCTGCTCGCCTTCAGTTCTGCCGTTTCCATGTCAACTGGAAACTTTGTCACTAGGGAAAAATGTTATTCACAGACGAGTCCAGATATCCTCTGATGCAAGGTGGTGTCCGTGGTCATGTGCCGGGTGGTATCTGCCAAATGTTGTCCAGGAGATCGACAGATTTGCAAGGTTTTGTGATGTCGCGGGAGTCATTTTAATGCATTATCAGTCTTCTGTCAGTAGCATAGAGATAACACTGTAAGTAGGCTGTTTAGGTTTTTATGTTGGTAAAGTCACGTAGTGCTCTGTATGAAAATCGCTGACTGCGCTGTGTGCAGTCTGTGGCTGGCTGGACTCATTGTTGGAATATTCGCTAGTGTAGTGTTGGGCAGCTGGATGTGAACAGCGCGTAGCGTTGGGCAGTTGGGGGTGAGCCGCCAGCAGTGGTGGATGTGGGGAGAGAGATGCCAGAGATTTGAGAGGTTACTATGAGCGGACGATCTTGACGTGTGTCCGTCAGGAAAAGGAAATTTGTGACACAAGATGTCATGAACTGATTTTATATATATATATATATATATATATATATATATATATATATATATATATATATATATATAATGACTTTTGAACATTATTCAGGTAAATACTGTACATTGTTTGTTCTCTATCAAAAACTTTCATTTACTAACTATGCCTATCAGTAGTTAGTGCCTTCAGTAGTTAGAATCTTTTATTTAGCTGGCAGTATTGGCGCTGGCTGTATTCGAGTAGTTCGAGTAGCGAAGATTTTCGTGAGGTAAGTGATTCATGAAAGGTATAGGTTATTGTTAGTCAGGGCCATTCTTTTGTAGGGATTATTGAAAGTCAGATTGCGTGGCACTAAAAAGTATTGTGTGTCAGATTAGTGATGATCAGAATAAGTAAAGAAAGAACTGTCTGAGTACGTTCAGTTTTACTCAGCTGTTTCTGTATCAAATAACGTAAGAGTTTTTCCATCACTGTCCTTCTTTACATGCAAAGGGGAAATTCCAACACTACTAGTGACATGAGACTGATAGTGCATGAAAACAACAAGTGTAAACAAAATTAAAAGTGGGAAGAAAAATGTCGACACACAAAAAGCATGCTTATGCTTCGTAAATAGAGCGGTAGTGTGACCTCCATGTGACCAGATGAGGAGAAACACCGACACCAACTAAAAGCAGGAAGAACCCTAAATAATCACTTATTTACATAAAAAAGCGAGAAATGAACTGTTTTATAATCTACGGAAAATACATATAAAACAAAAGTGTATCATAACTTTATCATTAGAGATCTCATTGAAGATGCATTAAAGTGAAAAAAGGCGAAACGCATCTGAGAAAATAAAACACAGTGCGGCAAGAGAAGGGGTTTTTACTTATAAAACAAATATGTGTAAATACCTCGGGCTCTTTTTTTAATTTTTCCAAATATCAGCGGACATCGCACGAATAGTGCACTGGATAGTGTATGCACTCGCGATGGGGAGCTCGGTGTAGCTCAGAGAGTGAGTTGCGTGTTGCGTGTTTGCAGGCGCTGGCGTCGGCGTCTGCGGAGCGCGATGCGGGCGCGTGGTCGTGGTGGCGACTGTGCTGGGGACGCGGCGGCGGCGGCGGGGGCGGCGTGGCGGCGGACGCGACGGCGGCGGCGCTGCTGCCCGGGGGCGGCGGGGGCGGCGGCGACGCGGACAGCGGCGGCGGGGGCGGCACGGGCGCCAGCTCGTGCGTGGCGTCGCCCGCGCTGCACGGGCCCGCGCCCAGCCCGGCCGGCTCCTCGTCGTCGTGCGAGGACGCCTGCCGCCCGCTGCCGCGCAACTGCTACCGCCTCGTGCTGCTCGGCAGCTCGCGCGTCGGCAAGACCTCCATCGTCGCCAGGTCAGTGCCGGCGCGCACCCGCTCCTCTCCCACACACAGGCTGCGTCGTAACGAAGACACCGCACAGCTGCAACAACAAGATGGGCTATAAATGGCATATTCTTAGAAGACAATGCAATTTGTTTATCTGCGCGCAAGGCGAATTATATCACCAGCAATAACAACAGAGCATCGAGAAACGGGAATACGTAAGACTGACTGTTCAAAGTGAGTGCATGTGCATAGTGGTCAGAACTTGAATTTTAAATCCAATATTATACAGGCTGTTTGACTATTAAAGGTAGAAACGGAAGGAGCTAATGAAGGCCAAAGAAACAAGCAAATAATTACTATGTTAGGAATCATTTTCGTCTCTTTCAACTCAATTATTTCCTTAATGATTTAAATCGCAACTGAATAAATATAGCTTGAAATAAAATTGATATATAAATTATGTGTGCACCGGTGGGTTGCTCATTACTGATTAGTCCTGGGTCTGACATTTGCGGGGGCGGCCGTGACCGTGTTGAAGCCTTAAACAGCTGCCACAATTGCATATTTGCACATGGCAGTCCTTGGAAAGTCAATTTTGTTCAAGCCACCCATTCACTCGCCGACCAGTTGATCAACCCCCTTTCCCCCACTACCCCCGCCCCCACCCACAATGCCAAACTGGTCTGCACCGACACGTTCGCATTTGTGGTGTACGATTTTATGTTGCTGGAGTCAAGCGCCCGGATGCGTCAGCTCCACCGGCGCACAGCTACCTGCTAGCCCAAACCTCTACCTGCCACTCCACACTCTGCCTTTTTCATTTCTGTTTTGGCATGGAGAATATTTTCACGCGGCAGAACCAGATAAGGTATATCACATAGTCGCAGTGTGCCTGCACACAGTAAAACGGGTCGGTTACAACTAAATGACTTTAAAATCTCTATACTACCCTGTCAGAGCCTGAATAGCGCCATGGGAGCGCCATCACTGCTCGCTATTACAATCCTCTCCTCTTCCCCATTCTGGCTCACTCTTTCCACCAGTCAAGCCACTTTCTGACTGCCGAAACCCAGACTACACACTGCCAACCAATGCTCCTCACCTCTGCCTTTGGTGATGATTGGATGGGTATAACCTCCGTCCAGAGTTGGGGTCACTGTTCTGGGACCACCATGAGGAACAGACCTTGGGGACTCTACAAAGGTTGGCTGGTGCCACCAGCTGTGGAATTCCCTCTGCAGACAGAAGGAAAAGTACCTGAGCCCCTCTCGCTGTCACAGTTGTCATCGAGCTCAGCCACCAACCCCCATCCCCCAACACAAGAAAGAGTTGGTGATATTATCTGTTCAGCTTTCAACACCTGAAGGTCCAGCATTAGTGGCAAATATGTCAGAGATGGATGGACGTTGGCTGTTTGCAGGAAATAAATGCCCAGCACGTCAGTTGGTTTGACCGTTCGTATCTTGCCGCTGAAGCCTCTGTACACTGTTCAAACTATAACACTTTGCTCCTTTTCTGCACCTTATCTTTGAGTGGGAATACTGTGCGTTGTTAATTTAATACGAATTTTCCTTTGTTAATTGCTACTGCCAGCCAAGTCAATGCCAACAGTACAGACACATTTTTCGGTACTGGTTTAGCGTAATTCAGTTGTATCAATTCATATAAGTAATTGTGATACCATGTAACGTGACCTAATTATGCTACCCTGTAAGGTGACTCCATCTTCGGAAATCTTTTGACATCACTTCACATTTTTATTAACTGACAAATAATTAAAAAATTTTAATAGTTAACTGAATATATAAATTCACGCTAAACTCAGCCCCAATTTTTATGTACCAGTTTGATTTAAAAGGGCAACGGCCTTGCAGCATTGGGTACACCGGTTCCCGTCAGACCACTGAAGTTAAGCGCTGTCAGGAGTGGCCGGTACTTGGATGCGTGACCATCCGGGCCACCATGCGCTGTTGCCGTTTTTCGGGATGCACTCAGACTCGTCATGCCAACTGAGTAGCTACTCGACCGAACAGTAGCAGCTCCGGTCACAGAAAACCATCGTAACGACCGGAAGAGCGGTGTGCTGACCACACGCCCTACTATCCACATCCTCAGCTGAGGATGACATGGCGGTCGGATGGTCCCGATGGACCACTTGTGGCCTGAAGACAGGGTGCTGCTTGACGTAAAAAGCAGCGGTAAGGAAAGCGAATTGTTTGGAAGGAGAGTGTAGTCATCAGTAAATCGCATGAAACAACATGATGCAGTTGGTGAAAAGCTTGGTATGCTACGAAGGGATGCTGGAACGCTGGTAGCGTCAAAACAGAGTGGCCTAGGACTTAGAGAGTTGTGGCTGTATGAGTGATCTACGGTGGTGTAAAACTATTGGGAAGTTAACAATATTTGAAAAAACATTGAGGGTACAATAATGGTGTGACTCTTGAATGAGAGCATTATTATTGAATAAGTTTGTGTTTGAACATAGTGAAAAGTGTACGGCAATTAACGGTTGTATGGAAACAGTCTGTGCCGTAAAAGGAAGTGGAAATATTAAGTGACGACTCAAAGAAATAACTGTAGAACTCTTACTTCATTCAATAACTCACATGCGAATCAAAGTCAAAAGGAGATCTGTGCACTCAAATGGAGCTCCCCATAATCCTACAGAATAACACAGAGTACATTATACACATTTGTAGCAGAAGAATTTTTCTAATTAGAAAATACAGCAGAACTGTTCCGGTATTATCATTGAACAAGGTTAAAGTTTACAAGTCGCAAATTCTATTACTAATATTTCATTACATTCAAGTTACATCTTATCAACATATAAAAGAATACGCTGCGCTAGTAAAGAGGCAATAATTAATGCTTAAAAGTTCAAAAACAGAAAAATCCAGAAGACGGCTTGTCACAACACGCTGACCCTTGGAAGTGTGTCGAAAATCAAACGACAATTAATACGGAAAATAATTGAAAACTTACGGATCATTTTTCACGCAAACAAATTCTGATGAGCTATCGCTACTAGGTCACGATTACAAGCTATAAGAATACAAAACTATGTAAATCATTCATGAAATAATAACACTGTAAATACATTCTAACAAAAAGAAAAAAAAAGACGCAACACGAAGGAATTATCCGGTAGATGTGATGTACTCGTACAGACAAATAATGATTGCAATTTCATAAAAATTGGAAGATTTGTTCAACAGAAAGAGCTTCTCAAATTGAGCAAATCAGTAACGCGTTGGTCCACCTCTGGCACTTAAGCAAGGAGTTATTCGGCTTGGTATTGACAGAGTTGCTGTATGTTCTTCTGAAACATATCTTGCCAGATTCTCTTCAATTGGTGCGTTACAGCGTTAAAATCCCGAGCTGGTTGGAGGATGTTCCCCTTAACGCTCCAAAGACGAGAGAGATCCGGCGACCTTGCTGGCCAAGGTAGGGTTTGGATAGCGCAAAGACAAGCAGTAGAAACTCTCACAGTATGCGGATGGGCATTATCTTCCTGAAATGTAAGCCCAGGATGGCTTGCCATGAAGGGCAACGAAACGGAGCGTAGAATACTGTCTACGTACCGCTGCGCTGTAAAGGTGCCGCGAACCAGAGGGGTCCTCCTATGAAAAAAATGGCACCCCACACCATCACTACTGATTTTCAGGCCGTATAGAGGGCGACAGTGAGATTGGTATCCGACCGCTGACCAGGCCATCTACAGAAAGGTCTTCGCTGGTCAGCTGGGCTCAGTCGAAGCATGACTCATCACTAAAGAAATTCTACTTCTCAATGAGATTCCAGGTCGAAGACGTGTCTGGAGACGTCCCGGACAATGGTGAGATAACGAACCTGACTGTTGCTCGCCATACGGCTCGACAACCTGGAATGATGGTCTGAGGTGCCAATTCTTTTCATAGCAGGACGCCTTTAGTTGTCATCTGCGGCGCCCTTACAGCACATCGGTACGCCGACGATATCCTACTCCGCATTTTGTTGCCCTTCCTGGACTTACAATCTTAGCACGAGAGTTTCTACTACTTGTCTTCCTTCTTACGAAACCCTACCTTGGTCAGTCTCTCTCCCCCTGTTAAAAACATCTGGAGCGTCATGGGCAGGGCCCTCCAACCATCTCGGTAGTTTGACGATCTAAAGTGCCAATTGGACAGAATTTGGTACGATGTCATGCACGAGGAGATCCAACAACTCTGTCAATTGGTGCCAAAACTGCTTGCATAAGAGGTCGGCCAGCGTGTTAAACTTGCTCAATTTGTGAAGCTCTTTCTCGAACAACTCTTTCACTCTTTTTTCGAAATTGTAATAATTTGTTTGTCAGTACACGTAATATCATAACTATCGATTTTCGTCCCATTTGGAGAATTCCTTTGCAGTTCATCGTCTTGCAGTGTATTTCACGCAGCTGATTCCAAACGAAGCACGTTACTCGCAAAATGCCCAAAAATTCCGGTACTTTACAGAGTGAAGGAATATTCCAACTTTGAGGAGACTGCAGTTCCTCCAGGTAAGGCTGGCTGCACTAATTTTCGAACGTCATCGAGTTTATGTGGCATACTTTTGCTTGTTTCTACCTGCCACGTATTGCCCACACATACCATGAATCCTCCCGTGCGACTTCTTCTTCCGATGTCGGCATGTCTTTGCATTGCAAGTACACCCACATGAATGTAGAGATACAAGAGCTTAGACAGTGTAGGTCTGAATGACTGAAAGCATACATGAGAATACACCAGTGTTGTATTCTGTACTAATCTTTCAGCTCCACAATCATATTGACAGTGAGCTGGAACACCATCATATAGAAGACACATTACTATTCGTGCCACCAAATGCACGTCTTACAACAGCAGAGGCAGAGCCACCCTTAGTAAGTCAGCATATGCCCCGCCTGTAAGGCGTCGCGGATAGATGACCGATCCGTGCCTATGTATGAAAGTCGAACTACTACTATGGTTTGCTGTCGCCATACCATGAGAATTCTCTCTAGCCCACATGTGGGCGTTGTGAAGGTTGACGACACCACTCCTCGTATTGGTAGCCTCATCTGTGAATTAGATGGATGACCGTAGTGGTCTGTGCGGCGAACCAGCGTCAAAACTGTTGCTACAGACGCAAGTATTAGGCAATGAGGCATATAAATCATATGTATGTTCTTCGTCTGATACGTTCTAGTTCCCCCATAAGTGTTGATATACATTAATATGAAAATCAATTCAGCAGCACCAAAGTAACATAGTTAGCGGTAAACTTCTGGAAAGCGCCATACCACTAAAATCCCTAGAGAGAATAGTACTAAATGATAGTAATGGCAGAAATCAGTGATAAGTGCTATAGAAAGGGAAAGGAAGACTGATGTGTTGGGATGGTTGGGAGTGAGTGTTGCGTACGTCGTATTAAATCTTCGTATGTGAAAATGTTAGTGTACTACCGCTACTGTGGTTGCTACGCTTGTAAAGTCTTCGTTGGCAAATATCTCAAAGTTATTCAGGGCCACGCAAGTAGGAGCTTGACAGGTCTATATAGCTCTGCGTGAGGAAACTGATAAGAAAACGCAAACAAGGCCTGAAGAAGCGCTATGTTGTTGGCGATAAACCTTTATACTGGGTAAATTTCGAGAACTGCTGTACCTATAAGACCGTTTAGAAAAACAACTGCTTACATACTACCTTTTGTGGAGGGAACATAATTATACAAGGGCACTATATGGTTGAACCTTCTGTTTTAAGGAAAATAATTGCGAATCATCAATGATATCAAATTCCATCTTAGACCAGCACGGAAGGCATCGCTTTAGCCCACTCATAAGTAGAGCAAATTAGGAATGAAACTTTCTACTTACTCAGAAAACAACTATCTACAACTATAATAGTACCGTAAGTGAAGGCATCCCTGGTATCGTGCCAACGATGTTCTGCATACACGAATATATGCACGCATTCTGGCGCATAAATGCGGTAGCGAACTGCGGCGCCAGACAAAAATAAGCCTATGAATGTGCTCTAGTGCGTCACTAGTACTCAAATTGAAACACAGCTGCTCGTGCTTATGACGCAGAATCGTAATGGTTTTGTTTATAAATAGCTTTCTTGCTACCAGCCACGATTTTCTTTTGTTTATATTTCAAGCGACACGTTTCGGGAAATGATTATTATTTTCATGTGCGTTTTTCTCTGTGTGCTACGCTGTTTTTAAGTAACGTGAGGTTCAGCTTTGTTTTTCATTTTTGTTTTGTTTTTTTACTTTGTTTCCTTATGGTCTATTTGTACAGTCTCATACAAGTTAAATACCACATACAGTTTTCTGTGCGTAGTATACATCGAAAACAACTTACATAAACTTTCTGTTCTGTACAGAACCTCACACATCAAAAACATTACGCAAAAATGACATATCAGACAGAATAAACGCACTTGAATATGGGAATCATTTCTCGAAACGCATAGTAAAGAATGTAATTGAGATTATTTTACTTCTGACTTGCTGCAGCTTCAATCACCCCACATACAATTTACACTTAACTTCATTCAGTGACGAATGCAACTGTCTGTGGAATGCACATTGTATGCCAGGGAAATACACCACGTAAGAATATGGATTTTTCAGCATTGGTCCGTTCAAGGTGCCTCGGAACCGCTTCCGCTATTGAGCAGTAAATGTCATCGTTTCGCATTCTCCATATGTATAGTTTGTACAATGAATCTGGACTACTTTGTTACATTAAGCTCTTCTGATTTTCTTTCTGGTAGTGAGTTGCAACCAATTGCTTAATTATAATTACCCTACAATTCATTTTTATTACTTGTAGACTGAATCTGTCTTGCTGGTACCATAACCTCTGTCGGTCCTCAAATACATACTTAGGGTATCTTTTTATTTCTGTTATAAATTTAATGAAATACATTTTACTGGAGCTATAATAACCTGTGGAATGTCGTTCCGCCATGAAAAGAGGCTATGATGAGATCACTGAATTTCAACTAACACAAGACAAAAAGAAAATCTGCAGAAAAATTTGATCCAGTATGCGCTACTGTCAAGGACAAGCGGACGTTCGCGCAGGCGGCGAAATGTATTCTACGCTCGATACATGGCACTCAGAAAGTCACCTTCGATAAACACTTGTGAGTCAGTGGATAAAGAGTAGTGACGGAAAATCCATAGCTTTCCGACTGCAGACAGAACATGTTGGACAGGACATTCCTTAGGCTACGCTGAATATCTAACCGTGTGCAACGACGCCAATAAACACATTCTTAACAGAAGACGAGAAAATTACACACATTTATGGCCAGAAGAGAAAAATTGTACTGTCTTACAACAAAGACGTAATGCGCCGAATGATAAAGCCTGATTTACTCTGAAATACTTACCTACATAGCTGAGGTCGACATTGCAATCCGGAATGGCAGCATTCGAACCAAAGGCAGTGGAATAAATTTGTAAAACAAATGTTTTGTCCACATGTTGAGAGCTTACTGCCTCTGGTTCCTACAGTTTAGGCAAAAGTGATAATGACTTTCCTAAAGTGGACATGATACAACGTTGATGCTGGTTGGTTGGTTGGTTTTGGGGAAGGAGACCAGACAGCGTGGTCATCGGTCTCATCGGATTAGGGAAGGATGGGGAAGGAAGTCGGCCGTGCCCTTTCAGAGGAACCATCCCGGCATTTGCCTGGAGTGATTTAGGGAAATCACGGAAAACCTAAATCTAGATGGCCGGACGCGGGATTGAACCATCGTCCTCCCGAATGCGAGTCCAGTGTCTAACCACTGCGCCACCTCGCTCGGTCGTTGATGCTGATTACTCTTCTGCCGAGGATGTTAAGCGCTGTGAAGGCTCCATTGATATTTTAGAGAGGTAGGCTACGTATTACCATTGCGTTTAGTTATATATTCATTTATACAACGCAGACGAGAACTCGTCGCACTCATCCTATCTAGGTAGTTATACATGTGACTCATCATCAAATAGGACCTTGCCAGCAGAATAGCTAACCTTCGAACAGCCCTATTAAACACTCTTGAACTTCATACTAACGTCTCCGATGTTGCCCATGTAATGCCTGATCCTAATACGCTACCCATTCTATTCTAGAAAAACCCGATAGACCCTGTCACCAAACCGGACAGCTGAAGTCGCTCACACTGAACCATGAAATCCGCCTTGATATCTGTTAGATCTAAATCGTCTCAACATAACCCACCTTGCCCTGAAGCTCAAACGATGTCACAGTTTCCAAATGCTTGTTCAAATGGTTCAAATGGCTCTGAGCACTATGGGACTTAACATCTATGGTCATCAGTCCCCTAGAACTTAGCACTACTTAAACCTAACTAACCTAAGGACATCACACAACATCCAGTCATCACGAGGCAGAGAAAATCCCTGACCCCGCCGGGAATCGAACCCGGGAACCCGGGCGCGGGAAGCGAGAACGCTACCGCACGACCACGAGCTGCGGACCCAAATGCTTGTCATCTGTCTTGTTACTGGTTACAATAATCTTAATTTTTCAAATAATTTTTACTGCTTCAGTCACTTTTTATTGATATTCATTAGCACGAAGCGTCTAGACAGCATGCTATCATCAGTAAGTGTATTACAGTTATATATATATTAATCTGAAGTGCGGTGAGAATTCTTTGCTGCGTGTTTCAGGGAAGTTAAGTAGCGAAAGTTCATCTTGTTGGGAAAGATTCATTTATTTCACAGTATATGGTTCAAATGGCTCTGAGCACTATGGGACTTAACTTCTGAGGTCATCAGTCCCCTAGAACTTAGAACTAATTAAACCTAACTAACCTAAGGACATCACACACATCCATGCCCGAGGCAGGATTCGAACCTGCGACCGCAGCGGTCGCCCGGCTCCAGACTGTAGCGCCTAGAACCGCACGGCCACTCCGGCCGGCTTTCACTGTATACCTTAAGTTTGTATCTTTAAATCATTTCATTGACGTATGTACTTACATTTGTCCTGGAAATTTATTTGTCTAATACACAGAGAACAGTAACAAATACACCATCACTTTCACAATCTGATGGTTAGAGTCCAAACACTCTTAAATGCTACGTTGAACTTATTTCATTTGCTATGATAGTACGAACAATGAAAACAAAATTTCTTTATACCACATATTAAATATTATGGTAATTTGGTGCTCCTTTTTTATTCAGTAATGTAACACAGCTTTTGTTCAGTGAATTTCCTTAACTGACCCTTAACGTAGATAAACGTAATGTATTGCGAATACATAGAAAGAAGGATCCTTTATTGCATGAATATATGATAGCGGAACACACACTGATAGCAGTTACTTCTGTAAAATATCTGGGAATATGCGTACGGAAAGATTTGAAGTGGAATGATCATATAAAATTAATTGTTGGTAAGGTGGGTGCCAGGTTGAGATTCATTGGGAGAGTCCTTAGAAAATGTAGTCCATCAACAAATAGGTGGCTTACAAAACACTCCTTCGACCTATACTTAAGTATTGCTCATCATTGTGGGATCCGTACCAGGTCGGGTTGACAGAGGAGATAGAAAAGATCCAAAGAAGAGCGGCGCGTTTCGTCACAGGGTTATTTGGAAAGCGTGATAGCCTTACGGAGATGTTTAGCAAACTCAAGTGGCAGACTCTGCAAGAGAGGCGCTCTGCATCGCGGTGTAGCTTGCTGTCCAGGTTTCGAGAGGGTGCGTTTCTGGATGAGGTATCGAATATATTGCTTCCCCCTACTTATACCTCCCGAGGAGATCACGAATGTAAAATTAGAGAGATTCGAGCGCGCACGGAGGCTTTGCGGCAGTCGTTCTTCTCGCGAACCATACGCGACTGGAACAGGTCAGGGAGGTAATGACAGTGGCACGTAAAGTGCCCTCCGCCACACACCGTTGGGTGGCTTGCGGAGTATAAATGTAGATGTAGAACATGAAGAATAAACTGTAAAAATATGGTGTTAAGACAAAACTGGAAAAAATGTCTTTCAACACATTATTCCCTCGAGATCTCCAAGTTTCTCTAGGATGAAATTTAAAATTTCCCTGTACCAAGTTTTGTGTTATGTGAGAGAATGTTTACATCAACAAAATAACCCACACTTTTACTTCCGATTTTTAGTGTCCAAAGGGCACAATATTTCCACAAAGTTTCCTATCGACATCTTATTTTGTTACGAAATACGCCAGGAGAAACAGAAGAATCACCAATTTCACTTTGTTGGTTTCCATCGTCGCAAGTGAAATTTTATGAATCAGCCCATCACTTATTAGTGATTATTCCAACTTCAGGTAGTATTAGCAGTTTTTAAACAAGTCTATAAAATCGTATGACCGCATTCTGCAAAATATCGTGCCACTGTGCGAAAAACTCAACCGTAAGCTCCGGCAGCTCGGCCCGAGTTGCGGGAGTTGACGGTTGAATTTTGAATTGCGTGTGTTTCTCTTTTGCTGATGAAGACTGTGGCCGAAAGCTTTATCTAAGTGTCTTTTAATTGTGCCTGTCTGCAACTTAACGAGTCTTCTTTACGGTAAGTAGCAATCTATCTTTCCCTACATTGTTAACTCATTTGTAAAGTGGTAAGACATTTCAAGGTGTTTCGTAGAAGGGAGCTCGCTCCTTTGATGAATCGGCTATTTACTGGAACACTATAAAAAGTAAGACCTCCTACACACCTTCCTGTGGAGCCTCTGAAACTACTTCCACATCTGTCGATGATGTTTAGTTTCTTAATGGTTCTGATATTGAGAAAGCTATTTACTCTTACAGCAAAAATGTCCTTAATTCATTGGACAACGAATTAGAGGCAACTGGAATATTCTGTGACCTGTCAAAGGCGTTTGACTGTGTGAATCACAGCATTCTTTTAAGTAAATTAAAATATTTTGCCATCACTGGTAGTGCTGCAAAGTGGTTTTAGTCACATCTTACTAATAGAAAACAAAGGGTGTCATTACATAACACTTCAGCAATAGGCAATCAGACATAATCTGACTGGGAAGAAATTACATGTGGTGTTCCCCAAGGTTCCATACAAGGTTCACTACTGTTTCTTGTGTATGTTAATGACCTGTCATCTCTTACATTACCAGATGCAAAGTTTGTCTTATTTGCAGATGATACAAACATTGCAATGAATAGTAAATCAAATATAAATTTAGAAAGGGCAGCTAATTAAATTTTTACTAACATTAATAAGTGGTTCATAGGTAATTCACTGTCATTAAACTTTGAAAAGACCCACTATATGCAGTTCAGAACTTCCAAGAGATTCCCTTCTGGTGTGTGTATATGATGACATGGAAGTAGGAGAAGCTGAGAGTGAAAATTCTTGGGATTACAACTTGATAATAAATTCAGTTGGGAGCAACATACTAACGAACTGCTAAAGCGCCTAAACAAGTCTGGGTTTGCAATGCGAATGATGTCAGACATACGAGATATAAATAAAAAAATGGCATATTTTGCTTATTTTCACTCCATTATGTCATATGGGATCATATTTTGCGGTAACTCCACAAACAGAGAAAAAAATTTTAGAGTACAGAAGCGTATAGTAAGAAGAGTAATGAGTAGTCTAAATCCAAGAACATCATGTCGAAACCTATTCAAAGAATTAGGCATATTAAGCACAGCTTCTCAGTATATTTATTCCTTAATGAAGTTTGTTGTAAATAATACATCTCTTTTCCCATCTAACTGCTTAGTACACAGTATCAATACTATGAATAAGAACAATATACATAAAGATTTAAAATCACTTATTCTTGCCCAGAAAGGAGTCCAGTATTCAGCAACGCATATTTTCAGTAAGTTACCAGCAACCATTAAGAGTTTAAATTCAGACAAGGCACAATTTAAACATAATTTAAAAGAATTTTTGGCGGCCGACTTCTTCTATTCCATCCATGAGTTTCTCAACAAGTGCAGCAGACCGTTTTAATGAAAATTTATTATACTTTAATTTTTGACAATACTTGGTTGTAACAGCCAAGTAACTACCTACTGTGTGAATGATGGATGTATGGAAAGCACATGTAAGTCTTAAGTCTGTAAATAGTGGAAGTTTAATCTTAAATGTTGTTCGTAATCTGACTGTTCTTAACTGAGGATGACTGAAATGAATAATTTACTTCAATTTTCGACAATACTTGGTTGTAATAGCGAAGAAACTAGCAAATGTCTGAATGATGGATTTAATTAAAGCAGATGTAAGTATTAAACCTGTAAATATTATAAGTTTAATTTTAATTCATGTACATAATTTTACTGTTTATTGACTGAGTATCATTAAAATTAATGAAACTCAAGTTTTTCTAATTACATTTTTGTAATGTGTTTGTCTGACATGTTCCACGCCCAGGATGATTCCCTATTTTACAGGTCTATGGAATGAATAATTAATCTAATCTAATCTATAATCCGCCAGAAATGAACTGCAGCGTCGACCCAACCAGGAGATCCTCATGTCAGTCATAAATTTCCCTTGGCAATCTACACGATCGCAGTTTCGATAATATGTGTGGATATGGCATTGAGTCTCTCAGAATTCCGTGATATTCTCTCAACTTTTCCAGTAAACACAATTTTCTCGGGAATCCCGGGTTTTTCCTGGCTTTGCGGACACGTCACCGGCCTGGAAGCAGCTCAGGCTGCGGAGTAATTTTTCACCTCCTCTCCCTGCCACGTGGCGCAACTTGGTTCCCAGCCGCCGGACCAGCAGGGACTGAGCTGAATCCGCAATCTGCCAGCGGCTCCCTTCGGACGTATCGGGAGATCGGGCCTATGCTGGAAGCGCCCGGGGGCGGAAGAGACGCGGTCGAGCGGCGGGGCCAGCTTCGGACAGAAGCTGGGGGCCCGCGCCGCCGAAAGGCAAATGCCGGCCGCCTCCGACTGTGGCCGTGACTCTGGATCGATGTTTGGCTGAGTGCTGCTCCGCTGCCACGCGACGCTCCATAGCCCAGCAGATACACGGGATGCTGCGCTCCTAAATGTTTACCCTGATGCGCTGCGAGCGAGTCCTCCGTTTGTGGAGCGCTCCAGGGAGAGAGATGCGCTCGCCGTTTCACACCTTGTTGTTTCCGAATTTATTTCGTGTGTTGTTTGTTCGTCAGATCGAGGCGAAGACCCACCTGATGTGGGAACTACACTATTGTTTGTAAAAAGTGAAACACTGAGAAGCAATGGTTTCCAGATGTCATAGAGTTACGACCATGTGCTATCGTCCAGTAGAACATGCGCACGTAAACGGTAGTTACGAGTTGGTTGGTTGACTTGGGAGAGGAGACGAAACAGCAAGGTCGTCGGTCCCATCTTATTACGGAAGGATAAGGAAGAAAGTCGGCTGTGCCCTTTCAAAGGAATCATACCGGCATTTGCTTGAAGCGATTTTGGGAAATCACGGGAAAACTAAATTAGGATGGCCGGACGTGGGTTTGAACCTTCCTCCTCCCGAATGCGAGTTCAATATGTTAACCACTGCGCCACATCACTCTGTAGTTAAAAGTAACACCAGAAGTACGGAGCACAGGAGAAGCGCGTCAGTGATTGATATTGTTGCAGATCGCGCCTAGGTGAGTTGGTTCAAATGGTTCAAATGGCTCTGATCACTATGGGACTTAACGTATGAGGTCATCAGTCCATATGAGATCATCAGTCCCCTAGAACTCAGAACTACTTAAACCTAACGCCACACACATCCATGCCCGAGGCAGGATTCGAACCTGCGACCGCAGCGGTCGTGCGGTTCCAGACTGAAGCGCCTAGAACCTCTCGGCCACGCTGGCCGGCAGTGAGTTGGTAGCGTGTAAGATCGACGTTCAAACCCCTCTGATGACAGTCTGTTTTAACTGTTAACGCGTGGAACTATTATAGGGGAGAACATTTTCCTGACATGTAAGAGGTCTTTTCGGAGTTTATAGCAATGTTGCTTTGGCAGTCTACTTTCTGTTCGTTAAACGAAAGTAGCAAACGTGTAGAGTATATTTCTAGAGATAGGTATGGTGCTCTGTCGGACATGTGCAATAGAACAGAGACCACTAGTTATGAAGCAGCTAGTGCGTATGCAGTTTCACAGAATAAATGCAAACAAATTTAATTAGCTGCCCTTTCTAAATTTATATTTGATTTACTATTTATTGCAATGTTTGTATCATCTACAAATAAGACAAACTTGGCATCTGGTAATGTAACAGATGACACGTCATTAATATACACAAGAAACAGTAGTGGACCTAGTATGGAACCTTGGGGAACACCACATGTAATTTCTTCCCAGCCAGATGATGTCTGATTGCCTATTGCTGAAGTGTTATGTAATGACACCCTTTGTTTTCTATTAGTAAGACTGAAGCGCCTTTGACAGGTCACAGAATATGCCAGTTGCCTCTAATTTGTTGTCCAATGAATTAAGGACATTTTTGCTGTAAGTGTAAATAGCTTTCTCAATATCAGAACCCTAAAGAAACTAAACATCCTCTACAGTTGTAGAAGTAGTTTCAGAGGAGACTTTACTCTTTATAGTGTTCCAGCAAATAGCCGATTCATTAAAGGAGCGAGCTCCCTTCTACAAAACACCTTGAAATGTCTGACCACTTTACAAATGAGTTAACAATGTCGGGAAAGATAGATTGCTACTTACCGTCAAAAATGGTTCAAATGGCTCTGAGCACTATGCGACTTAACATGTGAGGTCATCAGTCGCCTAGAACTTAGAACTAATTAAACGTAACTAACCTAAGGACATCACACACATCCATGCCCGAGGCAGGATTCGAACCTGCGACCGTAGCGGTCACGCGGTTCCAGACTGAAGCGCCTTTTACCGCACGGCCACACCGGCCGGCCTTCCCGTAAAGAAGACTCGTTAAGTTGCAGACAGGCACAATTGAAAGACACTTAGATAAAGCTTTCGGCCACAGTCTTCATCAGCAAAAGAGTAACACACGCAATTCAAAACTCAACCGTCAACTCCGGCAACTCGGGCCGAGTTGCCGGAGCTTACGGTCATGTGTGCATGAGGTATGTTAGCTTCCCTGTATGAATTGCGTGTGTTTCCGTTTACCTGATAAAGGCTGTGGTCAAAAGCTTCATCTGCATCTACATGGTTACAATCGGAGCAGTAGAAAAAAGAATCAGACGTGCGGAAATATTAATAGTTCTATATAACACTTTCACGCATAGCACAGTAAAAAAAAGAAAAAAAAAATCATCGGTGGTGTTTGAACCCAGGGCCAATGCTGCGACGACTTAATACTCTACCAGCTTCCCCACGGAATCTATGCATATCCCTATTATACTTTTTCTTCGCTCTATAGTTCTGGTGTTACTGAGCCGTGCTACGGCTCGCGTTGGTGCTGTTTGTAGGTTTCCGCCCTCTGTTGGAAGCCAGACGGTATCGTTCAATTGGCATGGTTGCGGTTGTTTGTCTTCTTCTCGTGTTGACTGGCGCCACTCGGTTTCGTTGCCTGTCCGCTAGTGGCAGCAGCCGCGGTTACCGATACGCAGTAACTGTTGCCCTATCTTTGGGGCGACGTCGTTGTTTTTCCGGGTCGTGTGAGTGGGCCAGTTCTGTTGGGGACTCAGGGGAGCCGCGTCTGCTCAGTGAACAACACGCCGGGACCGCTGGCAGCACATATGGACTGCCGGATGGAAGGGCTCTGGTCATGATGGTGCACGACCTCGTCCTAAACCGGATCCAGCAAGCTTGAGATGAGTGCATTTCAATCCAAATAGAGAAACCTCCACCACTGTGATATCTCGCGATTCTCCAGTGACTTGGGTTCTTGTTGTTGCTCGTAGTGCCGCCGAGGCGAAGAGTAGCGAGTGGAGTGCTATCTACTCTGGTGGTAGTGGTTCCTTTCTTGTTCCGGTCGCTCTAAACAAAGTATTCTGTGGACGCAGTGAAGACCACCGGTTCTGGCTTTGGCGTATTGTTCCATCGTTGCATTGTATTTGCTGATTTACAGCAGGTTTCTAAATTTTTTACATTATTTCCGTTCCTCGTGTGCAAGGCCATCAGCCGTGATTGTGGTCATTTGCCTTAAAATTCTCATTTGTATTTGTATTTGAGCAGTACGCCTTAAAACCTTATTTACTGCCATTCCTGGCGTCTGATGCCGTCTGCTATGTTTGTGGCGACTTGCCTTTAATATTTCGATACCTGTAATTTGTAAGATGCAGCGAGTTTTAAATAATTCTTAATTTGTTGGCATTCCTGGCGTGTAAGGCCTTCTGCCCAGATCACAGTGGCTCGCTTTTGAAACATTATCTGTTGTACCTGTATTTAACGGTGATTTGCTAAATTGTAACTCACTGAAAACACTATTACTTGCATTGCTGTTTCTTCCTTCATTAATAACGTGTGGTATTTTTTATTTATCGTTGAGTCTGGAATTACTCTTTAAAATAAATTGTGTGTAATTGTAAAAGGCAACCAATAGTAAGTGATTACGGCACCGTCCACAATCGTAACCGAATCCTGCCTTCCATTGACTAACACCAGGTTTCAGTTACTTTTAATTAACGTTTACGCCAGTTATGCTGGACGACAACACAGTACGAACTAAATCGGAGTTTTGGTTGAAACTCTACATACAAAGAGTGATATAGATCTGACAAGGGGAGGCCGCCAATTGTGAAATTCAGATTCGATTCATACTGCGCATAATAAAAGCTCATAGCCAGAGGTGTTATGTGGAAAAGCACCAAGATGCACTTCTCAGCCGTTGTCGAGAAAATCGACAGTTAAAAGAAACCGTTGCGGTGAAATACTCTCTACGATTAATAATTTTCTACAGCGTCGTGGCGCAGCCGTAAGCGCTCGGGTTCGTAATCCGAAGGTCGCCGAATCGAATCTCGCGCCATGCAACCTTTTTTTTAGTATTTTTTTGTAATTCATATATATATATATATATATATATATATATATATATATATATATATAATTCCCGGCAATCAGTTGCAACAATTATGCATATAATAAGTTGTTGAAAGTCGTTTGTCGTGGAAAAACTGGCGACTTCGAACATCATTATGTTTTCTGCAAACAAAGTTGTATTTCACAAATGTTATTAATTATCTTCATAATGTTATCCACGTATAGTTAACGGAAGACGTAGGAACGATATTCCGAAACGAATACGTATAGCGTAAGTCAAACGTTCGAATTAGAATAGAGACACCACAAACACAAATTTGCTGTGGCAGGTATGAAATATAAACTCCGTTACTCGCTCGTTACACTTGAAGGACAGATGTTGAATGGGCCGAAACGAGCCGCCGCATAACAGCGTAGTTGCGTGCTAACTTCGAAAGAAGGTAGATGCGGTCCCTAGCGCAACTTATAACATGGTCGAAAATCAGTGCGGACGGGAGAGCTTTGGTACACCCTGTTAAGAAAAGGGAAAATGGAGGCGGTACAATTGGAGAGCGATCCGCCTTCACCAACATGCATAAGCAATTCATTAATAGTATACATACATACATACATATATATATATATATATATATATAATTTGAATTACAAAAAACTAATAATAAAAAAAAGTTGCATGGCGCGAGATTCGATCCGGCGACCTTCGGATTACGAACCCGAGCGCTTACGCTGCGCCACAACGCTGTAGAAAATTGTTAATCGTAGAGAGTATTTCACCGCAACGGTTTCTTTTAACTGTCGATTTTCTCGACAACGGCTGAGAAGTGCATCTTGGTGCTTTGCCACATTACACCTTTGGCCATGAGCTTTTATTATGCGCAGTATGAATCGAATCTGAATTTCACAATTGGCGGCCTCCCCTTGTGAGTGTCTGACTCTGGAGGTTTGGGTGTAAGAAGCGATGGTCTGCAATAGGTTATGATAAGATTACGTGTAGAGCAGCGAAGCCGTAATAAGTAATTTAAATGACAGAAAAGTGGTGTGCGTGTAGACCCAACAGCGACGTCTTTTATATGATCGGACTGGTGAGTGTTACGCAACGTTCAGTCTGTGCGGGGCCATCATACGAAATGGAAACCAAGTGTCACTATGCCTCGCCGACATCACAGCGTGAAATATGCGCATGTAAGTGCTTTCGAACGGGGCAGAATGATTGCTGTCCGGAAGGCGGGTCTCTCGTTCCGTGACAATGCGGCGCGTACAGGGCAAGCTGCTTCAACAGTGAGGCGTACGTGGAGCCAGTACGTGGAGAAGAGGGCCGTACACAGCACTGACAGGGTACAGGACGATAGAAGACGATCACAGTGCGAGATAACCGCCATCGTGTCCGCTTGGCCTTAAAGGATAGAAAAGCTTCTCATGCAATGTTGGCGCGATGTAGGAACACAGCACAGGGTCTGGACATGTCTGCGTCGACGGTTCAACGCCGTCTTCTGCGCGCTGGACTGGTGGCACACCAGAACCCGCCAACGCCGCAGGCTGCAAGAGGCGCGTGCATGCCGACACTGGCTCAGTGGCAAATTATAGCGTTTTAGGACGAGTCCCGGTTCGACTTGCCCTGCTCTGATAGTTGCATACGCGTTCAACGCTGCTGCGGTGAACGCAGAAGGGCAGACTGTATTGTTGACCGGCATGGAGGACAATTGTTGAACGGCATGGTGGACAAATGCCAAGTATGATGATCTGAGGTGCCATTGCCTATAACACGCTATCTCGCCTACTGCGTCCTGAGGGCAATATGAATGGGTTCTGCTACATCAGCGATGTCTTACAGCCCGAGACACTCCCCCTCCTGCTGCCCATTCCATATGTCATATTTCAGCAACACAACGATCAGCCACTTGTGGCGAGGTATGTACAAGTCCTCTTTAAACAATGACGGCTACTATTGCTTCCCTGGCCTGACATGTGCCCATCGAACATGTGTGGGAAATGTTTGGTTAGCAACTTTTTCGTTCACTTCCCTCTCCAGCCACAGTTGATGCTTTCTGGATACGTCTACCAACTGCGTGGCAGAGAAATCACCTGCCGCTCTTTTATTCCGTGACATGCCGTCTACCGTCTCTTATGGCAGCACGTGGTGACGCTACTCCCTACTGAATTTCCACAGTCACAGTTCATGTACAGCTCGGTAATGCTAATCATTTGTATACTCTCATGTCCTCAACCGGTGGAATAAATTTCATTTTGATCACATGTCTGGTTTGGTGATTCACTTTTTCCAAACAGTAGCGTAACTTGGTCACTTGGCTAGGTACAACCAAGATTCACTTCAAAGGAGTGCGCGCTGTAACTTCATACTGCAAGCACAGTTGGATTGTAGAAACGTAGCATCTTTTGACCGCCGTACAGTCTCCCGTATGGAGGACCTAATAATAGACGTCCCTACAGTGGAGAAACAGCTGAAGGAATTGAAAACCAATAAGTCGCCAGGTCCGGATGCAATCCCAGTATGGTTTTATAGAGTACTCGGGGACATTGGCCCCTTACTTACTTTGCATTTATCGTGAACCTCTCACCCAGTGCAAAGCCCCAGCCACTGGAATAAGGCGCGGTTGACAGCTATATACATACATCAAAAAAGTTTTGCATAACCTCGGTTCCCAGAGTTCCCGAAACTGTACAGAAAATTGGAATAGAGATAAACATAAACATCATTTTCGCCCTTTTTATTGCTCATGAAAACCACAAAGTGCATGTTGTACCACCGTACAGCGAGACCTTCAGAGGTGGTGGTCCAGATTGCTGGACACACCGGTACCTCTGATACTCAGTACCACTTCCTCTTGCATTCATGCATGCCTGTACTCGTCGTGGCATAATACCCACAAGTTCATCAAGGCACTGTTGGTCCAGATTGATCCACTTGTCAACGGCGATTCTGTGTTGATCCCTCAGAGTGGTTCGTGGGTCAAGTCGTCCATAAACAGCCCTTTTCATTCTATCCCAGGCATAGTCGACAGGGTTCATGCCTGGAGAACATGCTCGTCACTCTAGTCGAGTGATGTCGTTAACCTCAAGGAAGTCATTCACAAGATGTGATCACCAGCGGCGTACGTCGGCCCCACAAAGTGCCACCTCAAAGCAGCAGGGAACCTCCACCTTGCCGCACTCGCTGGACAGCATGTCTAAGCCATTCAGCCTGACCGGTTAGCCTCCAAACATGTCTCCGAGGATTTTATGGTTGAATGCTTATGCGACACTTATCGGTGAAGAGCACGTGTTGCCGATACTGAGCGGTCCATTCGGTAAGTTGTTGGGCCATCTGTACCTCGCTGCATGGTGTCGTGGTTGCAAAGATGGACCTCGCCATGGACGTCGTTAGGCAGTTGCGCATCATGTAGCCTATTGCGCACAGTTTGAGTGGTAACATAGCGTCCTGTGGAAGCACGAAAAGCATTATGCAACATGGTGGCGTTGCTGTCAGGGTTCCTCCCATCAATAATCCGTAGGTAGCAGTCATCCACTGCAGTAGTATTCCATGGGCGGCCTGAGCGAGGCATGTCATTGACAGTTCCTGTCTCTCTGTATCTCCTCCATGTCCGGACAACATCGCCTTGCTCCACTCCGAGATAAAGCAACAATGCGGACGCGATAGAACCGCGGTATTTACCGTCTAGACATGGTTGAACTACAGACAACATGAGCTGTGTACCTCGTTCCTGGTGGAATGACTGGAACTGATCGGCTGTCGGACCCCTCCGTCTAAAAAGCGCTGCTAATGTACTGTTGTTTACATCTTTTGGAGGGTTCAGTGACATCTCTGAACAGTCAAAGCTTGAAGGGGGAAACTAGATGGCGCTGTGGTTGGTCCGCTATATGGCGCTGCCATAGGCCAAACGGATATCAACTGCGTTTTTTTAATAGGAACCCCCATTTTTAATTACATGGCCTTGTAGTACGTAAAGAAATATGAATGTTTTAGTTGGACCACTGTTTTCGCTTTGTGATAGATGTTGCTGTAATAGTCACAAACGTATAAGTACGTGGTACCACGCAACATCCGCCAGTGCGGACGATATTTGCTTCGTGATACATTACCCGTGATAAAATGGACCGTTTACCAATTGCGGAAAAGGTCGATATCGTGTTGATGTATGGCTATTGTGATCAAAATGCCCAAAGGGCGTGTACTATGTATGCTGCTCGGTATCCTGAACGACATCATCCAATTGTCCGGACCGTTCGCCGGATAGTTACGTTATTTAAGGAAATAGGAAGTGTTCAGCCACGTATGAAACGTCAACCACGACCTGCAACAAATGATGATGCACAAGAAGGGGTTTTAACTGGTGTCGCGGCTAATCCGCACATCAGCAGCAGACAATTTGCGCGAGAATCGGAAATCTCAAAAACGTCGGTGTTGAGAATGCTACATCAACATCGATTTCACCCGTAGCACATTTCTACGCTCCAGGAATTGCATGTCGACGACTTTGAACGTCGTGTACAGTTCTGCCACGGGGCACAAGGGAAATTACGGGACGATGACAGATTTTTTGCATGCGTTCTATTTCGCGACGAAGCGTCATTCACCAACAGCGGTAACGTAAACCACCATAATACGCAGTATTGGGCAACGGAAAATCCACGATGGCTGCGACAAGTGGAACATCAGCGACCTTGGCGGGTTAATGTATGGTGCGGCATTATGGGAGGAAGGATAATTGGCCCCCCTTTCATCAATGGCAATCTAAATGGTGCAATGTATGCTGATTTCCTACGTAATTTTCTACCGATGTTACTACAAGATGTTTCACTGCATGACCAAATCGTGGTGTACTTCCAACATGATGGAAAAAAATGGTTCAAATGGCTCTGAGCACTATGGGACTTACCTTCTGAGGTCATCAGTCGCCTAGAACTGCTACTTAAACCTAACTAACCTAAAGACATCATCATATCCATGCCCGAGGCAGGATTCGAACCTGCGACCGTAGCAGTCACGCGGTTCCAGACTGTAACGCCTAGAACCTTTCGGCTACCACGGCCGGTAACATGATGGATGTCTGGCACATAGCTCGCGTACGGTTGAAGCGGTATTGAATAGCATATTTCATGACAGGTGGATTGGTCGTCGAAGCACCATACCATGGTTCACACGTTCACCGGATCTGACGACCCCGGATTTCTGTCTGTGGGGAAAGTTGCAGGATATTTGCTATCGTGATCCACCGACAACGCCTGACAACGTGCGTCAGCGCATTGTCAATGCACGTGCAAACATTACGGAAGGCGAACTACTCGCTGTTGAGAGGAATGTCGTTACACGTATTGCCAAATGCATTGAGGTTGACGGACATCATTTTGAGCATTTATTGCATTAATGTGGTATTTACAGGTAATCACGCTGTAACAGCATGCGTTCTCAGAAATGATAAGTTCACAAAGGTACATGTATCATATTGGAATAACCGAAATAAGATGTTCAAATGTCTAAAATTGTGAGCCATATGTTTGTGACTATTACAGCGCCATCTATCACAAAGCGAAAAAGGTGGTCCAACTAAAGCATTCATATTTCTTTACGTACTACATGAATATGTAATAAAATGGGGGTTCCTATTTTAAAAAACGCAGTTGATATCCGTTTGACCTATGGCAGCGCGATCTAGCGGGCCAACCATAGCGCCATCTGGTTTCCCCCTTCAAGCTAAACAAGTTTCGTTCTTTGTAGTTTTTTTTGTTTGGCGCTTATTTCGTGAGATATTTGACCCAGTCACCATCAATGGACCACCCTGTATAAGATGGATGAAAGAACTCATCCGCAAAATTACAAACCAACATTCTTAACGTCGATTTGCTGCAGAATTCTTGAACTTATTCTCAGTTCGAACATACCAGATTTCCTTGAGACGGAAGAGCTTTCGTCCACAAATTAGTGCTGATTTAGGAACCATTCCACGTGCGAAACTCAGCTGCGCTTTTCTCAGAAGATATTCTGCCAAACATGGATGAAGAACAACAGGCAGATTCCATATTTTTAGAAGTTGTGATAGCAACTGGTTCAGTGCCCCTCTTCAGATCGTTAACGAAGATACGAGGGCATGAATCAAGTTCCTAGATATGAGAGTGGATCGAAGACTTTTTGAGTAATCGAACCCAATACATTGTCCTGGATGGCGAGTATTGATCATAGACAAACATATCACCTAGAGTACCCCAGAGAAGTGTGACAGGACCGCCCTTATTCTCTATGTACACAAATGATCTGATGGACAGCTGATGATTCTGTGGTGTACTGGAAGATGTCGTCGTTAAGTGACCGTAGGAGGATATAAGATAGTTACAACCTCTCGTTGATGTAAGGAATGGCAGCTTGTTTAAATGTTAACGCGGATAAGTAGGAAAAAGAATCCCCTGATGTTCGAATACAGCGTTAGTAGTGTTCTGCTTGACACAGTCAATTCGATTACATTTATCAGCGTAACGTAACAAACCGATCTGAAATGGAACGAACACGTAAGGACGGTAGTAGGGAAGGTGAATGGTTGATTTCGGTTTTTTGGGAGAAATTAAGCAAAGTTTGCTTCATCTATAGAGACCGCTTATAAAACACTAGTGCCACCCATTTTTCAGTTCTGCTCGAGTGATTGGGGTACCTATCAGGTCAGCCTCAAGAAAGATATGGAAGCAATTCAGAGATGTGCTGCTAGATTTGCCACCGCGGTTGTTACGGAGATGCTTTGTGATCCCAAATGGAAATACCTGGAGGGAAGACGAAGTTCTTTTCGCGGAATTTTATTCAGAAAATTTAGAGGGCGGGCATCTGAAGCTGATTGTAGAACGATTCTATTGCCACCAACGTACATTTCGCGTTAGGACGAGGAACGTAAGAGAAATTAGGGTTTGTACGGTGGCGTCTACACAGTTGCTTTTCCCTCGCTCTATTTGCAAGTCGAAAAGGAAACGAAATGGCACGCACAATTCGGTGGTTTTGCGGAGCATCTACGTAGACGCAGATGTAGATGTAAAGGTGAAACGCTCCTTTCCGTGCGCCACACGAAGCCATAGTCGCGGTCACTCTTAAGTCCTCATACTCTTAACGATGTGCGAAGTAATGCTCTGCTGATGTAATCGAAAACGATTGCTGACAAATCCTAATTAATTGTCTGCCCTGTTAAACACGTAAAATCTGCCTACTTAAAGGTCGCCAGCTTCGTTCTGATCCGTGAGACAGAGCTACGCTCGTCATAACTCGATACTCGATGTGTGAAAGCCCTGAAGAAACCCAACTGCTTTCAGAAGCGATTCTGAGATCCGATCATTGGGCTGCATTACATGGCTGTTATAAATGATTGGACCGAATTCACAGATTTGGTTTAGCTGTATTACACTAAAGTAAAAGAATCTCAAAACCAAGAAGGAGTTGTGCGACGTAAACCAAAGTTGGTAGACGTCTTTCTACATCTCAAAGATGTCATCTCAGTCACGTAAGAGTGGCGTTAGTACAGCCACTTTGAGGATGCAAATCAGATTTGTTTTAAATGCACGCTGTAACGATTCTGTCAGTTACTTTTGGTGAGTTGATGTTAGTCAAGAATGCCTTTAAGACGACATACACGCCATTACCACAAACATCACTGAGTTTGAACAATATCGTGTAATAGGTCAACAAGAAGCTGGATGTTACTTCCGCAATATTGCAGAAAGATACGGCAGGAATGTAGCCATTGTAGATGACTGCTAGCAGCGGTGGTCACGAGAATATACAGTATCATGAAGCAGGGGATTTGGACAGCCATGTGCCATTACAAAGAGGAAGATCATCATGTTTGGTCCATGGATCTGGTGCTTCGTACTTCAAGGAGGAGGCCAGTTGAGGGCCTGCCACCAACCTGTCTTCCTACTAGACACAATGGACCTATTCCATTAAGTTTCAGGTGTGCAGCCGCAAAAATTCTCCTTCTTCTTCTAATATTTCGGCCGTATAACGTCCAGCCATCTTCAGCGTGAGCCGCAAGACTGACACTCCAGTTTTTTTTTTTTCCTTGATTCTGATTTCATTCCCGATATGGGCAGGGGAGGGCTGTCAGTGGCACAATCTGCCACTCTTCAGCCGAGTGACAGGACAACTTAAAATAAGAATAAACTGTTACATACATAAGGCGATAAAGGGGAATGTAAAACAGAATAACGGGGGAAAATGGAGGTAAAAAATATAGACTAACACGGAGACGTTCATGGAGGACAGTTAAAGAAGTCACCAGAAAGTTAAAAAACACAGTTGGCGATTTTTAAAAACACTGAATGGACACGCATACGTTAAAAGTCGGCCACAGTAGTAAAAACACTCCGGAACAACACACTTAAAATCCACTTGGAGCACACACAACAAATAATAAAACTGCCAGGCGGGACCTGCCGAGAGAAAGGGCAGAGAGGATGGGAAAGGAGGGGAGAGCAAGGGGTAGCAGGGGAAGCGGCGGGATGAAGAGAGGAGTTGCATCAGTGGGTACACGAAGAGGCATGAGACACAAGGGGCAGGAGATGAAGAGGTAAAGACAGGGCAGGAGGGAGTGCAGAGACACTGACAGGAGGCACAAGAGATGGAGGGGGAGTAGGAGGGGGAAGCCAGTCAGGAGGGGGGAGGGGGAGGCATGAAGATGGGGTTAGAGTTGGTAGGAAGGGTAGATGTCAGGGCGGAGCTCATCATCCGGGAGGGTTAGACGGTGGAAGTTGCGTTGGGAAAGGAGGTGAAGGGTGTGGAGATGGAGAGAGGGTGGCACACAACAATAAAGGCCCGCTCCAGTGCTCGCTTCGTCCCTTTATACTCGTGTACCACGCGACTGCGCATGCGGCCACAGATGCAAATGCTCCCAATGCGCGAGTTACATCTATAACTTCGCAGTCGATCTGTGTTGGCATGTCGATATATAATTGTGAGCTGCACTGTGACGGTGTCTTTGTGAGTTTATTACACCAAGTGCCGGCTTTCATGATTTATCAAGGTTGAAACCACTATCTCTATTAATTAAATTGGACGTCAAGCGAATTTCAATTACCTCCTTGGCTATCGACTCCCAAAAAGACGATGTAGTTGCCAAAATTTCGAATTTGTCATACGACATACTGTGACGAGTGTCAATAAAGTGTTCTGCCACAGCCGACTTGTTAGGGTGTAAAAGCCGTGTGTACCTCCGGTGTTCTGTACATCTTTCTTGGACAGTACGAGTTGTTTGTCCAATGTAAAAAAGGCCACATTCACATGGAATTTTGTAAATTCCAGATTTTCGGAGCAGCAAATCATCTTTGACGGAGCCCACGAGTGCAGCTGTCTTGGGTGGAGGACGGAAAATCACTTTGCTGAGAATCCGTCCTATTTTTGGTGAGAGGCTAACCACATATGGCAGAAAGGCCATGGTCTTCTTCTGCTTTCTTCGTGGCCTCTTTCGGTTTCATTTTCAGTGCCTTCTGTATTTGCTGTGGGGAATACCCATTGTCTTCAAACACTCTGTAAGTGGGGAAGGTCATCTTGCAGACTGCTTTAGTCAGAAATAATATGCGCTCTGTGGGTCAAAGTTCGGAGAAAACTCATCGTCTGGGCAGGATGGTGGCAGCTATTTGCACGTAAATACAGATCCGTGTGCGTCGGTTTCCGAAACACTTCATGTCTCAAAGTACCATCCTTTCTGCGCCGAACCAGAACATCCAAGAATGGAACGCATCCCTCCTTTTAAATTTCCATTGTGGACTTTATTTGATCGTGGAGGGAGTGCAGATGTCTTAAGAAGTCTTGCAGGTTATCGTCACAATGGGGCCAAACTACAAAGGTATCATCTACGTACCTCCAGAATACCGTGGGTTTCAAGTCAGCAGATTCAAGCGCTTTCTCCTCGAAGTCTATCATAAATAAATTGGCCGCCAGAGGGGATAAGGGACTACCCACGGCGACTCCGTCCGTCTGTTCAAAAAACACCTGCGGTTAAGGTCTGGGAAGCTTTCTCATATAACAGCAGGAGCACTCACGTCGCTATCCCACGCACTCTGACAGCAAATTTTGTACATGAGTGTACGTACCTGTTGTCCTGCCTTTCATGAACAGGATTCGAAGAGATGTTTTCCAACAGGATAATGTTCACTCAGATACCACCGATTTAACCCAACATGCTGTGCAGAGTGTCCTGCCTTGACCTGCTCGATCACCAGATCAGGCTCCAACCAAGCACATGTGGGACATCCTCGGACGACAACTCGAGCATCACGCACAACCAGCATTAACCACCTCGGTATTGATCGGCCACGTGCTACAGGCATGGAACTCCACCCCACAAACTGACATCCGGCACCTGTACAAAACAATGAATACACGTATGAATGCTTGCATTCAACAGTCTGGTGGCTACAGCGAATATTAATGTACCAGTATTTCACATTTGCAATGGCTCATTTCGCACTTACATTAACCTGTGTTCTGGCAATGTTAATCACTTAAATTCGTAACCTAGACAAATGTATTCCAATACTTTACATTTATTGCTTTTTGGTGTTGCTATTTTTTCTGTCATTTTATTTGACATATTGTCATAGGACTTTGCAGACACAGAGCTAAACTCATTTTTTTCCTTATTACTAGTGCTTCATATGTCCACTTGCTGATTCTTCAGATATCAAGTAGATAATCACGTTCGGCGCAGCATGTTCCTATCAACCTACTCAAAACCTTTGTTCATGCCAGCTCACAATTTTGGCAGGTTATAGAACTGTGGTGGAGCACCATCCCATCGGTAGGTGGAATCCACACAGTTGTGCATAAGCTGATATCCCAGCTTGACCAGTACACATGTCCTGTAACCGTAAAACGTTTCTTCAATCACAGGAGGCTAGTAGACCCTGCTAGTTCGGTGAAATCCCGTCGTCTCAGGGCTGTCGAGTACTAGAGGACGCCTAGCGCCGCTGGCGAGTGTCAACAAACATTTATTTTTTCAAATAAAATTTGTTCTCCGCAGTTGACCTGTCATCCCTAGTCGTTCGTCGCAAAGACTCTAAAAAATTCTGTATATTGTGGCATTACTGGCGTTCTACAACTGTTAATGGAATGGTTGCAAGTCTACGTTAGACGCCAACAGCAGTCGCATGGGATGTAGCAGATCCAAAGGTGTGCGCTTGGTGAGTCACACTTGTGGTGGCTTTCGACTACAAGCGCCTTTTGCCGCCGTAACACAGGATGGCTGCCGGCAGAAACACGGCCTACTTGTTGTCGGAGCCACTTCGTTACGTGATGCTATGCAGACGTTGTCTAGGGCTTGGGTTGTTTGGGAGAAGAGACCAAACAGCGAGGTCATCGGTCTCATCGGATTAGGGAAGGATTGGGAAGGAAGTCAGCCGTGCCCTTTCAAAGGAACCATTCGGGCATTTGCCTGAAGCGATTCAGGGAAATCACGGAAAAATCCTAAATCAGGATGACCGGACGCGGGATTGAACCGTCGTCCTCCCGAATGCGAGTCCAGAGTGCTAACCACGGGGCCACCTCGCTCGGTAGCACCTATGGTTGAAGGCTGGTGAAGTAACGAATAGGCCGTATGGTACTGGATGACCACCTCTCATCACAAAACGTAGAGGTCGGAGGATCTCCCACTGTGTAAACCAGGATAGGCAGCGATGTGTGGCAGATCTGACGACAGAGTAAAATGATGGTACTGGCACAAGTGTTTCGGAACACAGCGTTCAATGGCCATTGTTGAACATGGAGCTCCACATCACACGATCCCTACGTATTACTGTGTTGGCCCAACAACATCGTCAGTTATGACTTCAGGGGGCACAGCATCACTGAGTTTTGACCGTGGATCAATAGAAACGTGTCGCCTGTCGAATGAATCGCATTTCTTGTTACACCAGATCCATGGTTGGGTCCCTACGCGCCGTCATCCAAGCGAATGGCTGCACGAAACATGCACAACGCTCCAGATGCAGGCCGGTGAGAGAAGAATTACACTATGCGGTACAGTGAGTTGTACTTCCATGAGATCTGTGGTGGTAATGTAGTCGCGACTCTAACACCACAGTACATGCTTAGTAAGAGACTCATCCCAGTTAACATTGTGATAGCTGGACTCTTTTTCATGGTCTTCTTGGAGAAATACGAGTAAATATTCTGTTTGTTGTATTAATTTGTTCGCTAATAATTTCTTCTCCCGTCCAGCTTTCCTACGGCGACAATTACCGCACCACTCTGTAGTCCAACCCTCCTTATCGTTATAAATGATACTTGACAAGTTGAGAGCCTACGTGATGTTATTTCAGGATCAGGACAACAATAGAATCAAGAACTTGGCTACATAAGCCCACTTATCAGTATGACTTTGTACCCCCCTCTGTCCTGGATACATGCACTGGTTCGGTTGGAAAGAGTGTCACAAATCCATTGTTTCCTCTCCTCAGACAAGCTGGCCAACAACTATTGTAGCTAGCCCTTTATACTCTACATACTGGTAATGGCAAGGAGTTGACGTACGAGCTGGTCCTAGACATGTTCTGTCGGATATAGATCAGGGGATACTGCTGGCCAAAGGAGTATCTCAACATCACACAAGCTAGAGACACAGGCCCTGGGTGGATGAGCATTGTCCAGATGAAAAATGGCGCCATGGCGTTTATGCCACTCATTGCCCAAGTTTATTACATTTTGTTGCTACGCTTTAAAGTGCGGTATAGGAAGATTTTGTCACGGGAGGCTACAGAGTAGGTATGATCAAAAGGCAGACTAATCGAACGACGCGCCAGATGGTCGCACAGTGTGAGAACGACCGTGCGAGCAAGAGCCGTATCGTACTGGAGCAGCGAAAGACAGTGGGGATTCACCTACCACGCTGGACGCCAAGAACTGAATCTTCTGTTATTTGTATTTACTGGTTAAATATTAATATACAACTCTATGGTGATGACATTACTTGTACTGAGGACTAGTTAATAATAATTTCAGTATCATCCAGTATATATAATAATAATAATTCCAATCGAAAAGCAAGCAGGTGTTCACAGATATGATGATTACCGAACTATCAGTTTAATAAATCACCGCTGCAAAATACTAACATGAATTCTTTACAGACGAATAGAAAGACTGGTAGAAGCCGAACTCGGGGAAGATCAGTTTCGATTCCATAGAAATGTTGGTGAGCCAGTACTGACCCTACGACTTCTCATTGAAGAAAGATTAAGGAAAGGCAAACCTACGTTTCTAGCATTGGTAGACTTAGAGAAAGCTTTTGACAATGTTGATTGGAAGACTCTGTTTCAAATTCTGAAGGTGGCTGGGGTAAAGTACAGGGAGCGAAAGGCTATTTACAATTTGTACAGAAACCAGATGGCAGTTATAAGAGTTGAGGGGCATGAAAGGGAAGCAGCGGTTGGGAAGGGAGTGAGACAGGTTGTAGCCTATCCCCGATGTTATTCAATCTGTATATTGAGAAAGGAGTAAGGAAAACAAAAGAAAAATTTGGAGTAGGAATTAAAATCCATGGAGAAGAAATAAAAACGTTGAGGTTCGCCGATGACACTGTAATTCAGTCAGAGACAGCAAAGGACCTGGAAGAGCAGCTGAACGGAATGGACAGTGTCTTGATAGGAGGATGTAAGATGAACATCAATAAAAGCAAAACGAGGATAATGGAATGTAGTCGAATTAAATCGGGTGATGCTGCGGGAATTAGATTAGGAAATGAGACACTTAAAGTAGTAAATTAGTTTTGCTATGTGGGGAGCAAAATAACTGATAATGGTCGAAGTAGAGAGGATATAAAATGTAGACTGGCTACGGCAAGGAAAGCGTTTCTGAAAAAGAGATATTTTTTAGCATCGACTATAGCTTTAAATGTCAGGAAGTCGTTTCTGAAAGTATTTATGTGGAGCGTAACCACGTATGGAAGTGAAACATGGACGATAAGTAGTTTAGACAAGAAGAGAATAGAAGGTTTAGAAATGTGGTGCTACAGAAGAATGCTGAGGATTAGATGGGTAGACCACATAACTAATGAGGAGATATTGAATAGAATTGGGGAGAAGAGAAATTTGTGGCACAACATGAAGAAGAGATCGGTTGGCAGGACATGTTCTGAGGCATCAAGGGATCACCAATTTAGTATTGGAGGGCAGCGTGGAGGGTAAAAATCGTAGAGGGAGACCAAGAGATGAATACACTAAGCAGATTCAGAAGGATGTAGGTTGCAGTAGGTACTAAGAGATGATGCACAGGATAGAGTAGCACGCAGAGCTGCATCAAACCAGTCTCTGGACTGAAAATCGCAACAACAAGATCATACAACTCATTAGCAAGTATTAATTACAAATTTTAGTTAATATCAGTGCTTATTGATGGAAAGGGCGGACCAGGCGTTGGATCCAGTCACTAGTGCGCCGTGAGAGGGTAAGCGCCAAATTGTCAAGGTACCTCACTACGATCGCTTTCGGAGGAGGTAATACATGAATTCGTGTATAAAATCTGATCTCATGTAAACATGGAACAGTTCGTTAAAAGTGCAACACCGGACGAAGACGGAATTATTTATTAAATTTGCCTCGACAAGCATATTTGTGCGATATCATGATGACTCTAAGATCGTGTGAACCATTTTTGTGACTTTTGTGGTGCTCGGGAACTAATGATTAATGACCCGGTATCTTTTTATGAATATTAATGATACATTTCCTCTAGAAATCTTTTCAATAATTTTGGCATTAGCGAAATAAAACAAAATTATTTAACATCCTAACATTTTACGATTCGTATTAGGCTTAGCAGTTATACCTACCCTCTTGTCGCATTATTATGCAATGTGTATTGCACAAGCGTTAGAGCTCGGGACCTACTGAGAAGAAACCAACTGGGGCAATGTCTGCGAGACGCGAGGTAAGTAAGTTGTCTACAATTCAGTTAAGAGAAGTAGGAGGCGGCCGCACTAGACTTCCATCGGTAAGTCACACGTAGCAACACTGTGTGCCCCGCGTACATACTGTGCCAGACGATAGTTCGAACATTCATTCCCCTGTGTGCTGTGATAGTGTTACACGCTGTAAGCGGGCGACTTATATTATGGTCTTTATGCACGTGGATATCGTATCTTACGCGCTAATGGATAATGTATCTTAACTGTCGTCTCAAGCCCAGGATAACAAACAGGCATTCCACATAGCTATAAATTTTGGCCCCGTCTCAAAATTAATTAAAATGCCACTGTGTCATTACAAGAATACTCAAATTAATATAAAAGACAAGTCTGGGATTTATCCTAAAATGATAACACAACCTCTCCTTTTCTCATTTTACATTTTAATTTATGAAAGCTTTCAAGGTTCAAGTCATAAACAACAAGGGTTTTAATTACATTCAACTCTTAACAAATTAATTAAAATTTTGACATTAAATTTAACTCTATATATGATGACAAATAATACTTTATATATATATTATATATATTATCACAAATAAAACAATTAAACATTTATCAACGATACATGCATCTACGTTGTCGTAGCTGTGCAATGGGCTAAGTTGGTGGAGAATGAACTTTATCTTTTGAACTAATCAAAACTCTCATGTACTCAATGGAGGGTACGTTAGTAATTAACTCCTGAATTTCTATATTCAAAGCATACGCAGGTTGGAGTAAACAAAATCTCGACTCAGCACTGAATCTCGCCTAACGCGCATTGGCACATTACCAATCGGGAACTGCAGCTGGATCTGAAACGCTACTTCCCTACTCTGGCCTTGACTGAATTCAATCAGTCTTAACTTTCCTGCATTCCGTAGAACGTTAAATTTTCCCTGGTCGGCATTAATGGCAATTGCACACTCGCTATGGGCCGCAGCGGCGTGCACAAATCTCAGCCAGCAAAAATTCCTGCAGGAATATCAACTACAGCTTTACGTTTGTCGCCACGACATGTGAAGTGTACTGACCTCACTTCGCAAACGTAAATTTTGAGTCTCAACGTCTTCGCTAATTTCTCCACATGTATGTGTGTGGCCCGCCGCGAGACGAGAGCTCTCTGTGTGTTAATTTAATTCTCAAAATGCTTTTTATGACGTTACTCTCCGTACCGCGATTCTACTACGTCACACAGTACGGCTTCGGGCAACCGCTTCCTCGTTATAGGTGAATTCTTATTTTTCTTGCCCGGATCGCCGCTATCCTCGTTAATGTAGTATCGCCGTTTACTCTCGGTCTCGGCTGTGTTTATTCTAAAAAGGTATTATATTGCACGTGCCTTATTTGTTTCTGCGCTCCACCTGGGCCTTCTTTTGTTATTGATAATTGGGGGTTTCTCAATGCCATTAGCCATGAGCGCTGGTTTCCAAGTTGCATTCACTTTATCTCATTTACGCATGTCCCTGTCATTATAAGGGTAGATATTGTTTTGTTATTAGGTACATGAGATTGCCATGTTTACTTCCTGTTGACAATACAGAGATATTTTCTGGCGATTTTATTCTATATCATACCCATGAAGCTTATGTAAGGTCCAAAGAATGTGGGCACGTTACAATGTGGCATACTGGTGTGCCGACGGAGTCCCTCAGTTACTATCAGTAGTGGCCTGAAGTCATGCCCAATGGCTCCACACAACGTGACGCCAGGACAAGTGCTTTATATCCGTTACTGATAGAATGGGATTGACAGTATCAGTAAATAATGCCCTTGAATATCTTAAACTAGCCTTTACAAATAGCTTCAGATACATGAATATGTCACTCACTTCACCAAAAGATATAACTTCCATAATAAAATCTTTAAAAACAAAGCATTCTAGTGGTTACGATGAAATATCAACAAAGATAATTAAGGCATGTTCTTGTGAGTTTAGTACAATTCTAAGTTACTTGTGTAACCAGTCATAACCTGGACATTTCCTGACTGGCTAAAATATACATATGTTAAGCCTCTATTCAAGAAAGGGGATAAAGAGATACCATCAAACTACAGACCGATTTCACTTTTGACAGCATTCTCAAAAATTTTATAAAAGTAATGTACAGGCAGCTTCTCAACAATCTGACCACAGATAACGTATTATCAAGAACACAGTTTGGATTTCTGAAGGGTTCTGATATCGAGAAGGCTATTTACACCTACAGTGAAAATGTACTTAATTCATTAAATAACAAATTACAAGCAGCAGGTATTTTCTGCGATTTTTCAAAGGCATTTGATTGTGTGAACCACAACATCCTTTTAAATAAATTAGAATTCTATGGTGTCACGGGCAGTGCTGCAAAATGGTTCAAGTCATACCTCGCTAACAGGAAACAAAAGGTGTCAGTGCAAGGGGCTAGTGAATTAAGTCATCAGTCATCATCAGAATGGGAAGAAATTACATGTGGTGTCCCACAAGGATCCATCTTAGAGCCATTGCTTTTTTTGTGTACATTAATGATCTCTCATCAGTTACACTGCCAGAAGCAGAGTTCGTTTTGTTTGCAGATGACACAAGTATTGCAATAAATAGTATGTCGAGTGTAGTTCTAGAAAGATCTGCTAATGATATTTTCATGGATATTAATAAATGGTTTAAAGCCAACTCACTGACATTAAACTTCGAAAAGACTCACTATATGCAATTCAGACCTGTAAAATGTTTCCACCCAGCATATGCATAAAGTATGAAGAAGAGCAGATGGAAGAGATTGACAATCTTAAATTCCTGGGATTACAACTTGATAATAGATTAAGTTGGGAGGAACACACCACAGAACTGCAGAAACGCCTTAACAAATCTGTATTTGTAATTCGAGTGTTAGCAGACATAGGCGACATAAAAATGAAAAAGCTTGCAAACTTTGCCTACTTTCAATACATAATGTCGTATGGTATAATATTTTGGGGTAACTCTTCAAGTCAAAGAAAAGTTTTCAGAGTCCAAAAGCGTGTAATACGTATTATTTGTGGAGTAAATTCACGGACGTCCTGTAGACACCACTTCAAAGAGCTGGGTATACTAACTACTGCCTCTCAGTATATTTACTCCTTAATGAAATTTGTCCTGAATAATATATCTCTTTTTCCAACAAACAGCTCAGTTCATACATACAATACCAGGAACAAAAAAGATCTGCAGAAGGACTTAAATGCACTTACTTTAGTTCAAAAAGGGGTTCACTACTCAGGAATACTCATCTTCAATAATGTGCCAGCAAACATAATAAATTCAGTTAAAAATAAAAATCAGTTTAAAAGGAGCCTGAAAGACTTACTAGTGGCCTACTCCTTCTACTCCATTGACGAATTTTTTAATAGAAAAAAAATGATGTATTGTATATATCCATACTATTAGTATTGTTATTTCAGCTTAAAAAAATTGACATGTTCCACATCCACGAGGGTCTCCTCATCATGAATCTTTGGAACGAAAAACTAATCTAATCTAATCTAGGAGCAGCACCGCAGTGCCTCTCTAAAAGTTTGAAGAATGGGAACATTCCACAAGTCATCGCCATAGTCGTCGACAACGATCACCTGTGGTAGTGCACAACTGCGAATCCTCACTGAACACAGTGCGACGCCCTCATAAGCAGTCCATGCATCCCAGTCACGGTACCATGGAGGTTTTGTGTTGTGTTAACAGTAGCCTGCGCATGGGACGGTAATGTTCAACTCAGACTGTTGCTGCTCTACTACCAGTGGTGCAGAATGCTGCTGGGAGACCATTACTGGTTCTCAGATGGCGGGTACAGGTGTGTAGGGGTCACTCTGTGCTTGGTGCACAGTATGGCGATCCTCCCATTTGTTGGTCTGACGTGGTCTCTAGGAACTTTGATGACGAGGAAGCCTGCTCTCACGTTCCCATGCAGTCCAGCATCAGTCCACTGACACATCCGATTGCTCTGCAAATGTGGATGTTGGCACGAATCGACCAGCCGACCAAAGGGGGACACACAATGAGATTCCTATCAAACCTTGACAGCTGCTGATACCGCTGTCTCGTGCTAGTACGTGGCATCTCGGATTCCTTCACAGTGATCACTCAACATCTGACGCCGTTCAGGCCCCTTAAATTCCCTACCAGACCTGCTAATAGCACAAAACATGTAGTACTCTAATGCACTCTGGTGATGATTCTACCTCAGAACTGCAACTCTGTAGCTCTGCAACTCTGTACATACGCGCCCAACGCGTGTACGTGTTCGAAATTACAATGACATCCGACCATGTCTTCTGGAAGCTTCACTTATTTTGTCAGGCACTCAGGTAGTGTGTGTGTGTGTGTGTGTGTGTGTGTGTGTGTGTGTGTGTGTGTGTGTCAGGTACTCAGGTAGTGTGTGTGTGTGTGTGTGTGTGTGTGTGTGTCAGGCACTCAGGTAGTGTGTGTGTGTGTGTGTGTGTGTGTGTGTGTGTGTGTGTGTCTGTGTGTGTCAGGCACTCAGGTAGTGTGTGTGTGTGTGTGTGTGTGTGTGTGTGTGTGTGTCTGTGTGTGTGTGTCAGGCACTCAGGTGGTGTGTGTGTGTGTGTGTGTGTGTGTGTGTGTGTGTGTGCAGCCATATTTTCTGTGAAGCCGAATGAGCAGATACTAGACAAACGGCGAAGATCGTTGTTAAGTTAAGTGCACTCCCGTTCTCTCACACTCGTTGATATATACGTTCTCACAATATTCTAAGTATCTTCATTGCGATTGTGTAGAACACAGTGTTACAACAATAATAATATGGAACTATGTCGCTTTGATGAAAAACTGTAGGAATGGCTTTATGCAACTCTTCTTTCCTGTCAGTTGCCAGCTAACACGCCCATTACCGCATAGCTTCTGCAGCCATTATCATTGGTGATCTGTCTTACACGCTTATATTGCAACTATTTCTATCAGCCTACAGTTATTTCTTTCGGCAGAGATTCATGTAATATGCATCGAGTAGTTCTATATCTTCGCCTCCTGCTGTCTTCTGTTTGACTCATTTCTGGGGCCCCTCATTCCTTACTCGGTCAGTCAAAATAATCTTCAGCAGTCTCCGTGTACGCCGGCCGTAGTGGCCGAGCGGTTCTAGGAGCTTCAATCTGGAACCGCGCAACTACTACGGTCGCAGGTTCGAATCCTGCCTCGGGAATGGATGTGTGTGATGTCCTTAGGTTAGTTAGGTTTAAGTAGTTCTAAGTTCTAAGGGACTGATGACATCAGAAGTTAAGTCCCATAGTGCTCAGAGCCATTTGAACCATTTGAGTCTCCGTGTAGTAGCACATTTCAAAGTCCTTAATCGTTTAAGTCTTCTCCGTCGCACAGTGTTTCACACACGCGCAGGGCGGAGCTTTTCCAGGTTTAGCATTTGGCCATCTAACTTATCCACAAGCTGCGCACATTACTACTGTAGTTTTCCTACGCTAAAGCGCCAAAGAAAATGGTATAGGCACGCGTATTCAAATATAGAGGTATGTAAGCAGACAGAATACGGCTCTGCGGTCGGCATCGCCTGTATAAGAGGAAAAAGGTGTGGCGCAACTGTTACATCGATTACTGCTGCTACAATCGCAGGTTATCAAGATTTAAGTGAGTTTGAACGTAGTGATGTAGTCGGCGCACGAGCGTTAGGACACAGCATTTCCGAGGTAACGATGAAGTGGGGATTTTCCCGCACGACCATTTCACGAGTGTACCGTGAATATCCGGAATCCGGTAAACATTCAATTCCCGACTTCGGTAAGACTGGAAAAACACAACTGAAGAGAATCGTTCAGAGAGACAGAAGTGCAGCCTTTCCGCAAATTGTTCCAGATTTCAATGCTGGGCCATCAACAAGTGTCAAAGTGCGAACTATTCGACGAAACATCATCGATATGGGCTTTCGGAGCCTAAGGCTCATTCGTGTACCCTTGATGACTGAACGACACAAAGCTTTTAGCCTTGCCTGTGTCCGTCAACACCGACATTGGGCTGTTGATGACTGGAAACATGTTGCCTGGTCGGACGAGTCTCATTTCAGATTGTAATGAGCGGATGGACGAGTACCGGTATGGAGACAACCTCATGAATCCATGGACCCTGCATGTCACTAGCGGATGTTCGGTTGGTGGAGACTCTGTAACGGTGAGGAGTGTTTGCAGTTGGAGTGATATGGAACCCCTGAAACGTCTAGATACGACATTGACAGATGACACGTACGTAAGCATCACATCACCTACATCCATTCATGTCCATTGTGCATTCCGACGGACTTAGGCAATTCCAGCAGAACTATGCGACACGCCACACGTCCAAAATTGCAACAGAGTGGCTCCAGGAACACTCTTCTGAGCTTAAACATTTCCACCAAACTCCCCAGACATGAACGTTATTGAGCATATCTGGGATGCCTTGCGAAGTGCTGTTCAGAAGAGATCTCCACCCATCCTACTCTTACGGATTTATGGACAGCCCTGCAAGATTCATGGTGTAAATTCCCTCCTGCACTACTTCAGACATTAGTCGACACCATACCATGTCGTGTCGTGGCACTTCTGCGAGCTTGCGGGAGCCCTACACGGTATTAGGAAGGTGTACCAGTCTCGTTGGCTCCTCAAAGCATTTCCTTACGTGTGAATTTAAGCGGTGACTGATTCCGCAAAACAGCGTCAAGGACATCCTACGTCGTCATGTTTATCTCTCATGCAACAGTATCGTTGTACCATTTTTCAACATGACAATACTCGGCGGCACATGTCACGTGTCTCTATGAACTGTCTGATTTTGAGGTATTTCTGTGACCAACAAAATCCCCTAGTCTATCCACAGTAGCTGATGTGTGGGTCCAGCTTGGACGTCAACTCTGTGACATTGCCAGTTTTTGGGATATCAGGGACCAATTACAATATCTGGGGGCCAGCTTGCCTCAAGAGAGGATACGGTGGCCATACTGCACCATCCCAAATGAATCAGTGTATGTATTCCGGTCAGACGGAGTGCAGCGTCATGCTGATAAGTAGGTTCATGTTACCACGTTCTTTGTAAATTAGATTAGATATTGTAATCATCGAAATAACACCACATGCCCTCTCAACCCGCGAAGTTTCATTTCGTTTCATCCTCCACTTCTCGGTGATACACTTTTTTGTCAGGCAGTGTAGCAACGAAAAAAGAAACAGAAAAAGGTAGTTGTAGAACTGTTAGTTCTACGAAGAAAATTTATTGTGTTCTCATTATTATTTCATTAGCGTAAAACCATTAACCCTAATCTTTGTACAGGATCAACTTCTCAAGTTCAGAATTTTGGTTACAAGTGACGTCGTCATCTCCGTCGGCGCTGTCACTCGTTTCTCCATCGTATAATAAATAAGTTAACTAATGTCAACAGCACACCGTAGCGGCTGCCTGTGAAGCTTTAACGGGACAATTTTGTAACCTCGTTTACTTTGCTTGGCTTGTGTGCTTTCCCTTTGGTCATTGTTTGTGATGGTTTCCGGTTCTGGTGGAAAGAGATTCCTTCAGCGTGGAGCTAAGGGACCGGTCCTTTCCTCACCCTCTACAATGTGTTGTGTCTCTAGCCTACATGTCAGGCTTACAGAGCGCGAAAATTCCCGACGACGAACGGTGTTTCTAACATCCGCTATAGAAAAAGTTCTCAAAGTCCTGCCAGGAGGCAGCACCTTACAGAAGCCCTGTAACCGGGAGCAGGAACACACCAACGAGAACGCGAACATTTTTGCTCCTGATTCTGATTGACTGGAAGGACTAAATTTCGTTGAGTAGTCTGAGCTGGCGAAATAGAGGATTTGGCCGGTAGGCCTCGTGCGGTTGACTTGGCAAGTCGTGGAGCGTCTGGAGCGGAGTTTGCGTTTCAAAGTGCTCACAACTTCGCACGTCTGGAGTTACTGATCATTCGTGATCAACGAGGTTCTCCATCTACATAGACACTCGCAAGCCGCCGTACGGTGGCAGACGGTATTCTATATCACTACTAATCGTTCACTTTCCTGTTCCACTTGCAAACAGAGCGAGGGAAAAATGACTGTCTATATGCCTCCCTGTGAGTCCTAATTTCTCATAACTTATCTTCGGGGTCCTCATGTACAATGTGCGTTGGTGGCAGTAGATTGGTGTGGAAGTCACATTCAAATGCCACTTCTCTAAATTTTCTCAATAGCGTTTCCCGAAAAGAAGGTCGCCTTCTCTCGAGGGATTCCCATTTGAGCTACCGAGGCATCTCCGTAACACTTACGTGTTGTTCGAACCTACTGGTAAGAAATCTAGCAACCCTCCTCTGAATTGCTTCTACGTCTTCCTTCAATGCGACCTGGTACAGAACCCAAACACTCAAGCACTACTGGATAATATGTCACACCAGCGTCCTGTATGCAATCTCTTTTACAACAGAAACACTCTTTCCTACAATTCTCCCAATAAACTGAAGTCTACCATTCGCTTTCTCTACCACAGTTTTAATATTCTCGTTCGACCTTATATCGCTATGTAACGTCACACCTAGGTATTTAAACTACACTACTGGCTATTAAAATAGCTACACCAAGAAGAAATGCAGATGATAAACGGGTATTCAATGGATAAATATATTATACTAGAAAGACATGTGATTACACCTTCACGCAATTTGTGTGCATAGATTCTGAGAAACCAATACCCAGAACAACCACCACTGGCCGTAATAACGGCTTTGATGCGCCTGGGCATTGTGTCAAACAGAGCTTGGATGGCGTGTACAGGTACAGCTGCCCATGCAGATTCAACACGATACGACAGTTCATCAAGAGTAGTGACTGGCGTATTGTGACGAACCAGTTGCTCGGCCACCATTGACCAGACGTTTTCAATTGGTGAGAGATCTCGAGAATGTGCTGGCCAGGGCAGCAGTCGAACATTTTCTGTATCCAGAAAGGCCCGTACAGGACCTGCAAAATGTGGTCGTGCATTATCTTGCTGAAAAGTAGGGTTTCGCAGGGATCGAATGAAGGGCAGAGCCACTGGTTGTAATACATCTGAAATGTAACGCCCACTGTTCAAAGTGCCGTCAATGCAAACAAGAGGTGACCGAGACGTGTAACCAATGGCACCCCATACCATCATGCCGGGTGATACGTCAGTATGGCGATGACGAATACATGCTTCCAATGTGTGTTCACCGCGATGTCTACAAACACGGATGCGACCATCATGATGGTGTAAACAGAACCTGGATTCATCCGAAAAAATGACATTTTGCCATTCGTGCACCCAGGTTCGTCGTTGAGTACACCTTCGCAGGCGCTCCAGTCTGTGATGCAGCGTCAAGGGTAACCGCAGTCATGGTCTCCGAGCTGATAGTGCATACTGCTGCAAACGTCGTCGAACTGTTCGTGCAGGTGGTTGTCTTGCAAACGTCTCCATCTGTTGACTCAGGGATCGAGACGTGGCTGCAAGATCCGTTACAGCCATGCGGATAAGATGCCTGTTATCTCGACTGCTACTGATACGAGGCCGTTGGGATCCAGCACGGTGTTTCGTATTACCCTCCTGAACCCACCGATTCCATATTCTGCTAACAGTCATTGGATCTCCATCAACGCGAGCAATAATTTCGAGATACGGTAAACCTCAATCGCGATACGCTACAATCCGACCTTTATCAAAGTCGGAATCGTGATGGTACGCATTTTTCCTCCATACACGAAGCATCACAATAACATTTCACAAGGCAACGCCGGTCAACTTCTGTTTGTGTATGAGAAATCGGTTGGAAACTGTTGTAGGTGTCGCCACCGGCGCCAACCTTGTGTGAATGGTCTGAAAAGCTAATTATTTGCATATCACAGCATCTTCTTCCTGCCGTTTGAATTTCGCGTCTGTAGCACATCATCTTCGTGGTGTAGTAATTTTAATGGTCAGTAGCGTACTTGACTGTGTCAAGCAGGACACTAGTAATAAGGTATACGAAAATTACAATTTTGTTCTTCCTACTAAGCCGCATTAACTTAGATTTTTCCACATTTAGGGATAGCTTGCATTCGTGACACCAACTGCAAATTTTCTCTAAGTCGTTTTATATTTTCCTAGAGTTACTCAATTTCGACACTTTCCGTACATCTCGGTATCATCAGCAAACAACCACAGATATCGGGCTGCCCTGTCCGCCAAATCATTTATTCACAGAAAAACAGCGGTCCTGGGGGCACGCATGCCGATACCCTTGCCTCTGAGAAACACTCGCCGTCGAAGATAATATGCTGGATTCAATTACTTAAGAAGTCTTCTATCCACTCAGATATCATAGAACGTATTCCATGCGGTCGTACCTTCGATAACAGCCTGCAATGAGGCACCGTGTCAACTGCTTTTCGGAAATCTAGAAATATGTAGTCTGTCTGTTGCTCTTCATCCATAGTTCGCAGTATGTCATGTGAGAAAAGGGCAATTTAATTCGTTTCGTACCTTTCTAATACGTGGATTGTTCAATAAGGACTGCAGCACATTTTTTTTCTGAAAGTTGGCTGTTTTATTCAAAATTCTAATACATCACATTATTCTCCACTCGTCTGGATAAAAAATCCTATTTTTCAACGCAATATCCGACCAATGCGACGGCCTTACTGCGAGTACATGTATGTCAGCATGATACCACCCTACTTGCCGACGTTGGAGCTGACATCTTGCCTACCAACCACGCACTGTTTACCGCGGACTGCATATTTCATTGCGCCTATCAGATGGAAGTAAGAAGATGCGATATCAGGTCTGTAGGGTGGATTACGAACAACAATCCTGCTAAGTTTTCTGGTCATAGAGAAGGAGACGTTCATTTGCAGTTTTGTGGCGACGAACAGGCTGGTTTCTTTAATTTCACGATGGTAGCACAATACACTTCAGAGTTGATCGTTGCCGGCCTCTGTGGCCGAGCGGTTCTAGGCGCTTCAGTCCGGAACAGCGTTGCTGCTGCGGTCGCAGTTTCGAATCCTGCCTCGGGCATGGCTGCGTGTGGTGTCCTTAGATTAGTTAGGTTTAAGTAGTTCTATGTCTAGGGGATTGATGAACAGAGATGTTAAGTCCCATAGTGCTTAGAGCCATATGAAGCATTTTCAGTTGATCGTTACACCATACGGGAGGAGTCCCAGAAGACCGTCACCAGGACTTTGCCAGTTAAGGGTACGGTTTTGGATTTCTTCGCAGGCGAGGCAATGTGACACCATTCTATGGACTGCCGTTTTGCTTCCGGTTCGATCTGATGAATTCATGTTACATCGCCGGTGATGATGTTTGGCAAAAAATTATCGCGGTCAACCTCCCAACACGCAAATAGTTCCGCGCAATGGTCCTTCGCTTCTCTTTAAGGTGGCGGGGAACCCAGCGTGCACACACCGTTGAGTAAATCAGCTGCTGGACGAGTGTATCTACGCTACCAATAGAGATGTCCAGTTGAGCAGCGAGGTGTTTGATGATGATCCGTCGATCACCTCGAATGAGAGTGTCCGCACGTTCCAAGGTTGCAGGAGTCACGACTGTGTGCGGCCGGCCGGCATGCGGGAGAACGGACAGGTCTGCGCTACCTTTTGATGATGACAGACCCTCGCGCTACGTTTTACCGTGCTACCAGGACTCCGTAGTCATTCTGCAAGGGCCTATGAATATCTGTGATGCTCTGGTTATCGGTCAAAACAACTCTCTGCCTGGAGAGCAACTTAGTTACAGACGCTATTTTGATGGCAGCATATAGCGCCGCTGCGATCGAATCTTCATGAAACTATGGGGCCGAAGCGGGAATATTAAATGAAATCCCACAGCAGTTTCAACATTTTTTCGATCGAAACAGGCCGAAAAAAAAGTGTTGATTACTTATTGAACGTCATCATATCATCAAGCAGAATGAGATTGTCACTCTGCAGCGGAGTGTGCGCTGATGCGAAACTTCCTGGCAGATTAAAACTATCTGCCGGACCGAGACTCGAACTCGCGCCTTTCGCGCGCTAGTGCTCTACCAACTGAGCTACCCAAGCACGACTCACGGCCCGTCCTCACAGCCGTACTTCCGCCAGTACCTCGTCTCCTACCTTCCAAACTTCACAGTTTGGAAGGTAGGAGACGAGGTACTAGCGGAAGTACAGCTGTGAGGAGGGGCCATGAGTCGTGCTTGGGTAGCTCAGTTGGTCTGCTTCTGATGGCGCTACGACATGCTTCACTAAGAGCGCCGGTGCCACTACAGGACATCCCAGCGCCCCTCTTTTATATAGGACGTTTCTATTTAGAACAAAGTTATTGCAGTGTAGCGATCACGGCACCACGAATGGCCACAACTCGACGCCTATATCACGACATGCTGCAACGCCGCCCCTTAAATGTGGTCAAACTAAAATATCCTGACGTACGGTGGCGCGTGGTGTGGAAGACTGTACACGATTGCATGCTTGATTCCGACGTTGTTTCCCAATGGTACGTAGTCCTCAATGGGAAGCTGGTGGCGCAGGAACGTCTTTACAATATCCACATGGCAGAATCTCCCAATTGTGTGGGTTGTAATACAGTAGATTCTGACGAGCACCGCCTCAGCTGTGGAGAGGCGGAATCGGTTTGGCACCTAGTGCGGCAGATGCTGGCTTATCTCTTGCGAGTTACACCGGAGCATACATCTGCACGCACGTTATTGTTTCCGGATGAGAGATTTTACCCCAAGACTCGAATCAACTCCGTCACCTGGATACGTGGACATGCGGTCCACTACCTCTGTCGTGACGGACACAAGAATTTACTTGACTCTTGGCTCTATTTCCAAGAAAGACATCATGCTATTTCCGGGCATACCAGATATCGACAATGCTTCGCAAACTACCTATGGAGTGCCTTTCACAGTCCGCGGTGTAGCTGGAATGTTCCAGGCAGTGGTAGATGAGGTCAGAATGAACTACAAACGATCATACACTCCTGGAAATGGAAAAAAGAACACATTGACACCGGTGTGTCAGACCCACCATACTTGCTCCGGACACTGCGAGAGGGCTGTACAAGCAATGATCACACGCACGGCACAGCGGACACACCAGGAACCGCGGTGTTGGCCGTCGAATGGCGCTAGCTGCGCAGCATTTGTGCACCGCCGCCGTCAGTGTCAGCCAGTTTGCCGTGGCATACGGAGCTCCATCGCAGTCTTTAACACTGGTAGCATGCCGCGACAGCGTGGACGTGAACCGTATGTGCAGTTGACGGACTTTGAGCGAGGGCGTATAGTGGGCATGCGGGAGGCCGGGTGGACGTACCGCCGAATTGCTCAACACGTGGGGCGTGAGGTCTCCACAGTACATCGATGTTGTCGCCAGTGGTCGGCGGAAGGTGCACGTGCCCGTCGACCTGGGACCGGACCGCAGCGACGCACGGATGCACGCCAAGACCGTAGGATCCTACGCAGTGCCGTAGGGGACCGCACCGCCACTTCCCAGCAAATTAGGGACACTGTTGCTCCTGGGGTATCGGCGAGGACCATTCGCAACCGTCTCCATGAAGCTGGGCTACGGTCCCGCACACCGTTAGGCCGTCTTCCGCTCACGCCCCAACATCGTGCAGCCCGCCTCCAGTGTTGTCGCGACAGGGGTGAATGGAGGGACGAATGGAGACGTGTCGTCTTCAGCGATGAGAGTCGCTTCTGCCTTGGTGCCAATGATGGTCGTATGCGTGTTTGGCGCCGTGCAGGTGAGCGCCACAATGAGGACTGCATACGACCGAGGCACACAGGGCCAACACCCGGCATCATGGTGTGGGGAGCGATCTCCTACACTGGCCGTACACCACTGGTGATCGTCGAGGGGACACTGAATAGTGCACGGTACATCCAAACCGTCGTCGAACCCATCGTTCTACCATTCCTAGACCGGCAAGGGAACTTGGTGTTCCAACAGGACAATGCACGTCCGCATGTATTCCGTGCCACCCAACGTGCTCTAGAAGGTGTAAGTCAACTACCCTGGCCAGCAAGATCTCCGGATCTGTCCCCCATTGAGCATGTTTGGGACTGGATGAAGCGTCGTCTCACGCGGTCTGCACGTCCAGCACGAACGCTGGTCCAACTGAGGCGCCAGGTGGAAATGGCATGGCAAGCCGTTCCACAGGACTACATCCAGCATCTCTACGATCGTCTCCATGGGAGAATAGCAGCCTGCATTGCTGCGAAAGGTGGATATACACTGTACTAGTGTCGACATTGTGCATGCTCTGTTGCCTGTGTCTATGTGCCTGTTGTTCTGTCAGTGTGATCATGTGATGTATCTGACCCCAGGAATGTGTCAATAAAGTTTCCCCTTCCTGGGACAATGAATTCACGGTGTTCTTATTTCAATTTCCAGGAGTGTATATTGAACTATTTTTATAAGTGGGCGCAGTCGCTGGGAAGCCTAACTACGAAGTGGTAGCTTTATTTTCATGTTATTTATGTTTACGATCTTCGATGGTGTCTTCACTCTGTTTTACTTTTCCAGGCTTGATTAACTATGACTGTTCGCACATTGATATCTATATAAATTAAAAAAATAATTAAAAGTTGGTAGAGCACTTGCCCGCAAAAGGCACGAGTTAGAGTCTCGGTCCGGCACATAGTTTTAATCTGCCAGGAAGTTTCATATCATCAATCAATATACCGTGACAATATAACTGCGCAAGCATATGACAATTTGAAAAGGAACATCAGCATTTTCTACATTTTATCATGACATCATTTAGAAATGGCAAATGAAACTTACTGATTGAGCCAAGAATACATTAGAGAACACTGTCATTTACAAAAGAAAAATACCTACGTCAGTTTTAAGCAATTTAGTGGAATCGCAGAAGATCTAAATCTGCATGTCCGAACTTGGAATTGAAAACTAGAAAGTGAGTGTAGTGACTAAAACCACTTTGTAATCTCGATCGATCAGAAGAATTTTAGACTTTTAAATTCTGCACACGAGAAAACGATTAAAGTGATGTCCATGTGTTTTAGTGAGCTGTTGTCTCAGACTGGTTGTGGATTTATTTTATACATGTGCCTGATAAGTTGTGTGACCGTAGATGCTGCATTTGAAAATGAAATATTAGCTCCCAAGTAATCAGTCCTAATTATACACTAAATTTTTCTTGAAAAATTCACCAACGTAACTACGTTCGTTGCTATCACATCTTAGCGAGATACTGAGACTCTCAAATTCAACATATGTTAATCAGCAGTAGAAAAAGCAGCAATGACAAACGGGGCAGAAATAGGAAGCGTCAAATAAACACTGAGTCCATTTATTTACCGACTTCGTTACAAAAAGGTCATTTTTAAATACAAATATAATTGCACGGTACAACCAACATCCACTATTTGCACAAAAAGGAGACCGTTGTGAAAAGCAAATAGAGTGGCATCAAGCCAGCAAAAACCTCTGTTTGCGTGCTGTGATGTTAAAACTAAGCCTACGCAGTTGGCACATGTCGATCAAACGCGCCGCCTCACAGTATTCGATATTGTATTTAGCTACGATATGCTCTTTGATTCGCTTTGGAGTAGTAGATATTTTGCTACTAACATTTATTAAAATTCAGGTATTAATTAACAACGAGAATTCTAATAATATTTCAGTTCTTATTCGCTCATGTTTCGTGTGTATTTCGTATCTTTGAACTGAACGGTTTCGAGTATACTGAATGTCAGCAACGCGCTCGTAAGCGCTCGTATTACAAGTGTCCTGAGCCAAAAAATAATAGAGATTAAAAACAAGAATTCAGTTGCAACTGACAACTTTAGTTACTGGATTAAAAAACTTTATTCACTACCGGCTTCAATTTAGATGCCCATCTCAGTTACAAAATTTTATATTCATATCTGTGTGCCAGCAGTATTAACACTGCCACAGCCTGGTAGCGAACCTTTTGTAAGCTTCAATTTATGGGATACCAATATACTGACTGTACTGCGTGCATACACACTGTACAACATACGAGGGTGAGTCAAATGAAAACCTTAAATATTTTTTTAATACTATTATTGTGCAGAAGTGATACAAAGCTGTATCACTTTTCAACATAATCTCCCCCACACTCAATGAATGTCCTCCAGCGCTTACAAAGTGCAAAATTCCTTTAGAAAAAAATTCTTTTGGTAGTCCGCGCAACCACTCATGCACTGTGTGGCGTACCTGTTCATCAGAACGGAACTTCTTTCCTCCCATTGCGTCTTTGAGTGCTCCAAACATATGGAGATCACTTGGGGTAAGGTCTGGTGAGAATGGTGGATCAGGAAGACACTCAAAATGTAGGTCTGTGATTGTTGCAACTGTTGTACCGGCAGTGTGGAGCCTTGCATTGTCATGTTGCAAAAGGACACCTGCTGACAGCAGTCCTTGTCCCTTTGATTTGACTGCAGGCCGCAGATGATTTTTTTAGGAGATCTGTGTATGATGCACTGGTGACAGTGGTCCCCCTAGGCATGTAATGCTCCAAAATGACGCCTTTTTCGTCCCAAAAGAGAGTCAGCATAACCTTCCCTGCTGATGGTTCTGTTCGAAACTTCTTTGGTTTTGGTGATGAGGAATGGCGCCATTCCTTGCTCGCTCTCTTCGTTTCCGGTTGGTGGAAGTGAGCCCAGGTTTCGTCCCCAGTAACGATTATTGGAAGGAAGCCATCACCTTCTCGTTCAAAGCGCCGAAAATGTTCTTCACAAGCATTAACACGTCGTTCTCTCATTTCAGGAGTCAACTGCCGTGGCGCCCATCTTCCAAACACTTTGTGAAACTGGAGCACATCATGCACAGTGTGGTGTGCTGACCCATGACTAACCTATAAACATGCAGCAATGTCATTCAGTGTCACTCGGCGGTTTTCCTTCACTATGGCTTCAACTGCTGCAATGTTCTGTGGAATCACAACTCGTTGTGCCTGACCTGGACGAGGAGCATCTTCCACTGAAGTCACACCATTTGCGCACTTCCTACTCCATTCGTAGACTTGCTGCTGTGGCAAACATGGATCACCGTACTGAACCTTCATTCGTCGTTGAATTGCAATAGGTTTCACACCTTCACTACGCAAAAACCGGATAACAGAACGCTGTTCCTCCCTGGTGCAAGTCGCAAGTGGGGGCGGCCATCTTTATACTGATACTGCGACGGTATGTGTGCATCTGCACTATGCTGCCACCTATAGGCCATTCTGCATGCTGTTTGTAGCACGCTTACCATCTTACAGGATAACGGCGCGAAATTTCGATTTGTTATTACAAATTTAAGGTTTTCTGTGATTCACCCTCGTAATTAAAGGGTCACTTTTTCGGAACAAAATAATTGTCTCCCATTGCGATGCATAAATTTGAAATTTAACTCAAAGGTAACTACAACCCTTCTCTGTAATGGCGCAATAGAGTGGCACCCTACGATGTCACCCTCGGGATCGCCAACACTTCAAATAGCGAGGTGTCGACTCACGCAAGAAAAGCTCCACATCCCAGAAGTTTATGTGAGGCGTAAGAATGGTTTATCATATCACATTGGCACCAAGTTTCACCACAATTGTGTCCAACACCACCGTGGACGTGTCACACAATGTAATGTTCGCCACATCTCCTTTAACCACATTTCACCCCTCCTTTTGACACCTCTGCGATGGACGTCAGAACCAGCGTTCCAAATGTTCAAATATGTGTTGTGTGAATTGCTAAGAGACCAAACTGCTGACGTCATCAGTCCCTAGACTTACACACTACTTAAACTAACTTTCTCTAACTTATGCTAAGAACAACACGTACACCCACGCCCGAGGGAGGACTCGAACCTTCCGCGGGAGGGACGGCGGAATCCGTAGCATGGCGCCTCAAACCACGCGGCCACTCCGTGCGGCAGAACTAGCGTTTAAATCACTCGGATTTCTTATGGGTAGCCGAGGAAAACATTTCATACACACCGCCACTCCGTATTGACACGGAAAGACCTCATAAGGTACCATTAAGGGCGTCAGTGTCAATATTTCTTCCCTTGAGCGTTGATTGCCAGACATTTCGCGGTCAGAAATGACATTTATAGTGCAATGAGCGACAGGACGACGTTCTTCACAACCTGTGACGCTCCTGATACCTCTAAGACATTTCGGTCTTTCTCTATCGTGGTCCTGCATCCCCACTGAAAGTGATCGCATCCCTTTGGAGAGGAGCGCGACAATTTTTTCCGTGGTATAGCCCTCAGGATGCATCGCGTAAAAAGTAACAGTATACACTGAGGTGACAAAAGTCATGGGATAGCAATATCCACATCTACAGATGGCGGTAGTATAGCGTGTACAAGGTACAAAAGGACAGTGCTCTGGCGGAGCTGTCATTTGTGCTCAGATGGATCATGCGAAAAAGTTTCCGTCATGACTGTGGCGCACGGCAGGAATTAACAGGCTTTGAACGCGGAATGGTAGTTGGAGCTACATGCGTGGGACATTCCACTTCGGAAATATTAAGAGGATTCAACATTCCGCTACCCGCAGTGTCAGGAGTGTACCGAGAATACCAAATTTAAGGCGTTACCTATCACCACAGACGGCCTTCAATTAAGCGGCGGAGTTGCGTAAAGTTGTCAGTGCTAATTGACAAACAGCACTGTATGAAACAACCGCAGATATCAATGTGGGAAGAACGACGAACCTATCTGAGCCGTGCTGCGGCTCGCGTTGGTGCCCTTTGTAGGTTTCCGCCCTCTGTTGGAGGCCAGACGGTATCCTTTAGTTGGCATGGCTGCGGTTGTTTGTCTTCTTCTCGTGTTGCTGACGCCAGTCGGTTTCGCAAGCGTTGCCTGGCTGCTAGTGGCAGCAGCGGCGGTTATCGATATGTAGTAACTGTTGTCCTATCTTTGGGGCGACGACGCTGTTTTTCCGGGTCGTGTGAGTGTGCCAGTTTGGTTGGGACTCAGGAGGAGCCAGGTCCGCGCAGTGCCAGAACACGCCGGGACAGCTTGCGGCAAGCATGGACTGCCGGATGGAAGGGCTGTGCACGACATCGTAGTAAACCGGACCCAGCAAGCTTTAAGATAAGTGCATTTCAATCCAAGTACAGAAACCTCCACCGTTGTGATACCTCGCCATTCTCCAGTGACTTGGGTTCGTGTTGCTGCTCGTAGTGTCGCTGACGCGAAGAGTAGCGAGTGGAATTCTTGGGGAAGGCGGATCTGATTAGCTTTCCTCGACTTCTTATTACTGTTTACTACGTTCAACTTGTTACAATTTGATAAGTTCAGCCGGCCGAAGTGGCCGAGCGGTTCTAGGCACTCCAGTCTGGAACCGCGCGACTGCTACGGTCCCAGGTTCGAATCCTGCCTCGGGCATGGATGTGTGTACTGTCCTTAGGTTACTTAGGTTTAAGTAGTTCTAAGTTTTAGAGGACTGATGTCCTCTGATAGGTCCCATAGTACTTGTAGCCATTTGAATTTTCGCACACCGGTAGACATTACATTTCCCCAATATTTGCTGTGCAAGTCTTAGATGAGCCACCCTGTTTATTTCCTTTGACATCGGGAGGCTAGTTCGCATCTCAAATGTCCCATTTTTTATACGGTTTTCAGGGTCGTTATCGGCGGAAACTATGGATGTTATTGCCGATCCCAGATACTTGTACTAATTGGTTGATGTTCTGAGGGCACTGTCTAGCTGTATTTGCTGTGGAGAACTGGTAGCCGCTCGTTAGAAGTTGCAATAGATATTATCAGTTTTGGTCCTACTCTAAGTCCTAGCGTCGAGCACCGAGCATTAAGGTCGACTTGACCGAGCGAGGTGGCGCAGTGGTTAGACACTGGAGTCGCATTCGGGAGGACGACGGTTCAATCCCGCGTCTGGCCATCATGATTTAGGTTTTCCGTGATTTCCCTAAATCGCTCCAGGCAAACGCCGGGATGGTTCCTTTCAAAGGGCACGGCCGACTTCCTTCCCCGTCCTTCCCTAATCCGATGAGACCGATGACCTCGCTGTCTGGTCTCCTTCCCCGAAACAACCAACCAACCAACCAACCTAAGGTCGACTTGACTTTCTGGTATTCTGATATTAGAACTATACTGTCAACGGTGTTAGTTTCTATAGATATTCTGTCACATAGTTCACGATAAGACTGAACAGAACTGGACGTGAAGCAGATCTCAGCCACGCACTTCCATACCGCATCCAATGACGCAGTTGGTGAGAAAGCGATAGCCGGTACCAATGGGCGGTCCGCCAGGGTCTGCGGACAGACTCCACGCTTTAATCCGACACACCACACTTGAAGAGCTTGCCTTATAAGCGTCCTCAGTTCTTGATTGCAATATACGTCGACGTCACTAAACACAAGATGCAGTTCTTTTCTGAGAACTTTGTATTTTCTCATTAGGATTCTAACGGTATGAGTATCGTCTATAGTGCCTACACCAGTGATAAAACCAAATTTTTTTGGGCGTAGTTTTTTTACCTGATTTTTGTTGTAATTTTCAAATTTATTACTATACTTGTTTTTTCCACAGTCCAAAAGTTACATATTCTCTCTCTTCCCAAGCATTAATCCCCACTCACGGCGTCTGCTGGTTAATCGGACGTGGCATGTTAATTTTAAGGGGTGGCCAGATGCCCTTCCTGTCGCCACCCCATATCCCCCGGAAAGGAATTAGTGTACCCCAACTGTCTGCGTCTAGTGTAATCCATGGAGTAGTGCGAATGTGTTCAGTTGTCTGTAAGCCGTGTAACTGAGGGGGAACGTGGGGACCAGCCTCGCATTCACCTTGCGGGATGTGGAAAACTGCCTAAAACCACATCCAGGCTGGCCGACACACCGGCCCTCGTCGTTAATCCACCGGGCATATTCGATTCGAGGCCCGCGCAACTACCCCAGTCCATTTTTTTTTTACTAACTTGCGAATAGCGCCTTTAATCTCATACAGATCTCCTCTGCAGCTTCGATCATAGTTATACAGTAGGTCAGTATTCAGGGATATGAAAAAAACTTCTAGTAAACATGCCGAACTGGACCAGCCTATCAGCTCTAAAATGCAATCCAGTAGAAGACCAGCCTACGGATTTCGGCTCTTATGGTACCGCGTTACGTAACGGAATAGTGAACATCTTTTTGGAACAATAATGCCCCCTTGGACTGAGCGGGTAGCCAACTACGTTCCAGGCGGCGTCATTTTATTATAGAATAATGACAGACGTCAACACGAAGAGATCAGAAGCCGCCTATGTGTACTATCGACCGTACTGACATCGCGTCCTGTCGATCCTATGGGCCCCGCAGCGAGGTATGGTCCATCTTTACTGTCCTGCGGGTATCCTTAACTCTGGAGAAACATGGTTCACCATTGTGGCATGAGTCGTGTTTTCTTTTTCCGTCGAGCTTACGTACGCTACACTCGTGAAGAGCCGTCTACTCAGATTTTTGACGAACGTATAAGCAAGTATGAGCAAATATCGGTTAAGGACGCTCATATCTGCTTACTACTCACTGAACTGTACAAGTGTAGAGTTTACTCTGCATTATGTCGATATGGTGATAAGATACTTTTATTTCTCTTGAAATCATATTGTAGGGCTAAGTGAAATGCTTTATGCACAGGACACCTGTAGAGGTGGTAAAGGATCTGCTGGTAAGAATGGCTGTAACAATGGTCTAACAACAGCACGGTTGTTCGATCGGGTACAACAGCATTTTGTGCGACGGCTTCGTACCTGCGAAGAAGTTGGGGAATATCGCATCTGACATAGTTGTGGAAGTATCACAGTATTTACGAGTAAGTTATGTAGGCAAAAAAACTCATTTTAAAATTTGTACTTTCTTGGAATTTCACTAAAAACGATTAAAGTTAACTGTTCTTATGCTTGCTTGTAACTTTCAAACCACTCATGTCAGCACCAATCCTTCCAATAACAATTTCATATATTTGCCCTTCTATATCGTCCTTGAAAATTTGTTCCATCGGCTATCCAGCTTCAGATAGAAGCGCATCTACCTATTACTGGTAATAATACTCATCATTAGGTGCGAATGAAAGTTTTTAGTCAAATATATCATTCGAAGTCGTCCCTAAATACACGAAAAGACATGGACATTGCTGAAGGCAATTAGAATGGACTGAATATTGGAGACAAATTGAAACTGTGGCAGTTCAGGTCCCAAACCCTTATTCCTGCTTTCACGGCTTTCCTCGCTGAACGCGTGTGCTTAAAATACGCTGAGGTGAGTCATGGGCCAGCGATGGACACAAACACAGGTGGGGATAGTGCCGTGTACAAAAGGTGTAAAACGGAAAGGGCATTGAAGGAGCTGTCTTTTGAATTTAGATGATTCGTGTGAGACGTTTTCCTAAGTGATTACGGCCGCACGACGGGAATTAACGCTGAATGGCAGTTGGAGCTAGACACATAGCACACTCCATTTCGGAAATCGTTAGGGAATTCAATATGTCGAGATCGGCAGTATCAAGAACGTGCTGAGAATATCACATGTTAGGCACTACCTCTCACCATGGTCAACGCAATGGCCGACGGCTTTCACTTAACGACCGAAGACAACAGCTGTGTTGTCAGTGCCGACAGAAAAGCAATACTGCCTGAAATAACCGCAGAAATCAACGTGGAACCTACGACGAACGTATTAGCTTCGACAGTGCGGTAAAATTTGGCTTTAATGGGCTATGGCAGCAGACGAACGACTAGAGTGCCATTGTTAACAGCGTGATATCGCCGGCAGCGCATCTCCTGGTCTCGTGACGATATTGCTTGGGCTCTAGACGACTGGAAAATGCTGGTGTGGTCAGATGAGACCAGATTTCAGTTGGTGAGAGTTCGTGGTAGGGTCAGAACATGGCACAGAGCCAATGAATCCATGGACCCAAGTTGTCAAACAAAGCACTGTGCAAGATCCTGGTGACTCCAATGTGCTGCGTTTACACGAAATGGACTGGGTCCTTTGGTCTAATTGAAACGATCATTGGCTGGAAATGGTTATGTTCGGCTGTTTGGAGACCATTTGCAGCATTTCATGGACTTCATGTTCCAATACAACGATGGAATTTCTATGGATGACATTGCGCCTTGTCACTGCGCTGGTGGCCGAGCGGTTCTGGCGCTACAGTCTGGAACCGCGCGACCGCTACGGTCGCAGGTTCGAATCCTGCCTCGGGCATGGATGTGTGTGTTGTCCTTAGGTTAGTTAGGTTTAAGTAGTTCTAAGTTCTAGGGTACATGACCTCAGCAGTTGAGTCCCATAGTGCTCAGAGCCATTTGAACCATTTGAACCTTGTCACTGGGCCACAGTTATTGGCGATTAGTTTGAGGAACAAACAAATGGACTGAATGATTTGGCCGCTCAGATCGCTCGACATGAATGCCATCAAACATCTATGGGACATAATCGAGAGGTCAGTTCGTGCACAACATCCCGCACCGCCAACGCTACAGTAGTTATGGAATGGCTATAGGGGAAATACGGCTCAGTATTTCAGCAGGGGACTTCCAACGACTTTTTGTAGTCCATGCCTCATCGACTTGCTGCGCTAAGCGGGGAAAAAGGAGATCCGACACGGTATTATGAAATTTTGGAAAAACGACATTTTGCCTGTGGAGTGCGTGATTGATTCTCTTGTAAATTTTTTTTATTTACAGACACAATCACATGTTTACGACACAGTGATAACCGGTTTCGGGAGTACAATGACCATCTTCAGATGCTAAAGGTGGCATACACTGAACACAGGTTTGACAACGCATGAACCTGTGTCCAGTGTATGCCACCTTTAGCATCTGAAGATGGTCATTGTACTCCCGAAACCGGTTATGACTGTGTCATAAACATGTGATTGTGTCTATAAATAAACAAAAAATTTTACACGATATTATGACGTACTCCATGACTTTTGTCACCTCGTTGTACATTGTCGTTGCTACTGAATGTAACGTAAAGCGAGTGGCTCTGCGATTCGCTTCTCTATGTTACCACATATGGCATGTACCTACCTCCGTCTGTACTGGAGTAACAGGACTCGTAAAGGATCCACATGTGACCTGCTGCTCCAAAGAAAAGCACTGAAATTCTGAAAGTGTCCACCAACCTGGAATCTTAAAGTAGTACCACGGTGGTCGTGTGTCCATTACTCTTGCTGTGAGCCTGTAATTGAACTACTCAAACTAGCCAAGCCCCTCTATCACTGTTATTATGAGTTCCAAAGTTTATTTGGATTCCATCTGTTTTTTATTCTGCACATTGCATCAGACATAAAGGTGAACTGGTGATATATAATTGCGATGTTGTATAGCGTACCCCTACAAGAATCACTTGGTAAGACGCCAACCATCCTCATTACTCACATGCTCACAGACTAAAGACTGTATTGTGTGGCGCTGAACCTGCAACTGAAATGTTTGGCGCGAGTTCGGTAGTTGGTCAACCATGCGAGAACCCAAAGACAAATAAAGTAATTCCGTTCTTTCTCGCTGCTCAAATTTCCTCCAAAAATTGACAATAAAATTAAATTTTGGTTATGATGTGATATCTAACAAACGCACCATATATCACTCTTTGATGAAGTCGGGACTTGATGGGGTGATAGAAGGATCAAAATAAAGGGATACCTGTTTGGCTTTGGTAACACACGCACCTGCACAAATGGTTGGGTGCAAAATATTTAATGGACGGAAAAAAATCATGGCTTCAACATGGAATGCTCCATCTGAGTGAAATTTATGACTTTCTTTAGCACAGATGTTTTTCAAACCAATAGCGAACAATTATCGCCCGGTATTGTCATCCATAGAAATTCCATCGTTGTATTGGAACATGAAGTCCATGAGCCCAAGAGAGGCGCTGCAGGCGATGTCGTGCTGTTATCAAAGGCCTCACGTTGATCATTTGCTGCCGTGGCCCATTAACGCCAGATTTCACGGCAGTGTCCTAATGGACATCTTTGTCAAACGTCCAACATTAATTTCTGTTGGTTATTGCACGCAGTGTTGCTTGTTTGTTATCAGTGACAGTTCTACACAAACGCCGCTGTTCTTGGTCATTAAGTGAAGGCCATCGCCACTGCATTGTCCGTAGTGAGAGGTAATGGCTGAAATTCAGCACTTGACACTGTGGATCTCCAAATATTGATTCCCCTAACGACTTTGGAAACGGAATATGCTAGCTCCAACTAGCATTCCATTCCACGTTCAGAGTCTGATAATTCCCGTCTGGCAGCCATAATCAAGTCGGAAAGCTTTTCACATGAATCATCAGAATACAAATGACTGCTCCACCAATACACTGTCCTTTTATACCTCGTGTACGTGATACTACCGCCATCTGTAGATGTGCATATTACTATACCATGATTTGTCAACTGAGTATATATCGTGATTTTACAAGAGAGAGAGAGAGAGAGATTAAAAGTCTTTGTATTCACAAATGAAACGTGATAGGTCCTTCCATGTACTTAGATGAAATCAAGTAAATCAAGGCTAAGTCCTCTCCATAATACGAATGAAAATGCGACACGGGAAGTTAGTTCGATCATGCATTGTTATGAAGTATATATAATGGCGAGCAACGTAAATGATACGCGAATGCACGCAACAAGCTGCGATTCATCAAATCCTGTGATACAACCGGCTGAATGCGCCCATCTTGAAACAAACTACACAAGTGTCTCTATTACATCAGTTCAACGAAGAGGCAGCCACAAGAGCAATACGAAATTTGGCGGCTCGTGCCCTGATTGTCCGTCAATGTGCAAAGCTTCGAGAGCGGCCAAGATATATCTCGCGATGCTTTGCAAATACGCGCTACGCTAGCAGATGTATCCGCCAGCGAGCGAGATTCTCCGAGGAAAAAGTGACTCGTGTTTGCCACGCAGGTATGCGGAATGTGAAACCAGGCAGCGCAAGAACAGCGGTGTTTCACTTTATGAAATATTCAGTGCATTCCACTCGCCTTACGAAATTCCTATTAGTTGTCCAATATGATAACTGTTCAACAGGAATTTGAATAGAAGCTGCTCAAGACACAAAAAGGAGATACATTTACACTAAGACCTATCCTAAGTTATGTACTTGTACTTTGCTACAGAGTATTTATTTATCGAGTCACAAGCAAACAACTACAACATACGTATTTAAATAACATTTTTTCTTTTCGCGTAAAGTTTGAGGAAAGCATTCCGTAAAATAGTCCTTTTTATTTTTGCATCTTACAGTCTGATACCACAGCTTGATAATGAACAGTTTTCTTTTCAAAATCGCCCACAGTTACAGGGATTATTCGAAATTAAGTAAAACAAACAGCATATTTTCCAAAGTTTGCAGTAAAAAACGTAGTCGCTGGTAGGTTACGTTCGGTGTGTTGTTATATGAGAAGGCGAACGGCCGTCAAACATGTTGGACAAAGAGGACCTTGTTAGAGATCAAGGAAAGCTTTGTCACATGCAGAAGTCCAGTTTCATTTAACATTCTTCCGCAGTAGCTGATGGAATGGTTCAGCGATGACCATCGCATGGGGATAGAATTTTCCGTAGTAGTTGAGTTGTCAAACTTTGTCCTTGTTACATTTGGAATTGGCCCGCTGGAGCACCTCAGATAAGGAATCGAATTTGGTCACTAAATACTAATATTTTTTACCAGTAACTAAGTAGTTTCCGCCCCCAGCAGATCTCGAGTAAGGTGCTCTAAGCAGCACTGAACGATTGCCGATGCATTGGCAATGCCAAAGTGGAACGTTATGAACTCGTTATATCCCCCCTTTAGGCAAGCTGGGGTGGAACAGAGTTGACATTCTCACTGGCATCACACAATATCTGTCGGGAGAAGTGTGGAGATCTTGTTGGTCGTGGAGCTACTTCGACATCACACGGACAGTTCATAGAGAAACGTGATATGTGTGGGCGAACATTGTCCTGTTAAAAACTAGGACTATAATACCGTTCAGTGAGAGACAGCAAATAAGGGCACAAAATGTTCGTGACTTACCATTGTGGGGCCGGTGTTCCCTCAGTGATTACCAGCTATGACCTCAAGTCATACCTGATGTCCTCCCATACGAGTCATGACACCAACAGTATCACCACGGTGCCCCTCCTAAACATTAGAAGTGTGGGACCTCTCCCTGAATCGTCGCAGTACTTTCTGAGGATGGTCATACAGGATAGTGCAGAACTGTAATTCATTGGTGAACACAATGCAATCTCATTCATCAACAGTGCATTCTACCCAGTCACTGCACCACTCCGTGCTGTGGTGTTTACAGCAGCCATCGCATGTGGCGTTAATTTTTTATTGTGGTTGCTGCTAGGATCCGACCAATAGTGCTGGATGATACAAAATGTTACAAGGGTCTCTGTTACGTGTTCTCTGACGAAAAAGGAGATCTGAAGGCGTTACGATGTGCTTGCTGCAAAATATGGCGATCCTTCCATGTGGTCTTCAGACATGGTTGGCTGGAATTTTGACACACCTCTTTCAAACTCTGTCTTGTGCTTATAACGCTATCTCATACGAGTACGTGGTATCTTCTTCACAGCGATCACTCACTGTCTGCCCTCACGTTCCCATATAGTCCGACATCCAGCTATTGTCACAACCGAATGCCTCACAAATCTGGATATTGCACAATTCGACCAGCTGACCAAATGGAGACGAGGACTCAACACATTTCGCAAGTGTACCGTGAACATCAGGAATCCGGTAAAATATCAAATCTCCGACATCACTGCGACCGGAAAAAGATCCTGCAAGAACGGGATCAACGACGACTGAAGAGAATCGTGACACGAGTGCAACCCTTCCCTAAATTACTGCAGATTTCAACGCTGGGCAATCAACGTCAGCCTGCAAACCATTCAACGAAACATCTTCGATATGGGCTTTCGGAGCCGAAGGCCCACTCGTGTGCCCTTGGTGACTGCACGACACAATATGCCTCAGCAGGGGCTCATCACCACTAACATTGCACTGTTGATGACTGGAAACATGTTGCCTAGTCGAACGAGTCTCGTCTCAAATTGGGACTGTTCAAGCAGGTGAATTCTCTGTAATGGTGTGGGGCGTGTGCAGTTGGAATGATATGGGACCTTTGATACGCCTAGATACGACTCTAACAGGTGACGCGTACGCAAGCATCCTGTCTAATCACCGGCATCCATTCATTTCCATTGTGCATTACGACGAATTTGGGCAATTCCAGCAGGACAACGCGACACCCCACATGCTGTGTTAAGTTGTAAGTAGAAAGCGACTGTAGAATTCCTCGCAGTTTCTGGATGTGGTCCAACATCTGCTACCAATTTTATTTCTGGCAGCCACTTTCAGCTTGATGTTCACTCAGTGCTGATTAAAAAACAAGATGCGGGCTAAGGTGGCTCGTAGATATTTCAAAGTTACAGTGCTCCAGTGATTTTTCTCCCCAAGAAATTTTAATCACGCTTTTGCGTGTTTATTCCAAATATGAGAAACATTTGTTTTCGAATGGTTCTTTTGCGAAAGGGTGGAAAAATATCACCTCAGCCTCACATAATCGCAAATACTTAGTTAAATGACTAGCCACGTCACAAGACGCTATTATAATTCAGTAACGTTTTTGTACTCAACATGAATATTTAGGGTTTATAATTCGGTCGTTGCTCCTCCGAACTTTCACTTAAATTCTAGGACGCCATTCTTGCTGTCAGTACTTCAGATTCTGTGTGTAGTCATTCAAATCTAGCTAAAATACTCCAGGTTCCTTAACAAACGGCGGGGTAGATTTCGAGCAGCTCAGTGTAAAGTACGCTCCGTTGTACAATGCGCGAAGGTGTTTAACAATTCACTTTCGTCCCGTCCTAATGCACTGAAGAGCCAAAGAAACAGGTAGACCTGCCTAATATCGTATAGGGCCTCCGCGAGCAAGCAGAAGTGCCGCAGCACAAGGCATGGACTCGACTAATGTCTAACGCAGTGCTGGAGGGAACTGACACCATGAATGCTGTAGGTCTCTCCACAAATCCATAAGAGTGCGAGGCGGTGGAGATCTCTTCTGAACAGCACGTTGCAAGGCATCTCAGATATGCTGAACAATGTTCATATCTGGGGAGTTTGGTGGCCAGCGGAGGTGGTCAAACTCAGAAGAGTGTTCCTGGAGCCACTCTGTAGCAATTCTGGACATGTGGCGTGTCGCAAGGCTCTCCTGGAATTGCCCAAGTCCGTCGGAACGCACAATCGACATGAATGGATGGAGGTGATCAGACAGGATGCTTACGTACGTGTCACCTGTCACAGTCGTATCTAGACGTATCAGGGGTCTCATATTACTCCAACTGCACACGCCCCACACCATTACAGAGCCTCCACCAGTTTGAACAGCTCCTGCTAACATGCAGGATCCATGGATTCATGGGGCCATCTCCATACCGGTACACGTCAACCCCCTCCATACAATTTGAAACGTCCAGGAACATGATTCCAGCCATCAACAGGCCAATGTCGGCGTTGATGGGCGAGGCGTAAAACTTTTCGTTGCGCAGTATTCAAGGTAACACGAGGGAGCCTTCGGCTCCGAAAGCCCAATTCGATGATGTTTAGTTTAATGGTTCCCACGCTGACACTGGTTGATGGCCCAGCATTGAAATGTGCAGTAATTTGCTAAAAGGTTGCATTTATGTCACTTTGAACGATTCTCTTCAGTTGTCGTTGGTGCCACTCTTCCAGGATCTTTTTCCAGCTGTAGCGATGTCGAAGATTTGATGTTTTACTGGATTCCTGATATTCACGGTACACTCGCGAAATGTCGTACGGGAAAATCCCATTTCATCGCTACCTCGGAATTGCTGTGTACCATCGTTCGTGCGCCGACTACAGTATTACGTTGAAACTGTCTTAAATAATGCTAACGTGCCATTGTAGCAGCAGTAAGCGATCTAACAACTGCGCCACACACTTTTTGTCTTATATAAGCGTTGCCGACCGCAGCGCCGTATTCTGCTTGTTTAAAAATGTCTGTATTTGAATACGCATGCCTATAGCAGTTTCTTTCGCGGTTCAATGTATATCTTCGACCATAGATACTAGTAGACTGGCCTTGCTATGCAGAAGCTATAGGGCTGCTGTGGCACCAACATAAACCTCGTGACTGTTGGCAAAACGTGGCCGGATTTCAAATCAGCGGTCTGCCAACCTGTGTTTGTATGGTATTTTACCCACATTTCTCAATTGACTGCCAAACGCTTCCAACAAAAATTACTTTTTTATTTGCGAAAAATTATGTCAGAACTACATTTGACCTGGATTTGTTCACAGTACCATTTATAAAATCTAACGCATCGAACGCCCCTCTGGTGGGCAGCTGGACAAAATTACTATAAACTATCAATTAAAGTAAAATGTCGTTAAAATTCTTTTAAACAGTACGAGTGGGTCATGTCAAAACTTTAAATATTGGATTCTCCGCGTTTTGAGCTCTAGTCACTTATAAAAGAAAATAGGATATGGGAATTATGTCAACTATAGGTGCCAAAATTGTCGACTATAGGAGCAGGTCCATTTTAGAGTATCAATTTTAGGTACACTTCAAAGGTTCAGTTCGTACTATTTTTACAAAAGTTTAAACTATCAGTTTAAAAAAATTGATATTTTAGATGAAAGGTGAGACTTTGAAGTTTCAGAAAATAATTTTGGAGCCTACATTTATTTAATAGTATTAGAAGGTAGAAAAAAATTCTCTTCATGTGTCGATTATAGATGCTCTTACCTTATTATAATCTGACTTGTATATACAAAAATGCGCGTATGTGCAGATGGTTTAAAGTTTTTCCGTTTCAGGGACTGTATCCAAAGCTGCCTTCGGTTTTCATCCTTAGGGAACCTATGAATAGGAACGAGAAACAGTTATACTTACTTCTGTAACCGAATTATCACAGATACTTTTCAAAATGTAATATGAGTCTGACTTTACAGGCATCACTTTCAACACTTTAATTTACGTGATACTCTATTTCAAATGTAAAAAAACATACAAAAGTCACTTCAGCAGATTTCAATAAACGCATCTGCACTACCATAGAACCACACGTGAAATGTAATGCCATTTCCCCCGACAAAACGCTGAGTACAGCCATAAGCGCAACACGAAACAACCATGTTTTTCCAACATTCACGTGACTTTAGCCCAGAGATGTTGGAGCCACGAAATGACGCCAGGGCCAGTCTATTACATTTATGGTCGAAGGTGTATATGTAAACCAGAATGTTATTTCGTAGAAGGACGCACGCGTATGTTTCCACGCACATATGGGAATGACAACAAATTACCCACCAAGTTCATTGTTGGGGGATAGGGATATTTTAACAAATATGCGTATAATGGTAAGGAAATGTAGACACGGAACAGCCAGGTAGCGACGCAGTCAGGCTATCGCACCGTCTCATCAAACGCGAGCATGTCATACAGGCTGTACACGTCCATCGCAGAGCGCGAGATGGCCTGGGGGCCACGCCTCTTTCCCTCTAAACGCCTTTCTCCTTCAACTCTCCCTCCCCCGTCCCAGCCACCCTCACACCCTACTCCCACACCCACTGGCTGCTCTTCATTCCGTTGCGCGCCCTTTTCTGCTTCCAGCCTTAATTTAGACGCAGGAGGTGGCGAGGGCACGCGCGCAGAAACCTCTTTAAATTAATTTATTGCGTCATTAATATTAGTTACGCTCTCGTTTTAACTCCCCGGACGAGATAAGTTCCGCCGCAGGATAATGAAGAATATGAAAAGCTACCCCGAGGAATGAACTGTGTAAGGATACGGTCTGTTTATGTTTATCTTTTTTCCGGAAGTTGACATTGTATCTAGGGTTTGCCAGAAGGTATAACTAACAGCAACTGCCACAGCCACCGAAGAAGAGGGGAAGTGGATGTGGGGTATGACCAGTCCCATGCCGAAGGTCGGTATTGTTACAACCTTGCATATTCGTTACAGAGACCAGATCATAGCAAGGTGCTGCGATCAAATTAAATTATTGGAGGAACTGAAGATACATCTGATCTGCGAAGAGCATATTTTAGATTCTAAGAAGGCATGATTCATATCCTGGATCACTACTAACTGCAGTAATAACTTGACGAAAAATAATAATAAATAAATGAATAAAATAAAAATAGAAAATCGCAAGGTGTGCGAGATAAACGAAAGCTGATACGCGCGTTTCTACATCAGAAAGTCGATGTCTATTCACATTTCGCGCCAGTTTCATAAGGGTGGTGCTAGTAGCGGCACTTTTTGAGTTATCAGTCTTCTGGCTGGTCTGATGCGGCCCACCACGAATTCCTCTCCTGTGCCAACCTCTTCATCTCAGACCAGCGCTTACAACCTACTTCCTCAATTATTTCCTGGATATATTCCAATATGTCTTCCTCTACAGTTTTTGCCCTTTGCAGCTCCCACTATTACAATGGAAGTCATTGCCTGATGTCTTATCAGATGTCCCATCATTCTGTCTCTTCTCCTCGTCGCTGTTTTCAACACATTCGTTTCCTCTCCGATTCTGTGCAGAACCTCCTCATTCCTTACCTTGTCCACCCAATTTTCAGCATTCGTCTGTAGCACCATACAATGCTCTGCTCCAAACGTACGTTCTCAGAAATTTCTTCTTCAAATTAAGGCCTATGTTTTATACTATTAGAATTCTGTTAGCCAGATATGCCCTTTTTTCCTGTGGCAGTCTGCTTTTCATGTTTCCTTGCTCCGTCCGTCATTGGTTATTTTGCTGCCTAGGTAGCAGAATGAGCCCCTATGAGGCTGCAAATCAGGTTTGCTTTAAATACACGCTGTAACAGGCGTGAGCTTTAGTTACCTTTGAGATTAGACGTGCTGAGTTGACATTAATCAAGAATGCCTTTAAGGTAACGAAAACGCCATTATCAGCACTTAACTTATTTTGACCGAGATCGTGTAATAGGACTACAAGAAGCTCGATGTCCCTTTCGCGATTTTGCGCAAAGACTTGGCAGGAATGATTGCTGGTAGCGGTGGTCACGGGAATGTACGGCCGCAAGAAGACGTGTGTGTGTAATCCTCATCACTCATCTCATCTTCATAAGATGTCCTATAGAAAGCCTTACACGCGGCAGACGAACAACCATGTAAACGCTCTTCCCGTCAGTAAAGCCAAAGGATAATTTTCGTAGCGAACACTAGTGTCTTCACATCTTTCACGTGATACACAAAATGAAGCAGTATCATCAGATCTGTCTCCAATCGAGCACATATGGGACGTCATCAGATAACTCCAGCGTCATTCGTGAACAACATTAACCGCACCTGTATTGGCCGACCACGTGCAGCACGCATGAAATCCATCCCAGCAACTGACATCCGGCACCTGTACAAAATTATGATCACATATCTTCATGGTTGCATTCAACATTCTGGTGGTTACACTGGTTACTAATGTACCAGCATTTCACATTTGCCATCGCTTATCTCACGCTTACATTAAACTCTGGTCTTGCAGTGTTAACCACTCAAACACGTTACCTAACCTAATGTACTCCAGAAATTTAAGTAATCTACATTTTTTTTGGTGCTGTGGTTTTTCTCCGTCAGTATATTCGGACATTTCTTAACAGGTTTCTCTTTTTGAAATGTAATATTTGGCCAAAAATATCTCACTGTGCGCATTTATTATTTTCATCTCTTACTGGAAAATATCCCCAAAAATAAGTAGGGATTGGAATGTTATTTATTGTATATCTGCGTGCTTTGGTGGCCGTTTTCACTGAAGGTGAAGTTTACTACTTTGTTAGGCATACGCGATCGACGTTTACACATCTTTGCTGGGAACTTCTTCAGGTGCTCATTGTTAGTTGAACACTGTCCTTAGTTTTTAATAAAATAATTTTGGGTATTAGGCCGCCTCATTATAAAAAACGAAAAAAAAACAAATTACCGACGTTTCGACAGAGTCTACAACGATTCCTTTAGGGCACCTGAAAGGTTGGCAGTTAAGTTACTTTAACGCTTTAGAATGACGCGACGTAATACCCACAATTATTTTATTCAGATGACACTCCGTGGAAGCCTACGAACTTATAATGTTCTCCGTGTTCAGCTAACAATGAGCACCAGATGTAGAAATTAATGAAAAAGATCCCAAGAGAGGATGTGAAACGCCGATCGTGTAGAATAAATTAAAGAGGGACGTAACGCGGCCTAACAACCTAGAAGTTTTTACCCTCAGTTTATTCCCTGTTGGCGACCATGCACAAAACTGAATGCATGTTGACTGTGTTTCACTACGCTATGTTGTATCACATTTGCATAATATACGAGAACGGATCTGCTCACATGAGTGCACACCGAACTCTGAGATACGAAACTGTCGTGGTTTCCGCGAGGAAAATGCAGCATTGCTTAGAGATTAGACAGGGAAACAGCTCGGCACTCAGTGAACCGTTACCAACATAACGAATACGTACTGACGGCGAGTAGCAGTCTGCCTTCGAAGACCTATCAACGAGTCATGGCTGCGGTATAAAAGGTAACTGCTTCCAATCATCATCATCATCATCATCATCATCATTTAAGACTGATTATGCCTTTCAGCGTTCAGTCTGAACTGCTTCCAAACGAACAATTATGTTTCAGGCGCGCTACTGAGACGCACGGAGTCACGTGTTTACAATAACTGTGACACGGAACGCTGCGACCAGCTGTTACAATGACAACGGGCGAGTGGTACTGATTTATTTAAATTACTGAAATTTTAACGTCAAGATAAAACCATTGTAATAAAAATTTAATATTTTAGTGTTGACTATACGAAGACCAGATGAATGTCGCAAACTCGATTTTCTGTTGGCGAGTGCTACTCTATTAAAAAATTAAGTGGGACCAGCGAGGAACGTATTTCTTGTTCAATAGGTTTTTTTTGTTTCTTTTTTGGTTTTTGGTTTTAGGGCGCAAAACTTCTATGGTCATTAGCGCCCAGCCCGTGACTTAGGAAACAGTAAAAAACCGAAATTTAAAACCAGCAGCAATGGGAACAAAGTCATAAAATTTGAGAAACTAAAAGCAGAAGGAATGCTTAAAAATCCATTACAGAAAGGGGTTGGTTGTCCCCAAAAAAAGCTTCAAATCACTGACGTCATTTCACTGTCACTAATAAACTGGAGAACGCGGTCGGCTGAGCGCGTGTCATCTGCTAAAATCGACGATAGATCAGGCGATAGCTGTAGACGGGAGCGTAACGGATTAAAATAGGGGCATTCAATTAAAAGGTGTCTTACCGTCCACAGCTGAGAGCAGTGGGGACAGAGTGGGGGAGGATCGCCGCTTAAAAGATGTCGATGGCTAAAAAGACAGTGCCCTATCCGGAGTCTAGCTAAAATTACCTCCTCCCGACGACGCGTTCGGGAGGAAGAGGTCCAAGCGCAAGGAAGGGCTTTCACTTGCCGCAATTTATTATGGGGAAGTGTTGACCAATGCGCATGCCATAAATGAGCAACTTTGCGACATAAACCGCTCCGTAGATCGGTGAAGGGAAGCGACTGAATAGCTGGCCGAGGAAGAGAGACTGCAGCCTAGGCCGCTATATCGGCCGCCTCATTCCCACAGATACCAGCGTGTCCCGGGAGCCAGAGGAACGCCACCGAGACGCCCCCCAGGTGGAGCAAGCGCAGACAGTCCTGAATCCGGTGGACCAGAGGGTGCACAGGGTAAAGAGCTTGGAGACTGAGGAGAGAGCTGAGAGAATCTGAGCAGATTACGTACTGTATCCGCTGATGGCGGCGGATGTAGTGGACAGCCTGGAGAACAGCGTAAAGCTCCGCAGTATAAACCGAACACTGGTCGGGAAGCCGAAAGTGATTTGGGGTGTCGCCAACAATATAGGCACTCCCTACACCTAACGATGTTTTCGAGCCGTCGGTGTAAATAAATGTGGCGTCCGTCATTTGTGCACATAGAGCAGCAAATGCCTGACGGTAAACAAGTGTAGGGGTACCATCCTTGGGAAATTGACAAAGGTCACGGAGCAGGTAGATCCGGGGACGGAGCCAAGGCGGTGCTGTACCCCAAGTTGTCAAGAAGGTTTTGGGAAAGCGGAAGGAAAGAGAATGGAGCAGTTGACGGAAGCGGACTCCCGGGGGTAGTAGGGAGGAGGAGCGGCCTGCATACCCTACATCAAAGGAAGCGTCGAAAAAAATGTCATGGGCTGGATTAGCAGGCATGGAAGACAGATGGCTAGCACAACGACTCAGAAGGACTGCCCGCCGATTGGACAGCGGAGGTTCAGCAGTCTCAGCATAAAGGCTTTCCACAGGGCTGGTGTAAAAAGTTCCAGACACTAAACGTAATCCACGGTGGTGGATAGAGTAGAGACGTCGAAGAATAGACGGCCGAGCAGAGGAGTAGACTATGCTTCCATAATCCAATTTCGAGCGCACTAAGGCGCGATAGAGGCGGAGAAGGACCACTCGGTCCGCTCCCCAGGAGGTATCATTCAGGACACGGAGGGTGTTAAGGGAACGCAGACAGCGAGCCGAAAGATAGGAAACGTGGGAGGACCAGCACAGTTTTCTGTCAAACATAAGACCCAAGAATTTAGCGACGTCGGAAAACGGAAGGATGACAGGACCTAGATGTAAGGAGGGCGGAAGAAACTCCTTACGTCGCCAAAAATTAACACAAACGGTCTTACTGGGTGAGAAACGGAAGCCGGTTTTGATGCTCCACGAGTGGAGGCGATCGAGACATCCTTGAAGACGTCTTTCAAGAAGGCTGGTCCGTTGAGAGCTGTAGTAGATCGCAAAATCGTCCACAAAGAGGGAGCCCGAGACATCAGGAAGGAGACAATCCATAATTGGATTTATGGCGATGGCAAACAGTACAACACTCAGCACGGAGCCCTGGGGTACCCCGTTTTCTTGGGAGAAAGTACGGGAGAGAGTAGTGCTCACCCGCACCCTAAATGTGCGCTCTGCCATAAATTCGCGGAGAAAAAGGGGCAGCCGTCCTCGAAAGCCCCAAGAGAACAGTGTGCGGAGGATGCCTGTCTTCCAACAGGTATCGTATGCTCTCTCCAGATCAAAAAATATTGCTACCGTTTGGCGTTTTCGGAGAAAATTGTTCATGATATAAGTGGAGAGAGCAACAAGATGGTCAACTGCAGAACGATGCTTTCGGAATCCGCATTGGGCTGGTGTTAAAAGACTGCGGGATTCCAGCCACCAAGCTAAACGGTAATTCACCATACGCTCCAAAACCTTACAGACACTACTCGTGAGAGAAATGGGGCGATAGCTAGAGGGGAGATGTTTGTCCTTTCCAGGTTTCGGAACGGGAACGACAATAGTTCCCCGCCATCGTCTGGGGAAGGTACTGTCGGTCCAAATTCGATTATAAAGCCGAAGGAGGTAACGCAGACTATGGGGTGATAAATGCAACAACATTTGGACATGGATACCATCCGGTCCTGGGGCGGAGGAGCGAGAAGAAGAGAGGGCATGTTGGAGTTCCCGCATGGAGAAAACAGTATTGTAGCTTTCGTGATTTTGAGAGGAGAAAGCAAGATGTCGCACTTCCGCGGCACGTTTCTTCGGGAGAAACGCTGGCGGGTAATTTGAAGAGCTCGAAATCTCAGCAAAGTGCTGACCCAATGAGTTAGAAATTGCGACGGGGTCCACTAAGGTATCATGCGCGACAGTGAGCCCAGAGACCGGGGAGAAACCAGGCGCGCCTGAGAACCGTCCAAGCCGACTCCAAACTTCCGAGGAGGGAGTGAAGGTGTTAAATGAGCTAATAAAGAATTTTTTCAATAGGTGCGACCTAGTGAAAGTACTATTTTAATAATTACGCTAAATGTCGCCCGTCATTAGTATGATACAGTACGTTCGTCGGATGTGAAGGAGTGAGCAGAGCTCTCTCGTGTGCATCCACGGCACTAACTCGAGCGGCGCTGAAGGCGGATAATGACGTCATGCCAATGGGCCCAACGACTGAGCCAGTACGTGCTTCCTGTGATTAAGGTCGCGGCGTATTGCGTAAGACCTGTGCCAGCTACACAGTCACTCGTGCACAAACACTGCAGTATACCTCTCAGCTTGGGACACTACTAATCTGGTCCACCTATGAAATGCAAAAGATATTCAATTTGTCCTGCTGTGGGTTCTGCAAATCTTTGTTTCGTTTGCCGGATGTAGGTGACACCAGACTTTGACGTAGATAATACGAAATACTGCATCGGACGCTCGATTAAACGTTGGGACTGAGAAAGATAAATATCTCTGTAAATGAGTGACCTGAAGCCTGATAATGTTTATAAAAACCAGTATTTTAACTTAACAAAATCCAATAGTTACTATGCAAATGAAATTGATACCTTCTATGTTCTCGTGAAATCACGTAAAAACTCTAAGTACTTCCAGCTCAAAGAGCAAATACACTCCTGGAAATGGAAAAAAGAACACATTGACACCGGTGTGTCAGACCCACCATACTTGCTCCGGACACTGCGAGAGGGCTGTACAAGCAATGATCACACGCACGACACAGCGGACACACCAGGAACCGCGGTGTTGGCCGTCGAATGGCGCTAGCTGCGCAGCATTTGTGCACCGCCGCCGTCAGTGTCAGCCAGTTTGCCGTGACATACGGAGCTCCATCGCAGTCTTTAACACTGGTAGCATGCCGCGACAGCGTGGACGTGAACCGTATGTGCAGTTGACGGACTTTGAGCGAGGGCGTATAGTGGGCATGCGGGAGGCCGGGTGGACGTACCGCCGAATTGCTCAACACGTGGGGCGTGAGGTCTCCACAGTACATCGATGTTGTCGCCAGTGGTCGGCGGAAGGTGCACGTGCCCGTCGACCTGGGACCGGACCGCAGCGACGCACGGATGCACGCCAAGACCGTAGGATCCTACGCAGTGCCGTAGGGGACCGCACCGCCACTTCCCAGCAAATTAGGGACACTGTTGCTCCTGGGGTATCGGCGAGGACCATTCGCAACCGTCTCCATGAAGCTGGGCTACGGTCCCGCACACCGTTAGGCCGTCTTCCGCTCACGCCCCAACATCGTGCAGCCCGCCTCCAGTGGTGTCGCGACAGGCGTGAGTGGAGGGACGAATGGAGACGTGTCGCATTCAGCGATGAGAGTCGCTTCTGCCTTGGTGCCAATGATGGTCGTATGCGTGTTTGGCGCCATGCAGGTGAGCGCCACAATCAGGACTGCATACGACCGAGGCACACAGGGCCAACACCCGGCATCATGGTGTGGGGAGCGATCTCCTACACTGGCCGTACACCACTGGTGATCGTCGAGGGGACACTGAATAGTGCACGGTACATCCAAACCGTCATCGAACCCATCGTTCTACCATTCCTAGACCGGCAAGGGAACTTGCTGTTCCAACAGGACAATGCACGTCCGCATGTATCCCGTGCCACCCAACGTGCTCTAGAAGGTGTAAGTCAACTACCCTGGCCAGCAAGATCTCCGGATCTGTCCCCCATTGAGCATGTTTGGGACTGGATGAAGCGTCGTCTCACGCGGTCTGCACGTCCAGCACGAACGCTGGTCCAACTGAGGCGCCAGGTGGAAATGGCATGGCAAGCCGTTCCACAGGACTACATCCAGCATCTCTACGATCGTCTCCATGGGAGAATAGCAGCCTGCATTCCTGCGAAAGGTGGATATACACTGTACTAGTGCCGACATTGTGCATGCTCTGTTGCCTGTGTCTATGTGCCTGTGGTTCTGTCAGTGTGATCATGTGATGTATCTGACCCCAGGAATGTGTCAATAAAGTTTCCCCTTCCTGGGACAATGAATTCACGGTGTTCTTATTTCAATTTCCAGGAGTGTATAAACTTTAAACTCTACAACATTGAAACTGCTTGCTTCTACTTCCGCACTATGAGATTAGGGCCTACGGCCCATTCCTCACTTGGCCGGCAGTCGTCTTAACTGCACTGTGCGCGCTGCTGTGACATGGAAAGCCATGAAGTGGCCTTCTCTTCCATCTAGCACGGTGCAGCTCCTTCCAAATGGCACAAGACAACCGTGGCGACGGCGGGCGCTTCTGGGCACTCCTACTCGGATAGAAGTGGCTAGCAGTAAACACCGTTAGCTGTTCGTCGTCTAGTGATTAACGTTGGCGCTTCTAAACTGGGGAGCTACTACGCAAATTAAATTGATACCTTCTATGTTCTCGTGATATTCCTTAATAATTCTGTAACTACAGTACTGGCCATTGAAATTGCTACACAACGAAGATGACGTGCTACAGACGCGAAATTTAACCGACAGGAAGAAGATGCTGTGATATGCAAATGATAAGCTTTTCAGAGCATTCTCACAAGGTTGGTGGCGGTGGCGACACCTACAACGTGCTGACATGAGGAAAATTTCCAACCTATTTCTCATACACAAACAGCAGTTGACAGGCGTTGCCTGGTGAATCGTTGTTGCGATGCCTCGTGTAAGGAGGAGAAATGCGTACCATCACGCTTCCGACTTTGATAAAGGTCGGATTGTAGCCTATCGTGATTGCGGTTTATCGTATCGCGATATTACTGCTCGCGTTGGTCGAGATCCAATGACTGTTAGCAGAATATGGAATCGATGGGTTCAGAGGGTAATACGGAACGCCGTGCTGGATCCCAACGGCCTCGTATCACTACTAGTCGAGATGACAGGCATCTTATCCGCATGGCTGTAACGGATGCTGCAGCCACCTCTCGACGCCCGAGTCAACAGATGAGGACGTTTGCAAGACAACAAACAACTGCACAAACAGTTCGACGACGTTTGCAGCAGCAGGGACTATCAGCTCGGAGACCATGGCTGCGGTTACCCTTGACGCTGCATCACGGACAGGAGCGCCTGCGATGGTGTACTCAACGACGAACCTGGGTGCACGAATGGCAAAACGTCATTTTTTCGGATGAATCAAGGTTCGGTTTACAGCATCATGACGGTCGCATCCGTATTTGGCGACATTGCGGTGAACGCACATTGGAAGCATGGATTCGTCATCGCCATACTGGCGTATCACCCGGCGTGATGGTATGGGGTGCCATTGGTTACACGTCTCGGTCACCTCTTGTTCGCATTGACGGCACTTTGAACAGTGGACGTTACATTTCAGATGTGTTACGGCCCGTGGCTCTACCCTTCACTCGATCCGTGCGAAACTCGATCCGTGCATTTCAGCAGAATACTGCTCGACCGCATATTGCAGGTCCTGTGCGGGTCTTTCTGGATACAGAAAATGTTAGACTTCTGCCCTGGCCAGCACGTTCTCCGTATCTCTCACCAATTGGAAACGTCTGTTCAATGGTGGCCGAGCAAGTGGCTCGTCACAATACGCCAGTCACTACTCTTGATGAACTGTAGTATTGTGTTGAATCTGCATCGGCAGCTGTACCTGTACACGCCATCCAAGCTGTGTTTGTCTCAATGCCCAGTCGTATCAAGGCCATTATTACGGCCAGAGGTGGTTGTTCTGGGTACTGATTTCTCAGGATCTATGAACCCAAATTGCGTGAAAATGTTATCACATGTCCGTTGTAGTACAATACATTTGTCCAATGAATACCCGTTTATCATCTGCATTTCTTCTTGGTGTAGCAATTTTAATCACCAGTAGTCTATTTTCACCATAAAGAGCAAAGATACACTTTAAACTTTACAACAATAAAACTGAATGCTTCGACTTCTACACTATGAGTTCTCGCCTGGGTCTGGGATATTCTCCAATTGGGATTGGTAACGTGTGTTATCCTCATATTCATAAGATGTCTAATACACACATCAGAAAAGGTTTTGCATCACTTCGGTTCCGAAAGTTCCGGAACCTTTACAGAAAATGCAATAGAGATCAACATAAACATTTCAGTCCTTTTAATTGCTCATGAAAATCACACATTGCATGTTGTACCACCACACAGCGAGACCTTCAGAGGTGGTGGTCCAGATTGCTGCACACACCGATGCACGATAGGGGCGCGAACTGTCCTCCATGAAGACGAATGCCTCGTCAGTACGCTACTGCACTGTTGGTCGGAGGATGGCATTCACGTATCGTACAGCCGTTATGGTGCCTTCCGTGACTGCCAGCGGCGAACGTCGGCCCCACATAATGCCACCCCAAAACAGCAGGGAACCTCAACCTTGCTGCACTCGCTGGACAGTGCGTCTAAGGCGTTCTGCCTGACCGGGTTGCCTCCAAACACGTCTCCAACGATTGTCTGGTTGAAGAGATGCGACACTCATCGGTGAAGAGAACGTGATGCGAATCCCGAGCAGTCCATTCGGCATGTTGTTTGTGCCCATCTGTACCGCGCTGTCGTGGCTGCAAAGATGGACCTCGCCATCGACGTCGGTAGTGAAGTTCGCCTATTGCGCACAGTTTGTGTCCTAACACGACGCCCTGTGGCTGCACGAAAAGCATTATTCAACATGGTGGCGTTGCTGTCAGGGTTCCTCCGAGCGATAATCCGTAGGTAGCGGTCATCCACTGCAGTAGTAGCCCTTGGACGGCTTGAATGAGGCGTGTCATCGACAGTTCCTCTCTCTCTGTATCTCCTCCATGTCCGAAATACATCGCTTTGGTTCATTCCGAGACGCCTGGACGCTTCCCTTGTTGAGAGCCCCTCCTGGCACAAAGTAATAATTCGGACGCGATCGAGCCGCGGTCTTGACCGTCTAGGCATGCTTGAACTACAGAAAACACGAGCCGTGTACCTCCTTGCTGGTGTAATGACTGGAATTGATCGGCTGTGGGGCCCCCTTCTTCTAACAGGCGCTGCTCATGCATGGTTGTTTACATCTTTGGGCGGGTTTAGTGACATCTCTGAACAGTGAAAGGGACTGTCTCTGTGATACAATATCTACAGTCAACGTCTGTCTTCAGGAGTTCTGGGAACCGGGGTGATGCAAAACTTTTTTTCGTTTGTTTATATGTATTTGGTGGTTAGCGTGGCTGTCGTGAGCAATTCACTTTAAAAAACTGAAACTGAAATCGAGTCAGGTTCACTTACAGGTAGTTACCAGCGTTACATCAAAATCGAATCCTTACGTGGAAAAAACCCAACCAAAATTTGGAATACTTTGAGAGAGGTGCGTGGGAATAGTGTAGTAGATCGTTGCACAATATTAGTGTGGTCTGCACCTTTGCTTGAAGATCGGGAAAACACTGAGCACAACCCAAGGAATGGAAGGCCATCAACTGCAACGGAATACACCCCTCAGATTATTGTTAATGACAGTTTAAGAGAGGGTCGACGAAAAACGTGTGAGAAAACAGCATATGAACCCAGAATGTTCATCACCTCAGTTTATAGAATCATAACTGGTCAGTTATAAACGAGAAAAGTTGCTGCCAGATGTGTTTCGCATGATCTGAGTGAAGAGAATAAAACAAGTCGTAATAAACCACAGAAGTATTGCTTCGACGTCATCGACCAGAAGAGAAGGATTGCTGTACTTGATGAAACCTGTATAGGATATCTTGAGATAGAAGGGAAGTCTCAGTCGTCACAATGGACAAATTCAACGTCCGAAGAAATGACGTCTTAATCAAAGGTGAAACTGATGATGATCTTTGAGTATGACATGAATGGAGTCATAGCTACAAATGGACTGCCCAAGGACGCGTCTGTAGCTGGAACGAACTAGAAGCTATTTCTGCAAAATGTTTTGCGCCCGAAAATTCGTCAATCATGGCCTGACATGACTGCAGCTGGTGTCCTCATTTTACATTAATGCAGGACCACATATTGCCCTACCAGTGAGAGAAACGCTCGAAAAACATTGATAGGGAATACTTCTCCACCCACTATACAGTCCTAATACGGGACCACCAGATTTTGATTTGTTTCCAATAGTGAAGGAACAACTCCGTGGAAAACGTTTTACTATAGCTGACGAAGTTCCAGTGAAGTGACCTGAGTGATCAAACAACTGAAAATGATGGTGCCCTATCCAGTACACAGAAGTTTCCAGAACGTTGGAGTCTCTCCTAAGCAAGAATGGAGCATATATTGAAAGTGTGTAAAGGTATTACGTATTTTCTTCAGTTATATCTTACAGTGTGCGGAACTTTTGAAATGACTCCAATAGGCAAGTGAATATTTTATAGTAGAATAGGTTTCTATTATCATAACTATTGAAAGTAAACTATTACTTCGTTTTTTCCATTGTTCGTGTGGGTCCAGATTGAATAGGTATGTTTTACTAATTATTGTTGTCATTACAAGAAGATACCTTGAGTTGTTCAGTCCCTGTTGAAATTTATTAGGGCTTCAGTTTCTAATAGTGTTTTCTATCTTGTTAAATTGCTCTTTGCTTATCAAATAAAGGGGTAATAAACGTATTGAGCTCTATGCATGTACAACCTACAGTCCAAGCCTCACTCCACCTATATTCCACGCGACAAACGTTTGTGAAATAGTCTTAAGCGATTAATCACAACAGCAGGATTCATATTATGATACAGATGGACGGCTTCCTCCAAAAATGAATGTGTCCTTTGTAGCAGAGTGTGCGATGATTAGCTATGTTTTTTGTTGATTGACCTATGTACATTTCTGCAATTCCTTAACTGCATGCCAACAATGTTACTGGGGTATCTCTGGCTTCTGTCTTCTTTGGACGGTTCTTACTAGAGTTTTGGAAGTTCCTGAGTGCTGCTTTTGGAGAAGATAGTATGTTGTGTGCATTATTCAACCTCCGTATTAATCTCCATGGTTAATTCATGCGTCATCGTGTAAGAATGTTGCCGGAAGCTATGCTTGCGTTCGAAGAGCAGTGTATGGGCGATCGGACTCTCTCAAGACCAAAGTGACTACTAACCGAACTGTAGGTCCTTATAAACGACTCAGGGAGGGAACGCCGCTTACTATGACAGTATATGACGTCAGTGTATGTAAATGGGATGTTGTGGCTCAAAATGGTTCAAATGGCTCTGAGCACTATGGGACTCAACATCTGAGGTCATCAGTCCCCTAGAACTTAGAACTACTTAAACCTAACCAACCTAAGTACATCACACACATCCATGCCCGAGGCAGGATTCGAACCTGCGACCGTAGCAGTCACGCGGTTCCGGACCGAAGTGCGTAAAACCGCACAGGGATGTTGTGTTTTGCCAAACGAAATCGATTGAATTCAAGTTTAATTTTATTTCAAAAAGATTACTATCGACACATATAATCCGTCATTTTAAGCAAGACAGTTCTGTATTGAATTTGTTACCTGTTGTCCTAGACAAAGTAAACTGAAGCAAAGTATTCAGTTTTTACTAGTTCTGAGGTTTAATGAAGTGTATCACTAGAGGTACTTGGGACTTGAATATTTGTTCACCGTGAAGTAAAAAGGCATAGCGCGTCAGTTGGAAAAATGTCTGGATCAGTATATGAAGTCTTCACGGGTTGTCAGCCGAGTAGCATCGTCGTCTCGTAGCGTTTCGATGAAATGCGTCTCCATCATCTTCAGACGAAGATGCAGAACTGTCTTGCTTAAAATGACGGATTATATGTGTCGATAGTAATCTTTTTGAAATAAAATTAAACTTGAATTCAATCGTTTTTGTTTGGCAAAACACAGCATCCCATTTACATACACTGTCGTCATATACTGTCACAGTATGCGAAGTCTTCGCCTGAAGATGATGGAGACGCATTCCATCGAAACGTTGCTACGAGACGACGATGCTACTCGGCTGACAACCCGTGAAGACTTCATATATGAAATTCGCCGAGAAAGCCTGCACTCGCATATGTCTGGATCAATGTATACGAATAACTGAATGGATCATTCGAAGACTTGAATGGATCAACGAAGACTGAATGACAATATGGTACGTAAAAAAAAATCGTTCTGTTATACCATTTTCGGAAAGATGTTTATATTAAATGGGCCAACAACGTACATACGATGAATCGACACTTTGAAGAACGCATCCCAGTGCTGCTACAACTCCGTCAGTCACCCATTTACTTCATGTGGTACTGATACACCGTATTTATTCGAAAGTACTGCATGAGTTCCTCAGAATTACTGTCGAACTCTTGCAAGAAACATGAAACGCCACGCATTTCTTACTTTTCAAATTGAATGGACGATCCGAAATATTCGTTTCTACTGTTTCTTTCTCAACGACGATAAGCTAAAATCTACGGTAGTATTTGTTCACGTTCGATTTTTCTGCTAAAAGACTAGAAAGGATTTAAATGAAGGGCCCAATGAACAGTCGTTTTGAGCCGTGCACTGCAGAAACCGGGTAAGTTCAGAATGTGCAGATGAATACGCGACTGACAGTGAGGACTAGTGAAACTATAGACAGAATTCGCATGGACATTACGAGAAGTCCTAGCAAGTCGGACAGGGGGTTATCGTAACAGGGTGATGTATCTCGTACATCGTGTCGTCGTGCACTAAAGGCTATGAAATTAAAAGCCTGTCATGTGAGTGTGGTGTAAGACTCGAAATTAGAGGATCAGGAAAGAAGAGTTCATTATTGTAACTGACTTAACATCAATTGCTGATTCTTACTTTGACCTCTTGCTTTACTTCGTATCGGATGAGCCCTGGTTTCGTTTGTCAGGTTACGTAAACTCCCAGTATTACAGATACTGGTTGCAGGAAAACCCACATATCGTGGATGAAGAACCTCTCTAGTCAGAGAGGTGTGTGTTGTCTGGCTTGCACATTACTGGCCCCATATTTTTTCAATTACACCTTAAACACTGTCAATTATGTCGATATATTTGACTCTTTCTATGCACAGTTAACAGATGCAGAGAAGCTGTAATCAGTAATCCGACGAGATGGAGCAACCGCTCACCCATCTAACCAAAGCATGGCCCACATCACCGACGTGTTCCCTGAAAACAGACTTGTTAGTACACACAATAGACGTTCTTAAACGAAACACTACTAAAGAAATTAACAAGACGTTTGCAGAATTGCGGCGTGTTGCTGGTAACGTCGGCATACGAAGTCAGCCATGCCAGGACGCCAATATTCACCACTTTCAGCATCTCTCGTAAACAGGTGCGAATACGAACAGCCATCAGCTGTTATGGAATGAGGACAGTAACAATATGAACCGGACCGGGACTCGAACCCAGGTTTCCGGCGTATCGCGAGCGGTCGGCTTACCGTTAAGATACCAGAGCACCAGTCACGACCAGACCCAAACACCGGTATGTCGTCAACAATGTGTCTACAACCTGTACTAGTACGTTCATAATATGTGCACTCATGCTCATAAATTAAGGATAATGCCGATACATGGTGAAACAACGCTCTGGTGGGCGGTTTGCGGGTTTAAATCACCTCGGGGTATGACCATCCGGTGCATCTGACCTGCCGTCGTCGCAAGGTGGCGCTGGCAGCAGTGCACATACGCAGAGGTGTGTTGGTGCATGTCAGAGTAAGGTGCTATGAGTAAGTTTGCAGACGTTTTCAAACGTGCTAATGATGACTGTGCGTTGAAAATGGCTCAAAGAACACATATTGATGACGTTATGAGGGTTAGAATACTAGGGCGACTGGAGGCTGGTCAAACACAGCAGGTCATAGGACGGGTCTCCGTGTGACACAAGGTGTGATCTCAAGATTATGGTAACGATTCCAGCAGACAGGAAACTTTTCCAGGCGCTACAGTACGGGACGTCCACAGTGTACAAGACCGATATTTCACCAACAGTGCCAGCAGACGGCCACGGAGTACTGCAGGTAGCCTTGCTCGGGACACTACTGAAGCCACTGGAACAGTTGTCTCCAGACACACAGTCTACAGACATCTGAACAGACATGGTTTATTCGCCCGGAGAACTGCAAGGTGCATTCCACTGACCCTTCTTCAGAGGAGAGCCCGTAAAGCCTGGTGTCAAGAATACAATACATGTTCATTGGAACAGTGGTCCCAGGTTAAGTTCACGGACGAGTCCAGATATAGCCTGAACAGTGATTCTCGCCGGGTTTTCATCTGGCGTGAACCATGAAGAACATACCGACCCCTTAATGTCCTGTATGGAGGTCGTGGTTTGATGGTGTGGGATGAGGTTATGATTGGTGCACGTACACCCCTGCATGTCTTTGACAGAGGAACTGTAACAGGTCAAGTGTATCCGGACATCATTTTGCACCAGCATGTCTGCCTTTTCAGGGGTGCAGTGGGTCCCACCTTCCTCCTGATGGATCATAACGCACGGCCCCACCGACCTTCCATCGTGGAGGAGTACCTTGAAGCAGAAGATATCAGGCGAATGGAGTGGCCTGCCTGTTCTCCAGACCTAAACCCCATCGAGCACGTCTCGGATGCTCTCGGTCGACGTATCGCTGCACGACTTCTAGGACACATCAGGAGCTCAGACAGGCGTTGGTGCAAGAATGGAGGCTATACCCCAGTAGCTGCTCGACCACCTGATCCAGAGTATGCCAACGCGTTGTGCGGCCTGTGTACGTGTGCATGGTGATGATATCCCTGATTCATGTCGGGTTACATGCGCAGGAAACAGCTGCGTTTTGTAGCACATGTGATTCGGGATGGTATCTCAACTTACCACTAATACCTTCTAGCATTTTTAGACTTAGAGAGAGCTTTAGACAATGTTGACTGGAATACTCTCTTTCAAATTCTGAAGGTGACAGGGGTAAAATAAAAGGGAAGCAGTGGTTGGGAAGGGAGTTAGACAGGGTTGTAGCCTCTCCCCAATGTTATTCAACCTGTATATTGAGCAAGCAGTAAAGGAAATGAAAGAAAAGTTCGGAGTAGGTATCAAAATCCATGGAGAAGAAACAAAAACTTTGAGGTTCGCCGATGACATTGTAATTCTGTCAGAGACAGCAAAGGACTTGGAGGAGCGGTTGAAAGGAATGGACAGTGTCTTGAAAGGAGGGTATAAGATGAACATCAACGAAAGCAAAACGAGGATAATGGAATGTAGTCGAATTAAGGCGGGTGATGCTGAGGGAATTAGATTAGGAAATGAGACACTTAAAGTAGTAAAGGAGTTTTGCTCTTTGGTGAGCAAAATAACTGATGATGGTCGAAGTAGAGAGGATATAAAATTTAGACTGGCAAATGCAAGGAAAGCGTTTCTGAAGAAGAAAAATTTGTTAACATTGAGTATAGTTTTAAGTGTCAGGAAGTCGTTTCTGAAAGTATTTGTATGAAGTGTGGCCAAGTATCGAAGCGAAACGTGGACGATAAGGAGTTGAGACAAGAAGAGAGTAGAAGCTTTCGAAGTGTTGTGCTACAGCAGAATGCTGAAGATTAGATGAGTAGATCACATAACTAATGAGGAGGTATTCAATAGAATTGGGGAGAAGAGGAGCTTGTGGCACAACTTGACTAGAAGAAGGGATCAGTTGGTAGGACATGTTCTGAGGCATCAAGGGATCACCAATTTAGTACTGGAGGGCAGCGTGGCGGGTAAAAGTCGTAGAGGGAGGCCAAGAGATGAATACACTAAACAGATTCAGAAGGATGTAGGCTGCAGTAGGTACTGGGAGATGAAGAGGCTTGTACAGGATAGAGTAGTATGGAGAGCTGCATCAAAGCAGTCTCAGGACTGAAGACCACAACAACATCACCAATATAGTGGACTTGCAGATCTGTGTCGTGTGTGTTCGCTATGTGGCTATGCTATTAGCGCCAGTCTTGCTTAGTGCCACGTTGTGTGACACCACATCCTGCAATTATCCTTAATTTATGAGCATGAATGTATATTCCCGTACAGGGGAGACATTTTTAATTGAAATTGGCTTGCCCAGTGTCAGCAGAGTGCCTGTGCTATTACGAAATGCAGTTCAATATTCCTTCGGACATGCATTCACGCACTGCGGCGACTACAGCCGTTATGAAATACAGGGTGATTCAAAAAGACTACCACAACTTTAGGAATTTAAAACTCTGCAACGACAAAAGGCAGAACTAAGCACTATCTGTCGTCGAATTAAGGGAGCTATAAAGTTTCATTTAGTTGCACATTTGTTCGCTTGAGGCGCTGTTGACTAGGCGTCAGCGTCAGTTGATGCTAAGATGGCGACCGCTCAACAGAAAGCTTTTTGTGTTATTGAGTACGGCAGAAGTGAATCGACGACAGTTGTTCAGTGTGCATTTCGAACGAAGTATAGTGTTAAACCTCCTGATAGGTGGTGTATTAAACGTTGGTATAAACAGTTTACAGAGAATGGGTGTTTGTGCAAAGGGAAAAGTTCTGGACGGCCGAGAACGAGTGATGAAAATGTAGCACGCATCCAGCAAGCATTTGTTCGCAGCCCAGGAAAATCGACTCGCAGAGCTAGCAGAGAGCTGCGAATTCCACAATCAACTGTATGGAGAGACCTACGAAAAAGGTTAGTTATGAAACCTGAACGTCAACTACCCGAGGCGATGGATCGGCCGCCAGGTAGCCCGTGACAGAGCACTTCATCACTGGCCTCCAAGAAGCCCTGATCTTACCCCCTGCAATTTTTTCTTATGGGGGTATGTTAAGGATATGGTGTTTCGGCCACCTCTCCCAGCCACCATTGATGATTTGAAACTAGAAATAACAGCAGCTATCCAAACTGTTACTCCTGATATGCTACAGATTGTGTGGAACGAGTTGGAGTATCGGGTTGATATTGCTCGTGTGTCTGGAGGGGGCCATATTGAACATATCTGAACTTGTTTTTGAGTGAAAAAAAACCTTTTTAAATACTCTTTGTAATGATGTATAACAGAAGGTTATATTATGTTTCTTTCATTAAATACACATTTTTAAAGTTGTGGTATTCTCTTTGAATCACCCTGTACATTAAATATATTCGCAGTTGTAAATATGGACAACCATCAGAATGACGATAATGAATATTTTTGACAAACCGGGAATATACATATGATTGTACGACTGGAGATTGTAAACACTAGGTTGGCGATGTATGGTTTGGCCGTGAGTCGTGCTCGTACAGCCTAATGGTAAGGCGAGTGCTAGCGAAAAGCGACTTCGAGGCCTGGTCCGGCACAAATTTTCACTGTCGTTATTCTATTATATAGCTGATAATTGTCCATATTTGCAAGAGCAAATACATTTCATGTATTTCATAACTTCTGTAGTCGCCATAGTGCCTGTTCTTTCAGACACACATGCGTGTCCGGAGGAAAATTGCATTGCAGCTCAGAGTAACTCTGGCTCTGCAATATCGTTTTTTAACGTACCTATTATCTATTCGTTTTTTAGTAAGTTTGAAAAGTCTGTTGGATTTCTTTCATGTTAATTTCTTAAATCTGTTGTCATTTACGGCACAAATTCCACTTCTAAATTTACTGTGGTGTTTCTGATTATCTGGGAGGAGACTGAGCAGTGGAACGTGTTACTTTTACACATAAGCGAGAACGATCTGTCACACTAGTACACTTTAGAGTACATTTTATATGTAATTCATGTCACACAGTCTCATATGGAACCTACATGCGCTTTCTTTTATATAGTGTATATTATAAGATACTGTCATCCCCCTTCCCTTCTGTGTGAAAGGATGAATGAGCAAATATATTTCTAGTTGCATGCTTGATGGTAGCAGACAAGCCCGTCTGCCTGAGAACAGTAGGACCAACGTCGGATAAGGTAGCTACGCTTTCTAAAAGCAAAGAGGTTTCTATTCTTGGTATGGTCCTGTCTGTCCCTTGTCATGTTGGTATAGGAAACTGCCTCTCTGGTCACTTCCGTTTGAATCTGTGAGGCACCCTCGGTAGGGGCCCATGCCAATCTGTCCACTGCGAGCGTCTGAAGTGGTAAGATCTCCAGCTAAGCGTGTAGGACAATGGATTTCTGAAGTTCAGCCTAACTGGAAATTTATTCACCTTTGTTTCAGGTTTAGCTCTAAAATATCTTATGTTATCTTAAATTGCAACACACTTTAATTCGAGTGTGAAGTTCAGAATATCTTCCAGTAGTTGCTTTGTCACTACATTGTGAGCATGGTGGAAGTGTTGATGAACCATAACGCTAACTAAGATCATCAATCTTAAATGCAAATGTGCGTGAGATTAAAACGTCTCGTCTTGACAATATTTTTCGATATAGCAACTTTTCTTTATGTTCAACCCACGTGGGGTGTACTTTGTGAGACCAGTACCACATGCTTATATAATTGTTTGACCCATCAGGTTAATAGTACGACGACAGTAACCAGTTCGAGGTTTTTCTTTTGTAAATTGCATTTCGATGAAATTTATTTTAATTATCAAAATTATTGTGGAGTTACACTCTTTGTGTAAACCAAGTTGACCTCGTGAAACATGTGGTGTAATCATCAAAGTAGCCTTCAGCTATTTTTTCGAGAAGATTTCACAGACAATTAGTCAATTAGTATGGATTTAGTATATCACTGTGTGGTAATTTTATGACGGACATGAGCCGGCCGATGTGGCCGTGCGGTTAAAGGCGCTTCAGTCTGGAACCGCGTGGCCGCTACGGTCGCAGGTTCGAATCCTGCCTCGGGCATGGATGTGTGTGATGTCCTTAGGTTAGTTAGGTTTAATTAGTTCTAAGTTCTAGGCGACTGATGACCTCAGAAGTTAAGTCGCATAGTGCTCAGAGCCATTTGAACCACTTTTATGACGGACATGATTGCACTATGAACAGAACTTCTTTGGGTGAAAATTGAATCTGTTGGTTGTGGTTAATTTCCTCTTGCGTATGTTTCAACGTTCTTCGTGTGTTATTTTATGAATGTAGTGTTGTATGCAGTCTCCCAATCTTGGCTCCATATTTTGTGTGTTCCAAAAGATTACAAACTCACATTTTCACAATCCTAAATAAGGCACCAGTTTAGTTATGAATCAAGTTTAATATGCTGAAATTTTAACGGAACAATGATCAATGTTAAAATAAATGGTCAGTTATGCAAGGATAACTTCTCCAGATAGCTCACAGCTTTTAACCTGCTTTTATTATCTTGAATATCAGCACTGCCTTCAGAACAACTTAATGCATCAACTTTACAAGTTCACTGTTACTTGAATCTCGGGCGTGAAGCGTAGAGGTTTTATGTGGGACCCCTGTGGTATGTATGGGTAGGCTAACTCGGCCACCGCGTGGCGTTCGCCCAGCCTTACGTAAGACTGCGCACCGGCGTTATTACGGGATTGGCGCAGCGCAGCGCAGGCGGGCGAGTAATCGAGCAGAGTAGCTACAGCCGTCCTTCCCCACAATGGACGTCGCCATGGAGACGGCGCCACGCTGCCTCGTGCCGCCGTGGGCTCATTTGACTTCTGCCTGCAGCCGGAGCAAAGCAACGGGTGTATTTGTACTGTCTGTACCCCCGTGTCCTGGTCAAATGCTGCCTTCCCACTCTTACCGGCAGCTCCGCCCTTTGTGAGCTCCCACAGCAACTTTTGTCGGGAGGATGAGAAAAAGCGAGTTGTAGAACACTGAAATGGACAACAGCGCCTCTGCCAGTCAGACATGTAAGCAGAGGAACGACGCAGAACTTTCATCCGGGCAGGGTACAACTCCTGCCTCTCCACTAAATCTCTTTCCACCATTACCACTAGAGCATTCAATGGAAAACCTTAGTATGATGTGTAAGGTCGGGAAGTCATTTTGATTTTTGTAAGTTATCGATGTGCACGTCAGAAAGAGAGAGCAAGTTATGTTACTGTTATGCAATCTTTGGTCTTGTTGTGGCACAGTCTTTGCCTCTGAGCAGTTTGATACATTCTTAGTTGAAGTGTGGTAGGTGATGGGCGGATTCAGGAAAGCTGTGTTGACTTGTGATTATATCTATTAAATGAAGAAAGATTTATTATAAAAGACAGAAAGGATGAATATGATGTATATATTGCAAGCCGAAAAGAACACAAATTTTGAGCAATGTTATTATTTGTGAAGAGAACTAGTTTGAGGTAAGCTTGCAGTACTGCCCAATTAGTTTGCCGGAATAATAATTGACAGCGGTTTAACCTCCTCAGAGCTAAGAGAAAGACCACCCCACTTCCCTGAATCATGCATTAATATATCAACTGATTAAGATGCTTGATTTTCATAGAAATTCTCTGTTACCATTGTACCCTTTTAAATCATAGTTCACTTTCTTAAGCATAGTATTGTTCAGAGCAACGTTATTTGTGAAGATCACGCGAAATTTTACTCTATCTTTTTGAATACATATTTAATTCTAAAATCTTTGGCCTGGAATATCACTTCATATGAATAGTTACTCTCCCCATCCGACTTTTTAAAGAAGGGTCACCATTACATGTTACCACATTGCAGCGTATGGTACGCAACAGTTTGAATATTTATTTATAAATATAAATCTAGTTTAGCCGCTACCTGCTTGTTTTGTGTTGTTGTGCTTTCGAGAAATCTGCATCATGTAATCAAAGCGTGAGGTAAGTGGAAATTTGGATTAGGGCCAAATAACTGTTTTACTTCAAAAACAGTAATATCAGAAATTGAGTCCGCCTTGATGCAAAACACCTTGTTATTCGTTTATTTCTTTCTTATCCCAAACTAGTTTCGGCGACAAATATCACCACCATCAGTGGGGTTTTTTAATCTAAAACATGCAGAAAAGGGCATGGTTGTACAAACACAGTAAAACATTTTTACATTTTTACAAATCGTCTCTTGAAATATAGTTTTATATTGATACTTTCATACTACCTTATTTATTGTATGTTACAGCATGTTTTAAGTAATTATTGCCGCTGTTGGTGACATATTTTCTGTGCTCTTTTTTTTCTGTTGCCGTCTTTTTACTTAGCGAACATCATGTCATCTGCAACCATGTGAGCGGCTGTTAGTAAACAGATACTAAAAGGTGAACTTCGTATTGTTTACTAACAGCCACTCACATGGTTGCAGATGACATGATGTTCGCTAAGTGAAAAGACGGCAACAGAAAAAAAAGAGCACAGAAAATATGTCACAAACAGCGGCGATAATTGCTTAAAACATGCTCCAACATACAATAAATAAGGTAGTATGAAAGTATCAATATAAAACTATATTTCAAGAGACGATTTGAAAAAATGTAAAAATGTTTTACTGTGTTAGTACAACCATGCCATTTTCTTCATGTTTTAGATTTTAAAAAACCACTGTGGTGGTGATATTTGTCGCCGAAACTAGTTTGGGATAATAAAGAAATAAACGAATAACAAGGTGTTTTGCATCAAGGTGGACTCAATTCCTGATATTACTGTTTTTCTATGCAAACATGGACCAAATGGAAGAGTTACAAGATAATATTATAGTTTTAGTTCAGTTACGTATTTAATATAAAGAAATATTGTATTTAGACCAGTAGCGATTCAATGCAAATTAGATGGTGTTTAGTCATATTAGCATACGAGTTTAAGTTGGATAACAGTTTGTAAGGACATAGTTTTGGTAATAAGTGCACTTTTTATAGAGCAGGAGGTAAAGTTTAGCGAAATTTCACACAGAAACATATAATGGGAAGGTTACAGGTGGAATGATGCTTCCTTGTAGAATGGTGCTTCCAAACATTCTTATTACCTAAATGTTTCTCTACAGACCCAAGTCACAAAGTAATGTACCCAGTGTGTGCAAAAATAGTTTTACATAATTGACAGGGTGTTTAAAAAAAAGTTTCTCATATTCTCGTTGGAGGTGGTATTGGTCAAAACAAGGAGAGAAGATCCTATATGTCTGTTGAGTTATGGCCCAATCAGTCCTCTGAATCCCATCTGTCTGTTAAGTAGAAGAAGAAACTACAGGAAGTGCTGCATGTGGTTACCACGCGTCCTGACACATCTTTCAGCTCTTCTTCGCAGTGATTCATGCACTTTCAAATACACATCGTTTCGCTAGGCTTGCATGTCATGAATTGTTCACATGCTGCTGCAACATCTGTACATTGTCAATCGGTTGGAGATCAGCAACGCATTTAAATCCCCACAGCCAGAAACCGAGTGGATTAGGTCCAGTAAATGGGGAGGCCACACTATTGGACCTCCTCGATTAGGCCATTGCCGACGAAATAGTGCCGAGAGGTACAGTCGCACGAATCGTAGGAAATGAGATGTGTCCAGTTGTGCACTAGCCACAGTCGTTGTCTTTCTGTCGGGGTTGCCCTTGTAATGCATCATGCAAAAATCGGCTACACACAGTACCTGTGAATCAACCTGGTAAAGTGTATTGTTTTGTAAGTGTCGCCGTCAATTCCTGCCCATACATTAAGGCTGAAGCGATCTGACGGCTTACTTCCACATTTGTTCAAGGATTTGCATCTATCCACACGAGAGTATTGTGACAATTTATTATGCCAGCTCTTGTGAATCTTGCCTCATTTTAAAATAAAATCCAGGCTGTGAATTTCGTATCCTCAGCAATCCGTGGCAGAAGCGATTGGCCGAATTGCAATCGGTCTCGGTGGTCCGCTGTCTGAAGAGTTTGCACAAGTTGCATAACTATTAATAGAATATTACAAAAGTTTTCTGGGCCAGCCTGTTGAAAGGAAGAGTAGCATAGTATCGTTTGCTGGGAAGCTCCAAGGGATACGTTCTGCCGATGTATATATATAATCAGATAGATAATATAATGGTAAGACAGAGATTTAGGAACCAGGTTTTAAATTGTAAGGCATTTCCAGGGGCAGATGTGGACTCTGACCACAATCTATTGGTTATGAACTGTAGATTAAAACAGAAAAAACTGCAAAAAGGTGGGAATTTAAGGGGATGGGACCTGGATAAACTGATTAAACCAGAGGTTGTACCGAGTTTCAGGGAGAGCATAAGGGAAAAATTGACAGGAATGGGGGAAAGAAATACAGTAGAAGACGAATGGGTAGCTCTGAGGGATGAAGTAGTGAAGGCAGCAGAGGATCAAGTAGGTAAAAAGACGAGGGCTAGTAGAAATCCTTGCGTAACAGAAGAAACATTGAATTTAATTGATGAAAGGAGAAAATATAAAAACGCAGTAAATGAAGCAGGCAAAAAGGAATACAAACGTCTCAAAAATGAGATCGACAGGAAGTGCAAAATGGCTAAGCAGGGATGGCTGAAGGACAAATGTAAGGATGTGGAGGCTTATCTCACTAGGGGTAAGATAGATACTGCCTACAGGAAAATTAAAAAGACCTTTGGAGAAAAGAGAACCATTTGTATGAATATAAAGAGCTCAGATGGAAAGCAAAGAAGGGAAAGCAGTAAGGTGGAAGGAGTATATAGAGGGTCTATACAAGGGCGATGTACTTGAGGACAATATTATGGAAATGGAAGAGGATGTAGATGAAGCTGAAATGGGAGATATGATACTGCGTGAACTGAAAGACGTGAGTCGAAACAAGGACCCGGGAGTAGACAACATTCCATTACAACTACTGACGGCCTTGGGAGAGCCAGTCCTGACAAAGCTCTACCATCTGGTGAGCAAGATGTATGAGACAAGCGAAATACCCTCAGACTTCAAGAAGAATATAATAATTCCAATGCCAAAGAAAGCAGGTGTTGACAGATGTGAAAATTACCGAACTATCAGTTTAATAAGTCCCAGCTGCAAAATACTAACGCGGATTCTTTACAGACGAATGGAAACACTGGTAGAAGCCGACCTCGTCGAAGATCAGTTTGGATTCCGCAGAAATGTTGGAACACGTGCGGCAATACTGATCGTACCACTTATCTTAGAAGAAAGATTAAGGAAAGGCAAACCTACATTTCTAGCATTTGTAGACTTAGAGAAAGCTTTTGACAATGTTGACTGGAATACACTCTTTCAAATTCTAAAGGTGGAATGGGTAAAATACAGGAAGCAAAAGGCTATTTACAATTTGTACAGAAACCAGATGGCATTTATAAGAGTCGAGGGGCATGAAAGGGAAGTAGTGGTTGGGAAGGGAGTGAGACAGGGTTGTAGCCTCTCCCCGATGTTATTCAATCTATATACTGAGCAAGCAGTAAAGGAAAAAAAAGAAGAATTTGGAGTAGGTATTAAAATCCAGGGAGGAGTAATAAAAACATTGAGGTTCGCCGATGACATTGTAATTCTGTCAGAGACAACAAAGGACTTGGAAGAGCAGCTGAACGGAATGGACAGTGTCTTGAAAGCCGGGTAAAAGATGAACATCAGCAAAAGCAAAACGAGAATAATGGAATGTATTCGAATTAAGTTGGGTGATGCTGAGGGAATTAGGTTAGGAAATGAGTCTCTTAAAGTAGTAAAGGAGTTTTGCTATTTGGGGAGCAAAATAACTGATGATGGTCGAAGTAGAGAGGACATAAAATGTAGACTGGCAATGGCAAGGAAAGCGTTTCTGAAGAAGAGAAATTTGTTAACATCGAGTATAGATTTAAGTGTCAGGAAGTCGTTTCTGAAAGTATTTGTATGGAGTGTAGCCACATTTGGAAGTGAAACATGGACGATAAATAGTTTTGACAACAATAGAATAGAAGCTTTTGAAATGTGGTGCTACAGAAGAATGCTTAAGATTAGATGGGTAGATCACATAACTAATGAGGAGGTATTTAACAGAATTGGGGAGAAGAGGAGTTTGTGGCACAACTTGACAAGAAGACAGGACTGGTTGGTAGGACATATTCTGAGGCATCAAGGGATCACAAATTTAGCATTGGAGGGCAGCGTGGAGGGTAAAAATCGTAGAGGGAGACCAAGAGATGAATACACTAACCAGATTCAGAAGGATGTAGGTTGCAGTAAGTACTGGGAGATGAAGAAGCTTGCACAGAATAGAGTGGCATGGAGAGCTGCATCAAACCAGTCTCAGGACTGAAGACAACAAAATATATATATATATATATATATATATATATATATATATATATATATATATATATGTGTGTGTGTGTGTGTGTGAGAGTGTGAGAGTGTGTGTGAGAGTGTGAGAGTGTGTGTGAGAGTGTGAGAGTGTGAGAGTGTGTGTGAGAGTTTGAGAGTGTGTGTGAGAGTGTGTGTGAGAGTGTGAGAGTGTGTGTGAGTGGGTGTGGGTGTGTGTGGGTGGGGGTGTGTGGGCGTGTGTGGGGTTGTGGGTGTGTGGGTGTGGGGGGGGGGGGTGTGGGTGTGGGGGGGTGTGGGTGTGTGGGTGTGTTTTTTATTGGAAAGATTTTTGACACCCTTTAATTAAAATTATTAATAAATCTTTAATTGATATCTGTGTGTGGTGTTTGTTTTTTGGATATGTTCGAGAGAAGAGACACCATTCATTGTCCTTAACCTGTACATATACATGATGAAGTGAAATGAAATGAAACAATTTATGATTCAGTTGCAATTATGCATTGAAGTAATTGCATTGGCGAGAAGTGGAAACCTCTGCCGGGTAGGGACTGTAAATGGGATTTCCCACTTCTCACGAAGAGTCGCCTTGACCTTCTCGTCTATCTGGACTCTCGACCGCCCCAAATTCCCATCTTGCTGCACACTACTGACGTAGCACCCTGTGTCCGTTGTTGCGAATTTGGATCGGACAGGAATCGTATCCACATAGCCGTGGTGGCCAAGGCATCCGTTCGCGAGAAGCGGGAAATTCGTTCTCGAATCACTGTCCAGCACAGGTTTTCACTTGTCGCCACTGAAATTATTTCAGCACCTAATTGGAACCGAGACATAAATTACTTTATTTCATCAAGAAAAGGTTTTCCTTCCTCGGCATCCAGTGGCCCATTCCCTGTGTTGTATGGGAGTTGTATCTTAACTACATATGTTGAGAGAAAATCACTATAACGGCTGTGTGTACAGTTAGGTACTATGTCCCGTGTTGTATGATGCTGCCAGCGCATAGCCTATTCCTTTCGATTAACGCCAAGGGAGTCGTTGAGCTTAACGTCCCCATTCACGGACGAATCGCAATAAGTTGTGTCACGTGCCCTCTCCTCATGAGTAACGGAAGTTTGAGAATTTTCTATGGTAGTGTCGCAAAATGTGCTGGTCAGGAATTGGCACTGTGGTTTTCCACCCCTTGACAGACATATACGACAGGCAGTGTAAATCTCTTCTGCCAATGGGATTCAAACTAGTTACCTCCGAATCGAGCGCCACTGAAAGTGGATTAAAATGTACGTGAATAGAAGCCTGAAAAATAAAAAAATAAAAAAGGAACACAAAGAATCTTTGGCAACAGGGAAATTGTGGAGGTTTTAAAATACTGAAATACTTTTAACATCCACCATTAGTTGTCTACTGATTAGCTTTATTTCTTGGTCATGCGCAGATAGAATCGCGCGACCGCTACGGTCGCAGGTTCGAATCCTGCCTCGGGCACGGACGTGTGTGATGTTCTTAGGTTAGTTCGGTTTAAGTAGTTCTAAGTTCTAGAGGATTGATGACCTCAGGTGTTAAGTCCCATATTGCTCAGAGCCATTTGAACCATTTTTGTGATTTGTTTGAACTGTTGTATAGCTATCAAAGAAATACAATCCTTTAGGGACCCAGTAAGAGACGAGTGGGCAGGATCACCACAGTAATGATTTTAGCGTTATGGTGATAATTACCATTTTGTCATTCAACTGTACAACTACCTTGTTTATATGACTGCCTCTAGTCCACCCAGGATTGCAGCAGTTGGCAACACAGTGCACAGTCGGTAATTCCGTTGCGCGTAAAGCATCTTCTTGTGCTCTCCAGCTTGTAATGGAATTTTCTGGGAATTCCTTCCGTAATTTTAACTTTTCGTCCAATTATATCATGATGTTTCATGAATGTTAGAGAGCTGTCGAGTATTACGTCTAGATATACGACGCCGATGTAATGTGCCGACTACAAAGACCTCGAACAAACGATGTTGATGTTGAATTATACAGGGTGTTTCAAAAATGACCGGTATATTTTAAACGGCAATAAAAACTAAACGAGCAGCGATAGAAATACACCGTTTGTTGCAATATGCTTGGGACAACAGTACATTTTCAGGCGGACAAACTTTCGAAATTACAGTCGTTACAATTTTCAACAACAGATGGAGCTACAAGTGATGTTAAAGATATAGAAGACAACGCAGTCTGTGGGTGCGCCATTCTGTACGTCGTCTTTCTGTTGTAAGCGTGTGCTGTTCACAACGTGCAAGTGTGCTGTAGACAACATGGTTTATTCCTTAGAACACAGGATTTTTCTGGTGTTGGAATTCCACCGCCTAGAACACAGTGTTGTTGCAACAAGACGAAGTTTTCAACGGAGTTTTAATGTAACCAAAGGACCGAAAAGCGATACAATAAAGGATCTGTTTGAAAAATTTCAACGGACTGGGAACGTGACGGATGAACGTGCTGGAAAGGTAGGGCGACCGCGTACGGCAACCAGAGGGCAACGCGCAGCTAGTGCAGCAGGTGATCCAACAGCGGTCTCGGGTTTCCGTTCGCCGTGTTGCAGCTGCGGTCCAAATGACGCCAACATCCACGCATCATCGTATGCGCCAGAGTTTACACCTCTATCCATACAAAATTCAAACGCGGCAACCCCTTAGCGCCGCTACCATTGCTGCACAAGAGACATTCGCTAACGATATAGTGCACAGGATTGATGGCGGCGATATGCATGTGGGCAGCATTTGGTTTACTGACGAAGCTTATTTTTACCTGGACAGCTTCGTCAATAAACAGAACTGGCGCATATGGGGAACCGAAAAGCCCCATGTTGCAGTCCCATCGTCCCTGCATCCTCAAAAAGTACTGGTCTGGGCCGCCATTTCTTCCAAAGGAATCATTGGCCCATTTTTCAGATCCAAAACGATTACTGCATCACGCTATGTGGACATTCTTCGTGAATTTGTGGCGGTACAAACTGCCTTAGACGACACTGCGAACACCTCGTTGTTTAAGCAAGATGGTGCCCGGCCACATCGCACTGCCGACGTCTTTAATTTCCTGAATGAATATTTCGATGATCGTGTGATTGCTTTGGGCTATCCGAAACATACAGGAGGCGGCGTGGATTGGCCTCCCTATTCGCCAGTCATGAACCCCTGTGACCTCTTTCTGTGGGGACACTTGAAAGACCAGGTGTACCGCCAGAATCCAGAAACAATTGAACAGCTGAAGCAGTACATCTCATCTGCATGTGAAGCCATTCCGCCAGACACGTTGTCAAAGGTTTCGGGTAATTTCATTCAGAGACTACGCCATATTATTGCTACGCATGGTGGATATGTGGAAAATATCGTACTATAGAGTTTCCCAGACCGCAGCGCCATCTGTTGTTGAAAATTGTAACTACTGTAATTTCGAAAGTTTGTCTGCCTGAAAATGTACTGTTGTCCCAAGCATATTGCAACAAACGGTGTATTTCTATCGCTGCTCGTTTAGTTTTTATTGCCGTTTCAAATATACCGGTCATTTTTGAAACACCCTGTAAGAGGACTATGTCGAATAATCACTGCCTTTGATTTACAAAAAAAGCACTCAGTCCTTCACCACCAGGCCTCTCATAACGTTAACATTAACTGTTACTTGCGTAATAGCTTTAACTGTCACATATACAACTGCATCAGTAGTGATTATACAAATGTCAACGGTGTGTTCTGCTTGTAAACCAAAGATGTATCTCGAACTTTAAACAGTGTGTTACTTAGCTTACCATTTTCTGCGGAGGAAAACGGTACAATCAGATTTCGCTATACCAATACGCAAGTATTTTACTGTTGTTATTTTTTGACATTGTCAGTCTTCACTGACGTGACAGAAGTCGTGGGAAACCTCCGGTGTTGTGTCGGACCTCCTTTTGTTCGGCGTAGTGCAGCACCTCGACACGACACGGACTCAACAAGTCGTTGGAAGTCCAAGTCCCCTGCAGAAATTTTGAGCCCCGCTGCCTCTACAGCCTACCATAATTGCAAAAGTGTTGCCAGTGCAGAATTTTGTGCACGAACTGACGTCTCTATTATGTACCATAAATGTTCGATGGGATTCAAGTCCGCCGGCGTGGGTGGCCAAACCATTCGCTCGAAAAGTCCAGAATGTTCTTCAGAACAATTGCGCAAAATTTTGGACCGTTGACATGGCGCAATGTCGTCCACGAAAATTCCATCGTTGTTTGGTAACATGACGCTGCAAATGGTCTCCAAGAAGCTGAACAATCAGAGCACCCAGTCCTTTCCATGTACACACCCAGCCCACACCATTATGGAACCACCACCAGTATACACAGTGATTTGTTGACGACCTGGCTTCAAGGCTACGTAGGGTCTGAGCCACACTCGAATCTTAGCATCAGCACTCATCAACTGAAATTGGGGCTCATCTGACCAGACCAGAATTTTGTAGTAGCCTAGGGTCCTATCGATATTGAACCGTGATTTATTTTCACAGAATCTTCTTAAGAATTTATTTTATTTACTAGCGATTCATCAAGAACATTAACACATTTAATCACATTATGTAAGCATGGAAGTAGTTGCCAGGGAGTAACTGACGAAATCATAACCAAATTCCTTTTAACAAATGGGAATTTTATTCACTTTAATAGTGCCTAAAAGCATTTTTTAAAAGAAACAGATTTAAAATTCTAATCAGTAAGCACCCTCTAAATATCAAAGTTACAAACCACATCAAATACTGACGAAGCGATTCCACAGACCGAACGTGAGGAAAGGGGCTAGTGTAATTGGTTAATGCAAACCATAACAAAATGCACGGAAGTATGTTTTTTAACACAAACCTACGTTTTTTTAAATGGAACCCCGTTAGTTTTGTTAGCACATCTGAACATATAAACAAATACGTAATCAGTGCCGTTTGTTGCATTGTAAAATGTTAATTACATCCGGAGATATTGTAACCTAAAGTTGACGCTTGAGTACCACTCCTCCGCTATTCGATCGTGTGTATCGGAGAGCACCGAATTACGTAGGGATCCAAAGGGAACGGTGATGGATCTTAGGTACAGAAGAGACTGGAACAGCACATTACGTCCACATGCTAACACCTTTTTATTGGTCTTTTTCACTAAATATCGTCGCACATTCATTTCGAAGTGTGGAGGTGACCATCAAGTTGGAATCATAACCTCTGGCTAACATGAAGTCGAACATCTTTCAGTGCGTCAGGCAAATAGTTTGAGAGGAATACCTGATACCTCCGTGCTGTCAACCGTCAGGCAACAAGTAGAGGCCCAAACTCCTGTCTCCCAATATTCCGGCCGAAACATTAGTGCCAAAGCGAACTAGATACTCGCGGTCGCCGGTGACGTGTGGGTTATCGTCACATCAGTGGTGGGTATTGTGCGTATTGAAGACATTCTCACGCTGCCTCATCCAGACATACTACAGTGTTACGTCGTAGGCTTCCTGTAGTTGTTGGAACCATAAACAGAACTGCATCCGCAGACGGCGATCTGCAGGATGCACGTGTTGCGTTAAACAATAATGTGTGTCCCGACATGTCAGGCCAATAGATGTTCAATGTGGTGGCCATCATTTGCTGCACACAATTGCAATCTCTGGCGTAATGAATGTCGTACACGCCGCAGTACATCTGGTGTAATGTCGCCGCAGGCTGCCACAATACGTTGTTTCATATCCTCTGGGGTTGTAGGCACATCACGCTACAAATTCTCCTATAACGTACCCCACAGAGAGAAGTCCAGAGGTGTAATATCAGGAGAACGGGCTGGCCAATTTATGCGTCCTCCACGTCCTATGAAACGCCCGTCGAACATCCTGTCAAGGGTCAGCCTAGTGTTAATTGCGGAATGTGCAGGTGCACCATCATGCTGATACCACATACGTCGACGCGTTTCCAGTGGGACATTTTCGAGCAACGTTGGCAGATTATTCTGTAGAAACGCGATGTATGTTGGAGCTGTTTGGGCTCCTGGAATGAAGTGAGGACCAATGAGGTGGTCGCCAATGATTCCGCACCACAAATTTACAGTCCATGGTCGCTCTACCTGTCTGAGCCAGCGAGGATTGTCCACGGACCAGTAATGCATGTTCCGTAGATTCACTGCCCCGTGGTTTGTGAAGCCCGCTTCATCGGTAAACAGGTAGAACTGCAACGCATTCTCTGTTAATGCCCATTGACAGAATTGCACTCGATGATTAAAGTCATCACCATGTAATTGCTGATGTAGCGACACATGAAACGGGTGAAAGCGGTGACGATGCAGTATGCGCATGACACTACTTTGACTCAGTCCACCGGCTCTCGCAATGTCTTGTGTACTCACGTGTGGGTTCATGGCAACAGCAGCTAACACACCAACTGCACCCGCTTCTCCTGTGACGGGCCTGTTACGGACCCGTTTGCGTGCTACGACCATACCTGTTGCGTACAGTTGGCGGTAGATGTTTTGCAATGTGCGGCACGTTGGATGCTCTCTGTACGGGTACCGTTCTGCATACACCCTGCAGGCTTCAGCTGCATTTCGTCGACACTCGCCATAGATGAGTATCATCTCCGCCTTTTCAGAGTTCGAATACACCATGGTCACAGTTCCTACAACACTACAATATTACAGACGTCTGGTAACACGGTATACTGCAGTTGGTCTGCGTGCGGAGACGAATGCAGAATAACAATAGCAGCAAGCGCTACATGCGGACACTGCGACAGCTAGACCAAACCACAACAGTGCACTACAGCGACACTCGTAAACACGGTCGTCATCGTAAACATGTCCCTGGAGATGCTGCTCGCCGACCGTGGCCCGTGTTTGTTACAACACGCAACTGAACGTCGGAGGTTTCAAGTGTCAACTTTAGATTACAATATCTCCGGATGTTATTAACATTTTACAATGCAACAAACGGCACTGATTGCGTATTTGTTTATATGTTCAGATGTGCTAACAAAACTAACGTTGGTCCTTTTAAAAAAACGTTGGTTTGTGTTAAAAAACATACTTCCGTGCATTTTTGTATGGTTTGTATTAAACAATTACACTAGCCCCTCTCCTCACGTTTGGTCTGTGGAATCGGTTCGTCAGTATTTTATGTGGTTTACGAAGTATATCCAGTGGTAACGTTAGGTGACTCACCCTGTATGTGAACTAAGAGTTTTAAGCAATTTACACAATCACACAAACTACGCACCCCCCCCCCCCCCAGGAGGGATGGAAATGGTATAAAACACTAACAATTAAAATATTAATCTTGCCACCGAAGGTGCAACTTGATTTAAACTTCTAAGAAAAATCTTACGGTGAGAGGATGGAAACTTTATATACTAAAATGATCATTTAAATAAAGGCCCATGAAATGCAATCTTATATAAAATTCTACAAGGTTGGCCAAACAACCTTGCCCTACAGTACACAGATACCGCCTCTCAAGATCATAGGCAATAATATCAAAGTTTCCTAAGATCAAAACATAACATTACACTGCAAGCAATAAATTCGTTAACACACCAAATCCGACAAACATGACAGAGGCAGCAACTAACGTACAGTAGATTGATAGGAAGATTACCGAACAACCCGAACCGCAGGTTGCTCTAACCCGCCCCTACTCCACAAGGGAAAAACGGACCACCCAATTTATAAACAACCACCTTCCCGCGGGTGGGCAAACGGAGAAGAATGGTGGGACGACCACAACGCAAAACGGCTGGTGACCTCACCAAGAAAACAAGTAGAATTTAACAAGAATGAATCAAACAACATATCACCAACACTTAACTTCTAATAAACTGCAATTTCTCGAGAAGACCTGGCGCAGCACCCCCAAATCGCTCTCCCGAACCGTCCGCTGCCAGCCGCTTCAACGGACGCAGGACGACGCGCCGATCTCCCGTCTCACGGCGTCGCAGCTCGCACCGGCCAAACTGATGTAGGTTAACTCCTGTTGCTCTCGTGTCGACCGCGAAGTCACTACCCCTCGCTATATGCCGCGGCCCACTGGACTCACGTGGCGACTTCACATGCGCCGACGCTCAAGACGGACAAGTCATCTTGTGTCTCAGTGCACGACCGACCAACCGATCGATCCAACCGCCAATGACCATGGCCTGAGCAGACCGGAGGCCTAACGCGCAGACTCAGATGCAGGAACTAAGCCCCGACCGGGCGGCAACTCGCTGTGTTCTCTTACTGGCGGAGTGGAAAGACTCTCGTTTTGCCGGTTTTAAAGGTTGATCCGAACGACAGACATACTAGCACTCCGAACGACCGACAGACACTAACTGCCTAACAAATGCTGACGAGAGACAGACCCAGACTGACCGACTGGCGAGCTCCTAGCGCCCCTTAAATGCACGTGAACAGGCAACCTTTCCGCTTTCCCACCAGAGGGAGACACCAAAGTTGCGATTGCCACAGCGGCGCCACCGCCAGAAACGGAGGGCGACTGCTTCACACTACGCGCTGCGGCGCGCTCTCCAAAACAAGCAATTTTTACCACGGCTCAGATATGATCACGAGTCCCGGAAAGGCGCTGCAGTCGATGTGGTGCTGTTAAGAAAGCCACTTACGTAGTTCGTCTGCTGCAATAGCCCATTAACGCCGAAGTTTGCAGCACTGTCCTAACGGATATGTTCGTCATACGCCCCGCAGTAATTTCTGCGGTCATTTCACATAGTGTTGGTTGTCTGTTAGCACTGACAACTCTTCGAAATCGCCGCCGCTCTCGGTCAAGTAAAGGCCGTCGGCCACTACATTAGCCGGCCGCTGTGGACGAGCGGTTCTAGTCGCTTGAGTCCAGAACCGTGCTCCTGCTGCGGTCGCAGGTTCGAATCCTGCCTCGTGCATGGATGTGTGTGATGTTCTTAGGTTAGTTAGGTTTAAGTAGTCATAAGTCTAGGGGACTGATGACCTCAGATGTTAAGTCCCATCGTGCTTAGATCCATTTGAACCACTACATTATTCTTGGTGAGAGGTAATGCCTGAAATATGGTATTATCGGCACAATCTTGACACTGTGGATCTCGGAATACTGAATTCCCTAACGATTTCTGAAGCAGAATGTCCGATGCGTCTAGCTCAAATTACCATTTCGAGTTCAGAGTCTGTTAATTCTCGTTGTGCGGCCATAGCCACGTCGGAAACCTTTTTACATAAATCACCTGAGTGAAAATGACAGCTCTGCTTTTTTTTTCCTTTATTGAGTTTCGATTCCCCCTAAACGGGGCGGGCTGGCAGCAGCTTATTACGCCGCTCTTCAGCCTACAGAATTTGTTTTAAAAAGATGAAGATAATAAATAATAACAGTTGGCGATAAAATCGGCGACCTACAGGTAAAATGGCAGACAATGCTGGAGCTTAAAACATAAAACACAGGGTTGATGATGCTAAGAAAATACACAGGAAGCAGAAAAATAATAGACAATTAAAAAACATGGCGACAGTCTAGGTTCTGTTCGCAAGAGATATAAAATGCACACCCAGCGACAGCATGATTTCCGTTCGCAACACTGTGGAAAGACGCACAACACTGAACACTCACTTAAACACTGCACTAAAAGGTTGGCACAAATATGACATACCACACCCGAGAGCAGGTGGGGGAAGCTGGTCAGATGACGGGAAAAAAAGGGGGGAAGGAGGGGAAAAGTGAAGTGGGAGGGGGGAAAGGAGCCAATGGAAGAGGAGGATCCAGAAGAGGGGTGGGGGGTGCTGAGCAGACGTGCCAGGGAGTGGGGAGACAGCTCTGCCAATGAACTGTCCCTTTATACCTTGTTTAGGCGATACTACAGCCATCTGTGTATGGGTACATCGCTATTCCATTATTTTTGTAACCTCTGTGTACAGTGGTTGTATCATTTTAATCCGGAGGTTCATTCTTGTACCTGAGACGTGCGTTCTGCTTTATTCGTGGCCAATTTGCTTATTAGGTCTCCCGGCATCCGTTGTTTAAAAATGGCAGCTGTCAATCTAATACCTTTGGTCTAACGAGAGTGCATGCCCCTCTTCGTGCGATGAAATGGCCGAAAACACGCGACGTTGCGTGCTGGAGTCACATGCGGTGCAGATATAAATGAGTCAGACCGAAAAAGATACTCGGTGAAGAACATACCATGTCACAAATAACAGTAACGTAGTTTTGATTTATATCTTTGTGTCCAAATACATTAGTGAAAATCGGTGATCTTTATATTAACTTTGATTACCGCAGTTTGGTATGCATCCTACATGACCGAGTGTAACATTCGTAACACGACCACCCGCATTCTTTGACACCTGGGAAAGGCCTCAATATGGTGGTGAGTTGTAAGACTTAAAAAAACACCCGCTTCCTGGAGAAAGTGTTGCGTCTAACCGTTAATACTATCTGTTAACTGTGATGCTGATTGTGTGGAATAATTTAGCAGTTTCTAAATACATAAAATGTAATCTTTCACACTTACGCAAAGTGCGACAACATACTATTTCTCGAACCGACCATCTCATTTAAAAAAGAGTAGTTATTTTTTCCTTTTTCATTTCTTCGTTACCTTACTTAAGAGTTATTTCATGCTGTAAATCGAGCGACCAGGTTTATGTTGATCATTTTCTCAAGAAAATCCACGTCGGATAATATCTTAAAGGAAATCTTGTTAACAGCTAAATGCGCTGAGACAGAAAGCCATGTTTTTCGCACAACGACTAATGAGGGAAAAAATCGGAAATTTGTGGTAAGTTCCTATTGGACCAAACTGCTGAGATCATCGGTCTCCAGTCTTACACACTACTCAATCTAACTTAAACTAACCTACGCTAAGGACAACACACACACCCAGGCCCGAGGGAGGACTACGAACCTCCGACGTGGGGAAACGCGAGAACCGTGGCAAGATGCCTTAGACTGCGCGGCTTTATAGAGATGGGGCCCCTCCACGCCCACACCAACGTGGTGACCAAACCAAAAGTTCTACTGTCACCTCCGTAAACATGTTAGTTGTCTAGTAAGTGGATCACAGGATGCTGGGCTGTGTGTTGTCCGTGCGTCTAGGTAAGACTACGCATTAAAACGGTCCATCAGGTGATAGATAGTGGACGAAACGCGAGTGAGGGTAGCGATTTGAAGAGCAGAGGGAAAAAAGTGCCATGGCTCGTGCCGTGGGAAAAAAACCTCTGCGACAGTGGGATGGGTAGTAAGAGTAGTAGTGGCTTACTAGCTGCGATAGTTCATGCAAGGTTGGATTTGTTAGTATAGGTATCATGCATCATTACCATGACAAGCGATGGCGATGTGTCCCAGTTGTTGCTGCTGCTGCATTCCTGGAACAATCGAGATCGTTATACAGTAGTGGGAGATCGGCCATAGATCATCTCACTGTGTGGGGGATGTGTGGAGCTTGTTTGCATGCAGTGTACGGTACGGCTTCCCTGTGTGGTGCCAGTTATTCGGCTGTGTATTCCAGCTGGATATCCAGTAATGGCGTCTGATTAACAGGGGCTCGCCTGTGCCGTTATGTTTGCGTATGCTTGGCCATAGATGTTATGTCCTTACAAGTATGTCTTTTGGTCTTTTATGTTTCCATCTATGGTTATGGTCGTAGTTCTCCAACTGCGCGGCTACGCCATACGCTACTAATGAGAACATTATGTTACATACAGAGATGTAAACAACGTAAAAATTGCAGAATAGAAGCTTGGAAAAGGAATTTCATCTCAAGAGCTATTGTCAGGGAATACAAGAAACCTGCATTAAACGTATAAGAACGCCTCATTAGTCCCTAAGTTATCGTAAATACGAAAAAAACGCAAATTGACATCGAATGGGTTGAAAAGAAGATTCAGTGTTCCATTTATGAATGCTTAGAGTAGACGATAAGCACTCTTTAATTATTTTTCATAATAGTCCTTGGGGAGAACCACCATCCTCGGAGAGTGCGTACGAGTTTCTTAAGTTAATTTTACATGTTATTGTCAAATGTGTATATGTGGTGTCTGATCTTTCGAATATGTACGAAAGAACAGGCACCACATATACATATAAGACGAAGGCGGCCAATGATCTTTTGAGTGCTATTTTCGTACTGTTATGAGAATCGGTTAAATACAGCCAGTAACAGTGATAACGGGCAAGCGGCACTACATTCAAAGTGTGTCGATAAGTTGAGAATTTGGGTCGGACGGGAGGCGTACTAGGGCTGTGCAGTTGTGATGACTACTGTGGCCGGATTGCTTAATAGTCAGCCAGCACGGTAGCTCAGCGTGTTCGGTCGGAGGGTTAGCTGCACTCTATAATATGAAAAAAAAAAAAAAGAGTGAACGGATCAACAATAAACTTTAACAGGTGTCATTGGACTTCCGTCCCGAACAAATGCAACGAGCAAAATGTGATTAAAAAAAAGTCACTGCAACTCCCTAGTAAGGAGGAGGCCTGGGTTCGAATCCCAGTCCGGCACAGATTTTTAACTTCCCTATTGATTTACTTGAATGCCCATCCACAGCTGATGTTTATAAATCGTTTGTGTCTTAACTGTCGTATATGTTTTAATTCCATGATTTCGAGCGTCTTTGTTAATAGTTCTGTATGTGACAACGATGCATTCGTATTAAGAACAACCGATTGCAGAAATTGACACAAGACCACCCTAAAAAAAAAAAAAAAAAAAAAAAAAAGAAAAACAGAAAAATAGAATTTATATATTTGTTTCTAAAGGAAAGAATTACCTTGCAAACGTTTCCGGCGATTCTAAATCTTATGTTTAGTCTTGTATTGTTTCAATGATTATGATGTTGTCTGTGTAACACACAAATGTATAGTTCCGTGTAGCCACACTTTAAGACAGTGGGTACGACAGAGGAAAATTAGATTATAATTTTTCAGTGTTTTACACAAGTTTTTGTTCACAAAATTATGTAGCTTTAATTCTTTCATAATAACTGATTATGGGATAAAAAGGAAGACTAGCAGTAACAAGAAAAAGTTTCATGAAGAAAAATTATATAAAATATGTAAAATCAAGTGAAACTATGTAGTTCCATAGATCTTTACAAGTCTCAAATATCTATTGTATATAAATATGCAGACAGAAGCGACCAAAGGGAATTTGTACCAAGGTCGCTATTCGAACTAAAGATCTCCAGCGCAGAAGGCCGATGCTCTAACCGCTACGCCACTCTGGCACAGTGACTTTCGCTCACTGCACGGACTACTGTATCTCGCGACTCTTCTCAACTGGCATTCCCATTCACGCCTCAGTCCACTTGGTAATGTCCCCTAAACTCGATCAGCATTGCAGAGGTTCTCCAGATGTATTGGAATAGCACCTCAGCATCTAATGAAATGGGGGATCATGACTGAAGCCTAGGCACAGGTCCTATAATCAAATGTGACTATATTTTATGGTTCCAGAGACCTCTTCAAGTCTCAGACATCTATGACGTATATATTCAGACTGAAGTGATGAGTGAAAATTTGTACTAAGGCTGGGATTCGAATCCAGGTCTCCTGCCCTCGAGACACATGCTCTAACCACTTTGCCATAGTGGCACCCGTGAAGCTGTGCGAAACCACTGTACCAAGGCAGCGTAGTGATTAGCACATCTGCGTAGTGAGTAGGTGACCAGGGTTCGAATCCTGGTCTTGTTACGAATTTTCATTCGTCGCTTCAGCTTGCGTACATAGATAAATTCAAATGTTAATTAGTCTTTTCTGAAACTCTCATATATACATGGTGAAACAAAATTCGCGCACTCTTACTTCTGACCGCGATTCCTCACATACGAGCAATACAAAAATGTCTCTCACAAAATTGCATCCTGCGCATATTTCCAGCAGTAAATGTATGTTGACCATTGGCACTCAGGCTACACTGTAATCACATGTACGGTTATTAAGTCTGTCAGTATGTACCAGAAGTGCTGTGCAGATGGTGCAGTAGATAGCGTTTTGGGTTAGCGTGCAGGAGGTCGAATGTTCGATTATGGATGAAAGAGTATTTATTTTTATTTTCCAATCTCATTCTGCCATATAATACTGTATCATGCACCGTTTCTTAAGCCACATGTCTAAGATATTATTTACGCAGTACAGTGTTTTGTAACGGTGAACGTAACAAAAACGTCGTCAGACAAGTCAGCAATCGACACTTGTAACAAACGACATGTTGTAAGACAGAATAACTACAAAAACAAGTAGTTTCGAGAAGCTAAAGATGGCTGCACAGTTAACTAACTGAACGTCTACTAGTCATTCATACATACTACATGCAGTACTTCCGCCCAGACGTAATACATTAGCAAGCAGTGACAACAACAATTTCCATATTAGTGACCCATGACGCTTACAAAAGAATATACTGTCCTTAGAACAGTTGCTCAAAGCAACCCCCATGTACCTTCAATGTTGTTGTTGTGATCTTCAGTCATGAGACTGGTTTGTTGCAGCTCTTCATGCTATTTTATCCTGTGCAAGCTTCTTCTCTCCCAGTACCTACTGCAGCCGACATCCTTCTGAATCTGCTTAGTGTATTCATCTCTTGGTCTCCTCTATGATTTTTACCCTCCACGCTGCCCTCCAATACTAAATTGGTGATCCCTCGATGTCTCAGAATATGTCCTACCAACCGATCCCTTCTTCTGGTCAAGTTGTGCAACAAACTCCTCCCCAATTCTATTCAATACCTCCTCATTAGTTATGTGATCTACCCATCTAAACTTCAGCATTCTTCTGTAGCACCACATTTGGAAAGCTTCTGTTCTCTTCTTGTCCAAACTATTTATCGTCCACGTTTCACTTCCATACATGGCTACACTCCATACAACTACTTTCAGAAACGACTTCCTGACATTAAAATCTATACCCGATGTTAACAAATTTTTCTTCTTCAGAAACGCTTTCCTTGCCATTGCCAGTGTACATTTTATATCCTCTCTACTTCGACCATGATCAGTTATTTTGCTCCCTAAATAGCGAAACTCCTTTACTACTTTAAGTGTCTCATTTCCTAATCTAATTCCCTCAGTATCACCCGAGTTAATTCGACTATATTCCATTATCCTCGTTTTGCTTTTGTTGATGTTCATCTTATACCCTGCTTTCAAGACACTGTCCATTCCGTTCAGCTGCTCTTCCAAGTCCTTTGCTGTCTCTGACAGACTATACGATGTCATCGGTGAACCTCAAAGTTTTTATTTCTTCTCCATAGATTTTACTATTTACTCCGAACTTTTCTTTTGTTTCCTTTATTGCTTGCTCAATATACAGATTGAATAACATCGGGGATAGGCTACAACCCTGTCTCACACCCCAACCACTGCTTCCCTTTCATACCCCTCGACTCTTATAACTGCCATCTGCTTTCTGTACAAGTTGTAAATAGCCTTTCGCTCCCTGTATTTTACCCCCGCCACCTCCAGAATTTGAAAGAGTGTATTCCAATCAACATTGTGAAAAGCTTTCTCTAAGTCAACAAATGTACCTTCAAACATTGAGCGAACCGCTGGATCATACTGCTCTGGACTCTTCGCAGCATGGCTGCATCCACAGGGCGCTGAAGACCTTGCTGTCGTGCGCCCAAAAAACCCCTCTACTACTACTCTACTACTACTGCATCCACAGATACAAGAGCATCATGAATACGCGCTATCTGTTCTTTCGCATGTGTCGGTAGAGTAGAACACATGTGCCCCTTCAAGTGGCCCAAAGGAATATACGCGAGTGGTTTAGGTTAGGTGAACGCGGAGGCCATACAACTGGACCTCACCAACCGAGCCATTTCCCTGGAAATGTTCCCGCTAAATATCGTCGCACATTCATTTCGAAGTGTGGAGGTGACCATCAAGTTGGAATCATAACCTCTGGCTAACATGAAGTCGAACATCTTTCAGTGCGTCAGGCAAATAGTTTGAGAGGAATACCTGATACCTCCGTGCTGTCAACCGTCAGGCAACAAGTAGAGGCCCAAACTCCTGTCTCCCAATATTCCGGCCGAAACATTAGTGCCAAAGCGAACTAGATACTCGCGGTCGCCGGTGACGTGTGGGTTATCGTCACATCAGTGGTGGGTATTGTGCGTATTGAAGACATTCTCACGCTGCCTCATCCAGACATACTACAGTGTTACGTCGTAGGCTTCCTGTAGTTGTTGGAACCATAAACAGAACTGCATCCGCAGACGGCGATCTGCAGGATGCACGTGTTGCGTTAAACAATAATGATACAGGAGCTGCCATGCTCTTGCAAAATGTCAACGACGGCTATGCTACGTGTACTTCGTTGGGGCTCTTGTTGAACGACCTCCAGACTACCTTCTTCAGCAGCTGGATTACGAGTCCGTGGACGTTTCTCTGTCACACGATGGAAGAAGGAGCGAACCTGTCTCCCGAAGGCGAAGTTTCAGCCAGCGAACCGCATTTTTATCTAGATAACGTTGACCAAGGTACCTAGTAGCATATTCTCGAGCAGCAACAACAGCCCGCTTATCAGATGCACCAAGGACCAGAAGCATATCCATATTTTCATATTTTGTGTGTGCCACGCGTCCGCCACGTTGTTTTAGAATGACACAAGAAGAAGATATGAAATGTGTACGAATGTACTTGAGTCTGGCACGCGTGCCCTACTCCGCTAACAGCTAGTGCCTGTCTGGTGAACAGCGCATACAGTATAAACACATCATTAACTGCAGCGGGCTGTTCCATCTAACTCGCATGAATCCTCACTTTTATTTTGCATGATTCATCTCAAAACTGCTAATTGTGAAATATTCGTTTTTGAATAACGCTCTTTTCCTAACGATAATGGGCGTGATGTTTCCACATTTCCACTGATAATAATAATAATAATAATAATAATAATAATAAACATTCAACACAAACCAAAAGAAATTTTATCATACAATAGATAACACACACATTAAAATAGACAACCCACCAAACATAACAAACATGGAACACTTCTGGAGCAACATATGGTCAAACCCGGTACAACATAACAGACACGCACGGTGGATACAAGCAGAAACTGACTCATACAAGATGATACCACAAATGCCTGAAGTGATAATTTTGCAACATGAAGTCACCCGAACAATTAATTCTATGCACAATTGGAAAGCCAATGGAAATGATAAAATAGCAAATTTCTGGCTAAAGAAGTTCACCTCAACACATTCACATCTAACTAAATTATTTAACAATTACATTGCAGACCCATACACATTCCCTGATACACTTACACATGGAATAACTTATCTGATACCTAAAGATCCAGAAGACACAGCAAACCCAGCAAAATATCGCCTCATAGCGTGCCTACCAACAATATACAAAATATTAACTTCAGTCATTACACAGAAATTAATGACACATACAACACAGAACAAAATTATAAATGAAGAACAAAAAGGCTGCTGCAAAGGAGCACAAGGATGTAAAGAGCAACTGATAATAGATGCAAAGGTGACATATCAAGCTAAAACTAAACAAAGGCCGCTACACTACGCATACATTGATTATCAAAAAGCTTTTGATAGCGTACCCCACTCATGGTTACTACAAATATTGGAAATATACAAAGTAGATCCTAAATTGATACAGTTCCTAAGCATAGTAATGAAAAATTGGAAAACCACACTTAATATCCAAACAAATTCAAATATTATCACATCGCAGCCAATACAGATTAAGCGTGGAATATACCAAGGAGACTCATTAAGTCCTTTCTGATTCTGCCTTGCTCTGAACCCACTATCCAACATGCTAAATAATACAAATTATGGATATAATATTACTGGAACATACCCACACAAAATAACACATTTGCTATACATGGATGATCTAAAACTACTGGCAGCAACAAATCAACAACTTAACCAATTACTAAAGATAACAGAAGTATACAGCAGTGATACGAATATGGCTTTTGGAACAGAAAAATGTAAGAAAAATAGCATAGTCAAGGGAAAACACACTAAACAAGAAGATTACATATTGGATAACCACAGCGACTGCATAGAAGCGATGGAAAAAACAGATGCCTATAAATATCTAGGATACAGACAAAAAATAGGAATAGATAATACAAATATTAAAGAAGAACTAAAAGAAAAATATAGACAAAGACTAACAAAAATACTGAAAACAGAACTGACAGCAAGAAACAAGACAAAAGCTATAAATACTTATGCTATACGAATATTGACCTACTCATTTGGAGTAGTGAAATGGAGTAACACAGACCTAGAAGCACTCAATACACTTACACGATCACAATGCCACAAATATAGAATACATCACATACATTCAGCAACAGAAAGAGTCACATTAAGCAGAAAGGAAGGAGGAAGGGGATTTATCGACATAAAAAACCTACATTATTGACAGGTTGACAATTTAAGAAAATTCTTTCTAGAACGAGCAGAAACTAGCAAAATACACAAAGCAATCACTCATATAAATACATTGGCTACACCATTGCAATTTCATAACCCCTTCTACAACCCTTTAGATCACATAACATCAACAGATATGAAGAAAGTAAATTGGAAAAAGAAAACACTACATGGCAAGCACCCATATTATCTAACACAGCCACATATCGATCAAGACGCATCCAACACATGGCTAAGAAAAGGCAATATGTACAGTGAGACGGAAGGATTCATGATTGCAATACAGGATCAAACAATAAACACCAGATATTACAGCAAGCATATTATTAAAGATCCCAATACCACAACAGATAAATGCAGACTTTGCAAACAACAAATAGAAACAGTACATCACATCACAAGCGGATGTATAATACTAGCAAATACAGAATACCCCAGAAGACATGACAATGTAGCAAAAATAATACATCAATAACTTGCCATACAACATAAACTAATAAAACAACACGTTTCCACAAACAAGTATGCACCACAAAATATGCTGCAGAATGATGAATACAAATTATACTGGAACAGAACCGTTATAACAGATAAAACAACAACACATAACAAACCTGACATCATACTCACCAATAAAAAGAAGAAATTAACACAACTAATCGAAATATCCATACCCAATACAACAAATATACAGAAGAAAACAGGAGAAAAAATTGAAAAATACATCCAACTGGCTGAGGAAGTCAAGGACATGTGGCATCAGGATAAAGTTGACATTATACCAATTATACTATCAACTACAGGAGTCATACCACACAATATCCACCAGTACATCAACGCAATACAGATACATCCAAACATATATATACAACTACAGAAATCTGTAATTATTGATACATGTTCAATTACCCGAAAGTTCCTAAATGAATTGTAACATATACCGTACAGTTAAAAGGAAGTCACACTTGATCAAGGTCCGCGCCACTTTCCATTTTTGACTAGACATACCGTCTGAGAAAAGAAAGGATAATAGTAACGCATGGAGATGCTTTGTAAACAACATACACTTATCAGACTCAATGCTGAAAGGTATAATTAATGGTACGTACAAATGGCGAAAGAGTTTGGAAGCTATTTTCAAAGCATATTGCTAGCCTACTGGTGACCTAAGGCCATAACGAAATACAATGGACCTCAATGTGGCAAGAATAATAGTCGGTACTAATCTATGGGACCACAGGGGAAAAGTACACAGATAACAGGTTTGGACTCTAGTAGCTGCAGTGGTGCGAAACATCTCTCGTCCTCGAAGGGCGAAAGGTTTTTTTTAAAAAACTAACCAATGAAAACAATTGTACTTCCATTTCTGTGTTCATTGTACGAAATTGCAAATGTTTTGTAGAGGACCCACTGTAATCGCTGTATGATTATTAAGACGCCAGATACCGTACCACTTCGATTACATTTAGCAAATAAAAAAAAAAAACGACTCGACTGAGAATCTAACCTTCGACCTCCTGCATGCTAACCCAAAGGGCTATTCACTGCACCAACTGCACAGCAGTACTTCTGTTTTCTGACCGAGATAGTTACAGTACATGTGATTACAGTGTTGCCAGATTACCAATATTCAACGTCTATTTACTCCCGGAAATATACACAGGACGAAATTTTGTGAGAGACATTTTTGTATTGCTAGTACATGAGGAATCGCGCTACGAAGTCCGAGTGCGCGAATGTTTTTTCATCCTGTACAATCCTATCAGACCTCTTGTGTAGCTTTTAGCAGAAGATAATTCACCCCTCCACACACACAGAAACAGTTCGTTTCGTGCTCCATCCTCGGCCACCGTCAACGTACCTTCATCTTAACATCAACGACCACTTTCTTTCAAGAATTATTATTGTACGTGGACTAATTTTTTGTCCTTAGAGAGAAATTCAAAAAATAGTGAATATTTATTCTTCTTCAGAATTTCGATTCAGTGACATCTCAAGTGGAAATGAGCGATTACTATCAGCCGTACTTCAATGGTTCATAATTGTTACGTGATCAAGTATTAGTTCCTTCCAGACATCACCTAAATTTAATGTGCCGCAGTTGCTCAACTGTTCTAGTGATTTTGTCGACTTTTCAAGTGCTTTGTTGTGGTGACTGTGTTGCATTTCTATATCAAAATTTGGAGGCACCTTTTAACCATCTTTGTGGCCTGTATCCTAATAACAAACGCTCAGAGATATAAATTTGTTATAGTGATGTGAATCGCATTCATTCTTGTCTGTAAACAATTGAAAAAATTCTCGACTTTATTTTATGTTTTCATTTAAAACCAAGGTATATAACCCTGCTTGGCTAAGCTGTGCTTGGGTAATGCCAGATCTGATTTCCAGGATTATGCTAACGTAAAGCCAAAAACTGCATAATACGATCAAACTTCCTACGCAACTCCTTATGTTGATATTTTTTTCATACAGTACTTACTTTGATCGGCTCTGGATATGTTGCAGTATGGAGGAAAATAAGACACATTATTTTTATATGTGCACATACGGCCGTTAATCGGGAGAAACAACTCCTTAAAAATGAATTTAATATTTCTGAATGAATACTATTGGAACAGTAATAGATATAAAAAAATATAATAAATATTCTATGGTATTTAATGTTGTATGAGTTTTAATGCGCCTTAAAACGTTGTACCCAGTTCTGTCGAAAAGATAATATTTTTCTATATTCTCTTCCCCTCATTATTTTGTTTTACATTTCGACATGTGACTAATAGCAAAACAGATAGCATCCTTAATTCGGTCGTATATGATGAAGTGGTATTGCAATTGTTTGATGTGCTTGATGCGTAAAATGAAAGTGGATTCAGCATTTTTTTGAACTGAACAATTCTGTACTTTTTCATTATTGTACTGATCTACAATAAAGTTACAATTTCCGTCCATCCCACATTCCGACGGACTTGAGCAATTCCAGCAGGAAAATTCGACACCCCACACGTACAGAATTGCTACAGAGAGGCTACAGGAACACTCTTCTGAGTTTAAACACTTCCTCTGGCCACATGAACATTATTGAGTATATCTGGGACGCCTTGCAATGTGCTTTTCAGAAGAGATCTCCAACCCCTCTCATCCTTACGTATTTATGGACAGCCTTGCGGGATTCATGATGTCATTTCCCTCCAGCACTACTTCAGACATTAGTTGAGTCCATGACACGTCGTGTTGCAGCACTTCTGCGTGCTCGCGGGGGCCCCTTTCGCTAATAGTCTACACGATATGGCGTCATCCAGCTTACTAAGACATCACATTTTATCATTTATGAGATATAACGTTATTGTGTTTGCACTCTGGATGACATCAAACTTCAACTGAAAAAAGCAAAGAACAACAGTACATGATACATTCACAGGTTGCAGAAGTTATTGCTGTTTGTTGATCGATCAGTTAAGTAGATAGTACGAATTTCGTAGTGCACATAATAGCTCTCGTATATTTATCATACCAAATATACGAAGAACAGCTTACTCATTTAAATTCAGTCAATATATCTTCTTCACCTTTTTTCTATGTAAGATGGTGGTTCTGCGATGGCTGATAATCCCTCTAGTGGCATGAAGCCGAAGTGTTCGTATACGAGGTGTGGCTAGAAAAAAACCGGACTAGTACTGGTGAAACAATAAAACGAATGCAATAAGGCTGAAAGTCGCGTGGCCTGTCACGTGACTCTCGCTCCGCCTACTGCTCGAGTTTCATCTGCCTCCTGCACTCAGTCTGCCCGTGGCGTCTGTTTTAAGTAGTTGACGTTTTGTCTGTGCGTCGGAAAATGTTGAGTGTACAGAAAGAACAGCGTGTTAACATCAAATTTTGTTTCCAACTAGGAAATGCAAGTGAAACGTTTGTAATGTTACAACAAGTGTACGGCGATGATTGTTTATCGCGAACACAAGTGTTTGAGTGGTTTAAACGATTTAAAGATGGCCGCGAAGACACCAGTGATGACACTCGCACTGGCAGACCATTGTCAGCAAAAACTGATGCAAACATTGAAAAAATCGGTAAACTTGTTCGACAAGATCGCCGTTTAACAATCAGAGCAGTGTCTGAGTTAACAGGAGTTGACAAGGAAAGTGTTAGGCAGATTCTCCATGAAAGTTTCAACATGAACAAAGTGTGTTCAAAAATGGTTCCAAAGTGTCTCACAATTGAACAGAAGGAACGCCGAAGAATGATTTGTCCTGACATCCTGGAAAACATTGAAAGTGATCCCACCTTCTTACAAAATGTTATTACTTGCGATGAATCGTGGTTTTTTACTTACGATCCCGAAACTAAACGCCAATCGATGCATTGGAAAACTCCTGGTTCTCCACGACAAAAAAAAGCACGAATGTCAAAATCGAAATTCAAGGCAATGATGATTTTTTTTTTGACATCAAAGGGATTGTGCACATTGATTGGATACCAGAGGGACAAACAGTGAATCAGCATTACTACATTAGCGTCCTGGCTACCCTACGTGAGCGAGTACGGAGAAAACGGAACGATTTGTGGAGAAAAAAGTCATGGATCCTTCACCAAGACAATGCCCCAGCTCACAGTGCGTTGTCAGTGAAGACGTTTTTGGCAAAACACAACATTCCCATCTTAGATCATCCACCCTGCTCACCTGATTTGGCCCCCTGTGACATTTTTCTTTTCCCTAAAGTCAAGTCAGCTTTGAAAGGAACTAGATTTGAGACTGTTGAAGCAGTAAAAGAAAAAGCGACGGAAGTAATGTATGGACTTACCGAAAATGATCTGCAGCATTGCTATGAACAGTGGAAAATTCGTATGGAGCGGTGTAGAGACCGAGGAGGAGAGTACATTGAAGGAGATAACATGAAATTGTAAATAATTGTAAATAAATGTTTTTTCCAGCATCAGTCCGGTTTTTTTCTAGCCGCACCTCGTATGTAGTTGCGGTGGTCCCATGATCTTGTCACGTCAGTACATAAATAATACGTAAATGCTACTCTTCTTAGAATACGTTCAAAATAATACGAGAGACATTGAGTAATTAAAGAGACAAGTTGATGTAGAAGAAGACTGTGTAGTTTTGCAAAATGAGACATTTTCTACATCTCAACATAATCCCCACCATTATTACAAACCTATCCCAATGCTGAACTAGTTTTTTTTACATCTGATGCAAAGAAGTTTTTGTCTTGTTGTTTGAGCCACTTCCTCATAACTTTTTTGTCCTCTTCGTTTTAGCAGAAATTTTGTCCATGTAATGCGTCTTTGTGTGGACCAAGCAAATGAAAATCCGAGGGAGCTGATCTGGACTGTAGGGAGGATCAGGTATGCATACCAACACATTTTTTTAATGGTTTCATGAGCCACTGGGCGGTGTGAGGGTGAGCATTATTGTGTAGCAATTAGTACATCTTTTCTCTGAGATTCGCGACGTTTTGCTCTCGCTGCTGGCCTTACTGTGTTCATCAGCCCGTCTGAGAAGTTGGTATTGTTTATTGTACGCACTTCTTCCAAATAATGACAAACGACGGAAAGAAGTTGGCACAGGTGTTTTGAACAGTTCTACCCACTTATAAAAAATTTCGAGGTTAATACAACTTTCACCACAGTTTAAGGTCATTCGTTTTTCACTTTCAGGAAAGCGAAAACTGGTCACTGAACGTCGTTCAAATAATGTACAAACTTCAAGCGGACACGCCATTGTTAAAAGCAATATTGACGTTATAAATAAAACCGTTTTTTATCCGTCACTCGTTTTCACCTCGACCTAAATGTTCTTATTGGCTGTCACAGTAAACGCGATCACACATTTCATTCATCATATCAAGTGAAAAATGGCGACTGAATACACGGATTATTCTCGATTTTCTGCAAAGTTTCCTTTCGTATTAAGAAAAGGAACCCTAGTAGTGATTTTCCTACATTTACATCTACATCTACATAGGTACTCCGCAAGCCACCGTACGGTGCGTGGAGGAGGGCACCCTGTACCACTATTAGTCATTTCCTTTCCTCGCAAATAGGGCGAGGCAAGAACGACTGTCTATATGTCTCCGTATAAGCCTTAATTTCTTATCTTCGTGGTTGTTACTCGCACTGTATGTTGGCGGCAGTAGAATCGTGCGGCAGTCTCTAAATTTTTTCAATACTGTTTCTCGGAAAGAAACTCTCCCTACCCCCAGGAATTCCCAGTTAAATTCTGGAAGTATTTTTTTTTTTTTCTACACGCCTGACCATCTGGAAGTCCCACACCTGTCAAAGTCATTTCTGGTCGGGCCCTAGATATAATATAAATTTGGTCGAAATCGGTGATGAAGATTAGGTGCGGTGCCCTTGTAAACAAACTCCGCAGAAAGAGTACCTTATCTTATGTTTACATAATCAAACAAATATTCTTTTTACATATTGTTTCAAAAATTACAGAGAAGTCTCCTCATCTGAAACAACTAGCGTACGTTACAGCAAAATGGGATATTAGGACATAGCGTCGTTCTCTTTATTTTTCGCTGTTGTCATAATGTCACTTTTTGTTCTATCATTTGAAAACATTTGAACTTGGTAGCATCTTTGAAAAATTGCGCGGTACGAAAGTGCGTGAATATTTTCTGAGCCCTGCTTGCTTTCTCGCTGGCGAAGCAGAACTTTGTGGCTATTATAGCTGGAACTCGTGGCACCGTCTTTTTTTTTTTAATTTTATTTTTCTTGCACGTTTCATCTGTGGAAGGAGCTGGCTGCTGGGAAGTGTTTCCTTTCAGCCGCAGGCCGGAAAGCCGAGATGAGATTCAGCCGTTCCGCGCTCCCTCAACTGCGTCTTTCAACAGCTCTCGCTTTTCAATTCGCCGCATGGGAACAGCCCACAAGTTGAGGCGGAATTCCTGTCAATAAGCAACAGCGTAAAGAGCTGCGATTTAGGAAAATCTGTTTTATATTTGCCTGTAATCTGCATTGACAAAACATATGCATTTCCGATAAACAGGTTCTTAGAATTTGGCCCCTATTTTACTTGTCTCAAATACGACTTCCTCTTCACCCAGGCAACTGATATACTCAGTTAAGATTTTAAAGAGAGATATTGTGCGTCTAGACACCTCAGATATCTGAAATGAACAATCTTTACACAGTGCCGTGTGTGATCTCATTCCCATTCCCAGGTGGAACTGAAACTGACCGCAAATATGAATTTACTAGTTTCCATATCCGTTTGACACTGTTTGTGGTCATAACTTACAACGGGACCTCGCATACTTCCTCTTCACCCAGGTAACTTATATATTCAGTTAAGATTTTAAAGCGAGATCTTGTGCGTCTAGGCACCTCAGATATTTGAAATGAACAATCTTTACACAGTGCCGTGTGTGATCTCATTCCCATTCCCAGGTGGAACTGAATCTGGCTGCAAATATGAATTTACTAGTTTCTAAATGGCTCTGAGCACTATGGGACTTAACATCTTAGGTCATCAGTCACCTGGAAGTTAGAACTACTTAAACTTAACTAACCTAAGGACATCAGACACATCCATGCCCGAGGCAGGATTCGAACCTGCGACCGTAGCAGTCCCGCAGTTCCGGACTGCAGCGCCTAGTACCGCACGGCCACCGCGGCCGGCTACTAGTTTCCGTATCCCTTTGACGGTGTTTGTGGTCATAACTTACAACGGGGCCTCGCATACTCCTCATCACCGTTAGCCGAGCGGTCAAGGGCGCTGCAGTCATGGACTGTGCGGCTGGTCCCGGCGGAGGTTCGAGTCCTCCCTCGGGCATGGGTGTTTGTGTTTGTCCTGAGGATAATTTAGGTTAAGTAGTGTGTAAGCTTAGGGACTTATGACCTTAGCAGTTAAGTCCCATAAGATTTCACACACACTCCTCATCACCGATTTCGTCCAGATTTTTGGTACACGAAGAGTTGGCCAGAAATGAATGGGAAAGAAGTGGGAACTGCAGATGACCAATCGTTTAGAAGAAACAGCATTCTTGGCGCGTGTCAAACTAGGCATGCGCAATTTGTTAGCGTAGTCTCAAAGCAGCAGTGGGCGCAGCTGATAGAGTGTAGAACGCTAATCCAAGTGTTCTGTGATCGATAGCAATTTTTATATTACTTACTGTTGGGTCTTTCCCACTCGTCTAATATAGGGTGCCTAGGAAACCTCATTATTCGGATCGCTAAACAACAATTCTAGCAAATCGTATTAATGAAAAAAAGTGTCGTGTGACGAGGGCCTCCCGCTCGCCTGGTGCAAGTCTTTCGATTTCGACTTCGGCGATTTGCGCGTCGATAGGGATGAAATGATAGTGATAAGGACAACACAACACCCAGTTCCTGAGCGGAGAAAGTCTCCAACCCAGTCGGGAATCGAACCCGGGCCCTTAGGATTGACAGTCTGTCGCGCTGACTAAGCAGCTACCGGGGGCGGACATCGTATTAATGAATTTTTATTACAGGTAATTGACAATGCTGAACTTCTGTGAAAAACGTAAGTGTCACAAGCAACGATCGAAACACAAAGAAGTTTCTTCAGCGTATACAATTCGTAATACAAGTAAAACAACATAAGTCATAAGTCGCTGCTGTATCGTTGGTGGGCTGCCTAGACTTCAACTCGCGAACTCGGCTGCGGCCAGGCGGAGCTGTGCTTATGTTCTCTTGGCCTGGATGCCGCTCCCGTCTCGGTGTCGTCTTAGGGAGCGGTCAGTCAGCGTGCTATTGGCTGACGTCGTCTCAGAGCCCTCTCCGCTCTTCCATTCGCGCTTGACGTTAGTGGAAATAAAGCGAATTGGTGCAAATAAATTTCCGGAATGTAATTTTAAAGCATGTACGAGAACTTCATACTCAAAATTAGATAATTTTACCATCTTACACTTTATGATTTACACTTGCTAGCGTTGTCCCTAAAGAGTGGTCAGCTGATTTTACCTGCACGAGGAACCTAGTGTTCGCGTACAGCTGCTGAGGACTGGTCGAAAGTCAAAACTAAACTAACGGATTACGATGTCCTTGACCTTTTACAGTCTCTTCCCGAGAAGTGATTTGCTGGGTTCTCATGGACGCTCTAAGCACAATCCTTTCATGTAAATTAATTCGCAATCCCAAATTTTTCTTTGCGTTTTCCCTTCGTGCCTTTTATGAATATCTTAATAAATATAGCATGTTGAGCGTTAATCGCATTATTTTCAGCGCAAGTAACAAAAATCGAAAATAAAGTAAGTTTCCTCATACGATTTCTATCCCACGGCTTCCAGACCACTGTTCTGCACTACTCTTGAAGCGCCAGCCGCTACCTATCAACTACGCAAATATAAATGGCTGATACCTCGCCCTACCTGCGTCAGAAATGCTGTTTTTTCTAAACGCATGGCCATCTTGAGCTCTCATTTATGTTCACTTTCATTTCTGGCCATACCCTGCATATACACTCACAAAAGTTTTGCATCATCTTGGTTCCAAGAGTTCCGGAACCTGCACAGAAAACTGGAATAGAGATCAACATAAAGTTCATTTCGACCCTTTTAATTGCTCATGAAAAGCACATATTACATGTTATAGCACCATACAGCGAGACCTTCAGAGGTGGTGGTCCAGATTACTGTACACATCGGTACCTTTAATACCCAGTAGCACGTCCTCTTCCAGCGATGCATGCCTCTATTTGTGACCATAAGTTCACAAAAGCACTGTTGGTCCAGATTGTCCGACTCCTCAACGGCGATTCGGCGTTGATCCCTCAGAGTAGGCCGGCGGGAGTGGCCGAGCGGTTCTAGGTGCTACACTCTGGAACCGCGCGACCGCTACGGTCGCAGGTTCGAATCCTCCCTCGGGCATGGATGTGTGTGATGCCCTTAGGTTAGTTAGGTTTAAGTAGTTATAAGTTCTAGGGGACTGACGACCTCAGAATTTAAGTCCTATAGTGCTCAAAGCCATTTTGATCCTCAGAGTGGTTGGTGGGTCTCGTCGTTCATAAACAGCTCTTTTCAATCCGTCCCAGGCATGTTCGATGGGGTTCATGTCTGGAGAACATGCTGGCCACTCCAGTCGAGTGATATCGTTATCTTGCAGGAAGTCATTCACAAGATGTGCACGATGGGGGCGCCAATTATCGTCCATGAAGACGAATTCCTCGCCAATATGCTGCCGATATGGTTGCATAATCGGGTCGAGCATTGCATTCACGTATCTTACAGCCGTTACCGCACCTTCTGTGACCACCAGTGGCAACGTTGGCCCCACATAATGCCACCCGAAAACAGCATGGAACCTCCACCTTGCTGCATTCGCTGGACGGTGTGTCTAAGGCATTCAGCGTGGCCGGGTTGCCTCTAAACACGTCTCCGACGATTGTCTGGTTGAAGGCAAGTACAGCACTCATCGGTGAAGAGAACGTGATGCTAATCTTGAGCGCTCCATTCGGCATGTTGTTGGGCCCATCTGTACCGCACTGCATGGTGTCGTGGTTGCAAAGATGGACCTCGCCATGGTCGTCGGGAGTTAAGTTGCGCATCATGCAGCCTATTGCGCACAGTTTGAGTCTTAACACGACGTCCTGTGGCTGCACGAAAAGCATTATTCAACATGGTTGGCGTTGCTGTCAGGGTTCCTCCCAGATATAATCTGTTGGTAGCGGTCATCCATTGCCGTAGTAGCCCTTGGGCGGCCTGAGCGAGGCATGTCATGGACAGTTCCTGTCTCTCTGTATGTCCATGTCGGAACAACATGACTTTGGTTCACTCCGAGACGCCTGGACGCTTCCCTTGTTGGCACAAAGTAACAATGCGGACGCGATCCAACCGCGGTATTGACCGTCTAGGTATGGTTGAACTACAAACAACACGAGCTGTGTACCTCGTTCCTGGTGGAATGACTGGAACTGATCGGCTGTCGGACCCCCTCCGTCTAATAGGCGCTGCTCATGCGTGGTTGTTTATCTTTGGGCGGGTTGAATGACATCTCTGGTCAAACGGACTGTGTCTGTGGTACAGTAACCACAGTCAACATCTATCTTCAGTAGTTCTGGGAACCGGGCTGATGCAAAACTTTTTTTGATGTGTGTATCATAAATGTGGACGAAATTTGTGATGACGAGTAGGAGTGGTTCCCTTGTTGGAGATAAATATGTTCCAAGTATTCTGAAACAAGTCAAGTCAGTTTTCACCCATTGCATCAACGGTTGAAATAATGACAAAAAGGAAGTAATGACACTTAGCTGCTAGTGGGCATTGACTTATATCAATGGAGACAGTTGAAAATGTGTGCCAGACCGGGATTCAAACTCGGGTGTGACTGGAAACTCGCTAGGGTAGTTCGTGCAGTTGCAATGACCACTTCGTCTGCATAGCTTAGTCGGCGTCAGTCAGCTCTCAGCAATGTTGCGAAGCGGACGCGTGCGAGGCTCTGAGCTGCGCTCCACGAGCGGGCCGTTGTTTACTCTTGCTCGTTTTGGTGTTTCCTGCGTGAAGTAATGCACGTCGATCCAAAGGAACTTCTCGGTATACATCTTTCGATCATATCCAGCACAGTTTACCTGAAATTTGTTGATGAAGCAGCATACGAACAGCTTATTCGCCGTTCCACTGATGGATACCGTTTCCATTATTCGGACGGCAACGTGGGTGTAGTGACTGTCGGCCATGCAGGACTCGGAGTTCGGATCATAAGAAACTTCGAGCTCCCGTTTGAAGTTCCGCTCATGCTTGTCGTGAACTCGCTCTGGCCTTACGGGTAAGAAAAGTGACACAAGTTCTAGACGTATCCCGTTCTGAACGGAGTGCATCAGGTGCGAATCGAACTGCGCCAACACATCCTGTCGTACGTGACTGTTGGTGGTTGTCGAGCGGTCGTCGTTTATGACGGTCAACCGCGGATTTGCTCAGGTTGCGGGCAGGAAGGGCATGTTCGCTCTCAATGCCTGCAGAGACGTCTCGTGCAGACACGACGCCTACATCACATGCTGTAGAAACCCCTTGCTACAACGTGTGACAAGTAATCTTTTGGCACATACATATTTGGGTTTGTTTCCTGAACTGCTCAGTTTCTGAATATCTCTGTAGACCCAACAAGAGCAAAACCCTTTCCGAAAATTGTCTTTTTTGGCAGTGCTAACAAAATCGTCAGCCTTAAATTTAGCTCTTTGTGGATCTGTCTTCTTGATCTTATAGTACACAGTAGTCAAATGGCCATTACCATTCACATCAACAGGTCTTATATTTATTGTTTTACGCTTTGTGTGATTATTCTGACTCACTAGACGTTGCACCATATCACTTAATTCGAAAGAACCCTATGCAAGGAAACGATTAAACATCATACCTTTAAGTGTTCTATTGAATCGTTTCACAACTGAAGCTTTCAAAGGAAAAGAGATGAGCGGTGATTAATGTTATGTTACTATATTGGCATCACGAAATGAGTGCTGTAACATTCCTTACGTAAGTCAGTTTGTAAATGTTTTGGAGTCCTATTACTTCTTCTGTATATTTTTCCAAATGCTTTTGCTACGTCGGCACCACTTATAGTCTTTAGAGTCGCAACCAACACATATAATGCATTTATAGACTGCACGTCAATTACTGTTAACCCTCATAAGCAATTCGGGTCTATTTTGACCCATGAGGACATTTGATGGGTTATAATTTTGAAAATATTTGGGTTTCGTAAATTGCCTTCATTGAGTTTGTTAGCCCCTACTGAAGTACATTCTGACAGGAAAAAAATTATTATGGAGCTTTAGTTTGGCATACACAGAAATATTACTTTTCAAGCTGTTTAGGTCTCTTTACATCATGTGTATTTCAACCTCTATAATTACAGCAAATTCTGACAATTTTCAGTTTACCAATAATGTCAGTTGTATAAGTGCAGTAAGGTGGGTATAAAGAAGTGAAGCCATTGTTGTTTTGAACAATGGAATTTCAATATCTGTGGAATGGGCGGATGGGAAGTCCAAGTTACTGTTTTTTCCTATAACCAGTCAGTTCGTAAACTGCTTCACTTCTACTCAGGTCACTAGGCTGCTGCCTTTAAAATTCATATATTGTGTACGTCTTTTTCTTAAGATAATGGCCTGGGGTTCGATTTAGTATGACAGCTGGAGCACTCTCGTGGTTATGCCACGCACCCTGACTGCAACATTGTACGATTGTCTTGTGTTTCGACTTGTTGTGCTGCCGTTAATGAACAGCATACGAGGGGTGTTTTCCAACTGGATAAAGTTCGCCCACATACCGCTGTTATAACCCAACAAGCTCTACAGAGTGTCGATATGTTGCCTTGGTCGGCTTCAGCACCAGATCTGTCTCCAGTCGAGAATATAAGGGGCATCGTCAAACGACAACTCCAACGCCATCCACAAACATCATTAACTGTCCCTCAGTTGACCAGCCAAGTGACCCAGGCACGGAACTCAATCTCACAAACTACAGCGGGTATTAATGTACCAGAATTTCACATTTGCAATGGCTTACCTTGTGCTTACATTAACCTGTGATATTGCAACATTAATCACTTAAAAACATTACCTTGGCAAATATATTCCTGAAATCTTGGTACTGTGCATTAATTATTTTTGGTTGTTGCGATTTTCTTCCCATCAATGGTAATGACACAGCTGTGGATCTTCAGCTACATCTGTTCTTCTAGACATGCATGTAAGCGTTAAAAGTCTAGGCCGGTACACAACAACAACATTGGTCTCGATTCCTCGTTGTGTTATTCTCACTGTTGTGAGAATTAAAGTAATGTTTCGAGCTTTAGATGGCAGTTTGTGTCAGTCCAGGAAGTGTGAATGAATGGGAAATCTGGGTTCCAGGTCCAGTCCAGCACAAATTTTCATATGTAACTATTGGGTTGTAGAGCTGCACCTGATACAGCTGATGTCGAGGAAACTCGAAGTCAGCGAATTAATTTCAAAAAGCTCAATATTTGTGAGATCAAAAAAAGGGGGGCACAGAAAGGGAAGGGGCATGCCTTAGAAATGAGGTGTGGGATGTGGGTGAGAAGAGAGAGAGGAGCAAGGGGATTATATGGTGAAGATGAGGATGAAGTAGGAATAAGTATTTGGGGGGGGGGGGGGGGAGAGGAAGATCAGAGTTAAAGTCATGGTCAAATGTCAGAGGTCAAATTTGTTCCAGAATTGGCGTTGCATTCTTACTACAACGGAGTTGTGGAAACACGTCACCTGTTCAGGTGATTCACGTTTCTTGTCGGAACAAGTTTATAGACATATCCATTTACACTCTCTTAGCCGGCCAGGGTGGCCGAGCGCTTCTAGGAGCTACAGTCTGGAACCGCGCAACCGCTACGGTCGCAGGTTCGAATCGTGCTTCGGGCATCGATGTGTGTGATGTCCTTAGGTTAGTTGGGTTTAAGTAGTTCTAAGTTCTAGGGGACTGATGACCTTAGAAGTTAAGTCCCATAGTGCTCAGAGCCATTTGAACCATTTTTTTACACTCTCTTATGGGCAAATATTCACTCAAAACAGGCAATGTGCCACGGATGTAGGCCAGTGTGGGCAGTGTTATACTATGGGGAATATTCACGAGGACTTCCATAGAACCTGTTGTAGCAACTGAAGGTTGTATTAAGGTTATGCCTCTTCATACCTGTTGTCTTCCCTGACACATGAATTTTCCAGTACGATAGATGTCCGTGTTACAAGGTCACACTTGTGCTGTTTGAGGAGGTTGTTAGTGAACTCACATTTGCTGTGGCCACCAAATTCGCCTGATATGAACATGAAGGAACACATGTGGGACGCTGTTGGGCTCCAACTCTGCGCCCAGAAGCAACAGCCAGCAGTGCATGTGTAAACTTGTGATGCCACATGCCACCGTAAATCTACCAAGACTTGTCGAATCCATGACACGCAGAATCGGTGCTGTGTTGCGTTCCAAATGTGGACCAACACGCTACTGAACAGCCAGTCATAATGTTTTTGCTCCTCAGCATACACAGTCACGTGAGAACACGAGCAATGTTCCGCATTTTATACTTGAGTATAGGAATAATAGACATGCCCAAGGCAACTGATCATGTGTAGTGAATTACATAAGGCGCAAGTGTGGTTCTTATCTCACATCACTCCGACATTGATCAGTGAACATTTTCGTGAAGTGTTCTTGTCATGGTCCTTGATGATAACTAGTTTCCCTTCCAAAAACGGCAAAGTATCTACGCGTAATCCTGGATAACTTTCTTAGTTGGAAACAACACGTTTTTTCATTATGCATCTCTCGTGCCTATGGCCAATTCATAGACTGAGAAACATACAGAGTGAGGAAGTTACGACATGCTGTCTCATATAACTCAGAAATCAGTAAATACTATATCGACGTGCTGTTTTCGGCAACTTATAGCAACGTGGTAAATTTTATGACGTATGGAAAATATTTTAAAGGTTTTCTACAAACTTTCAGGGGTGATGGAGAAGGATGCATAAATCTGAGTGACCCTCGCCCAGAAATGACCGAGTATAACCTCACGCAGCGCTCAAACTACGGCCCCAACTTCCGAACACTGATCATGACGTACGGAATTCCCACTGAGTACTCCAATTTCGCCGGCCGCGGTGGCCGAGCGGTTCTAGGCGCTTCAGTCCGGAACCACGTGGCTGCTACGGTCGCAGGTTCGAATCCTGCCTCGGGCATGGATGCGTGTGATGTCCTTAGGTTAGTTAGGTATAAGTAGTTCTAAGTCTAGAGGACTGATGACCTCAGATGTAAAGTCCGATAGTGCTTAGAGCCATTTGAACCAACTCCCATTTTCTTGTTGACGGACTATTAATGGCACACGAAACTTTGTCGCAGACAGCGAGAATTCTTATCGGGAGAACCTCTTCAGTCTCCACAGGCATCTCGTACTCCACTCTGGAATAGAAAAGGGAGGTAATGACAGTGGCACGTAAAGTGCCCTCCGCCACACACCGTTGGGTCACTTGCGGAGTATAAATGTAGATGTAGATGTGGACAGAAAATTATAAGTTTACGGCGCAGCAATAATGAAATCCCTTTACGTGCGCAAGTTTCACAAGCTTCTACATTTACAACAGCTGTCCGAAATGGTATCCTCCAGCGTCAGTGCAGGTATAGCATCGTCGCACAATGTTCTTCGTAGCCTTTCTAATATCCTTGTTATCGTTTGAAAAGTGTCGCAGACAGCGAGAATTTTTATCGGGAGAACCCCTTCAGTCTCCACAGGCATCTCGTACACCAGACTTTCCACGTGACCACACAAGAAGAAATCAAGTGAACCTGCTAACGACGATACAGAACCTCCTCTGAGTGTCCGCTTTTAGAGAATGTGTGTACCATCGGTACAAAATGAAGCAGGACTCTATAATGTTGCAACCACATCCACAGACAAAGTGTGATATGTTCCAGGAACGTGGTAGTATGTCTCTGATAAACAATGTGTACATTTGCACATTTTAGTGTAAGACAGGGATGGGGGAGGTGAAAAACAAAAAACGCGGGTCTAGTATATAGTGAGTATGCCTACACACACGTTGGCTGATAATCTGTGCTGATGACCCTTCACAACTATAGCGCTGTATTGTCATCGGCGCAAACATGACTGTTGCGACAATTTATCATACCATCTCTGGTGAAACCGATTTCATCCGTGAAAAGTACATACACAGGAAAGTGAAGATTGACTGTAAGGCCATGGAAGAACCATTGGCTAAGTACGACACTAGATCCGAAGTCAGAAGAGCACTTTCTGTGTATGGTTAGGGTACAGCTTGTAACCTCCCCACAAAAATTTTATATGAGTGTAAATGACAATACTTAATAGAAATGGGAGCCAAACGTAACCTCCCTAGCAATTAAATTTAATGACAATAAAAGTGAGAATCGCAATCTGACTCAAATATAAATTCCTCACAAAAAATTTTAAAGTGAATTCAGTGATAAGAAAAACTCAGTGATAATGATAATTCAATTACACCGAAATATCGGTCTTTGGCCCTGTGTAAAACAATCAGAATTAAAGTCTTACCTCATTGTAACTGCTAGTCAAATTTCTGCTCTTATTCTTGCGCACGGCTTGGAGGAACTGCATTGCAAATAATAATATTCCTTTTTTCTGTGATTTTACTGAAATTTTTCTTTAAAAGAAGTGGAATGAAATGGGAAGTGCAACGAAATCGTTAGTTCAATAAAAAATAAAATTTTTTGAAAAATGCTATTGAAATAAAAATTATTATTGGGGCACTTGTTGGAGATTAATTATAATAAATAAACTTTACATTATCTGAAGATTACCTTAATTAACAATACCTCATTCAGCATCTTGACCAGAATACCGACAGACTACATCACACAACCGCACTGGGCTGCTACCACTGACCGACCGCTCTGCATGACGACTACTAGCGTACTCGACGCAACTGAACAGAGCTACTGACTCGCCACGACTACTGACAGACTGAGAACCGCTCGCAACACTCGCGCGGTCAAGCGCATACTCTCTGGTCACAGATGCTACAATGCCTCGCCATCGCTGCTATGTTACATACGTGTTTCAAGCTGCATTCCCCGTAATACTTGCCAGATATTACAGCGGATATTCATTTCACGTGCAACTGAGCGAGTGTTGATTAAAGGTATCTCATCCACGCGAGCAAGCACGGCGTCTTCCAACTTGGGACATCACGTATCTCGTCCTCTTCCTCGATACTTGTACTGTGCTACATCCCATTTCGTTCGAACAGTGTTGGAAACGTAGTGTAAGCCGGACGTCTTCTACGCAGATATTTGCTCGTGTACAACCTTTCTGTTTCTGTGCTATTTCCATTTCTTTAATTATGTACGAAATGCACGTCTGAAAGTTCCGTCACCAGTTACAACTCTACTTGGTTAGAGCCGGTCGTCGTTAGTACCTCAACTTGTGAACACAGACTGCAGTCTAATAAAGCACAGACATTGTACACTAGGACTGGTCATGTCAGCACACAGTAGGCCATCTACATTAGATTACATGTTATGCCAACCTGTACACCTAAGTGCTCACGGGGATTGCCTACCCTACAACCGTAGAAACTACGTTACTACGAGAGTTATCACAACGACTTTCGTTTACAGCTTTCGAGTCTTTTTTTTTTTGGTCATCAGTCTACTGACTGGTTTGATGCGACCCGCCACGAATTCCTTTCCTGTGCTAACCTCTTCATCTCAGAGTAGCACTTGCAACCTACGTCCTCAATTATTTGCTTGACGTATTCCAATCTCTGTCTTCCTCTACAGTTTTTGCCCTCTACAACTCCCTCTAGTACCATGGAAGTCATTCCCTCATGCCTTAGCAGATGTCCTATCATCCTGTCCCTTCTCCTTATCAGTGTTTTCCACATATTCCTTTCCTCTCCGATTCTGCGTAGAACCTCCTCATTCCTTACCTTATCAGTCCACCTAATTTTCAACATTCGTCTATAGCACCACATCTCAAATGCTTCGATTCTCTTCTGTTCCGGTTTTCCCACAGTCCATGTTTCACTACCATACAATGCTGTACTCCAGACGTACATCCTCAGAAATTTCTTCCTCAAATTAAGGCCGGTATTTGATATTAGTAGACTTCTCTTGGCCAGAAATGCCTTTTTTGCCATGACGAGTCAGCTTTTGATGTCCTCCTTGCTCCGTCCGTCATTGACTTCATTGACTTCGTGACCATCAATCCTTATGTTAAGTTTCTTGCTGTTCTCATTTCTGCTACTTCTCATTACCTTCGTTTTTCTCAGATTTACTCTCAAACCATACTGTGTACTCATTAGACTGTTTATTCCGTTCAGCAGATCATTTAATTCTTCTTCACTTTCACTCAGGATAGCAATGTCATCAGCGAATCGTATCATTGATATCCATTCACCTTGTATTTTAATTCCTCTCTTGAACCTTTCTTTTTTTTCCATCATTGCTTCCTCGATGTCCAGATTGAAGAGTAGGGGCGAAAGGCTACAGCCTTGTCTTACACCCTTCTTAATACGAGCATTTCGTTCTTGATCGTCCACTCTTATTATTCCCTCTTGGTTGTTGTACATATTGTATATGACCCGTCTCTCCCTATAACTTACCCCTACTTTTTTCAGAATCTCGAACAGCTTGCACCATTTTATATTGTCGAACGCTTTTTCCAGGTTGACAAATCCTATGAAAGTGTCTTGATTTTTCTTTAGCCATGCTTCCATTATTAGCCGTAACGTCAGAATTGCCTCTCTCGTCCCTTTACTTTTCCTAAAGCCAAACTGATCGTCACCTAGCGCATTCACAATTTTCTTTTCCATTCTTCTGTATATTATTCTTGTAAGCAGCTTCGATGCATGAGCTGTTAAGCTGATTGTGCGATAATTCTCGCACTTGTCAGCTCTTGCCGTCTTCGGAATTGTGTGGATGATGCTTTTCCGAAAGTCAGATGGTATGTCGCCAGACTCTTATATCGTTTACGAACCAGGGCCCATTTACCTTCTCCATCATCTCTGAAATCCTATAACATAATCACGGAATCACCTCGTATATTTGTCGACTTATGACTTCTGACCTTTTTTCCTTTAACTCGATACACATTCATTCTTGCTGTGATATTAAACGTATGCTTCGAAGAGGTTTTCAACGACGTAAATGAGTGGAACTTAGTCAAATAATAAGATAACACCATCATAAGCTATTGTTCAGCTGCCACGGAAGCTGTCCAAATGGAGTCAAACAACGAACTGCAGCAGGGTTCATGTGCGTACCTATGCTATTGAAGCCCATCAGTCTGTGCTCAGTTGTTGTAACGATCAAACAACTTGTTCATGGAGCGATTCAGAAAGTGACAAAGTATACGACAGCCAACAAAATAGATAAGGCTTTTGTTTATGGCAAATGTTACCAAGCTGTTAGAACATGGCTACATTTTTATACTGGAAGATATCTCGAGACTGTCAATCAGTCGTGATCTGTCTTTGCAAACCATAGTGGGAGTGATAAGACTGGTTTGAACTGCGAGTGACCATACGAATTTGACCATTTATTTTCTTGCCACATAAAATCTCAATTTGTAAAATTCAGTTAAAAATGATTTTCATTTTGTATCAATCATGTGGATAGCAAACAACATTAATTAATTGACAAGATAACGCTTCCTTAATAGAAGCCAAATACAACAGCCAATACCGAGTAGTTGAAACTGGCGGTGATTGTGCAACCCCTAAAGATTAAAAGCAATAATAATTACAAATATTAAAATCTGATAACGAATTTACAAACAATAAAAAAAAACAGAACGCCGAACAGAATTCCACTGAACAAAATATATAATACTCGGTTACAATTAAAATATTAAAAGCAGAAAATAAATTTACGCAGTTACAGTGAATGCAAATAAAAGAAGAAAACCCAAAAAAAGATAATTGTCAGTAGAATACACAGGAAACTGAATATCAGTTAATAGAAGCCGCAGCTCTGATGAATAATACACTGCAAATTAATCAGAATTTTGCCTGACATATCGCTCCCTGAGAAGAACAGTGACACGACTCAAAAATGCAGTAGTTGAGAAAAATCAACTAAAAGAATTCTAGGAAGCTCCTATTGAAATAATATAAGTGTCTTTTAGATTTAAAGTAAGTAGTTTTTCCAGTTAATTACATCATAGCCTCTCCAATAGTAACATGAAGATGTAGTTCTGTTGTCGAATGTGAGGTGTTGTCAGATATTTATTAATTAATTCTTTGATTTGGGTCACTTTCCCGATTTTTTTAACATTTTTGTTTTTGTTATGACCGCTAATGAAATACTTTCCTCACTTTTCCACAGCAAATAGTATACAGGGTGTTTCTGTAAGAGCGTACAAAAAATGTAACGGAACGTAGAGAATGCTCCGTAGAACAATTTGAGATACGGAACCTGGGGTCGGGGAAGCCAGCTTAAGGAAGTATGGAAGCAAAGTTGTCTACAGCTTTTTCTACCAGTACTGTTTTCCAGCTTTTTTACAACTAACATGCCTACAAGTTTACTTGCACTGTGCTGCTTATGTACATGTACATTCCTTATCTCCTGCAAGGAAACAAGGAGAACGAGTCTAATTATTACATGCCAAATTTAAACAGACGCAAAAATCCCCAAGATTGGCGATCTTTTACAGAAGCTCGAAATTTAGGGCGGACTTCATTGCGAGATGCTTGCAACAGTTTCCACAGTGAGACTTTGTCTCGAAACCTGGCAGAAAATCCAAAGAGATTCTGGTCGCGTATGTGAAGTATGTTAGCGGCAAGAAACAATCAATGCCTTCTCTGCGCGATAGCAAAGGAGATACTATCGAAGACAGTGCTGCCAAAGCAGAGTTACTAAACACAGCCTTCCGAAATGCCTTCACAAAAGAAGACGATGTAATTATTCCAGAATTCGAATCGAGAACAGCTGCCAACATCAGTAACGTGGAAGTAAATATCCTCGGAGTAGTAAAGCAACTTAAATCACTTAATAAAAGCAAGTCTTCTGGTCCAGACTGTATACCAATTAGGTTTCTTTCGGAGTATGCTGATGCATTAGCTCCATACTTAAAAATCATATACAACCGGTCGCTCGACGAAAGATACGTACCCAAAGATTGGAAAGCTGCACAGGTTACACCAATATTCAAGAATGGTGGTAGGAGTAATCCACTAAATTACAGGCGCATATCGTTAACGTCGATATGCACCAGGAGTTTAGAACATATATTGTGTTCGAACATCATGAATTACTTCGAAGAAAACGGTCTATAGACACACAGTCAACATGGGTTTAGGAAACATCGTTCCCGTGAAACACAACTAGCTCTTTATTCACGTGAAGTGTTGAGTGCTATTGACAAGGGATTTCAGATCGATTCCGTATTTCTGGATTTCCGGAGGGCTTTTGACACGGTACAACACAAGCGGCTCGTAGTGAAATTGCGTGCTTCTGCTTATCCAGTTATGCGACTGGATTTGTTATTTCCTGTCAGAAAGGTCACTGTTGGTAGTAATTGACAGAAAGTCATCGAGTAAAACAGAAGTGATTTCTGGCGTTCCCCATGGTAGTGTTATAGGCCCTTTGCTGTTCCTTATCTATATAAACGATTTGGGAGCAGCCGTCTTCAGTTGTTTGCAGATGACGCTGTCGTCTATCGACTAATAAAGTTATCAGAAGATCAAAAGAAACTGCAAAACGATTTAGAAAGTATATCTGAATGGTGCGAACATTGGCACTTGACTCTAAATAACGAAAAGTATGAGGTCATGAGTGCTAAAAGGAACTCGTTAAACTTCGGTTACACGATAAATCAGTCTAATCTAAAAGCCGTAAATTCAACTAAATATCTAGGTATTACAAATACGAACAACATAAATTGGAAGGAACACACAGAAAATGTTGTGGGGAAGGCTAACCAAAGACTGCGTTTTATTGGCATGACACTTAGAAAATGTAATAGATCTACTAAGGGGACTGCCTACACTACACTTGTCCGTCCTCTTTTAGAATATTGCTGCGCGGTGTGGGATCCTTACCAGAGACGACAGACGGACTACATCAAAAAAGGTTCAAAGAAAGGAAGCACGTTTGGTATTATCGTGAAATACAGGAGAGAGAGTCACAGAAATGATACAGAATTTCGGCTGGACATCATTAAAAGAAAGGCGTTTTTCGTTGCAACGGAACCTTCTTACGAAATTCCAATCACCAACTTTCTCCTCCGAATGTGAAAATATTTTGTTGACACCGACCTACATAGGGAGGAACGATCACCACGATAAAATAAGGGAAATCAGAGCTCGTACGGTAAATTATAAGTGTTCATTCTTTCCGCGCGCTATACGAGATTGGAATAACAGAAGTGTGAAGGTGGTTCGATAAACCCTCTGCCAGGCACTTAAATGTGAGTTACAGAGTATCCATGTAGATGTAGATGTAGATGAAGTCTTTAGGCGGGTTTTATTTACTTTCCTTGTCCATAAGGTGGCTCTGTTGTATCGTATTTACATTGTCTCATGACAGAACGTGCTATGAATCAACGACAGACCCACTCATCACTCAGTGCTATTCAGAGGCGAGCAGCACAATACGATGGAACAGTACTGGTACAGTATTTCCTGGAAGGTTCTATTCCATGGCCTGCGAGGTCACCTGACCTGAATCCATTGATTATTTCCTATGGGGATATCTAAGGTCACCTGTGTATGAGACCCCAGTGAATACGGAGATGGGATTAGTTGCCAGAATTCTAGCTGCCTGTGATGTGATTCGAAACAGGCTTGCATTGAGGTTGATGACCGTCAGTTTCAACTTATTTTGTAAGATACAGTACAAATGATACATTCATTGCGTCAGTGATGGTATTTGCCGTTAACTACTGTAAATAAAAAAGTACACAGGAATGTGCTTTTATTGCTCTCATCTCCTTAAGCTGGCTTCTCCGACTCCACGTTCCCTGTTGTGTCTAGACAAGACAGCCTAGACACAATGAGAGGAAGCCGAAAGGCACGCGCTTAAACTCACGCAGGCTGGCGTGAGGTCTGAAACAGGATACGTAATGAATGCTATAAAGAAAAGTACGTTACTTCTGGAATACTTAACTTTAATCCATAATTGTATAACATCGCTCTTGATGATACATGCTTCATATAATAAATATCAATTGAATACGGCGCCTTGCTAGGTCGTAGCAATTGACTTAGCTGAAGGCTATGCTAACTATCTTCTCGGCAAATGAGAGAGTCTTCGTCAGTGTAGCATCGCTAGCAAAGTCGGCTGTACAACTGGGCCGAGTGCCAGACCTGCCGTGTGGTGGCGCTCGGTTTGCTATCACTGACAGTGGCGACACGCGGGTCCGACGTATACTACCGGACCGCGGCCGATTTAAAGGCTACCACCTAGCAAGTGTGGTGTCTGGCGGTGACACCACATTCCCTACCTCAGATTGCTCAGTGGAGCATCCTCTGTGCCCTGTTAAATTTTTGTACGCTCTTACGGAAACACCCTATATATATATATATATATATATATATATATATATATATATATATATATATATATATATATTACAGTAAGATAATACGACATTCGAACTTCCATCAGGATAAATCAGTAGTTAAGCTAAGATAACAAATAAAAAACAAGTTAAATAAGTTTCCTTTAATTTACGTCTTTCGTCATAAACTTTTTGTTAACAGATTACCGGTTTCGGTGTATAATGACCATCATCAGATCTGTTTTATAAAAACAAAGTCCTAATGTACTGCAGCCATAGTGGCACCGTCGAATGTTGAATGCAAAAACAGCACCAGCATTGTCAAATATATATAAATAACATCATATGCACGGGTCATGTTGTCAGTAGTACTACATAGAGAAAACCGCGTGCATACTCTAAGTCGCAAGGCCACATGCTGTAACTGGCCTGGAAAAACATTTCGATAAAAATTCTTGAGCACATTACTCGCAAAAGATGTTGGGTGAACATGAATAACGAAGTCGGCCGCATCCTTTTAAAGGAACCATCCAGGCATTTGCATGGAGCGATTTAGGGGAATCACGGAAAACCTAAATCAGGATGGCCGGACGCGGGTTTGAGCCGTCGTCGTCCCGGATGCGAGACCAGTGTGCTAACCACTGCACCATCTCACCCGGTTCAAATGGCTCTGAGCACTATGGGACTCAACTTCTGAGGTCATTAGTCCCCTAGAACTTAGAACTACTTAAACCTAACTTAAAGGACATCACACACAGCCATGCCCGAGGCAGGATTTGAACCCGCGACCGTAGCGGTCGCGCGGTCCCAGACTGAAGCGCCTAGAACCGCTCGGCCACATCGGCCGGCCTTCCCGCTCGGGAAGCAGTCCGTTAGCGGGGCTAGCTGGGCGAGTTTCAAAACTGCGCCTCAGGGGCGAGGGTATGCCTCTATTTTAACGCTGTACTTTGTACGACACTTCAGCTGTCGTATGAGAAAACAATGTTTTCATGGCGCACCGTCTGTTTTTGATCGTAGGAAGGCTTGACGATGGTACTTGGTATCAAAATCAGTAGTCATTTGAAAAACTGAAAGTACGATTATCGACTAAGTGCCGGCCGGGGTAGCCGAGTGGTTCTAGGCGCTACAGTCTGGAACCACGCGACCGCTACGGTCGCAAGTTCGAATCCTGCCTCGGGCATGGATGTGTGTCATGTCCTTAGGTTAGTTAGGTTTAAGTAGTTCTAAGTTCTAGTGGACTGATGACGTCAGAAGTTAAGTCCCATAGAGCTTAGAGCAATTTTTTTTTATCGACTAAGGTAACTTGTTTTTGTGATAGTATTGGTCTCTGATCCAGTCGATATTGTGTCTGAAGCCTGCATAATTGTTGATATATCTTCTCGTTTTCTGTGGGTGGACTTTGTGGGCAGCTGACCATTTCCTGGTTGTGTGTGCATGTATGTGTGTGTGTGTGTGTGTGTGTGCGGGGGGGGGGGGGGGGGGTGCGTCGTGGGAATGTCACCAGCCTGCTAGCTGCTGCCCTTTCCATAGCGAACACACAAGCGCACGGCGACGACGGCGGCAGGTCGGGCGGCCCCCATGTTTATCGATTGAACTGAACTGAAAGGTCCGGTCGCAGGCCGCCTTGTGCACATGGCAGGACGTGATAGCCTCCGCTCGAATGCCCGTCTACTGTGTCTCACGATTTCTTTTCCTTCGTCCTTCAAGCGCGCGTTTGATGGAATATTTCAGCTCTCATTCGCAGTTTGTATGATTGGCTGGAGGGGTCAACATCGTGTTACCATGTAACTTTCGTAAAATGTTTTATTTCCATCGATGATCATAAAGCTTTTGCTCCTTAGAGAGCCATCTTGTGATATATTTTATAACGTGTCCTAATATAACAAACCATAGTGGCATCGTCGCAAGGTTTACACAAAATGACGATGTCACTTTGGCTTTGTTATAATAGAACATGTTATAAAACAGATTCCTGAACAAAACCGGTAGTCTAAGGATCAAACGTTTAGTGATCATTGACGCAAATAAATAACTTCATTCTACACTTCCTGGATGAATGTTATAATCCGCGACCATATAGCTGCTTTTGTAACTTTCGTAACCTTACATAATTGTATTTTGTTTCTTTATCTTGCACTGTTTAATTTTCTACATTTAATTCTAATTTTACATCTATTCTGTGTAGTTTTAGTTCCGATGGTGACTCAGAGTCAGAGTCAAAAGGGGTAAACTGTAATAGGTTAACTAAAAACGCTGAAGACAACTGAAGAGTGTAAACAGAAAATGTTCTAACACTAAGTGCCAAACCGAAATTTGTCAGGAGAGTGAAAACACAATGTATCTCAGTTTGCACATAGCAGATTTCAATCTGACAAAGTATTCTGATACCGTAGAATTATGCTGCTACCGAATCAACGCAAAAAAAGATGAGATCGATCTAAGACCCACATCAGGAAACTGCTTCGAAGTGTAAGAAAGTTTTTACAAGTTGTTATTGCACAGAAGAAAACAGCAACCAGTCACTGCTAATACAGGCATTTATTTATTTACACAAATAGCGCCACTGCTGATTCCAAAACAACACCTTGATCTTCAGAAGGCTGTTTAGTTTTCCGTTACATTTAGTAATGAATGACTTTTCAGGCAAGAAAAAGGCGATCTTACGTAAGCTGTTAAAAAGTATAAAGTTGTTTCTTCAAAAACATTTTTATTGCCTAGGTTACGCCCGTACATAAAAATTAAAATATAATGACTAGACTAGTTTCAGTTGGTAATGTAATCATCCTTAGATCATGCTCCTATGAGACTCAGTTGGAACAAAAACTATACGTAGCAGTAAAAATTATTTGGCGCAATAACTTACACCTGCATAAGAGACACTTTCATTAAAAAATTTTTAGTTGTAACAGCATATGAGACTGGTTCCACAAAATGGGCAATAAAATCGTAGAAAAACGCAAAACATAATGAGGCCAATGTTACACCACGTAGCTTGTCGATAGCAAAATAATATATATATATAATGTGAAGATGGTGTTTGTTCTTTCGGACATGTCCGAAAGAACAGATACCACCGGCGAACAACCAGCTCGTTAGAATGAAATTACAATGAAATGAATACCCCTAGCTGTATACAGGCGTTGATATAAGTCAACGAGGACAATTGAAAATGTGTGCCCCGACTGAACTCTAAACTGGGATCTCCTGCTTACATGGCAGACGCTGGGCAGGGGCGCTATGAATATAGTATGGGACAATAAGTTGGGAATGTGGGTCTCACGGGAGGCGTGCCAGGGATAAATCTCTGCAGTCGTACTATCCTCTGTGTCCTCGGTGGCTCAGATGGATTGCTGTTTTCCTTGAGGCACTGGCGAAGCAGAATGCCTCTATTGGAGATACCCTTCAAAGGCGCTGTTGGAGATATCATAACGATGGCGGAGTACCAAATGGGACCAGATACGTTTATTGAAGAACTTTTTTAGCTAGAATTGCATTAGTGATTTACATTTTTATTTTTTCTGGTTTTTTTGTTTACACTTTGTACGCCACCTTTGTTGTACACACAGCTACTAACACGTTTCCTAAATGTAATCATGTAAAAATAAATAAATAAATAAATAAATAAATAAAAAGATGGATAGAGCGTCTGCCACGTAAGTAGGAGACCCCGGGTTTGAGTCCCGGTCGGGGCACACATTTTCAACTGTCCCTGTTGACTTATACCAACGCCTGTATGCAGCTAAGGGTATTCATTTCATTGTAATGGAAAATAAAATGTTTCTGTGTCTTGAGTTATGTTATTATTCTGGATGGGTATTAGTCAAGTTATTCCGACTGGATGCAGAAGTATTTTATTTTGTTGTCGACAAGTTATGTTATGAACCAAGAATTTATTTATTTATATATTTATTTGTTTTTACGTTTGACTACTATTTTATTACCGATGGTCTAGAATCAATCCCAGTTCTGTTGTGCTGCGAGAACTGAAATTTTTTTTCACTGAGTTTGCTTCTTATACAGGTTCAAGTTATTGTGTCATGTGGTTTCCATGATCACCAGTTTTTGATCAACCTGTGTCTCATACAGTGATGGTGTAGAGCTAGTCGCATACCACTAAATTTCTTATTTAACTTGCCACATATACTAGTCCAATTTATGGTTATTGCTGATAGATCCCGTTCTTGTTCAATAATACAAGCATTATCTGAGGATAGTTGTATTGACAGCTGAAACCAGTGTAGTCAAAAAATGGTTCAAATCCCTCTAAGCACTATGGGACTTAATATCTGAGGTCATCAGTCCCCTAGACTTAGAACTACTTAAACCTAACTAACCTAAGGACAGCACACACATCCACGCCCGAGGCAGGATTCGAACCTGCTACCGTAGCAGCAGCTCGGCTCCGGACTGAAGCGCTTAGAACCGCTCGATCACAGCGGCCGGCCTAGTGCAGTCATGTTTTAATAATTTTTACATAGGCACACAATCAAAGCAGTTAAAAGGATTTTAAAAAGATCTTTTTTACTTTTATACGTTACAGTTGCTTTTGCTTACATTAGTTGTTGGCTTTGTTTCAACAGCTGATGTAAACGACAATAAATGTAATATAAACGAAAAGAGCCGTCTGAAGATGAACTTGTCGATTCGAAACCGGTGACGCTGTTTGTTTAAATAAATAGCGTTATTAACAGCGGCTGGTTGCTATTTTCTTCATTGCAAGAATCGTCTTGAATTTTGTATACAGCCATATTCTCAAAAATTTTAGTTTCTACAAAATAGCGGAAGGGATGTGTTTCTTCCAAATGCCACCAATACTGAGACATCACGTTTTATTTCTAGTAATCAGTATATATAAAAGGAAATGTCCTGACTGAATGATTCACCCTTTGCCCAACTCAAACCGCTAAGGATACAAACTTGAAATTCGGAAAGGATGGTGATCTTACACTGTAGGCATTGCCTAAGAGGGGCTTTTTCAAAATTCCACCCCTAAGGGGATAAAACAGGAGATGTACCGTCTTTTGAAATTATGTCGATATTAAAGCAGTTTTGAAGCTAGGACCACCAAAATTGGTATTTGGTTTTGTCTGTCGGAAATAAAAAAATATGTATTTCAGCACTTTTGGAAATTTAACCCCTTTGGGGGGAAATAGTGGGTGAACTTTTTTTTCAAAATAAATCATAATTAAAGAAATTATAGACCAGTTCTGAAGCTACATCTGCGTAAAATTCGTATTTGACTTTTCGGCTGGAAATAAAAAATGTACATATTCTACTATTTTTGGACACTCAACATCCAAGGGAATGAAACACTGGATGAAATTTTTTATGAAAATATCCATTATAAATACGTTTTTAAAACTAAATCCCTGAAAGTATTTTATTTGGCTTCTCGGTTAGAAATTTAAAAATCATATATATCCGTTTACTTTTGTTCTACAATATTATTTCTATTGCTAACCGGTTTTCGGACCATTTTGAACAAAATTTTCTAAAAACAGAACCTTTGAGTGCAAACATCAAATACTGGTTTAGATATGTAGATGATGTCCTGTGTATGTGGACTGGTACTACAAGACAACTCAACACATTCTTGAAAAACCTTAATGGTCAACATAAAAATATCCAGTTCACTATGGAAATTGGCAACAAATCCATAAACAACTTAGATCTCACCATTGACATCAGTACACACACACATTGTTTCAAAATTTACAGAAAAACAACAACTACAGACACAGTAATACCTTCTTGCTCACAACACCCCATAGCTCACAAACATGCAGCTTTCCACTCAATGGTACACCGTCTTATATCCATCCCCATGTCCAGAGATGATTTTAAAGCAGAGTTAGATACAATAAAATTTATTGCCTCAGCCAATGGCTACAATCCAGTTCTTATTGACCACATCTTGCAGAGGAAACAAAAACGGAAAATTATACCCCTCCTCTATGCCCCACCTGCTTCCCCATCCACTGTCTGCAAGAAATGGTGTACTCTACCATTTCTAGTTCAGGTATCACAGACTATAGCCAAAGCACTGAAATCCTGCAAGTATAGGGTTTCCTACTATGTTAGGAACACTACAGCCCAGTGTGTTTTTAATAGCAAAGATAAGATCCAGTTATTAGCCAACAGTGGGGTATACAAAATCACCTGTTCTGATTGTGACAAATTTTACATTGGTCAGTCAGGCAGAGACATATCAACTAGGCTAACTGAACATGAACGCAGCTGGAGGTTGCAGAATTCAGATTGTGCATTTGCTGAGCATGTACTGAGTAAGGGTCACAACTACCAGCCAGTGTCCCATGTACTTCACTTAGCAAACAAAGGCCATAAACTCAACCTGCTGGAAGCCCTGGAAATTAACAAACATCTTGCTCACAGTCCAGATCTCATCCTAAATGACCAGACACAACTCAACACTTCCCCTCTCCTAAACTTCATATAATCATCTTTGTTGTTCATTACTTCCCACACTCTCTCTTCCTACATATTCCCATTTTCCTGTAGTCATTAAGTTGTTTTATTTGTTGCAGTTGTCTTTGTATTCCACATATGCTGTAGTTTCAATAGTTAAGGGTTTGCTTTTAACTTGTACTTGTATCACTGTCCATGTTTAACTCCCCTTGTAGTTGTCTCATCAAATACTATTCATATTTTACTTTACTCATTTATTTAATGTAAACTGGTATACATCCACTGCTTTGATTATAATGTTAATGTTAAAATGCAGTACCACCACACTCTCAAACTGTAGGTTCCCTCAAACACCTCAATTTTCCTGCATTTATTAATTTCTGTTCATCGTATTGATATGGCTTGAGTTCCTCATGTATTCTGTATTTACATTGACAACTGTCTCTTCTTTTTTAATTGGTTGTGTATCACTCTCCATGTTTCATACCTCTTGATGCAGCCTTGCTTAGTACTAATTTTATCTTATTTCAATAGTTTTGTTTATCAATAGAAACTGTTATGTAGGCATGCTATTCTTATTTTGTGCTAAAGGTTTTCCTGTCAACTCCATTCTTATTTATGTACTGTTCAGTTTTTACAATTTCATTGCAAAGATGTTACTCACTGTATGTTTCTACTTCACTCTAGATGTGTTACTTCTCTTCCAATGTTGTCTGCTAACATTTAACTTCTTTGGTGATAATACTCAGTAAATGCCTGAAGATGACCTTGTAAGCCGAAAACCGGTTAGCAATAAAAATAATATTGTAGAACAAAAGCAAACTGGTGCTTTTCATTTATTATTATAATGTTGTTCTACCAAGAACCGACTAAAGATTCTGTTAATATACATCCGTGTTTTTTTTTTTTTTTTTAATTCAGCCCTTAAGGGGTTGCAATAAGGGATAAAAAAATTTATGAAAATATTCAGAAATATTAAAATATTTTTAAAGCTAAATCTGTGGACATTGGTACTTGACTTCTAAAGAAATATGTGTTAAGGTATGAATGTTTCTACGGAAATATCACCACAATAAGTCAAAAAAAAAAAAACTAAAAATGCTTAACAAACACATCACACTCCAGCTACCAGAATAGCTTTTTAGTCAAAAGTACATTGAGATAGCACCATGGTCTTAATTAGCGTGAAACGTTTAGAGTATGCAATTTGTGAACAACATAAAACTTCGATTAAAGGCAAAAAATCTGTGCAGACAATACAGTATACGTAAACGAAGCAGTGGACTCTAAGCTAGTACGTAATGAAGGTACTGAAATACAGAGTTAGGTTTTTAACTAGTAGACATGTAGTGAACAAAAATAATTTCTCATTATTATCTTTTAAATTTTGGAATGCTAGAGGAAAGCAAAAGCTACACAAGGACCATACGCCACCCGTTGATGCATTTTTGAAAGATTTTTTCCTTGGTTTGGTATCTAGATGAAGTCTACGGAAATGCAGCAGAGTAGCGTCAAGATGAAAGCACTGGAAACCGGTTCTGTGAAAAAAAATATCATATAGGATATTTTCCATTTGCGCTCTTTAACTTTGAATGAAAAATGTGAAAGTGGTCACAGCTATACGTTCCTTTTACTCCTGAATTTGTTTTTTGCCTGTTTCACATTAAACCAGTAATACGCACATCGGGTAGCAGAACGAACAAAGTATTCGGTAGCGGCGGAATAAGAGTCACTTATGAGGAAAGGCCAGCGAACAGCTCTTATCAGCTCTGGAGGTATGTCGGCAGTGTTCCTACTCATACTGTAGAAACGTTCTGCAGCGTTTCATTCCCCACCCGTTTGCTGGGCGTTTCTTAGGCTTGCTAGCTACCTCAGTTCTCCGAAGTAGTATCGTTAAGACATCTGCGAACCGCTTCTCATGCGTGTTCGTATTGCATAGCACCGTTCGTTATTACTCCACCAAATACTGGGAAATCAGTTGCTCGCTAAGTGCGGACAAAGAAATTGTTCTGCTACTGGAGTAATGAGAATCGTGTTTACTCGGCTTCATCAAAGTACGAGCCAGTTTCTCACAAATTCACATTTGTTGCTTTATCTCTCCCTCGTTTCTTGCCGTTGTTACTAAGCCCGGAGGCAGGCAAAAAAGCGTTACTCCTAAATAGCCGCAAAGCCTCTTTTTTTCTTCATTTACACGATCGACGTTCGATCACTCCAGACTGCAATAACTGTAAAACATCTATGGTATTCTTCCCGACCTTAAGTGGAGTGACTACATACAGCTACTGATGAACACTCGCACACATATCAAACCAGCTGTGTGGCAGAGTTTTCTTTGTAGACGCCTACGGAAATATATTCCATCTAGTAAAGAGGTAGCTTGCAAAACCTTTGTTTGGACAGTTATTGAGTGTTTCTCATCACTCTTGGATCCTTTCTAGACAGGATTAATGGAGTAGCAAGAGAAGATCCGTAGAGGTGTTGTGTGTTCGTCACGGGATCATCTAGTAGGCGCGAGAGCATTACGGAGATGCTCAACAAACTCCAGTGGCAGATGCTACAAAAGGGCCGTTGTGTTATCGCGGAGAGCCGGCCGTGGTGGCGGTGCGGTTCTAGGCGCTGCAGTCCGGAACCGCGTGGCCGCTACGGTCGCAGGTTCGAATCCTGCCTCGGGCATGGATGTGCGTGATGTCCTTATGTTAGTTAGGTTTAAGTAGTTCTAAGTTCTAGGGGACTCATGACCTAAGATGTTAAGTCTCATAGTGCTCAGAGCCATTTTGTTATCGCGGAGACGTTTTCTGTTAAAATTCCGAGAGAGTACGCATCGAGTAAAGTCGGGCAACTTATTAATTCCACCCACACCCGTCTCGCGAAACTAGAGTTCATACTGAGGTTTACCGGCAGTCACTCTTCCCATGTGTAATTCTCGAAAAGAACAGTGATTGGGGAAAAACGATAGCCGTGCTAGAAGTGACACACACCATAAGGTGGGTGGATAGAGACAACAACAATGTGATTTCAGATCTTTGAATCAGGAATATGACTCACATGTTCATAGAAATAATATAAAAGTATAGTTTTCATATAGTGATGAATATGCTTACCTTTCAGGCATCAACAATATACAATGATGGAAAAAAATTGCAGCAGCGAGAAGGGGTTGTGCCACATAAAAGGAAGTTAGTAGACGTGTTTCTACATCTGATAGATGAAGTCTATTCAAATGTCGCGTCTGTCGCATAAGGAGGACGTTAGTAGCGCCACTATGAGGATACAAATCAAGTTTGCTTTAAATACACTCTGTAACGTTCGTGAACATTAGTGACTTTTGAGATAGGACGTGGTGAGTTGGTGTTAGTCAGGAACGCCTTTAAGGCGATAAAGAAGCCATTATCAATACCTCAGTGAGATTGAAAGAAGCCGTCTAATTGGGCTACGAGAAGCTGAATGTTCCTTCCGCGATATTTCAGAAAGACTTGGCACTAATGCAGCCACTGTAAATGATTGCTGGCACCTGTGTTCACGTGTATGTACGGTCGCAAGAAGACTGGGCTCGGGACGCTCACGTGGCACTGCCGAGAGGGAATGCATCGTGTTCGTCGCATGGTTCTGGCACGTCGTATTGCAACTGCGGCAACAATTTGAGCAGCAGAGCGCGCGAAGGAACTCGCCCCCCTTCTTGCAGCGGTGTACCGTAGGTCTCTAGAAGAGCGTAGCGTTCCAAAGGATTGGAAAAGGGCACAGGTCATCCTCGTTTTCAAGAAGGGACGTCGAGCAGATGTGCAGAACTATAGACCTATAACGTCTATCAGTTGTAGAATTTTGGAACACGCATTATGTTCGAGTATAATGAATTTTCTGGAGACTATAAATCTACTCTGTAGGAATCAGCATGGGTTTCGAAAAAGATGATCGTGTGAAACCCAGCTCGCGCTATTCGTCCACGAGACTCAGAGGGCCATAGACACGGGTTCCCAGGTAGATGCCGTGTTTCTTGACTTCCGCAAGACGTTCGATACAGTTCCCCACAGTCGTTTAATGAATAAAGTAAGAGCATATGGACTATCAGACCAATTGTGCGATTGGACTGAAGAGTTCCTAGATAACAGAACGCAGCATGTCATTATCAATGGAGAGAAGTCTTCTGAAGTAAGAGTGATTTCAGGTGTGCCGCAGGGGAGTGTCGTAGGATCGTTGCTATTCACAATATACATAAATGACCTTGTGGATAACATCGGAAGTTCACTGAGTCTTTTTGCGGATGATGCTGTGGTATATCGAGAGGTTGTAACAATGGAAAATTGTACTGAAATGCAGGAGAATCTGCAGCGAATTGACGCATGGTTCAGGGAAGGGCAATTGAATCTCAATGTACACAAGTGTAATGTGCTGCGAATATATAGAAAGAAAGATCCCTTATCATGTAGCTACAATATAGCAGGTCAGCAACTGGAAGCAGTTAATTCCATAAATTATCTCAGAGTACGCATTAAGAGTGATTTAAAATGGAGTGATCATATAAAGTTGATCGTCGGTAAAGCAGATGCCAGACAGATTCATTGGACGAATCCTAAGGAAATGCAACCAGAAAACAAAGGAAGTAGGTTACAGTATGCTTGTTCGCTCACTGCTTGAATATTGCTCAGCAGTGTGGGATCCGTACCAGATAGGGTTGATCGAAGAGATAGTAAAGATACAACGGAGAGCAGCGCGCTTCGTTACAGGATCATTCAGTAATCACAAAAGCGTTACGGAGATGATAGATAAACTCCAGTGGAAGACTCTGCAGGAGAGACGCTCAGTAGCTCGGTACGGGCTTTTATTGAAGTTTCGAGAACATACCTTCACCGAAGAGTCAAGCAGTATATTGCTCCCTCCTACGTATATCTCGCGCAAAGACCATGAGGATAAAATCAGAGATTAGAGCCCACACAGAGGCATACCGACAATCCTTCATTCAAAGAACAATACGAGACTGGAATAGAAGGGAGAACCGATAGAGGTACTCAAGGTACCCTCCGCCACACACCGTCAGGTGGCTTGCGGAGTATGGATGTAGATGTAGTTGGCACCACAATAACACAAAACTGTCGGTTACATCAAGGACAGCTCCGAAACAGACTCACTGTAGTGTGCATTCGGCTGACCCAAAACCACCGCTATTTACGACTTCAGTGGTGTCAAGCGAGAGCTCATTACAAGCCAGGGTGGAGGTCTCCTGTTTTTTCTGATGACAGCTGAATATGCCTCGGTGTCAGTAATGGTTGTGTGTTGGTTAGGAGGCCAGTTGAGGGCCTGTATCCAACCTGTTTGCATTCTAGACACACTACATCTATACCTGGAGTTGTGGTCTGGGGCGCGATTTCGTATGACAGTAGGGGCACTCCCGTGGCTATCCCACGCACCCTGACTGCAAATTTGTACATCAATCTGGTGATCGAACTGTTGTACTACCATTCACGAACAGCGTTCCAGGGGGGTGTTTTCCAATAGGATAATGCTCGCCCAAAAAAATGGTTCAAATGACTAAGCACTACGGGTGTACTGGTAGATAGGACAGCTTGGCTGTGGAAGTGGAAGGGTAGCCCACAACATAGACAACAGTATTCACAATTACAAGCACCCAAGCTTTAATGATCTTCCAGCAATAAAGGCTCTTAACAAATCTCAATTAAGCAAGGACATAAACTTTGTTACAAACATATGTTAACCTTCAACCAGTGAAGAACCCCAATAAAGAATTACCAATCAATAAAACGTAGATAAAGGACTGCTTTACAAGAATGCTTCAATTAAGTAAAATCATGAAAGCTAAGTTACAAATTTTATGTTAAGCTTCAACAGGTGAATAAACCCAATAAATAATTCTCATTTAAATAAAACAGATAGGAAAATGCCTTACCAAAATGCTTGAATTGTGTAAAATCATGAAAAGCTCAGTTACAACTTTTCTCACAAACTACTTAGGAATTTACAGCAAATAAACAAGTTTGATCTGTTTAATCAGAAGGTAACTGCCAAGTCGAAGCTACCGAAGCCACTCAGAGCGGACGACCGCCCCAACGCTGGTCATCAACCGACATCGTCACGGCCCAGTGGCCGCCGCGCTAAAACAGACTAACGTTTCGGTAAGCGACCGACAGCAACACAGGAGTAACAGTGGCTGAAAGTCGGCGTACGCGTTACGAAACGCGGCACACCCTGAAGCGTGAGCAGGCACAGCTGACTAGCGGCCGTACAACCGCGAGCAAACAAATCTCACGCCGCCCGTACTAACGCGGGAAATGATAGCGAGCGACAAGACGCCACACGCAAAGCAGCAACCGCGCCTACCCCTCGACACAGAATGTGCCCTGTCTCCTTGTCTATGGTAATAGGATTTATAGCACACAAGAAACGATTTAATAATGGCATTAGTTCAACGCAAGATCAGGTAACAGTTAGGTCCAGTAAAGATTTACCAACGGATTTACCTTCAAACCAACTTCCGGACCACAGGCGCAAATTAGTAAACTTGGCATTAGTTTTCACCAGACCGATAAACAAGAAATCAAATTCAAGAGTTGCCAAAAATACAGTCACAATACGCAAGACCTTGCTATCTTACTCACAGTTATCATTAACGGCGAAACATACACATATGAATGACAAGAAATTCACCATTGAAAGAAAAAAAAAAAAAAAAAAAAAAAAAAAAAAAAAAAAAAAAAAAAACACCACAAAGGTTAAATTAATTAATTTGCAGACGAGCCAGTCACTGAAAGGTCAGTTCCATAAGATTAGGACTAACCTCACTGGGCAACAATACACTTGTGTGCGAGATAACTAGGTTGCCCAAACAGGACTCCAAAACCCAAAACAACAGGTCACACGTTAGCTGTCTTGTTCTCGGATACTAGGCACCACCGGGCTAAGACAATCGCGACGACAAAAAAAAAAAAAACTCTGAAATTACAGCTGCCTGCAGCAAACAAATGAGTCAGGGTGCACATACGGACAGAACAACACACGTGGGCATAAAGGGAGCAGCAGATGCGTACCAAGCGACCCACGTCACGTCCACAAATCTGAGCACTGCTTCCGGAGCTGTTGTCTGCTCGCTGGACTGCCGCAACTCTCTGTCCCCCGGAAAGCGATGCTGACTGCCGCCTTGCTCAACGCTCCCTTCTCGGCCGTGCAGAACAACTCTTCTCTTGTCGCCTCAGAGTGCGGCCGCAATGTCCGTTCACCCCTGCTGTTCGCCCCAGACTCCCGTACTCGCACTCACTCCCTCGGTAGGACCCGCTCCGACAGGAGGCGCTCGCAATCGCACGTAGTGTCAACCTCAACCAGAAGAGTAATCGATAGTGTCTTGCGCCCGAGAGCCGCGCCACGGGTCAATGGGACTCAACATCTGAGGTCATCAGTCCTACAGACTTAGAACTACTTAAAACTAAATAACCTAAGGACAGTACATACATCCATGCCCGAGGCAGGAGTCGAACCTACGACCGTAACAGCAGCGCGGTTCCGGACTGAAGCACCTAGAACCGTTCGGCCACAGCAGCCGGTAGTGCTCGCCCACATACCTCTGCTGTAACCGAACATGCTCTAGAGAATGTCGACATGTCGCTTTGGCCTAATATCTCAAGATCTCTCTCCAATCGAGCACATATGAGACCTCTTCAGACGACAACCCCAAGGTCATCCACAAACAACATTCACCATCCCTCTATTGAGCGACGAAGTTCAACAGGCATGGAACTCCATGCCGCAGACTGACATCCGGCACCTGAACAACACAATGCATGCAAATTTGCATGCTTGCATTCAACATTCTGGCGGCTACACCGGTTATTAATGCAGTAGTATTTCACGTTTTCAATGGCTTTTCTCGCGCTTACATTATCCTGTGAACCTGGAATGTTAATCACTTAAACATGTTTCCTGGACAAATGTATTCCCGAAATTTCATTACTCTACATTAATTATTTTTCGGTATTGCGATTTTTTTTCGTCACTGTATCTTAATAAGTTGATATTAGGAATAAATCTGCCTCTGACTGCAAAAATGATTTTCAGGTTTTTTTTACTGTATCACGGTCGATTTCAGAGCTACCAGCCCCATCCTCAGATACACCTGTTCACGTTTAAGAAAAAAATTCAAAAATTACATTACGCTATTTCAGCAACATTATCTGTTGACAGTACGCTGCAAATTTCTTGACTTCTTTCGGTCCTAAGATCAGTTAATGATCTCGTGCTGAAGTCATGTACGTAGAGTTAAAAACCTACATATTCATAGGCATAAACATTCATTCAGTGATATTAAACAAAGGTTTAATGATGTTAGCCGCATATTAGCATTGAAATGTATCAATGGTAACAGTTGAAAATTTGTACCAGACCTGGACTGAAACCAGAATTTTCCGCTTTACGCAAGCGGTCACCATCCGAGCACATTTCACCTCCCACCCAAGTTTGCAGCCCGTTACTTAGAGGCAGCTAACCATGAACCCCATACCCACAGTCTCTGATTCACGTAAGAGATCGGTCATGACGTGCATCTGCACTGAAAGAAAGCATCTAGTAATGTTGTCAACAAGTTTACATCTTTATTTAAGAAACAGTTACAATTAATGTGTGTTTACGGTTGGTACTAAGGAGAACGTCCAAGTCTTAAGATAAAACAGCGTGACATTCTATTCTAAGAGGTACTGAAACATAATAAAATATTATTCTACGCAACATAGACTAAATGATCATGGGCTAAAATTAGGTATGTTGGTCACCTATCAGGGCATCGTAGGATAAATAACGTCACTAAATAAACGCGGAAGTATTGTGTTAATACACGATAAATTATCTTATTTTGACACGTGTTCGTTCGTTGAAAGTAGTTTTATGCTTGTAATACACACACGCAATTCGGAATGGTACTATCACGTAAACTGATAAAGTGCTCTCATGAAAGTATTAGAGTTTCTCAAGGATTAACATACTGGTGCCGTGGAAACAGATTGCATTTGGTAACCACTCTACACAAGTACCTATTACGCTCATAAAACAAGTTTTGCATCACCCCGGTTCCCAGAATTCCTGGAGATAGGCGTTGACTGTGGATATTTTATCACAGACACAGCCCCTTTGACTGTTCAGAGATATCACTAAAGCAGCCCAAAGATGTAAAAAAGCATGCATAAGCAGCGCGTGCTAGACGGAGGGGGTCCGACAGCCAATCATTTCCAGTCATTCTACCAGGAACGCAGTACACGGCTCGTGTTGTCTGTAGTTCAACCATGCCTAGACGGTCAGTAACGAGGCTCGATCGCGTCCGCACTGTTACTTCGTGCCAGGAAGGGCTCTCAACAAGGGAGTTGTCCAGGCGTCTCAGAATGAAGCAAACCGATGTTCTACGGACGTGGAGAAAAGGGATTGTCGATGACATGCCTCGCTCAGGCCGCCCAAGGGCTACTACTGGAGTGGATGACTGCTACCTACGGATTATGGCTCGGAGGAACCCTGATAGCAACGCCACCATGTTGAATAATGCTTTTCGTGCACCCACAGGACGTCGTGATACGACTCAAATTGTTAACAATAGGCTGCATGATGCGAAACTTCACTCCCGACGTCAATAGCGAGGTACATCTTGGCAACCAATATTTCATGCAGTGCGGTACAGATGGGCCCAACAGCATGCCGAATGGACCGCTCAGGATTGGCATCACTTTCTCTTCACCAATGAGTGTCGCATATGCCTTCAGGCAGACAATCGTGGGACACGTGTTTGGAGGCAACCCAGTCAGGCTGAACGCTTTAGACACACTGCCTAGCGATTACAGCAAGGTAGATGCTCCCTGCTGTTTAGAGGTGGCATTATGTGTGGCCGCCGTACGCGGATGGTGGTCATTGAAGGCGCCGTAACGGTTGTACGACACGGGAATGCCATCCTACGACCGATGGTGCAACCATATCGGCGGCATATTGGCGTGGCATACGTCTTCATGAACGCCTCCGTGGTGCACATCTTGTGGATGATTTCCTTCAGGATAATGACGTCGCTCGACTGGAGTGGCCAGCATGTTCTCCAGACATGAACCCCATCAAACATGCCTGGAATAGATTGAAAAGGGTTGTTTATGGACGACGTGACCCACTAACCACTCTGAGGGATCTACGACGAATCGCCGTTGATGAGTGGCTCAATCTGGATCAACAGTGCCTTGATGAACTTGTGAGCAGTATGGCACGACGAATACAGGCATGCATCAATGCAAGAGGACGTGCTACGGGGTATCAGAGGTACCGGTGTGTACAGCAATCTTGACCACCACCTCGTAAGGTCCCGCTGTATGGTAGTACAACATGCAGTGTGTGGTTTTCATGAGCAATAAAAAGGGCGGAAATTATGTTTATGTTGAACTCTATTCCAGTTTTCTGTACAGGTTCCGGAACTCTCGGAACCGAGGTGATGCAAAACTTTTTTTGATCTCACACCCCGACATTTCATGCTAAGTCTATGTGACACAACCGACCTGTCCTCAACAACACATGTGAAGTAAGATCACCTATGATGATCAAATGTGTGGGAATTCCTAAGGCACCAAACTCCTAAGCTCATTGATCCCTAGTCTTACACACTACTTAAATTAACTTATGCTAAGATCAACACACACACCCGTGCCCGAAGGAGGACTCGAACCTCCGGCCGGAGGGGCCTAGCAGTCCATGACATGGCACTCCAAACTGCGCGGCCACTCCGCATAGCTTATATGAACTGTACAGCAGAAAATTATATCAGATACACCAGCAGTAGAGGAAGTATCTACGACTGCGTTCCCGCGTTGTAGCACGATGGAAGTTTAAATACCTTAGAAAGACTGCGTGGATATATATCAGGCACTTCAGATACTATAATTTTCTTGTCCTTTCTGTCAAATTTAGTTCCTGGACCACGATACATTCTGAAACTCACTGTCAAGGGACTATCAGACCTGTTCTCATGGATTTTGACGTGTCTTAGCTATGTTGTAGAGGGACGTATCCTGAGAACCCGTCTAGCAGCTTTTCATGAGACGGGCCCTTTTTTTGCGAGATAAACTGATGTTGCAGTTTTATGACTACGTCTATATCCGTAACATTAATCATGCATCTCCCAGCGAGCACAACGCCTAACCTGCTGATTCATATCCTGACCTTTTTTTTAAATTTCCTCGTACGGAATATCATTAAGTAGTACATTTCATGCAAAATTATTCAAAAATAGTAATTTTTACTTAAGTATTTCATTAACAAATCAATCATTACAGCAAACTTTCTTGAAATGTTTATACTGTTTGTAGTTCGTAGTCAAAATTATAAACATTTGCATAATTTTCACTTCCAGGCTCTAAGTGCAACAGATGTTCGTAATGCGTCCTCAGGGCAGTGCGTGTCAAAAGACTTCAGGGCATGGAAGAAGCAAGTGTTTGACACAACCGAAAGGAGATCCATCAGAAGTAGAGGAGGGCAAACTCACTGACACCATAAGATACAACTGCTTCACGAATTAATCCTTCTTACAAATATACCCCTGAGTACGATTTCTACTAATTCAATTGCAACTGAAAATGCGATATCTAGCGCATTACATGATCTGTTGGCCAAAAGGTGAATCATCATTTTGATTGATTTAATGGACGTTATCTACTCTATGAAAAACGGAATACGCGTCTGCCCAAAATTTGCTGTAATTGATTTATTAACAAAATTACCACTGCGGAAATGGCTTTTTTTAATAATTTTGCCTGGGCTATATTATTTAATGACATTTGTACGATGAAATTGGAGAAAGAAGAAAATGTAATGGCGTAACTTGTAGCTGGACCACCACCATGGTAGTCATGAACCTTATGTTATATTAACCGGGGACCTAGAAACTGTAAGTAAACTGCTTAGGTTTTTATGTTGGTAACGCCACGTAGCGCTCTGTTTGAAAATCACTGACTGTGCTGTGTGCAGTCTGTGGCTGGTTTGCATTGTTAGAATATTTGCTATTGTAGTGTTGGGCTGTTGGATCTCAACAGCGCATAGAGTTGCGCAGTTGGAGGTGAGCCGCCAGCAGAGGTGGATGTGGAGAGAGAGATGGCAAAATTTTGAGAGCGCACGATCTGGACGTGTGTCCATCAGAAAGAGTAAATTTGAACATTATTAAGGTAAATACATTGTTTGTTCTCTATCAAAATCTTTCATTTGCTAACAATGCCTATCAGTAGTTAGTGCCTTCAGTAGTTTGTATCTTTTATTTAGCTGGCAGTATTTGCGCACGCTGTATTGCAGTAGTTTGTGTAACGAAGATTTTTGTGAAGTAAGTGATTCATGAAGATTAGGTTATTGGTAGTCAGGGCCATTCTTTTGTAGGGATTATTGAAAGTCAGATTGCGTTGCGCTAAAAATATTGTGTGTCAGTTTAGTGTTGATCACAATAAGTAAAGAGAGAAATGTCTGAGTACGTTCAGTTCTGCTCAGCTGTTTGAAAATCAAATAACGTAAGAGGTTTATCAACACAGTAATTTATTAATTTCTCAAAGGGGATGTTTCAAAACGACGGAGAGGCTCCGTCCCCGCCGCAGCCGCAGTGGTCCACAACCCCACGACGACTACCGCAGTCCACTTCACCCCTCCGCCGCCTCACACCGAACCCAGGGTTATTGTGAGGTTCGGCCCCCGGTGGACCCCCCCCCCCCTCCTCCCAGGGAACGTCTCACACCAGACGAGTGTAACCCCTTTGTTTGCGTGGTTGAGTAATGGTGGTGTGGTGGTGTACATGTACGTGGAGAACTTGATTGCGCAGTAATCGCCGACATAGTGTAGCTGAGGCGGAATAAGGGGAACCAGCCCGCATTCGCCGAGTCAGATGGAAAACCGCCTAAAAACCATCCACAGACTGGCCGGCTCACCGGACCTCGACGCAAGTCCGCCGGACGGATTCGTGCCGGGGACCGGCACTCCTTCACGCCCGGAAAGCCGTGCGTTAAAACCGCACGGCCAACCGGGTGGGCTGCCATGAACCTTAGTCACCGCACTAAGATCACTGGGAAAAGACGTTTATTATTACGGTATATGAGGTATATAAAAAAATCGATTTTCTGGGAAACTTGGGACCGTCACAGGAAAAGCCGCAAGCCAGGTACTCGGGACAGGCCCCTCTACAACATACGTAAGACTCATCAAAAGATGGTCCCCATGTGAGCCAGCAATGAAAAAAATGCGCAATTGTAGAACCCTGCCCCCTCTTGGACAGAGAGTTAACTGGACGCCCACGGCTGCGTTCGTGGTGAATGCTGCGTTACTGCATCGACAAAGCGCTTGACTACAAGTGGCTGAGCAACGTGTCTCAGCCTGGTCTCCGCAACTGCGGGACTGAGCTTCTAAAGCGTCAAGCAACCTTGACACGTTGCCAACGACTGTTACCCGCAGACATTAGGGTACGCCTCAGCACACCGTCTCTGCTCGTTAGCGTTGGCAGTTTAGCCGAGAGTTGCTCGCAGCCGCAGTTAGGGTGCGTTATTATCCGCGGAAACACGGACAAGCAGACCTGTCTGGCCGGGACGTTCACCGTAGTGCCTCTGTTGCAGGGACGTCCATTGTAAACAGCGAGTATTAGCCCAGACCGCGTAATTACGTGATCTGGAGCATTACCGTATTCGCCAGCGTACAAGCTGCACCGGCATATAAGACGCAACACACTTTTAAAAATTTTTTTAGGAAAAAAAATTTCTCACCTAATATATCTACTGAAAAACAATTATAACATACGAGGGGGAGTTCGAAAATAAGTTTCCCGTGTCAACTGTGGTGAGGCTTGTGTTTGAAAGGAAAAAAAGAAAATGAGACATTAAAGATAAGACATATCTTTATTTTTCTACATAATTTCCAAGTACATTGAGACATTTCTCATACCGCTTTACAAGCTTCAAAAAGCCTTGCAGGAAAAAATCATGGCGTTGCATACGAAAGAAGCGTTGAACGGCTTGTTTGACGTCAGCATTGCTGCCAAAGCGCCTTCCGCCGAGAGTCTTCTTCAAAGCAGGAAACAGATGGAAGTCACTTGGTGCGAGATCCGGACTGTAAGGCGGATGGTATAGGCGCTCCCAACCAAGAGTTGCAATATGGTTTTGCGTTGCCGTCGCCGTGTGTGGTCTCGCATTGTCAGCCGACAGCAGAACGCCAGATCTGAGAAGGCCAGGCCACTTTTTCCGAATCACCTCTTTCAATTTCGACAGAGTGGCACAGTACTGCGCAGCATTGATGACTCCTTTGGCGTCCCAGAAAACTGTGCACCTGCAGACGGAGTGTTTCTGAACTTCTTTCGGACGGGTGATGACGGATGTTTCCACTCCATCAAATGGTTCAAATGGCTCTGAGCACTATGGGACTTAACATCTGTGGTCATCAGTCCCCTAGAACTTAGAACTACTTAAATCTAAGTAACCTAAGGACATCACACATATCCATGCCCGAGGCAGGATTCGAACCTACGACCGTAGCAGTCGAGCGGTTCCGGACTGAGCGCCTAGAACCGCTAGACCACCGCGGCCGGCTCCACTTCATCGATGCGGCCTTCGATTCGGGCGTGTAATGGTGGACCCACGTTTCATCCCCCGTCACAATCCGAAACAGAAGGTCATTGCCAGATTCATGGTAACGCACGAGCTGTTCCAGGCTGAAAGCCGTGCGTTGTTTCATGTTGTGTCGGGGTCAGTTGGCGAGGCACCCATCGTGCTGACACCTTCCTGTATCGAAGAATGTCGTGGATGATCCTGTGACCTCGCTCATGTCCGATTCCAAGTTCTGCAGCTACTCCATCGATGGTGATATCCCGGTTCGCGTTAATCATGCCATCCACCTTCCTGACATCTGTAGAGGCCGTGCGCGTCCGTCGAGGTCTCGGTATGTCCTGAACTAGCTGACGTCCATCACTGAATTGCTGCCACCATCTCCGCACCATTTGCCTACACATAACACCTGACCCATACACCTCAACAAGGCCGTTATGAATTTCTGTGCCTGATACTCCACCTGCCCATTCAAAGTGGATAACAGCTTTCACTTTCGCCTTTGACCACGACTCCAAAACGCACCTTCTCTCCATAGACTGAGCGGCTGGCGTCCGCTTTGCGCAGGCACTGCGACAGCGCCATCTGCTTGATCGCGATCGACCTCTACCCAATGGTGTATCTGTCGCTTAATGAACAAAGTAAGAGCATATGGACTATCAGACCAATTGTGTGATTGGATTGTAGAGTTCCTAGATAACAGAACGCAACATGTCATTCTCAATGGAGAGAAGTCTTCCGAAGTAAGAGTGACTTCAGGTGTGCCGCAGGGTAGTGTCGTAGGACCGTTGCTATTCAAGTGCGCGTTCACCTGCCGTGTCGTCTTTCGCCCATATCACACAACTCTGCCCACAGTCGACAGGGGAAACTTATTTTCCGACTCCCCCTCGTACAAAGGCGTGTACCTTGAATGTCTAAGAAATACAGGGTGTTTGGAAATTCTCGTTAGGGACTTCTAGTACAGAGGGGAGTGAATACATAATATTTTGAACAAGAAACAATGTCCGGAAACGTACCGTTTTCGGTCTATGACGGGTTCGATTCAGATTTGCAACGCCTCCACTAGAAATGGAAGAGACGACAGATGGAATGGAGAGTGTGTACCACAGCATGCTTCGTAGGTACAATGTCTATAACAACGTTGGTGGTCGCCACATCGAGCCGCTGTTGTAATGAATCAGCACTGTCCTGTACGTACAGTATGCTGGGTTCTTTTATTGTTTTGGAATAATGTAAACGCGTAATGTTTAGGTGTTAATACAAAAAAATGTGTTTAAGTGATAAACAGATGTTTCGTAATGCTTCCTTTCGAACAGTTACCTAATAACTGAACTGCGGCACGCCTAATTCAGTTCCTCAAGCAGAAATGGATGAGTTAAACACATGAATTAAAACCGTCGTAGAACGGAATCAGTTCGTTTCCGACATGGGTTCCTATGCAAAATATTATGTAGTCAATCCACCCTACAGAAACTGGAATATGTAACTGGAATTTCCGAGCATCTGGTATAAGTAGAAAAAGGTGATCACATTTTAATTTTCTTCCTCAAATCCACAAAATTCACCCTCAGAGCCGAAATAAGAAATACAAGAAGCCAATATGTCGGAATCTGAACCCCATAAAATAAAATATCCTCTGTATCATTCACTGCGTGACTGATTCCACACTTGTTAAAAAATTCAGTCACTGTTTCGGACTTTGTAGAATGCCTAAAGCTTTGGTGCACCAAGAAACGTTAGCTCTCTTCCTCCATCCTGAAGGTATAGTTTCAAAATCTACGCCGGCCGCGTAAGAAGGTTCAATTCGTGAAGCAGTTGTCTCTGATGGCGTCGCCGGCCGGTGTGGCAGAGCGGTTTTAGGCGCTTCAGTCCGGAACCGCGTGACTACTACGGTCGCAGGTTCGAATCCTGCCTCGGGCATGGATGTGTAGGTTAGTTAGGTTTAAGTAGTTCTACGTTCTAGGGCACTGATGACCTCAGATGTTAAGTCCCATAGTGCTCAGAGCCATTTGAACCATTTGAACAGTGTGCTCCGAAACACTTGTGCCTGCACCAGCATTGTGCTCTTTCGACAGAGATGCCTACTTTACATAGCAGACAAGCCTCCGAACCCCACGTTCTGTGAAGAATCGTGGACATCAAACCATTTAGCGACTCGTGGTCGTTTCGCTGTCCTACCTCTGCTCCACTCCTTGTTCATAAGTCCCTTAAATTTTCTGTTGATACATACACCTAATGGCTGAAGTAAAGTCGTTAGCTCTCCTGGAATTATAGCTAACTGAATTTTCAATTCATTCAGTCTATTTTTAATGTCTTCTGTTCTGTCAGAACGAAACTGATCCCACACTAATAGCCTAGACCAAATTTTTTCTCTCCACAGTCTCATTACTCCTCAATCCATCCAGCCTTTATTACGTATATGGACAAATACTCCTTTCGGCAGTTGTTCCTTAGGAAGCGTCTTCCCTTTAAAAATCAAAAGTGATGGCAATTTTGTCCCAGCACTACAGCAGCATAAAAGGGCTCTCTAATGAGGCCTTTCGTGCTCTGAAGTTTTAACAATAACGCTTTTTGTGCTCTTGGACTCCACTGTTCTGTTAGAAAGCACATCAAAGGTTAGCAGAGACTCTTCCACGTTTCCAATTTGCGGAAGTTCAAACTTTCCTCTTTTCCCCGCGTTAATGACAAATCGATGAATATCAACCATTTGTTCTTCGCACTGCGCTGGCACCTTCTGTGATATTTTTTTTTCCTTGGTCCGCATACAAAGCCGACGTCTCTTCATAAATACTGAACACCACAACGAATGATCCAGAAAAATCGGTGATCCCTTTGTTAATGGATATTGCTTTCGTTTTTACGAATGATCATTTTTGTAGAAACTGAAGTTCCCTCTTGTCTGTTCTCTAAATTCCAAGTATTGGGTTCTGCTTCAAGTATTGGCCATTTAGCAGTTACAACTCTCAAATTACGTTTACTGCGAGTTGCTTTCTTTAAAAAAATTTCTTGACTGCGCCAAGTGATTATCATTTTATCAGCTTGGGGATGGACCGAAATGTCTTTGTGCAGCCCTGTTTCCATGCTGTTTAAGGATATACAGTGACTTGCAGTTTAAATGCAATAGTACAGCAATGCCGCTTTTCAACCGCAGTTTGCAAATAAAACCACAATACAGGCCGACATAAGTAGATCTCCATACTAAACACAACAGTAACTGACGCCTAAACGAACAATATAAAAACCGTTAAGGACGGCACTACTACTTCCAATGAACTCCACGTAACTGGAATACTCCAAATTCTCAAGGAAGCTGACAAAGGAATTTTGAAGAAATCGATCTTATAGGTACCGTCCTCAATGTGCTACCGGCGTATAAGACGCATCCAGTTTTCGGACCTATTTTCGAGGGTAAAAAAGTGCATCTTATACGCCGGCAAAAACGGTGTGTAAGGTAAAGTCTAGTGTGGGACTGCTCTTTACGAATTGTTGCATATATTGGCGTGGCTCTGTCCTTTTCTTTATATTTATTTACCAATGGAAACGAAGTCCACACGGTCACTCAGTTTGTTTTCTACTGTCGAAATTAATTCTTATAGAAGCTTCTCAAAAATGCAGACAAAGTTACCGACGTTCAGCTGCATACCGCATCGCTCATTACTTTGTTGCGTGCTTCAGTCAAACTAAGTACAGTGTATTCCAAAAAAATTAGCCAATATCTGATAACTATATCTTCTACATACATGCATGAAGAAAGAAACCTGTGATAATTTCAACTTAACAGTAAAGTACTTGGGCTCGAACAAACACAAATATACCAAAATCGTGTGAGAAATAATGCAAAGGTCTCTTATTGCACTAGTGATACTCCCGAATCTGCAAAATGTTAGAGGCTTCTGTGTATGCCATGCAGCATTGCACACTGATCTGCCGGTACGCCAGTCGGGACCAGTAGGGACGGTGCCTCTGAAGTTGCTTTTTGTAACATTATTTGTATATTGAAGCGTCAGATGGCTCAGCGATTGGTAATCAATCCTGCTAATGTATTGCGATTGGTTGAGATGAAGTTACGAAGAACCCTTCTTCGTGAAGATGGTATTGGTGTAGAAGACGAATCATTCGCATGTTTTCTGGTATTTATTATAGTGCAGAAATATGAGCATAAGTTAGAAACAGATACTGTTGTAAACACTAACATAATGATGATGATAGGGATGATAATGACGAACAACTCATTGCAAACGGTGGTGCTACGGCAAGTGCGGGAAGAGGCGATGGAAGCAGAACGAATACCAACCGTCCCCCAAGAAGAAGGTTAAAGTTGCTGCAAGTATCATCACGGCGTTCGATGACAACACACTGGAGAACATGTGCGATGATTATTACGTAAGAGGTTTCGACACATACGATACGCTTCTGAAAAGATACCCTAAACTGAAGTCTAAAAGCAATATTAAAAACATACTGGATTACGTGGCAAAGAAGAGAGAAGGAAATACAGTTTTCAAAGGAAATCGTACACTGCTGTTCAAGACCATCAAGGAGCGTGTAATGGCGAGATTTGATTAAGCGCGAGACTGCGGTTCCACCGTTCATTATTGGCATTTACAACATTGGGCATCGGACGTAGCCAGAAATCTCGGGTGTACAAACTTTACAGCTTCACTAGGATTTATTACTAATTTCAAAAAGGAGCTTAGGATAACATCACGCCGTATCACTATGCTTCAAGCACGAAAAGATGAGGATGACGAAGAAGAGCTGATGGAAAGAGCTCAAACGTTTGTTGCTGACGTCAATGAGCTTATCACGAGAGAAAACATCGATATTAGTTCTGTATGTAACTGTGATCAGAGTCAGTTCAACTATGAACTTTCGTGTGACAGAACACTATCCATTAAAGGGGAGAGAAACACTGTCGCGATGTTGCAATCAGTTAACTGTGCAACACATAGTTACACGATCGATGTTGCTATATCAATGGACGGACGATTGGCAGACAAACTTATATTTGATTCCAAGAATCCAGTGGAAAGTTTGGACCCCGCGTGTCAAGGGAAATAGAAACGCGGTGCCCTGCAAATGTCGTCGTCGATGCAAGTGTGAGTGGGAAGATAACCAACATTTGTCGAGAAATCATTATTACTTTGTGACTCCTGGTCTGGACATAAGTATGAACGAGTACTGACTGATGACCTCAGAAGTTAAGTCCCATAGTGCTCAGAGCCATTTGGAACATTTGAACGAGTACTACTGGAAGCATCTGGCGGAAAACATGTAGATTTAAAAATCATTCCGCCAAAAACTATAAAATATGCACAACCTCTGGATGTGTATTTCTTCAGGCAATACAAAATATATGCCAAAAGAATATCAGACTTCATTAAACTACGTTCCAGTAATATGCAGCCGAAATTGCACGACTTCTTTATCATAAATATGCATTCTGTCATTTACAATCAGTTATCTGCGAGAGTACACAGACCAATGCTTCGTTACGCGTGGCAGAACGCTGGCTACGATATTGGTGAATCAGTGAATAACTTCAAAAGTGTGATTGACGTGGCGTTCAACACTAATATTATAGAATGTGCAAATACGCCATGCGATCAACTTGCATTTCTTCACTGTGCGTTTTGCAGTCATTCGTATTGCTCAGAGCATTTTATTGACATTCCGGGTTTACATTTATAGTTAAGATTGCTCCATTGCGTATGGCGTCTACCATAACATCTGCAGTGATATCTAGATCATGACTGTAGAGTTTTGCAGAAAAACGACACCCACCAGCACATTCAGAGGTACACAATGGTCCTGTAACCAAACGTTCATGCAGATCTGTTTGTTCGAGCCCAGGTACTTTCCTGGTTAGACAAAGGAGCAAAAAACTATTATCTTCAAAATAATAGTATAATTTCACAGATGTGCACGTACACTGCAGTTTGTTGTATCGGTTGTTGAGGTGGGTAATTAACGCAGACATCTAGAAAAAAGCTAACAAAAAATGGTTCAAATGGCTCTCAGCGCTATGGGACTAAACTGCTGAGGTCATCAGTACCCTAGAACTTAGAACTATTTAAACCTAACTAACCTAAGGACATCACACACATCCATGCCTGAGGCAGGATTCGAACCTGCGACCGTAGCGGTCGCGCGGTTCCACACGGAAGCGCATAGAACCGCTCGGCCACACCGCCCGGCCAAAAGGTAACATATTAATAAGTTTAATTACCCTATGTAAACTTAATTATTAAGTTATACATAACTCTGAAGGCTTCAGGTTCTCCTGTGATGCTTGGTTATAAACAAATTATAATAATAATTTTGACACAGTGAAATAGTCTTGAACACTGATATACAAATGTAAGTCCATCTTATGTGTCAGCAGTGGCTAGATGACGTAATTTGGTGTGATGTACCGATGACACATGATTCGCTCGGTGCGGATATCGTGAGAAAGACCGCCTAAATAGTGATCCTTCTGTGCGATTGGCTGCTGCGTTCCGAAGTTGCGCGCCAAAATGATATTTTTTTGTTGCTAATATTAAACAAACAAAGCAGCGGATATACTGGCATTTCAGACTAAAGAATCTCTCAATAGTGTGCTACCATTCCATTATTTCACAGTTATTAATAACCAACAGAATAAGAAACAACTGATAAACGAAAAGGCAGACGAAACACTTCGGTTATTTTCGGATCGAGCTTAGCTTGGATGGCTGGCAAAGTGGTTTGGATGTAAGATCAGAGCTGGTTCGGCAGTCTCGGAGGACAGACGTGTTGTCTGGCGCAGTCAGTGGCAGTTAAGACTTTATTAGCAAACTCTGGTTATCTGGACATGTACACTACTGGCCATTAACATTGCTACACCAAGAAGAAATGCAGATGATAAACGGGTATTTATTGGACAAATATATTATACTACAACTGAAATGTGATTACATTTTCACGCAATTTGGGTGCATAGAACCTGAGAAATCAGTACCCAGAACAACGACCTTTGGCCACAATAACGGCCTTGATACGCCTGGGCATTGAGTCAAACAGAGCTTGGATGGAGTGTACAGGTACAGCTGCCCATGCAGCTTCAACGCGATACCACAGTTCGTCAAGAGTAGCGACTGGCGTATTGTGACGAGCCAGTTGCTCGGCCACCATTGACCAGACGTTTTCAATTGGTGAGAGATCTGAAGAATGTGCTGGCCAGGGCAGCAGTCGAACATTTTTGTATCCGGAAAGGCCTGTACAGGACCTGCAACATGCGGTCCTGCATTATCCTGCTGAAATGTACGGTTTCGCAGGGATCGAATGAAGGGTAGAGCCACGGGTCGTAACACATCTGAAATGTAATGTCCACTGTTCAAAGTGCCGTCAATGCGAACAAGAGGTGACCGACACGTGTAACCAAAGGCACCCCGTGCCATCACGCTACGTGATACGCCAGTATGGCGATGACGAATACACGCTTCCAATGTGCGTTCACCGTGATGTCGCCAAACACGGATGCGACCATCATGATGCTGCAAACAGAACCTGGAATCATCCGAGAAAATGTCTGTGATGCACCGTCAAGGGTAACTGCAACCATGTTCTCCGAGCTGATAGTCCATGCTGCTGCAAACGTCGACAAACTGTTCGTGCAGATGGTTTTTGTCTTGCAAACGTCCCCATCTGTTGACTCAGGGATCGAGACTTGGCTGCACGATCTGTTACAGCCATGCGGATAAGATGTCTGTCATCTCGACTGCTAGTGATGCGAGGCCGTTGGGATCCAGCACGGCGTTCCGTATTACCCTCCTGAACCCACCGATTCCATATTCTGCTAACAGTCATTGAATCTTGACCAACGCGAGCAGCAATGTCCCGATACGATAAACCGCAATCGCGATAGGCTACAATCCAACCTTTATCGAAGTCGGAAACGTGATGGTACGTATTTCTCCTCCTTAAACAAGGCATCACAACAACGTTTCACCAGACAACGCCGGTCAACTGCTGTTTGTGTATGGGAAATCGGTTGGAAACTTTCCTGATGTCAGCACGTTGTAGGTGTCGCCACCTGCGCCAATCTTGTGTGAATTTTCTTAAAAGCTAATCATTTGCATATCACAGCATCTTCTTCCTGTCGGTTAAATTTCGCGTCTGTAGCACATCTTCGCGGTGTAGCAATTTTAATGGCCAGTAGTGTAGTTGAGAACAGTGTGATAGTATTTACCGAAATACGCAGTTGATTATTTTGTTGAAGAATGGTAATTATTTGTGAATCTAATGTGGAATGTAATTTAGCAGTTTCACGTGTTCTGCTAATAAAAAGCCAGTGGCAACCCGTATAAACAGAAATAATTGAAAATTATTTCTTACTTACAGCCTCATGGTAATTGATTCACGGCCCACATGTTGTTTTCTGTGCAGGGGACAACTCTAGAAGACTGCAGGTTGGTGAACATTTATTAGAACTTATGCTTTCCACTCAGGGCGGTGGAAGCAAATAGGCACCTGTAGTCTTAGTACAAATTAGACACGTCATCTGTCATGAAGATGACGTACAGCTTTCCTAAACAAGTATGCTGACAATCAAACTTCCCAATCTCCATTCATAAATGTTTGATCTGTCCTCTGCTCGATGCATAACAAGAGTTGTTCTCACTTTTGTGTTTCCGTGACATTTGTACAACCGTGTGGTCCGATTGTGGACATTTGTATTTATTGTTCAGGAATTTACCTGTTTATCTCGAATAATAACTTAATATCTGTAATGCATTATTTTCTCCTGAATTAAGTGTTGAAATATATGAACTATTATAGTGAGTGGGACATGTGCTCATTTAGACTTAGTTCTGACTATCAGTAGATGCGAGTACAGCTTTCTATAAACGATCAGTAGAGTTAATGCCACTATAAACAGGCTCCAGCAAATGAAAGTTTACTAGCTCCCAAGACGAGTCTCAACACAACTGAGGTAAGTCGTAAATTGTATAGAACATTGAGACACATACTGCAGCAATTGAAATTTCGAGAGTTTAGGTTTCATTAATTATTTCTGTTGGTGAAACATTAGGCCATACAAAAGTCAATCCCATCTGCATTGCACACATCTTCTCCTTAGGAAAAGATGACGTTTGTAAGTAACTGATAGGGTTGTATCAGCACAGTCGAATTAGGGTATCATTTTGTCTCACTTCAACACATACGAGGGTTGTCCAGAAAGTAAGTTCCGATCGCTCGCTAAATGGAAACTACAATGAAAATCAGAAACATTTTATTTGCAACAGTTAGCTACACTTTCCAGATACTTCTCTTCATAGTCACCGCTCCAACTTAGACAATTGTCGGAGCGTTATACGAAATTTCCAACCCCATCGTCATAGAAGGCAGCCGCCTGTGCTTTCTGTTAATTCTCTACACTGGTCTATAACGCGAAGTATGCGCCCAAGTGCTGTCTTCGTATCCGGCGTTTCACGTGAACAGAGATGATACCCAGGGCGAGCCAATTAGAGCTGTGTTGTGGGTGATCGAACACTTCCCATCGAAAAGGCTGCAGGAGCGTCTTTACTGCCCCTGCAGAGTGCTGCTGAGAATTTCCATGAAGAAGGAAGTGCGTGGCAGTTGTGTTAGGTGGGTTGCATGCATTAAGGCGAAGCCTCTCAGCGGGCCCTCCTACTTGGCGGGAGACATCGTTGTTCTAGGCACCTTTACACGCTTACAGCGCGCACACAACTCAAAAGAGCGTCTTCATGCGATCGACGGTCATACTAGAGGCACTACCCAACGCAACTGTGCATAGCTTCATCAGCTTTTCACAGAGGTGTCCATTTCGCAACCGCTCGGAACTTCTTTCTGGACAACCCTCGTTTTAAAGGCTGTATTATAAGTAATGCAACTCTTTTTCCTCTGGAAGGAGGTTGGCTTTATTGACCTTTCCAGTACACCACATCATTCCTAACTCTTTTGGCTGTAAAATCGTATTTTTCAAGATACTCTAGTGGGAAGGCTTGTATGCCCATTTGGTACTACTCTACTGATCGACGTCAGGGAAAAAGTGTTGCTGCATCGATAACGTCCCTGTCTTCCACGTACTGCTTCCTGCGAAGTGCATCGTCCATTGGACCAAACAAATGGAAGTCGAAAGATGCGAGATCTGGGCTGTGGGGTGGATGTTGTTGTTGTTGTTGTTGTTGTTGTGGTCTTCAGTCCTGAGACTGGTTTGATGCAGCTCTCCATGCTAATCTATCCTGTGCCAGCTCCTTCATCTCCCAGTAACTACTGCAACCTACATCCTTCTGAATCTGCTTAGTGTATTCATCTCTTGGTCTCCCTCTACGATTTTTACCCTCCACGCTGCCCTCCAATGCTAAATTTGTGATCCCTTGATGCCTCAGGACACGTCCTACCAACCGATCCCTTCTTCTAGTCAAGTTGGGCCACAAACTTCTCTTCTCCCCAATCCTATTCAATACCTCCTCATTAGTCACGTGATCTACCCACCTAATATTCAACATTCTTCTGTAGCACCACATTTCGAAAGCTTCTATTCTCTTCTTGTCCAAACTATTTATTGTCCATGTTTCACTTCCATACATGGCTACACTCCATACAAATACTTTCAGAAACGACTTCCTGACACTTAAATCTATACTCGATGATAACAAATTTCTCTTCTTCAGAAACGCTTTTCTTGCCATTGCCAGTCTACATTTTACATTCTCTCTACTTCGACCATCATCAGTTATTTTGCTCCCCAAATAGCAAAACTTCTTTACTACTTTAAGTGACTCATTTCCTAACCTAATTCCCTCAGCATCACCTGACTTAATTCGACTACATTCCATTATCCTCGTTTTACTTGTGTTGATGTTCATCTTATATCCTCCTTTCAAGACACTGTCCATTCCGTTCAACTGCTCTTCCAAGTCCTTTGCTGTCTCTGACAGAATTACAATGTCATCGGCGAACCTCACTGTTTTTATTACTCCTCCCTGGATTTTAATACCTACTCCAAATTTTTCTTTTGTTTCGTTTACTGCTTGCTCAATATACAGATTGAATAACATCGGGGAGAGGCTACAAACCTTTCTCACTCCGTTCCCAACCACTGCGTCCCTTTTACGTCCCTCGACTCTTATAACTGCCATCTGCTTTCTGTACAAATTGTAAATAGCCTTTCGCTCCCTGTACTTTACCCCTGCCACCTCCAGAATTTGAAAGAGAGTATTCCAGTCAACATTGTCAAAAGCTTTCTCTAAGTCTACAAATGCTAGAAACGTAGGTTTGCCTTTCCTTAATCTTTCTTCTAAGATAAGTCTTAAGGTCAGTATTGCCTCATGTGTTCCAACATTTCTACGGAATACAAACTGATCTTTCATGAGGTCGGCTTCCACCAGTTTTTCCATTCATCTGTAAATAATTCGCGTTAGTATTTTGAGCTGTGGCTTATTAAACTGATAGTTCGGTAATTTTCACATCTGCCAACACCTGCTTCCTTTGGGATTGGAATTATTATATTCTTCTTGAAGTCTGAGGGTATTTCGCCTGTCTCGTACATCTTGCTCACCAGATGGTAGAGTTTTGTCAGGACTGGCTCTCCCAAGGCTGTCAGTAGTTCTAATGGAATGTTGTCTACTCCTGGGGCCTTGTTTCGACTCAGGTCTTTCAGTGCTCTGTCAAACTCTTCACGCAGTATCGTATCTACCATTTCATCTTCATCTACATCCTCCTCCATTTCCATAATATTGTCCTGAAGTACATCGCCCTTGTATAGACCATCTATATACTCCTTCAACCTTTCTGCTTTCCCTTCTTTGCTTAGAACTTGGTTTCCATCTGAGCTCTTGATATTCATACAAGTGGTTCTCTTTTCTCCAAAGGTCTCTTTAATTTTCCTGTAGGCTCTATCTACCTTACCCCTAGTGAGATAAGCCTCTACATCCTTACATTTGTCCTCTAGCCATCCCTGCTTAGCCATTTTGCGCTTCCTGTCGATCTCATTTTTGAGACGTTTGTATTCCTTTTTGCCTGCTTCATTTACTGCATTTTTATATTTTCTCCTTTCATCAATTAAATTCAATATTTCTTCTGTTACCCAATGATTTCTACTAGCCCTCGTCTTCTTACCTACTTGATCCTCTGCTGCCTTCACTACTTCATCCCTCAGAGCTACCCATTCGTCTTCTATTGTATTTCTTTCCCCCATTCCTGTCAATTCTTCCCTTATGCTGTCCCTGAAACTCTGTACAACCTCTCGTTTAGTCAGTTTATCCAAGTCCCATCTCCTTAAATTCCCACCTTTTTGCAATTTCTTCAGTTTTAATCTACAGTTCATAACCAATAGATTGTGGTCAGAGTCCACATCTGCCCCTGGAAATGTCCTACAACTTAAAACCTGGTTCCTAAATCTCTGTCTTATCATTATATAATCTATCTGATACCTTTTAGTACCTCCAGGATTCATCCATGTATACAACCGACTTGTATGATTCTTGAACCAAGTGTTAGCTATGATTAAGTTATGCTCTGTGCAAAATTCTCTACCAGACGGCTTCCTCTTTCATTTCTTAGCCCCAATCCATATTTACCTACTATGTTTCCTTCTCTCCCTTTTGCTACTGGCGAATTCCAGTCACCCATGACTATAAAATTTTCGTAGGGTGGATGATGAAGAAAAAGCCAATGAAGCTTTGTGAGCTCCTCTCGGGTGTGTACACAATGGAGTCGTATTCGGAAGGACGACCGTTCAAACACGTATCTGGCTTTCGAGTTTAAGGTTTTCCCGTGTTTTGCCTAAATCACTCCAGGCAAATGCCGGGAAAGTTACTTTGAAAGGGCACAGTCAATTTCCTTCCCTAACGTTGATACAATCCGACCTTGTGCTCTGTCTCTAATGACGTCGTTGTCGACGGGACGTTAAAAATTAATCTCCTCGTCCTCCTCCTCCTCCTCAAATTTCTGAGAGCATCAAGTTAAAACATTGCAGAATTGGACACCACACAAAATGATGGGAGTTAGTTTCTTTAAAGAGTCATGAGTTCTGTGTGACTTGCGTTTACTGACTGGGATACAAAAAAATTGTTGACTGCTTAGTGAGAGAAAAACAATTTAATAATTTTCATGCCGGCCGTGGTGGACGAGCGGTTCTTGGCACTTCAGTCTGGAACAGTGCGACTGCTATGGTCGCAGGTTCGAATCCTGCATCGGTCATGGATGTATGTGATGTCCTTAGGTTAGTTAGGTTTACGTAGTTCTAAGTTCTAGGTGCCTGATGACCTCAGATTTTAATTCCCATAGTGCTCAGAGCCATTTGAACCATTCTTGAATAATTTTCAGAATCAGATACGCTCGTAATTTCATGACGATTCTCGATGGAATCGTTGGTTGCAGCACACAAAAAGGATTTACATTAGCGAGAGAGATACGAACGGCTTATTTCCTAGTGCCATATTTTATGATTGTGGTTAGTTTTACGATCTAAGGAACAAATACTTGTCCCGCTTTAGATCAGTATGCAGGAGGCAGAGGGCTTGTCTCATGAGCTGGCCTGGAGAAAACTGTTATTCTCTCTAAGTTTTGACCATGAAGTCGGAAACTGAGGGACTGCAAGCTCTTGAAAAGGGTGAGAATTATACTCGCTTGATTTTTACGTACCACGCAAGCGGCCTTTTTGACACAGTCCAAGCCAGCCAGGAATCCACTCGTTTTCACTTACTTCCTTTTACAGCCTCAAAGAACTGCTAAACTCCTTCGCATTCTCTACACCAAAAGGTGCAGCAGGACTATAATAATAATTTTGTGTACCTCTTTCTTCACTTAAATGATTGTTATAAAATAATGAATCGGCATAATCCCACCCATTCAAACTTTATTCAACGCTATAAAAGTAAAGATACGAGAATGTGACAAAACAAGATGAGTCTTTAACATATCTACTATTTTTTTTTTCCATAGACGCTCCATCTGGCACCAAAATTGCTTATTGTAACTCTTCAAGGTGTGGGTAGAAAACTAATTCTCTTTCATCCTTTCACGTTCTTTGGCCATACTGTTTTGTTTGTACTCCGTTCACTTCGATAACAATTTTCAGTTGGTTTTCCAGACAATCAGAGAAGCAATATTTAGGAAAGCAATCTCACAGAGTAAGCCACGCTGCCGAAAGAAATTGGATGAAACTGAACGAGCTCAGTTTACTCTTTATCTCCTGTGGATATTAGTAGTTTTCATAGCTTTTCCGTGGAACAATCAGAGTAAAACGTTTCCGTAGTTGCGTACTTTAGGCTATCAAAAGCTCCGCTGCGATGCCCGTTAGTGCTTTCTGTCACAGCTCTCCACTCATAGAAATCGTTTAGACCTACACATCTGCCAAAACATTCTGAGAATGGAAGGTTTCTTTAGCGGAAACTAGAAGTTATTATACTCTTTCACTGAATGCATTTTATGCACCTTTTCAGTAAACTATAATCAGTAATAGGAACGCAGTAATGGTAAAAAGTTCGTCCAGCATTATTGTCTCAACGTCTTGAGTGAATCTTAAAGTCGATCGACATAATTTTGGAGATAGTTCAGAAGCATTTACTAAGTACGCTGGTGTAAGGTACCGGTGGTCTCCCGTAGCTCGTTATAGCAATAACATAATTACGTTTTATTCGGTATGTTACCCAGATTACTTTCGTCGCTGTGAAACCACCTTCATAGTAATGACGCGGCCTGTAATGTGGAGTCACCAAAACATACACAGAGTAATCGCCAGCCATATGTAAAGGTACCCTCATACAGTTGTTGTCGCTACCATAAGTGGTCACCATAACGTCGTCATACCGATCTTTCCGAGATATACGGACCCTGCAACGAACTTGTGACGTCACACGAATGTCGGCTACGTGAATCAGTACCACACACATAAGCGAAGGCTCGCTGGAAACCGCAACCGCCGGCCGAAGTGGCCGTGCGGTTAAAGGCGCTGCAGTCTGGAACCGCAAGACCGCTACGGTCGCAGGTGCGAATCCTGCCTCGGGCATGGATGTTTGTGATGTCCTTAGGTTAGTTATGTTTAACTAGTTCTAAGTTCTAGGGGACTAATGACCACGGCAGTTGAGTCCCATAGTGCTCAGAGCCATTTGAACCATTTTGAAACCGCAACAATCAATGGGAGTCACTCCAGAAGACTACGCCTTCCTCTCGGCATAGCACTGCCCTCACGCTGAGGTTAATGTGCTGTTGTAACATGCTCGCCCCAGTATATGTCCTCAGCTACAGTAGTCAACATCATCGTGTAGGACAGTGACAGTTCAAGTTTCTTATGACATGTACTTTTGTAAATATTGCAGTTTGTATTGCAAGAGAGCAGTCTGTTAATAAGTGTATCAAATGATGCTTTGCTATTCAATGACAGTTGTAAATTATCCACCAATCTTGTGGCAAAGAACTGTATTAAAGTTAAGTACATCTTTTGGTCATTTATGTAATAATGTTAACTAATATTGCATGTGTTCTAATTCCTATGCACCACCTCACCGAGCAGTCAAAGAACCCACAGTTATGGGTGGACGAAATTAGTTTCGCGTGGTCATTACAGTTTCTCTACGGGTTCAGCATTGTTATATGGCTTTTGGTAATGTTAGTGGCAGTTGGTGGCCATGCACTTGCCCCGACGCCACCGCGTAACCCACAATGGATGCGTGTATGCCATCTGTTTGCGTCTAGAGTAAATTTTCAAGTCTGGAGACGTTTTCTAAAAGCTTGTATAGCTTTTATCTGAGGCGTGGCGTGGATAACAGTCCGGTATTTACCCAGTGGGACGTGTGTAATCGCCTGAAATTCGCATCCAGACTAGCCAGTTGACTAGATCTCGTCGTTAATTCACGCGACAGATTCGATATAGGGCAGGCTCACCTCCCTCAATTCCAAAAGAGGCGTGTTAACGCGCTCGGCTGATTGGGCAGACCTTAAGCTGGTGTATTCAGGGCATTCAGCTGTCCCTTCCGATCCGTTGTTTTATACAACCCGTGCCACGTCTGTATCAGGCACGAAATCAGGTGAGTCAAGAGGTGATAAGTTCCGATGGAACCAAACTGCTGAGATCACCGGTCCCTAGGCTTACACACTACTTAATCTAACTTAAACTAACTTACGTTATGGACAACACACACACCCATGCCCGAGGGAGGAGTCGAACCTCCGACGGGGGGAGCCGCACGGACCGTGACAAGGGGCCTGAGACCGCGCGGCTACCCTGCGCGGCTTACAAAGTGTGTTTCATCACTCGAAACAACGAATTTAACAGCAAATATCAAAATGGGAAGTCTGGAAGTGACAACTTTTCAGTATATAACCCAAAGAAAAGATTAATATATAGGGTAAGTCAGTTGCCGCTACCGACGTCGTTTTACGCAACCCCACGTGACAGAACAATGTTGTTGCCCATTTCGTCCTGGAAGTGTGAAGCACATTGTTAAAATGCTGCAGAATAGCTGGTAAAGTATACGAAGACATCTTAGAACTATTGTGCAAATTTTATTCGTCAACCTTAGCACATTAAGGCGGCGAGTCATATCATAATCTCTTCATTTGGTTATATAACGGAAAATTGCTACTGCTATGCTTCTAATTTTGATATATCCTGTTAAATTCATTGTCTCCAATAGTGAAACACACTTTATAAGGCAACGTTTCTGTACCATTTACGAAAGATTAAGTACTATAAACGGAATAAACATGCAAAACCTGAATGGCTGTTCTACTAACTGCAGTAAGAAACTTCCTGGCAGATTAAAACTGTGTGCCCGACCGAGACTCGAACTCGGCAGAAGTAAAGCTGTGAGGACCGGGCCTGATTCGTGCTTCGGTAGCTCAGATGGTAGAGCACTTGCCCGCGAAAGGCAAAGGTCCCGAGTTCGAGTCTCGGTCGAGCACACAGTTTTAATCTGCCAGGAAGTTTCATATCAGCGCACACTCCGCTGCAGAGTGAAAATCTCATTCTGCAGTAAGAAATATTGGAGACACTTGTATAAGTACGGCAGAAGTAAATTATATCTTGGTCCAAAATCACCATGACCCTCACGGTAAGTCCTTACCTGTAATTTTCACACTATGGCTCCGTTTTACGACAGTCGCTCAAAGTTCTGGGAGGGAACTTACATCGTGGCTGTCGCCTGCCTGAATACAGTTTCTGATACAGATGTAATACTGGTTGCATAAAATGAATCTATAGGGGCGCCTAAATCAACCTGTATTTATGCAGCACTTATTCTGATTAATGACCTGAAGACGAGCTGAGGTTCGAAACGCGTTGCGACAGACATAAGGCAAATAGTTTCAAATGAACCTCGTTTAGTGACTGGTACCAGAGTTTATACGATAATTTACTAAATTTTTATCGCACAGTCAACAAACGCGAAATACGGCAACTGTTTTTCTTGGTGTAATTAAGGCTCTTTGTAGACGGCTGAATACCCTGGTCGGTGAACCTGATACTAGTCTGGACCCCTGCTAACGTGTGCGGCCGGGCAGGCGCTGTTAAACGAGACGCGATCAGGTCGATGCCAGACCCGGCCTGCACTCTCAGCACATCTACATCTACATCTACAGCTACAGCTACATCTACAGCCACGGTGACGCAAGCGCTCGTTACTCGCTCCGCCGGTTACACCTCATGAATTATGCAGTCCGCGACACGGACGAGAGAAAGCGCCGAATTTTAGCCCGGTTCAGAGCGCCGGGCGCCGCCGCTGTCGAAATCTCGGCCGCCTGGCCGCTCCCCCGCGTCTCGTGTAAATATCGCTGCGCAGCTGTTCCCCGTGGGAGGCTGCCGTCTTTCGGGGGCGGTCACCGTATCGCTCCGTAGCGCGTTTTTTTTTTTTATGACGTGTAGCTCGCGAAAAAAGTGTTTTGGGAGAGTAGAACTATTTTCTGTATTTGTATTTATGAATTATTTTTTTGTATTTATGTACGAGGAGTGTTGAATAAGTAATGCAACACGTTTCTTTCTAGAGAAACTTCTGTTGAAAATATGCGGAATTTGTTGTGGGACATCAAGGAATGTTCCGGCTTCAGTTCCTAGCTCCTTGAATATAACTCATTCAGCAATGATTATATTTTCCATTATTTTCATAAACTAAGCAGCATTTTTAATTTATTGTTGTTTTGTGAAATGTACTGATTAATTACCTTATTTAAGTTCTGACTAAACGTAAGTCCAGAACTTCCTATGAAATTTTGCATTAGTTCTACCTTGGCTGTTGTTATGTAGGTGGGTCCAGTTTGGGTGTGGTTGGGTTCATCGTTAAACATCCTTTACCTCTCTTTCTCTAAAGAGAGAGAATTTGTTAGACAGCATGCTGTACATTGTAATGGACTATTGTTTGGTGTACTTGGTGACTGATGGGATGAACTAAAGATCATGGAAACATGTTCAAGTGACAGTTGCTGAAACTGATAATAATTGTGTATTTGAAGCAAAGAATCCTTCCTTTTGTGTAATGTTCATCTATGACTTGAAACTGATCATTTAACCAGAACTATCTGTCTATGAATAAATACGCATTTTAGTGCCTTCTGATGACTTTGCGGTGCTATATTCTAAAGAGTAACAGCGAGTACTATGGTGAAATTGCAGAGCCTGGTGGCCAACAGGGTCCGCAAAATTATATTCCTAGACTTCAAGATGTCTTAAAATAGAGGGAGACATAACATTGGATGAAAACGAAGGATTATAAGTGTTCAGTGTCCTTTAGAAAATGAGACTATTGCTTTGATAAGTGTTCAGTGTCCTCTATAAAATGAGACTATTGCCAAGTTTGGATAAGAAAGCAAGAGTCTTTTTGTCTAGAGACTACGAAACGTGTTGATAAAGCTTTAATAAAAACTGAAAACTAAAATTATCTAATTAACTTTTTGACTGTTTGCAGTACAAGTGTGCAATTCTCGTACACATTGAAATTCCCGATCCACAATGCTACAGGAAGGTGGTACAGAAAGTAAAACAAAACGGTACAATCCTCTTCGTTTTATCAGCAGGCTGCACTTCTAGCGGCACCCTACGAAACTGTTCCTCGGGGATTTCACTGTGTTCCAAGACTGCAGAATGCATACAGGTCCCTCTGTCTGGTCGCTATAGTAGTTCCAGAAGACAGTAAACAACGCACTACAAACCTTGAGAATGAGAGTCATAGAAATGGTCGAGTGCTTTGATATAGGGAACTGATAGTCGGAAATTAATAGCTGATTTGCTGTTGATATAAAACTACTGCTTAAAATAGTAACTGGCAGAACTGGTAAGCCTATAACACAGGTTCCGGTGCGATCAAGAACTATGTATCTATCTTTTCCTCGTCACCTGACTACTTCTGAACCGCTAGTCGATGGAAAACCTCGGATCACTACAGCATGCATCGTGTCAGAAGGGGGTTCATGCGAGGAAAAAGAGATGACGGTGTTATTGAGTGCTGTGTGTAATGGTCTTCAGCGCCCTTACTGAATACCAACACACACACACACACACACACACACACACACACACACACACACCTCCTGGTTTAAGCGTCTTCCTCATTGTTGCAACGATTCTTCACGAACACATCTCGTCAGTTTTACTGAGAATGTCGGACTACGTCGACACGGATATGTGTTTCGTCATTGATGAAATCTGTTAACCAATTACCTTGTCACGTATTGACGTCCATCAGTCGTTCGGAAATACGTCCTTATTGCAAACTAAAATATGACACTTAAAACATTCATTTCACTGTTTCCATAGTATGTCATTAATTAGTAGTTTAAGGAAACTATACTGATCCTGATTGAAACACAATATAATTGATGATATTATACAATTACATTTTTAGGCGAAATCTCCAAGGCTTTTGAGATCAAAACTGGCATAAGTAAGGGAGATGGACTGTCCCCATTGCTGTCCAATTGTGTGCTAGAAAAGGTAATCAGGGAATGGAGGAAAAGAACAGAAGAAGAAGGAATTATAAGAATCACAATTGGGGGGAAAGGTGGTGATCTGAGCTTTGATTGTCTAGCTTTTGCAGATAATCTTGTCATCTTAGCTGAATTTATAATAGATGCAACAATGCAGATAAATCTCCTACAAGAGGCAACTACAAAAGCAGGCCTACACATATATTTTGGAAAACAAACTATATGACAGTGTGAAGGAGGCACCGAAATATATGGAAGTTGATAACGACAGAATAAAAAAGGCTGAAAAACGTAAATATATACGTGAAATAATACAACCAAATGCTTTATGCAAAGAAGGTAGCCTATCAAGGGCAAGAAAAATCGAAGCGACTTTTCAACTAACGAAAAACTTTTATAACAAGAAATCTGATTGCATAAATGCAAAATTTCTGCACTACCATACTGTCATTAAACTAGAATGCCTTTATGCATCAGAACGCCTTTCGTTAAATATAGCCAAACAATCAGGTGAAATAGAAAAGAAAGAAAATCTGGGGGCTTAAATATGAGAATGGGAAATGGAAATTAAGAAGTAATGAACAAGTTTGTGAAAAAGTAGAGGGAATATCAGATTCGATGAGGAATAGAAGAGTTGCATTCTATGGACATCTAGAAAGGCTAGATGAGAACAAGATAACAAAAAGAATTTTTAATTTCTTTGACAGAAACCCTAAAACACCAATGACATGGATAAGAGAACTTAAAGCAGACTTGAGGGAATTGGAAATAATGGAGGAAGAAATAGGAGAAAGAGAATGGTTTACAGAAAAAGTAAAAGGTTTCACGGGCTTTCAGGAGAAAACAAAGAAAAAGACAGGTGCAATACGGACAGAAGAGAGAAGAGATAAACGTAAGGAAAGAATGAAACATTACTGGAAAGAAAGAAAGAAAAGAAATATGTATCAGTTATTTCACTTTGTCCTTAACAGGCCAAACCAATTTTCAAAAAACTGGAGTGAAAATCAGTTGAACAGAAAAGCTAAAACTGCATGTTATATGTAGACGACTGACCACTCAATTAAAAAACGGCGTTCGATCCATCCACTCAAAGTTCAAATACCTCCTCTCCGCAGTTGCTTTTCTCGGCTGGGAAGCAGGCGAGAAGACGTTGCACTAGGAAGTTCTTCATCTTCTCGCCCTCACTTAGTGCACTGCAGTCCGTACAACAAATGTATCCAGCGCAACAAATTATTCCGACTGTTCAAGATACTTTACAATAGATCCAAAACCAAGGTAATGGGACGCTACTGTGCTAGGTAGCGGGACATGCCTGGATATTGGGAAATGATGCTGCCTAAAAAGTGGCCAAGATTATAGAGGAGGCGTTGTCATTCGGCCTACCATCCCCTTACACGTGGGGGCAAAAGATACATGCGTCAGTGGGAAGAGGAATGGCTGGAGATGGTTAACAACAAACTGCGATCATTCTCATCTACTCAGGCAGAACGAACCTCAAGACACAGAAAGTAAAAGTGAAGCATCAGGCCGGCGGAGGAGTGTGGGATGTCTACATACACTCTATGTTAGAGGGCAGCGACAGTTTTCACATGTCATATTTCACTTCAAAAACTTCATGGACTGGATGAATAAACGATAGAGAAACGTTAATATGGTTTTAATACTTCGGTTGTCCTATATAGGCTTCCCGCCCTTGGATACAATGCCCAGAACGTTCATGCAACCATGTAAAGCTGCCAAAACATTCCTCCTTTGGGATGCTGATCAACTCGCAGGCCACACCCGCTTGAAGGTCATTTATGTCGTCAAAGCAATGACCCTTTGTTTGGATGTCTGGAGTTTGCCTTTCTCAATAGGTTCGTAGTAATGATACCAAGTATCGTAATCGGTAATGATATTTTTCCAATTCAATCAAGCTTCGACAGGCGACTTCTTCTTCTTCAAAACATTCTGGACAATTGACAAAATGCAGTATTAACCGTGAGCGGTTTATTATAAACCTATATGTCTACCGGTTCATTATCAGAGGAAGTCCGTCAACATCAACACTGAATACATGTAATGCACACGAAAATAGTATAACATGACAATAACGTGGGTATACCAGTCATTTACGTACTTACAAGGCGAAAATAGAACTGGTGAAAGCATATTTGATGCTCCTTAAGGAGACCAGTAACATTAGAGTTGTCATAGTGAAAGCACACAATCAGTAATAAAGTGCAGCACCTACAATAGTAACACAGTATCATAGTGATTAACACCAAAGTGACGAAAAACATATAGGAACAAAAATACTTGAATCTATCAAAGGCAATCGTCAATAAAGTACCATCAGACATGGTAAAGCCCGTGATACATCCACGGGCAGTAATAATGCAATTTCATAACAGAGAAATATTGTATCAACTGCAAAGAGTTAAGTGGAATATACGTACTGAATATCTTTGTTCAAAAACAATCGAGAACTAGTGACAGTGCAAGTTAGGTGTTGACATAACAAGGAAACGAAAAGCGGTCAACAATACTCAACCCTAATAATTTTTTTTAGAATATAACTATACATACATCATGTATAAGGTGCCAAGTAAAACAACATTGGTGTTTATATGATAAATTTGTGTTGTATTGCTGACAGAGGCTGAGCATTAATAAATCATAAATTTAAACAAATAACTACAGGTAGTACAGAGATTAATTAAAGAACCTTATAGTTCATTAAATGCCAGTAGAGCATTGTTAAATAACATACACGATTAGGCCATGCTTGCTATCATACGAAAGCATTCATATTAAAGTATTTAGACAAGGTCAACGAAGCCTAACATACACTATGTTATCAAAAGTATCCGGCCACCTGGCTGAAAATGACATACAAGTTCGTGGCGCCATCCATCGGTAATGCTGGAATTCAGTATGGTGTTGGCCCAGCCTTAGCCTTGATGACAGATTCCACTCACGCAGCCATACGTTCAATCAGGTGCTCGAAGGTTTCTTGGGGAATGGCAGACCATTCTTCACCGAGTGCTGCACTAAGGAGAGACATTGATGTCGGACGGTGAGACCTTGCAAGAACTCGGCGTTCCAAAACATCCCAAAGGTTTTCTATTGGATTCAGGTCAGGACTCTGTGCAGGCCAGTCCATTACAGGGATGTTACTGCCGCAGTCCGTGCATTATGAACAGGTGCCATCCCCGAGTTGCTCTTCCACAGTGGGAAGCAAGAAGGTGCTTAAAACATTAATGTAGTCTTGTGCTGTGATAGTGCCACGCAAAACAACAAGGAGTGCAAGACCCATCCATGAAAAACACGATCACACCATAACGCCACTGCCTCCGAATTTTACTGTTGGCACTACACACGCTGGCAGATGACGTTCAACGGGCATTCGCCATACCCACACCCTGCCATCGGACCACCACATTGTGTACCGTAATCGTCACTCCACACAACGTTTTTCCACTGTTCAGTCGTCCAATGTTTACGTTCCTTACACCAAGCGAGGCGTAGTTTGGAATTTACCGACGTAATGTGTGGCTTATGAGCAGCCGCTCGACCATGAAATCCAAGTTTTCTCACCTCCCGCCTAACTGTCATAGTACTTGCAGTGGATCCTGATGCAGTCTGGAATTCCTGTGTGATGGTCTGGGTAGATATCTGAGTATTACACATTACGACCCTCTTCAACTGTCGGCGGTCTCTGTCAATCAACAGACGAGATCGGCCTGTACGCTGTTGTGCTGTTCGTTTCCCTTCACGTTTCCACTTCACTATCACATCAGAGACAGTGGACCTAAGTATAGTGGCGTAGCAAGACAGCCACGCCACTCGGAAGTAGCCGAAAGGCACGCGTTAAGCTCACGCAGGCTGGCTTGAGGTATGCTTCATTAGATACATAGCAAAGGATAAATGGCGCCTTGCTAGGTCGTAGCAATTGACTTAGCTGAAGGCTATGCTGTCTTCTCGGCAAATGAGAAAGTCTTCGTCAGCGTCTGTTGCTAGCTACGTCGGCTGTACAACTGGGCGAGTGCTAGTAAGTCTCTCGAGACCTGCCGTGTGGTGGCGCTCGGTCTGCTATCACTGACAGTGGCGACACGCGGGTCCGACATGTACTAATGGACCGCGGCCGATTTAAAGCTACCACCTAGCAAGTGTGGTGTCTGGCGGTGACACCACACTAGGGATGTTAAGGAATGAGGAAATCTCGCGTAACAATGTATGATGCAAGTGACACCCAATCACCTGACCACGTTCGTAGCCTGTGAGTTCCGCGGAGCGCCCCATTGTGCTCTCTCTCGATGTCTAATGACTACTGAAGTCGCTGATATGGATTACTTGGCAGTAGGTGGCAGCACAATGCACCCAATATGAAAAACGTATGTTTTTGGTACTGTCCGGATACTTTTGATCACATAGTGTATGTACAAAATAAAGGAAGAGAGTTGGTGCAAAATTCATAGGACATCTTGACAGTTATCTGAAAGACACAATCGTCTTTACACAATGTTCTAGCATTAGAAAATAATATAATTTAATGTATGAAGAATACACATGTGGACCTCGGGCTACTCATCGTTCTCTAGTGGATTCAAATGTCCAATTGTCACACATAGGTATCAGAAAATCAATATTATTGTGACATAAGGCAGTAACACAGGAAAATATAATCCTTAGTGAGGATAGATACAATGCCATCATCTATGTATGCCTCCGGCTACACTTCCATCTATACATTCATGTTCAGAAAAAAGCAGGACACCTTGAACGACTTGAGATAGGACGTTCATATTCACAGGACGGGTACATAAGTGTGTTATGGAGAAATGATTAGCATTAGAATCATGTTTGACTGCGGGTTCAAGGTCAACATCGATATCGCGGCGGAACACCATCTACTGGTAAAATGTGCCTGTGACTCTCGTTGTCGCTAGAAACCGAAGGTAATAGATCAGTGTGACGTAAGCAGACGTGCAGGATGCCTGCTGGTGTGGGACGAAGTGCTTTGACAATGCAACGGGTGTGTGCAGAAAGGTTGACAAAAAGCAGTAGAACCACGCCCAGAGAAGATCGACACCTCGTCCGATTGGCTCTGACGCAACAGTGTAACATCATATCACGTAGTACACTATCAAGAGTGACAGTCCATCGCCATTTATTACGGCAGAGGTTACGTGGGCGTCGTCCACATCTCCGCCTACCTTTGACGACTGTGCAGAGAGATGCTAGACGGGAATGGTGCATGGGACGACGTCAAAGGGGACGGGAATGGTATCAGATAGTGTCTTTGGACCAATCCAGGTTCTGTTTGTTTGAAAATGATGGCCGCATTTTGGTTCGCCGCAGACAGGGGGCGTAGCATTACAGTGGCTGCATTCCTACAAGTCATACAGCACCAACTCAAGGCCTTATGGTGTGGGGTGCTATTCGGAACAACCTCAAATCACCGTTGGTGCTTGTTCAGGGCAAAGTGACCAGTAAGACCTACGTGAGTGACATCCTGCGACCCGTTCAAAAATGGTTCAAATGGCTCTGAGCACTATGGGACTTAACATCTATGGTCATCAGTCCCCTAGAACTTAGAACTACTTAAACCTAACTAACCTAAGGACAGCACACAACACCCAGCCATCACGAGGCAGAGAAAATCCCTGACCCCGCCGGGAATCGAACCCGGGAATCGAACCCGGGCGTGGGAAGCGAGAACGCTACCGCACGACCACGAGATGCGGGCCCTGCGACCCGTACCCATACTGTTTCTGCACAACACCCCAGGCGCCATTTTTCAGCCATACAATGAGCGACAACATGTTGCTACACGAACACGAGTCTCCTTGGTGTCACAGGATGTCAGCCTTTGGGTCTGGCCGACCTGATCACCAGACTTGTCGCCAGTCGAAAATGTGTGGGTTATGGTGAACAAACTGAAGCAGCGCTGTGACCCAAAGATGAACTTTGGAACTAGGTGAATGCAGCATGGATGGCTGCACCACAGGACGCCGTTCGCGCCTTATACGCATTGATGTCATCACGCATGGAACATCAGGGCTCATGGCGAAGCCTGTGCGTACTAGGCAACAGGACACATGCTGACCCAGGCTGACTGAAATGCTAATCATTTCTGCAGACATACCGGGTGATCAAAAAGTCAGTATAAATTTGAAAACTGAATAAATTACGGAATAATGTAGATAGAGAGGTACAAATTGACACACATGCGTGGAATGACATGGGGTTTTATTACAACCAAAAAAATACAAAAGTTCAAAAAAATACAAAAGTTCAAAAAGTGTCCGACAGATGGCGCTTCATCTGATCAGAATAGCAATAATTAGCATAACAAAGTAAGACAAAGGAAAGATGATGCTCTTTAGAGGAAATGCTCAATATGTCCACCATCATTCCTCAGCAATAGCTGTAGTCGAGGAATAATGTTGTGAACAGCACTGTAAAGCATTTCCGGAGTTATGGTGAGGCATTGGCGTCGGATGTTGTCTTTCAGCATCCCTAGAGATGTCGGTCGATCACGATACACTTGCGACTTCAGGTAACCCCAAAGCCAATAATCGCACGGACTGAGGTCTGGGGACCTGGGAGGCCAAGCATGACGAAAGTGGTGGCTGAGCATACGATCATCACCAAACGACGCGCGCAAGACATCTTTCACGCATCTAGCAATATGGGGTGTTTTTCTTTTCAGTTCTAATAAAACCCCATGTCATTCCAGGCATGTGTGTCAATTTGTACCTCTCTATCTACATTATTCCGTGATTTATTAAGTTTTCAAATTTATACTGACTTTTTGATCACCCGGTACTTACATACGTGTCCTGTCAATATGAACTTCCTGTCTCTATTCGTTCAAGGTGTTCTGTTTTTTTTCTGAACATGAACGTAGGTTCACAATCGTCATAAGTAGTATATGGAACATTATCGTATTACAAATGTGAATCTGAAGCTATGGAAAAAGTCGCCAACACTTTATTTCAGCATTGCATATACGCTAGGAATAAAATCGGTCTCAGTAGTTTTTCGACGGGCGGTGCATATCAACCGACACGAAGTGTTGCTATGTGCAACAATTAAGTGCCGCCTAAAATGTAGGCAGCAATATTGTATGCGTTCTCACTCGACACCACACGTCCGGGGCAATTTAAATGCCGCTCCAAGGCGATGCGTGCGCAACGGCATGGAAGTATGCTGGGTAGCTGGGCCGTGTGTTAGGATTCATAGAGCGCGCCTCTGTGAGTCTCCCCCGAAAAACAAGGTTTCCTTGCACGACGAGCACTGTGTCTGGTTCATCAGCTGCGCCGCACGACGATGATGGTTCGACGCACACACAACGTGATGCCGACGGCCTCTAACAGGGTGATTTCTGGATATCGGATTACTGTACTGTCTGGATACCTTACACGATCGGTGTATTTCGTAAACTTCCAAACAACTGAAAACATTGTTGTCTAATCAAAAATGGTTCAAACGGCTCTAAGCACTATGGAACTTAACATCTGAGGTCATCAGTCCCCCAGACTTAGAATTCCTTAAACCTAACTAACCTAAGAACATCACGCACATCCATGCCCGAGGCAGGATTCGAACCGGCGACCATAGAAGCAGCGCGGTTCTGGACTGAAGCACCTAGAGGTTATCTGATAAGACAAGTACCTGGATCGTGGTTGTAGCTCGAGCAAGCGTATCATAGCAATGGTCCTGCTTTTATCTAATATCACTATGGTGGCTACGCAGAAAACGTTTGTATTATTACCCCATGTTAAAAAGCTATCATTTTAAAGCTTTAGATTTATAACTGTAGTCAGGTGTTCTCTTCAGTGTCCAGTGTTAATTTAACTGATGTGTTAAAACTGAGCCGCGCTGAATGGCCGCGTGGTTTGAGACGCCATGTCACGGATTGCGCGGCCTCTCCCGCTGGAGGTTTGAGTCCTCCCTCGGGCATGGGTGTGTGTGTGTTGTTCCTAGCATAGGTTAGTTTAAGTAGTGTGTAAGTCTAGGGACGATGACCTCAGCAGTTTGGTCCCTTAGGAATTCACACAGATTTGAACATTTGTTAAAACTGTGGCTGGAGGAGCGCTATTTGAGTATCCGAGTAATGGTTGTGTTCTTTTGGTGCCTTACAGCGATAACAAACATTGTGTAACTGTTCCGGAAAGAGCCAGGGATAAAAATGCATTTTTTTGAATTGTGCAACTGGTAATAGAGTTTGTTAAATAGCCCAGGGGACTACGTGACTATTTTACTGCCGGCTGTAGGCAGTATTCTGTACCCCTGTACATAAAAGAATGTGAATTGCGCTGAGGCCTTAAAGAGAATGCGTGTTGTTAAATATAGCGCTTGAGTAGTGCGACTTAGTGAATTTGTAGCCATATTGGTATCACAATTTATTGATTACACTAGAGTTACAATTTTAATTAACCTTAATTTTCGTTAATGTAACTCACATTTAATGAAATTTGCCGGCCGAAGTGGCCGTGCGGTTAAAGGCGCTGCAGTCTGGAACCGCAAGACCGCTACGTCGCAGGTTCGAATCCTGCCTCGGGCATGGATGTTTGTGATGTCCTTAGGTTAGTTAGGTTTAACTAGTTCTAAGTTCTAGGGGACTAATGACCTCAGCAGTTGAGTCCCATAGTGCTCAGAGCCATTTGAACCATTTGAATTTAATGAAATTTAAGTTCTCGTTCTCATCTCAGTGATTTGCCACCTTAATACAGAGTTAATGTAATTGTGACGCCACAACTATTTCTATTTAATTAATTACTCGTGATGGATACTAACGTTAAATGTGTTTTACTTAAATTAAAGTGTGTGCTCGATGTTCACGTTGTATCAGTTGATGTTTAAATGACTATTGGGGAAGTAATGTTTCCGTATAAATCTTTAACACTTAACGATGAAACTCCATGCCTGATCCCCGACAATAAGTCAAATTTGTTACTGCTTTGAATTTCCTTATCATTGGTACTCCTTTTTTATGTATCATATTTTTGTGAAATGATATATGTTTAAAAACAACATTCTGTCACGGCTCAGCCCAGACCCACTACTTCCCTGTTCTGCTACACTGTTCCTTACATCATGGGTCTCGGACATACATTAAATCCGACTGGATAGGGGCAGTTGCCGAAAGCGGATGCGTAGAAAAATTCAGAATTAAGCCACATATCGCTATTCTACGCGCTCTATCGTCGGCCTTCTAATCAATGTTAACCTTTCATATCTAACACTAATGATAAATAGAATTACATTCTATTAAAGTATTTTAAATATATGTCCATTGTTGATCGAATGTGACTGTTTAAAAAGAAGGGTTGTCAGAGACTGCTGTCAGTCTAAAACATTTGTTGATGTGCTTAAATTATTTAATGAAGCAACATGTTTTCAGGTACAAACCTCGTCTTCAGTCTACAATGGTAATATGATACTATTTAACAGAGGAGCACATACATTTAAAGTCGTTTATACAGTCTTGGCACGTACTGTGCTCATCTTTGTTCATATGGAATCGCTGCCTTCTTGTGGTGTCTTCAGTTACCTGCATTTCTGTTGTTAATCGCTATTCATTGACTTGCGGAGGACACTCAGTACATGTAATCACAATTAACTCTTCTGTATAGCTATTTCATTTGCACGAATATGGTCACAGGACATGCCAAGAGTGTAAAGAACAACTTCAGTTCTATGTGTACTATTGCTAAAAGTTTTTTGTATTACCATACTGGCGTGACGGTGAGGTTTGTACCTCGAAACATGTTGCTTCATTAAGTAATTTAAGTAAGACGGTAACATTTTTTGACCAGTAGCATTCTCTGAACACATTGTTAACACTGCATTACTTTAATACCTCTGTGTACCAGACAATACTGTCAGAATTTCCATTAATACCTAAAATTATTGGAAGTTACATATGTTATTTGCACTTTTGTGCTCATGATATACGAAGCCCTTGACAATGCGTGATGCAGGCAAAGTTTATTCCCCTCGCACCGCTCCTTCCCAGCAGCAGTATGAGCTGAATTCAGCTTGCATCAGCCGCTCTCTGCGCCCAACTTTGTGAGTGGCCATTAAAAGTTGGACAAATAGCACATGCAGTTTTACCACCACGCGTATTACGCATAGCTGGACAGTGCAACAGAAGCATCCGAGAAAGTGTACGATACTTGCTACACAATGAAAACAAAATTATCTCCTTCACTTATTCGTCTTCTTCGTCTTCACTTCAAGATTTAGGCAGTGTGCTTGTTCCAACCTCTGATTTTCAACACCATCTCTTTATTGCTCTTCCAAAGTCTTTTTTTTCCTGAGGGCATGGTACTTCTTTACAAAGAGTGGAATTCTGCTTCTTACATAGTGTAATGTTACGTGTATGTAGATCAGCTAATCTGGCTCTCAGTATTGGTACGCGGTAGGGTGAATTTCTTGTATGGGTAACGCTAGTGGACGCAGGTCTCAGGGTTCGTCGCGGCCTTTCCGGTTTCCGGCTAAGTGACCGGTACGAGCAAGTCCAGGTACGAACACTAGCAGCGTCACCGGATGTTCGTTAATCCCTGTACGGCGAAATTTTGGAGACAGACGGTGGCTGAAGAGGACAGACGATATTGCAAGAAATGGCGGGGTTCAGACAATCTCAAATACGGCTAAGTTGCAACGCTCTGAACTTCACGGTTACATGCTAAAGGCCGGCCGCTGTGGCCGAGCGGTTGTAGGCACTTCAGTCTGGAACCGCGCTGCTGCTAAGGTCGCAGGTTCGAATCCTGCCTCGGGCATAGATCTGTGTGATGTCCTTAGGTTAGTTAGGTTTAAGTAGTTCTACGTCTAGGAGACTGATGACCTCAGATGTTAAGTCCCATAGTGCTTAGAGCCATTTGAACGTCTTGAACATACCAAAGCGACTCTGAATACATCAGTGATCTCGGCAAAACAACGCAGTCCAAAGACACAACAATATTATCTTTAAACTTCAGTGATAAACATTTTCACAATGAAACTCTGAATCAACAATTCCTAAACACTTGCAATAAAAGGTATCTCAGATGACAGCACTGCAGTATAGCCATCATCTATGAGAACTACATATCTGTATGCATTTTATTTACTGATTAATTACATCTTTTGTATCTTCTGTTATTGCGCAAATGTTTGTCTGAACATTGTATTCTCAACGTTTACTCAGCAAACGATAACAGCATCAGTAACTCATATTGTGTGATACTGCTGTTTTCATTTTGGCAGTAACTTTATTTAAATGTTGATTGCAAGTGTTTTTTTTAAAAACTGCACTAATTTAAAAGTAGTCAGTTACATGTGTTAGCGGGCACTACAATTGAAAGTAAAACTAAAAGACGCTGAAAATAAAATCAAAAGACTCTTCTGTTATGAAAGCATAAGGAATTGTTTAAATAATATTTAACGACAATTCGTTGCCATTTAATGTAAGCGCACTTGTGTGGAATACTAGCTTATTTATTTATGGACATTCCTTTATTTGTAATTATTGTGAATGATCTGAGTGTGACGGAATATTTATAATATTTCTTTGTTAAAATATTGTTTTAGTGTTGCTTTATTGTAGGTAAGGGGTCAAGATGAGTCAAATCAAGACTGGTGAGAATAGCGTTCAGACAATGGTAAACAGATAGTAGCGGAACACTACAGGAGTCATGGGGAGACTAGGACTTCCTCGAGTGAAGAGTTCAAGTGAGCGATACTGGGCACTTTTATGTCGAGTCCTTGTATCTGCTGTGTTAATTTATAAATCATCAAGTTGAGCTCTGAACTGTTTTGAGTTGGTGAATCTTTCGTGTACTGCGATCACGAAATGGACTTAGGTTTCGTGTATCTTTGATGACTATTTAGTTTCGGGTTTTTGCAACCATTCTCGTAACGCTCTCAACGTAACTTCACTGCATTTGATGAGAGCATTTTTTGTTTGTTTGTACTTAAATTGAGTATCGTAGGACCACTTCCCATTATACGAGATGTTTCTTCTTGAATAAACATTGTTCAACGTAATTCTCTGCCATCTAGTAAAATTACAACAAAAAAAAATGGTTCAAATGGCTCTAAGCACTATCGGACTTGACATCTGAGGTCATCAGTCCGCTAGGCTTAGAAGTAAGTAAACCTATCTAACCTAAGGACATCACACGCACCAATACCCAAGGCAGCATTCTAACCTGCGACCGTAGCAGCCGCGTGGTTCCGGACTGAACCGCCTAGAACCGCTCGACCAGGTTGCGTTGTTTTTTAAGGAAGCAAACTACGCCCCACACTGTTACTTGTGAACTTATGCTGATGCATATCGTTTCCAGAATGCTGAAACGCTGTTTTAAATACAGTGGTTAAGAATGAAAGTAACTTTCGCATACTGATTCACTCCCAAGTAACATAGCTCGATGAAACTTGAACCATACACAGAAGGAACTTCTAGAAGTACAAGAAGGCAATTGAAAGAAATACGCAATGACAATAATTACGCTGAAGTCGCCGCCATTTATGAGTGTCCCCTGGACGTTACAAAAGGCTAGACAAAGTTGTTAATAACGTGTGTATTCACCACAGACGGCTAGGCATGCTATGCTACATGTTCTGCCTGCCAGAGGGTTGGTGACGAGTTCTTGCGGTAGGATGCTCCTTTTCTGCACCAGCGCCGATTGGATGCTCGCTACGAACGCGGACGTGCTGTAATACGCCTCCCCACCGCATCCCACACGTGCTCTATGGGATTTAAGCGGGAGAGCGGGCACGCCAATCCATTCGCCGAAGACCATCTCGTTCCAAGGGCTCCTGCACTTGCGCTGAGCAATAGGGTCGCACACGGTCGTCTATAAAAATTAAGTCAGCGTCGTATGCACCCCTGAACAGACCCAAGGGGGAAGAAGTATCGTGTCACAAAAACATTACCGGTGACAGCACCGTCTTCACGGATTTGGAGGACAGTACGACCGTGAAATCTTATGCCTCCCCCAGTATAACACTGGATCATCAACTGACTGGCGCCGTCATTACTTGATGAGAGTAAGATCATCATCGTGGGAAAGATAGAAACTTGTGCTCACCTCTAGATGAAAGATACAAATCAGCGAGCGAATCACGACATAAATAAATCTGCAGACATTGTTTATTTTAAAGCGTTACGTGCATGTGTCGGGCACAGGGAGTACTGGATAGTACTGGATGTGCTTGTAATTATATTCCTTCACTGTTTCACACAATGTACCCGCCAAGTTAGCCTAGAGCGGTAATGCGCTTCTTCCTGGGCTCGGGTAGGCGCGCTGGCCCCGTAATGAGCGACGAGGGCTGGAGTGCTGGCCATCGTGGATGTGGTTTTTACTCGGTTTTCCACATCCCACTAGGTGAATACCGGGCCAGTCCCCACGTCCCGCCTCACTTGAACGACTCGCAGACATTTGAAAAACGTTCGCACTGTTTCATGATTTACACTGGACGCAGACAGCTGGGCTACACTAATTCTGTCTCAGGGGGTACAGGATGGTGACAGGAAGGCCATCTGGCCACCCTCTGACACTAACATCGCCAAATCCATAGTAACAATGCCGACCCTTCGTTGAAATGGGACAAAGGCCAAAAGAAAATGATGATGATGAGTGTTTCACACAATGACAAGAATTTGGTAAAACTCAGGTGTGAAATTCTGGTCAGGAACAGTAGTAGCAGGATAGCGTAGGATGATTTGTGTTAGCGTTTCTCAAGGTACTCATCGGACAGATGAAGATCTTGTGATTTGTGCATCAACTGCATTTTTAGTGACATACGGTTGCCATACAATATCACCAAAAGCGAAAGAAAGAATTAAAAGGGAATGTATCGAATTCTGTGTACTAACTTTGCGGCCGTTTGAAATACTCAAGATAGTATGACAGTCAAAGTTTGCGGAGGCTGCATTAAATACTGATACTTATATCGACAGGTCACTCCAAGAAATTACTACCTTATCTCACAAAAAATGGTTCAAATGGCTCTGAGCACTATGCGACTTAACTTCTGAGGTCATCAGTCACCTAGAACTTAGAACTAATTAAACCTAACTAACCTAAGGACATCACACACATCCATGCCCGAGGCAGGATTCGAACCTGCGACACCGTAGCGGTCACGCGGTTCCAGACTGAAGCGCCTTTAACCGCACGGCCACACCGGCCGGCCCTTATCTCACAGCAATGTTCAGTACATAGCCTGGATACATCCACATTCATGTTCTGCGAAGTACTGTGAAGAGCGTGGCAGAAGGTCTTTCTCACTGTAACACATTTTAGGATTCCTTGCCGTTCCAGTCACGTGTGGACGACGGGAAAAATGACTGCTTAAATGCTTCTGCGCCTATTGTAATCTGTCTCATTTCTCTCCACCGTCCTTACTGGAACGATACGTAAGGAAGTGAGAAACATCTCCAGAATTCTTCCATAAATACCTAAAAATTTTTAAATAGGGTCTCGTGGGATTATTGGCGTCCGTCCTCAACTGTGTACCAGATCAGGTCTTTCAGCACTTTCGCAACACCCTCCCGTGAGTCAAAAAGACCTATGACCATTTTTGCTGCCCTTCTTTCTATATGTTGAATATCCCTTGTTTGTCCCATTTGGTACGGGATCCACGTACGTGAGCTATTTTCTATGATGGGTCGCGTAAGTAATTTGCAACCAGTGTCATTTGCAGACTTACTACTTTTTTCCTGCATTCTGCCAAATGAACTGAGCTGGCCAGCTGCCTTACCTACTAGTGGCCGTAACTCATTCTAATTACGACTTACTGACGTTTTGGTCTTATGATGCTAGTTTCTGCGTTCTGTGTACTACAAACTGTACCTTCCTTGGCACCTACATTGATCAACTCAGCCGCAAAAATCCTACCTATTCGTGGCCGTAACTCATTGTAATTACGACTTACTGACGTTGTAGTCTTATGATGTCAGCTTCTATGTTTTGCGTATTACGAACTGTACCTTCCTTGACCACTACACTGATCTACACAGCCGGAAAAAAAACAGAAGGGCAAAGTCATTTTAGTGACAACCAAAGTGCTAGGTAGTTCATCATTGCAGAAGTATATGATAACAAATTGTGACCAAATGAAACACACAATAACAATAAAGAGTGACCAAACAGTCGCATCAGTACCCAATGCATCAACCTGACGACAACGCAGACGCGTATTCTAGCATGCAAACGATCACCTGCAATAGACTGTCCCAAGCATTTTGTACCTTTTGATGTAATTCGGCTATAGTTGTTGCAGACCCTGGAGAACGAGTTAGAACCCGCTTCATCATGTGGTTTGAGATCTGGTGATCTTGCAGGCCAGGGCAGTTGTTGTTCACCACGTCGCAGCAACCATATGTGGATATGCGTCGTCCTGCTGTTAAAACACATCACCTTCATGTCGAAGAAATGACAGTAGCTCGGGAATTACGGTATGTTAAATATAGCGGGCACTGGTTGCTTTACACTATAGAAACACCAAATACGACTGACAGTTGTGACTTTTGGCCCCCAAGATCATGAAGCCTGGGATAGGACCTTCGGCTTGTGGACGAATGTTCACCAGGTCTACGCCTTATAAGCGTACGCCCATCACTCACTACACAAGACACAAGACAACACAGCGCCATTTCACACTTCAGTCGACTCTTAGGCGATGTCGTCCCGTCAGTGCTAGCCTGGCCAGCGGAAGACGCGATCGCAGCACTGGTACAAATACACCGTTCTCAATGGTCTCTGATGCCACAGCAGTTACAATATGTACCCTGATTTCTTCCCTGCATGATGTTCGGTCAAAAACTGCTTCGCCGTCCGCGGTGGCCGAGCGCTTCCAGGCGCTTCAGTCCGGAACCATGCAGCTGCTACGGTCGCAGGTTCGAATCCTGCCTAGGCAATGGATGTGTGTGATGCCCTTAGGTTAGTTATGTTTAAGTAGTTCTAAGTCTAGGGGACTGGTGACCTCAGACGTTAAGTCCCATACTGCTCAGAGTCATTTGAACCATTTGAATCACTGCTCGGATAATGTGTCGCTCTTGACGTGTGTCTGTACTATGCGGACGTCCAGGTTGGTTTACCCTATTGAAAAACCAGTTATGACTATGCAGGAATATTCTACAGACCAGTGATGTAACCAGTGACACACTACCGTACATTGTGCCCAAAATTTGCAGCAATCCGTAGATACGTCCATCCAGCTTCCCGCAGGACGAGAAGTGACCCGTTGAAATGATTGGAGCTGTTCAATAGGAGTACATCTCGTCGGCGAGGCCTGATTATAACCTATGAAGAATGTTCCAAAACTGCTCACCTCTAAACTTAGTACGGTTACCGCCTGCAGAGTCAAAATGGAGGGTGTACTGACAGCCGTCCTGAGTGCAATCTGATCACCGACTACCATGACTCGTGAGTCACTAACACTTCAACATCTCAGTATGCACATATTATACCCCGGTCCCACTGAACACAGTCCTTGAGTGTGATGCAGTGTATATCCAGTTGGCAATCTCTGCGTCACTTTGAAATCTTATCCAGATTTTTGCTGCATATGTCACACAATACTTCATAATACAGGGTGAGTTATTAGCTAATGCCACCTAGAGTAACTCCGAAAGTATGATACTAGCTGAAAAGTTTGTGAGACAGATGTTGCATGGGACAACGGCGGCCACAATATAACGTTGGTTTTCTGTTGTTAGGTGAGGTCACGTCAGAGATATGAAGGTAACTTTTTTTTTTGAATGGGATACTATAGTTTGGTACTTATTTTCTGATAGCAGCTATCGGGACGAATCCAGTGATGTTTAACAGTAAGGTCTTTGAAGGTCAACGAAGGTCACAAAGGATTCATGAACGTCCATTTACAGAAGGTGCTCGAAGTGATGACTATTGGTATTAGCGCAGTGCTGCAATCTTCTTATCATGGATTGAGCGGTGTTCCTTATCACTTCGGCACTTATTGAAGCACATGTTCAAACAATATATAGTGCAAATAGTAAATACTCGCCGAATACGACGTATCCATCTAACGTGCCACTGATATGTAACACCATTCGACGGTTTCGCAATACAACACTAATAGGAGCGGTAAGACTAGTATCGTCGAATCAAGCGAATGTGAATGATGTATTCCTTCGATCCTTCGAAGAACAAGTCGATATGCTTCTCATTTATGGAGAATGCCAACGAAATTCAGTGAGAGCTAGAGACTTATACGATGAAAGATATCCTCAACGTACTCACCCTACACGTCGTACATTTAAATATGTCTATGATAAATTGAGAACAACTGTATCTTTAACACATTCGAAACATATCCGGCAAAGGAAAGTTATAAACAAGGAAACGGAAATTGGTACTCTTGCCACTGTGGTTCGAGATCGTTGTGTTAGTTCGCATCAATTCTCAAGGGAATCTGGCATGAGCCAGAGTAGTGTTGTTCGTATTCTGCATCGCCATAAATATCATCCTTATGATATCAGTCTCCACCAAGAATTAACTGGTACGGATTGTATGCGAATTCTGCCGATGGGCCCAACTTCAGATTCAGAGGGATGACACATTTATTAATTTGATTTTATTTACTGACGAGGCTACATTCACGAACCATGGAAATGTTAATTTGCATAACATGCATTGTTGGGCAACTGAAAATCCATTATGACTGCGGCAAGTTGCAAACCAAAAGCCGTGGTCGGTGAATGTATGATATGGGATTCTGGAGGACAGAATTATAGGCCCCTATTTCAACGAAGGAAATCTTAATGGTAGGAAGTACACTACAGTCCTGTAAGAAACATTAGGTCTGTTATTGGAAGAAATAGCTTTAGGAACAAGGAACGGAATATGGTATCAACACGATGGGTGTCTGGCACATTTTTCGCTGATGGCTAGAAATGAGTTGCAGAGACAATTCCCAAATCGTTGGATTGGACGCGAAGGACATATGTCGTGGCCGGCTTGTTCGCCAGACTTGACACCTCTGGATTTTTTCTTGTGGCGATTCGTAAAAGACATTGTTTTTAAAGACGTTCCAACTACACCTGAAGATATGCGAGAGAGAAATGTCAGAGCATGTGATTCGATAAGTGCCGATATGATAAGGAATACTACTCAGTCCATGATAAGAAGATTGCAGCACAGCATTGATACCAATGGTCATCACTTCTAACACCATCTGTAAATGGACGTCCATGCCACCTTTGTGACATTCGTTGACCTTCAAAGATCTTACTGTTACACATCATTGTATTCGTCTCGATAGCCGCTATCAGAAAATAAGAACCAAACTATAGCATCCCATCTAAAAAAATAAAGTTGGCCTTCATAAGTCTGAAGCGACCCCATCTAGCAACAAAACACCAACGTCATATTAAGGCCCCCGTTGTCCCATGCAACTTTTGTCCCACAAACTTTTCAGCTCCTACCATACTTTCGGAGATATTCTTGGTGGCAATAGCTAGTGACTCACCCTGTATAAGGGGCGATAATCGCCACAAAAAGCTTCCATTCTGAGGCCACACTAACCCATTGCATACCTGTCGGTGCTTGTAAAATCGCATTGGAGTCCCGTTGCGTTGCATATACTCTGCAGTAACTCTCTCGAACGTAAATATTTTGATCGCCTTTTATAGGTAACTGCATCATCTACGAGCAGTCTCAGGTTGCTGTTAATATTGCGTGGCGGGTCATTTACGCATAAAATGAAAAGACCAATATCCTTAACATCGGTTTGTTGCAGGATTCTCGAACATATTCTCAGTTCGAATATAATGAATTTTCTTGAGACAGAGAAGTTGCTGTCCATGCAGCAGCACGGCTTTAGAAAGCATCGCTCCTGCGAAACGCACCTCGCCCTTTTTTCACATGATATCTTGCGAACCATGGATGAAGGGTATCAAACGGATGCCATATTCCTTGACCTCCGGAAAGCGTTTGACTCGGTGCCCCACTGCAGACTCCTAACTAAGGTACGAGCATATGGGATTGGTTCCCAAATATATGAGTGGCTAGAAGACTTCTTAAGTAATAGAATCCAGTACGTTGTCCTCGATGGTGAGTGTTCATCGGAGGCGAGGGTATCATCTGGAGTGCCCCAGGGAAGTGTGGTACGTCCGCTGTTGTTTTCTATTTACATAAAGGATCTTTCGGATAGGGTGGATAGCAATGTGCGGCTGTTTGCTGATGTTGCTGTAGGAGGATACAAGATGACTTGGACAGGATTTGTGACTGGTGTAAAGAATGACAGCTAACTCTAAATATAGATAAATGTAAATTAATGCAGTTTAATAGGAAAAAGAATCCCGTAATGTTTGAATACTCCATTAGTAGTGTAGCTCTTGACACAGTCATGTCGATTAAATATTTGGGCGTAACATTGCAGAGCGATATGGAGCGGGACAAGCATGTCATGGCAGTTGTGGGGAAGGCGGATAGTCGTCTTCGGTTCATTGGTAGAATTTTGGGAAGATGTGGTTCATCTGTAAAGGAGACAGCTTATAAAACACTAGTACGACCTATTCTTGAGTACTGCCCGAGCGTTTGGGACCCCTATCAGGTCAGATTGAGGGAGGACATAGAAGCAATTCAGAGGCGGGCTGCTAGATTTGTTACTGGTAGGTCTGATCATCACGCGAGTGTTACGGAAATGCTTCAGGAACTCGGGTGGGAGGCTCTAGAGGAAAGGAGGCGTTCTTTTCGTGAATCGCTACTGAGGAAATTTAAGGAACCAGCAATTGAGCCTGACTGCAGTACAATTTTACTGCCGCCAACTTATATTTTGCGGAAAGACCACAAAGATAAGATAAGAGAGATTAGGGCTCGTACAGAGGCATATAGGCAGTCATTTTTCCCTAGTTCTGTTTAGGAGTGGAATAGGGAGAGAAGATGATAGTTGTGGTACGAGGTACTCTCCGCCACGCACCCTTATGGTGGATTGCGGAATATGTATGTAGATGTAAATGTCGATGATTCTCCATCCGAGATAACATTCTGTGTCTTGCCTTCAAAGAATTCCTCAACCCAGTCACTAACTTTGTTCGATAGCCCGTGTAATCGTACTTTCGTTAGTGAACGTTGCTGTGCTATTGCCGAAGTGGAAGCGCTGCACGTGCCATTGTGAACACGGCACTATACAGGGCCCTACCCACTAATTAGCAAATAAAGCACTCGTCAATTCGAGGGGGAAAATGAGTATTGACGACTTTAAAGGAATATATAAGAGAACACAATGTTAGAGATAAAGACAACGGATCTGTAGTCCACTATTGACATATTTAAGCATGCCCCCTGCAAAATCTTAAAGGAATAGCTCTGCAATATTTTAGAGGCTTCTTTGTATCTAATCCCGTCAAGATTGTTTCATTTTGACATATAACTATGGTTGTGATTCGGAAAGAGATTGAGGAATACCATATTATTATCGAGACAGCAAAAACATTTATGGCAGATGTGAACACGTTCATAATTAAGGAACGAATCAGGAATATTGGTTTCTTTATTAGCCATCGTTACCATCAACACTATCAGACAGAGGGGGGAAATGAGCAGCTGGTGAGTTCGTAGCTCTGCACACACTTTTCTTCTTTTCTTCGTGCCTTTTCCTTCATCTACATTGAACTTCTTAAGGGTGTGAGGAAACTTCACAAATCGACAGATATTTCATTTGTTCGCAGCACGATATCAAGTAACTTGTCGTAATATCGTCTTTCTTTTCATTCTTGACTTACACACTGACGAGCCAAAACATTATGATTACCTGCTTAATAGCTTGTTTGTGCGCATTTGGAACGAAATAGATCACTGAGTCTGCGTATCAGGGGTCCGACAGTCTGTTGGTAGGTTTGTGGAGATATGTGGCATTAGATGTCTACTTGTAATTCGCGTAAATAACGAACCGCTGATTTGCGTACGAGGGGATGGTTCCCGATAGCGGCCCAGATGGGTCCCATAGGATTTACATCAGGGCAATTTGCTCGCCGAGACATCAACGTCAGTTCACTATAATGCTCCTCAGATCGCTCCAGCACGGTTGTATCTACGAGACACGGACAATACTGCTGAAAGATGACATGGCCGTCGGAGAAGTCATCAATCATGAAGGGACGCAGGTGGTTCGAAGTTATCAGCGTCTCTTAGGTTACTACCACAGATCCCATGCAAGCGCAGGGGAATGTCTCCCATAGCATAATCTGTTCCTACGAGCCTGCATCCATGACACCCTGCACGTTTAGATCTGTCGTTCAGTTAAATGACGGCGTTTGTGGAGACGACCATCGATCTAGTGTAGCAAGAATGTGATTCACCTGAAGAACCGACGGATTTCCACAGATCGACAGTCAAATCCAGAAGGTCCCGAGCCCACGTCAATCGTAAATAACGATGTCGTTGGGTCCACTTGTGAACACGTAGGTGTAGTTTGCTGCGGAGCTCCCAACAAATGTACAGTGTGCTCCGAAACACTTGACTGTGCACCGGCAGTGTGCTATTTCAGCAGAGACGCCACACATCACCATCTGTCATACTTTACAGAGCAGGCAAGCCTCCGAACCGCACGTTCTATGAACAGTCGTGGGCGTCCAACCATTTGGCATGTAGTGGTAGTTTCACCGTCCTTCTACGTCTTTCCGTATACGCTTATGACAGAAGCACGCGAACATTCGACCAGCTTCGCCATTTTCGAGATGTTCATAGCCTCTGCGTAATAATAATCTGTCTTTTGTCAAAGTCGCTTATCTCCATGGATTTCCTCATTTGCAGCCCATATTTTCGCTAGGTTGATCCCCCGTCCGTGTCTGCTCCGCTTACATACTTTTGCTATCGCGTCACGTGCCCGCAACGCAATCAGGCGGTATCTAACGTCGCGGTGGGCAATGGTGATAATGTTTTGGATCTTCAGTGCATTTTTCTCAACAACTGTATGTTTTTGAAGCGATTCCATGTAGAAGACAAGAGGTAGTTTTGAGATTATTTACTCTTGTAAATAAAGTTCACAATTACTAGGTTGAAGATTACTATTGTTCAACTGTGATATTAAGTTTGAATTTATATCGCTGAATAGTATTTTTATTTAAATGTATCTCATTGTTTTTCCCACTTTGATACTGTTTTAAATAACTTCACGTTTAGAGTGCAACTTTATTAATTCATTTGAGATATAGACTCTGAGTTCCATAAATTTCCTTTCCGATAAATCATCTTATGGGCCGGCCCAAGTGGCCGAGAGGTTCTAGGAGCTTCAGTCCCGAACCCCGCTGCTGCTACGGTCGCAGGTTCGAATTCTGCCTCTGGCATGGATGTGTGTGATATCCTTAGGATAGTTAGGTTTTAGCAGTAGTTCTAAGTCTAGCGGGCTGATGACGTCAGATGGTAAGTCCCATAGTGCTTAGAGCCATTTGAACCATTTTAATCATCTTATGTCACAGTTCATTGGACACAACGACTGACTGTTCTCTGAGTGCACGATACAAATAATATCAGCATGAACGGACCACATCCGTCGTCAGTCTGATATATAAGCCGACTAATCATTTTCATTAAGTTAATTACAAATGCAGTTGCAAAGCATTTGATTCGTATTAATTTAATTAAGCTAATAAAGTGCAACGCGGCTCTTGACAATCGGCGGCTAAAACATCATGTCAACAAGTACGGCAAAAATCCGCTTCGAAAAAGAAGTTCGAAACCGAGATGTCTCGATCTTGTAACCTCGATATGAAATAAAAAACAAACCAAATTGCAAGAGTATCTTCAAATAAAGCTAATTGATGTACTCTGAAATATAACCTTATAAACGTTTGACTGATGTCCTTCTGCGGTAAGGTATGTGCTACCGTCAATGTGTGCAACTCTACAGAGCATCGACGGTAGATTAGCGAGAAAATTTTATATTTGTTTGTATAGAAACAAATCCAATTTGCCGCAGCAACAATATATCCGTGAAGCAGCTACACTGAAGGGATTAAAAGTGGAAATGTGATTATCTACCACGTGAAAAGCTTTTTACATTCGATTCTCAGTCGCATGTTGATGAGAGATTATTACTTTGCGTTTCCCGGTCAGGATACAAAAACTACAATCACATTGAACAGTATTTCACCAACAGAGATCTTTCATTAAAGATATGTCCTCCAAAGACAATTAAATACAAGGTGAGCAAGGTAAAAATGGAACGGGAAGTATTTCATGCACCCTGAGGTAGGCAAATCAACATATTATCTGATCTGGGTATGAATGATGTTAGATGTGTTGCCTATCTTCAGGTGCGCTAAATACACTCTAAGTAAAAAAAAAAAAAAAGACCTACCACGAAGGAATTATCCGAACAGTACGGAAATCGGTGGATGTGACGTACATGTACGGACAAATAAATAATTACTGTCTCAGAAAAATTGGGTGATTTATTCAAGAGAAAGAGCTTCGCAAGTTGAGCAAATCAATAATGTATTGATCCATCTCTGGCTCTCATGTCAGCTACTATTCGGCTTCACATTGACTGACAGATTTGTTGAATGTCCTCTGGGGGATATCGTGAAAAATTCTGGCCAGTTGGCCCGTTAGATCGTCAAAATTCCGAGCTGGCTAGAGGGCCCTTCGCATAATTCTTCAAACATTCCTATCTTGCTGGCCAAGGTAGGGTTTGGCAAGCACGATTACAAACAGTAGAAACTCTCGCCGTGTTCAGGCGGGCAGTATCTTGCTGAAATGTAAGCCCAGGGTGACTTGCTATCAAGGGCAACAAAAAGGGGCGTAGAATATCGTCTACGTACTGTTGTGCTTTAAGGGTGCTGCAGATGACACCAAATTCTGCTATGAAATGAAAATGCGCCCCAGACCATCACTCCTGGCTGTCAGACCGTATGGCGGGAAACAGTGAGATTGGTATCCCGCTGCTGTCTGGGGCGTCAACATGCACGTCTTCGATGGTCATCAAGCTCAGTTCTGAGCGGGACTCACCATTGAAGACCATTCAACTTTACTCAGTCAGATTCCAGACCCCGATGATTAGCGAAGACCCCAGATAGCGGTGGGATATCTATCTGACTGTCGCCCTCCATATGGCTCGACAATCAAGACTGATGGTCTGGGATGCCATTTCATTTCATAGCAGGCCCCTTTGGCCGTCATCTGCGGCACCCATGCTCATAAATGAAGGATAATTGCAGAATGTGGTGCCACACAACGTGGCACTACAGAAAACTGGCGCTAATAGCATAGGCATATAGGGAACACACACGACAAGGATGTGTAAGTCAACGGTATTGATGATAAGTTGAGAAAACTGTCACGAAACACTTGTGCTACAAAACGCCACTGTTTCCTGTGCATGTACCCAGACATCAATACGGGATATGATCACCATGCACACGTACACAGGCCGCACAACTTGTTGGCATACTCTGGTTCAGGTTGTCGAGCAGCTGCTGGTGTACAGTTTCACATTCTTGCACCAGTGCCTGTCGGAGCTCCTGAAGTGTCGTAGTTGTTTGAAGACGTCGACCGAGAGCATCCTAGACGTGCTCGTTGGGGTTTAGGTCTGGAGAACTGGGAGGCCACTCCATTCGCCTGATATCTTCTGTTTCAAGGTACTCCTCCACGATATCAGCACGGTGGGGCCATGCGTTATCATCCATCAGGAGGAAGATGGGACCAACTGCACCCCTGAAAAGGTGGACATACTGGTGCAAAATGACGTCGCAATACACCTGATCTGTCAAAGTTCCTCTATCAAAGACATGCAAGGGTGTACGTGCACCAATCATAATCCCACCCCACACCATCAAACCATGACCTCCATACAGTCCCTTTCAAGGACATTAAGGGGTTGGTATCTGGTTTATGGTTCACGCCAGATGAAAACTCGGCGGGAATCACTTTTCAGACTATACCTGGACCCGCCCGTGAACATAACCTGGGACCACTGTTCCAATGACCATGTACTCTGTTCTTGACGCCAGGCTTCACGGGCTCTCCTGTGACCAGGCGTCAGTGGAATGCACCTTGCAGGTCTCCAGGCGAATATACCGTGTCTGTTCAGTCGTCTGTAGACTATGTGTCTGGAGGTAACTGTTCCAGTGGCTGCGGTAAGGTCCCGAGGAAGGCTACCTGTAGAACTCCGTGGCCGAATGCGGGCACTGATGGTGAAATATCGGTCTTCTTGTGGTGCTGTACGCTGTGGACGTCCCGTACTGTAGCGCCTGGACACGTTTCCTGTCTGCTGGAATCGTTGCCATAATCTTGAGATCACACTTTGTGACACACGGAGGGCCCATTCTATGTCCTCCAGTCGCCCTAGTATCTTACCCCTCATAACGTCTTCAATATGGGTTCTTTGAGCCATTTTCAACACACAGTCATCATTAGCACCTCTGAAAACGTCTGCACACTTACTCGCTACACGGTACTCTGACATGCACCAGCATACCTCTGCGAATGTGGACTGCTGCCAGCACCACCGTGCGACGATCGCAGATCAAATGCACCACATGGTCATACCCCTAGGTGATTTAAACCCGCAAACCGCCCGCCAGAGCGTTGTTTCATCATGTATTAGCATCATCCTGAATTTATGAGCATGAGTGTAGGGTGCTAGGGAACCAGTCGACCACACCCAGTCCATCGATGCGAAAATGACCTCTTAAATTGACTACGAACAGCCAGTCCAAAATGAGCAGGCGTCTCATCATATTGGAACCTCATGCCATCCGTCACATCTGTTGAAAAATCTTCAAAAAAGCGGCGTTTCCATCCAGTACTCTCGTTTACAGCACCACCTAGCCGCACATGACAATGTTGGCGGCTACGGGGTGCTGTGCAATTCTGAATCCTTATGATGTGCCCCAGCTCCCCTAGAATTTTGTCGCAACATCTCTAGGTCTCCCAGTGTATCTGTATAGAGAGTACAAAGTATATGTCAGACGTGTCGTTGATTTTGGGCTTTCTAATTGACAGACCACAGGTCACATCACATTATAGGTATTTCATAAACTGTCCTCACTCCGTTATCTGCAACTATGTTTTTACACCTAGATACTATTTACATAGCAAAGATCCGTTTAGAAAGTTGACTCTCTTGTTGCATAATTTGATGATGTGATGTCTGTGGTCTTTTATTTTCAATTACGGTACAGCGAATACATTGAAAATGGTGTAGCATTTCCGCATGTTTCTCTTCTTAAGAGTACACATCATTCGCACTGCAAATGTGGGGTTTCAATGAAGTAATTAATACATACCAAAATGGACAGTATGCACGTTTGACGAGAACAACATCTGCACATGTTACATACAACATTTTGATTATTTCTGCTCTGGTATAGTCCATTATCAAAAACCATATAGATCATATTAGTCAGACGTTTGCCACCTTCTCCTACATTACGCTGTATTTTAATCACATCAGTGACGCTTATATTGGCGCTTCGATGACGATTAAGTACGTGAAGTACCCTTAAGATATGGTCGGATGTCACAACACACACCATACCCAGGTACGTAAAACATTAGAGTTGAATTCACTGCGACATATAGTCCGGCCACCAGAGTGCGTCATTGTTCTTCGAGTTTGGATTCGTTACCAGGCGTTGTAGGTTATATACCGGGTGATCAAAAAGTCAGTACAAAATTGAAAACTTAATAAATCACGGAATAATATAGATAGAGAGGTAAAAATTCACACACATGCTTGGCATGACATGGGGTTTTATTAGAACAAAAAAATGAAGTTCACAAAATGTCCGACGGATGGTGCTGGACAGCAAAACGTCAGTGACTGCGCATGACAATCGTGTATAAAAGGAGCTGTAATGAGAGAGAGAATCAGATGCGCCAGCAGTCGCAGCATGTTGACGTTTCCTGAAAAGGCGCTTTTAGTGAAGCTGTATTATCAGAATGGGGAATGTGCTAGTTCAGCGTTACGATCCTATCGTCATAGGAAGGGGATTTGAACGGGTAAAGGTCCGTTGACAAATGCAGCTGTGGCGAGAATGATTTCGAAGTTCGAAGCCATGGGTTATTTAGACGATAGACCCCGTAGTGGCCGACCGAGCACAAGGCGTAATGCCCCTGAAGAAAGTTCAGGAAGAAATGCAGACTGCAGCGGGTTCGTCTATGCACGAGGAAGTCAGCGCTCGTGCAGTCGCACGTCGCACCGGCATTCCATACACTACTGTTTGGTTGGCACTGAGGCGTACCCTCCGATGCTATCCGTACAAAATCCATCGGCATCATGAACTGTTACCTGGCGATTTAGTGAAGCGGAGGGCGTTTGCGGTGTGAGCGTTTCGAAAGATGGCGGAAGATGACGATTGGTTGAGTAACGTGTTGTGGACCGACGAAGCTCATTTCACGCTCCGAGGGTCTGTCAACGCCCACAACTGCAGAATTTGTGCTACCGAAAATCCTATAACTGTCGTGGAAACTCCATTGCACGACGAGAAAGTCACGGTATGGGTTGGATGTACCACGTCTACCATTATCGGGCCTTTTTTCTTCGAGGAAATGCGTGATTCTTGTTTTGTAACTGCTACCGTGACGGGTGAGAGGTACGCCGATGTGTTACAGAATTGCATCATCCCCAGCCTGGCTGATAAACACCTGCTGGAACGCACGATGTTTATGCAGGATGGGACTCCACCCCATATTGGTAGACGCGTGAAAGATATCGTGCGCGCGTCGTTTGGTAATGATCGTGTGCTCAGCCGCCACTTTCGTCATGCTTGGCCTCCCAGGTCCCCAGACCTCAGTCCGTGCGATAATTGTCTTTGGGGTTACCTGAAGTCGCAAGTGTATCATGATCGACCGACATCTCTAGGGATGCTGAAAGACAACATCCGACGCCAATGCCTCACCATAACTCCGGACATGCTTTACAATGCTGTTCACAACACCATTCCTCGACTGCAGCTATTGTTGAGGAATCGTAGTGGACATATTGAGCATTTCCTGCAGAGAACATCATCTTTGCTTTGTCTTACTCTGTATGCTAATTATTGCTATTCTGATCTGTCGGACATTTTTTGAACTTTTGTATTTTTTTGGTTCTAATAAAACCCCATGTCATTCCAAGCATGTGTATCAATTTGTACCTCTCTATCTACATTATTCCGTGATTTATTCAGTTTTAAAATTTATACTGACTTTTTGATCACCCAGTACACCGGGGTGACAAAACTCATGACATATCTCCTAATATCGTTTCAGACTTCCTTTTTGCACAGCGTAGTACAGCAACTCTTTTAGCATGGACTGAACAAGTCGCCGGAAATCCCCTGCAGAAATACTGAGCGATATATCCGTCCATAATCACGAAAGAGTTGCCTCTGCAGGATTTTGTGTACGAACTCACCTTTCGAATATGTCCGATAAATTTTCAATGGGATATAGATGGCCGAATCAATCGCTCGAATTGTCAAGACTGTTCTTCAAACCAGTCGCAAACAGTTGTGGTTCGGTGATATGGTGCATTGCCATTACGTCCATGAATGGCTGCAGATGGTCTCCAAGTAGCCGCCTATAACGTTTTCCAGTCAATGATCAGTCCAGAGAACCAAGTCCATTCCATGTAAACACAACCGCAGCATTAGGGAGCTACCACCAAATCACACGGTTCTTTGTTGACAACTTGAGTCCATGGCTTCGTGGAGTCTGCGCCACACTCAAACCGTTCCATGAACTCTTAACAACCGAAATCGGGATTCATCTGAGCAGTGCACGGTTTTCCAGGCATCTAGTGTCCAACCGATTTGGCCACGAGCCTAGGAGAAGCGCAGTAGGCGATATCGAGACATTAGCAAAGACACTCGCGTCGATCGTCTGCTGCCATAGCCCATTACGCCAGATTTCGCCGTCCTATCCTAACAAATATGTCCGTCGCACGTTGCAAATTGGTTTCTACGTTTATTTCTCGCAGTATTTTTTGCATGTCAGCACTGACAACTGTACGCAAACGCCGCTGCTCTCGGTCGTTACGTAACGGGCGACAGCCACTGCATTGTCCGTGGTGAGAGATAATGCCTGAAAATTGACGCTCTTGTAACGCTTTTGACACTATGGATCTCGGAATATTGAGTTTGCTAACCATTTCCGAAATGAAATGTCCCGTGCGCTTAGCTCCAACTACGATTCCGCGTTCAGAGTCTGTTTATTCCCTTCTTACGAGCATAATCACGTCGGAAACATTTTCACATGGAGCACATGAGTACAAATAAGAGCTTCGCCAATGCTCTGTCCTTTTATACCTTGCGTAGCGATTCTACCGCCATCTGCATACGTGCGTATCGCTATCCACGACATTTTGTCACCTCAGTGTAATGGGTGTGAACGGCGTCAGATGTCTTAGTCATTACTGTGAAGAACACGGAATGCCACATACTCGTGCTAAGCACCTCACATATTTTAAAGGGAGCCTCATGGAGGTCTCCATTTAGCCGGATAGCCGAACTGTGCAGTATGCAAATTTATAGGGTATTTCGATGTGTCTATGGCCCGGTGATGGACTGCAAGTCATCGTGTGACATTACATGTCACCTCTCATCCGACAATGCCGAGGTGCTATTTTTCACCAGGAGAATGCACATCGATGGATGTCACGTGTCTGTATCAATTTCGCAGGAGAGCTTCTGTAAAGTTTGGAAGGTAGGAGACGAGGTACTGGCCGAAGTTAAGCTGTGAAGACGGGGCGTGAGTCGTGCTTGGGTAGCTCAGATGGTAGAGCACTTGCCCGCGAAAGGCAAAGGTCCCGAGTTCGAGTCTCGGCCCGCCACAAAGTTTTAATCTGCCAGGAAGTTTCATATCAGTGCACACTCCGCTGCTCAGTGGAAATCTCATTCTGTCTGTGTGATGTTGAGGCACTCCCACAGACAGCAAGATCTCGAGACCTTTCCCGAATATAAGATAAATGCGACGAGTTCATATGTCAGCTCTGTCCCATTGCAGTATCGATGATATCAATGATAAGCCAACACGGTTGTTGTGGTAAACTTGCCTCAGGAGAGGGTACAACGGCTCTATGACAACCTTCCTAAACTGGGTAGGACAGAGGGGGTGCAACCTCATACTGGAAAGCGGACTCGTGCTGCCAAGTTCTTCGCAATTTTGGCTCGACAGACACAAGGGGACCCTGAGAATCTTTCTCTCTTTTATAGTTTTAAATAGTGACAGTATTTGTAATAGTTGTAGTCGTTAGGATAAGTGTAGTTATGGGAATGAAGAGAAAGTATTTTTAAAGATGGACCGAACGGCGTGAAATACTAAACATGAATTTATGATACATCCTTGTACATACACTACTGGCCATTGAAATTGCTACACCACGTGTTGCAGACGCGAAATTTAACCGACAGGAAGAAGATGCTGTGATATGCAAATGATTAGCTTTTCAGAGCATTCACACAAGGTTGGTGCCGGTGGCGACACCTACAACGTGCTGAAATGAGGGAAGTTTCCACCCGATTTCTCATACACAAACAGCAGTTGACCGGCGTTGCCTGGTGAAACGTTGTAAGGAGGAGAAATGCGTACCATCCATCACGTTTCCGACTTTGATAAAAGTGGGCTTGTAGCCTATCGACATTGCGGTTTATCGTATCGCGACGTTGCTGCTCGCGTTGGTCGCGATCCAATGACTGTTAGCAGAATATGGAATCGGTGGGCTCAGGAGGGTAATGCGGAACGCCGTGCTAGATCCCAACGGCCTCGTATCACTAGCAGTCGAGATGACAGGCATATTATCCGCATGGCTGTAACAGATCTAACGGATCGCGCAACCACGTCCCGATCTCTGAGTCAACAGATAGGGACGTTTGCAAGACAGCAACCATCTGCAGCAACAGTTCGACGACGTTTGCAGCAGCATGGACTATAAGCTCGGAGACCATGGCTGCTGTTACCCATGACGCTGCATCACAGACAGGAGCGCCTGCGATGGTGTACCCAACGACGAACCTGGGTGCACGAATGGCAAAACGTCATTTTTTCGGATGAATCCAGGTTCTGTTTACAGCATCATGATGGTCGCATCCGTGTTTGGTGACATCGCGGTGAACCACATTGGAAGCGTGTATTCGTCATCGTCATACTGGCGTATCACCCGGCGTGACGGTAGGGGGTGCCATTGGTTACATGTCTCGGCCGCCTCTTGTTCGCATTGACGGAACTTTGAACACTGGGGGTTACATTTCACGTGTATTACGACCCATGGCTCTACCCTTCATTTGATCCCTGCGAAACCCTACATTTCAGCAGGATAATGAACGACCGAATGTTGCCGCTCCTGTACGGGCCTTTCTGGATACAGAAAATGTTCGACTGCTGCCCTGGCCAGCACATTCCCCAGATCTCTCACCAACTGAAAACGACTGGTCAATGGTGGCCGAGAAACTGGCTCGTCACAATACGCCAGTCACTACTCTTGATGAACTGTAGTATAGTGTTGAAGCTGCATGGGCAGCTGTACCTATACACACCAAGCTGTGTTTGACTCAATGCCCAGGCGTATCAAGGCCGTTATTACGGCCAGAGGTGGATGTTCTGGGTACTGACTTCTCAGGATCTGTGCACCCAAATTGAGTGAAAATGTAATCACATGTCAGTTCTAGTATAATATATTTGTGCAATGAATACCCGTTTATCATCTGCATTTCTTCTTGGTGTAGCAATTTTAGTGGCCAGTAGTGTACGTAGGACAGAGGGGGAGCAACTTCAGAGCGGAAAGCGGACTCGTGCTTCCAAGTTCTTCGCAGTTTTGGCTCGACAGAGACAAGGGGACCCTGAGAATGTTTCTCTCTTTAATGGTTTTAAATAATGACAGTATTTGGAATTGTTGTAGTCCTTGGAATAAGGCTAGTTGTGGGAATGAAGAGAAAGCATGTTTAAAGATGGACCGAACGGCGTAAAATATTAAACATGAATTTATGATACATACTTGTACATACATTTCTATTGGTTCAAAAATGTGTTTTGCATTCGGAATGTTCGTCCCGCTTGTACGACGGGCAGAGATCGGAGAGTATCAGTAGGGCCACATAAGCTATAACTTAATAGCGACAGATAAAATGTTCTACCAAATACAACCTAATTTTGCGAATCTGCTGGTCCTAACTGCCTGCTACACGGTATTGTTTCTTCAGCGTCATGTTCTTTGACATCCCTCAGACACCCTAATCTTAAAAAATTAACTATATTGAAATTCAAAGTTATCAAGATAAACGACCTTGATGTGTGGTAGAAACACAGCTCCGTATTTTAAAATCGTTTTATTTGGTTTTTGTTGTTCAAGCTTCGGTTCTTCCTTTGTTGCTAACGGGGGCACTCTCACTTCATTGTGCCTTTTAGTATTTTTTATTGAATTGCTCTTGACGTAATCAAATGCCTGTTTTCTAGTAATTCAACTCCTTAAAAATATTGTCCAGTACAATGGCAAACGTATTACTGCCGCTCAGTAACCTGCGCAACATGTTATGTGATATTGTGTGCGCTATAAACGTAGCCGTATCTGTAAGTACGTCGCGGCAATCTCTTTCAGACGGAGAGCAGACGTAAAACGTAGCCGCTATTGTGGCCTGCCGGACGGTCCAGTAACTGCTGTGCCTGTAGTGACGTCAGAGACTGAGTATTCACGTCACGCGCGAGGTGCGTCTTTACGGCCGGCTGGGGAGAAAGTCCACAACGAGGACTGACGGGCACAATTCTCTACGTCCAGTTCTCTGCCGTCCCTGCCCTTGCGCAGGAACACGAGTTATGGCGACACACTGCTCCCCTGTGTGCCGATGGGCAGACTGATCTCTTCTGACACTGCGTACCATCTCCTGGGCGGAAGTACCCTAGTTAAAGTATTACGTGCTGTCGACATAATTTTTTTGTGGGGAGGGTGATGGGGTGGGGATCATGTCTTGCAGCCGGTTTGGTGTGGTATGTCACGATTTTCTCTCATAGTACCACTAACACTCCATGTTCTCGGTTATTTGTTTCACTGCCTGACAAAATGACCGAGTCACACAGAAGGACGGCGGGGGGGGGGGGGGGGGGGGGGGGAGAAGAGGTACGAAACGAAATGAAACTTTAGATTGAGATTGAGAGGGTGTGTGTTATTGCAGTGATTACAAAACCGAGACACATTTACCAAAAATTTGGTAATAGCAGTCCATTTATCAATATGACGTTGCAGCCGGCTCTGACCTGGGTAAATGCACTGATTCGATGGGGAAGAATATTTTAAAGCCTTGCTATCCTGTGATGGAGCAAGTTCACCCGCAACTGTTCAACTAGTCCTTGATATTCTGGATACTGCCACTGGAACAGAGCTGATGTACGAACTGGTCCCACGCATTTTCTAGAGATCTTGCTGACCACGAGAATACCTCAACATCATATAAGCACATGATAGATACACCTCTCGTATGTGGAAGAACATTATCCTGTTGGAAAATGGCACCACGACATTGTGATATGAGAAGTAAGATATGAGGACGACAATGTCTGTGACGAATCGTTGTGCCGTTATGTTTCCCTCATCACGACCAGCTGTGACCGGAAGCCGTACCCCCTCCCCCCCCCCCCCCTGCCGCCGCAGCCAATGACTCCTCATATCATGACGGCAGGAATAACACCGGTGTGCCTCCCCAAGGTAGTGGAAGAGTGGAACCTTTCCCCCTGGTTTTTGCCATGCTCGCCAACGATGGTGATCCAGGTAAGTACACAACCGCGATTCATCTCTGGATTGAACGCGATGCAATTCATCAGCAGCGCGCGTTTCCTGTCACGCTAGGACAGCCGTTTATGTTTTCATGTTAACGGCAGCCTACACAGGGGACGATCGATTCCGTAGCCCTGTTGCTGCTAGGATCTGATCAATGGTGCGGGCTGAAACAGAATGTTTCCAGGGTTCCATTACGTATTCTTGGATGACAGGTGCGAAAGCGAAGGGGTTACGGTGTGCTTGATGCACATTAGTGCCATTCTCCCTTGTGTTGGTCAGACGTGTTCGACTGGAACCTTCTCGACGAGTATGTTGACCCTGACGTTCCCACGCAGTCCATCATCGGCTCCATGTCACTTCCGTATGCGCCACAAATCTGGACAGTTCACGATTCGGCCAGCCGGCCAAATGGAAGTCCACAATGAGGCCGCTTTCGAACTTTCTCAGATGCTGATAACTCTGTCTGACACGAATATGTAGCATCTCCGTGTCCTTCACAATAATCACTCAACACCTGACGCTGTTCCAAGCACTTATATACCCACTAGGCATGGTAACAATACTAAACACAAACAATACTAATGTACGCTGGTGGCCATTCTACCTGTCATAGATGACTGTCTCCCTCACCATTTACACATCCGCCGATGGTATATATGTGTACAGTGTCTTTTGGATGCTTCACTTTTTTTGTCAGGCACCGTGCTTATTTCACATTCTCCCTCTTCCGGTATAATTTTTATCTTCTACAGCTTCCTTTAACACCATGGAAATTATTCCTTGCTGTCCGAGTAAATGTCCTGTCACCCTGTCCGTCCTTGTAGTTTAGGTTCCCCACACATTCCTCCACTTACCAGCTCTCAAATGGTTCAAATGGCTCTGAGCACTATGGGACTTAACATCTGAGGTCATCAGTCCCCTAGAACTTAGAACTACTTAAACCTAACTAACCTAAGGACATCACACACATCCATGCCCGAGGCAGGATTCGAACCTGCGACCGTAGCGGTCACGCGGTTCCAGACTGAAGCGCCTAGAACCGCACGGCCACACCGGCCGGCTACCAGCTTTATCAGTATACTTAATTTCCAGCGACAGATCTGCAACACATCAGTTCTCCACTTTCACGGTTTTCACACTGTCAATAAGTCTCTTCCGTATAGTAGTGCAATTGTGTACTTTTGTTACTAGTAGATATCTTTTTGCGTGGCACTGTCTCTTAGTCTCTCATAGTATGCCCTTTGGTCAAATCATCATATTCAAACGTAGGGTTGGAAATAGACAAATGGTGCATTAAACTGACCAGCATGAGGTCTGTTTCTGCAATATTATACCGAGATATATCTTACTTCTGCCTACTTATCCAAGTGTTACCCGGCTTTCTTTGTGTAATTAGCGGTGTAGTCATACAGGATTCGAATGTCTCTGTACGTTTATTCCTTTTATAGTACTTAATCTCTGTAAATGATTCGTAAACGTTGCATTATAAAGCGTGTTTCACCAAAGGAAACAACTAAATTAACGGCAGATACCAAAATAGGAATCGTGTAGGTAACAACTTTCCGGTATACAACCCAATGAAAAGATGAATATTCAGGCTGATTCAACTGCCCCTACCGATATCGTTTTATGCAAACCCGCATAATAGAACAATGCTGTTGGCCGGTTTGCTCCGGAGACGCGAAGCACATAGTCAAAATGTCGCAGAATAACTGGTAAAGTATACGAAGACAGACCAATTGTACAAATTTTGTTTATGAAACTACTTCAGCACATTAATGCGGCAAGTCATGTATTAATCAGGGTAATTAAGAAAAACTTAATGATAAGAGGGGTAAACTTAAATATTTCGCGAATAATGTCAAGGGTCAAACAATATCAGACCACATCATAAACTGAAACTTCTTGGCATTCTCTTGATCTATGTATTCTTCATGAAAATAGAATAACGATTGATATTTACATGTTTATATTTGAATATTCCGATACAAAACTTAAAAATAAAAAAACCTGAAAAAAAAGAACTGTCGAATATTTTGTGATCCGATACGTATAAAACTAAGAAATAAAGCAGATTAGAGAAACATTTGATGCGCCTTGGAAAGATGCCCAAAATCATGTACAGCGAATGAGATACCGATTGAGAATTTATAATTCCATTTTTTACTTAGAATTTTAGAGACTACTGGAGGGTACTTGTCAGGTGATGTTTTACTCAGTGGTCCCCGAAAGTCATTTATTTATAAGCTTATAAGGTGCTGTAAATGATTTCGAGCAGCATTCAAGGCATGTGAACTGTTTCTCTCTCTGTTTTATTTCCTACTTTGAGACAAATCAATTCAACAAGCATTTGACCATTTTCTCTTTTTAAACTTCTTTTATATTGTGTAGTCCTTGGATCGTACTTCATGCCCAGCCGGATTAGAGCGGTTGTTGCTGGCAAATGTTGCAGCTCTATGGACATTCTGCATCCTGTTAACCCATCCCCCCCTCCCAGCCGGATTTGAGCGGTTGTTACTGGCAAATGTTGCAGCTCTATGGACATTCTGCATCCCGTTAACACATCCCCCCAGCCCAGGTATTCTCCCTACTATACTGTCTATGGACAATAAGTAAGATTTCGTTTTTTTTCCCATACTTACACTTGTCGCAACTTCAATGGCCACCTGTGTAATATGCTGTTGCCAGCTTTTAACCGCGAAACGCAAATGGGTGCCATTAGTGCTGCCTCGAAACCATAGTCGCTCAGAAGTGCGGCAATGTTGAGACGTTGCCGTAGAAACGTAAACAAAATCGAGTACACTATTGTTCGTGGTAGACGTACGTAGCAGTCCCGCAAAGCACTATTTTCTTGATGCGGATCTTCTCAGACCTTCTTTGACCAAATAAACTGTAGGTGCTTAAGAGGTAAGTCAGTAGTAGTACTATTATTAGTAGTAAATGTAATGTTGCAGTTTTGATCTTCACCTGAAGAGAAACTAGGTTATAGTGTCAAGTATTCCCGAACGGTCATCTTCCGGCGGGGAAGGGACGTATTAAGGATGCAATTTTAGAAAACCACATGAAAAAGTAATGCAAAGTATGTAAACATTGTCTAAGAGGAAAAAATTATATTAAAAAGCATAAACTAATAATCAAGGTGATACACCATATTAAAAGCTTCTTAACACTTTTTAACTAAATTTACTTCTTAAGCGATGTGACCTGAGTGAGAATGTCGTAAAAGCATTCTATTTTTTATTTTAGATTTTGAGCCAAAAATGAACATTACTGCTCGAGTAGTCAGTATATTCTGAAGTTGGAAGTGCTTTCATAGCGCAACAGAACTTGAACAAATATTCAAATGAACGCAGCATTACGAGCACAACCTGTAATATCCCGGGACAATTTATAAATGTAGTCGTGACCTCCCTTGTAGACAGATCACGTCCAATGGTGACATAATATCTCTGTCTGTAACTCTAACGCCCGTTCACAAATGAACATGAAATGCAGTAGTCACTTCGAACATATTCAGGAGCAACGTCAAGTTTCGAAGTTCTCGCCAACATAGGCTGACCTTACTGGCTGCAAAAAGCATATAAAAAAATTAAAATTATTTCTTCTGATGGCAGCTCCTTTCGAATGATTCAGCTGAAGGCAAAATGCATTTAATATCTCGTACTCAGATTCTACAATACTGTAGTATATTACACCAGTGTTGTGTGTGGTTTCGTTCATAATTGATAAAATTTTGTACCAAGAAACGACGGAACAGTAAATCAATGCAGTTATAATTAAACTTTCGCTCCTGCTCCAGTGTAGGCGGCAAAGTATTTTCGTTTTAGGTACCTAACTTCATAAACTGGTACACCTGCCTAATATCGTGTAGGTAGCCCGCGAGCGCACAGAAGTGCCGCAACACGACGTGGCATGAACACGACTACTGTCTGAAGTAGTGATGGAGAGAATTGACGCCATGTATCCTGTAGGGCTGTCTATAATTCCGTAAGAGTACTAGGGGGTGAAGATCTCTTCTGAAACGCACTTTGCAAGGCATTCCAGATATGTTCAGTAATGTCCATGTCTGGGGAGTTTGATGGCCAGCGGAATTGTTTAAACTCAAAACATTGTTCCTGGAGCCACTCTGTAGCAATTCTGGACGTGTGGGGCGTCCCACTGCCCTGCTGTAACTGCCCAAGTCCGTCGGAATGGACAATGGACATGAATGGTTGCTGGTGATCAGGCAGGATGCTTACATACGTGTCACCTGTCAGAGTCGTATCTAGACGTATCAGCGGTCCCATATTACTCCAACTGCATACGCCCCATACCATTACAGAGCCTCCATCAGCTTCAACAATTCCCTACTGACATGCAGGGTCCCTGGATTCATGAGGTTGTCTCCATACCCGTACACGTCCATGCGCTCGACAAAATTTGAAACGATGCTCGTTCGACCAGGCAATATGTTTCCAGTCATTAAGAGTCCAATGTCGGTGTTGACGGGCCCAGGTGAAACGTAAAGCTTTATGTCGTGCAGTCATCAATGGTTCACGAGCGGGCCTTCGGCTCCGAAATTCCATATCGATGATGTTTCGTTGAATGGTTCACGCGCTAACACTTGTTGATGTCCCAGTACTGAAATCTGCAGCAATTTGCGGAAGTATTGCACTTCTGTCACGTTCAACAATAAATTCTCTTCAGTCGTCGTTGGTCCCGTTCTTACATGAAGCCGCAACGATGTCGGAGATTTGATGTTTTACCGCATTCCTGACATTCAAAAAATGGCTCTGAGCACTATAGGACTTAACATCTGAGGTCATCAGTCCCCTAGAACTTAGAACTACTTAAACCTAACTAACCTAAGGACATCACATACATCCATGCCCGAGGCAGGATTCGAACCTGCGACCGGAGCGGTCACGCGTTTCCAGACTGAAGCGCCTAGAACCGCTCGGCCACACCAGCCGGCCTGACATTCACGTTCGTGAAATGGTCGTACGGGAAAATCCTCGGTTCATCGCTACCTCGAAGATGCTGTGTCTCATCGCTCGTGCGCCGACTATAACACCACGATCAAACTCACTTCATAACTTGACATTGTAGCAGGAGTAACCGATCTAACAACTGCGCCAGACGCATGTTGTCTTATATAGGCGTTGCTGACCGCAGCGCCGTATTCTGCCTGTTTTCCTATCTCTGTATTTGAATATGCATGCCTATACCAGTTTCTTTGGCACTTGAGTGTAGGGATGATGTTCAGAGTCTGCGCTGCAGGATTTACGTTGTTCGTGTCATGACTTGCCGTTAGGCACCGGAGCTGGTACGGAACTCGGACTCCAGGGTCCAATGATATGCAGCGTCAACGGCACACGCTACTGTAATCTCTTTCGTCAGCATATGATCCTTGCTATACGGGAGAGGGGTACTTTGGACTCCACTGCTTTAAATGCTTGATGGAGCTTTTCCTCATATTGCTCGTGAGGTCACTCGGTTACTCCGTAACACATTTGGAGAAAACCGAATAACTGGCCGATCGGTCCAAACTGCGTGGCCTCCAAGATCATCAGATCTAAACCCGTCTGATTTCTGGCTGTGGGGTTACCTGAAAAACAGGTTTTATCAATGGGACACTAACACACGATGGAGGCTGGAGAAGAGCATAGTGAGGGTGGCAGCTAACAACACACCTGAGACGTTTCGGACAGCCGTGGAGCAACCTCTAGTGTGGTTACAGGCTGTCGTGAATGCTGATTGTCGTCACACTGAACAAGGTTCGTAACCTGGGACGTAAACATGGTACGCAATTAACAAATGTTACGCTCTTTGCCGAAATTAAAATTTGTTTCTTTCGATAGTTTAATCGTTATTTCTCTTCTGCATGTCGTAACAAAGGGTTCTGTGGTGTCACCGCCAGACACCACACTCGCTAGGTGGTAGTTTTAAATCGGCCGCGGTCCATTAGTACATGTCGGACCCGCGTGTCGCCACTGTCAGTGATCGCAGACCGAGCGCCACCACAAGGCAGGTCTCGAGATACGGACTAGCACTCGCCCCAGTTGTACGGAGGACTTTGCTAGCGACTACACGGACGAAGACTCGCTCATTTGCAGAGCAGCTAGTTAGAATAGCCTTCAGCTAAGTCCATGGCTACGACCTAGCAAGGCGCCATTAGCATTACATTGCATTTATCTAGAGAGAGTCTCATTTGTATCATCAAGAACGCTGTATACAAATGATGGATTAAAGTTAAGTATTCCAGCAGCTACGTACTTTTCTTTATAGCATTCATTACGTATCCTGTTTCAGACCTCACGCCCGCCTGCGGGAGTTAGCGCGTGCATCTTGGCCGCCTCTTTCTATTGGTGTACGTAGTGTTGGCAAGTCTGCCGACACTACAGGTTCCATTAAGTTTCGTTGTCCCACGATCACTTGTTTTTCGTGGGTAGCCTCTCAAACTACCCTGTCGTTAGAGCCCAGGTTCAAAACTCTGATGTTCAATAACGATTGTTTTGCATGGCGGATACACTGTTTTTGACGAAGTAAGCAAAATTGAGTAGGAAAACAAAAATGTAGATACCTGAGTTTATAAGTAAGCATGAAATGCGTGAATATCGTGCACTTAACACTGAACTGCAGATCTAGTTTTCCTTAGAAATATTCCAGAAGTTTGTAGATATAGCGATTGACGCTGTTTCCCGGTTTCTCATTACAACTGAGGATGAAATCTAAACGGATAACATTAGTTATCGAAGACTAACATAAACTGAAGACAATCTAGCATTTACAATCTCGTTATTAGCAACTGGAGACGTTTACGCTATCGATGGTTTAACATTTCAGTAGCTGCTAGGTACTCATGTTCATAGTGACATATGCTAAGTACTCCAATAGTTTTACTTAAGTATGAATAAGGAATAAAATATCAATAAAATGTTTGTTACGTATGACCTCTCACATAAAGTAAACGTAAAATCTGCCACATAGCTTATTAGGCGGCAGATAGCGTGATCCTGAGTAAACTATTTTTGTTTTTAATCAAATATCCTTAACGTAGCAGTGATACATCAGCTATTTAATTACAGATCCCACGAACGTAACCAATGAGAATGATCAAGTCTTTCGTATATTTCCAGTTGCAGTCAGCATAATAGATATATTTCATAACCCATCTTGCTCGGTACTATGCCGCGAATGAGTAGTGTATTCACAGTAGGAGACTTCATACGAGACATTTTACTGAATATGATTAAACTGCCTCTCCACTTGTATAAAAGCAATATTGTTGTTTCCGCTGAGCACTCATCCCCTTACAACATGACTCGTCTTGTGACAATTCATTGCTGGTCACTCAAAAATACCTTACTTGCTGAAACCGGCTGCGACATTAAGTAAGTTTTTACAATGGTACAGCTGTTATTTAATCAAACTGCTCACAACAGCTGCGGGTGCCCTGTGACCAAGAAGAGGCACATGCTGTACAAAATAACATATATGGGATACTTACAGTGTGTTAGTACCTCTTACCAGAGCTGACAGTAGGAAGTTATCGAATGAGATAAGAGAGCCTCACGGTAGAAAGAAGTTTAGTCAAGCTGAAGTATTTTACATGTAATGTGGCAGTGTTTATGTCTTACGTAACTACTTTATTAAGTAGAAAAAATTAACGCATCACATGTTCAAGATCATATCTTCTGACGCATTTCGATCATAGCCCATTATCAGAACATCCCCGAAATGAAGTTTAAATGTCATGAACGGCACAATATATACAAGACATTAAGAGTAAAAATATTTAGAAACATTCACAATTAAGTTTGCTTATCACATAAAATGCGTTCCTATATAGCACTTATCATGCGATCACATGTATATGAATTAAGGTATTTTGTATGATATGTAAACTTAGTTATGAATGCTTTTAAATATTTTTACTCTTAAGGTCAGGTATACATCGTGCCTTTCATGCCAATTATATTTCATTTAGCAGACGATCTGATAATGGGCGTTAGGAAACATAACTTTGAACAAAAACTGATAAGCTGGTTTTAGTGACTTAATAAATCAGAGAGAGTTTACATTATCGTAGCAGGTCTCCTGTGCGAATTTACGTCGCAACTTCAGCTATATTGCTGCGCTCTTATCGAGAATCTGCGGGAAGACAATTCCTCTCTCCAAACGCCGTTGAATAAAGTTACAGAACCATTATTTTCGATACACTGCAAAAAATGTTCCTCTTATATTTTGCCTAACGACCGAAACAAGATAAGCGAAATTCAAGACTATAGTAGCGAAAAGAGCACACAATTTTCTTTCGTACCCTACATGACTCACGAGTTTATATAACGGTACGAAATAACCTCCAACGCTTACTACCTAGGCCTTTACAAGGAGTTTATGTACGCCTATGTATCCTATTATGGACGATTTTTTGAGCCAGCCATTGAACTATTTTCTAGAAACTCCTGGTCATCCTCACATTCAGTCAATTTGTGCTAGACAAGTACTATCTAAGATGAAAATTTCGATTTGCAATCTTGCGAAATGGCTTGTTACCAGCAATATTACATGCCATCACTCCCTGAAAAAATGCATAGTTTATAATTTACACAACGACATTGGCAGAAGATCTAGTGAATAGAGACTTGAATTTAAAATAACTCCGCTTTGGGAGCCACAGCATTAGCGTGTGATATTGACATCGGCTACAGAGGCCAGTTAAATCTCGTTGTGCAATGAAAAAGTACATAATGAGAAACACAGGCCAGGCTAGAAAAGCTGATCCAACGTAAAATTACGTTTTTTTGACGCCAACAGATCTTTTCCATTTTGTGTGCAGTATTATGTGTACAAAGAGGCAGATTATATAATTGTTAGTACACGAAAGACATTGAGTAGGATATGATAGTTTCGAATTTCATTTGATCATTCACTCGTGAGAACCTGAAACGAAGATAGATACAGACACGTCAAGCAGGAACTCAGAAATGATGATTATATTGCAACAATTAAGATGACTCGTGTTACAGTAAGTAACAACAGAGACAAACCTGGAAAGCAGTCGAAGGTTTCTTTAAATGTTTGTCTACTTCAAGAGATCAACCATAAAAAGAATACAGACTTCCTGGAAATATTGCAACATCAAAGATGTACATCCATTAGACATATGAAGAGAATACAGGCACTAGGAGATAACGATTTTCATTAGAAATGGTTAACGTTGGAGACAAAGTGATACAATTGGAACTTTATAATTTTTTTTGAGAGAAAGACATATCAGTTACTTCTCAGTAATACAGAATACGGTCACTAAAATGATCATCAGGTGCACAGAGAAAACAGTCTGTCGCCGAACCTATTCCTAGTAACCCTAGAAAAATATTTAAGATTGAAACTTCTCCTCTGAATGTGAAGAATGACTGTGCTGGTAAAACTTCTAAGTTACTTGATTTTCAAACTCCAGAGTGAAACTGAATGTACTGAGACTGTTTTTTCTGTAATTATTCTGATCATTTCTAAACTGACACATAGTATTTTAGCGCAACACAGTCTGACTTTCAATAATCCCTAGAAAAGAATATCATGACTAACAATAACCCATACCCTTCATGAATCACTTACCTCACAAAAATCTTCGTTACTCTAACTACTGCAATACAGTAAGCGCCAATACTGCTAGCTGAATTTTATTTAATCATATGGCCAGGGCCCTCCGTCGGGCAGGCCATTGGCCGGGTGCCGGTCTTTCAATTTGACGCCACTTCGGCGACCTGCAGTCAATGAGGATGATACGATGATGATGAGAACAGCACAACACCCAGTCCCTGGGCGGAAAAAATTCCCCGACCCAGCTGGGAATCGAAACCGGGCCCAGAGGATTGACAATCCGTCACGCTGTCCATTCAGCTACCGGAGGCGGACTACAGCTAAATAAAAGATTCTAATTACTGAAGGCACTAACTATTGATAGGCATGTTGTTGTTGTTGTTGTTGTTGTTGTCCTCAGTCCTGAGACTGGTTTGATGCAGCTCTCCATGCTACTCTACCCTGTGCAAGCTTTTTCATCTCCCAGTACTTACTGCAACCTACATCCTTCTGAATCTGCTTAGTGTATTCATCTCTTGGTCTCCCTCTACGATTTTTACCCTCCACGCTGCCCTCCAATGCTAAATTTGTGATCCCTTGATGCCTCAGAACATGTCCTACCAACCGGTCCCTTCTTCTTGTCAAGTTGTGCCACAAACACCTCTTCTCCCCAATTCTATTCAATGCTTCCTCATTAGTTATGTGATCTACCTATCTAATCTTCAGCATTCTTCTATAGCACCACATTTCGAAAGCTTCTATTCTCTTCTTGTCCAAACTATTTATCGTCCATGTTTCACTTCCATACATGGCTACACTCCATACAAATACTTTCAGAAACGACTTCCTGACACTTAAATCTATACTCGATGTTAACAAATTTCTCTTCTTCAGAAACGCTTTCCTTGCCACTGCCAGTCTACATTTTATATCCTCTCTACTTCGACCATCATCAGTTATTTTGCTCTCCAAATAGCAAAACTCCTTCACTACTGTAAGTGTCTCATTTTCTTTTCTAATTCCTTCAGCATCACCCGACTTAATTCGACTACATTCCATTATCCTCGTTTTGCTTTTGTTGATGTTCATCTTATATCCTCCTTTCATGACATTATCCATTCCGTTCAACTGCTCTTTTGCTGTCTCTGACAGAATTACAATGTCATCGGCGAACCTCAAAGTTTTTATTTCTTCTCCATCGATTTTAATTCCTACTCCGAATTTTTCTTTTGTTTCCTTCACTGCTTGCTCAATATACAGATTGAATAACATCAGGGAGAGGCTACAACCCTGTCTCACTCCCTTGATAGGCATATAGCTAGCAAATGAAAGATTTTGATGGAGAACAAACAATGTATTTACCTTAATAGTGTTCAAAAGTCATAATATATATATATATATATGACCTCCAGTCTTACAAATTTCCATTTTCTGACGGACACACGTCCAGATCGTCCGCTCATATTAACATATCAGAACTCTGGCATCTCTCTCTTTACATCCAGCACTGCTGGCGGCTCTCCTCCAACAGCCCAACAGTACTTCCACCACTGCTGGCGTCTAACTTCCAACTGCCCAACACTATGGGCTCTTCACATCCAACTGCCCAATACTACACTAGCGAAAAACTTCCAACAATGAGACCAACCAGCCACAAACTGCACACAGCACAGTCAGCGATTTTAATACAGAGCGCTACGTGGCGTCACCAACATAAAAACCTAAGCAGCCTACTTAAAAGATGCCTAAACCGGGAAGATGGAGAATAAAATGCATCTATACCATCATAGTTTTCCGATGACGTTGTTCTGTTACTTTTCTAGCTCCATATAAACTTTAAGAATAGTGTAAGAGCTCTGTAGAGCAAGTTTTGAAGTCCATCTGACAGTCAATTATAAATGGAATGAAAAATGTGTAAACACCACATTCAACGAAAAATTTTACAAATTACCAATGAAGTTAAGGAAATCCGGATTGACAGAAAAAGAAAGAGACTTCCTGTATAATTTTTAAGTGCTCCTCCCACATTCTAGTAGCAATTAAAATATCATGCAGATGAACTACGATTTTCTCTAGTATCATCCCCCATAGAGCCTGATTCAGTGCCCTTGTTAATTCAAACTCACTGATTCATTTGATGATGAACTGTAGTTTCCAAATGATGAACTTTATTTCTGAAACTCAACTTAACTGCAATAGGTACAGGTGTACTAACCAAAGTGACATATGGAAGTTTGTGCCAGACTGGGACTTGAACTCACATTTTCCACTTATCACAAGGAGTCGCCTTACCACTTAGGTGCCGGCCGCTGTGGTCGAGCTGTTCTAGGCGCTTCATTCCGGAACCGCGC